>NW_026526843.1:47499185-48923519 GCF_024362965.1 Panthera pardus | reverse complement strand
TGGATGCCATATCAATGAGGACAAATGAAATAGAGGAATGAATCAGTGATATAGAAGATAAAATTATAGGAAATAATGTAGCTGAAAAGAAGAGGAAAACAAAGGTATTGGATCACAAAGGAAGACTTAGAGATCTAAGCAAATCCTTAAAATGTAATAACATTCATATTATAGGAGTCCCAGAAGATAGACAGAAAAAAAGGACAGAGGTTTATTTGACCAAATTATAGCTGAAAACTTCCTTAGCCTGGGGAAGGACACATACATAGAAATCCAGAAGCATAGAGAATTCCCATTAAATTCAACAAAAACCGGCCATCACCTAGACATATCATAGTCAAATTCACAAAATACACGGATGAGGAAAGAATCTTGAAAGCAGGAAGGGAAAAAAAAAAAGTCCTTAATCTACAAGGGAAGACAGACCATGTTTGCAGGAGATCTGTCCACAGAAACTTGGCAGGCCAGAAGGGAGTGGCATGTTATATTCAACATGCTGAATGGGAAAAATATGCACCTGAGAATATTTTATCCATCAAGGTTGCCATTCAGAAGGGAGGAAAATGTAAAGGTTTTCCCCCAAAAAAATCTAAAGTAGTTTGTGACCACTAAACCAGCCCTGGGAGAATTCATAATGGGGACACTTTGAGTGGGGGAAAAAAGAACAAAAATTACGAATACTAGAAAGGAGGAGAGATAGGTGGTTGTTATTTAATTTTACAGGTAACACAATGGGACTAAATTCATATCTTTCAATAAACACTCTGAATGTAAATGAACTAACTGCTCTAGTGAAAAAACAGGATATCAAATGGATAAAAATTTAAAAATACCTATTGGGTCACCAGGGTGGCTCAATCAGTTGAGCATCCAACGTTTGATTTTGGCTCAGGCCATGATCTCAAGGTCCTGGGATTGAGCTCCACATTGGGCTCCATGCTGTGGGTGGAGCATGCTTAAGATTCTCTCTCTCCCTCTGTCTCTCTGCCCCACTCACAAGCTCTTGCTCTCTCTCTCTCTCTCTCTCTCTCTCTGTCAAAAAAAAAGACCCATCTATATGTTGACTACAAAGGACTCATTTTAGACCTAAAGACACCTGCAGATTGAAAGTGAGGAGATGGAGAACCATCTATCATGCTAATGGATATCAAAAGAAATCCAGAGTAGCCACACATACATCAGAAAAACTAGATTTTAAACCAAAGGCTGTAGCAGGATATGAAGAAGGGCATTATGTCATAATTACAAGGTCTGTCCATCAAGATCTAACAATTATAAATATTTATGCCTCCAACTTGGAAAAACCCAACATACAAATCAATTAATAACAAACATAAAGAAACACATTGATAATAATACAATAATAGTAGAGAAATTTAACACCCCACTTACAGCAATAGACAGATCATCTAAGCAGAAAATCAATGAAGAAACATTGGCTTTGAATGACACACTGTACTGGATGGACTTAACAGATATATTCAAAACATTTCATCCTGAAGCATCAAAATACACATTCTTTTTGACTCCACATGAAACATTTTCCAGAATAGATAATATACTGGGTCACAAATCATCCCTCAACAAGTACAAAAAGATTGAGATCATACCATGCATATTTTAAGAGCACAACACTATGAAACTTGAAGTCAACTACAAGAAAAAAAAAAAAAGGAAGGGCCACAAATAAAGGCAGGTTAAAAAGCATCCTACTAAAGAATGAAAGGGTTGGGGTGCCTGGGTGGCTCAGTCGGTTAAGCATCCAGCTCTTGATTTCAGTTCAATTCATGATATCATGGTTGTGGGATTGAGCCCTACATTGGGATCAGCACTGAGTATGGGGCCTGTTTGGGATTCTGTTTTTCTCTCTGCCCCTCCCGCACTCTTGTGCACATGCACACACACACACACATACACACACACACTCTTTCAAAATGAATAAACTCTTTTTTTAATTTTTTTTAACGTTTATTTATTTTTGAGACAGAGAGAGACAGAACATGAACGGGGGAGGGGCAGAGAGAGAGGGAGACACAGAATTGGAAGCAGGCTCCAGGCTCTGAGCCATTAGCCCAGAGCCCGACGTGGGGCTCGAACTCATGGACCGAGAGATCGTGACCTGAGCTGAAGTCGGACACTTAACCAACTGAGCCACCCAGGCGCCCCGAATAAACTTTTTTTAAAAAAACAAGAATGAATGGGTTAACCAGAAAATTAAGAAATTTAAAAGTGCATGGAAACAAATGAAAATGAAAACACAACATTCCAAAACCTTTGGGATGCAACAAAGGCAGTCCTAGGAAGAAAATATATTGCAATCCAAACCTATATCAAGAAGTAAGAAGAGTCTCAAATATATAACCTAACCTAACATATAAAGAAGCTAGAAAAGGAACATCAAATAAAGTCTAAAGTCAAAAGGGATATAATAAAGGTTAGAACAGAAATAAAAGACATACACACAAATAAAGAAAACCACAAAACCACAGAAGAACAGATCAATGAAAAAAGAGCTGTTTCTTTAAAAGAATTAACAAAATTGATGACCCCCTAGCCGAACTTATCAAAAAGAAAAGAGAAAGGGCACAATAAATAAAATCATAAATGAAAGAGGAGAGATCACAACCAACACCACAGAAATACAGAAAGTCATAAGAGAATATTATGAAAAATTGTGTGCCAACAATCTGGGCAAACTGGAAGAAACAGAAAAATTCTTAGAAACATACAAACTACCAAAACTGAAACAGAAATAGAAAACTTGAATACTCTCATAACCAAAGAAATTGAATCAGTGATGGGAATTAAGGAGGGCACTTGTTGAGATGAGCACTGGGTGTTATATGTAGGTGATGAATCATTAATTTCTACTCCTAAAGCCAATACTGCACAATATGTTAACTAACTTGAAGTTAAATAAAAATATTTTCTCTTTAAAACGATGATAAAAAAACATAAAACACAAAAATCTCCCAACAAACCCAAAGTCCAGGGACAGATGGCTTCCCAAGGGAATTCTACCAGACATTTAAAGGAGAGTTAATACTTGTTCTTCTCAAATTGTTCCAAAAACTAGAAATTGAAGGAAAACTTCCAAAATCCTCTAGAAATCTAGCATTACTTTGATTCCAGAAGCAGACAAAAACCTCAGTAAAAAGAAAAATTACAGGCCAATATCTCTGATGAATATGGATGCAAAAATTCTCAATAATTTACTACCAAATCGAATCCAATAGTGCATTTAAAGAATTATGCACCATGATCAAGTGGAATTTATTTCTGGACTTCAGGGGTGGTTCAATATTTGCAAAGCAATCAACATGATACACCATATTAATTTTTAAAAAAGAGAAGAATCATATATGATCTTCTCAATAGATGCAGGAAAAGCATTTGACAAAATACAACATCCATTCTTGATAAAAACCCTCAACAACATAGGTATAGATAGAACATACCTCACTATCATAAAGACCAAATATGAAATGCCCACAGCTATTATCATCCACAATGGGGAAAAACTGGGAGCTTTTCATCTATGGTCAGGAACAAGACAGGGAAGTCCACTGCCTCCATTGTGATTTAACATAGCACCAAAAGTCTTAGCCTCAGCAATGATACCACAAAAGAAATAAAAGGCATCCAAATTAGCAAGGAAGAAGTCAAATATTCACTATTTGTAGACAACATGATATTTTATGGAGAAAACCAGAAGACTCCACCAAAAAATGAATAGAAATGATACACGAATTCATCAAAGTCACAGTATATATAGTCAGTGTATATAAATATGTTGCATGTCAATACATCAATAATGAAGCAGCAGAAAATAAATCAAGGAATTGATCCCATTTACAATTGCACCAAAACCCATAAGATACCAGTATAAACCTAACCAAAGAGGTAAAAGATCTGTACTCTGAAAACTATAGAAAATTTATGAAGGAAATTGAAAAAGACACAAAGAAATGGGAAAATTTCCCATGCTTATGGATCAGAAGAACAAACATGGTTAAATGTCTATACTCCCCAAACCCATCTACTCATTTAATGCTATCCCAATCAAAATAACACCAGTATTTTTCACAGAGCTAAAACAATCCTAAAATTTGTATGAAACCATAAAATATTCCAAATAGCCAAAGCAATCCTGAAAAAGAAAAGCAAAGTTGGAAGCATCATGATTCTGGACACCAAGCTATTTTACAAAGCTGTAGTGATCAAGACAGTATGGTGATGGTACAAAGACAGACACATAGATCAGTAGAACAGAATAGACCCACAACTATATGGTCAACTAATCTCTGACCAAGCAGGAAAGAATATTCAATGGAAAGAGATAGTCTCTTCAACAAATGTTGTGTGGAAAACTGGACAGTAACATGCAGAAGAATGAAACTGGATCACTTTTTTACACCATACAGAAACTAAATTCAAAATAGATGAAAGACCTAAATGTGAAAAGGAAATCATCAAAATCCTAGAGAGGAACACAGGCAGTAACCTATTTGACTGCAGTAACTTCTTACTAGATATGTTGCTGGAGGCAAAGGAAACAAAATTAAAAATGAACTGTAGGGACTTCATCAAGATAAAATACTTCTGCACAGCAGAAGAAATCATCAACAAAACTAAAAGGCAGCCTACAAAATGGGAGAAGAATTTGCAAATGACATATCTGATAGAAGGTTAGTATATGAAATCTATAAAGAACTTATCAAACTCAACCCCAAAAAACACAAATAAGCCACTTAAGAAATGGACAGAAGACATGAATAGACATTTTTCCAAACAAGACTTCCAGATGGTTAATGTACACATGAAAAAATGCTCAGCATCACTCATCATCAGGGAAATACAAACCAAATCACAATGTGATACCACCTCACACAGGTCAGAATGGCTAAAATTAACAACACAAGGAACAACAAGTATTGATAAGGATGTGGAGAAAGGGTCACCCTCTTGCACTGCTGGTGGGAATGCTAACTAGTACAACCACTCTGGAAAACAGTATGGAGTTTCCTCAAAAAGTCAAAAATAGAACTACCCTACAATCCAGCAATGGCACTACTATGTATTTGCCTAAAGGGTACAAAAATACAGATTCAAAGGGCTACATGCACCCCGATGTTTATAGAAGTAGTATCAACAATAGCCAAAATGTGGAAAGAGCCCAAATGTCCACTGACTGATGAATGGGTAAAGAAGAGGTGATAGATATAGATAGATAGATAGATAGATAGATAGATATCTGAAATATTACTCAGCCATCAAAAAGAATGAAATCTTTGCCTTTGCAATGACTTGAATGGAGCCAGAGGGTATTGTGGTAAGCAAAATATGTCAGTCAGAGAAAGACAAATAGCATATGATTTCACTCATATACAGAATTTAAGAAACAAAACAGGTGAACATAAGGGGGGGAAGTGAGAGGGAAACAAAACATAAGAGACTTTTAATGATAGAGAATAAATCGAGGGTTGATGGAGGGAGGTGGGTGGGGGATGGGCTAGATGGGTGATGAGTATTAAGGAGGGCAGTTGTTATGATGAGCATTTGGTGTTGTATGTAAGTGATCAATCACTGAATTCCACTCCTGAAACCAGTATTTGCACTGTATGCTAACTAACTAGAATTTAAATAAAAATTTGAAAAGAAAGGCACCTGCATGACTCAGTTGGTAAACATGTATCTCTTGATTTTGGCTCAGGTCACGATCCCACAGTCATTAGATCCAGTCTCACGTTGGGCTCCGTGCTGGGCATAAAGCCTGCTTGAGATTCTCTCTCCCCCTCTCCCCCTCCCCCCTCCTCCATTTGTGCTCTCTCAAAACAATATTTGAAATGAAAAAAAATAAATATAATATGACTAAAAGCTATTATATAATGAAAATAAGTAATTCTTTCCTGATTTTACACACAGTCTAAGCCAAAAAACTGTTTTATTTTCTGATTTTTTTTCCAGTTAGCTGAAGGTGAAGTTGGAGTCTTCAGCTGACTATTCTTGGTCATGTCAATTTGAGAAAAAAAAATCTTCATATTTATATTAATTTAATTATCTTATAATACATAATAACTCAACAAGTATTTGTTAGATTTCTTTTTGATAATTGATGATTATAGAAAGGATGAAGTGCTCCAAAGGTCTTATGCTGACTAACCATGAAGATTGGGGTAGTTTTCTGAACAAAGAATAAACAAGTTATGAAGGTAAAGAGTAGTCAGAGAGTGAAAGAGACATGTCTTACCTTGATTTATTGAAAGTTAAGAAGGTTTGTCTCTGTTGATCAACACCTTCCCTTAAGTGATTTTGGAAACAGTTTTCAAATAATGCTGTAATCTTTTTAGAATGACACTGAAATAGAAAATTCTAAATCAAAGAATCATGAACTCTGTTGAACACTGTTTAATTGGTTTCTCTTCAACATCTTAAAAAGAAAAAAAAATGGCTTAATGGCCAAATCCTTCTTAGTCCTACCATGTTCCTAACCAAGATGCTAATCAAGTGGTAGATTTTCTTTCTTTTCCGAAATCAAAATATGAAGACTGAAAAACAAATTCTGTGTGTTATTTCACATACTGAGAACCTTATGGTATTTCCTACCTCCACTGTTTCATGCATCTCCTAGAATGATGACTTTAGGGAATGAATCTATGGTTGTACTTCTGCAATTGATCCAACAAAGAATAATTTCTCCTTACATTTGAGGTATAAAGCATTTTTTATTCTTCATTGGAATACCTAGAAGCCTTTGGAGCTTCAAATATCAACTTCTTGGAATGACGAGTGGAAAAATAATTAGGAAGCCTCTGTTTTGAAAGTCAGTTTTAAAGTACTTAATTTGGAAGACCAATAAGATGGGTTAATAAGGTGAATTGGAATAATCTGTTCCTACCAGCTGTAAGAGTTAGGCCTTGCCTTTTGAGCTCTTTTTAGGAATCTAGACTTAATACCTCATTATATACCTAAGGGATTTCAGAGGCAAAGTAATTCTGAGTTCAAAAAAAAAAGCAAGTTATACTGGTGAGGCATGAATCAGGCTTGTCACAAGAACTTGGGCTTTCGGCATAACAAAAGATTTCCTGGAAAGTGACTTAATAGGTTCTAATCTTTGGCTTTTGGTTCTACACCTTTTGGCTGCTTAACCTAAGGTTAAAATAATAACTTAAAATGAAAACTATAATAAAATAATATTTATTAATTAATCAGCCTGAGACCTGGATTGAATAGAACACAAAAACAGTTTTAATGGGAAGATGTAAGAGAGATGTGTCACATAAAAGTCTGGAGACATTACAGCCATGTTTGACTCCTCTATTTTTCTCACATCCCATAGCTTATTCATCAATAAATATTGTTTGTCTACTTTCACAATATATCTGGAATCTGACCACTTTTCACTACAGCTACTACCCTGCGCCTTGCCACCACAATCTTTAATAGCCTCCTTCAACAGGTATTGCTGCTTCCCACCTTATTTCACTATAGTTCATTTTCAACTAAGAAATCGAAATGATCTAATAAAAGTAAAAATCAGATAACATAATCCTTCTGCTCTAAACCCTGCAAAACATTTCTATTTCAAAGTTAAAGCCAGGAGCACCTGGGTGGCTCAGTCATTTGTGTCTGACTCTTCATTTAGGTTCAGGTCGTGAAGTCACAATCCTGAGATTGAGCTCTGAGTTGGGCTCAAGCAGGCATGGGGCCTGCTTAAGATTCTCTCTCTCTCCCCTCCTCTCTCTGGCCTTTCCCTGCTTCTCTCTCTCTCTCTCTCTCTCTCTCTCTCTCTCTCTCTCTCTGTCTCTCTCTCTCTCATTCTCTCTCTCTCTCAAGAAAAATGTTAAAGCCGAAGTGTTCACAATAATTAATGACGTACTATATGATTTATTCCCCATGATTTCTCTGACCTTTTATATTATTCTCCTGCCCATTATCTCAGCAACAGTCACACTGGCCTCTTTGCTATCCCTCAAACATGCCATACATGTTATCCCCTTAGGGCCTTTTCATTCCTTTTTTAAAAAATATTTTTTTTATTTTTTAAAAATTTACATCCAAATTAGTTAGCATATAGTGAAACAGTAATTTCAGGAGTAGATTCCTTAGTGCCCCTTAACCATTTAGTCCATCCCCCCCTCCCACAACTTCTCCAGTAACCCTCAATTTGTTCTCCATATTTATCAGTCTCTTCTATTTTGTCCCCCTCACTTTTTTTATATTATTTTTGTTTCCCTTCCCTTATGTTCATCTGTTTTGTCTCTTAAAGTCCTCATATGAATGAAGTCATATGATTTTTGTCTTTCTTTGACCGACTAATTTCACTTAGCATAATACCCTCCAGTTTCATCCACGTAGTTGTAAATGGCAAGATTTCATTCCTTTTGATTGCCGAGTAATACTCCACTGTGAATGGAGTATACATTGAATACACCTTCTTTATTCATTCATCTATCGATGGACATTTGGGCTCTTTCCATACTTTGGCTATAGTTGATAGTGCTGCTATAAACATGGGGGTGCATTGTTCCCTTTGAAACAGCACACCTGTATCCCTTGGGTAAATACCTAGTAGTGCAATTGTTGGGTCATTGGGTAGTTATATTTTTAGCTTTTTTAAGGAACTTCCATAATGTTTTCCAGAGTGGCTGCACCAGCTTGCATTCCCACCAACAATGCAAAAGACATCCTCTTTCCCCACATCCTCACCAACATCTGTTGTTGCCTGAGCTGTTAATGTTAGCCATTCTGACAGGTATGAGGTGGTATCTCACAGTGGTTTTGAATTGTATTTGCCTGATGATGAGTGATGTTGAGCATTTATTCATGTGTCGGTTGGCCATCTGGATGTCTTCTCTGGAGAAGTGTCTATTCATGTCATTTGCCCATTTCTTCACTAGATTATTTGTTTTTTGGGTGTTGAGTTTGATAAGTTCTTTATAGATTTTGGATACTAACCCTTTATCTGATATGTCATTTGCAAACATCTTCTCCCATTTTGTTGGTTGCCTTTTAGTTTTGCTGATTATTTCCTTTGCTGTGCATAAGTTTTTATTTTGATGAGGTCCCAGTAGTTCATTTATGCTTTTGTTTCCCTTGCCTCTGGAGACGAGTTGAGTAAGAAGTTGCTGTGGCCAATGGGGCGCCTGGGTGGCTCAGTTGGTTGGGCGTTCAACTTCAGCTCAGATCATGATCTCACATTCCGTGAGTTTGGGCCCTGCATCGGGCTCTGTGCTGACAGATCAGAGCCTGGAGCATGCTTCAGATTCTCTCTCTGCCCCTCCCCTGCTTGTGCTCTGTCTCTCTCTGTCTCAAAAATAAATTTAAAAAATAAAAAAAAGAAGTTGCTGAGTCCAAGATCAAAGAGGTTTTGGCCTGCTTTCTCCTCGAGGATTTTGATGGCTTCCTGTCTTACATTGAGGTCTTTCATCCATTTTGAGTTTATTTGTCTGTATGGAGTAAGAGAGTGGTCCAGGTTCATTCTTCTGCATGTTGCTGTCCACTTTTCCCAGCACCACTTGCTGAAGAGACTGTTTATTCCATTCCATTGGATATTCTTTCCTGCTTTATCAAAGATTAGTTGGCCATACGTTTCTGGGTCCATTTCTGGGTTCTCTAATCTGTTCCATTGATCTGAGTGTCTGTTCTTATGCCAGTAGCATACTGTCTTGATGATTACAGCTTTGTAGTATAGCTTGAAGTCTGGGATTGTGATGCCCCCTGCTTTGGTTTTCTTTTTCAAGATTGTTTTGGCTATTTGGGGGTCTTTTCTGGTTCCATACAAATTTTAGGATTATTTGTTCTAGCTCTGTGAAGAATGCTGGTGTTAGTTGGATAGGCACTGCATTGAATATGTAGACTTCTTTGGGTACTATCAACATTTTAACAATACTTATTCTTCCTATCCAGGAGCATGGAATCTTTTTCCATTTTTTTTTTGTGTTTTCTTCAATTTCCTTCATAAGCTCTCTATATTTTTCAGCGTATAGATTTTTCACCTCTTTGGTTAGATTTATTCCTAGGTATTTTATCGTTTTGGGTGCAACTTTGAATGGGATCAATTCCTTGATTTCTTTCTGTCACTTCATTGTTGGTGTATAGGAATGCAACTGATTTCTGTGCATTGTTTACATATCCTGCAACTTTGCTGAATTCATGAATCGATTCTACCAGTTTTTTTTGTTGGAATATTTTGGGTTTTCCACGTAGAGTATCATGTCTTTAGGAAGAGTGAAAGTTTGACCTCCTCCTGGCTGATTTGGATGCCTTTTATTTCTTTGTGTTGTCTGATTGCAGAGGCTAAGACTTCCAATAGTATGTTGAATAACAGTGGTGAGACTGGACATCCCTGTCTTGTTCCTGACCTTAGGGAGAAAGCCCTCAGTTGTTCCCCCATTGAAGATGATATTAGCGTTGGGTCGTTCATATATGGCTTTTATGATCTCGAGGTATGCTCCCTCTATCCCAACCTTGTTGATGGTTTTTATCAAGAAAGGATGCTGTATTTGGTCAAATGTTTTCTCTGCATCTATTGAGAGGATCATATGGTTCTTGTTCTTTCTTTTATTGATGTGATGAATCACATTAATTGTTTTGTGGATATTGAACCAGCCCTGCATCCCAGGTATAAATCCCACTTGGTCGTGGTGAATAATTTTTTTGACGTATTGTCGGATCCAGTAGGCTAATATCTTGAGGATTTTTGCATTCATGTTCATTAGGGAAATTGGTCTATAGTTCTTTTTAGTGGGGTCTCTGATTTTGGAATCAAGGTAATCCTGGCTTCATAGAAAATGTTTGGAGGTTTTCCTTCCATTTCTATTTTTTGGAACAGTGTTAAAAGAATAGATGTTAACTCTTCCTTAAATATTTGGTGCAATTTCCTTGGGAAGCCATCTGGCCCTGGACTCTTGTTTTTTGACAGATTTTTTGGTTACTAATTCAATTTCCTTTTGTTTATGTGTCTGTTCAAATTTTCTATTTCTTCCTGTTTCAGTTTTGGTAGTGTGTCTGTTTCTAGGAATTTGCCCATTTCTCCCAAATTGCCCATTTTATTGGCATACAATTGTTCATGATATTCTATTATTATTGTTTTTATTTCTGCTGTGTTGGTTGTGATCTCTCCTCTTTTATTCTTGATTTCATTTATTTGGGTCATTTCCTGTTTCTTTTTGATCAAACTGGCTAGTGGTTTATCAATTTTGTTAATTCTTTCAAAGAACCAGCTTCTGGATTCATTGATCTGTTCTGTTTTTTTGTTTTTTGTTTTTTGTTGTTGTTGTTGTTGTTGTTGTTGTTGCTTGTTTGTCTTTTTGGTTTTGATAGCATTAATTTCTGCTCTAATCTTTATTATTGCCTGTCTTCTGCTGGTTTTGCGTTTTATTTGCTGTTTTTTCCCAGCTCCTTAAGGCGTAAGGTTAGGTTTTGTATCTGAGATCTTTCTTCTTTCTTTAGGAAAGCCTGGATTGCTATATACTTTCCTCCTATGACAGCCTTTGCTGCATCCCAGAGGTTTTGGGTTGTGGTGCTGTCATTTTCATTGACTTCCATATACTTTTTAATTTTCTCTTTAACTTCTTGGTTAGCCCATTCATTTTTTAGTAGGATGTTCTTCAGTCTCCAAGTATTTGTTACCTTTCCAAATAGTTTCTGGTAGTTGATTTCGAGTTTCATAGCATTGTGGTCTGAAAATATGCACAGTATGATCTCGACCTTTTTGTACTTACTTAGGGCTGATTTGTGTCCCAGTATATGGTCTATTCTGGAGAACGTTCCATGTGCACTGGAGAACAATTTATATCCTGCTGCTTTAGGATGAAATGTTCTGAATATATCTGTTAAGTCCATCTGGTCCAGTGTGTCATTCAAAGCCATTGCTTCCTTGTTGATTTTTTGATTAGATGGTCTGTCCATTGTTGTGAGTGCAGTGTTGAAGTCTCCTACTATTATGGTATTACTATGGATGAGTTTCTTTATTTTTGTGATTAATTGAATTATGTATTTGGCTGCTGCCACATTTGGTGCATAAATGTTTACAGTTGTTAGGTCTTGGTCTATAGACCCCTTGATGATATAATGCCCTTCTGCATCTCTTGATACAGTCTTTATTTTAAAGTCTAGATTGTCTGATATAAGTATAGCTACTGTGGCTTTCTTTTGTTGACCTTTAGCATGATAGATAGTTCTCCATCCCCTTATTTTCAATCTGAAGGTGTCTTAGGTCTAAAGTGAGTTTCATGTAAACAGCATATAGATGGATCTTGTTTTCTTATCCATTCTGTTACCCTCTGTCTTTTGATTGCAGCATTGAGTCCATTGACATTTAGGGTGAGTACTGAAAGATATGAATTTATTGCCATTATGATGCTTGTAGAGTTGGAGTTTCTGGTGGTGTTCTCTTGTGCTTTCTAAACTTTGTTGCTTTTGAGATATATATGATTTCATAATTTCTCCCCTCAGAGAGTCCCCTTTATAATTTCTTGCAGGGCTGGTTTAGTGGTCACAAACTTCTTTAATTTTTGTTTGTCTGGGAAACTTCTTATCTCTCCTTTAATTTTGAATGACAGCCTTGCTGTATAAAGAATTCTTGGCTGCATATTTTTCTGATTCAGTACTCTGAATATATCCTGCCACTTCTTTCTGGCCTGCCAAGTTTCTGTGGATAGGTCTGCTGCAAACCTGATCTGTCTTCCCTTGTAGGTTAGGGACTTTTTTTCCCTTGCTGCTTTCATGATTCTCACCTTGCCTGAATATTTTGTGAATTTGACTATGATATGCCTTGTTGATGGTTGGCTTTTGCTGAATCTCATGGGAGATTCCTGGATTCCTGGATTTTGATGTCTGTGTCTTTCCCCAGGTTAGGAAAGTTTTCTGCTATGATTTGCTAACATAACCCTTCTATCCCTATTTCTCTCTCTTCCTTTTCTAGGACCCCTATGATTCTGATGTTGTTCCTTTTTAATGAGTCACTGATTTCTCTAATTCTTAAATCGTGCTCTTTAGTCTCAATCACCCTCTTTTTTTCTGCTTCATTATTCTCTATAATTTTGTCCTCTATATAGCTGATTCTCTGTTCTGCCTCATCCATCCATGCCACAGCTGCATCCACCCCTGATTCCAGCTCACTTACAGCATTTTTAATTTCGTTCTGGCTATTTTTTCCTTCTTTTATCTCTGCAGAAAGGGATTCTAATCTATTTTCGACTCCAGATAGTAATCTTATTATTGTGATTCTAAATTCTGGTTCAGACATCTTGCTTATATCTGTGTTGGTTAAATCCCTGGCTGTCATTTCTTTGTGCTCTTTCTTTTGGGGTGAATTCCTTCATTTTGTCATTTTGAAGGGAGAAAAGGAATTAATGAGGTAGAAAAATTGAAGTAAAAAAGAAAATTGAAATAATATTAAAATTAAAAAAATTAAAAACACACTTACACAAAAAAATTGAATAAATGATGCTAGATCCTCGGTGTGTTTTGGTCTGGGTGTTGAAAGTGGTTTGACAAATTAGAATAAAAAAAAGGGGGGAGGAAATCATTTGAGAATTTGAAAAAAATGAATACACTGAAGTAGACTAAAATTAGATGATGGGAGTAAAATAAAATTTGAAAAAAATATACACAAAATTAAAGAATATAGTAGAAAAAATTAAAGAAAAATATTTTTAATAAAAATTAAAAAATAGATATGAACTTTTTCTTTTTTTGTATTCAAGAAAAAGAAAAGAAATGCAAAAGAGAAAAAAGATTAAAAAAAGAAAAAAATTAAATTGTTTGAAAATTTGAAAAAGTGAATACACTGTCATAGACTAAAGTAAAACGATGGAAGTAAAACAGAATTTGAAAAAAATTTACATAAAAGCAAAAACTGTAGTAAAACAATCAAGGAAAATATTTTTAATAAAAATGGAAATTAAAAATGAAGTTTATCTCTTTCTGCCTTCAAGAAAAAGAAAAGAAACGATAAAGAGAAAAAAGAAAAAGGAAGGAAAAAAAAGAAATTGTTTGAAAATTTGAAAAGATGATTACACTGAAGTAGACTAAAATAAGATGATGGAAATAAAATAGAATTTGAAAAAAAATTACAGAAAAGTAAAAAATATTTTATTAAAAATATTTTAATACAAATTGAAAATAAAAAAGAATTTGTTTCTCTTTATGGTGAATTCTGTGGTTCAGGTTGTGCAGATTGTTGTGCTATTACTCCAATCAGTTTTCTAGGTGTGTAGGATGGTTTAGTGTGTTCTGCCTGTATTTCATGGACAAGAGACACACAAAAAACTTCCATGCTATTTCGCCATCTTGGTTCCTCCTCCGGGCCTTTTCCCTTCTGCCTGGAGTTTTCTTCCTCTAATATCTAATTCACTCCCTTCAAATTGTTGCTCAAATTCTTTTTCGCAATGCAACTTTCCTTGATTACTGCACAGCCCACCCTGACTTGGCTCTTGTAGCCCTCCACATTCTGCTCTACTTTTTTCTTGACAATGCTTATCATTTTCTATATAGTATTTATTTTACTCATTTATTTTCATTATTGTCTGTCTCCCTTACTAGAACATAACCTCCTGAAGGACAGCAATCTTTGTGTGCTTTACCTTGAACAGTATCTAACAAAGAATAGGTATTCAACAAATATTGAATGACTGACTGAAGGAAAAATAGATGATTCTGATGGAGACAGTTAATATATGTGATATGAGGAAGGTTCTGAGGAAGCATGAAGTCACTGGAGCACAACAAACCTGCAAGTTGTGTAGTATACTCATTTTACAGAGTGACTCAAAGAGGCTGAATGCTTGTTCAAGATCATGCTGCTAATAGTGCCAGAGCAGAAGTTTCACATGTGTCACTAAGACTCCACGTCAGATTGTTGCCTGTCATATGTTGCTAGAAGAAAAGTTACTTAAGATAAAGTTTATCTGTAAAGAAAACCCAGAGGGGGTGATGTGACCTGGTACTTAAGATTCTATTCTAATTAGAAGTAACAGCCCCTGAAGAGGAAACAGCTGTCAGGGTAGATGAAAGAGATCCTGAAAGATCGATTTTTCAGGGCAGTGACTGTAACTCCAAGTTCACTAATCACTGGTTTGAAATTTGGAAAGCCCAGAGGTGAATAAATGCCTCTGTAATCCTTAAATAGGAACTTTACTTCACCCTGTTCTGTCTTGTCTAAATCCTTTGGAGTACCTGAAAGGTGAGGCACTGGCTCAAAGCAATTCCTTGGAATTCCAAATAGAATTCAGACCTAGGGTTGCATGCTGAGATCTATCCTTTACTCAGTAAAGGGAGCCCTCAGCACATCTCTAATGGAACTTGAAATTCTTTAAGATTTGACAAGCTAGTCAGAATACTTTGCCATGGAAACAGGTAGCACTTCATGAATGTACCCTCTGTTATTTTTGGGTTTATTGTTAAATGTGACTTCATGAGATTGGGGATACTCATGATTACATTATAGTTGTGGGAGCCAGCATTGTTTTGTCCCTACTTAATGGGACATCCCAATCAAGGATTCTGATGCAATTCAGGTTTATGTTGTAGGGGCATTCCATCCTACTTCTAAAACTCCTGTGTCACAATCATCCCCGCAACCTCTCTGAGCAAAGAGTGTTGGTGAGCTGTAATAAATGTGATAGAACTCTCAGAAATACATGGACTATTACAGAGATACATAATTTGTGGAACATGAGTAATGATTCTGTTTGTTGGGATAAAAAATATGATGAGATAAAAATTATATTCTTTTCATTAAAGTGGAAAAGAAAAAATAAAAAGATGATTTTAGGTTTTGCTGTATATCAAGCCATCCTGAAACTTAGTGGCTTAGAACAAAAAAATATTTATTGGCTCACACTTCTCTGGGTTGAAAATTTGGGCTGAAAATAGGTGGCTGGCTCACCAATGTTCTGTGTTTTCCTTCATGTGGGCATTCATCTCCAGTATGGCTTGCTCAGGCTTCTTCACAGAGCAGTGGCAGGTTTCCCAGAAAGCACAAGTGGAAGATGTAAGTTCTTTTGAGGACTAGGCTCAAACTCATATACTCTGACTTCTGTGATGTTCTAGTTATCAGAGAAGTCAAAAGGCCAACTTACATGTATAAGGAGGGGAAATAGCCTCCACTTTTTAAAGGGAAGAGCTAAAAACCTGGCCATGGGAATCTGTGACAGAAATCTACTTGCAATGTGCTTAAACATCAGAGATAATAAACCAAAATCAGATCAGGCAGGAATTGATATGCTATATTAAGAAATTTAAACTTTACCCTGAGGAGAAAGGGGAAACACTTCAAGGTTTACAGTGGAGAAATTGATATGATTAAATATATGTGTTAGAAATATCACATTGACTAAAGAATGGAGAATGAATTAGAATAAGTGTGAAGGCAGTAGTACTGTTTGGAATCTTACTATGATGGTCCATGCAAGAGATGTTTTGATTCAGTGTAAAGGCTGTAAGAATACAAGGAGATATACAAATTGAAATATATATATTATATATATATATATATGTATATATATATATACATATATATATAATATATTATATTATAACTTTAATTTTTTACACCTTGATTTTTTTTCAGGCCCTGTAGTAATATTTAAACTTGTATAGTTGGTTTTCTATTTTTAAACATTGCCTTTAAAGTTTTTAAATTATAATATTTATATCATTAGTTAATGAGTCACTAATATAGCAGGGTGCTTAAATATAATTTTTTTGCATAACATAGATGACCTACCTTTTTTCCTGATTGTTTAGAAGCAGAAAATAGGTATATTTTCTACCTCGTGGTGTTTTGAATTAAACAGAATATCCAGGTCTTCATAATGAGGCAACAAGAATAACTAGAATTTACCTAAAGGGAAACTAGCATTACTCTATACTTTAGACTTCTCAATAAATTAACAATGTTCATGGATAAAATTAAATGTTTCTGGTCCATCTATTTTCCATGGTTGTTACAATTAACATTCTGTACCCTGTTACACTCCTGACAAAATAGATTTAGGTTTTACAACCAATACAATACTGTTCCATTCAGGTCCAGTAACTTCATCCCTTTTAATAGTTGTAGTGTGGTGTTGTGCATAATGGTTTGGTGCTAATTCCCTCTTACAAGGTTTTCTGCTGAAATGTAGTTTCAGGAGATAGCAGTAGTTTATTCTAAAACCAGAAGATGGCATTTTACTCTCCTCAAGGTCTTTCTTCCCTCCTCTTCTGTGCTTAATCTTTGCCCAAGAGGAAAACATGCATAAATGTAAGCACCTTCCATGCATTAGGTATCTATTGAACAGCCCTACCTTCTGTCAGAACATTTAGGTAAGATATAAATCAAAAAACAAGGTGAGTACTATATTTTGTTATGCAGTTACCATCTAATTTTCACATAGACTGTTTTCAAGTGTAAGTGATATTCATATCACTTTTGCTTTTATTCACATTGATAATTATGAAAGCAAAGTAGGGTTTTAAGACGTTGGTTTCAGGTAGGGAGGAAGTGTTGTGAAGCCTTATTATGTGCTAATATATAAAACACTTTCCTCCATCCAATATTAAGAAATACAAAAGTAATGTCTGTTAAAGTTGAGGGGAGACTGATGTTTCACCTTCAAAGAAAAATTTTATCTCATCTTAAACTTGAAATAAATCTTAGTAATGTCCTCAGTCCCTACAACAAATTAGCTCACATTAGAAAGCCAACTTAATATAAAACAGCTGTGTGCACATCATTCTGCTTGATTGTACATTTAAGTTCATAATATGAGTGGCCTAGTATGTATACTGAATAATGTATACCCAGAGGGATGTTTGGATGGTAGATGATAGTTTTATATTATATTGATTGAGAAAGTTTGAGAGAAGTAGCTCCCCAAACTACAGTAATGAGAAAAAAAACCATACTGTTGTGCATCAATGATTACTTAGCTACAAAGGAAATATTACTTCCCAGACCTGATTTATCCTCCTACTAAAATTTATGTTTACTTCAAGTGGACAAATTAAGGAGTACTGGTTTTCAGGATAAGGCTGTAAATGATTTGAGGATCAAAGAAGAATATTTCCAAATGCACCTTTTTTTCAAAAATAAACTGGCATTATTTCTGAGCTGTCATTTAGATTTCACTTGACTAGAATTTAGAAATTGTATTCTACTTAATTTTAGTCCTTGATTTAAGCAATGACATCACACTTATAAAGCAGATTGGAATAGAGGCTGTTTTATAGATCACAGTCATCATGCCTTTTTCAACTATAGCATGTATCATAGTGTTTGGTATATAGTAGGTGCTTAACAAAGGTTCATTTTTATCGATCAAACATGCTATCAGTATCAAAAGATACTGGGGTTTACAAAATACATGATAAATTTGAGGAATGCTTACACCTAAGGAAGAATTCTACAGGTAAAACACGAGTAGTTTTAAAAAATCCAACATGGGGCTCCTGTGTGGTCAATCGGTTAAAGCATCTGACTTTGAGTCAGGTCATGATCTCATGATTCCTGAGCTTGAGCCCCAAATTGGGCTCTGTGCTGACAGCTTGGAACTCAGAACCTGCTTTGGATTCTGTGTCTCCCTCTCTCTCTGCCTTTTCCCCGCTCATGCTCTGTCTCTATCTCTTTCTCAAAAATAAATAAACATTAAAAATATTTTGGGGGAGCCTGGGTGGTTCAGTTGGTTAAGTGTCTGACTTTGGCTCAGATCATGATCTCACGGTTCTTGAGTCCGATCCCCATGTAGGCCTCTGTGCTGACAGTTCAGAGCCTGGAGCCTGCTTCGGATTCTGTATCTCCCTCTCTCTCTGCCCCTCCCCCACTTGAGCTTGCTCTCTCTCTCTCTCTCTCAGAAATAAACATTAAAAAATTAAAAAAATATTTTTTTAAAAATCCAAATTGGAAATGAAGTCAAGGTAATGCTTTAATAGTTATATGATCTTGGGAAAATTAAGTAAGCTCTCTGTTCTTCAGTTTCTTCATCTATGAAATAAGCCTGTTTATACATGAAAGGCACTTAGAATAATACCTGACATATATGTAAGCATTAAAATAATAGCTTATGATAATAATGCATACTTATTTCATTCTAAAATCTTGCATTAATCAGAGTCTAAACAGGAAAACAGAAAAATTATAAGTACCTAAAACAAAGAGAATTTAATGTAGAAAAATTTTACACAGGTTATGATAAATTTCTGAGAGGACAAAAAGAACTGATGAAATAATTGAGAAATTGGCATGAGCAGGAATTTACTATCAGTACTGGACTATAAGGCCAAAGGGAGGAGCAGATGTAACTAGAACCTGAATCTAGGAGTCAGGGACACTTAAGGGAGCCTAAAACCATGGCAGGCTTCTACAAAGGGAGCTGCAGTAATGAACACCAAAAGAGAGGGAGAAAAATACTATGGTTTTGCCTTGTTGTTCCCCAATATCTAACCAGTGTTGTCCATTGCTTAAATCCATGTAGAAGATAGTTGAACAAAAGAAACTTAGAAATGCCACTTGTAGGGGGGTCAGCTCCTCATCTGAGATTCCTGGGTGGCCCCTGGGGTTCCTGGGGGTACATTTCTCCCCAAGTAGAGCTGGGGAAGTACAAGGAATGGATTTGAGAGTCAATAGATCAAGGACTTGTACAATCCCATATTGGTAGTTCCCTTGAATTATTACTTTGTAAGTTTATCTCACTACACTGTAAATATCTTTGACAATAGAGCCTGGGTTTTATTCCTTTGTGTACTCCTGACCCTGTTCTCCTGTCAATACTGCACATTATAGGTGTCCGGTTGTAAGTACTGGTGAAATTTTTCACATAGAGCTGAATCTCTTGACTTCTAGTATATTATTACTTTTTTCCTAGTGAACAGAGGCTATTAATCAATTATGTCTGATTTTCTTATGTAAGATATGCCTTTTTAAAGTTTATTTTTATTTATTTTGAGATAGAGAGAGGGGAGAAAACAGGGAAGGGGCAGAGAGAGAGGGAGACAGAATCCCAAGAAGGCCCCACACCATCAGCTCAGAGCCCAATGTGGGTCTCGAACCCATGAACCATGAGATCATGATCTAAGCCAAAACCAAGTTGGAAGCTTAACGGACTGAGCCAGCCAGATTCCCCAAGATATGCCTTTTAAAAAAATATTCTTGATACATTATTTATTTGAGAGAGAGAGAGAGAGAGAGCGCACAAGTGGGGGATGGGCGGAAAGAGAGGGAGACACAGAATCCAAAACAGGATCCAGGCCCTGAGCTGTCAGTGGAGACCCCAATGCAGGGCTTGAACTCACGAACCATGAGATCATGACCTGAGGTGAAGTTGGCCGCTTAACTGACTGAGCCACCTAGGAACCCCAAGATAATGCTTTTTTACTAAGATGCAAAGATGACTGCATGATACCATAGCTGCATATCTGCACTGATTAAGAATTAGCAGTATATGCAGAGTGGCTGCTTGTAGCCCTATGTTTAGAAATCCTACTTATTTGTTGAACTCCCTAATTTACTCAGAGGAAAAAAAAAGCTCCTTTACTTCTGAAATAAAGCAAAGGAATGCCATAATTGGTATGTCAAGTGTAGAAGTCCAATGCAGTAGCTTTCACCCTTGTTACTTTACCACCAACAGTAAGAAATACATTTTATATTGTGACCCAGAAAACACAGAGACATACACACACACAACTGAAACAGAAGTTTGAAAATGCAATGTATTGTATTATATTTTTTTTAAAATGATGACTAAACCTGTGAAATTGATTTCATAATCCACCAACACATTGCAATCAATAGTTCACAAAACACTAGTCTAATGGAATTATACCCTTGTCAGAGATTGGAAGTACATGTCATTTTAAGTTCCAAGTCTCTCCCTGGCTAAAGGTAATAAAGGGTGTCAGAATATTGTCCATCTATAGGTAGAGCCTGAAGAGCCAGAGTTCCAAGGCATAGAATAAGAACAACTATCCCACCCCATGCCACCATGCCTTACTTGCCTACCATCTGCCTCAATCACCAAATTTCTCTAAGCAATTTGGGCAAGTGAAGTTTCTATCCTTAAGGCAGAGGGAATAAATCACTGAACATAATATTTATGTTTTAGACATTATATTTCTTTTTTTATTTTTTTATTTTTTTAACGTTTATTTATTTTTGAGACAGAGAGAGACAGAGCATGATCGGGGGAGGGTCAGATTGAGGGAGACACAGAATCTGAAACAGGCTCCAGGCTCTGAGCTGTCAGCACAGAGCCCGACGCGGGGCTCGAACCACAGACCGCGAGATCATGACCTGAGCCGACGTCTGCTGCTTAACCAACTGAGCCACCCAGGCGCCCCACACATTTCTTATAGTTTAAATCCCTTTAACCGGTCTCTGTAGGGCCTAAAATTTTCTTTTTATAATTCACACAGAAAGAAGTCTGACCCAGACTGGGGAAGCATTCTCTATTCTGTCAGATCGTAAAACAAAAAGGAAAGGGATTAACTAAAGGTCATAGTGGAAAATAAGCGCAATATAATTTGGCAGTCTATTATTGAAAAACAACATTTTATTATGGTGAAATCAAGGACTCTTCCCTTTTGAGTATCACCTTAGAGTTTCTGGTGGTTCACAGAATTACATTTTTAAGAAGTTCTGTTTTCTCATAAACTTCAAGATTTCTATCAAGCTGTCTGAAAACAAAATGTTTTCCTTCAACACGGCTGGCAGATTTGAGGGTGTAACACACTATTGGCCATATATCAAAAGATACATATAGCATAAGACATTTTATATGACTTTAAAATAAAATAAGTAATTAAATGAAGAGCCTGCAAATATTTAGGAATATGAATATAACTCCCTGCTACATAATCTTTTGCAAACTTCATGAATTCTCAGGTAAATTTTGTAATGGATTTTTAGTGCTGGAACACAATTATTCCCTGCTCATTGCCACCCTAGTCCACATAATAAATACAGTCATTCTAACCAGTGTTGGGATGATATAAAATTCACAGTAGACAAATTCATCCCATAAGCACATGCTGACTACTCCAGTGACCTTTATATGAATATAAAATTTGACATACTGTCTTCAAGACAAAGTCAACTCCTGAAATAGTTATGCTTATGGAAAGGAAAAAATAAAGAGCACATAGATGATATTTAAACGTATGTATGTTTGTCTTTGGAATATATTTTTAAATTTATTTTTTGGGAGAGTGCAAGTCAGGTAGGGACACAGAGAGGGGGACAGAGGATCTGAAGCAAGCTGTGTGCTGACGGTCTGACAATTGTGAGCTTGATGTGGGACTCAAACTCACGAACCTCAAGATCATAACATGAGCTGAAGTCGGACGTTCAACTGACTGAGCCACTCAGGTGCCCCCACGTTTGGAATATCATCAAAAGATACCTGAGAAATAAAATGCATATCCATGGGTCATAGCACTACATAATTGGGGTCTGGAGTCTGGCTCTAATTCTGGGTTTGTCATTTAAACAGGTTATCTTGGAAAAGTTACTTAACTTCACTAACCCTCATTTTTGTCATCAGTAAAGTGAGGGTAATAATAGAATAAAGCCACAGAGCTGTTGCAAAGATTAAATGAAATTATATTTGGACAGGACTTAGTTCAATGCCTGGAACATGGAAAGCTTCCAAAAGATAGTCTCAACAATAACAAATATCCATGCTATAATTAGAATGATTATTATTAACATATATTTCATTTCTCCTGGCTCAGCCTTGAGCTTTTTGTCCCATCAAGTGATTGTTGGTAGCCCAAGATTCTGCTGGGAATGCAGATGAACTAATGACATTTACTAAGAATAAAGTGCATACTCATATTTATATAAGATAAAGATACAATAGTTTCATTCATGGAGGTTAATCTTAAAAATCTCTTCTTCACCAAATAATCACATTTTGAAAATAGCTTTATGGTGCAACTGAATGAGAAATAAATGATGCATCCATTCTAAACTCTATCCATTCTTTCTTGACAGGCTCAGTTATCCAGTGCCATTCGCTGTGTACCCCGTCACATCAGGAGCTGAAGAACATGAGTACACAGCTCTTATGGGAAAAGCCTGGTGGTGATAATGCTGAAGTGCCATATGTGAAGATGATATAAAATCAAATTTAGGCAGAACAAAACAAACTGTGATTGTCACCTCATGTAGTGCAGTAAATGAAAATACCTTTAAAATATATGAATTAGCCCCTACATTCTCACAGTATGAAGATTAAATAAATTTTCTTCTTGAGAGAGCAGGATCCAAGTTTGTTGACCCAGACACAGAAGCGTGTTCTATATCCTTGTTGCAGTTCAACATTACAGGGAATGAAATTTGAGTAACAATTCTTCAGAGACCTGTAACTAAATAATAACTGCTACTCTATGTGCTCCCACTTATGAGCAAATTGAAATAACCTGTAAGTAGCAACAAAGTGTCTTACCTGAAAATCACTTATGGTAGTTTTGAGAACAGAGAACTGTATCTTGGCAAGCAGCACTCTCCACCATACACAGCTGTCACAGGACATTCTATCTCTGTGTTGTGAACATAGTTATTTGAGGGAAACATTGAAAGCATATAATTTCTTCACATTATGCTGGCATTGTAGTTCTTCATGTAAAACAAATCTCACTGTTACTATAAAATTATTTTGCTTTGAGTTAAACAGGTCATATGAAGGAATTAAACATTATATTTTTAAGTGGCTTTCAGAATGTCCTGAATTTGGACATAACTTAAAACTTTCTATGAAAAAAATTGTTTATATTTTCTACATTAGCACCCCAATCACAATTCTTTATATATTTAACAGCTTAAAAGTTGTAGCAAATAGATTCATGGTGAAAAGATTAACTATTACTAAAAATGATAAATTACTCAATGTCATCCCTAAAATAGACATCACAACTGCACTGATAATATAGTACTTTTGGAAAAAAAATACCATTGTGATAATGAACAACAAACTATTTTGGTAATTTATTAACTGGTAAGCTCTACCATATAAAGTATAAGTCATTTTCTGTTTATTGAGATCTGTTTAATTCTTTTCAAATTATATTTATGTTTTATAATTAGCAAGGTATTAATTTTACTTATACAATATATGGGTGGACCAAATGTAAGTTTTTAACAAGCAAACCAACACACACCTAGTTAAGATTCACCACAGATTGGACATGGTCCAAAGACTCCCCTCAGAAAGCAAGGAGAAACTCTGCAAAGGACTGACCTGAGGGAAATAGCAGCAAAAATACAATAGCAGAGCACACAGAGCATACACTAGAAAGATTTCTTGAACCACCAGTCCCTGGACAGTATAGGACCTCTTCTTAATATAGGCATTACTTTCAGGAACAAGAAACATAATAGGCTTTCCTAACATACAGAAGACAGTTACCTAGACAAAATGCCAAGAAGGAAGACTTCATTCCAAAGAAATAACAACAAAAGGTCATAGCCAGAGATGTAATCAAAACAGATGTAAGTAATATGCCTGAATCTAAATAAAAAAAATAATTATAAGGATATTAGATGGGCTTGAGAAAAGCATACAAAGCGCCAGGTAGTCCATCCTGCAGAGATAAAAGACCTAAAGACTATTCAGCTGAAATAAAAAATGCTATACCAAGAGGCAAAACTGACTGGTTGTAATGACCACAAGGATGGAAGAGGAAGATGAATGAATAAGTGATAGAGAAGATAAAATTATGGAAAAAAGAAATTAAAAAGAAGACGAAAAGAAAAATATTGGATCACAAATATGGAGGTAGGGAACTCAGTGACTCCATGAATTGCAATAACATTTGTATCATAGGAGTCCCAGGAGAAGTGGGGTGGGGGGAGAAGGAAGAAAGATTATCTGAGTAAATTATAGCTGAAAACTGCCCTAATCTGGGGAAGGAGACATTGAAAATCCAGGAAGCATAGAGAACTCCCATCAAAATCAACAAAAGTAGGCCAACACCAAGACATATCATAGTCAAATTTCAAAATGCAGAGATAAGTAAAGGATCATGAAAGTAGCAAAGGAAAAGAAACACAACCTACAAGGGAAGACAAATAAGGTTAGTAGCAGGTATCTCCACAGAAACTTTGCTGGTCAGAATGGAGTGGCAGGGTATATTCCATGTACTGAATGATATAAATAAGCAGCCAAGAATACTTTATCCAGCAAGGATGTCATTTAGAATAGAAGGAGAGGTAAAGAGTTTCCCAACAAACAAAAACTAAAGGAGTTCATGGTTACTAAATCAACCTTGCAAGAAATATTAAAGGGCACTCTGAGTGGGAAAGAAAAACCAAAAGCAACAAACACTAAAAGGAAACAGAGAAAGTCACCAGAAACACCAACTTTACAAGTAATACAATGGCACTAAATTAATGTCTTTCAATAGTAACTCTAACTGTAAGTGGACTAAATGTTCCAATAGAAAGATATTGGGTATCAGAATGTATATAAAACAAGAAAGACCCATTCATATGCTGCCTACACGAGACTCATTTTAGTCATAAAGACACTTCTAAATTGAAAGTGAAGGGATGAAGAACCATTTATCATGGTAATGGATATCAAAAGAAGGCCAGAGTAACCATATTTATATCAGACAAACTAGAGTTTAGACCAAATATTATAACAAAATTTAAGAAGGGCACTTTATCATAATAAAGGGGCCTATTCAATAAGTAGATACAACATTTTTAAATATTTATGCCTTCATATGGGGGACAAATATATAAACCAAGTAATACCAAATATAAAGAAACACACTGATAGCAGTACAATAATAGTAAGGGAGTTTAACACCCACTTGTAGCAGTGGAAAGACCTTCTCAGCAGAACACCAATAAGGAAACAATGGCTTTGGATGACACATTGGACCAGATGGACTTAACAGATATATTCAGAACATTTCATCCTAAAGCAGCAGATTACACATTTTTTTTCGAGTGCACATACATTATCTAGAATGTCTTTAAGATGAAATATGTTCCATCTATATCTACTTTGTTGAGGGATTTTATTATGAATCAATGTTATACACTGTCGAATGCTTTTTCTGCATCTATTAACAGGATCATATGATTCTTATCCTTTCCTCTATTAATGTGAGATACCAGGGGCGCCTGGGTGGCTCAGTTGGTTAAGCGGCCGACTTCGGCTCAGGTCATGATCTCGCGGTCCATGAGTTCGAGCCCCGCATCAGGCTCTGTGCTGACAGCTCAGAGCCTGGAGCCTGTTTCAGATTCTGTGTCTCCCTCTCTCTGACCCTCCCCCGTTCATTTCTGTCTCTCTCTGTCACAAAAATTAATAAATGTTTTAAAAAAAATTTTTTTTAAATGTGATGTACCACATTGATTGATTTACAAGTATTGAACCAGGCCTGCAGTCCAGGAATGAATCCCACTTGACCATGGTGAATAATTATTTTAATATACTGTTGAATTTTATTTGCTAGTATCTTATTGATAATTTTTGTATACAGGTTCATCAGGGATAATGGGCTGTAATTCACCTTTTTTGTGGGGCATTGTCTGGTTTGGGAATCAAGGTAATGCTGGCTTCATGGAATGAGTCTGGAACCTTTCCTTCTGTTACTATTTTTTTGGAACAGCTTGAGCAGAAAGGGTATTAACTGTGTTTTAAATGTCTGGTAGAATGCCCATAGGAAGCCATCTGGCCCAGGACTCTTATTTGTTGGGAGGTGTTTGATAACTCATTCAATTTCTTCACTGGTTATGGGTCAGTTCAAATTTTCTATTTCATCCCATTTGAGTTTTAGTAGTGTGTGAGTATCTTGGAATTTGTCCATTTCTTCCAGACTGTCCAGTTTATTGGCATATAATTTTTTATCATACTCTCTAATAATTTTTTTGTATTTGTGTGGTATTGGTTGTGATCTCTCTTCTTTCATTTGTGATTTTATTTGGAGACTCTTTTCTTTTTGAGAAGTCTGGCTAGGAGTTTATCAATTTTGTTTATTCTTTAAAAAGCTCTTAGATTCATTGATCTATTTTTTTTTTTTTTTGGATTCTACAACATTTATCTGCTCTAATCATTATAATTTCTCCTCTTCTGCTAGCTTTGGGCTTTCTTTGCTGCTGCCTTTTTGTTCTTTTAGGTGTGAGGTTAGGCTATATATTCGGGACCTTTCTTGCATCTTGAGATAGGCCTGAGTTGCAATGTATTTTCCTCTTTGGAATGCCTTTGCTGCATCCCAAAAGGTTTGGACTTTTGTGTTTTCATTTTCATTTGTATCCATATATTTTTAAATTTCTTCTTTAATTTCCTCGTTGACCCACTCATTCTTTAGTAGGATGCTCATTAACCTCCATGTATTTGGGGCTTTCCAATTTTTTTTTTCTTTCTTGTGGTTCATTTCAAGTTTCATGGTATTATGATCTTAAAATATGCATGGCATGTCCTCAATCGTTTTGTACTTGGTGAGGGCAGTTTTGTGACTTGGTGAGGGCAGTAGTATGTGATCTATTTTGGAGAATGTTCCATATGCTCTCGAGAAGAATGTGTATTCTGCTGCTTTAGGATGAAAAGTTCTGAATATAACTGTAAGTCTATCTGGTCCAATGTGTCATTCAGAGCATTGTGTCCTTATTGATTTTCTGCCTAGATGATCTGTCCATTGTTGTAAGTGCAGTATTAAAGTCCCCTACCATTATGGTATTATTATCTATACATTTGTTTATTTTTGCGATTGATTTATATATGTGAGTGTCCATGTTGGGGGCATAAACATTTAAAATTGTTAGCTCTTATTAATGGATAGACCCTTTAGTTATGATATAATGCTCTTCTTATCTCTTGTTACAGTCTTTGTTTTAAAATGTAACTTCTCTTATATAAGTATGGCTACTCCAGCTTTCTTTTGACTTCCATTAGCATGATAGATGGTTCTCTATACCCTCACTTTCAATCTGAAAGTGTCCTCAGGTCTAAAATGAGTCTCTTGTAGGCAGCACAAATGGGTCTTGTTTTTTAATCCATTCTGATACCCTATGTCTTTTGATTGGTGTAATTATCCATTTACATTCAGAATGATTACTGAAAGATATGGATTTACTGCCATTGTGTTATCTGTAGGTTTCATGTTTGTGGTGATGTCTCTGGCCCTTTGTAGTTTTTGATCCCTTCCCCAAACAGTGTACCCATAAGGATCTCCTGCAGGGCTGATTTAGGTGTCCTGAACTCCTTTAGTTTTTGTTTGTCTGGGAAAGTCTTTATCTCTTCTTCTATTCTAAATGACAGCCTTGCTGGACAAAGGATTCTTTGCTGCATATTTCTGCAATTCAGCACATTGAATATTTCCTGCCACTGCCTCTGGCTTGCCAAGTTTCAGTGGAAAGGTCTGCTACTACCCTTATTTGTCTACCCTTGTAAGTTAAGGCCTGTTTGTCCCTAGCTGCTTTCAGAATTATCTCTTTGTCTTTGTGTTTTGATAGTTTCATTAGGATATCTCATAGGATTGACCTATTTTTGTTGATTTTTGTTTTCTGTGCCTCTTGGACTTGGATGCTTCTTTCGTCCCCCAGATTAGGGAAGTTCTTAGCTATAATTTCTTCAAATAACCTGCTCCCTTCTCTTGCTCTTGTTCTTCTGGAACTCCTATGATATAGATATTGTTCCATTTTATGGAATCACTCAGCTCTCTAACTCTCTCCTCGTGATCTAGTAATTTCCTTTCCCTTTTTTTCAGCTTCATCATTTTCCATAATTTTATCTTCTATTTCACCTATTCTCTCCTCTGATTCTTCCATACTCACTCTCACTGTATCTAGTGTAATTTGCATCTCATTTATAGCATTTCTTAATTCATAGTGACTATTTCTTAGGTCTTTGATCTCTGTATCAATAGATTCTCTGGTGTCTTCTATGTTTTTTCCAAGCCAAGCTATTAGTTTTATGACTGTTATTGTAAATTTTGTTCAGATATATTATTTGTAACTGTTTTGAGAAATTCTTTGTCTGTATTTTCTTCCTGAATTTTCTTTTGAGGAGAATTCTTCTATTTCATGATTTTGGCTAGGTTTTTGTCTTTTATGTGTTTTAATAGCTTGCTATGTGTCTGGCACCTGAGAGTACTACTATAGTAAAAAGGAGTCATATCCTGTCTAGGGCCTGGCACTTTAAGAGGTGTTTTTGGAGTGTGTTGTGAACACTCTGTTGTTGCATTTTGGTGGCTCTATTCCATTGCTCAGTCCTCTGCAAAGCTCCTTGCTTGTAGTGGTGGAGTGTTTGAGCCTTAAACCAGGTATGCTTTGGTTTGTTCATTGATGTAACTCTGGAAAAAAACGGAAAGGGGTGGGAGAACCTGATCCCATACAAAGAGAAAAATGAAAAAGAAGATCAAAGAGAGAGTAAAAAAAAAAACAACTATAAGTCTTAAATCTAGAGAGAGAGAAAGAAAAGAAAATAAAGAAGAAGATACAGAAAAGGTGTAAAAAAATAGAGTAAAAATACCTGATTAAACAACCAGAAAAAATATAAATATATAAAATAAAAATTGATCAAAAACAAATCAGAAACTATAAGTCTGATTCCAAAAGGAAGACAGAAGAGAGTAGAAAGAAAAAAGGAAAGAGAAAAGAACAAAGAGACCGACAGACAAAAAACAAACAGAGAAAGACAGAAACAAAAAAAAAAAAACTGTTGCCTGTTGGTGCCTGGGATGGGAGGCTGTGTTGGCCATCTGGTTCACTCAGTGTCAGTCCTGCTCTAGTAGATAAGCAGTTTCCAGGCACAGAGAGGTGGAGTTTGGTGTAAGTGGATCCTGCCTCCACTGGGGGTTTCTGTGCGGCTCTCTGAAGTCCCACCATGTTTGTGATGGGGAGAAAATGGTGAAACTCAGTCTCTCCTTCCTGGACCTGGTGTCTCAAACCATGCTGTTCAGGCAGCCTTCAGAGTACAGCAAGGGCAGCCAGCTTGCCCTGATCCACAGTTTTCCCACACCTTCTAGGTGTTCGGCCGGGATTCAAAACCCAAAGCCTTCAAGGATCCGGCACCACGGGGTCTTGTTCTGGTGTACTGCCACTGTACCCTACTGATAAAAGGTCTTTGGCTGGTACCTGCAGGGTCCTTTGTCCTTGGGGAGGCAATAAACCCTGTTCCCACAGTACTCGAGGAAGGGAACTGCTCTCTCCCAGTGGGACCCAGAAATCTATACAGCAGCCTGGGGGCCGGCTCCTCCCCCAGGGCATGGACACACAGCATGCTCTAGTGCGGAGAAACTTGCACACTTTTGAAACGTCCGAGTTTTAGCTCCTAACGCAAAATAGAAACTGTTTGCAAAATAGAAACTGGCACTCTCCATATTTCTCATTCCCCAGTTCATGGTCTGGAGAGGTGTTCCACTTGTGCTAACTCAGTACCACTATTTCACAGCCCCTTTTTCTCTCCCTTTTGTCTCTCCACAGAAAGGGTTTCCTCCCCTCTGTGTCTACACTGTTTTATCTCCCCCAGATTACATACACACACCTCGTTCCCACCAAGCTATCTCCCTCCATCTGTGGAGATCTTTGTGTCACTCCACAGATTGATTTCCTGTGTGTTCCAAGTAATCTGACTTCAATACAGCTGTGTTTGAGGGATGAGGGAAATCTTGGTCCCCCTACTACTCCTCCATCTTAACTCCTCCCCCAAAATCTTTGAAGTAATAAAAACTCAACTATTTACAAAAATACATAGAAAAGAGTAAAAGTGCTGGAGATTTCCATCTCTTCATCTACAAGTGTCCCAATACTTTCTGGTGCTCACTGAACAGATGGATAGAGGGTTCAGTATTATCTTTTTCCCTAAGTACTCCCATACATTGGCAGCCATGCAGATCCTGGAAAGGGCATTCTGGGAATGGCAGTAACCTGACTTTCTGTATTCTGCACCTGATCTCTGAAGCTTCTTTTGCTGCTCTACATGTTTTATGTTACAGAAAGACTCACAAAACAGAAATTTAAAAGGTGGTGCAAAACAAGGAAACTGAGGATGGTGGCAAGAAAAACAAAGAAGCAATGAGGGGCATGGTTCTGCAGTTTTAGTAATTCAATTCACCAAAAAGTTCTCAAGCTCCAACTGTATACGTGGTATTTATATTGATCAGAAACCTCAGGATAATCTGTTAATATTAACTAGCATGTTCAGTGCGAGAGATGCACTTATTCTAGTGAATTCCTAATTTTTTTATTTTTTAAAATTTATTTTTGAGACAGTGCAAATGGGTGAGGGGAAGAGAGAGGGAAAAAACATCTGAAGTGGGCTCTGCATTGACAGCAGTGAGCCCGATGTGGGGCTTGAACTCACAAACCACGAAATCATGACCTAAGCCAAAGTTGGACACTAAACGGACTGAGCTACCCAGGTGCTCCTGTATAAGTCTTAATACACCTATTGACCATTTTTTTTATTTTTAATAAAAACACACTTTGATAATGTGTTTGTTACTATATTATTTTAACTTTTAAGCAATTAGAATATTAAATTTCATTACTGGTATTGATTTCTGTCATAATGAATTGATATTAATTTAAAGTAATAAAATATATTTATGAACGAATTCTCACTAGTTAATTGAAGAAGTATTTGCTGACCAATTATATGCTAGGGACTCTGTGAATAAGGGGCTAGCAATATAGTAATCCCTGCCCTCATAAAGCTTTCAGGCAACTGGGCGGTTACAGAAAAGTAAATACAGAGTTGCAACATAATATCATAAAGGCCATAAAGAGGGGCAAAGGTACTATAAGAACCCATAGAACAGGCCTCTCACCCACCCTTGAGATGATCAGAGATGACTTCCTCCAGGAATCTAAATTATATCAAAACTGAGATCCAAATGATTACAACTTGTTGGGGCTGGAAGGAATATTCTAAGCTGAGAATCAGTAGTGTGCTGGAAGAGTATTGCAAGCCAAATATTAAACCATTAGTAGCTTGAAACAGGCCATGGTTGGAGTAGTTAGCCTGCAGAATTCAGCAAATGCTACAAATCAGTGCCTTCCTCTCTTACTCCCCACCCCCCACCCAATAGCACTTCACTGGAAGTGAGTGAGCACATAGAAAATTAAGGAACTGAACGTGCTTTGCATTGCTGGAGTAGTAAAAACGGAACCTGGAAAAGCAAGGAGGGGCCAGATCTTCAAGGACCTTGTAATCCATAATGAAGAATTTGGAATTTGTCATGATGAGGAAGGGAAGTAAATGAAGAGTTTTAAAGAGAGAAAGTCTTGATTCTGTTTGCATTTGTAAATGCAAAACTTGACAGTAGTATGGAGAGCTTTCTAGACAAATACCATGTGTGTTTTCGCAGAAACAAGTTGAAGGATATCATGTGATTTGAAAAAACATAGGTAAAGTATTCTCCATATTACAAGAGTACATTTGGGGAAGATTTATTCCCATGGCATATTGTGATAGTGTGTGCTCTAACAGCTGGGAAGGGAAGGTAAAATAGATTATGGGGGCGCCTGGGTGGCTTGGTCGGTTAAGCGTCTGACTTCGGCTCAGGTCATGATCTAACGGTCCGTGAGTTCGAGCCCCGCGTCGGGCTCTGTGCTGACAGCTCAGAGCCTGGAGCCTGTTTCAGATTCTGTGTGTCTCTCTCTCTCTGCTCCTCCCCTGTTCATGCTCTGTCTCTCTCTGTCTCAAAAATAAATAAACGTTAAAAAAAAATTAAAAAATAGATTATGCCAACTGCTTCATGTGATGTCACCTGTAAGACAATAGCCATAAATGGAAGCCATGTGTTGCACTCAGTACAATGTCAGTTTGAGTATTAAGGCCAAAGAGAAAGCCAGTCAATGCATCATTCATTCACCTACTGTGAATATAATTCATTAACTACGATATAATTCATTATCAATTGCTAATTAACTAGTAGAGACACCTATGAAGCTAATGTGAGGAGCCTGTATTGGTAGTATTTGGCAATGAAATTTGAAATAATGTTCTACATTACAAACACTGTGAATTGTTTCACTGGATATATTTGTATATACACATTGCTTCACTGTATATATTGTATAATTATGATTGTATATATACGATTGTGTATATTTACGATTCAGTAGCTTTCCCGGATAAAAAGTAAAATGTATAGCTGATTTTACAATAGACAAAATTCACAAATTTAACAAGTCCATGATCCAAAATCGTTTAAAATTTTGCTATAACTTAAATAGTAAATACACATAGTGCTGGGCTGGTTTCTGTATTGGATCATTTACCTAGGGAATGAGCATACTCAACAGCCCCACATCTGCATTTCAATAAGACTTTTTTGTTAGTCACTTTAAATCTGCACCCAGGGGCTCCTGGGTGGCTCATCCTACTTGTGCTCCTGATCCATGAGTTCGAGCCCCGCGTTGGGCTCTGTGCTGACAGCTCAGAGCCTGGAGCCTGCTTCAGATTCTGTGGCTCCCTCTCTCTCTCTGCCCCTCCCCCATTCATGTTCTGTCTCTCTGTCTCAAAAATAAATAAACGTTAAAAAATTATTTTGAAAAAAAGTAAATCTGCCACTGACAGATTTAATAGAAAAATTAAAAAGGAGGACACCATATTCTTGGTTAATTTGACTCAACATTTTAAAAATGTCAATACTCTAAAAAACGAATCTATCAATTTCCAATAAAATACCAGCAAAATTTGTTAAAACTAGGTGTACTGACTCAGAATTATATATTGAGATAAATTATATGTTGAGATAAATATGTAAGATGAGCTAAGAAAATTCTACAAAAAAGGGTGAATGAAGGGAGCTTACCAATACCAGATATTACTATGTATTATATAGTTATGGTAATTACAGAATGAGATACACATACATCTCAAGAGACAGATTAATGGAACAGAATAGAGAAATCAGAAATAGAAACTCAAGTACATATGGAAATTCAATACATAATTAAAGGTAACATTGCAAATTGATAGATTAAAAATTTAAACATTAAATGAAGCCATAAAAGTACCAGGAGAAAGTATGGTATAGTTTAAAAAGTAATCTTGGTATTTTGTTACAGGGGAAGACTTTGAAAACATGCAGAAACCACAGGAAGTGCAACATGCAAATTTAAGTGGATAAAATAAATTTTTTCTATGAGATAAAACATCAAAAAACAAACTATAAAGCAAATAATATACTGGCAGTGAAATATGTGTGACATATGAAAAACAGAATTTTTTAATAATATATACAGAACAAATCAACAGGAAAAAGAACAACACTCCAATATAAAATAGTCAAAAATCATGAAGACAGACTTCACAGAAGAGTAATAAGAATGTCTTTTAAAGATGTGAAAATATACTCAACTTCATTCATTACAAATGAATCCTTATGCATACCTGTATATATATACACTAAGATATTACTTGTATTATTATTTGAAATACCAAAAACTTAAAACAAATATTATTAGTAGAAAATTACTTAATAAATTATTGCACATCCACATAATAAGATACTATGATACCATCAGTAAAAAAAAAAAAAAAAAAAAAAAAAAGACTTATTTGTCAGAACTAAAAGGGACAATTGCCAAGACATAGTATTAAAGGAATAAAAGGAGGGGTGCCTGGGTGGTTCAGTCAGTTGAACATCCGACTTCGGTTCAGGTCATGATCTCGCGGTCCGTGAGTTCAAGCCCTGCATCAGGCTCTGTGCTGACAGCTCAGAGCCTGGAGCCTGCTTCAGATTCTATGTCCCCCTCTTTCTCCACCCCACCCCTGCTTGTGCTCTGTCTCTCTCTGTCTTTCAAAAATGAATAAACATAAAAAGTTTTAAAAAAAAGGAATAAAAGGAGTACAGAATAGTATATGTATGACATATTACTACTGTGTGAAAGATATATGCACAAAAATATAAATGCAAGTGTATGTAGAAAATATCGTTAGAAGCACACAAAAAAGGAATATGGAAGAGATAAGAGAAGTAAAGGACAGACTTTTTGTTTATTTGTTATAAATATTTTCCTTTTATAGAATTTTTGTTTGTTTAATTTGGGAGTAGCTGGAATCAGTGCCAGGAAGATTATGAGATTTTAGGGAGTGTTTCAGGAAAAGCAAAATGTGTTCATTGAGTGAAACATGCAACTTAGAAGTTGAAAAAGCTTTCATATAATAGATTTCATAATTTTTGTTCATGATATATCTACAAGATGATAATATATTAGTCAGGGTTCTCCATGGAAACAGAACCAATAGGATATATACAGATACATAGATTTATTATGACGGATTGGTTCACATGATTATGGAGGCTAAAATATTCCACAATCTGTCATCTGCAAGCTAAGGCCAAGAAAAGTCAATGGTGTAATTCTAGTCCAATCCCAAAGGCCTGAAAACCAGGTGAGCCAAAGGTGTAAGTCTGAATGTGAGTCTGAAAGCTGAAGAACAGGGGGCTGATGGTGTATATCCCAGTCTAGACAAGAAGGTTTGAGAAGCAGGAGCTCCAATTTCTGAGAGCAGGAAATGGATGTCCCAGCTCAAGCAAAAGAGAAAATTCTCCTTTCTCCTGCACTTTTATTCTATTCAGGCCCTCAAAATGTTGGATGATGCACACTCTTATTGGTGACAGTGATCTTCTCATTTTACAGATTCAATAGTTAATTAATCTCTTTTGGAGACATGTTCACAGATTCACCCCCAAATAATGTTTTGCCCACTATGTAGGCATTCCTTAGTCCAGTCAAACTGACACACAAAATAAACCATCACAGGTAGGAATCATTATTAGCAGGTATCAATGTGGGTGAGTTTTGTGAGGGCTGGGGTTATGTTTTATCTTAATCTCCAGTGAATTCACTCAGATTAGCACAGTGCCTTGAACAAAGTACCTAAGTAAGTACCTATGGAATGAATGCATGAAAATGAATTTAGTGCTATGGTTATCATATAACATAATATATACCTTTTTCTTTTAAAGGTATATATTTTTTATTTTATTTTCATAAATAAAGTTGCTCATATATGTTGTTCATTATACATACATGGTCATTTTCTTTTATTTAGGTTCATGTTTAATGTAGTTAATGAGGGAAAATATAGTATTCAGAAATCTAGGTATTTGTGATAATCTTAAGATACCTTATGCCAAACAAGGCTGTACTACAATTCTTACAAATGATGGTACCAACTGAGATGCTTGTTTAATATGCAGGATGTTAGGTTCCACATGCAGAGATTCTGATTTAATAACTCTAAATTGATGTTTAATAGAATTTAAAAATATTCTCAGGTAATTATAATAGATATTACATTTGAGGAACCATTGGTTCCCAATTATTTTTTTATCCTTAGTTACCTTATGGAAAACTCTTGTGATAAACAATATACTTAATGTATTCTTTTAAAAAAAATAACACCCAGTGCTCATCCCAACAGGTGCCCTCCTCAATGGCCATCACCCACTTTCCCCTACCTCCCATTCCCCATCAACCCTCACTTCATTCTCAGTTTTTAAGAGTTTCTTAGGGTTAGCCTCCTTCCATATCTGTAAATTTTTTCCCCTTCCCTTCCCCCGTGGTCTTCTCTTAAGTTTCTCAGGATCCGCATAAGAGTGAAAACATATGATATCTGTCTTTCTCTGTATGACTCATTTCACTTAGCATAACAGTCTCCAGTTGCATCCACGTTGCTGCAAAAGGCCAGATTTCACTCTTTCTAATTGACAAGTAGTATTCCATTGTATATATGAACCACAATTTCTTTATCCATTCATCAGTTGATGGACATTTAGGCTCTTTCCAAAATTTGGCCATTGTTGAAAGTGCTGTTCCATCAGCACTCCTGTATCCCTTGGGTAAATTCCTAGCAGTGCTATTGCTGGGTCCTAGGGTAGATCTATTTTTACTTTTTTGAGGAACCTCCACACTGATTTTGAGAGTGGCTGCACCAGTTTGCTGTCCCACCAACAATGCAAGAGGGTTCCCATTTCTCCACATCCTCGCCAGCATCTATAGTCTCCTGATTTGTTCATTTTAGCCACTCTGACTGGTGTGAGGTGATACCTCAGTGGGGTTTTGATTTGTATTTCCCTGATGAGGAGTGCCATTGAGCATCTTTTCATGTGCCTGTGGGCCATCTGGATGTCTTTAGAAAAGTGTCTATTCATGTCTTTTGCTCATTTCTTAACTGGATTATTTGTTTTCCAGGTGTGGAGTTTGGTGAGTTCTTTATAGATTTTGGATACTAGCCCTTTGTCCTATATGTCATTTGAAAATATCTTTTCCCACTCTGTTAGTTGCCTTTCAGTTTGTTGATTGTTTCCTTTGCAGTGCAGAAGGCTTTTATCTTCATGAGGTCCTAAGTGTTCATTTTTGCTTTTAATTCCCTTGCCTTTGGAGATGTGTTGAGTTAAAATTGATGCAAATGAGGTCAGAAAGGTTTTTTTTTTTCTGCTATCTCCTCTAGGATTTTGACAGTTTCCTGTCTCACATTCAAGTCCTTCATCCATTTTGAGTTTATTTTTGTGAATAGTGTAAAAAAGTAGTCTAGTTTCATCCTTCTGCATGTTGCTGTCCAGTTCTCCCAGCACCATTTGTTAAAGAGACTATAATTTTTCCATTGGATATTCTTTCCTGCTTTGTCAAAGATTAGTTGGCCATACACTTGTGGGTCCAATTCTGGAGTCTCTATTCTATTCCATTAGTCTATGTGTCTGTTTTTGTGCCAATACTATGCTGTCTTGAAGATTACAGATTTGTAGTACAGGCGAAAGTCTGGGATTATTATGCCTCCCACTTTGGTCTTCTTCAATATTACTTTGGCTATTTGGGGTTTTTTGTGGATCCATACAAATTTTAGGATTGCTTGTTCCAGTTTCGAGAAAAATGCTGGTGCAATTTTAATTGGGATTGCATTGAATATGTAGATAGCTTTGGGTAGTTTTGACATTTTAACAATATTTATTCTTCCAATCCATGAGCATGGAATGTTTTTTCATTTTTTGTATCTTCTTCAATTTCCTTCATAAGCTTTCTATATTTTTCAACATACAGATCTTTCACAACTTTGGTTAGGTTGATTCCCAAGTATTTTATGATTCTTGGTGCAATTGTGAATGGGATCAGTTTCTTTATTTGTCTTTCTGTTGCTTCATTATTAGTGTATAAGAATGCAAGTGATTTCTGTACATTGATTTTGTATCCTGCGACTTTGCTGAATTCATGTATCAGTTCTAGGAGACTTTTGGTGGAGTCTGTTGGATTTTCCATGTATAATATCATGTCATCTGTAAAAAGTGAAAGCTTGACTCCATCTTTGCCCATTTTGCCCATTTTGATGCCTTTGATTTCCTTTTGTTGTCTGATTGCTGATGCTAGCACTTCCAACACTATGTTAAACAACAGAGGTGAGAGTGGACATCCCTGTTGTGTTCCTATTCTCAGGGAGAAAGCTCTCAGTTTTTCCCCATTGAGGATGATATTAGCTGTGGGCTTTTAATAAATGGCTTTTATGATGTTTAAGTATGTTCCTTCTATCCCGACTTTCTCAAGGGTTTTTATTAAGAAAGGGTGCTGAATTTTGTCAAATGCTTTTTCTGCATCGATTGACAGGATCAAATGGTTCTCATCTTTTCTTTTATTAATGTAATGTATCAGATTGATTGATTGGTGAATGTTGAACCAGCCCTGCAGCCCAGGAATGAATCCCACTTGATCATGGTGAATAATTCTTTTTATATGCTGTTGAATTCGATTTGCTAGTATCTTGTTGAGAATTTTTGCATCTATATTCATCAAGGGTATTGGCCTGTAGTTCTCGTTATTTTCTGGGTCTCTGTTTGGTTTTGGAGTTAAAGTAATGCTGGATTCATAGAATGAGTCTGGATGTTTTCCTTCTCTTTCTATTTTTTGGAATATCTTAAGAAGGATAGGTATTATCTCTGCTTTAAATAGCTGGTCGAATTCTCCAGGGAAGCCATCTGGTCCTGACTATTTGTTGGGAGATTTTTGATAATTGATTCAATTTGTTCACTGGTTATGGATTTGTTCAAGTTTTCTATTTCTCTCTGTTTGAGTTTTGGAAGTGTGTGCATGCTTAGGAATTTTTCCATTTCTTCCAGTTTGTCCAGTTTGTTGGCATATAATTTTTCCTAGTATTCCTTGATAATTTCTTCTATTTCTGAGGGATTGGTTGTAATCATTCCATATTCCTTCATGATTTTATATATTTGGGTCCTTTCTCTTTTCTTTTTGAGAAGCCTGGCTAAAGGTTTATCAATTTTGTTTATTTTTTCAAAAAAACACCTCTTGGACAAGAGGCCCACGGGAAGAGGGTAGGAAGGGCAGAGAGGCAGTGCACGCTACACAGACTGGTGGGAGGGAGCCAGGGCAGTGAGGGGCAGCCAGTCCACCCAGCAAGGCAGAGTGCCCAAGACTGGCTTGCAAAAGTGGAAGGGCCAGATGAAGTGTGTTCTGATAGCCAGCGGGACTTAACATCTGGAATGTTAAAAGTCAACAGCTCTGCTCAGAGAGCGGGATGGGGAGAGTTGTTGAGCCCCAGAGGACAGAGCTCAGCTTGGCGGGGAACAAAGGCACTGGGAAGTGCCATCTCCCTCTCCCATCACCCAGCCAAAATCCCAAAGGGAGCCAGTTCCCATCATGGTACTTGATGCACTGCTCAAACACCCAACAATGTGCTTCTGCAGATCCAACACTCCGACTGGTCAGCCTCCCTACTGGTTCCACAGGGCCCCTCCCGAAGTGGACCACTGAAGGCAAAGCAAGCTTAGCTTGCCCCTCCCACCCCTGTGCGCCTTGAGGACCAACCCCGGCTAATACGCCAGTTCCAATAGAAACAGCACCACAAGCCTAGCAGTGGGCAAGTAGCTCAGACAGAGGCCACACCACTCCACAGTGAATCCTGCCCCTGGGAGAGAGGAAGATAAGATACACACCAGTCTGACTGTGGCCCCAGCAGTGGGCTGGGGGCAGACATCAGGTCTGACTGCAGCCCCCCCACCAATGCAAGTTACTCCAGACAGCACAGAGGAAGAACCCTGCAGTTCTGCACCACTCCAGGGACTATCCAATGGCGAAACAGAGGAATTCTCAAAAGAAACTCCAGGAAGTAGTGACAGCTAATGAACTGATCCAAAAAGGTTTAAGCAGTATAGCAGAAAATGAATTTAAAATAATAGTCATAAAATTAATCACTGGGCTTAAAAAGGATAGAGGACAGGAGAGAATCTATTACTACAGATTCAAGGGAATAAGAAACAGTCAAGAGGAGCTAAAAAAATTCTATAAATGAGCTGCAAAAAAAAAAAAAAATGGAGGTGACCACAGCTCGGATTGAAGAGGCAGAGGAGAGAATAGGTGAATTAGAAGATAAAATTATGGAAAAAGAAGAAGCTGAGAAAAAGATAAAAAAAAATCCAGGAGTATGAGGGGAGACTTAGAGAACTAAGTGACATAATTAAGTGAAAAATGTATGCATAATAGGGATTCCAGAGGAGGAAGAGAGAGGGAAAGGTACTGACAGTGTACTTGAATAAACCATAGATGAGAACTTCCCTAAACTAGGGAAGGAAAAAGGCATTGAAATCCAAGAGGCACAGAGGACTCCCTTCAGACGTAACTTGAATCAATCTACTGCAGGACATATAGTGAAACTGGCAAAATACAAAGATAAAGAGAGAATTCTGAAAGCCGCTAGGGATAAACATGCTCTAACATATAAAGGGAGACTGATAAGAATTGTGACGGATCTGTCTACTGAAATTGGGCAGGCCAGAAAGGAATGGCAGGAAATCTTCAATTTGATGAACAGAAAAAATATGCAGCCGAGAATCCTTTATCCACCAAGTCTGTCATTTAGAAGAGAAGGAGAGATAAAGGTCTTCCCAAACAAACAAAAACTGAAGGAATTCATCACCACTAAACCAGCCCTACAAGAGATCCTAAGGAGAATCCTGTGAGACAAACTACCAGAGACATTACTGCAAGCATGAAACCTACAGACATCACAATGTCTCTAAATCCATGTCTTTCTTTCTTTTTTTTTTTAACGTTTATTTATTTTTGAGACAGAGAGGGACAGAACATGAATGGGGGAGGGTCAGAGAGAGAGGAAGACACAGAATCCGAAGCAGGCTCCAGGCTCCGAGCTGTCAGCATAGAGCCTGACGCAGGGCTCGAACTCACGGACTGTGAGATCATGACCTGAGCCAAAGTCAGACGCTTAACCGACTGAGCCACCCAGTCGTCCCTAAGCCCATGTCTTTCAATAATAACACTGAATGTAAATGGACTAAATGCACCAACCAAAAGTCATAGGGTATCAGAATGGATAAAAAAATAAGACCCATCTATTTGCTGTCTACAAAAGACTCATTTTAGACCTGAGGACACCTTCAGATTGAAAGTGAGGGGATGGAGAACTATCATGTTACTGGAACTCAAAAGAAAGCTGGAGTAGCCATACTTATATCAGACAAACTAGACTGTAATTAAAGGCTGTAACAAGAGATGAAAGGCATTATATAATAATTACAGGGTCTATGCATCAGGAAGAGCTAACAATTATAAATGTCTATGTGCCGAGTACGGGAGCCCCCAAAAGTATAAAACAATCACAAACATAAGCAACCTTATTGATAAGAATGTGGTAATTGCAGGGGACTTTACTACTCCACTTACAACAGTGGATAGATCATCTAGACACAGGATCAATAAAGAAACAAGGGCCCGAATGATACATTGGATCAGATGGACTTGATAGATATATTCAGAACTCTGCATCCCAAAGCAACAGAATATACTTTCTTCTCGAGTGCACATGGAACATTCTCCAAGATAGATCACACAATGGGTCACAAAACAGCCCTTCATAAGTATACAAGAATTGAGATCATACCATGCATAGTTTCAGACCACAATGCAATGAAGCTTGAAATCAACACAAGAAAAAGTCTGGAAAACATCCAAAAGCATGGAGGTTAAAGAACACCCTACTAAAGAATGAATGGGCCAACCAGGCAGTTAGAGAAGAAATTAAAAAATATATGGAAACAAATGAAAATGAAAGACAACAATCCAAATGCTTTGGGATACAGCAAAGGCAGTCCTGAAAGGAAAATACGTTGCAATCCAGGCCTATCTCAAGAAACAAATACAAAATACAAAATCTAACAGCACACCTAAAGGAAATAGAAGCAGAACAGCAAGGACACTCCAAATCCAGCAGACGAAGAGAAATAATAAAAATCAAAGCATAAACAATATACAATAAAAAAAAAACCTGTAGAGCAGATCAATGAAACTAAGAGTTGGTGTTTTGAAAAAATAAACAAAATTGATAAACCTCTAGCCAGACTTCTCAAAAAGAAAAGGGAGATGACCCAAATAGAAAAAAAACATGAATGAAAATGGAATTATTACAACTAGTCCCTCAGAAACACGAGAAATTATCAGGAAATACTATGAAAAGTTATATGCCGACAAACTGGACAACCTGGAAGAAATGGACAAATTCTTAAGCACCCCGCACTTCCAAAACCCAAACAGGAAGAAATAGAAAGCTTGAGCACATCCATAACCAGCGAAGAAATTGAATCAGTTATCAAATATCATCCAACAAATAAGAGTCCAGGACCAACTGGCTTCCCAGGGGAATTCTACCAGACATTTAAAGCAGAGATAATACCTATCCTTCTCAAGCTGTTCCAAAAAGTAGAAAGAGAAGGAAAAGATCCAGACTCATTCGATGAAGCCAGCATTACTTTGATTCCTAAACCACACAGAGACCCAGTAAAAAAAGAGAACTACAGGCCAATATCCCTGATGAATATGGATGCAAAAATTCTCAATAAGATACTAGCAAATCAAATTCAAAAGCATATAAAAAGAATTATTCACGATGATCAAGTGGGATTCATTCCAGGGCTGCATGGCTGTTTCAACATTCACCAATCAACCTGATACATCACATAAATAAAAGAAAAATTAAGAACCATATGATCCTTGCAATTGATGCAGAAAAGGCCTTTGACAAAATTCAGCATTCTTTCTTAATAAAAAATCTGGAGAAAGTCGGGATAGGAGGAACATACTTAAACATCATAAAAGCCATTTATGAAAAGCCCACAGCTAATATCATCCTCAATGGGGAAAAACTGAGAGCTTTCTCCCTGAGAATAGGAACACGACAGGGATGTCCACTCTCACTGCTGTTGTTTAGCAGAGTGTTGGAAGTGCTAGCATCATCAATCAGACAACAAAGGGGAATCAAAGGCATCAAAATTGGCCAAGATGAAGTTAAGCTTTCACTTTTTGCGGATGACATGATATTATACATGGAAAACCCAATAGACTCCACCAAAAGTCTCGTAGAACTGATACATGAATTCAGCAAAGTCGCAGGATACAAAATCAATGTACAGAAATCAGTTGCATTCTTATACACTAATAATGAAGCAACAGAAAGACAAATAAAGAAACTGATCCCATTCACAATTGCACCAAGAAGCATAAAATACCTAGGAATAAACCTGACCAAAGATGTAAAAGATCTCTATGCTGAAAACTATCGTAAGCATATGAAGGAAATTGAAGAAGATATAAAGAAATGGAAAAACATTCCATGCTCATGGATTGGAAGAATAAATATTAAAATGTCAATACTTCCCAAAGCTATCTACACATTCAATGCAATCCCAATCAAAATTGCACCAGCATTCTTCTCGAAGCTGGAACAAGCAATCCTAAAATTTGTATGGAACCACAAAAGGCCCCGAACAGCCAAAGAAATTTTTAAGAAGAAGACCAAAGCAGGAGGCATCACAATCCCAGACTTTAGCCTCTACTCCAAAGCTGTAATCATCAAGACAGCATGGTATTGGCACAAAAACAGACACATAGACCAATAGAATAGAATAGAAACCCCAGAACTAGACCCACAGACGTATGGCTAACTCATCTTTGACAAAGCAGGAAAGAATATCCAATGGAAAAAAGACAGTCTCTTTAACAAATGGTGCTGGGAGAACTGGACAGCAACATGCAGAAGAATGAAACTATACCACTTTCTTACACCATTCACAAAAACAAACTCAAAATGGATAAAGGACCTAAATATGAGATAGGAAACCATCAAAACCCTAGAGGAGAAAGCAGGGAAAAACCTCTCAGACCTCAACCGCAGCAATTTCTTATTGACGCATCTCCCTTACTTGCCAAGGGAATTAAAAGCAAAAATGAACTATTGGGACCTCATGAAGATTAAAAAAAAACCAAAAAACAAAAAACAAAAAACAAAAAACAACTTCTGCACAGCGAAGGAAACAATCAATAAAATTAAGGGCAACCAACGGAACTTCTGCACAGCGAAGGAAACAATCAATAAAATTAAGGGCAACCAACAGAATGGGAAAAGATATTTGCAAATGACATATCGGACAAAGGGCTAGTATCCAAAATCTATAAAGAGCTCACCAAACTCCACCCCCGAAAAACAAATAATCCAGTGAAGAAATGGGCACAAAACATGAATAGACACTTCTCTAAAGAAGACATCCACATAGCCAACAGGCACATGAAAAGATGCTCGACGTCGCTCATCATCAGGGAAATACAAATCAAAACCACACTCAGACATCACCTCACACCAGTCAGAGTGGCTAAAATGAACAAAACAGGATACTATAGATACTGGAGAGGATGTGGAGAAACGGGAACCCTCTTGCACTGTTGGTGGGAATGCAAACTGGTGCAGCCACTCTGGAAAACAGTGTGGAGCTTCCCCAAAAATTGAAAACAGACCTATTTTATGACCCAGCAGTAGCACTGCTAGGAATTTACCCAAGGGATACAGGAGTACTGATGCATAGGGGCACATGTACCCCAATGTTTATAGCAGCACTCTCAACAATAACTAAATTAGGAAAGAGCCTAAATGTCCATCCACTGATGAATGGATAAAGAAATTGTGGTTTATATACACAATGGAGTACTACATGGCAATGAGAAAGAATGAAATATGGCCCTTTGTAGCAACGTGGATAGAAGTGGAGAGTGTTATGCTAGGTGAAATAAGCCATACAGAGAAAGATTCCATATGTTTTCACTCCTATGTGGATCCTGAGAAACTTAACAGAAGGCCATGGGTGAAGGGAAGAAAAAAATGGTTAGAGAGGGATGGAGCCAAAACATAAGAGACTCCTAAAATCTGAGAACAAACTGAGGGTTTATGAGGGGTGGGAGGAGGGGTGGATGGGTGATGGGTATTGAGGGAACTTGTTGGGATGAGCACTGGGTGTTATATGGAAACCAATTTGACAATAAATTTCATTAAAAAACAACTCTTGGTTTCATTGATCTCCTCTACTGTTTTTTTTTGTTTTTTTTTTTTTTAGATCCTATATTGTTTATTTCTGCTCTGATCTTTATTATTTCTTTTCTTATGCTGGGTTTAGGTGTCTTTGCTGTTATGCTTCTATTTCCTTTAGGTGTGTTATTAGATTTTGTATGTGGGATTTTCCTTGTTTCTTGAGATAGGCCTGGATTGCAATGTATTTTCCTCTCAGGACTGCCTTCGCTGCATTCCAAAGCGTTTGGATTATTGTCTTTTCATTTTCATTTGTTTCCATATATTTTAATTTCTTCTCTAATTTCCTGGTTGACCCATTGATTCTTTAGTACAGTGTTCTTTAACCTCCATGCTTTTGGAGGTTTTCCAGACTTTTTCTTGTGGTTGATTTCTAAGTTTCATAGTATAGTGATCTGAAAGTGTGCATGGTATGATCTCAATTCTTTTATATTTATTGAGGGCTGTTTTGTGACCCTGTATGTGATCTATTTTGGAGAACGTTCTATGTGCACTCAAGAAGAAAGTATATTCTGTTGCTTTGGGATGCAGAGTTCTAAATAGATCTGTCAAGTCCATCTGATCCAATGTATCATTCAGGACTTTTGTTTCTTTATTGATCCTGTGTCTAGATGATCTATCCACTGTTGTAATTGGAGTATTAAAGTCCCCTGCAGTTAACACATTCTTATCAATAAGGTTGCTTATGTTTGTTATTATTTGTTTTATATATTTGTGGACTCCCTTATTCAGTGCATAGATATTTATAATTGCTAGGTCTTCCTGATGGATAGACCCTGCAATCATCATATAATGCCCTTCTTCATCCCTTGTTATAGTCTTTAATTTAAAGTTTAGTTTGTCTGATATAAGTATGGCTACTCCAGCTTTCTTTTGACTTCCAGTAGCACGTTAGTTGTTCATCCCCCCACTTTCAATCTGAAGGTGTCCTCAGGTCTAAAATGAGTGTTTGTAGACAGCAAATAGATGGGTCTTATTTGTTTTATCCATTCTGATACCATATGTCTTTGGTTGGAGCATTTAGTCCATTTACACTCAGTGTTATTATTGAACGATATGGGTTTAGAGTCATTGTGATATCTGTAGGTTTCATGCTTGTAGTGGTGTGTCTGGTACTTTGTGGTCCTTGGTACATTTCACTTACAGATTCCCCCTTAGGATCTCTTGTAGGGCTGGTTTAGTGGTGATGAATTCTTTCAGTTTTTGTTTGTTTTGAAAACCTTTATCTCTCCTATTCTGATTGACAGACTTCGTGGATAAAGGATTCTTGGTTGTATATTTTTTTCTGTTCATCATATTGAAGATTTCCTGCCATTCCTTTCTGCCCTGCCAAGTTTCAGTAGGTAGGTCTGCTACTACCCTTATGTGTCTATCTTTGTATGTTAGGGCCCACTTATCCCTAGCTGCTTTCAGAATTCTCTCTTTATCCTTGTATTTGCCAGTTTCACTATGACATGTCATGCAGAAGATCAATTCAAGTTATGTCTGAAATGAGTTCTCTGTGCCTCTTGGATTTCAATGTCTGTTTCTTTCCCCAGAACAGGGAAGTTCTCAGCTATGATTTGTTCAAGTACACCTTGAGCCCTTTTCTCTTTCTCTTCTTCTTCTGGAATTCCTATGATATGGATATTGTTCTGCTTGTTGCATCACTTAGTTCTCTAATTCTCCCCTCATACTCCTGGATTTTTTTAATCTCTCTTTGTCTCGGCCTCCTCTGTTTCTATATTTTTATCTTGTAATTCACCTATCCTCTCCTCTGTCTCTTCAATCCATGCTATGGCCGCCTCCATTTTATTTTGTACCTCATTTATAGCATTTTTTAATTCCTCATGACTTTTTTTAGTCCCTTGATCTCTGTAGCAATAGTTTCTCCGCTGTCTTCTATGCTTTTTTGAAGCCCAATGATTAATTTTGTGACTATTATACTAAATTTTTTTTTCTGTTATATTGCTTTAATTGGTTTTGATCAATTCATTAGCTATCGCTACTTTCTGGAGTTTCTTTTGAACAGAGTTCTTCTGTTTTGTCATTTTGACTAGTTTTCTATCCCTTATGCATTTTAAAAGCTTTTGTGCTCTGCCCCTGTGAGCACTGCTATATTAAAGGAGGGTCATACCATGTCCAGGGGTTGGCCTTCAGGAGGTGTTTTTTGGGCATTGTTACTTGCTCTTTGTTGTTGTGACTTTGCTTATTTTATTACCCTACTCACAGCAATGTTTTGGACCCTTTACCAGGTGTGCTTTCATTTGTTCCTTGGAGTAGCCCAGTAAAGGAAAACAGATAGACAAACAGGAGACAAAAACACGCAAACACCCAAACAACACACACAAACAAATAAACAAAAAAACTTAAAGACTAAAAAGAAAAACCTCAAAAACACAGACTACAAGTAAAGAATAGGATGGAGGTGGTGCTGATGGAAGAGCATATACAAAGAGAGAAATGACAGGAGCATGGGAGGGGTCCAGGGGGGGAATAAAAGTTGATTAGGCAGAGAGACTAAAAGGCTTAATCCAGAAAGAGAGAAAGGAAAATAAACAAGGAGTTGGAGAAAATGAAACGAAGTTAATATTACCCAGACAGAGAAACTATATGGCTTGATTATTCCAGAGAGAGAGAAAGGAGTGTAAAGAAGGAGGTGTAGAACATGTATCAAGATAATAGATTAAATATGCCTGTTTAGACAGATCAATATCCAGAGAAATCAGCCTAGGGGAGGGAAGAGATAAGGAGGAGAAATGGTGGGGGAAAATATATATATATATATCCAGAATTGACTTAGAGTTAATCCAGGCAATGCTGCATCGTTTGTCAGGAGGAGCTGTCTTCATGGTCTGCATGGTCTGCATGGTGCTGCTACAGTGGACATGCAGCTACCCAGTGCAAGGGGGCGTGACTTGGCATATTCTGAACCCACCTCCACTATGGGCCCCGGGAGTGATCCCAGAGGCCCCCGCCTTGGTGGTGGGGGTTGGGGGGATGGTGATCTCCCAGTCTCTTTTCTATGGAGCCAGACTGGTGGACTCTGTTTGAGTCTTCCTCACTGTGCCACAGGGAGAGATGGGGTGGTTCTTCTCACTCCACCAACTCCCCTGACCCTGCACTTGGCTAAGATTCAAGCCCCTCTCCGTACACTCTGGCACTGGGGAAGCATCTCTCAGTGTAGCGTTATGTGGTCCCAGCTAGCTTTGTGCCACCACACTTCAGGGAGGACTGACTTCTCTTATTGCAGACTGAGAGCCACTGCCCTCGCTGCCAGCCTCCAGGGTGGTGGATGCAGGTAGACTTTGTCTTTTCCCACAGCACTCCAGGGCAATGGCTGTTCTATCCTCCTGTGGACTGAGCCCTTGACCCAGCCACTGCTCTCAGGGGTGGCAGATGCAGGCATGTTCTGTGCTATCATGCAGCCCTCCAGGGAAGGAACCACTTTTTCGAACTGTTGACTGAACCACTGACCTACCACCGCACACAGGCCCCTGGCTCCTCTCCTCCCCCAGGTGTGCAAACAGGGAGCCAGCCCCAGTCTGAAGAAAGCCCCACAGTTAGAGATCAGATCCCTCTCACTCTCAGTCTGAGGTCTTTCTCCTGTCCAGCTACAGTCCTGCACTTCCCTAGCCACTCTTTCTCTTCCCTTTGTCTCTCCACATAAGGGGGGCCTTCCCCTCTGTGCCCACTCGGCCCTTTTTTATCTCCCCCATTTCGCAGTTACCTACCTATCTTTTTTCCAGCTTTCCCATTTTCTTCCTAGTGGATTCAGTCTCTTTTCCTCCCAGGCTCTGGTGTTCAAAGTCCTTTGGCTTGTACACTTCTTTGCTTGAGAGACATGGGACTTATGGAGACCCCTACTTGTCTGCCATGTTGACCCTCCTCTTAAGTACACATTTCAGGTAATTTCTTATTTAAAGTCAGTTAATTATAGATGCTTTCCGCATCTACAAAATATTTACACAAAATCACTGAGACTAATATTTGATTAAATAAGTACTATAGCCTAGATGAGCTGATAAATAAAACTGATCACCACTGTGATCATTTAAATGAACTCAGCTAATTTTATAAATGAGAAACCTGAGTCCTGCAGAGGGAAGGGAGATGGCGAATTATCTAACAAATTTATGACAAACTAGAATTAGTATCCAAATGTATTTCTACCAGACTGAGTGTTCCTACCAATCACAAACTTTAGTGTGTGCCATTATATTTGTGGAAGTGGAAGGATTTTAATAGATTCTAAGTATTTGTTGATCATGGAATTTCTTATGTTTGCAATTAATTTGGAAAGACTATTCTCAAGGTGTTAAGAAAAATTTATTAAATGATATATTACGTGGATCAACTTAATGCTTTTACCAGTGTTAAGCACCAAACCAAAATATTTAAACATATGGAAATACTGCTGAGGTCTTTTATAAATTGAGTGACTAAAGGCCACTAAGTTAACTTTTATTTGACCTCCAATTTGTACTTCTATTTCAATAAAAACATCTATTAATTTATATATAAAATAAATTTTAATTCACATTTACTTGCCTCACAAATAAAGTAATATTAAGATGTGTTAGTTATAAGAATTTGCATTCTTCTCCACTAAGAATACTTAAAGACGTCCAGTGTGATTATATCGTCATTTGGTTTCTAAAAAATGCTGACAAATTTAGTGGAAACTATTTTTTATGGTAAGAAATAAGATTTATAATTGAATACTTTGAGTTTGTTATATAAAAGGTGGTTTTATAATCAAGGATATGATGCAGTGAGACTCCCAACATTCACCTTTTTAAACTAGAATCTCTGTAAATGGAACTTGATACTGGATAAACAAGATAGAATGACATGATCTTTTAGGTCATGGAAGAAATGCAAACATTAGTCATGAAAGGAACTTTAATTCCCTAAAAATGCTTGGTAAAAAAATAAAACAAGTAGCAATTAAAAAAAACATTACTCAATGCATAGCAAATGAAAAATGAAAAGAAAAACATGCCAGTTTTTTTTTAAATAGTAAGCAAAGGATATGAACAGGGAAGTTCCAAACAAGATATATGAATTCCTAATAGGAAATGAAAAGAAAAAGGTTGTACGAACTCCTAGTAGGATATGAAAAAAAAAAGGTTAATTATATTAGTAATCAATACATTAAAACTAAAATAAGGAGATGTATTTTTTGCCTACTAAATTGTCAAATATTTGAAATAATAATTTTAGAATTGATGGGATAGACAGTTTCTATACTGCTGGTGTTGGTAGATATTGGTCATTTTATTCTGTAGGTTAATTTGGCAACCTTATGAAAAAAAGTTTTTAAAAATGGCATACTGGGGGTGCCTGGGAGGCTCAGTTGGTTAAGTGTCTGACTCTTGATTTCAGGTCACATCATGATCTCCTGGTTCGTGGGTTTGAGTCCCACATCTGGCTCTGCACTGACAGTGTGGAGTGTGCTTGGGATTCTCTCCCTCTCTCTCTGCCCCTCCCCCACTAGTGTGTGTGCTCTCTATCTCAAAAATAAATAAAAACATTTCAAAAAAGCGTCTTCTTTTTCCCAATAATTCAATTCCTAGGAATTTATCTTAAGTATATTATTGAATAAGTGAGGAAAGGTGGATGTACAAGGAGGTTCATGTTCATAATAATTATAAATTCAAAAGTAGGTCAAGTTGTTCAATAAGTTATGCTTTATTCATGCAACAGAATACTATTCAGTATTTAAAAGCTATATATGAACATTAAACAATGAAAATTCATGTCATAAAAAGATATGCAGAACATGCATAATATGATTTTATTTAAGTATAAATGTATACATTGAAAAAATGCTTATGTATATATACAGCAGTGTGGTATCAGTTGATCTACTTGGGCAGTGGGATTACTATTATTTTTTGTTTTCTTCTCTTGGTTTACTTTAATTTTACATAATTTATAATAAGTTATAAGTACACAGGTTTTTTGGTCCTGGGAAAAATAATGAGAATTATTTTTTTAAATGTACTTAAGAAAAAAAGATGTACATAGTTACATTTCAAACCAGAGACATAGTACTATGGATTGAATTATATCCCCCTTATCACCAAATTTATGTGTTGAATCCTTAATTCCCAATGTAACTGTATTTGGCGATAGGACTTTTAGGAGGTAAATAAGATTAAAGGAGATTATAATAGTGGGATAGTGGGGTCTTAATCCCATAGTACGGTAGCCTTATAAAGAAGAAAAAGAGAGAGCTCTCTCTCTCTCACCACTGCATTCACGGATGAAAGGCCATCTGAGCACACAGTGAAAAAGGTAGCCATCTGCAAATACGAAAGCAATCTCACTAGAACCCTATTACACTGTCACCCTGATCTTGGACTTCTAGACTCCAAAAGTGTGAGAAAATAAATTTCTGTTGTTACCCAACTTATGATATTTTCTTATGGCAGCCTAAACAGACTAAGACACTTGTTTTTTTTTTTAGTCATTTAATGTATTTTTTGGTAATTTATAAACTTTGCCCTACTTAGTCCCAAAGAGACGTGAATTGGTTACAATAAGGATATAATTAATAAATTCTGTTAAGTCATGGGAAAGAAATTAATCTAGACTCTAAAGAGTACCTAGTATTTAGAAGAGATGTGAGATGGTCTGAAATGATGGTGGGAACAATATAAGCAATTGCATAAAGATGGGACATTATGAGTCATAATCAGGGGATAAAATGTAGGCCAATGTAAGTATATAGATGAAAAAAGATCAGAAGATGATAGGGCTCTTATTTTTCCCATGAATTTTTTTTCAAAATTCACAATGAACAAAAATAAGCTACCAGGTGTAATAATATTTTTTGAAATATTATTAAACTACATTTTTAAGGTATCTTATCAATTTCAAAAATTGTACTATTATAATTCTGGACTTGTGCTTCTTTTGGAAGCACTAACTTGCATATATTTTTAAGAAATGAAATTGTCAAACAGCATTGGCAAAGGCCCAATTTGCCCATGTGCTCAGAGAAATAGTAACTTCTATCCTAAGAGGGGCTAATGGAATCTTGTTCATTAAGCCAGCAATTAGGCTTTTGATTATGTAAGTATTTGGAGTCTCTGTTACTATTTTATATTTTCACTTAAGTTTTAAAGATACCCAGTTATATGCTACCTAAAATACATGAGAAGAAGGAAAAAGACAGAAGTGTAAAAGAAATAATAGGAAAACAAGAGTCATAGAATATCCACTTATAAATTTGACATTCTCTATGACCACTGGGCCATCTCCACCCCATCAGCAATTACTCACTAAATTATAAACAATCATGTCATTATTGAAGAAGACTTGTGTTTCTGAAAGACAGAAAATTAGATGTAAAAATTTTGGTCAGTGAGAAAAGAATGGTCAATAGTAATGTTGACAAAGGGAAAGTGTTAAACTTTGGTGTTTCATGATGCATCTGGTATATGAAATGGTAACTACAACATTAGTTTTGAGATTTCATCTGTTTTAGAAACATACATATCAAAAATCCTCAAATTTCCTTTCTAAAAAATACTTCAGCCTAATTTTAAAGGCCATCAATATTACTTAAAACCAATGTCTAAGAGGATGGATGGGGAAATGGCTGGACTGGTTTTCTATTAATGATTAAGTACACACATTTAATTATTTGTTCACTCAACAAACATTTAAGAAATGCTTAATATGCTCCAAGCACACTGGCACTAGATGTACAAATGACATGTTTTCTTACCCTGAGATGAAAAAGCCTAGATAGAGAATTGGTCCTCTAAGTGGAATGCACAACAGTTTAGAGGGGAGGTGTTAGCAATATAAGGGGAATTGTTAGGGGAAGCAAAGTATTTTCAAAAGTATTACCCATTAGGCATTTGTGAAGAAACATTAACAATTATCTTTAAATTTATTGATTTATTGATTTATTGATTGATTCAGTGTGTAGTTGTTGGAGGTAGAGTTACTCTATTTTTTTTAATTTTATTTTTTATTTCTTAAAATGTACATCCAAATTAGTTAGTGTATAGTGAAACAATGATTTCAGGAGTAGATTCCTTAGTGCCCCTTACTATTTAGCCAATCCCTCCTTCCACAACCCCTCCAGTAACCCTCAGTTTGTTCTCCATATTTATGAGTCTCTTTTCTTTTGTCCCCTTCCCTGTATTATTATTTTGTTTCCCTTCCCTTATGCTCATCTGTTATGGCTCTTAAAGCCATATGAGTGAAATCATATTATTTTTGTCTTTCTCTGACTGACTAATTTCACTTAGCATAACACCCTCCAGTTCCAACCACATAGTTGCAAATGGCAAGGTTTCATTCTTTTTCGTTGCCGAGTAATACTCCAGTGTGTGTGCGTGTGTGTGTGTGTGTGTGTGTGTGTGTGTGTGTGTGTGTATACACCACATTCTCTTTATCCATCCATACATGGATGGACATTTGGGCTCTTTCTATACTTTGGCTATTGTTGATAGTGTTGCTATAAACATGGGGGTGCATGTGTCCCTTCGAAACACCACAACTGTCTCCCATGGATAAACGCCTAGTAGTGCGATTGCTGGGCTGTAGGGTAGTTCTATTATTAGTTTTTTGAGGAACCTCCATACTGTTTTCCAGAGTGGCTGCACCAGCTTGCATTCCCACCAACAATGCAAAAGAGATCCTCTTTCTCCATATCCCCCCCAACATCTGTTCTTGCCTGAGTGGTTAATGTTAGCCATTCATACAGGTGTGAGGTGGTACCTAATTGTGGTTTTGATTTGTATTTGCCTGATTATGAGTGATGTGGAGCATTTCTTCATATGTCAGTTGGCTATCTGGATTTCTTCTTTGGAGAAGTGTCTATTCATGTATTTTGCCCATTTCTTCACTGGATTATTTGTTTTTTGGGTGTTGAGTTTGATAAGTTATTTATAGATTTTGGATACTAACCCTTTATCCGATATGTCATTTGCAAATATCTTCTCCCTTTCTGTCGGTTACCTTTCAGTTTTGCTGGCTGTTTCCTCTGCTGTACAGAAGGTGTTTATTTGCTGATTGTTTCCTTCACTGTGCAGAAGCTTTTTATTTTGATGTGGTCCCAGTAGTCCATTTTTGCTTTTGTTTCCCTTGCCTCCATAGACGTGTTGAGTAAGAAGTTGCTGCGGCCAAGATCAAAGAGGTTTTTGCCTGCTTTCTCTGTGAGGATTTTGATGGCTTCCTGTCTTACATTGAGGCCTTTCATCCATTTTGAGTTTATTTTTGTGTAAGGTGTAAGAAAGCGGTCCAGGTTCATTCTTCTGCATGTCGCTGTCCAGTTTTCCCAGCACCACTTGCTGAAGAGACTGTCTTTATTCCATTGGATATTTTTTCCTGTTTTGTCAAAGATTGGTTGGCCATACGTTTGTGGGTCCATTTCTGGGTTCTCTATTCTGTTGCGTTGATCTGAGTGTCTGTTTTTGTGCCAGTACCATATTATCTTGATGATTACAGCTTTGTAGTAGAGATTGAAGTCGGGGATTGTGATGCCTCCTGCTTTGGTTTTCTTTTTCAAGATCGCTTTGGCTATTTGGGATCTTTTCTTTTTCCATACAAATTTTAGGATTATTTGTTCTAGCTCTGTGAAGAATGCTGGTTTTATTTGGATAGGGATTGCATTGAACATTTAGATTGCTTTGGGTAGTATCGACATTTTGGCAGTATTTGTTCTTCCTATCCAGAAGCATGGAATCTTTTTCCATTTTTTTGTGTTTTCTTCAATTTCTTTCATAAGCTTTCTATACTTTCCAGCGTATAGATTTTTCACCTCTTTGGTTAGATTTATTCCTAGGTATTTTATGTTTTTTTGTGCACCTGTAAATGGGATCGATTCCTTGATTTCTATTCCTGTTGCTTCATTGTTGGTGTATAGGAATGCAACCGATTTCTGTGCATTGATTTTATATCCTGCAAATTTGCTGAATTCATGATTCAATTCTAGCAGTTTTTTCTGGAATCTTTTGGGCTTTCTATATAGAGTATCATGTCACCTGTGATGAATGAAAGTTTGTCCTCCTCCTGGCTGATTTGGATGTTTTTTATTTCTTTGTGTTGTCTGATTGCAGAGGCTAAGACTTCCAATACTATGTTGAATAACAGTGGTGAGAGTGGACATCCCTGTCTTGTTCCTGAAGTTAGGGGAAAAGCTCTCAGTTTTTCCTCATTGAGGAACATATTAGCATTAGGTCGTTCACAATATGGTTTTTATGATCTCGAGGTATACTCCTTCTATCCCTACTTTCTTAAGGGTTTTTATCAAGAGAGGATGATGTATTTTGTCAAATGCATTCTCTGCATCTATTGAGAGGCTCATACATTTCTTGTCCTTTCTTTTATTGATGTGATGAATCGCATTAATTGTTTTGCAGATATTGAACAAACCCTGCATCCCAGGTATAAATCCCACTTGGTCGTGGTGAATAATTTTTTAATGTATTGTTGGAGTCAGTTGGCTAATATCTTGTTCAGGATTTTTGCATCCATGTTCATCAGAGAAATTGGTCTCTAGTTCTCCTTTTTAGTGGAGTCTCTTGTTTTGGCATCAAGGTAATGCTGGCTTCATAGAAAGAGTTTGGAAGTTTTCATTCCATTTATATTTTTTTGGAACACCTTCAAGAGAATAGGTGTTAACTCTTCCTTAAATGTTTGGTAGAATTCCCCTGGAAAGCCATCTGGCCCTGGACTCTTGTTTTTTGGAAGATTTTCGGTTTCTACTTTGATGTCCTTACTGGTTATGGGTCTGTTCCAATTTTCTATTTCTTCCCGTTTCAGTTTTGGTAGTGCATATGCTTCTAGGAATTTGTCTATTTCTTCCTGATTTCCCATTTTATTGGCATACAATTATTCATAATATTCTCTTATTATTGTTTTTGTTTCTGCTGTGTTGGTTGTTATCTCTCCTCTTTCATTCTTGATTTTATTTATTTGGGTCTTATCCTTTTTTCTTTTTGATCAAACTGGCTAGTGGTTTATCGATTTTGTTAATTCTTTCAAAAAACCAGCTTCTGGTTTCATTGATCTGTTCTACTGTTTTTTTGTGTGTGTGTGTGTGTGGTTTTGATAGCATTAATTTCTGCTCTAGTCTTCATTATTTCCTGTCTTCTGCTGGTTTTGGGTTTTATTTGCTGTTCTTTCTCCAGCTCCTTAAGGTGTAAGGTAAGGTTGTGTATCTGATATCTTTCTTCCTTGTTTAGGAAGTCCTAGATTGCTATATACTTTTCTCTTATGACAGCCTTTGCTGTATCCCAGAGGTTTTGGGTTGTGGTGTTATCATTTTCATTGACTTCCATATATTTTTTTCATTTCTTATTTAATTTCTTGGTTATCCCATTCATTCTTTAGTAGGATGTTCTTCAGTGTCCAAGTATTTGTTACCTTTCCACATTTTTTCTTGTGGTTGACTTCGAGTTTTGTGGCATTGTAGTCTGAAAATATGCACAGTTTGATCTTGATCTTTTTGTACTTACTTAGGGCTGATTTGTTTCTCAGTATATGTTCTATCATGGAGAATGTTCCTTGTGCACTGGAGAAAAATGTATATTCTAATGCTTTAGGATAAAATGTTCTCAATATATCTGTTAAGTCCATCTGGTCCAGTGTGTCATTCAAAGCCATTGTTTCCTTGTTGATTTTTTGATTCAATGATCTGTCCATTGTTGTGAGTGGGGGGTTGAATTTTCCTACTATTATGGCATTACTATGGATGAGTTTCTTTATTTTTGTGATTAATTGATTTATATATTTGTGTGGTTCCCTACTTGGTGCATAAATGTTTACAATTTATAGGTCTTCTTGGTGGTTGGACCCCTTGATTATGATATAATGTCCTTCTGAATCTCTTGATACAGTCTTTATTTTAAAGTCTAGATTGTCTGATGTAAGTATGGCTACTCCAGCTTTCTTCTGTTGACCGTTAGCATGATAGATGGTTCTCCATCCACTTATTTTCAATCTGTAAGTTTTCTTTATGGCTAAAGTGGGTCTCTTGTGAACAGCATATAGATGGATCTTGTTTTCTTATCCATTCTGTTACCTTATGTATTTTGATTGGAACATTGAGCCCATTGACATTTTCAGCGAGTACTGAAAGATATGAATTTATTGCCATTATGATGCTTGTGGAGTTGGAGTTTCTGGTGGTGTTCTCTTGTCCTTTCCAATCTTTGTTGCTTTTGATATATACATTACATCATTTTTTCCCCTCAGAGAGTCCACCTTAAAATTTCTTGCAGGGCTGGTTTAGTGGTCACAAACTCCTTTAATTTTTGTTTGTCTGTGAAACTTTGTTTATCTTTTCTTCTATTTTGAATGACAGCCTTGCTGGATAAAGAATTTTTAGCTGCATATTTTTTTCTGATTCAGTGCTCTGAATATATCCTGCATCTTCTTTCTGGCCTGCCAAGTTTCTGTGGTTAGGTCTGCTGCAAAACTGATCTGTCTTCCCTTGTAGGTTAGGGACTTTTTTTCCCTTGCTGCTTTCACGATTCTCTCCTTGCCTCAGTATTTTGTGAATTTGACTATGATATGCCTTGTTGATGGTCGGCTTTTGCTGAATCTCATGGGGGTCCTCTGTGCTTCCTGGATTTTGATGTCTGTGTCTTTCCCCAGGTTAGGAATTTTTCGGCTATTATTTGCTCACATAACCCTTCTACCTTTATTTCTCTCTCTTCCTCTTCTGGGACCCCTATGATTCTGATGTTGTTCCATTTTAATGAATCACTGATTTCTCTAATTCTTAAATTGTGCTCTTTTGCATTAATCTCCCTCTTTTTTTTCTGCTTTATTATTCTCTATAAGGTTGTCCTGTATATCACTGGTTCTCTGTTCTGCCTCATCCATCCTTTCTGCCTCTGCATCCACTCCTGATTCCAGCTCAGTTCTAGCATTTTAAATTTCATCCTGGCTATTTTTTCCTTCTTTTATGTCTACATAAAGGTATTCTAATGTATTTTCGACTCCAGCTAGTATTCTTATTATCGTGATTCTAAATTCTGGTTCAGACATCTTGCTTGTATCTGTGTTGGTTAATCCCTGACTGTCATTTCTTTGTGCTCTTTCTTTTGGGGTTAATTCCTTCATTTTATCATTTTGAAGGAAGAAAATGAATTAATGAGGTAGAAAAATTAAAATTAAAAAATTAAAATTAAAAAAAATATTAAAATTATGAAATTAAATCCACACAAACACACACACACACACACACACACACACACACACACACAAATCTAATAAATGATGCTAGATCCTAGGTGTGTTTTGGTCTGGGTGTTGAAAGTGGTTTGACAGATTAGAGAAAAAAGAAGGGGGATGAAGAAAAAAAAAGAAAAGAAAAAAGGGAATCATATGAGAAATTAAAAAAATGAATACACTGTAGTAGACTAAAATGAGATGATTCAATAAAATAGAATTTGAAAAAATATACACAAAAGTAAAGAATATAGTAGAAAAAATTTAAGAAAAATATTTTTAATAAAAAGTAAAAATAAATACGATTTTTTTCTTTTTCTGTATTCAAGAAAAAGGAAATCATTTGAAAATTTGAAAAAGTGAATACACTGTATTACACTAACATAAAATGATGGAAGTAAAATGAAATTTGAAAAAAAAATTACATAAAATCAGTAAATATGGGGTTAAAACCCAGAGGAAGAGACCCAATTCTGGGCTCAGACCAATGAGTAGTACTTCCTCTTCACATGAGTTTTGGGGTTTGTATTAATTTTAGTTTATAATAGTGTGACTGCTACCTAAGAGCAATTTTCTGTAGCTCTGAGAATTTCAAATCCATCATGTTAAGCACAATTCTAAAATTATTTATACCTTTTTAGCTTTTTAATTTATCTTTAAATGCCCTTAGACACCCAAAGCACATAAATCTAGGAACTACCAATGTGTACAACAATATTTTTATTGTACATTTTTGGACAAAAAAAATACTTAAAAATTAGATCAAAAGGAATTAAGCTGGAAAGAGAAAAATCACTGCAAAAAATCTTTCCTTAAAACTTGGACAAAATAGGGGCGCCTGGGTGGCTCAGTCGGTTGAGCGTCCAACTTTGGCTCAGGTCATGATCTCACAGTCTGTGAGTTCAAGCCTCACATCGGGCTCTGTGCTGACGGCTCAGAGCCTGGAGCCTGCTTCGGATTCTGTGTCTCCCTCTGTCTCTGCCCCTTCCCCGCCCATGCTCTGTCTCTCTCTGTCTCAAAAATAAATAAAAAACATTAAGAAAAAAAAATTTAAAAAAACTTGGTCAAAATAAAATATTTTATAAACAACAAAATGTTTTATATATTTATATACCTTAAAGAATTTTGGTACATACCTCTGTTATTCTCCAGTATATTCATAAAAGCCCATATCACCTTAAATGCTCATACTTTTATCAACATATCAGAATTTTCTCATCTTAGTCAGTGGTGTGTTTTATTTTTAATCACTGATTTCAGCTCCAAATGGTTCTAACAATCCTGGGGAAATTGTCCAAAGAAAACAGTATTTTTTTAACCATTACCTGCTATGTTGACCATAGCACTTACAATAGTTTTTCCCTACAGTCGTCTTTTCCTCTCTTCCAATAAGAAAGCCCTCATTTTTCAGGATAATCATGCCACAGGCACATTTGTTAAGACCATACTCATTGGGTAGCTTGGGCTCTATCAGTAGACATCAGATAGTAATATGTAGTATAGATATGAAGGTTCTTGTTACTATATTTGTTATCATTCATGGGATAGAAGTATATTGTATTATACTTTTATTAATGTTGGTAAGTGGTTCTAGTATAAGTCAATTTTGTTAGAGACTTAGAAACAAGTAATAAAAATAGATGTTTCATATTTTGTCTTTTTTATATTCTCAGTTCTGCATTGCAACATTATTTGAAGTCTAAATTAGTGTTCATAGTCCACATATAGGATATATGAATGATAATAATTAAGTTAATTTCTGTTCAATGCCAGCACAGTTGGAAGAATCCAAAGACTTAGGTTAGTGGAAATGTTCAACTTAATTCAATATACATTTATTGAATGTCTAATATCCAATGCAGTAAGACAGTTATAAATATGATACAACCTCTGAGCTGAGAAATTTACTGTTGACTCAATATTTACTCAACAAATATGTATTGAGCACCTACTATGTGAAAAGCACAGTTCCAGGAACTAGGAATAAAGTAATAAATAAAATACCTGCCCTCAGGAATCGTACAGTCTAGTGGAAGGAAATATACAATAAAGAAATTAGGGAAATGTCCAGGTGTTTATAAGTGTCATGGAGAAAAATAAAACAGAAAAGGGGGATATGAGCGATAGTAAGAAGTGTTGGGGCCAGGAAGTTTAATCATGGCCCATAACATTTTATGAGATTAGAGTTGGGAGTTGAAGTATAACCAAGGTGATATAGAGGCCAGATAAGAGGCATCTTATCTGCAGTATTCAGAGTTCCTGAACTCTGTTCCTGAACTACTCCTGTGGAAGTGTTGGATATAGGAGTGACCTATGACAGTCTTGTAAATAAAACTATGTGTGAAACTAAGTACAATTCATGACATAATTTGCTGAGTTCTATGATAAAAATGCAAACATAGCACATGGGATTAGAGGGGAAACAAAGATTCATCCTTACTGGAAGTCTTCATGGAAGAGTTGGCATCTTTATGAATCAATAGTTATGTGATACCTTTCTCCTTCACTCTGCCAAGCATGCTTGCTCAGCCATACAGCAAGCAAGAGACTTTGTAGAAGTTTACTAAATTGTGTCAAAAACAGTTCCAAAAAACCTACTTTGGGGAACATAGGCCTTCTGTGGTCTAAATCCTGCAGCAGATGAATGTACAGAAATGTGGTCTAATGTTCCAAATCTGATGAGCTATAGATGTGGTCAAAAAAATATAAATATTTTGAGTGGTAATATCCTTAATCATTACTAGTCTAGATTTTTATTTCAATTTTTGAAATAAGATCTAGGTTAGCTAGGTCTTATTTTTATGTTGTGTCCAGCATAAATTTAAAATCAAATTTATCTAGAAATAGAGGATATGTCAATGGAAACTAGGTCAAGATTAGTCATAACAACTACCATTGATTGCATGCTAATTGCTTTGTACACGTTATGCTATGCCTCATGATTATCTTGAAAAGCAATATTCTCATTTTTGTTTTAGATATGAGATTCTCTTACAAATATCTTTTAACCTAAGACTAAGACTAACCTTAGTCTTGTTAACCTAAGACTAAACAGTTAGTATGTAACAGACTTGGATTTGTTCCCTGATACTGTACTTTTTCAACAACATTGTACTGCCAAAAATGGAATCCCAAACATTGCATCCATTAGTTTAAAAGACTTGAACCTTATACATGAGAGGTGGAAACAAGGTTGATGTCACAAGTCCTTTTCCAGATGAGTTTGCCTGTTTGCTTATACATTCCAGGAGTCTCTACCATCACTGCAAGAATGGTAAGAAACCTCAGAAATTATTTGCTGCAACTAATAATAGTTAAAAATTATTTCCAGTTTTACTGAAAAGCCCTGGAAGTATCTCCAGATAGTAAATAGAATAGCCAGCACTTAAATGGAAATTTCCATGAAACTAAGTGAACTCTACAAGGAGCCTTTGTTATTTACCTCAGGAGAATATGATTAAAGAATGATATTCATATTATGATGTATCACTTTTAGAAACTCAGGCCTATTTTTTTCTAATTTTATACACAAATTTTCTTAAAATGAAGCACAATAATGCAGGTTAGTTTATTTTAGAATACTACCTCATGTTTGCCCAGCCATTCAACACATTTCAGAACACTCATTTGTTTTTCATAAAGACACTAGATGTACAACAGATATTATCTAAGGTTTTTAAATATAAGAACAAATCTCAATTTAAATAATCTGGCAAATTTGCACAGATAGTGAAGGATGGAGCCAGTCATTGAACCCCAGTTTGTTCATATGCTTCAGCAGTCTTTCTTTTTAGTATGTTGTTCCAAAGGCCTGTATAATCTTGATTCATTTCTTGTAATAGAACATCATCAGTCTTACTATTCATCATAGTACAATAATCATGATTCTAAGTATCTGTAATTATACTGGTCTTTGCAAGCTTATTTATTTATTGTCTCATATCTCAGATTGAGTGGATTATTATAATAACAGGCACTATAGAAATGCACAAGATTAATAATGGATTATTAATTTTCATAGGTATCCAGCTAGGATACCTTCAATGAAAAGTCACTCCGAAATTGAAAAAAAATAAACAAAACAAAATATTTCTCATATACATGTCATGACCCACATGTTGAAATCACTAAATATAAATAGGTATGTCTATCATCAAGAGGCCAGGTGAATTCTGTTCAAATTAAAAAAAACACTTTAAGGAACTTACTTTAGCTTTGCACTTAGCAGAATGATTAAACTAGTTTTCTTTTGTTTCCTTTAAAGTTGCCAACCATGAAAACCTCACAAATAATGAGCTCATTGTTTTGCTTCATCCTTCTCAGCTCCAACCAGATGTGGCTTATTTGCACTATTACATTTGCTTGTGTGTCGTGATATACACATTCCATGGGCATATTTTAAAGGAACTTTGGCAAATGGCAGTATCTACACGTGAGGAAATCAAAGAGTGTGAGAAGTCTGTGATCCATTTTTTATACAGAATAGTTGAAGAAGCAGAATATGCTTTGCCCAGTGAAGAAAAGATAAAAGAGCACATGGGAGCTGCCTAAAGGGTTTGAAGACTCATCACGTAGAAGAGGAAATTTATACTGAAGATCTCTGGAGTGCAAAAATGGGACCAAAGTATAGAAGTGGCAGGGAGGCAGGTTTGGCCTCCATGTGGAAAGTGAATGTGAGATTCACTGAGTGCTTGCAAATATAGAAACAGTGGCCTTGTGATGCAGTGAGCTCCTAGAAAGGATTCCTGGAGTGGGATGCTTGAAAAAGAAAGCTGCTGGATCTTTTCAGAGTTACACAATTCTTGGATAATAATTGTGAAAATATATTGAGCTCCCATATGTTTTACGTATTTTAGCTTTTCAATCTTCATGAAAATCTCAGAAAGTAGGTACTATTATTATATAAACAAGGAAATCAAGGGACAACAAAATTAAGTAATTTTCCCAAGGACAGTTGATAGGTATAGTGGATTTGGGATTCAAACTCAAACAACTTTGTGTCAGAGCCAAAGCTTTTGACTACTATGCCTCAGAGTTGCTTAAACTGAGTAGTGCTTTGGTTCATTTGCGACCTTAAATAATTCCAAACAGCCCTTCCCAAGACCTCAGGCCTAGTAATAGCCTCACTTTTACCAGTAATGTTATGTGTTATAAGTATATACAACGTTTAAAATTCAACTATATACTGAAAGTACAACTACCATTATAGTGTGTGTGCCTGTGTGTGCTGGGGAAGCAGTCTGAGAAATTTGGAGCATTAAAATGAGTTATCATGTATTTTTGCTTACAACCTTTGTCTTTTGTCCACTTCTCTTCTCTACCACCTCTTTCTCCTTAAGTGACTTATCCTGTTTCATGGCTTTAAATATAATCTACATGTTGATGACTCCTCAAATTTAAATATCCAGCCCTGACACTCCAGCTCTGGCTTCCATATACATCAATACACCTGCCTGTTTATCATGGATGTCCAAAACACATTCTTTCTAAAAGGATAAAAGGTTATCTATAGTCCATATTTATATGCTTCTACCAGAAATATATTTTCCTCCATTTTTAATTTAATTTTACCATTCCGCATTATACTGATACATAATGAATATCGTTTTTTCAAGTTAGATTTTTATTTTCCAGTGCACAGTAACTCAAATCATATTATGTGAAAGCTGTAAGTGCCAGTTATTTTAAATGTTCTTTCCATTTTTGGAACTGAATATATACCCTCTTTGTACAAGGTATAATGTTTCAGAGTTAGACTGAAAAATAGGAACATATGATAGGGTATCATTCTAGACCCTCTTTTTTCTTATTTTGTAATAAAATAATTATAATTTAGGGGAAAAATTAGTTACCCTACATAAAAAACTTTGGAACATGTTAATCTCACTGAAATGTGTAAACTTTGAAATCAGACATAACTATGTTTAATCTATCACTGACTAGTTATGTAACTCTAAACAAGTTTCTTAATATCTGAGATTCATTTCCTGATTTGTAAATTGGGCATAATCTTTTAAGGTTTTATTGGAATGAAATAAAATATTCTGAGCATGGGGCCTGTCACACAGTAGACTTGAGATAATTGTCCACCTACCCTCTTAGCTCCCATTAGTTGGATCACCTCAAGGAATATTCTTCTGTCACAGAGTGTGAGTGAGAATGGAGGATTGATACAAACTCTTGACATTCTGGTTCAGTGAGTTCTGTACTGGTAAACTTTTGGTTAATTTCCCTTTAGAGCTTTAAGTTTATTGTATAAAAAAAAAATAACTGAGCTGTTTTATATTCATATTTTGTGACTATTTTCACTGCTATTAACCTAGAAAATGTTTGTTGTCTTTTAAATGTGATTTTAAAGTGTTTGTTGTTTCTTTCCTCATGATTTTATCAGAGCTCAGAAGCAAAATATTATTTTGGAGATGTTAATTTTATATAGAAGCCAATATGAAAATAGGATATGTAGGACAAATATTACTTCACAGGTAAATTTTGATGTCTGAAATACTACATTTTCAGTTTCCATCTCAAAATATTCAGAATATGATGAGTAGCTGAAAGTGAATCCAGATTCTCTTGTATTTCTGGGCAGTATTAGTTTAACAACTTTAGAAATGTAATGAGGAATCCAAACTCAGTAAGAAACAGCAATCTCTAACCTCAAACTTCAGTGTGGATTTTCAGAAAGAGGAAAAAATGAATTTGCAAGTGTGGCTTTTGTTCAAGCTACATTTAACATGTTGGTATGAGAACAAATGAGACAATTAACAACAACTAAGTGGTTACCTAGTTTAGAGGGAAGAAAGGGAAAAAATAGAAAGTAACACCTGTTGAAGAAAAAGAACAAATGACAATGCTAGGTATGGTATTGCATCAACATAGTTCATTTTTTATACAAAATGCCTTGGAAACTTACAGGAAATATTAGAAACTTGACAGAAAATGTTTCCTAATTTTCTTTCTGTATCTTATAAAAATACTAACAGGGAATTCAAGTATCATGTGCACTTTGGCTTTTCCTTCTCTGTCCCTCAGCTACTTGGCTTTTCCATTGTGACCATCCCCCATCCACCCTCTCCTCCACACAGAGTTCTCATTGTCCTCTTAACAGACACATATTCCACTCATGAATATGAACTTTTATACAGTGTTTCACAATCTGTGGCTTAAGAAATATCTACAGCAAAATCGCCTTGGATATTTGTTCATTTTTAGGACAGAGTGAAAAGCTCTGTGCAGGGTGTGAGAAAACAAGAGCCCAACTCCTGGCTTGAACACTTGCTGAGCATGTGATCTGGCTCTCAATTTCTTCATCTCTAAGAATGGACTAAACCACCTGCCCAGGCTAACTCAAAGGGCTGATGAGAAAACAAAATGTAATGGAAAGCGCTTTGGTAACTGTAAATCTCCACACAAATTTAAAGTATTATTATATTATTTTCATTATACCTATGATCATTTTCTGAAGACTGCCTTAACAAGTATAAAAAGAGGGCTTAGTAAAAGAAGGAAAACCTTGTTTGACAGATGAAGTGTTGAAGCCATGTAAGAGCAGAAAGTTTTTCCAGGTGAATTCTAACTAGTTCCAATAAATTTAGTCACTGATTCATTTATGTCGTATGTGCCAGGTGCCATGATAGCTGCTGGAGATACAGTGAGGAAAACATTATTGTCTTCCTGGATCACGATTGCACATGGGGAGATAGACACATGATTCATTAAGGAACAGTATGACTAGTAATGCATAAATGCTAGGAAGGAAATAGGCAGGAAGACCAGGAGGGGTTCATGGATGTTTTCATCAAGGAGATGATATTTGGGTTGAGCTTTGAAAGATGTGTAGAAGTTCACTGATCCTACAAGGGAGGAAAGGCCTTCAGAAAGAGGGAGCAGTATAAGAAAATGTCTAGAGGTCTAAAAGTGCATGGTGAATTTTGGGGATATGGCAAATAATCTGGAGTAGGTGAAACATAGAGAATTTTGTGGTTACAAGTGGTTTCATGACTTGCTGTTCTAATTAACTATGTGATCCTCCTATGTTCTTCATTTGTTAAATGGCGGCAACAGTAATAGCTTGCATAATTGTTTTGAGAAATACATATAAAAGTAGGCATGCAATACTTATTATTGCCAGTAGCAGTAGTATGAAATCAAAATTTAATAGTGATTAGGATTCTATCTAAATAGTATAAAAGAAGAACAAAGAAGTGAAAAGTCAGTAGTTTCTAATCCCTGAACAAATGAACTGGAAAAAAAAATGTGTTCAGAACTACATGTGTATTATGTGTTCAGGAGCTGGGATAAATTTAATAACTGAAGACAAGACAATGGGAAATAAAAACATTAGAAATACTGATCTCCATAAATCTGCTCAAAGGCTTGGTATTATCCAATTTCAGTCTGCTACAAACATATTCTTATTCAACATCTACATATATATGAATAAAAGTCCCTGTATACCTTTATTTTTCAATTTGCTCAACACATTTATTAAACTCTTATTATAGTCTAAGCACCATGATAGGCACTGGGGGTGCAATAATGGATAAAACAATAACCGTGTGTGCCATAAGAGTACTTTTATTAAATACATGTATATAACAATGCATACTCATTTCAATAGCATTGTGGCTTGGGAAGTAGTATATGATAATGTTTATGAACACTAACTTTCGCATCTGACAGAGCTGAACTTTTATTTCATCTCCATCAAATTCCAGCTCTGTGGTTTTGGGTGAGTATATTTTCTGTTCTAAAACTACATTTTTGCATTTTAAAAGTGAGTACTTACCTCATGTGATTTTTGTGAAGAATAAAGAGGTGATTCTTGTGAAGCACTTAGTATAATATTAGCATGCATACAGTAAACATTCCATAAATATTAGCTATTGAATTTTGGATGCAACTCTTTCTATAAAGATCCCACCTAGACATCTATTTTGAGTGCATGGTAAAGCAGGTTATATAATGTGAATAATTGTTTTGGACAAAATAATTGAAAATATTTGATAAAATATATTTCATAAATTATATTTGCATATCTTTGTTGGCAAGAAAAGAAGCCCTTAAAGCAAAAAATAAAGGTAAAGCAAAAGTATAAGAAAAAAATAAAAACTAGCTTTCAACCTGAGCATATTTATAAATCCTGATGACCTTGAGGATCAATGTTTAACACCCCTGGTCCAGAGGCTTGAAGACAAAGCCTAATACCCGTTCAGGGAGGAGAAATATGTAGGATATGGATACTCTGGCAAAAATCTTAGATGTCATTGTACAGTTAAAGACTCTCACATTTTAAGGGTGAGCTAAATAAGCAAACACAAAACTCAGAAACAGCAGAAAGGAAGCTTGCCTATCTTAGTCTCAGCACAAGGTTGAATAGGAAGAAAAAGTGTTTCTGTAGAATTTTTAAGCAAAACCTGGACTTTCTCGGCAAACTTAGGGTCTGAATTCATAATTCCTATGTGGTTTGAAAAATCTCTTGGTGAGAATTTATTTCATAATAGTTTAAGGTTGGAGGTACTCTAGACACTTGGTGAACTTAAACTCTCTCTGGAGATATGTATCTTCAGCTCTCTAAAATGTTCCACAGATGAAGTTCCAAAGTGAATGCACTTATAGTCAAAACCCAAAGAATGTATAAGGACACTGTGTGGGTTGAATTGTGCCCCCCCCAATTCATATGCTTAATTCCTAACTCCCAGTACCTGAAAATGTTAACCTATTTGGAAACAGGATCATTGCAGATGTAATTAGTTAACATGAGGTCATACTGCAGTAGGATGAACCCTAATCCAATATATATTTCCATTCTAAAGTACCCAGTTTGTGGTACTTTGTTATGGTAGTCTTAGCAAACTAGTACAGACATAAAACACTGTCATGGTCAACATGTCTTCCCCATTCCCAATGTTTACTGCTAGGTTAAAACACTTTCACTCGTCTTACACTCCTGATATCTATCAGCCCTTATACTTATTCTCAACCCGGGATTAGGGTTAATGAAATAACTTATCTGTTTAAATATTTGGGGAAAATATCTAGCAATGCTTAGCTCAGCAACTCCTCTCTTCATTTTGGGAGTGTATGGCTCATAGAAAGGTGTTTTGCTCTGCTTCTCCAAGGGCCAGTCCTCCTGCCACATAAGTCTTCTTCTGGTTCAGCATGTCCTGAGACTGGCTGATTCTGAGAATCAGAATTAATAAGTTATCTCGGCCAACAGGCCTAAATTCATACCTATCAGTAATATAGGGGATGTTTAGTCTCATTTGGCCACTCATTTGTTTTATTTATCAATCTTCTCAGGAGAAACAAAAATCCACAGAGTAAAAACTTATTCAGCAACAGTTATTGGAATTATCAAATGTAGACCATAAAACTTTAAATTATTATGTTTGGAGAAGGGATATGAAACTGAGAGCATGAAGAATAAATAAGAAACCACCAAAATGAATGTTTTCAAGAAACAAAAACTGAAACACTTTACCAGCAATAGATCTCTACCAAAGGGGATTCAGAAGTTTGTACTTCAGGGCAAAGGGAAATTATTCCAGAAAGAAGCACTGAGGTGCCAGTAGGAATGATGAGTCAAGAACAAATATAAAATAGTATGTCAATTATAATTCAATTAAAATATGTATACAAAAATAAATTTAAAAAATTGGTAAATTTGTGCACATATCTAAATGGACATCCACTGACTACGTAAACATTAATAACAATTCCCAATTTATGGTGTCAGCAAAATCAAAGTAGATTTAAAATCTGGAAATACAGCATATAATTTTGGAGGAGATGATATAAGTTAAGTGTTCTAACGTCTTTGCATTATCTGGAGGAAAGTGAATAAGTTGATTAACTCTAGCCTTTGTTAAGGATGCATGTTTATATTCTGGGGAAATACGAAATAAGACTCAAAAGATCCCAACCAATCCAAACTAAAGCAATAAAAAAGAAAAAAAAAACACCAATAGAAAAAGCAGGATAAATAGAAACCAGTAATTAATGTGGTAGAAATAAATCCTAATTATACTTGTGATCACCATAAATTTAAATGGATTAAGTCTAGTTAAAAGACAAAGGTTGTCAGACTGCATAAAAAAATAAAATGCTTCTTGACATTTTATGCTACCTTGCCCTTCTTCCACTTTTTGTTGAGAAACAAAGACATACAAAAAACGTAATGACACAGGGAAACCAAAATGAAAAATGAAAACACATGTATCAAATAAATACTAACCAAATGAAAGAGAGTATATTTAAACTGACAAAAAATCAATAAGTATGTAAGTGTTTGAAGAACATAATTAACAATCTCAATCTAATGGACTATGCAATTGTATAATACACATTATTTTCAATCACACTTGGAAAGTTACAAAAATTGACTGTGTTCTAGGTCATGAAACAAGTCCTAAATTTTATAGAGCAGATATCATGTAGATCATAGTATTTCATCACAATTTAATTATGTAGAAATTAAAAGGCATTAAGAGTCTAAGTAAATGTGTGTAGAAAGTCTAAACACATGTACTAATTCTTCCTAAGTCTAACTTTATTTGATGCAAAAAGGAGTGTGTGTGTGTAACTTGAGGATTTGATTTTAAGATTACATGATGGTTAATTTTATGTGACAGATTAGGTACAACAAAAAAAAGAATCTAATGAATCTAATGAAAAATAAGTGAACAAATTAAACAAATATTTCATAGAAAAGGAGCATAAAAGTCCAATAAATATGTGAAAAATGCAAGAACAACCTCATTACTAATCATAGAAATGGAAATTAAATATGATATCACTTTAAACCTATCACATTGGTAAGATAAAAGAAAAAATTTCTAATATTATAAAGGATGTGTAACAATCAGAATTTCATACACTGCCAATAGGAGTTTAAGGTGGTACAACTTTGAAAAACAATTTGACACTGTTTTGTAAAGATGAAGGTATGTATACTATAGGACTCAGGAAACTACCTCTAAGAATACTCACTAGAGAAATATCTTTTACCTGTTCACAAGAAGACATATAAAGAGAGTTTTTTTTAATGTTTTTATTTATTTTTGAGACAGAGGGAGACAGAGCATGAGCAGAGGCGGGCAGACACAGAATCTGAAGCGGGTTCCAGGATATGAACTGTCAGCACAGAGCCTGACGTGGGGTTCAAACTCAGAGTGTGAGATCATGACCTGAGCTGAAGTCGGATGCTTAACCAACTGAGCTACCCAGGTGGCCCTAAAGAGAGTTTGTTATAGCAAACTGAGAAGAAAGAAAAAAAGACACAGGTAACAATCATAAAACAAAATGAAAACAAATCTCACAGGATTACCTACAGCGAAATTCCATTTATGTAAAGTTCAGAAGCATACAAAATTAAACAGCATATTAATTAACACAAACAAATGTGGTAAAGAAAAGCATTGGAATGAAAAAAGTCAGTGTATTATTTACCTCAGGGAGAAGGATGTGGATTAGGGGGAAATAGGATTGGCAAGGGGCTTAATAAGAATCTTCATTATTAATGTCAATTTTCTATTTTGTAAAGCTAGGTAGTGAGTAAATGGGCTGGATTAATTGTTATGTGTGTGTGTGTGTGTGTGTGTGTGTGCAATTGCATGTATGAGTGTGTGCATATTTATATATTTTTAATTAATGAATTAATTTTAGAGCAGTTTTAGGTTCACAGCAAAGTTGAGTGGGAAGTATGGTGGATTCACATATACCTGTTCCTATACATGCACAGCCCCCACTAACAACATGCTGAACCAAGTGATATATTTGTTATAATTGATGCACCTACATCAACACATCATTATCACTGAAAGTCCACAGTTGACATTAAGGTTCACTCAAGGTGTTGTATGTTCTATGTGTTTTATTTTTTTTTAATTTTTTTAACGTTTATTTGTTTTTGAGACAGAGAGAGACAGAGCAAGAATGGGGGAGGGTCAGAGAGAGGGAGACACAGAATCCGAAACAGGCTCCAGGCTCTGGGCTGTCAGCATAGAGCCCGACGCGGGGCTCGGACTGCGAGATCATGACCTGAGCCCAAGTCGGCCGCTTAACCAACTGAGCCACCCAGGCACCCCTGCTCTATGTGTTTTAACATATGTATAATGACATGCATCCACCACTACACTATCATACGGAATAGTTTCATTGCCTTAAGCATCGTCCGTGCACCAGCTATTCATCCTTCCTTCTCTTCTAACTCCTTAAAACTACTGGTCTTTTTACTGTCCTCACAGATTTGCTTTCCCCAGAGTGTTATATAGTTTGACTCCTATTTTGCAGATTGGCTTCTTTCACTTAGTAATATGCATTTAAAATTTATTCATGTCTTTTCATGTCTTGATAGCTCATTGCCTTTTTATTTTCCAAATTTTTATTTAAATTCTAGTTAGTTAAAATATAGTGTAATATTGGTTTCAGGAGTAGAGTTTAGTGATTCACCACTTACATATGACACCCAGTGCTCCTCCTAACAAGTGTTCTCCTTAATAACCATCACCCATTTAGCCCATCAACCACCCACCACCCTCCATCAATCCTCAGTTTATTCTCTACCATTAATAGTCTCTTATGGTTTGCTTCCCTCTCTCTCTTTTTTTTCCCTTACCATAGGTTCATCTGTTTTGTTTCCTAAATTCCACATATGAGTGAAATCATATGGTTTTGTCATTCTCTGAGTGACTTATCTCACTTAGCATAATACACTCTTGCTCTATCCATGTCATTGCAATGACAAGATTTCATTCTCTTTAATGACTGAATAATATTTCATTGTGTATACACACACACACATATCATATCATCTTTATCCATTAATCAATGGACATTTGGGCTTTTTCCAAAATTTAGCTATTGTTAATAATGCTACTTTAAACATCAGAATGCATGTAGCCCTTCAAATCTCTATTTTGTATCATTTGGGAAAATATCTGGTAGTAGCTATTGCTAGATTGTAAGGTAGTTAGATTTTTATTTTTATTTTATTTATTTTTTATTTTTTTTTATTTTTTAATATATGAAATTTACTGTCAAATTGGTTTCCATACAACACCCAGTGCTCATCCCAAAAGGTTCCCTCCTCAATACCCATCACCCACCCTGCCCTCCCTCCCACCCCCCATCAACCCTCAGTTTGTTCTCAGTTTTTAACAGTCTCTTATGCTTTGGCTCTCTCCCACTCTAACCTCTTTTTTTTTTTTTTTTTTCTTCCCCTCCCCCATGGGTTTCTGTTATGTTTCTCAGGATCCACATAAGAGTGAAACCATATGGTATCTGTCTTTCTCTGTATGGCTTATTTCACTTAGCATCACACTCTCCAGTTCCATCCATGTTGCTACAAAAGGCCATATTTCATTTTTTCTCATTGCCACGTAGTATTCCATTGTGTATATAAACCACAATTTCTTTATCCATTCATCAGTTGATGGACATTTAGGCTCTTTCCATAATTTGGCTATTGTTGAGAGTGCCGCTATAAACATTGGGGTACAGGTGCCCCTATGCATCAGTACTCCTGTATCCCTTGGATAAATTCCTAGCAGTGCTATTGCTGGGTCATAGGGTAGGTCTATTTTTAATTTTCTGAGGAACCTCCACACTGCTTTCCAGAGCGGCTGCACCAATTTGCATTCCCACCAACAGTGCAAGAGGGTTCCTGTTTCTCCACATCCTCTCCAGCATCTATAGTCTCCTGATTTCTTCATTTTGGCCACTCTGACTGGCGTGAGGTGGTATCTGAGTGTGGTTTTGATTTGTATTTCCCTGATAAGGAGCGACGTTGAACATCTTTTCATGTGCCTGTTGGCCATCCGGATGTCTTCTTTAGAGAAGTGTCTATTCATGTTTTCTGCCCATTTCTTCACTGGGTTATTTGTTTTTCGGGTGTGGAGTTTGATGAGCTCTTTATAGATTTTGGATACTAGCCCTTTGTCCGATGTGTCATTTGCAAATATCTTTTCCCATTCCGTTGGTTGCCTTTTAGTTTTGTTGGTTGTTTCCTTTGCTGTGCAGAAGCTTTTTATCTTCATAAGGTCCCAGTAATTCACTTTTGCTTTTAATTCCCTTGCCTTTGGGGATGTGCCGAGTAAGAGATTGCTACGGCTGAGGTCAGAGAGGTCTTTTCCTGCTTTCTCCTCTAAGGTTTTGATGGTTTCCTGTCTCACATTCAGGTCCTTTATCCATTTTGAGTTTATTTTTGTGAATGCTGTGAGAAAGTGGTCTAGTTTCAACCTTCTGCATGTTGCTGTCCAGTTCTCCCAGCACCATTTGTTAAAGAGACTGTCTTTTTTCCATTGGATGTTCTTTCCTGCTTTGTCAAAGATGAGTTGGCCATACGTTTGTGGGTCTAGTTCTGGGGTTTCTATTCTATTCCATTGGTCTATGTGTCTGTTTTTATGCCAATACCATGCTGTCTTGATGATGACAGCTTTGTAGTAGAGGCTAAAGTCTGGGATTGTGATGCCTCCTGCTTTGGTCTTCTTCTTCAAAATTACTTTGGCTATTCGGGGCCTTTTGTGGTTCCATATGAATTTTAGGATTGCTTGTTCTAGTTTCGAGAAGAATGCTGGTGCCATTTTGATTGGGATTGCATTGAATGTGTAGATAGCTTTGGGTAGTATTGACATTTTGACAATATTTATTCTTCCAATCCATGAGCAGGGAATGTCTTTCCATTTCTTTATATCTTCTTCAATTACCTGCATAAGCTTTCTATAGTTTTCAGCATACAGATCTTTTACATCTTTGGTTAGATTTATTCCTAGGTATTTGATGCTTCTTGGTGCAATTGTGAATGGGATCAGTTTCTTCATTTGTCTTTCTGTTGCTTCATTGTTAGTGTATAAGAATGCAACTGATTTCTGCACGTTGATTTTGTATCCTGCAACTTTGCTGAATTCATGTATCAGTTCTAGCAGACTTTTGGTGGAGTCTATCGGATTTTCCATGTATAATATCATGTCATCTGCAAAAAGCGAAAGCTTGACTTCATCTTTGCCAATTTTGATGCCTTTGATTTCCTTTTGTTGTCTGATTGCTGATGCTAGAACTTCCAGCACTATATTAAACAGCAGCGGTGACAGTGGGCATCCCTGTCGTGTTCCTGATCTCAGCGAAAAAGCTCTCAGTTTTTCCCCGTTGAGGATGATGTTAGCTGTGGGCTTTTCATAAATGGCCTTTATGATCTTTAAGTATGTTCCTTCTATCCCGACTTTCTCAAGGGTTTTTATTAAGAAAGGGTGCTGGATTTTGTCAAAGGCCTTTTCTGCATCGATTGACAGGATCATATGGTTCTTCTCTTTTTTTTTGTTAATGTGATGTATCACGTTGATCGCTTTGCGAATGTTGAACCAGCCCTGCATCCCAGGAATGAATCCCACTTGATCATGGTGAATAATTCTTTTTATATGCTGTTGAATTCGATTTGCTAGTATCTTATTAAGAATTTTTGCATCCATATTCATCAGGGATATTGGCCTGTAGTTCTCTTTTTTTACTGGGTCTCTGTCTGGTTTAGGAATCAAAGTAATACTGGCTTCATAGAATGAGTCTGGAAGTTTTCCTTCCCTTTCTATTTCTTGGAATAGCTTGAGAAGGATAGGTATTATCTCTGCTTTAAATGTCTGGTAGAACTCCACTGGGAAGCCATCTGGTCCTGGACTCTTATTTGTTGGGAGATTTTTGATAACCAATTCAATTTCTTCGCTGGTTATGGGTCTGTTCAAGCTTTCTATTTCCTCCTGATTGAGTTTTGGAAGAGTGTGGGTGTTTAGAAATTTGTCCATTTCTTCCAGGTTGTCCGATTTGCTGGCATATAATTTTTCATAGTATTCCCTGATAATTGTTTGTATCTCTGAGGGATTGGTTGTAATCATTCCATTTTCATTCATGATTTTATCTATTTGGGTCATCTCCCTTTTCTTTTTGAGAAGCCTGGCTAGAGGTTTGTCAATTTTGTTTATTTTTTCAAAAAACCAACTCTTGGTTTCGTTGATCTGCTCTACAGTTTTTTTAGATTCTATATTGTTTATTTCTGCTCTGATCTTTATGATTTCTCTTCTTCTGCTGGGTTTAGGCTGCCTTTGCTGTTCTGCTTCTATTTCCTTTAGGTGTGCTGTTAGATTTTGTATTTGGGATTTTTCTTGTTTCTTGAGATAGGCCTGGATTGCAATGTATTTTCCTCTCAGGACTGCCTTCGCTGCATCCCAAAGCGTTTGGGTTGTTGTATTTTCATTTTCGTTCGTTTCCATATATATTTTAATTTCTTCTCTAATTGCCTGGTTGACCCACTCATTCGTTAGTAGGGTGTTCTTTAACCTCCATGCTTTTGGAGGTTTTCCAGACTTTTTCCTGTGGTTGATTTCAAGCTTCATAGCATTGTGGTCTGAAAGTATGCATGGTATAATTTCAATTCTTGTAAACTTATGAAGGGCTGTTTTGTGACCCAGTATATGATCTATCTTGGAGAATGTTCCATGTGCACTCGAGAAGAAAGTATCTTCTGTTGCTTTGGGATGCAGAGTTCTAAATATATCTGTCAAGTCCATCTGATCCAATGTATCATTCAGGGCCCTTGTTTCTTTATTGACTGTGTGTCTAGACGATCTATCCATTTTTGTAAGTGGGGTGTTAAAGTCCCCTGCAATGACCACATTCTTATCAATAAGGTTGCTTATGTTTATGAGTAATTGTTTTATATATCTGGGGGCTCGGGTATTTGGCGCATAGACATTTATAATAGTTAGCTCTTCCTGGTGGATAGACCCTGTGATTATTATATAATGCCCTTCTTCATCTCTTGTTACAGCCTTTAATTGAAAGTCTAGTTTGTCTGATATAAGTATGGCTACTCCAGCTTTCTTTTGGCTTCCAGGAGCATGATAGATAGTTCTCCATCCCTCACTCTCAATCTAAAGGTGTCCTCAGATCTAAAATGAGTCTCTTGTAGACAGCAAATAGATGGGTCTTGTTTTTTTATCCATTCTGATACCCTATGTCTTTTGGTTGGCGCATTTAATCCATTTACATTCAGTGTTATTATAGAAAGATATGGGTTTAGAGTCATTGTGATGTCTGTATGTTTTATGCTTGTAGTGATGTCTCTGGTACTTTGTCTCACAGGATCCCCCTTAGGATCTCTTGTAGGGCTGGTTTCGTGGTGACAAATTCCTTCAGTTTTTGTTTGTTTGGGAAGACCTTTATCTCTCCTTCTATTCTCAATGACAGACTTGCTGGATAAAGGATTATCGCCTGCATATTTTTTCTGTTTAGCACACTGTAGATATCGTGCCAAGCCATTCTGGCCTGCCAAGTTTCAAAGGAGAGATCAGTCACGAGTCTTATAGGTCTCCCTTTATATGTGAGGGCACGTTTATCCCTTGCTGCTTTCAGAATTTTCTCTTTATCCTTGTATTTTGCCAGTTTCACTATGATATGTCGTGCAGAAGATCGATTCAAGTTACGTCTGAAGGGAGTTCTCTGTGCCTCTTGGATTTCAATGCCTTTTTCCTTCCCCAGTTCAGGGAAGTTCTCAGCTATAATTTCTTCAAGTACCCCTTCAGCACCCTTCCCTCTCTCTTCCTCCTCTGGGATACCAATTATGCGTATATTATTTTTTTTTAGTGTATCACTTAGTTCTCTAATTTTCCCCTCATACTCCTGGATTTTTTTATCTCTCTTTCTTTCAGCTTCCTCTTTCTCCATAACTTTATCTTCTAGTTCACCTATTCTCTCCTCTGCCTCTTCAAGCCGAGCCATCGTGGATTCCATTTTGTTTTGCATTTCGTTTAAAGCGTTTTTCAGCTCCTCGTGACTGTTCCTTAGTCCCTCGATCTTTGTGGCAAGAGATTCTCTGCTGTCCTGTATACTATTTTCAAGCCCAGCGATTAATTTTATGACTATTATTCTAAATTCACTTTCTGTTATATTATTTAAATCCTTTTTGATCAGTTCATTAGCTGTTGTTATTTCCTGGAGATTCTTCTGAGGGGAATTCTTCTGTTTGGTCATTTTGGATAGTCCCTAGAGTGGTGAGGACCTGCAGGGCACTTCCCCTGTGCTGTGGTGTATAACTGGAGTTAGTGGGCGGGGCCGCAGTCCGACCCGATGTCTGCCCCCAGCCCACTGCTGGGGCCACAGTCAGACTGGTGTGTGCCTTCTCTTCCCCTCTCCTAGGGGCGGGATTCACTGTGGGGTGGCGTGTCCCGTCTGGGCTACTTGCACACTGCCAGGCTTGTGTTGCTGGGGATCTGGCGTATTAGCTGGGGTGGGTAGGCAAGGTGCACGGGGGCTGGAGGGGCAGGCTTAGCTCGCTTCTCCTTAGGTGATCCACTTCAGGAGGAGCCCTGTGGCAGCGGGAGGGAGTCAGATCCGCTGCCGGAGGTTTGGCGTCGCAGAAGCTCAGAGTTGGGTGTTTGCGCGGAGCGAGCAAGTTCCCTGGCAGGAACTGGTTCCCTTTGGGATTTTGGCTGGGGGATGGGCGGGGGAGATGGCGCTGGCGCCTTTGTTCCCCGCCAAGCTGAGCTCTGCCGTCCAAGGGCTCAGCAGCTCTCCCTCCCTTTGTCCTCCAGCCTTCCCGCTTTCCGAGCAGAGCTGTTAACTTATGACCTCCCAGACGCTAAGTCGCGCTTGCTGTCGGAACACAGTCTGTCCGGCCCCTCCGCTTTTGCCAGCCAGACTCGGGGGCTCTGCTTGGCCGGCGAGCCGCCCCTCCGCCCCGGCTCCCTCCCGCCAGTCCGTGGAGCGCGCACCGCCTCGCCGCCCTTCCTACCCTCTTCCGTGGGCCTCTAGTCTGCGCTTGACTCCGGAGACTCCCTTCTGCTAATCCTCTGGCGGTTTTCTGGGTTCTTTAGGCAGGTGTAGGTGGAATCTAAGTGATCGGCAGGACGCGCTGTGAGCCCCGCGTCCTCCTACGCCGCCATCTTCTGGACTCTATCTAGATTTTTAACTTAATGGAAAACCTCCATTCTGCTATCCAGAGTGGTTGCACCGGTTAACATTCCCACCAACAGTGTAAGACGTTTCCCTTTGCCACATCATCGCTAAAACCTGTTGTTTCCTGTGTTGTTAACTTTAGCCATTCTGCAGATGTGGGGTGGTATCTCATTGTGGTTTTGATTTGTATTTCCATGATGATGAGTGATATTGAGCATCTTTTCATGTGTCTGTTAGCCATCTTGATGTCATCATTGGAAAAATGTCTGTTCATGTCTTCTGCCTATTTCTTAATTGAAATGTTTGTTTTTTGGATGTTGAGTTGGCTAAATTCTTTATAGATTTTGGATGCTAATTCTTCATCAGATATGTTATTTGAAAATGTCTTCTCCCATTCCATAGGCTGCCTTTTGATTGTTTCCTTTGTTGTGCAGAAGCTTTTTATCTTGCCGGAGTCCCAACTGTTCATTTTTGCTTTTGTTTCCCTTGCCTCTAGTGACATGTCTAGTAAGTTGCTCCTGCCGAGGTCAAAGAGGTTGCTACCTATGTTCTTCTGTAGGATTTAAAAAAAAAATTAACGTTTATTCATTATTTAAAGATAGAGAGACAGAGCATGAGCAGGGGAGGGGCAAAGAGAGGGGGAGACACAGAATCCAAAGCAGGCTCCAGGCTCCAAGCAGTCAGCACAGAGCCCAACACAGGGCTCGAACTCAAACCATGAGATCATGACCTGAGCCAAAGTTGGATGCCCAACCAACTGAGCCACCCTGGCACCCCTCTTCTGTAGGATTTTGATGGTTTCTTGTCTCACATTGAGGTCTTTCATGCATTTTAAATTTATTTTTCTGTATGGTGTAATAAAGTGGTCCGTTTCATTCTGTTGTTGCCCAGTTTTCCCAACACCATTTTTTGAAGAGACTGTCATTTTTCCATTGAATATTCTTTCCTGCTTTATCGAAGATTAGTTGAACCATGTAGTTGTGGGTCCATTTCTGGATTCCCTAACCTGTTCCATTGATCTATGTGTCTGTGTTTGTGCCAGTACCACACTGTCTTGCTCACTACAACTTTGTAATATAACTTGAAGTCTGGAATCGTGGTGCTTCCAGCTTTGCTTTACTTTTTCAGGATTGCTTTGGCCATTTAGAGTATTTTCTGGTTCCATACAAATTTTAGCATTGTTTGTTCTAGCTCTGTGAAAAATACTGGTGGTATTTTGATACTGGTTGCATGAAATGAGTAGATGGCTTTGGGTAGTATTGACATTTTAGCAATGTTTGTTCTTCAAATCCATAAGCATTGACATTTTTTTCCCGTTTCTTTGTGTTTTCTTTAATTTCTTTCATAAGTGTACCATAGTTATCAGAGTACAGGTCTTTTAATTCTTTGGTTAGGTTTATTCCTGGGTATCTTATGGTTTTAGATGCAATTGTAAATGGGATCAATTCCTTGATTTTTTCATGCTGCTTTATTATTGGTATATAGAAATACAACAGATTTGTGTACATTGATTTTATATTGTGCAATTTGCTGAATTCCTATATGAGTTCTAGCAGTTTTTTGGTGGAGTCTTCTAGGTTTTGTACATAGAGTATCATGTTGTCTGCAAATAGTTAAAGTTTTACTTCTTCCTTTCTAATTTGCATGCCTTTTATTTATTTTTGTTTTCTGATTCTTGTAGCTAATACATCCAGTACTAAGTTACATAGTAAAGTGAGATGGGGTGCTTGGGTGGTTCAGTCAGTTAAGCATATGACTTTTTTTCACCTCAGGTCATGATCTCATGATCTTGGGATCAAGGCCTGCATCTGGCTCTGTGCTGAGCATGGACATTGCTTGGGATTCTCTCTTTCCCTCTCTCTGTCCGTCTCCCGCTTGTGCACTCTCTCCCTCTTTCTTTCTCTGTCTCTCTCAAAATAAATAAACATTTTAAAAATAGTAATGGCGAGAGTGGACATCCCTGTCTTATTCCTCACTGTAGAGGAAAAGCTCTCAGTTTTTCCCATTGAGGATGATATTAGCTGTGGGTCATTCAAATATGACCTTTATGATGTTGGGATATGTTTTCTCTAAATCTACTTTGTTGATTTTTTTTAAATCATGAATTGTTGTTGTTGTACTTTGTTGAATGCTTTTTATGCATCTATTGAGAGGATCATATTATTCTTCTCCTTTTTTGCTTTTATAAACATGGTGCATCACGTTGGTTGATTTGCAAATGTTGAACCAACCCTGCCGCCCAGGAATAAATCCCACTTGATGGTGATGGATAAGTTTTTTAAAGTACTGTCAGATTCAATTTGCTAGTATCTTGTTGACAATTTTTGCATCCATGTTCATCAGGGATATTGATCTATAATTCTCCTGTTTAGTGGGGTCTGTGTCTGGTTTGGGAATCAAGGTAATGTTGGCCTTGTAGAATGAGTTTGGAAGTTTTCTTTATATATATATATATATATATATATATATATATATATATATATATAAAACTGTTTGAGAAGAACAGGTGTTAATTCTTCTTTAAATGTCTGGTAGAATTACTCTAGAGACATTCTGGCCCCAGACTTTTTTATTGTTGAGAGATTTTTGATTACTGATTCAATGTCTTTGCTGGTTATTGGTCTGTTCAAGTTTTCTATTTATTCTTGTTTCAGTTTTGGTAGTTTATATGTTTCTAGGAATTTATTCACTTCTTCCAGGTTTTCCAATTTATTGGCATATGATTTTTCATAATATTCTCTTGTAATTAGTATTTATGTGGTGCTGGTTGTGATCTGTCCTCTTTCATTTATGATTTTATTTCTTTAGGCCTTTTCTCTTTTCTTTTTGATAAGTCTGGCTAGGGTTTTATCAATGTTATTAATTATTTGAAAGAATCAGATCTTAGTTTCATTGATCTTTTCTACTGTGTGTTTTTAGTTTCTATATCAGTTTTTCTGCTTTAATCTTTATTATTTCCCTTCTTTTTCTGGCTTTAGATTTTATTTTCTGTTCCTTTTCTAGCTCCTTAAGGTATAAGGTTAGGTTGTATATTTGAGACATTTCTTGCTTCTTGAGGTAGGCCTGTATGGCAATACAATTCCTTCTTGTGACCACCTTTGCTGCATCCTAAAAGTTTTGGACTGTTGTGTTTTAAATTTTATAAATTCAAAATGGACGAAGGACCTGAATGTGAGACAAGAAACCATCAAAATCCTAGAGGAGAAAGCAGGGAAAAACCTCTCTGACCTCAACTGCAGCAATTTCTTACTTGATACATCCCCAAAGGCAAGGGAATTAAAAGCAAAAATGAACTATTGGGACCTCATGAAGATAAAAATCTTCTGCACTGCAAAGGAAACAATCAACAAGACTAAAAGACAACTGACAGAATGGCAAAAGATATTTGCAAATGACATATCAGACAAAGGGCTAGCATCCAAAATCTATAAAGAACTCACCAAACTCCACACCCAAAAACAAATAATCCAGTGAAGAAATGGGCAGAAGACATGAATAGACTCTTCTCTACAGAAGACATCCAGATGGCCAACAGGCACATGAAAAGATGCTCAACGTCTCTCCTCCTCAGGGAAATACAAATCAAAACCACACAGAGATACCACCTCACACCAGTCAGAGTAGCTAAAATGAACAAATCAGGAAACTATAGATGCTGGAGAGGATGTGGAGAAACGGGAACCTTCTTGCACTGTTGGTGGGAATGCAAACTGGTGCAACCACTCTGGAAAACAGTGTGGAGTTTCCTCAAAAAATTAAAAATAGATCTACCCTAGGACCCAGCAATAGCACTGCTAGGAATTTACCCAAGGGATACAGGAGTGCTGATGCATAGGGGCACTTGTACCCCAATGTTTATAGCAGCACTCTCAACAATAGCCAAATTATGGAAAGAGCCGAAATGTCCATCAACTGACGAATGGATAAAGAAATTGTGGTTTATATACACAATGGAGTACTGCGTGGCAATGAGAAAGAATGAAATACAGCCTTTTGTAGCAGCATGGATGGAACTGGAGAGTGTTATGCTAAGTGAAATAAGTCAGGCAGAGAAAGACAGATACCATATGTTTTCACTCATATGTGGATCCTGAAAAACTCTACAGAAGACCAGGGGGGGGAGGAGAAGGGGGAAAAAAGTTACAGAAAGGGAAGGAGGCAAACCATAAAAGACTCTTAAATACAGAGAATAAACTGAGGTTTGATGGGGGGTTGGGGGGGAGGGGAAAGTAAGTGATGGGCATTGAGGAGGGCACCCATTGGGATGAGCACTGGATGTTGTATGGAAACCAATTTGACAATAAATTTCATATTAAAAAAATTTAAAAAATAAATTTTATGTGTGCCCATGTATTTTCTTAATTTCTTCATTAATTTCCTGGCTTACCATTCATTTTTTAGTAGAATGTTCTTCAATCTTCATGTATTTGTGACCTATTCAAATTTTTCTTGTGGTTGACTTCAAGTTGCATAACATTGTGATCTGAAAATATCCATAGTATGTTCTCAATCTTTTTGTACTTATTGAGGGATGATTTGTGATGCAGTATGTGATCCATTCTGGAGAGTGTTCATGTGCACTCTAAAAGAATGTGTATTCTTCTGACTTAGGGTGTAATGTTCTGAACATATCTGTTAAGTCTTCTAGTCCAGTGTGTCATTCAAAGCCATTGTTTCTGCTTAGATGATGTGTCCAATGCTGTTAGTACAGTTTTAAAGAACCCTACTGTTATTGTATTTTTATCAGTGAGTTTCTTTATGTTTGTAATTGTTTTTATATATTTGGGTGCTTTCAAGTTGGGGGAATAAATATTCATAGTTGTTTGATCTTCTTGATGAATAGACCCCTTAATTATGATATAATGCCCTTCTGCATCTCTTCTTAGAGTCTTTGGTTTAAAATCTAGTTTCCCTGATATTAGTATGGCTTCTCCAGGTTTCTTCTGGTGTCCATTAACATGATAGATGGTTCTCCATCCTCTCACTTTCACTCTGCAAGTATCTTTAGGTCTAAAATGAGTCTCCTATAGGCAGCATATAGATTTTTTTAAAAAAAACATTCTAGTATACTATATCTTTTGATTGCAGATTTTAGTCTGTTTAAATTCAGAATGATTATTGAAAGATATGAGTTTAGTGCCATTGTGTTACCTATAAAGTTGGTGTTTCACGTTGTGCTCTGTGTTCCTTTCTAGTTTTTGTTGCTGTTTGTCTTTTTACCACTCAAAGTGTCCCCTGTAATATTTCTTGCATGGCTGGTTTAGTGGTCACAAATCCTTTAGATTTTATTTGTCTTGGAAACTCTTTATCTCTCCTTCCATTCTGAACGGCAGGCTTGTTGGATATAGAGTTCTTGGTTGCATGTTTCCCAATCAGCATGTTGAACATATAATGCTACTCCCTTCTGGTCTTCCAAGTATCTGTGGATAGATCTGCTGTGAACCTGATCTGTCTTCCCTTATAGGTTAAGGACTTTTTTTCCCTTGCTGCTTTTAGGATTCTTTCCTTGTCCTTGTATTTTGTGAATTTGACTATAATATGTCTTGGTGATGGCTGCCTTTAAAAAAAAATAATGGGAGTTCTCTGTGCTTCTTGGATATTGGTGTCTGTTTCCTTCCCCAGATTATGGAAGTTTTTAGCTATAATTTGCTCAAATAAACTTTCTGGTTCTTTTACCCTCTCTTCTTTTTCTGGGACTCCTATGACAGGAATGTTATTACCCTTAAGGAGTAGCTGAGTTCCCTAAGTGTACATTTGTGATCCAATACCTTTGTTTCCTCTTCTTTTCACCTTCATTATTTTCCAGAATTTTATCTTCTATATCACTGACTTATCCTTCTGCTTCATCCATTCACATTCTTATTGCAATATTTAGTTTTGCATCTCAGTTATAACAGTTTTTTGTTTGTTTGTTTAAGCCTGACCAGTTTTTAGTTCTTTTATCTCTTTAGTAAGGGATTCTCTAGGGTCTTCTATACTTTCTCAAGCACAGCTAGTATCCTTATGATTATTGTTTTAAATTGTTTTTCAGACATCTTACTTGTATCTGTATTGATTAAATTCCTGCCTGTGACTTCTTCCTGTTATTTCTGTTGGGGCAAATTACTACATCCTATCATTTTGTCTGGGTCACGGGGTTTTTTTTTGTGTGAATGTTAGGAAAGCCTGTTGTATTCTTGCGCATGACGGTAATGGTTGTATTTCTTTTTTTTTTTTTTTTAACTTTTTAATGTTTATTTTTGAGAGAGACAGAGAGAGAATGAATGAGTGGGTGTGGGGCAGAGAGAGGGAGACACAGAATCTGAAACAGGCTCCAGGTTCTGAACTGTCAGCACAGAGCTTGACGTGGTGTTCACACTCACAGGCTGCAAAATCATGACATGAGCCGAAGTCAGACGCTTAACCGACTGAGCCACCCAGACACCCCAGTAATGGTTGTATTTCTAAGAAGAGATCCAAAACAAACAAACAAACAAACAAACAAACAAACAAATGAAACTAGGTTTTATTTACCTTAGAGCTAAAGCTTTGCAGCACTCTATGATCAGTAGACTTCGTGTGTACAAGGGATTTATGCTGGTCTTCTGTGAGTAGGGCCTGATATGCTGATTGTCAGGCTGAGCTGCCACAGTAGACATGTACCTGAAGAGTGAAGGGGAACAGGGCTTGGTGTAATCAGCTCCAGCAACATAGCACATAGAGTGGTGCTATGTTGCTCACTGAAGTGAAGTCAGTCATTGTTGATGAGCGGGAAGTAAAATGGTGTTTCTCTGCTCTCTCTTCCCCAGAATATGGAGTTTCCACCTGCCACTCTTTGGAAAGCCCTCACAAAAACTTCTGCCAGACCCCTGCCATCACCCTGGCTGCATCTGAGTTTCTGCTTTCCAGGCAGCATAATACTCCTGTATTTTATCTCAGGCATAGAGCTGGGTTTAAAAACTGCAAACTGCAAATTTTAGGGACCCATGCTTTTGCCATTTGCCAGTTTGTCCAAGAAAAGTGGTCAGTTGCATGCCTGCCCAGTGCTTCAGAGTTTATGGTAAAGCTCAGCAAAAATCCAGCACCAAGGTTTGCTGCCTTCGACTGGTGTCTTTGTTCCTATGCTAGGGAATGGGGTGGCACATTGGCACTGCCAGTTCTTTGTGTCTCCAGAGAGTCTAGGCCACCGTTCCTAAATGCACTCCAAGCAGGGGGAACTGTTTCTTCCTGTGCAATCCAGGGGTTCTTCAGACCACACTGCCTGCTCCAGGGTCTCCACCCTCCACCCTGACAGGAGCACCACTAAGCTCATGAGGCATGACCCTGGCAATGGCACAGATTTTTAAAGCCAGTAGCTCATTTCTTTGTAACACTAATATTCCATGTATGGGTTATACCATAGTTTATTTATTCATTCACTTACTTAGAGACATCTGGATTGCTTCCAAGTTTGGGAAACTATGAATAAAGCTTCTATAAACATCCATGTGCAGATTTTATATGGACAAGACTTTTCAACCTCTGTGGGTAAATACCAAGGAAAATGATTCTGGGATCGTATGATCAGAATATTTTCAGGTTTTTTTAGGAAAATGCCAAACTATCTTCCAAAGTGGCTGCACCATTTTTCATTCCCACCAGAAATGAATGAGAATGAGAGTTCCTGCTGCTCCACATCCTTGCCAGCATTTGGTATTCTCAGCATTCTGGGTTTTGGTCATTCTACTAGGTATGTAGTGGTATATTATTGCTGTGTTGATTTTCAATTTCCTAATAACATATGATAGGCATCTCTTCATATGCTTACTTTCCATGTGTATATCTTCTTTGAAGAAATGTCTGTTCAGGTTTTTCCCCCATTTTTTAAATCAAGCTGTTCATTGTCTTATTGTTGATTTTTAAGTGTTCTTTGTAAATTTTGCATACTAGTGTTTTATCAGATGTGTCTTTTGAAACTATTTTCTCCTAGTCTGTAGCTTGTCTTCTCCTTCTCTTGATAATGTCTCATGTAGAGCAGTATATATATATATATATATATATATATATATATATATATATCCTTTTTTATGCTTCCAATTTCTGCTTTAAAAAATGAAACAAAAAGCACCTCCACCTTGACTGCATTATAGAATTTTAATTTACCTTCATGAACATCATTTTTCAAGTTTATGTGGGGAGTGTAGGAAGGTGATAACATGAATCTATGAATATTTTTCAGTTTACATCCTCATCCTTTATCACAATCCATAGAGTATGCTTATTTTCAACTTTTGAAATACTTCAGTTTCTTTTTATGTTATCTCAGTATCTTGGCATATAATAATATTTCTTACAAGGATAAGGTTTGCCAAAGAAGGTATTTTTATGGCTAAACATAACCTGCCAGTACAATATATTAGCGGGCTAAATTGTCTATGTCTATAGTGAATTGTATAAATTGTATAAATATTCAGCCTAGTGAAGTAATGCTTTGTAAAAGCTCAAGTATCTTACTGTCTGATTTTGTTAGAATTCACAACTAATAAAACAAAGGAAAGTAACATTGGTGTCCTTATTGCTGGTTTTAATGAAATTTAATGAAATTTTTTTGATTTCATTTTTTTTTCTTTTAGGAAGTCAGACTGGCAGTTTCATACACATAAATTCATACATATACAGTAAACTTATTTATATTATGCTCTAATATATATGCTGTAATATAAATATATATTAGATGGTATTTGCATAGAAACATAAAGATACTAATAAAAATTGTAGCGTATACCATGCTTGTAAACTTTTTTGGAAATGTCGGCCTTGGAAAGACCCAGAGTCTATACAACCCAGTATTATTTTTATAAAGAAAGAAAAACAGAGAGAGAGAGAGGGTGGGGGAGAAAGAGAGAGAGGGAGAGAGAGAACTTTATTACCTTATTTTCTAAGATATTATGCTAAGAAGTTAGCTCTGTGTATTAAACATTCCAAAACCTTCTTAAATAACTTAGTATTCTATTAATCATTGATTTAATCAGATCTTCTGTAATGTAGTTCTATTGTTATTGTATAGCTTATTTTCAGAGTTATTTTATTGCTGTAGAGGTTTAGAGAGTTTAATTATTCTTTATTTTAATATTATCACAAATACTGAGTGCTTTTCAGTATCTCCATAACATAGCATAGTATAGTATTAATACTACAGTATTTTGGGGAAATAGGTGTTGGACTAGAAATGAGTAATAGGAATTATCCTGTTTCCAACTCTTACTAGTTATTCAAGAGTGGGTAATTCATGTACATATAACTTTCAAAATAGTAGTTGACATTTGTTAAGCACTTATGTGTTGGCAATGTTCTTGTCACTTGAAATGCATTTTCCCATTTATTCCTCACAAAACTCTTATGATCAATGTACCATTATTCCCATTTCAAATATAAAGAAACTGAGATTTAGATTAAGTGACTTGTCCAAAGTTAAGACCTGTGACTTATATTTAGAAACTTTGGACTCTCAACCCAAGACTAGTTGCCACTGGCCACAAATGCCTCTCAGCCACCATTCACTTATCTATAGGACTAAGAAAATATGTAATCTTCACAGCAACGTGATAGTATATATGAAGTTTATAGAAAGATGTAGGATAGCAAGGAATAGGCAGGCACAGTTTACCTTCAGTGATGGGCTTTTTCTAACTATACCTGGAGGAATGAGACAGAAAAATTGACCATTTCTCCAGTCACTCTGGGTCTCAGCAACTTTATAGTGTGGAATGTACAATAGATTTCACAGAAAATTGGCAAAACAGTTTATCATCATTTAGGACATATTCTGAACACCAGTCTTTTCTTTTTTTCTTCTTTGTCTGCACTCATCCGATATAGAGCATTCCTTTTCAGCAATTTCATGCAAAGTTACTTCAGAGGAAAATATGGCCTCTCTTATCAAGTCAGTGCATTGGTAAAATACCTGGGCATGCATTTTGGCATTTTAATGTAGAAAGAACAGATAGGGTTGGGGCCTCTTTCTTCAGGAGGGGCCTGTGGATCCTGTAGGTACTTAAGACTTCATACCTCTCTGAGGCAAAGTGCTTCTAGGTAAAATGTCAAGCACTAAATTAAATAGATTATAGCATTTTTCTCTTATCCTCTCCCATTAAATTATAACCTTAGGGAAAGTCAAGAGTAAAGTAAAACACTTATGTGTTAGAGGAAAAAAAAGAAATATGTAATTTTTGAAATATATTAAATAATGTTAATATTTCCTACACTTTGGATTTTGAAAAAAAATATTAACCAATACTGTGCCTGGTTAATAGCCAATATGGCATAGTGATAAGAGTATAAAGATACCTAGGTTTGAATCCCTCCTTTACCTCTTCTTCATATGCATTTCCTCCTTATTTCTACTTTGGGTACCGATCTGGGGATTTTGGAGAGAGAGGTGAAAAAACAGTAGCCACCTAAGGAATGTAAGCAGATAAAATGATGGTATCGGTAAGGTTGAGGATAAATGGCAGAATGGAAAGAGGACTAGACAGGGAGAAGAAAAACAAACTTTGTGATACAAGAGAAACAAGGTGATTCAGGATTGGAAGGGATTGACAACAGGTTTAGGAAATAATTATGAGAGTTTCAATAATTCCTAAAGTGGTCTACCTGACTTCATGTAGCCTCTAGTTCCATGTATCCTGAACTATTGAGTTTAGGATAAAATACAAATGCTTTCCGCCTGTATTTTTGTCCATGTGTTCAGCCTTATCTCTGGCTATTCCCTCTTCACATAAAATTATCCAGATCTACAAGACTTTCACTCCACCCCAAAATATACCTTGCTTTTTCATGCTTGTAAAGTTTCGCACATGGTACTCAATGCCTGAAACACCACTTTGTCCCCTTTACTTGGGGATTACCACATCATAAGACTGCCTACTAGTTAGCTTATCTTTAGAAATCTCCCTTTCCTTCTTTTTCCTTCTTTTCCAACCATTTGGGGAGCACTTACTCACCCAAGCTCTGTGCAAGAAACTAAGGAATAGAAGATGAATAAGACATTCTCTGTTTTTAGCTCAGAGTCAAAAGTCTCAGTTTTTATCATGCTATTCACATCTCTTTTTTGAAGACTGATTCTGAGTATAGAACAGCTTATTTGAATCTTTGGTTCCTAAAAATGTGAACTTAAATCTGAAATCCAGAAAAATGTATGATTATATTCCTATTAACCTTACATAGTTATTACTATTATACTGATTATATCAGAAGCAAAAATTAAAGAAAGCAGTTCCAGTTGAAGAAATGAATAAATGTTTCACAAATACATATAAGGACCAAATGCATTAACACAGACACAGTTGCTTTGCGACAATTAGTGCTTCCACACATAAATACCACATGCCTAATATGTGCACAAGTGCTATATTTTTAGGCACTGTGGGCAAATGCAAAATAAGGCAAAAGCATACTCTGACATGTAGAGTTCACCATGTGATTATGTTTACGGGGTAGGAACACTCAATACTCACATTTGAAAAAACATAGATAAAAGCCTTACTGCTATATCCTCTTTCCAAATGGAATTTTCTTTCTTCTGGTTAGATGAGAACTGTGGCTAACAAGATCATCATTTTTTTTCCTTTTTTATTGGATAAATTTGACATATAATATTTTGTAAATTTAAAGTATATAGTGTGTTACTTTGATACATCTATATATTATAATATGGTTATTGTAACAATATTTATCAGGTTACATACAATAGTACAATATTGTTGTCTATATTCAAAATGCATTAGATCTCTATAGCTTATTTACTCTTCATTACAAGTTTGTACTCTTATGTACCATCAATCATATTCCACCGCCCCCATCCCCTGGTAATCACTGTTTTTACTTAAGTAGATTGAAAGCTCCTTTAGAAGTGTGACCTGTTCATTTCTATTTGTCATTGCCTAACAGAATATATAGCACATAATAGTCACTTAATTTGTTGAATGCATGAATAAATGAATGAATGATGAATAAATACAGAGAATGCTCATTTCCAGTGGCACTGATATATTATATATAATTTCATTTTCTCTGAGAAACATCTTTCTTAAGAAAGAATCCAAAAGCATATATGAGAATTTTTACTCTGAGCTTTTTGTTGCCAGATTTCCAAATTTGAAATCAAAGTAACAGCCATCTTGGTCAAGTTGGAGAGTTTGGGGATACTCTAAAGTATAATTCCAAAAGAATCATTGCTGAAACAGGAGGAAAAAAAATGGAACAAACAAAAATAAATTAATAAAACTACATAGTCAGTAGGAAAACTTGCAATGTTGGTTCACCAATAGGTAGGCTAAGTGATAACTATGGTACCAAGCCCTTTGCAGCAACAACAATAAATGGATGGTTGTAGCAAACTTATGTGAAATTTTGCAGTCAGAAATTATATGGGGAAGTTATCTTAATTTCAATACATACATATGTATTATTTTGAAAAATAAAGTTGTATTTTTAATTACAAAACATGTAATTTTTTTAAAGATTCTACTCTGGCCCTGCTGAGACTGTAGGTTTCTATAATTGGACAAGCAGATTTCACTCTTAACAAGGATTCTAATTAGTCAGACATCTGAGAAAATGACCCATCTAGTCATTGTATTTGATGTGAAACAGTATGGTAGTAGGAAAGAAGCTCTAGTAGGCATTTTCCTTCCTCCTGCTTTTTAAGTATTTGAGGAAATGAAGGGGTGGTGGCAGGGATAATAAACCATAAAGTGGTTTAATGATATAGGAGCCAACTTTCTTTGCTGTATCCTCAGGATAGCACCATGCATACTAGTGAATGCATGCACATAACCACATGCATGAGAGTTGGAATACATGTGCACACACGTGCACACACCTGCCTACAAATGTGCAGAGAAAAGATGAAGCAAAGTAAAAACATTTCCTCAAGGTTCACATACACCCTTCTGAAATACACAAGAGGTCAGAAGAGAATTACCTTGTATAGAGCTAATTAACTTTATGTAGAAAGGAGTGTGTGGACATGAGTATGTTAGACAGCCTTGTTAGAGAGAGATAGTGTCTCCAGCTGGAGTGAAGAGCAGATTTGATTCTGTAAATATACTAAAATAATGTTTCCCTCCAGGAAAAAGATCAAGCATTCTCACTGCCTATTAACTTCTTAGGCTCAGAGTTCCTCTCCTATAATGCAACCCAAAGCCTATACAGATGTCACCTGGCCCTCTTCAGATTGTCCTTGGGAATTGGGACTTAGCAAACTTAAACAATTGCTAATACCCACAGGTACTGCTATCACTAGAAATAATAAACTGTCCTTTGCCTCTGAACCAGGAATCTCATGTTTTCCACTAGGCTAACTTGTTAGTTTGAAAGTAGAGTAAAATCCCAGACCCTTCATGGTCCTTGACAAATCGTAGAATGTCAGATCTAAGCGGAACATTAGAGATATATAATCCAACCCTCTCTTTTATAAATGAGGAAATTTAGAACCAGAATTTAATTTATCTGCCAAAGGTCAAAAAGGTGATTAAGAACCAGGACTAGGGGCGCCTGGGTGGCTCAGTCGGTTTAGTGTCCGACTTCAGCTCAGGTCACGATCTCGCGGTCGTGAGTTCGAGCCCCGCGTCGGGCTCTGGGCTGATGGCCCAGAGCCTGGAGCCTGCTTCCGATTCTGTGTCTCCCTCTCTCTCTGCTCCTCCCCCGTTCATGCTCTGTCTCTCTCTGTCTCAAAAATAAATAAACGTTAAAAAAAATTAAAAAAAAAAAAGAACCAGGACTAAAGGTAATTAAAACATATCTAAAAGATAACTCTGAATTTGTTGATAATCTTTATTTTAGATTTAATAATGCCCCCTCCAGATCTCCTTAGATTTCTCTTATATATGTGTTTCCTCCCCATGAGTACTTTTGTTTCTGACTACCACTGTCTTCAGGCCCAGGACCATGGCCTCAGGTTGTGACAAATCTAACATGTAACACCCTAGCATTTCTTTGTGGAACACAGCTGGAACATATGCTCTCATCTCTGTCCTGCTTCCCTCACTCTCTTGCCAATTTCTCCTGGGGGCAATTTCTTAATACATTGCTTAACAGATACACAAATCTTTGCCTGAAAATTGGCTTCTGAGTAACCTGACCTGATATGGTAATCTAATTATTAAAGAAAATCAGGCAAGACTAATTTCTTGCCTAAGAAATTAGTGACTGTATACTCAGTATATTTTAGGAAAAGCACTGGGATCAATGACTGCTACTACCATGAGGGTAAGAGTTAGAGGAGGTATGATTGACTGACTAAATGTGGGGAGACAGAAGGAGCTCAATTCATAGATACAGCTGTCATTTAAAAATTATGATGTCCCTACTCCGTGTAAAGCACTGTAGGATATGTAAAGCCCCTTCCTTTAGGCAAATAAGCTTAAAAATAATACAGGAAAGTATTTGATATGGGAAGAGGGTTATTCCCAGAGCCTAAGAAGTAGAAAAATTTAGGCAGCAGAGTAAATTTTAAAAATAGAACCAGTTTACTTATTCATTCATAAAATAATCACTAATTAAATGCTCACTATGCACCAGGTGCCAAGTATCATGTTAGGTACTGAGGGTGCTGGTTACTAACAACCAGGCGAAAATGAGCCAGCTTTGTTGTGTTTGCCAGTTTCTGTGGTGGAAATATTCCCACCATGGCTGATTTCACATTACCAAAAGGACATCAATCAGCTCACAAAATTCCTGAAAGTGTAACAATGGGCTCTTGTGAGACAGTAGAACCAGTTCTGGCATAAGCTGGCTCCAGCATACCATTGCCTAAGTATGTGTCAATAAACACAACATAAATGGTCTCTGTCTTTCCATGGATTACTGACAAACAAGTTTACAAGTAAATAGATCATGACTGGGAAAGCAGATAGAAAGAAAAAGGTGCCTCTAAAAGGACCCCCTAACCCAATCTTAAAGATGAGGGGAAGGAACATCTTCCCAAAGAAATGGCATCTATTTGGAGATCAAAAGCATAAGAAGGAGTTCATTAAGTGAAGGAAGACTTGGAGGTGTGAGAAGATGGTTTCTTTTAGGTAGCTGAAAAGACTAGGAGCAGGAGAGAAGATAGCAAGAGGTGAGGCTGAAGACATAGGGAGTGATAGACCATAACCAGCTTCCTAGGATGGGTTAAGTAGTTTGGATGTTAGCCCAAGGCATGATTTTCTCCAGTATGTCTAAAAAATGCCAATAAGGAGGAAAAAGGAAGGAAAAGAAGAAAAGAAAGAGGAGAAAAAGAAATACCTATGCTCAAAAAATATTTTGGAAATACTAGTTGATCAATGTTAAATAGTTGTCCTCACTGTATCATTTCTCAGTCTTTAATCTGCTGATGCACAATATGGTTCTCTCAACGTGAGATATAGTATATTTCATTTCTTGGAATTATTTGACTGTGGAACACCTCTCAGTTATTTTTAGGATTATCTCAAGAGTAGGGTACCTTGGGAACTAGGGTCCACAAAACATATTCTAAAAAGTGTTCTTCTGAGAACAATGGAAAGGCATTATAAATTTTTAAGCAACAGCGACATGATCAGATAATGCAATAGGTATGTTTTCTTTCACCAATTAGTGATTTGTTTTATATCATGTTTTTCTATTGCCCCCACACTTCCCTAACTGGTTTATATGCCCAAAATGTAAAGAGGCCTATGGAACCATCCAAATGCATCTTAATAGTAAAAAAAATCATTTCACATAGGTATTACACTAATACTAAATTTGATAAATTTCATTGTTTTGGTTTTTAGCTTTAATCTCTCTTTAAAATTTCATTATTTCTAAAAAGCAGAAAGGGTAAGACCTGGATCTATGTCAACTTTTAGGTCTAATTTTCTTCAAAACCTAACAATGACAAATTCATTCATTTCTAGATTACAGACTCCCAAATCTTAAGTGGAAATTGTAGCTCAGATTGTATATCCACCTATAGCCACTTCATTCTACAGAAGGAATGAAGGGGACAGGGTTTAATGTAGAAGAGGAAAAGAAAGTGGGGATGAGAGAAAAAAGACCATTTAGTGACCTATCAGAGCTTGATGAAGTCTGATATAATTAACAAACTTGTGATATCTCTTGCAATTGTAATTCCAATTATTTGCTAGCTGTAGGCAAATTTCACTGCTTTAAGTTAGGAAATCATGTAAATAGCCTAATTAATATAGTTTTCCTTATGTTCTACTAAGAAAACAAAAACAAATATGTCATTTTTTAGAATAAATAGCATGTTATAGACTAAATATTATAAATATTCAGTCAGTTTGCAGAACAAATATTGCATATTATGGATCCTTTTCAGCCATTCTATGAAGTTCAGTATGATTTAATGAAATTACGATGGCTGTTTGAGTTTAACAACTACATTACAATAAAAATAAAGCACTTCCTTTGCATGGATAAGAGGAAGATTCTTGATGAAAAAGCATGGTAGTATAATTCTGTGGACCTGAGGAGACAAAGATTCTATTATTTTTCTTGCCAGTTCTCTAATCTTAAGAGAACCTGAAAGTTAAAATAAATCTTTTAAAAATTCCATATGTCAGTTGTGGAGAGATATAATAAATAATTCTTTGCCATTTAATCATGTAGAATTAAGAGATAAAGCTGTTTGTAAAACCTAAAAGACTTATAAATCATCTCTACAGATTGTCATATGTTAATGTCAGTGAGCATTTAATCACCACATGTGAAAATGCATAATGCAATGGTTGGCTTGCATTGCTCTTTGTCTGGTAGCTCCACGTCACCCCATTATATTTAATCATCTGCCCTCTGTCCTGCTGTCAAGTATTTATCCCTCAAAAAAAACTTAAGACTACCATTATGAAGAGAGGGAGAAAGAATGATGATGATTGAGTTAATAAAGAGTTATTTATTGAGATTCTATATTTCTAGCACTGTGTGTTAGGTAATGTCAAGTCAGCAAAAACAGTGTTTTAATGCCACACATAACCCCCTGGTTTACAAATTTTATTATCTGTTTAGAGCATCAAAACTCTCACAAATCAATTAGAGATCAACCAAACACTATATATAATATTAACCTGAAAGGCAATAGCTAAGAAATGAGATATTCATTAACTGGAGTGGTAGCAAAAGACTTCATGGACAAGCTAGAGGTGGAATCTTGAGAGATGTTTAGGATGTACAGTGATAAGAAGGGAGGGCATCCAAACCAGAGGAGAGGTTTAGCATAGCGAAAGGTACAGAGATGTACCTGTGTGAGGGAGATAAAGGATTTTTATGATAATAGAAGTTATCATGTGTACAAGAATTGAGTAAGATTATTGATAGTTTAGTAAGCCCAGAAAAGGGGCTGGGATATAATAAGGTAGAAAACAGGTAGTTTCCTGGTGCAGAAGGTGACAGAATTAACCCAATTAAAACAAAAACAAAAACACAATAAATGAAACAGTTTCAAAATTAGGATACATTATAAAAGCATAGAACATAACTGAGTCAAAGTGAAGAAGACTATTTTAGTAAGTCATAAGAAAGAGATGAGCACTTTCTAGGGGGGATCATCAGAAGATGGTGGCATAGGAGGACGCTGGGCTTACCGCGCGTCCTGCTGATCACTTAGATTCCACCTAAACCTGCCTAAATAACCCAGAAAACTGCCAGAGGATTAGCACAACAGAGTCTCCAGAGCCAAGCACAGATGAGAGGCCCACGGAAGAGGGTAGGAAGGGCGGCGAGGCAGTGCGAGCTCCACGGGCTGGCAGGAGGGAGCCGGGGCTGAGGGGCAGCCTGCCTGCCAAGCAGAGCCCCCAAGTCTGGCTTGCAAAAGTGAGGGGCCTGACAGAGTGTGTTCCGACAGCAAGCGCGATTTAGCATCTGGGAGCTCATAAGTTAACAGCTCTGCTCGGAAGGCGGGAAGGCTGAAGGACAAAGGGAGGGAGAGTTGCTGAGCCTCAGACGACAGAGCTCAGTTTGGCGGGGAACAAAGGCACCCGCCAGCGTCATCTCCCTCGCCCATCCCCCAGCCAAAATCCCAAAGGGAACCAGTTCCTGCCAGGGAACTTGCTTGCTCCGCTCAAACACCCAACCCTGTGCTTCTGAGAGCCACCCCTCTGGCAGCAGGGCTGACTCCCTCCCACTGCCACAGGGCCCCTCCTGAAGTGGACCACCTAAGGAGAAGCAAGCTAAGCCTGCCCCTCATGCCCCCGTGCACCTTGCCTACCCACCCCAGCTAATATGCCAGATCCCCAGCAACACAAGCCTGGCAGTGTGCAAGTAGCCCAGATGGGCCACGCCACCCCACAGAGAATCCCGCCCCTAGGAGAGGGGAAGAGAAGGCACACACCAGTCTGTGGCCCCAGCGGTGCGCTGGGGGCAGACATCATGTCTGACTGTGGCCCCACCCACCAACTCCAGTTATACACCACAGCACAGGGGAAGTGCCCTGCAGGTCCTCACCACTCCAGGGACTATCCAAAATGACCAAACGGAAGAATTCCAGTCAGAAGAATCTCCAGGAAATAACAACAGCTAATGAACTGACCAAAAAGGATTTAAATAATATAACAGAAAGTGAATTTAGAATAATAGTCATAAAATTAATCGCTGGGCTTGAAAACAGTATACAGGACAGCAGAGAATCTCTTGCTACAGAGATCGAGGGACTAAGGAACAGTCACGAGGAGCTGAAAAGCGCTTTAAACGAAATGCAAAACAAAATGGAAACGACAACAGCTCGGATTGAAGAGGCAGAGGAGAGAATAGGTGAACTAGAAGATAAAATTATGGAAAAAGGAAGCTGAGAAAAAGAGAGATAAAAAAATCCAGGAGTATGAGGGGAAAATTAGAGAACTAAGTGATGCACTAAAAAGAAATAATACACGGATAATTGGTATCCCAGAGGAGGAAGAGAGAGGGAAAGGTGCTGAAGGGGTACTTGAAGAAATAATAGCTGAGAACTTCCCCGAACTGGGGAAGGAAAAAGGCATTGAAATACAAGAGGCACAGAGACCTCCCTTTAGACGTAACTTGAATCGATCTTCTGCACGACATATCATAGTGAAACTGGCAAAATACAAGGATAAAGAGAAAATTTTGAAAGTAGCGAGGGATAAACATGCCCTCACATATAAAGGGAGACCTATAAGACTTGTGAATGATCTCTCTTTTGAAACTCCGCAGGCCAGAAAAGCATGGCAGGAAATCTTCAATGTGATAAACAGGAAAAATATGCAGCCAAGAATCCTTTATCCAGCAAGTCTGTCATTTAGAATAGAAGGAGGGATAAAAGGTCTTCCCAAACAAACAAAAACTGAAGGAATTCATCACCACTAAACCAGCCCTACAAGAGATCCTGAGGGGAATCCTGTGAGACAAAGTACCAGAGACATCGCTACAAGCATAAAACATACAGACATCACAATGACTCTAAACCCGTATCTTTCTATAATAACACTGAATGTAAATGCACTAAATGCACCAACCAAAAGACATATGGTATCAGAATGGATAAAGAAAACAAGACCCATCTATTTGCTGTCTACAAGAGACTCATTTTAGACCTGAGGACACCTTTAGATTGAGAGTGAGGGGATGGAGAAATATTTATCATGCTACTGGAAGCCAAAAGAAAGCTGGAGTAGCCATACTTATATCAGACAAACTAGACTTTAAATTAAAGGCTGTAACAAGAGATGAAGAAGGGCATTATATAATAATTACAGGGTCTATCCATCAGGAAGAGCTAACAGTTATAATGTCTATGTGCCAAATACGGGAGCCCCCAAATATATAAAACAATTACTCATAAACATAAGCAACCTTATTGATAAGAATGTGGTCATTGCAGGAGATTGGATCAGATGGACTTGACAGATATATTTAGAACTCTGCATCCCAAAGCATCAGAATATACTTTCTTCTCGAGTGCACATGAAACATTCTCCAAGATAGATCACATACTGGGTCACAAAACAGCCCTTCATAAGTATACAAGAATTGAAATCATACCATGCATACTTTCAGACCACAATGCTATGAAGCTTGAAATCAACCACAGGAAAAAGTCTGGAAAACCTCCAAAAGCATGGAGGTTAAAGAACACTCTACTAACGAATGAGTGCGTCAACCAGGCAATTAGAGAAGAAATCAAAAAATATATGGAAACAAAGGAAAATTAAAATACAACAATCCAAATGCTTTGGGATGCAGCGAAGACAGTCCTGAGAGGAAAATACATCGCAATCCAGGCCTATCTCATGAAACAAGGAAAAGCCAAAATACAAAATCTAACAGCACACTTAAAGGAAAGAGAAGCAGATCAGCAAAGACAGCCTAAACCCAGCAGAAGAAGAGAAATAATAAAGATCAGAGCAGAAATAAACAATATAGAATCTAAAAAAAACTGTAGAGCACATCAATGAAACCAAGAGTTGGTTTTTTGAAAAAATAAACAAAATTGACAAACCTCTAGCCAGGCTTCTCAAAAAGAAAAGAGAGATGATCCAAATAGATAAAATCATGAATAAAAATGGAATTATTACAACCAATCCCTCAGAGATACAAACAATTATCAGGGAATACCATGAAAAATTATATGCCAACAAATTGGACAACCTGGAAGAAATGGACAAATTCCTAAACACCCACACGCTTGCAAAACTCAATCAGGAGGAAATAGAAAGCTTGAACAGACCCATAACCAGCGAAGAAATTGAAGCAGTTATCAAAATTCTCCCAGCAAATAAGAGTCCAGGACCACATGGCTTCCCAGGGGAGTTCTACCAGACATTTAAAGCAGAAATAATACCTATCCTTCTCAAGAAATAGAAAGAGAAGGAAAACTTCCAGACTCATTCTATGAAGCCAGTATTACTTTGATTCCTAAATTGGACAGAGACCCAGTAAAAAAAGAGAACTACAGGCCAATATCCCTGATGAATATGGATGCAAATATTCTCAATAAGATACTAGCAAACCGAATTCAACAGCATATAAAAAGAATTATTCACCATGATCAAGTGGGATTCATTCCTGTGATACAGGGCTGGTTCAACATTCACAAATCAATCAGCGTGATACATCACATTAATAAAAGAAAAGATAAGAACCACATGGTCCTGTCAATCGATGCAGAAAAGGCCTTTGACAAAATTCAGCACCCTTCTTAATAAAAACCCTTGAGAAAGTCGGGATAGAAGGAACATACTTAAAGATCATAAAAGGCATTTATGAAAAGCCCACAGCTAACATCATCCTCAATGGGGAAAAACTGAGAGCTTTTTCCCTGAGATCAGGAACACGACAGGGATGTCCACTCTCACCGCTGTTGTTTAACATAGTGCTGGAAGTTCTAGCATCAGGAATCAGACACCAAAAGGAAATCAAAGGCATCAAAATTGGCAAAGATGAAGTCAAGCTTTCGCTTTTTGCAGATGACATGATATTATACATGGAAAATCCGACAGACTCCACCAAAACTCTGCTAGAACTGATACATAAATTCAGCAAAGTTGCAGGATACAAAATCAATGTACAGAAATCAGTTGCATCCTTATACACTAACAATGAAGCATCAGAAAGACAAATAAGAAACTGATCCCATTCACAATTGCACCAAGAAGCATAAAATACCTAGGAATAAATCTAACCAAAGATGTAAAAGATCTGTATGCTGAAAACTATAGAAAGCTTATGAAGGTAATTGAGGAAGATATAAAGAAATGGAAAGACATTCCCTGCTCATGGATTGGAAGAATAAATATTGTCAAAATGTCAATACTACCCCAAGCTATCTACACATTCAATGCAATCTCAATCAAAATTGCACCAGCATTCTTCTCGAAACTAGAACAAGCAATCCTAAAATTCAAACGGAACCACAAAAGGCCCCAAATAGCCAAAGTAATTTTGAAGAAGACCAAAGCAGGAGGCATCACAATCCCAGACTTTAGCCTCTACTACAAAGCTGTAGTCATCAAGACAGCATGGTATTGGCACAAAAACAGACACATAGACCAATGGAATAGAATAGAAACCCCAGAACTAGACCCACAAATGTATGGCCAACTCATCTTTGACAAAGCAGGAAAGAACATCCAATGGAAAAATACAGTCTCTTTCACAAATGGTTCTGGGAGAACTGGACAGCAACAGGCAGAAGGTTGAAACTAGACCACTTTCTCACACCATTCACAAAAATAAACTCAAAATGGAAAAAGGACCTGAATGTGAGACAGGAAACCATCAAAACCCTAGAGGAGAAAGCAGGAAAAGACCTCTCTGACCTCAGCCATAGCAATCTCTTCTTACTGGACACATCCTCAAAGGCAAGGGAATTAAAAGCAAAAATGAATTACTGGGAACTTATGAAGATAAAAAGCTTCTGCACAGCAAAGGAAACAACCAACAAAACTAAAAGGCAACCAACGGAATGGGAAAAGATATTTGCACATGACATATCGGACAAAGGGCTAGTATCCAAAATCTATAAAGACCTCACCAAACTCCACACCTGAAAAACAAATAACCCAGTGAAGAAATGGGCAGAAAACATGAATAGACACTTCTCTAGAGAAGACATCCGGATGGCCAACAGGCACATGAAAAGATGCTAAACGGCGCTCCTTATCAGGGAAATACAAATCAAAACCTCACTCAGATATCACCTCACGCCATTCAGAGTGGCCAAAATGAACAAATCAGGAAACTATAGATGCTGGCGAGGATGTGGAGAAACGGGAACCCTCTTGCACTGTTGGTGGGCATGCAAATTGGTGCAGCCACTCTGGAAAACAGTGTGGAGGTTCCTCAGAAAATTAAAAATAGACCTACCCTATGACACAGTAATAGCACTGCTAGGAATTTACCCAAGGGATACAGGAGTGCTGATGCATAGGGGCACTTGTACCCCAATGTTTATAGCAGCATTCTCAACAATAGCCAAATTATGGAAAGAGCCTAAATGTCCATCAACTGATGAATGGATAAAGAAATTGTGGTTTATATACACAATGGAGTACTACAGGGCAATGAGAAAGAACGAAATATGGCCCTTTGTAGCAACTTGGATGGAACTGGGGAGTGTGATGGTAAGTGAAATAAGCCATACGGAGAAAAACAGATACCATATGTTTTCACTCTCATGTGGATCCTGAGAAACTTAACAGAAACCCATGGGGGAGGGGAAGGAAAAAAAAAAGAGGTTAGAGTGGGAGAGAGCCAAAGCTTAAGAGAGTCTTAAAAACTGAGAACAAACTGAGGGTTGAAGGGAGGGTGGGTGATGGGTATTGAGAAGGGGACCTTTTGGGATGAGCACTGGGTGTTGTATGGAAACCAATTTGAGAATAAATTTCATATATAGAAAAAAAAGAGATGAGCAACTGAACATAGGAAATAGAAGTGAAAATGAACACAAAAGGGTAAATCAGAAAGACATTAAAAAATATCAAACTGTCTTCTAATGTCTTTTATGTCAGTTTGGATATAGGAAACAAAGGAGAAAGAAGTTAAAGAAGACTTCAAGGCTTTTAGCTATGACAAGAAGTGATGTTATCTCTGGGGTAAAATTATGTGGTGAGTTCTGAGTTTTACATGAAATTGAACTACAAGTAGGATAATACTTGACTGGTATTTTCGGAGTCATCATCACAAAATTGATTAAAAGAGGATACTTCAACCACCACCACCCGATTCTCCAAATTTGGATCCAAATATCAAAAAAGGCCTTTGCTTTAATAAATAAAGCCATGAGAGTTCATGTGGTGAAGACTGTTAGGACTCCATTTATCTTTTCTTCCATAGAAATAAAACTGTAACCTGGCATATACATGGCTGGTATGGTAAATCAAACAATGGCTTTCAAAGATGTCCACATCTAATCTTCAAAACTTATAAATATATGTTAGGGTAATGGGAAGGAGAGATTAAGGTTGTAGATGAAATTAAGGTGATTAATCAACTTACCTTTCAAATAGGAAGATTATTACAGATTATCTGGTGAGCCCAATGTAAAAATAATGTCCTTCCTTCCTTTAAATTGAAAGAGGGAGGCAGAAATTGAGGTAAGTCTGAAAGAAATTTGAAAATGATATGCTGCTGGCTGTGAATTTAGAGGAGGGGGCCACAAATCATGAAATGTGCAAACCCTATAGAAGCTGAAAAAGGCAGGGAAACAGATTATTCTCTAATGTCTCCAGAAAAAAAAAAAAAAAAAACATAACCCCACCTTGATTTTAACCCAGTGAGGCTTATTTCAGACTTCTGACCTCCAGAACTATAAGAGTGTATTTGTGATGTTTTGAGCCATCAAATTTGTGGTATATTGTTATAGCAGCGATAAGAACCTAATACAACTGACTATACTATATTTCCCACCTACTATTATAGTTAGGTGTAACCATGTGACAAAATTTTCACTAATGAAATGATAGAGATAGATATGTGTACTTTTGGGGAAGCATCCATCACATGACTTGTCACCTCTCCCCAGGATTGCCCAATGAGCACCCTGGGCCTGGAACATTCCTTTGTATGGAGGCTGTGAACTAAGCTGCTCCTTTGTCTCAGATTCTTCTTCCTTAGTAAAAGAAACTTTTCCTGTTTTGGGTGCAGTGAACTTCCTTGTACTACTTATGCATGTGCATCATACAGTACCTGGCCAGCCCCACCAATAGATCTGCCACTACATGAAAGGAATAGGGTCTTGAACTGCATCATAAGAGGGATGCATAAAATCCATCACCCTACTTTAATTACTAGGAGTTACTCATTGGCCATGGGAGGCCAGCACCCACTACAGGTGCTGATCTTACTATATCTCTTTTTTCTAAGAGTAAATTATTATTCCAAATCGTACTTTGTGTGTTGACTCCCTCTTGGCAACTCCATAGAATATCCAGTGGATCTATGTTTGTGGGCTCCTAATTTTGGTGGTTGCATTGCTATGATCTTTGTGGAGCTGGAATGCACTAACTGTGAGATCATGACCTAAGCCAATGTTGGATGTTTAACCAACTGAGCTACACAGGAGCCCCTGGAAATTTGACTTCTAAGTTTCTCTGTGCATGAAAATTTCTCACGGATCTGGAGCTTGGACATGAGAAAACTAAACACGCTTTAAGATGAACTAAATAATTCATCTTGTTTGAACTATTGCTCTGGATTCTTTATGTTACAGTATCTAGTATGACCCTGGTATTAGTCAAGGTTCTCCTGAGAAACAGAACTAACAGGATATATATAGGAAGAGATTTATTATAAGGAATTTGTTCATGCAATTATGTAATTTAAGAAGTTCCCTGATCTGCTATCTGTAAGCTTGAGACTCAAGAAAGCCAGTGGTATAATTCAGTCCAAGTTCAAAAGCCTGAGAGCCAGTAGTGCCGAAGGCAAAAATTGATACTCCAATTCAAGTAAAGACAGCAAGGGTTCACATCTTCCTTCCTCTGCTTTTTTGTTTTATTCAGTCCCTTAATGAATTGCATGATGCCAACCCACATTGGAGACAGCAAACTATTTTACTGGGTTCACCAATTCAAATGCTAATTTCCTAAGGAAACTCCCTCACAGATACACCCAGAAATAATGTTCAGCCAAATATCTAGGTATCTTATGATGCAGTCAAGTTGACACATGAAATTAATCATCACAGACCCTAAATAATACAGAAGATGATCTTGTTTAAAGAGTAAATATGTTTGTGGTGAAGGGAGGAAGTTGGAGAGGAAAAAGCCAAAGGCAGCCATTGGGACTATCTTTATGTAAAGGCTTGGAAGAAGAATCAGCAGAGTTTAAAACGGAGCATACAATGTTACAGCATCTACAGGAAGACAAAATTTCATGAAGGACATGATTAGTAACTGTAAATGTACCAGAAATATATGATTAGTGGGTCACTCCTGTTTACTTTCATTTGTCCTCTTCCATCTCTCTGTATGGCTGTAAATACCATCTATAAACTTATTATTCACAAATGTGTATCTCCAGACCAGATCACTCTTTTAACTTACTTGATATTGCCACTTGGATACCTCTAAGCATCTCAAACTCAATATATCAAAAAGTAGACACTTGAGAACTCTCTAGAAAAAGTCTGTTCTTCATTCTCATTGTTCCGTCTCAATAAAGGCACCTCATCTTTCCAACTGTTCAAACTTGAACATAAGACTTCTTTTTTCTCCTTCACCTTTCACATTCAATACATTAGTCCATCATCAAATCCCATCAATTTTACATAAAAATGCACCTCTAATTCTAGCCTTATCATAACTACAATCACTGCTTACCTGAAATCATGTAATCCCTTACCAAATGTATCCTTCCAATCCATTTTCCTCCACATTAAAAAGCTGTAAATAATATTTTTTCACTCCTATTTAACGTGAAATAGCTTGCCATTGTATTTAGGGTTAAAGTAAAATCATTAATATGGCTTTAAAAAAAAAGCCCATCATAACATTTCCTAGACTTACCTTTCCATATTATTTTTTTCTTTCACCACTTTTCCCCCTTGCTTTTTATGCTGTGGCTGCACAAAATGTCTTTCGATTTTTGGGGGGTGCCTGTGTGACTCGGTTGTTTAAGCATCTGATTCTTGCTTTTGGTTCAGGTCATGACCTCACCGTTCATGAGATCAAACCCTGCATCAACTCTATCAGTGTGGAGCCTGCTTGGGACTCTGTCTCTCCCTCTCTCTCTGCTCCCCCACCCTGCTCATGCTTTCTCTCTTTCTCAAAATAAATCAACTTACAAAATTTATTTAAAAATGTCTTTCAATTTTTCTAATGCATCAATTCTTCTCTTTCTCAGGGTTACATACATGCTTTAAATATAGTTTAAAATATAAATTTTAAGCCTTATTCTTTAAATTGTCTTCTACATACACATATGGATTGCATATGACAATATAGATTGTCAACCTGCATATATTACAAATATTTATCACTTTACTTAGTAAATTGTTGTCACAGACTTTAAGTCTGGAGTTCTCTCTTGTCCAGCAAGACAGTGGACACAGAATTGACTACAAGAGAGGCTAATGTCCAGGAGGAGACAAGAGCCCCAAACAGGGGATTTGTCTCTGTATTCATTGAGCTTTCAAGGTTTTACATATGTGGTAAATGTGCAGAAGAAAACAAAAAGCTAGTGACCAATAACTAGTGTGGGTAAGAAGCAAAGGGTTTGGGGGGTGAGTGCCATTAGAAGTTGATATTAAAGCACAATGATATATTGGCACCAGACACCAGATAGATAGTGTTTCTCTGTGGGCAATACAGGTAAGTAGCTGTTATCGCCAAAGTTTAAGATTGTTGGAGCATGCTGCTCCAAGGATAACAAAGCACATTTTTCACGAACTAACCTTGGGAAATTTCATACCTTAGTGGCTTTCTGCCTCTGTTCTCAGATGCTTTTGTCCTGTGTAGGTGGCTTTCCACCCTAAGCCTTGTTTTCCACCCTAAGCCTTGTTTTACTTAATGATTAAGCTTGGGTGCTTTCACCCTGTGGCGTCTCTCTGCCCTAAGCCTTGTTAACCCATTGGTGCAAGTGTACAGAATTATTTTTTTTAATTTTTTAACGTTTATTTATTATTGAGAGACAGACAGAGACAGAGTATGAGCATGGGAGGGGCAGAGAGAGGAGGAGACACAGAATTTGAAGCAGGCTCCAGGCTCTGAGCTGTTAGCACAGAGCCTGACATGGGGCTCAAACTCACAAACCACAAGATCATGACCTGAGTCGAAGTCAGACACTCAACTGACTGAGCCACCCAGGCACCTCAAGTGTACAGAATATTTCAACTTATTTCCTACATGTGGATATAGTAATTTGAATTAAAATTTTACCTAAGCCGTTTTGAACTTTTAAAAACAATATTTTAAACCTATACCACTAACTATGAAATGATTTTTTTATGAATTTACTATCTAGTATTTTACTATATTTTGTAAAATCACTGAATTTTAAACTACTGCAATAGTTCCCTTACTTCTTGTTTTCCTGGCCGCCCAAACTTTCTACATTGCTGAAATACCACTTTGTGTCCTGTATTCCAATGCTCAAAATCCTTCAGTGACTTCATATTGTCTATGGAATGCAAATGACCATTATTTGCTTTACACTATATTAATTTTCCCAAGAGAACTTATACACTTGCTATCCCACACAGATTATCTTTTGTTAGTAGAAATTGTACGTGTGTGTGTATGTATGTATGTATTTATGTGTAATATATATGTATATATTTGTGTGTGTATGTGATAATGCATATTCCTTAAGAAATAAATGTCTTTTCTTCTCCTAAATCTATCCCCATAACAATAAATCATGGCTATGCCTCAAGAAATATTTGGTGAATGTTTATTAAATGAGCCTACTTGAACCTTGTGTAATTTTTTCAGTTTCTTCATTTTCTGATTCAGGACTCTTTCACTGTTTATCTGCATTTAGTAAAAGAATAAAAAGTGATGGGAAGAGGAGGACCAATGGCCATGTTATTGGCCTCTAAAGTCCTGGAATCTCTAGATACCCTGTCTTGTCTTAACTCTATATCCTCCAACTATTTAGCCTTTCCAAGACTAAATCTTCTGCTCAAATTCTTCCAGACATCCATTGTCTCCATTCCCTCAAGAAAAGCTTTACAACTGTCTCCACCTTGTGCTTTTTGATAGTCAAAATTTACATTAAAACTAGTGAAATGAAACTTCAGAGCTCTAATCATAGTTGTCACATTCTATACATTGTTATCAAGTCCATGCGCAACCCTTATTACACACTGAATATGCATTAAACATGTAGCATATTGTTCATCATTCACACTTTATCTTTATAAATTGAAAAAATCATGTATGCACATATGTGTATGTGTATGTATGTGCATATATGTGTATATATGATAGAGCTTTGGCAATATAATAAAGAAAAATATATAAATAAATGATATACTTTAAAAAATTTTAAATTAACTATAGATAAAATTGTTTGAAGTATTATGAATATATGTGCTAAAAATGTGAACATTTAGATGAAATAGAGATATTTGTAGGAAAACATAAAATACCAAAAATGCTAAAGAAGAAATAAGACTTTCATATACACCAAACCATGATCCATTATATATACATATATATATATATATACACACACACACATACACACACACACATACATACATACATATATACATACACATATATACATGTGCACACACACCCACACACATATATATATGTATATACACATACATACACTGGATTCATCAAAATTTTAAATTTTTTCTCTGAAAAATAGTGTTAAGTGGATCAAAAGACAGGTCTGGGCTGGAAGATATTTGTAAAGTTTTGTCAAACAGAGGACTATTATCTATAATATATAAATAATTCAAAATTCAAAAGGAAATGAAAGCAAGCAATCCAATTAGACAATGGACAAAAGACATAAGCAATTCACTGAAGAGAATATTTGATGATAAACAAGCACATGAAAAGATGTTCAACATCGCTATCCATTACTATACATCTATTAGAATAGCTAATATTAAAAATATACATACTGATAATATCAAATACTAACAAGGATGTGAAGAAACTAGATCACTTATATATTGCTGGTGGGACAGTGAAATGGTGTAGCTGCTTTGGAAAATAGTCTGCTAGTTCCTCAAAAAGTTTAACAAAAAGTTAACTCAAAATTTAAGCCATATGAACTAAAAGTTTCATTGCTAGGTATATATCTAAGGAAATTCAATACATATGACCACACTAAAACGTGTATGGAAATGTTCATAGAAGTTTTTATTAATAATAGCCCAAAACTGTAAACAATTCAAATGTCCATCAATGAGTAATTAAACAAACTGGTGCATATCTATACTAAGAAATAATACTCAACAATAAAAAAGAAGAAACTATTGATATATGCAACTTGATGGATCTTAAGAGTGTTAGACTGAGTAGAAAAAGCCAATCTCAAAAGATTATGTACTGTATTATTCCATTTACATAATGTAATGACAATCAAAATGACAAAATTATAGAGGTGGAGAACAGATGAGTAGTAGCTGCCAGGGATTATGGTTATGGCAATAGATGGGTGAAGGGTGGCATAGGTGTGACTATTAGGGGCTAACATGAGGGATTTTTGTGTGGTTATGGAACAGTTCTATACTTTGTGATTTTGGTGATTACAAAATTCTGTACAAGTGATAAAATTGCACAAAACTAGACACACACTCACAGACATACATACACACACACACAGACAAGTACAGGTAAAATTGTTCTAAATGTCTGTGAATCATACAAATGTCAATTTCCTGTTTCTGATCTTGTACTGTGGTTATACAAGATGTTAACCACTAAGGAAACCTGAATGAAAACATATGGGATCTCTACTATTTTCACAACAACCTGTGAACCTATTATTATTTTATAAATTAAAACTTGGGACACCTAGATGGCTCAGTCACTTAAGCATCCAATTCTTGGTTTTGGCTCAGGTCATGGTCTCACGGTCATGAGATAGAGCCCACATTGGGCTCTGCACTAGATTTTGAGCCTGCTTAAGATTCTTTCTCTCACCCTTTTTCTCTGTCTTCTCTGCTCATGCTCTCTCTCTGTCTGTCTCTCTCTCAGATTTATTAGCAATTAAAAAACGTTAAGAGTAAAACAAAACAAAACAAACAAATATAGATTCTTACCTAACATTATATACAAAGGCCAAATCTAGGTATATTAGACTGAAATGTAAAAGTTAAAATGTAAAGTCATTAAAAGAAAAGTAGAAGAATGTCTTTGTGACCTAGGGGTATACAACAATGTCTTAAAACTTCAAAAATATAAATCATAACTTAAAAATGTATTAATTTTATTATATCAAAGTTAAGAATATTTATTCAATGAAGATGCAATTTAAAAGTTTATAGGCAGGTGAGAGAATGAGGGAAGATATTTGTAGTATCTAAAATATAAAAGGAATTACTGTCTAAAATACAGAGGCTACTCATTAACAAGAAAGAAACATCAACCTCAGTAAAAAAAAAAATGTGGGCAAACATTGAAAACAGGAAATGTATAGAGTATAAATCCTTGAATCATAATAGACATATGAAAACATGGCAAAATCATTAATAACCTGAGAAATGCACATAAAAACACCTTAGATTGGGAAAAAATTCAAAGCTGAATAATGTATCATGTATCCGTTGGTCTGGATGTGGTGATAAAAAATTTCCTCAGCTAGTGGAATTGCAGACTGAAAACAGCCAATCTGGCCATATGTATTCAAATTAAATATACTCAAATACAAGTAAATGTAATTTATATGTCAAATAAATTCCCACTCAGGTCCATAAGAATCATACAAAAGAATATTCATTAAGGCATTATTTGTGATGGAAGGAGTGTTGAAAAATTTTGTGCATCAATTTCTGTAAAAGTAGTGAAGTCAAATATAGTGGGTACAAAACATGGAGAAGTGTGTAGCAATCAGAAACAGTAGATTATATATATAGTAAATGGGTGGATTTTAAAACAGTACTGAATGAAAAAAGTAAGAAACACAGTGACATATAACACAACATTATTAAGTAATATAAAAATTAATGAGCTAAAATTCACATTTTGTAAAAACACATACATAGAAAACACAATGGAATGATTGTTGATTGGAGGCATGGAATGAGTGTGGGAAATTTGGATACATAAGAATGATTTAATTAATTAAGGAGGAATTTTATGAGGACCAAATAAGATAATATTCTATGATCTGAGGGGTAAGATTAATTCAAACTTCTGCATCTGACATTAATACAACACAAACAACAACATATCAGAAAGAATCTGGTTGGATTGAGAAGGCTTAGCTCAGCCATTAATAAGCTATATGAAGTTGTAAAAAGCACTTCACTTTTCTCTTTTTCGTTTCCCCATTTATACAAGGATGTAGTTGGATTTTACTAAGTGATATCTAATTCTCCACTTAGCTCTAATATGGCTCCCTTATAATGCTTTTCCAGTTCTACAAATCTCTAATAATGGAGGAACAATCCATTAAGGTTATTTTTTTTCTCATTGTTTTTATCATGGTGAACTACACATAACATAAAATTTACCATCTTCACCATTGCTTAGGTGTATAAAGTACATTCATATTGTTATGCAACCATCATGACCATCCATCTGTAGAATTATTTTCATTTGAAAAATTGAAATGCTATACCAATTAAACAATAACTGTCCCTTTCTCCCATACTTTCATCCGCTGGCAGCATGCACTCTACTTTCTATCTCCAGAAATTTAAATACTATAGGTACCTCATATAAGTGTAATCATACAGTATTTACCTTTATGAGACTGGCTTATTTCACTTTAGTATAATGTCCTCCAGGTTCATCCAAGTTGTAGGTTATGCCAGAATTTCCTTTTTTTTTTTTTGCATTCTGAATAATATTTAATTGTGTGTGTATATATATATATATATATATATCACATTTTGATTATCCATTCATGTATAAATAGATAGACAATTGGGTTAGTTTCATGCTTTAGCTAATGTGAAAACTACTACTATGAATTTTGATGTACGAATATCTTTTGAGACCCTGCTTTCAATTCTATTTGGTAAATATTCATATGATAGAGAAAAGATAAAATAGGCACAGAAGGCAAGGTTAGGAACTGAGTTGTGTGGATAGGGACAACACATATTTTGGAATAATTCTGGGAGGGGCTGAACACAGCAAACCCCCTCAGGCATAAGTTTCCTCTTAAGAATGTAACAGACAACACCTACTCCTCATCAGGTTTCCTTCAGGAATTTGACAACTCATCAGGTTTCCCTCAGGAATTTGACAAAAGCCCTGACTAAAAATAAGTAGTGGACAATAAAATGTATGACCCACAAGGAATGATACAGCCATAGATCACTCCTCATACAATGGAATCAAGCCAATCATGAATGGACATCCGACAACTAGAGCTATCAAGCCAATAAAGGTAGAACCTGAGAAGGAACAAGAGGGAAGGTGTGTGTGGGGGTGACCAGAACCTTATTAAACAAAGGCCCTTCCCTATAGTTTCAGGCATTCACTTTCAAATGTCCCCTCCTTGTAAAGAGAGCTTTCATACTATTCTTCCTTTCTGATCTTACACTCTAATAAACTTTGTCTACTGCTCATTTTGTGTCCATCTCTTCATTCTTCAAAGCAGCGAAACACCAAACCTGGGTAATGAAGTAAAAAATCACTTTCCACTCAGAAGTGGAATTGCTTGAATATATGGTAGATCAGTTCTTTTTTTTTAAATTTTTAAAAATGTTTTTTTTTTATTTATTTTTGAGAGAGACAGACAGACCATGAGCAGGGGGAGGAGCAGAGAGAGAGGGAGACACAGAACCCAAAACAGGCTCCAGGCTCCAAGCTGTCAGCACAGAGCCCGATGCGGGGCTCAAACCCACAAACCATGAGATTATGACGTGAGCCGAAGCGGGACGTTCAACCGACTGAGCCACCCAGGCACCCCTATGGTAAATCAGTTCTTAATTTTTTAAGGAAACAACATAATGTTTTCTACAGTGACTATACAATTTTACATTCCCACTGACAGTGCAGTTTCCAATTTCTCCTCATTCTCACTAACACTTATTATTTTCTGGTTTTTTTATAAATCATAGTTATCCTGAGTGTGAGGTGATATCTCATTGTAGTTTTGATTTCCCTAATGATTACAAATGTTAAACATCTTTTCATGTGCTTATTGGCCATTTGTACATCTTGTTTGGATAAATACCTATTCAAGTCCTTTCCCATTTTTAAATTATATTGTTTGATTTTATTGTTGAGTTTTAGATGTTCTCTATATGGTATGGTTTTATCAGATATATAATTTACAACTATTTTCTCCTGTTCTATGTGTTGCCTTTTTAGTCTGTTGAGTCTTTTGATACACAGAAGTTTCCCTTTGTTTTTAAAGTTTACTTATTTATTTTGAGAAAGAGAGAGAGAGAGAGAAAGAGAGAGAGAGAGAGAGAGACAGAGAGAGAGAATGAGTGGGGCAGGGGCAGAGAGAGAAGGAGAGTGAGAATCCCAACCAAGCTCCATGCTCATAGTGGAGTCTGACATGGGGCTTGATCTCATGGCCTTGAGATCATGCCTGAGCTGAAATCAAGAGTTGGACACTAAACCAACCGAGCTACCCAGGCACCAAGGTTTCTCATTTTAATAAAGGCTAATTGATCTATTTTTTCTTTTGTTGCCTGTGCCTTTGTCATATCTAAGAAATCAATGCCAAATCCAATGATGTGAAACTTTCCCCTGTTTTCTTCAAAGAGTTTTATAGTTTTAGGTCTTTGCTAAATTTTGGGTTAATTTTTATGCATAGTGTTAGGTAAGAGTTCAACTTCATTCTTTTACATGTGTATATCCAGTTTTACCACCATCATTGCTTAAAAGACTTTTATTTTCCCATTGAATGATCTTACCATGCTTGTCTAAGATCACTTGACCATATATGTGAGGGTTAATTTGTAGGCTTTTTATTTTATTCCATGGCTTTATGGGTCTATTTTTATGGCAGTGCCATACTGTTTTGATTACCATAACTTTGTAGCAATTTTTGAAATCAGTGTGAATCCTCCAAATTCATTCTTTTCTTTCTAGATTGTTTTGACTATTTGGGGCCTCTTGGGTTTCCATATAATTTTAGGATGAACTTTTCTACTTCTGCAAAAGATGTCATTGGTATTTTGATAGGGATTGCATTGAATCTGTCAATAGTTTTAGGTAGTATTGGCATTTTAACTATGGTAAGTCTTCTAACCATGAACATGGAAGTCTTTCCATTCATTTATGTCTTCTTTAATTTCATTCAGCAGTGTTTTACAGTTTTTTCTTTTATGTTTTTTACCTCCTTAATTCCTAAGTATTTTGCTGTTTTTAACACTATTGTAAATTAAATCGTTTTCTTAATTTCTTTTGAGATTGTTTCTTGGTAATGTATACAAATGCAACTTATTTTTGTGCATTGACTTTATATCATGCCACTTTGCTGAATTTATTTATTAGTTATAATGGGTTTTTTTGTAGACTCTTTAGAATTTTCTACATATAAGAGCATATTATCTGCAAACAAAGATTTACATTTTCCTTTTGGATTTGGATTTTTTTTTTAATTTCTTATCTAATTGCTCTGGCTGGGAGTCTCAATACCATGTTGAATAGAAGTGTGAAAGCAGGGATCCTTGCCTTCCTTCTGACCTTAAAGGAAAATTTTTCAGGCTTTCATTACTGAGTTTGCTGTGGGCCTTTCATATATGGCTTTTACTATGTTGAGATAGTTCCCTTCTATTCTTAATGCAATGGGTGTTTTCATCATGACACAGTGTTGGATTTTGTCAATGATTTTTTTAATCAACTGAGATAATCATGTTTTTTTCCCTTTATTCTGTTAATGTGGTTTAATATATTAGTCAATTTTCATATGTTGAAAAATTCTTGAATTCCAGGGATAGTTACCACTTGGTAATAATGTATAATTCCTGAATATGCTACTGAATTCAGTTTGCCAGTATTTTATTGAAGAATTTTGCATCAATGTTCATAAAGGATATTGATTTGTAGTTTTCTTCTAGTCTCTTTGTCTGGCTTTGGTTTCTGGATAATTATGGCCTCATAGGTAGATTAGGTAGATAGTGTTCCTTTTTTTGTATTTTCTAGAAGTATTTGAAAAGAATAGGTGTTAATGCTGTCTTTAAATGTATGGTAGAGGGCGCCTGGGTGGCTCAGTCGGTTGGGCGGCCGACTTCGGCTCAGGTCATGATCTCGCGGTCCGTGAGTTCGAGCCCCACGTCGGGCTCTGTGCTGACAGCTCAGAGCCTGGAGCCTGTTTCGGATTCTGTGTCTCCCTCTCTCTGACCTTCCCCCATTCATGCTCTGTCTCTCTCTCTATCTCAAAAATAAAAATAAACGTTAAAAAAATTTAAAAAATAAAAAAATAAAAAAATAAATGTATGGTAGAATTCACCAGTGAAGCCATTAGTCCCAGGGCTTTTTTCATCTATTCAAGTTTTTTTTTATTTATTCATGATCAGTCCTAGTAGGTTTTGTGTGTCTTGGAATTTGTTTTTCTAGGCTTTTCAAGTTGTTACATTATAGTTGTTCAAAGTACTCTCTTATAGTCCTATAATTCTTGCATAATCAGAAGTAATATTCCCATTTTTATTGCTGATTTTAGTAATTTGGGTCTTCTCTCTTTTATCTTAGTTTAGCTAAAGGTTTGTAACTTGTGTTGATCTTTTTGGAGAAATAACTTTTGGTTTTGTTGATTTTCTCTATTGTTTTTTATTGTCTATTTCATTTATCTCCCCTCTAATCTTTACTATTTATTTCCTTCTCCTAGATTTAGGTTAAATTTGTTCTTTTTATTCTAGTCTCTAATTTGCAAAGTTTGGTTGTTGATTTGAGATATGAGATTTTCCTTGCTTTTTAATTTGCTTATTGATATAAAATTTCCTCATACGACTTCTTTTGCTGTATTCCCTACATTTTGGTATGTTGTGTTTCAATTCTCATTAATCTCTACATATTTTCTGATTTCTGTTTGTGATTTCTTCTTTGATCCATTGGTTGTTAGGGATGCACTATTTAATTTCCACATATTTGCATATTTTTAAATTTTCCTTCTGTTACTGTTTTCTAATTCTATCTTATTGTGGTTGAAGATACTTTGTATTATATCTGTCTTTGTAAAACCACTGAGACTTAATTTGTCACATAAATATGGTCTATCCTGGAGAATGTTCTAGGTGCATCTGGGAAGAATGTATATTCTGTTGTTGGGTTGACTACTATGTATATGTCTCTTAGATCTAATTGGTTTATTGTGTTGTTGAAGTCCTTTATTCCCTTCTTTACTTTTTTTTTTGATTGCTCTATTATTGACAATGGGGTATGGAAGTCTTCAGCTACTATTGGGAAACTATTTCTCCCTTTAATTCTCTCAAATTTTCTGTATAGTAATATATAAATATATTTATATTTTGAGAGATCTGTTGGTGCATACATGTTTTAATTATTATATTCTTGCTGTGTTGAAACTTTTGTTAGCATATAATGTCCTTCTTGGTCACTTGTATCTTTTCTACTTTTAAGTCTATTTTGTTTGATATTAGTATACCAAACCCTGCTTTCTTTGGTTACTATTTGTATAGGATATCTTTTTTCATCGGTTCACTTTCCATCTATGTTTGCCTTTGCACCTAAACTGAGTCTCTTGCAGACAGTATATAGTTAGACCATGTTTTCTTTTTTTTTTTATTTTTTTAACGTTTATTTATTTTTGAGACAGGGAGAGACAGAGCATGAATGGGGAGAGGGTCAGAGAAAGAGGGAGACACAGAATCTGAAACAGGCTTCAGGCTCTGAGCTGTCAGCACAGAGTCTGACGCGGGGCTTGAACTCACGGACCATGAAATCATGACCTGAGCCGAAGTCAGCTGCTTAACTGATTGAGCCACCCAGGTGCCCCTATGTTTTCTTTTTTAATGCATTCTGCCAATCTCTATCATTTAATTGAAAAGTTTAATCCATTTACATTTAAAGTTATTACTGAGAGATTTGAGGAAGATGGTTGAGTAGGAGGACCCTAAATTCACTTGGACTGATGGATACAACTAGATAACACTAACATCAGAAAAAAAAAGACTGTAAGCACAAATTCTGCTACTAATCATTGAGAAGAGGCCACATTGAAGAGGGTAGGGAGGGTGGAGACATGGTAGTGAGCTAAATGTGCCTGTGGAGCTGTCCCCAGGAGGGAGGAAACTATGGGCACAGAGAGAGGAAAGCAGAAGACCATTAAACTGGGGATCCCACATGGGAAAGATGAATTCCCTTAATTTTAGGCTTTGAAAACCATGAGGTACCTGGGTGGCTCAGTCAGTTGAGCATCCAACTTCGGCTCAGGTAATGATCTCACTGTTTGTGAGTTCGAGTCCTGTGTCAGGCTCTGTGCTGTCTCAGAGCCTGGAGCCTGCTTCGGATTCTCTGTCTACCTCTCTGTCTGCCCCTCCCTCATACATGTTCTGTCTCTCTCTGTCGCAAAAATAAAGTAAACATTAAAAAAAATGAAAACCAGAGGGGCTGAATTTTGTGAGTTTTTACAACCAGTGGCACTTAAAACATGAAACTGTAAAAATCAGCAGACTCGGTTCTGGGAGAACTAGAAGGGCAAGAGGAAATTACGCCCTTGCCCTTAAAGAGAGCACAAGAAAAGTCCCAAAGAGATACAGCATGCAGGCAGCAGTTTGAAAAATGCCTGGGGCATATGGGGGGCAGACACTGGGTATAGACACTGGTCTATACCCAGAAGGCTGCAGGTCTTCTTCTTCAGAGAACCAGTGGTGCCCAAACTTTGTTAACATTACCATGTCCCTCCCCTGTAGCTTTTCAGGACCCCCCTTAAACCCAGCCAGCCTCAGTAATAGAAGAAGCAGGCCCTCCCCGCCAACCCCATGTAAAGCACCAGTATGAGAACCTTATAAATACTGCAAGCCCCACCTCCATGCACATTGCAGATCAGCCCCATCCAACATGTTCTTGGATGGAGCCCATCAAAAGGTATATCAAAGCTTGGCAGTGTGCAAGCAACCCTGAAAGAGCCCAGCACCACTCCAAAGTGACTCCAGCCTGAGGGAGAGGGAAAGATAACCACACACACCAGTCAGTCTGTGGCCCCAGCAGTGGGCTGGGGGCAGACAACTGGTCTGGCTTTAGGTCCTGTCCACCAATGAAAGCTTCTGAGGGGACAACACAAGGAAAGTGTCCTGGTGATACTGTATTTCTGGCAAATGCTTGGTCAGTCTTAACTCAAGACCAAGATGGCCTCATATTGGATCACTAACACTACAGGAAACAAACACCACCCACAACAGAAAAAGAGAGCCATGAAAGATGAGTGGACTGAAGGAAAAAGCAGCTCAGCCACAACAGGAAGGGGCATGCAGCATACATATGAGACACCACTGAAGAGCCAGGTTCTAGTGAACAGTCAACACTGCACTGCAGGGAACTACAGGACCTCTTCTTCATAAGGCCACTACTTTCAAGAATAGGAAATGTAGCTGATTTTCCTAACCCAGAGAAACAGGAAGAGAGTTAGACCAAATGAGGGAACAGAGGAATATGTCTCAAATGAAAGAAAAGGAAAAAAAATCACAGCAAGAGACCTAAGTAAAATGGAGATAAGTAATATGCCTGATAGAGAATTTAAAGTAATAATCATAAAGATACTCACTGGACATAAGACAAGAGTGGAGGACATCAGTGAGATCCTTAAAAAAGAGATTGCAAAAAGAAGAATCAGAGATAAATAATACAATAAAAGAAATTAACAATACACTGGATAGAATAAATAGTAGACTTAAAGGAGGCTGAAGAATGAATCAGTGACGTGGAAGACAGAATAATTGAAAGTAATTAAGCTGAGCAGGTGAGACCAAATATATACAGAAAACGAAAATAGACTTAGGGAAATCAGTGACTCCATCAATCATAAATAACATGTGCATTATAGGGATTCAGGAAGGAGAAGAGAGAGGAAAGGGGAAAGAAACTATATTAAAAAAGTAATACCTGAAAACTTCCTGAATCTGGGGAAGGAAACAGAAATCCAGATTCAGGAGGCAGAGATTTCCAAGAAAAATTACCCCAGGAAATCCACACCAAGACACACAGTAATTAAAATGGCAAAAAAATAGTGATAGAGAATTTTGAAGGCAGCAAGAAAAAATTTTTAAAAAGTTACATACAAAGGAAAATCCACAGGGCTATGAACTGATTTTACAGCACAAATGTTGTGGGCCAGAAGGTTATGGCATGATATATTCAAAGTGCTGAAAGGGAAAAATCTACAGCCAAGAATACTCTATACAGCAGGGCTATAATTCATAATAGAAGTAGAGGTAAACAGTTTCTTAGACAAGTAAAAGACAAAGGAATTTATGACTACTATACCAGCACTACAAGAAAAGCTAAAGGGGACTCTGAGTGGAAAGGAAAGACCATTAGCAAAAGTCAGAAAAGTAGGAGTCACAAACTCAGTAAAAATTAATATATGTAAAAATCAGTCAATGGTCTCACAAAATAAAATCATGTGAAGTATGACACCATATACCTAATACATGGAAGGGAGAGGAGTAAAGAGTGGGTTCAAACTTAAGTGATCATCAGCTTAATATACATTGTTATATGCAGAGGATGTTATATACAAACCTAATGGTGCCCACAAATCAAAAACCAATAATAGATATGCAAAAAATAAAAATAAGGGAATCAAAGTATATCACTAAAAAAGAAAAAAAAGCCACCTAATTGTGAGAATAGACAGCAAGGGAAAAAAGGAAAAGAAAAGAACTACAAAAACAGCCATAAAACAAGTAACAAAACAGCAATAAATACATACTTTTCAATAATGACTGAATGTAAATGGAGACAATGGCCCAATCAAAAGATGAAGGGCGATTAAATGGATAAAAAAGCAAGACCCTTCTATATGCTACCTACAGGAGATTCATTTCAGACCTAATTACATGCAGATTGAAAGTGAAGACATGGAGAAGAATTTGTCATGCAAATGGATATAAAAACAAAGATGTTGTAGCAATACTTGTACTGGGGAAAATAGACATTAAAACAAAGAGCATAGGGGCACCTGGGGGGCTCAGGTGGTTAAGTGTCTGACTTCAGCTCAGGTTATGATCTCACAATTTGTGAGCTCAAGCCCTGCGTTGCACTCTGTGCTCACAGTTCGGGGCCTGAAGCCTGCTTCAAATTTTGTGTCTCCCTCTCTCTCTGCCCTTCCCCTGCTCACTCCTGTTTGTCTGTCTGTCTGTCTGTCTCTTCCTCTCAGAAATAAATAAACATTAAAAATTGTATAAAAGATTATAGCAAGAGACAAAGGACACTGTATGATCTTACATGGAACAATCCAAAAGAAGACACAACAATTGCAAATGTTTATGCATCCAATATAGAGCACCGAAATACATCAACTAGTTAATAACAAACATAAAGGAGGAATATGATAGTAATACAATAATGATAAGGGACTTTAACACCCCACTTACATCAATGGACAGATAATATAAATAGAAAATCAACAAGAAAACAGTAGCTTTGAATGACACACTAAAACAGATATTCAACAGATATATTCAGAACATTCCATCTTAAAACAATAGAATACACAGTCACTTCAAATCCACTGGAGGATTCTTCAGAATATATCACATATTAGCCCACAAAACAAGTCTCAAAAAATACAAAAAGATTGAAGTCATAGCATACATCTTTTCTAACTACAATGCTATGAAACTAGAAATCAATCACAAACAGAAATTTGGAAAAAAGGACAAATACATGGAAGTTAAATCACATGTTACTACACAATGAATGGGTCAAACAAGAAATCAAAGTGAACATTTAAAAATACATGGAGACAAATGAAAATGAAAACACAATAATCCAAAGTCTTTGAGATACAGCAAAAGTTGTTATAAGAGGGAAATTTATAGAAACACAGGCAAACCACAACAGGCAAAGAAAATCTCAAATAACTTAATCTAACCTTACACCTAAAATAGCTAGAAAAAGAAAAAAAAAACCCTAAATCAGCAGAAGGAAGGAAATAATAAATATTAGAGCAGAAATAAGTGATATAGGACCTAAAAACAAACAATACATCAATGAAACCAGGGGCATGTTCCTTGAAAAGACTGGCAGAATTGATAAACCTTCAGGCAGATTCATAAAACAAGGACCCAAATAAACAAAAATAAATGAAACGGGAGACATAACAACAAATATCACAGAATACAATTATAAGAGAATATTATGAAAAATTATATGCTAAAAAATTGGATACCGTAGAAGAAATGGATAAATTTCTGGAAACGTGACACTTCACATTAGTTAATCTGGAAGAAATAGAAAATTTGATCACATTGATTACCAGGAATGAAATTGAAGCAGTAATCAAACAACTTTCAAGAAACAAAAGACTAGGGATAGATGGCTTCACAGGGGAGTTCTAGCAAACATTTAAAGAAGAGTTAATACCTACTCTTCTCAAACTATTCCAAAATATGAAAGAGGAAGGAAAACTTCCAAGTTCATTTTTGGAGGCCAGCACTACCTTGATACCAAAACCAGATAAACACACTACAAAAAAGAGAACTACAGACCAATATCTCTAATGAATATGGATTTTTAAAAAAAAGGCTCAACGAAATATTAGCAAATCAAATCCAAAAATATGTTAAAAATTATTCTCCACAATCAAATGGGATTTATTCCTGGGATACAAGGGTGGTTCAATATTTGAAATTAATCAATGTGACACATAACATCAGTAAGGAAGGAAAAAGTCATATTATTTCAATGGATGTAGAAAAAACATTGGACAAAATACAACATCCATTCCTGATAAAAACGCTCAGAAAATTAGGTTTATAGGGAACATACCTCAACACAGTAAATTAAGGCCTTATTTGAAAAATCCACAGCTAACAACATACTCTATGGTGAAAAACTGAGAAATTTTCCCCTAAGATGAGGAAGAAGTGAAAGATATTCACTCTCAAGCACTTTTATTCAACATAGTATTGGAAGTCTTAGCCACAGTAATCAGACAACACAAAGAAATAGAAGGCACCCAAATCAATAAGAATTAAAACTTTCACTATTTAGAGGTGGCATGATACTACAGGAAACTAAACACTTCACCAACAAATTACTAGAACTGATAAATGAATTCAATCGAGTCGCAGGATATAAAATCAATATACAGACATCTGTAATATTTCTATACATGAATAAAAAATAGCAAAAAGTGAAATTAAGAAAACAATCTCAATTACCATTGGAGCAAAAATAATAAAAAAAGTTAGTAATAAACTTCACCAAAGAGGTGAAAAACCTGTACACTGAAAACTATAAAAAAGAAATTGAAGATGACAGAAAGAAATGGAAAGCCATTCCATGCTCATGGATTGGAAGAACAAATATTGTTAAAATGTCTATAGTATCTAAAGCAATCTACACATTTAAACTAATCTATATAAAAATCCCAACAATATTTCTCACAGAAGTATAACAACCTATCCTAAATATGTATGGAAACACAAAAGACTCTAAATAGCCAAAGCAAACTTGAAAAATAAAAACATAACTGTAGTTATCACAATTCTAGACTTCAACTTATATTACAAAGCTGTAGTGATAAGGGAGGAGCCAAGATGGCGAAACAGCATGGAAGTTTTTTGTGTGTCTCATATGCATGAAATACAGATCAACACTAAACCTTTGGCACACCTAAAAAACTGATCTGAGGATTAACACAACAATTTGCACAACCTGAACCACAGAATTCAGCAGGTACAGTGTGGAGAGGTGAACTGGGGGAGAGAGAAGCCAGATAGGTCAGGGAGCTGCTTTTGCATGTGGAGAGAGGCCAGAGACCGTGGGGATAAAAACACCCCTCCCCAAAAGCACCTTGAAATAAAGTGGAAAATTATAAACAGCTGCAGGGACTGAACTAAAAAGGGAGAAAGGAGAAAGAAGAGGGTTTAAATTCCATTAAGAGTGTAAACAGGGGGGAGTGCAGAGTCTGCAACTCTGCAGCTCGATAACTGGCAGTGCTCTGGTGGGAAGGGGGAATCCCCAGGGGCAGAGTGGGATCCAGGAGGTTCTCGGGTTGCACAGGGAGAAGCAGTTCCACTGCTGGAAGGACATTTGGTAGACATGTGCTGGGAGTCACATGGGCCCAGCAGACCCCAGGGAATGGCCATATTCAATGGTGCTGGAACAAGGTCATTGGGGGGTGAAGCCTGGTGCCAGATGTGTGTTGTGATTTTCCGTAATTGCTGAAGTGCTGCTGCTACACTGTCTCCCAAATGTTTTCTTGGGTGGGCTGGCACCTAATCTCAGTCTCTGGGCATCAGCAGCAGCATGGTTCCCCAGGCATTCCAGGATGTGGCCGGGACCCTGCCATTGCTCACTGAGACCTTACACAGAGGGGTGGAGCAGGTCAAGGCTTCAGTCCCTCAGAAGAGGGCATTGGGGAAGGCAGCAGTGTCTGAGACAAAACTCAGGAGGGAGGTGTTGCCTGGGGCTTGGTCATGGAGAGTGTGGAAGCGGGGAGTGGACAGAAGCCAAAGATGAAGGACGGGTGCGTGATTGCTGATCGGGGGGAACAGAGTCCTGATACTAGAGACTGGGTAGCGGGGTGACACCATTTTCTCTGCTCCTGCACATAGGCACCTACAAGTGCCACAACAATCAACCCCAGTAGGCTAGCTGTGCCATCTAGTGGAGAATGGAAACATTACACTAATCCCCGCCCACCTGGGCCAAACTTGCTCTTCAAGAACACAAGTCTCACCGCCTGCTTAGTGAATGGAATATAAAGTGCATCATAGTTTAACTTCTAGGGGAAAACAAAGTAATTTCAGTCATATTTCATTCTGTTAGTCAGTCCATCTATTCAATTTTCTTTCTTTCTCTCTTTTTTTGTTTTCATTTCTTTTCTTTTGAATACAGAAAGAGAAAAATTTCATTTTTATTTTCAATTTTTATTGTAAATATTTTTATTTAATTTATTTCTACTATATTTTTTACTTTTGTGTAAATTTTTTGAAATTCTATTTTACTTACATCATTTCATTTTTTTTCTACGTCAGTGTATTCATTTATTCAAATTTTCAAAAGAATTCCTTTTTCTGCCATTTTTTCTCTAACATACCAGCCACTTTCAACACCCAGACCAAAACACAGCAAAGATGTAGCATCATTTATTTGATTTTTTGTGTGTTTGTTTGTTTTTAATTTCAATATTTTTTTAAATTTTAATTCATTTAATTTTAATTTTTTCTGCCTCATTAATTATTTTTCTCCCTTGAAAATGATAAAACGATGGAAGTCACCCCAAAAGAAAGAGCAGAAAGAAATGAAAGCCAGGGACTAAACCAACACAGATACAAGACAGATGTCTGAACCAGAATTTAGAATCATGATAATAAGAATACTAGCTGGACTCGAAAGTAGATAAGAATCCTTTTCTGTGGACATAAAACAAGTAAAAACTAGTCAGGATGAAATGAAAAATGCTACAACTGAACTGAAAATTCGATTGGATGCCTTGGCAGCAAGGATGGATGAGGCAGAACAGAGAATCAGCGATATAGAGGACAAAATTATGGAGAATAATGAAGCCGAAAAAAGAAGAAGAAGGCAAAAGAGCACAATTTAAGAATTAGAGAAATCAGTGACTCGTTAAAAAGGAATAACATCAGAATCATAGGGGTCCCAGAAGAGGAAGAGAGAGAAATAGGGGTAGAAGGGTTATGTGAGCAAATCATAGCAGAAAACTTTCCTAACCTTGGGAAAGACACAGGCATCAAAATCCAGGAAGAACAAAGGACTCCCATTAGATTCAACAAAAACCGACCATCAACAAGGCATACCGTAGGCAAATTCACAAAATACTCAGGCAAGGAGAGAATCATGAAAGCAGCAAGTGAAAAAAAGTGCTTAACCTAAAAGGGAAGACAGATCAGTTTTGCAGCAGACCTATCCACAGAAACTTGGCAGGCCAGAGAGGAGTGGCAGGATATATTCACTGTGTTGAGTCAGAAAAGTAGGCAGCCAAGAATTCTTTATCCAGCAAGGCTGTCATTCAAAATAGAAGGAGACATAAAAAGTTTCCTAGACAAACAAAAATTAAAGGAGTTTGTGACCACTAAACCAGCCCTGAAAAAAATTTTAAGGGGGACTCTCTGAGGGGAGAAAAGATGAATAAATGAATGAATGAATGAATAAATAATAAATAAATAAATAAATAAATACCAAAAGCAACAAAGATTAGAAAGTACCAGAGAACACCACCAGAAACTCCATCTCTACAAGCATCATAATGGCAATAAATTCATATCTCTCAGTACTCACTCTAAATGTCAATGGACCAAATGCTCCAATCAAAAGACATAGGGTAACAGAATGCATAAGAAAACAAGATCCATCTCTATGCTGTTTACACGAGACCCACTTTAGACCTAAAGACACCTTCAGATTGAAAATAAGGGGATGGAGAACCATCTATCAAGCTAAAGGTCAGCAACAACAACAACAAAATCCGGAGTAGCCATACTTATATCAGACAATCTAGACTTTAAAATGAAGACTGTGTCAAGAGATGCAGAAGGGCATTATATCATCATTAAGGGGTTTTAAAAAAGTATTGTTAAAATATCGATACTACCTGAAGCAATCTACATATTCAATGCAATCCGTGTCAAAGTAACACCAGCATTCTTCACAGAGCTAGAACAAATAATCCTAAAATTTGTATGGGACCAGAAAAGACCCCAAATAGCCAAAGAAATCTTGAAAAAGGAAAACAAAGCAGGAGGCATCACAATCCCCGACTTCAATCTCTACTACAAAGCTGTAATCAAGATAATATGGAACTGGTACAGAAACAGACACTCAGATCAATGAAACAGAATACAGAACCCAGAAATGGACCCACAAGTGTATGGCCAACTAATCTTTGACAAAGCAGGAAAGAATATCCAATGGAATAAAGACAGTCTCTTCAGCACGTGGTGCTGTGAAAAGTGGACAGCGACATGCAGAAGAATGAACCTGGACCACTTTCTTACACCTTACACAAAAATAAACTCAAAATGGATGAAAGACCTCAATGTAAGACAGGAAGCCATCAAAATCCTCACAGAGAAAGCAGGCAAAAACCTCTTTGACCTTGGCCGCAGCAACTTCTTACTCAACACATCTCTGGAGGCAAGAAAAACAAAAGCAAAGATGAACTACTGGGACCTCATCAAAATAAAAACTTCTGCACATCAAAGGAAACAACAAAACTAAAAGGCAACCAGCAGAATGGGAGAAGATATTTGCAAATGGCATATCAGATAAAGGGTTAGTATGCAAAATCTGTAAGGAACTTATCAAACTCAACACCCAAAAAAGCAAATAATCCCCTGAAGAAATGGGCAAAAGACATCAATAGACACTTCTCCAAAGAAGACATCAAGATGGTCAACGGACACATGAAAAAGTGCTCCACATCACTCATCATCAGGCAAATACAAATCAAAACCACAATGAGATACCACCTCACACCTGTCAGAATGGCTAATATTAACAACTCAGGCAACAACAGATGTTGGCCCGGATGTGGAGAAAGAGGATGTCTTTTGCATTGTTGGTGGCAATGCAAGCTGTTGCAGCCACTCTGGAAAACAGTATGGAGGTTCCTCAAAAAACTAAAAATTGAACTACCCTACAACCCAACAATTGCACTACTAGGCATTTATCCAAGGGATACAGGTGTGCTTTTTAGAAGGGACACATGGACCCCCAATTTTTTAGCAGCACTATCAACAATAGCCAAAGTATGGAAAGAGCCGAAATGTCCATCAATGGATGAACTGATAAAGAAAATGTGGTGTATACATATACAATGGAGTATTACTCGGCAATCAAAAGAATGAATTCTTGCCATTTGCAACTACGTGGATGGAACTGGAGGGTATTATGCTATGTGAAATTAGTCAGAGAAAGACAAAAATCATTTGACTTCACTTATATGAGGACTTTAAGAGACAAAACAGATGAATATAAGGGAAGGGAAAAGAAAAATAATATAAAAACAGGGAGGGGGACAAAACAGAAGAGACTCATAAATATGGAGAACAAACTGAAGGTTACTGGAGATGTTGTGGGAGGGGGGATGAGCTAAATGGGTAAGGGGCATTAAGGAATCTACCCCTGAAATCATTGCTTCCCTATATGCCAACTAATTTGGATGTAAGTTTTTTAAAAAATAATAAATAAATAAATAAATAAATAAGTTAAAAGCATTTAAAAAAAAAAAACCAAAAAGACAGTTTTAAGATACCCAAAGAACTAAAGGAAGACCTGTATAAAGTCAAGAAATTTATGTATGAATGAAATAAGAAATAGCAATAAAGAGAAACTTAAGAAATAAGAAATTCTAAAACTAAAAAATACAATAACTAAAATGAAATTTTACTATAGAAATTCAAAGTCTGATTTCAACAAGCAGAAGAAAGAATCAAAACCTGTAAGTAAAAGAATTGGAATTATGGTTTAAGAAAGAGAAACAAAATTAAAGAAAAATGAAGTGAGCCTAAGGGACCATGTGACACCATCACATGTACCAACATATGAATGTGTAAGTCCCAGAAGGAGAAGAGAGAAATGGGCAGAGAAACTATTGTAAGAATTAATGGTCAAAAACTTCCCAAATTTGATGAGAACTTGAATATAAACATTCCAAAAGTTCAACAAATTCACATTGAAGCACATTATAATCAAACTGTTCAAAGACAAAGACAGAGATAGAATCTTAAATGCAGCAAGATACAAGCAACTCATCATATACAAGGGATATTCACTAACATTATCAGATTTCTTGTCAGAATCTTTGGAGGCCAGAGTAGTGGAATAATTTATTCAAAGCACTAAAAGAAAAAAAAAACTTATCAACCAAGAATCTTATAACTGGTAATACAGTATTTCAAAAGTGAGTAATAAATTAAGATATTACCAGATGAACAAAAACTGAGGGAATTCATTACCACTAGACTACCCTGTAAGCAATGCTAAATGGAGTCCTGCACTGCAGGTTGAAATGAAAAGACAGTAAAGAGAACCTTCAAACCTTATGAAAAAATAAAGATCTCAGTAAGGGTAAATTTTACCTGGGCAACTATACAAGTTAGTATTATTATAAAAATGATTTCTAACTTTATATTTTATACATAATTTAAGAAACTAACGCATTACAAAGAAAATAATTAGTTTATATTTTTGGACACACAATGTGAAAAATGTAAATTTATGACACTAATAATAACTGAGTAATAATTGAGCAATAACTGAAAGAGATATATAGGAGCAGAGGTTTGTATGTTATTGAAGTTAAGCTACTGTAAATTCAAGTTAGAATACTATAACTTTAGGTTGTTTAATGTAATCCCTGTACTAACCACAAAGAAAATAGCTACTGAATAAATGCAAAAGGAAATGAGAAGAGAATTAAAATGTTTCACTACAGAAAATCAGCTAGACACAAAAGAAGACAGTAATGTAGGAAATGATGGAAAGAAAAGCTACAAGGCATGTAGAAAACAAAGACCAAAATGACTGAAGTTCCTCTTTATCAGTAATAACTTTATTTTTAAAAACTGTAATTCCAGTATAGTTAATATACAGTGTCAAATTAGTTTCAGGTGTACAATATACTGATTCAAGAATTCTATATATTAATTAGTGTTTATCAAGAAAAGTGTGGTCTTAATCTCTTTCACTTATTTCATCCATCCCCACCACCCACTTCCTTTCTGGTAACCATCTTTTTAAGAGTCTGTTTTTTCATTTGTCTATTTTTTTCCTTTGGTCATTCGTTTCATTTCTAAAATTCTACATATGAGCGAAATCATACATTATTTGTCTTTCTCTGACTGACATTGTACTTAGCATTACATACTCTAGATCCATCCATGTTGTTGCAAATAGTAAAATTACATTATTTTTTATGGCTGAATAAAATCCCAATATATTCCATATATTCAATAATTTACTCCATAAATTAGAATTTTATTCAGCCACAAATAATAATGAAAAGAATATATACTATATAATAATATATATTATATACTTATATATAATATAAATGTGTGATATATTGATATGTGATATCACACACACACACACACACACACACATATATATACATATATAAAACATCTTCTGCATATATTCATCTTCATATATTCATGTTGAAAGACATGGGCTCTTTCTATAATTTGATAATTGTAAATAATGTTGCAATAAACATAGGTGTACATATATCCTTTTGAATAAGGGTTTTCTTTGGATAAATATACAGCAGTGTGGTTACTGGATCAGAATATAGTTCTATTCTTAAATATTAAATATCATTAAATATTATTATATACTAGTTCTATTATTAAATTTTGAGGAAGCTCCATACTGCTTTCCTCAGTGGCTGTACCAGTTTGAATTCCCACCAACGCCAGAGGGTTCCCCTTTTCTCCACATCCTCACCAACACCTGTTGCTTTTTGTGTTGTTAAATTTATCTATTCTGACAGGTTTGAGGCAATATCTCATTGTAGTTTTGACTTACATTTCCCTGATGATAAGGGAAGTTAATGATCCTTTCATGTGTCTGCTGGCTATCTGAATGTCCTCTTTGGAGAAATGTCTATTCGTGGCCCCATGCCATTTTAAATTGGATTATTTGTTTCTGGAGTGTTGAGTTTTACAAGTTCTTTATGCATTTTGGGTGCTAATTGTTTCTATCATATTTAATTTACAAATATCTTCTCTCATTGAGTAGGGACCTTTCAGTTTTGTTGATTGTTTCCATTCTTGTCCAGAAACATTTTATTATGATGTAGTCCCAATAGTTTATTTCTGCTTCTGTTTCCCTTGTCTCAGGAGACATATCTAGAAAATGTTACTACTGATGTCAGAGGAATTGCTATCCGTGTTTTCTCCTAAGATTTTTATGATTTAAAGTCTCACATTTAGATCCTTGATCCATTTTGATTTTTTTGTTGTTGTATGTGTGTATTGTTAAGAAAGTGATCCAGATTAATTCTGTGAATGTAGTCATCCAGTTATTCCAATATCATTTGTTAAAGAGATTGTCTTTTTCCTATTGCATTTTCTTGCCTGCGTTGTGGAAGATTAACTGACCACATGATTGTACATTTCTTTCTGGGGTTTCTATCTTGTTCAATTTATCTATGTGTCTATTTTTACACCAGTACATACTGTTTTGATCACTACAGCTTTGTTTTTTTCTAATTTTTTAAAATTTTATTTTTTGAATTTACATCCAAATTAGCATATAATGCAACAATGGATAGGGATTGCATTGAATATGTAGATTGCTTTGGGTAGTATCGATATTTTAACAATACTTTTTCTTCCTACCCGGGAGCATGGAATTTTTTTCTATTTTTTTTGTTTCTTCTTCGATTTCTTTCATAACCTTTCTATATTTTCAGCGTATAGATTTTTCACCTCTTTGGTTAGATTTATTCTTAGGTATTTTATGGTTTTTGGTACAACTGTAAATGGGATCGATTCCTTGATTTCTATTCCTGTTGTTTCATTGTTGGTGTATAGGAATGCAACCGATTTCTGTGCATTGATTTTATATCCTGACACTTTGCTGAATTCATGAATCAGTTCTAGCAGTATTTTGGTGGAATGTTTTGGGTTTTCCATATAGAGTATCATGTCGTCTGTGAAGAGTGAAAGTTTGACCTCCTCCTGGCCAACTTGAATGCCTTTTATTTCTTCGTGTTGTCTGATTGCAGAGGCTAAGACTTCCAATACTATGTTGAAGAACAGTGATGAGAGTGGACATCCCTGTCTCATTCCTGACCTTAGGGGGAAAGCTTTCAGTCTTTCCCCATTGAGGATGATATTAGCGTTTGGTCATTCATATATGGCTTTTATGATCTCGAGGTATGCTCCTTCTATCTCTACTTTCTTGAGGGTTTTTATCAAGAAAGGATGCTGTATTTGGTCAAATGCTTTCTCTGCATCTATTGAGAGGATCATATGGTTCTTGTCCTTTCTTTTATTGATGTGATGAATCACATTAATCATTTTGTGGGCATTGAACCAGCCCTGCATCCCAGGTATAAATCCCACTTGGTCGTGGTGAATAATATTTTTAATGTATCGTTGGAGCCGGTTGGCTAATATCTTGTTGAGGATTTTCGCACCCATGTTCATCAGGGAAATTGGTCTCTAGTTCTCCTTTTTAGTGTGGTCTCTGTCTGGTTTTGGAATCAAGGTAATGCTGGCTTCAAAGAAAGAGTTTGGAAGTTTTCCTTCCATTTCTATTTTTTGGAACAGTTTCAAAAGAATAGGTGTTAACTCTTCCTTAAATGTTTGGTAGAATTCCCCTGAAGCCATCTGACCCTGGACTCTTGTTTTTTTGGCAGATTTTTGGTTACTACTTTGATTTCCTTACTGTTTATGGGTCTGTTCAAATTTTCTATTTCTTCCTGTTTCAGTTTTGGTAGTGTATATGTTTCTAGGAATTTGTCCATTTCTTCCATATTGCTTATTTTTTTGGCATATAATTGCTGATAATATTCTCTAATTACTGTTTTTATTTCTGCTGTGTTGGTTCTGATCTCTCCTCTTTCATTCTTGATTTTATTTATTTGGGTCCTTTCCTTTTTCTTCTTGATCAACCTGGCTAGTGGTTTATCAATTTTGTTAATTCTTTCAAAGAGCTAACTTCTGGATTCGTTGGTCTGTTCTACTGTTTTTTTTTTGTTTGTTTGTTTGTTTTGTTTTGTTTTGATAGCATTAATTTCTGCTCCAATCTTTATTATTTCCTGTGTTCTTCTGGTTTTGGGTTTTATTTGCTGTTCTTTTTCCAGCTCCTTAAGGCAGAAGGTTAGGTTGTGTATCTGAGATCTTTCTTCCTTCTTTAGGAAGGCCTGGATTGCTATATACTTTCCTTTTATGACCGCCTTTGCTGCATCCCAGAGGTTTTGGGTTGTGGAGTTATCATCTTCATTGGTTTCCATATACTTTTTAATTTCCTCCTTAACTTCTTGGTTAGCCCATTAATTCTTTATTTGGGTGTTCTTCAGTCTCCAAGTATTTGTTACCTTTCCACACTTTTTATTGTGGTTGATTTCCAGTTTCATAGTGCTATGGTCTGAAAATATGCACGGTATGATCTCGATCTTTTTGTACTTACTTAGGGCTGATTTGTGTCCCAGTATATAATCTATTCTGCAGAACGTTCCATGTGCACTGGAGAACAATTTATATTCTGCTGCTTTAGGATGAAATGTTCTGAATGTATTTGTTAAGTACAACTGGTCCAGTGTGTCATTCAAGGCCATTGTTTCCTTGTTGATTTTTTGATTTGATGATTTGTCCATTGCTGTGAGTGGGGTGTTGAATTCTCCAACTATTACAGTATTACTATTGATGAGTTTCTTTATGTTTCTGATTATTTGATTAATATATTTGGGTGCTGCCACATTTGGCACATAAATATTTACAATTGTTAGGTCTTCTTGGTGGATAGACCCCTTAATGATGATATAATGCCCTTCTGCATCTCTTGACACAGTCTTTATTTTAAAGTCTAGATTGTCTGATGTAAGTATGGCTACTCTGGCTTTCTTTTGTTGACCATTAGCATAATAGATGGTTCTCCATCCGCTTATTTTCAATCTGAAGGTGTCTTTAGGTCTAAAGTGGGTCTGTTGTAAACAGCATAGAGATAGATCTTGTTTTCTTATGCATTCTGTTACCCTATGTCTTTTGTTTGGAGCATTGAGTTCATTGACATTTATAGTGAGTACTGAAAGTTATGAATTTATTGCCATTATGATGCTTGTAGAGTTTGGGTTTCTGGTGATGTTCTCTGGTCCTTTCTAATCTTTTGTTGCTTTTGGTATATATAGATAGATAGATAGATAGATAGATATAGATATAGATATAGATATGTATATTTTTTTTTCATCTTTTCTCCCGTCAGAAAGTCCCCTTAAAATTTGTTGCAGGGCTCGTTTATTTGTCACAAACTCCTTTATTTATTTATTTATTTTTTGTCTGGGAAACTTTTAATCTCCTTCTATTTTGAATGACAGCCTTGCTGGATAAAGAATTTTTGGCTGCATATTTCTCTCATTCAGCACACTGAATGATCCCGCCACTCCCTTCTGGCCTGCTAAGTTTCTGTTGATAGCTCTGCTGCATGCTTGATCTGTCTTCCCTTGTAGGTTAGGGACTTTGTTTCCCATGCTGCTTTCATGATTCTCTCCTTCCTGAGTATTTTGTGAATTTGACTATGGTATGCCTTGTTGATGGTCGGTTTTTGTTGAATCTCATGGGGGTCCTCTACGCTTACTGTATTTTGATGCCTGTGTCTTTCCCAAAATTAGGCACGTTTTCCCCTATGATTTGTTCACATGACCCTTCTACCCCTATTTCTCTCTCTTCCTCTTCTGGGACCCCTATGACTTTGATTTTATTCCTTTTTTTAAAAAAATTTTTTTAACGTTTATTTTTGAGACAGAAAGAGACAGAGCATGAACGGGGGAGGGTCACAGAGAGAGGGAGACACAGAATCCGAAACAGGCTTCAGGCTCTGAGCTGTCAGCACAGAGCCTGACGTGGGGCTCGAACCCACGGACCGTGAGATCATGACCTGAGCCGAAGTCGGACGCTTAACCGACCGAGCCACCCAGGCGCCCCTGATTTTATTCCTTTTTAATGAGTCACTGGTTTCTCTAATTCTGAAATCGTGCTCTTTTGCCTTAATCTCCCTCTTTTTTTCTGCTTCATTATTCTCTATAAGTTTGTCGTCTAAATCACTGATTCTCTGTTCTGCCTCATCCATTCTTGCCGCCGCTGCATCCATCCATGATTGCAGCTCAGTTATAGCATTTTTTATTTCATTCTGGCTATTTTTTCCTTCTTTTAACTCTAGCAGAAATGGATTCTAATCTATTTTGGACTCCAGTTAGTATTCTTATTATCCTGATTCTAAATTCTGGTTCAGACATCTTGCTTGTATCTGTCTTGGTTAAATACCTGGCTGTCGTTTCTTCGTGCTCTTTCTTTTGGAGTGAATTATTTCGTTTTGTCATTTTGAAGGGAGAAAAGGAATTAATGAGGCAGAAAAATTGGAATGAAAAAATTAAAATTAAAAAATATTGAAATTAAAATTTAAACACACAAACACACACACACACACATACATCGAATAGATGATGCTAGATCCTAGGTTTGTTTTGGTCTCAGTGTTGAAAGTGGTTTGACAGATTAGAGAAAAAAGGGGGAGGGTAGGAAATCGTTTGAGAATTTAAAAAAATGAATACACTGAAGTAGACTAAAATGAGATAATGGGGGTAAAATAGAATTTGAGAAAATATACACAAAAGTGAGAATGTAGTAGAAAAAATTAAAGAAAAATATTTTAATAAAAATTAAAAATAAATATGATTTTTTTATTTTCTGTATTTAAAAAAAAGAAAAGAAATGAAAAAGGGTAAAAGAGATTAAAAAGGAAAGAAAAAATCGTTTGAAAAAGTGAATACACTGTAGTAGACTAAAATAAAATGATGGAAATTAAATAGAATTTGAAAAAACTTACAAAACAGCCAAAAATATAGTAATAAAAATTTAATAAAAATATTTTTAGTAAAAATTGAAAGTAAAAATGAAGTTTTTCTCTTTCTGCATTCAAGGAAAAGAAACGAAAAGAGGAAGAAAGAAAAAGAAAGAAAAAAAGGAAATTGAGAATTTGAAAAGGTGAGTACACTGAAGTAGGCTAAAATAAAATTATGGAAGTAAAGTAGAATTTGAAAAAAATTACACAAAACTAAAAAGTAAAAAAGTAAAAAGTAAAAACATTAATAAATTTAAAGAAAGATATTTTAATAAAAGTTGAAAATAAAAATAATTTCTTTCGGATGTGAGGGCCATCTGGCTGCGACATCTGTCACCCCATGGATTGCCAGGGTTGATTCGGCTGATCTGGCTGGCTAGGCGGGTGTCCCCTTCCTCCCTCACCGCTCCATGTGCGTCCCTCCCGAAGCTGCGCGCTTGGTCGAAGAGGACAACCTTTCCCGATAGAGGAGGACCATTCTTCGGTCAAGGGTATACGAGTAGCTGCGCTCCCCTGCTAGAACCTCCAAACAAGCTCTCAAGGTCCATTTGTAGGAGAACGTAGGGTAGTCAAGCTTCCAAGACTCCACACACATCCAAATGAGGCGCTGCACGTGGCGGTCTGCCTTTCTTTGAAAAAAAAAATAATAATAATTTCTTTCTCTTTCTGTATTCAATAAAAAGAAAAGAATTGTAAAAGAGAAAAAGGAAAATAAAATAAAGAAAGACAATTGAATAGATGAACCTGTTAATAGATTGAAGTAGGACTGAAATTGCTTTGTTTTCCCTTAGAAGTCAGTCTATGTACCTCTTTATAGTCCATAAATTATGTTGGTGGTGAGACTTGTGTTCCTGAAGAGCGAAGTTGGCCCAGCTGGGTGGGGCTCAGTGTAACAGCTCCACTCTCCACCAGGTGGCGCTGCTAGCCTACTGGGTGGATTGTTGCGGTGTTCATAGGTGCGTATGAGCATAAGTGGGAGCAATGAAAATGGCACCACCCAGCTACCCAGTCGCTTCTCCCAGATCATCAATCGTGCACCCGTCCTCTGTCTTCAGCTCTCATCTACTCCCACTTCTTCACTCTCTGTGACCAGGCCCCAGGCAGCACCTCTCTCCCAAGCCTTATCTCGGATGTGGCTGTTTTCTCCGACCCCGACTTCTGAAGGACTGCGGCTTTGACCTATTCCACCCCTCTGCATGAGGGTCTCACCCAGCAACGGCTGAATGAGCAATGGCTGAATATCGGCTGCACCCAGGTATGCCCGCTGGACCCTGTTGTTGCCAGTGCCCTGAGACTGTGGCCAGGTGCCAGCCCGTCCCAGAAAACTTTCATGAGACAGTGTAGCAACAGTGTCTCAGGGATTATGGAAAATCACAACACACATCTGGCACCAGGCTTCACCGTTAACGACCTTGCCCCAGCACCAGCGAATGTGGCCGCCTTCTGGGGTCTGCTGGGACCAGGTGGCTTCAACAGTCTCTACCAAATGTCCTTCCAGCAGTGGAACCGCTTTTCCCCATGTGGCCTGAGAACCTCCCAGACTCCACTCTGTTCCTGGGAATTTGCGCTTCCCACCAGAACACCACCAGGTATCGAGCTGCTGAGTTGCAGCCTTTGTGCTCCCCTTGTTTACAGTCTTAATGGAATTTAAACCTTCTCTTTTCTCCCTTTTTAGTTTAGTAACTGCGGCTGTTTCCAATTTTCCACTTTCTTTCCAACTACTTTTCGGAGGGGTGCTTTTCCCGTATGCTCCCCCCCATCCCCAGTCTCCATCCTCTCTCTGCCCACGGAAGCGGTTCTCTACCTTTCGGTGCTTCTTGCTCCACAATTTCAGCTCTCCCCTCCACGTACCTGCTGAATTCTGTGGTTCAGGTTGTGCAGATTGTTGTGTTAATCCTCCAATCAGTTTTCTAGGTGTGTAGGATGGTTCAGTGTTGGTCTGGTTGTGTTTTAAGGACATGAGACACACAAATAGTTTCCATGCTATTCTGCCTTCTTGGCCCCTCCCCCTTTATTTATTTTTAAGAGACAGAGAGAGACAGAACACAAGCTGAGGAAAGGCAGAGAGTGAGGGAGACACAGAATCTGAAGCAGGCTCCAAGCTCTGAGCTCTCAGCACAGAGCCTGACGCAGGGCTTGAACCCATCAACTGTGAGATCATGACCTGAGCCAAAGTCGGATGCTCAACCAATTGAGCCACCCAAGTGCCAAAACTGTTTAAAGATTTTTGTGTGGTAGGTCTTCCATTTTGCCCTTCCCCCAGACAGTTTCTGCATATATATACATATATACATATATATATATATATATATACATATATATATATATATTAATATGGCCTTTGAATCGACATACTTTCCTATTTCTTTGTAGGATTTGTTATTTTTTGTTGTTGTTTTTAAAAACTACATTTGGAAAAAATATGTGATAACTCTGGAAATTAAATTCTTCTTCTTCCCAAGGTTTTGGTTTTTTTGTTTTATTTTGTTTTACTGTTATCATCTGTCTTTTACTGAAGATCAGCCAGAGGTGGAAACATAAGGTCTTCTCAGGTATTTTCTGATTCTGCACCTTTCCCTGGGCATGTGCCGTGACTTTCTAGATTCTTCTGCATGTACAATTGCTTTTGAACACCTTATTCTTCAGTGTCTGACTCCCAAAGGGGGAAAAACAGAACAATGAAAGGAAGAAAAAAGTGCTGGCCCTTTCAATGCCCTAGATGTCACTTTAGTTGGAAGGGGTCATGCTTGAAACAATGAGGGGGGGTGCAACAATGTCTTCTTGCCTCTGTATCTGCATCTTCATTATCTGAGTCAGGAATCAGTGACCAAAACACAAATCCCAAATACTTGAAGGACAAGTATTACTTGCATTACAAGTATTACTTACTGCCCGCCCTTTTTCCCACAAGCTTTGTGTAAGTTGCTCCAGGAATACACACACAGTTGCCTACCACAGGGTGGGTTTGGGGAGTGCGTAGTGGCTGCTGAGCTAAGAACTAAAATTAGCCACACTTTATCATGTAAGCCTTCCCCCAGAAGTTGAAAACCTTCAATAGACTTCAGAATTCCAAAATAGTTACATGAGTTAGATCCTACCAGTGCAATTATTGTCTAGGTAGGAATATAGATACCTGGTGCTTCCTACTCTGCCATCTTCCCAGAATCTCTTCTACTCACTAAATTTTATTTTGGTCTCTGATTAGTTTCTTTAAATATTTATTTCCCTTTCAAACATGCCTCATCTATGTACGTCTCCCGAGTCATTGGCCTTTTCTGCATCATTTCACTTATAGACTTTAAGGTAGCTAGGAAAGTATCATAAATATAATTTGTACCCCTTTTTTATGAGTTAGTGGTATTAGAAGATTATCCCAAGTAATAAAATTATAGGCAGGCATATCTTGCTTCACATATCTACAGATTCTCAGGCAATTTTGATCAAGATTTTTTTTTAAGTTTATTTATTTTGAGAGAGAAAGAGAGAGAGAGCACATAACTCGGGGAGGGGCAGATAGAGATAGGGAAAGAGGCAAGCCCAAGAAGCCTCCATGCTGTCAGTGGAGGGCCTGAAATGGGGCTCAAACTCATGAAATGAAAGATCATGATCTGAGCTGAAATCAAGAGTCAGATACATAACCAACTGAACCACCCAGGTGCCATAATCACAAAATTGTTTATTGCAAAGGACAATACCAGAAACAAAGTGAAATAGGTTAGCTTTCACATCACAGGTAGACTTTATGACACTTGTAGTGAGGAAAACAAATAGAATAAATTAAAATATGAAGTACAGGTGACACACTTTGTTCTTTACCGCCTGTGTCTGTCATGTATACACAGACAGCAAAACCTTCTTAACCCAAACTCCATTAGTTTGGAATCTGCAATAATCCCTATCTGCCTGACCTAAATTTACATCTGTACTATGAGCACACACACACACACACACACACACACACACACACACAATCTGCTCAGCAAACACAAATAAGACTAAATGAGAAGATTGAAAGGATTCCTCTTTTGCTGCAGCTTTTTTATACAATGAATGTCCTAATCACAAATGATTATGTGCTCACTAAAGTCATTATGGAATTCTGTTAAGACTTGAGACAAAGTTCTCTCTACTTCTCCCATGAGGTAATTAAACTGCTTTTAGTTTAACATTTTATTTAACTCAGCTAGGGTTCTCCCTCCAAAGAACTGATGAATTAGTCTCTCTGGACGAATTTGAATGAACTTGACTATCTAGATATCTGTGCATACACTATCCCATATGGCCAAATTATAAACTCATTTGTCAAGGATTAGACAGAAAATTCTTGTTTTCCCTCTCCAATAGTGTTTAAAAGGTTAAAAATCTTTTTTATGGTACTGCTTTCACAATGGAAGACTGTTTCTATACATGAAGTCTTAAATGCACTTTATTTATTATAGGCTATGAATGTACTCTGTATCACAGGAGTCCATAATGGGAAGTCAGCTACCCCACAATATGGGTCTGGTGGGCCAGGACTGTGTAGTCTGCTGGCCTGTAATAGAAAATCAAACAGGCCATTTCACAGTCATCAAACACATGCAGAGCTACCTTACTGGTTTATAGTCCTCTGTCTTTTAGGATATAAAATCATTTTTTACTCTATGAAAACAGTGCTCTCTCCTATATAATCACTTAATTTACATATAAAAGTTACACTTAGTAAAAATATATGAACCAAAGTTACAACAGAATTCTAAAACCACGAACTATCTTTTCAGAATGCACTTTCTTTCTCTCTTTCTCTTGAAAAGCTTCATTGCTTTTAGAACAGGAGGTATTACTTCAGAACTCAAGATTTAAAGCACTTCTTCAGCCCATAGTAAGTAATAAAGCTTTTTATTATAAAAATGGCTGTAAATATATTTAGCAATAATTTCAACAACTCAGAATTGGTTCAATTTCTACAGTGGTAAATATGAGCCTCATGACATTTAGGTGCTATCAAGAATTTCCATTACTCTTTTCACTGATCCTTATACTAGTGGTGATGCTGAGCTGCAATTATTGTAGATAAAGATCTTATAAAGAAAATTATGTAACAATTCTCTCTTAAGTCAAATGTGTATGCACAAAAGTGAGAGGGAGGGATTTGAAAATGTCTCTTCTTCTGAAGTTTTGGCAAAATATCTATTTCTGTGCAAAGAGGATAGAGCTTTGACCTGCCAACTGTATTGCAGTTAAAGCCAGGGGTCTGGATGAGAAATAGGGTAGAAAATCAGAGTGGTCAGAACCTTCTGGACAAGGCAGTGTTCATATGGATGAGTGTTAGCCAAAGTTTGTAGGTGCATAGCAGTTTGCTATAAGGGAAAGGGTGAAGAATTCTCAGAATTAGAGGAAAGAGGCAATAAAATTATCTGGAGGAACTCAATTTCTCAAGCTCAAAGGCTTTGTTCAATAATTTTCTTCCTGAAAGTCAAGTTTTTCCAGGAGGAACTCAAATCTTCTGAATATAACCATTTTTTGATGTGATTTTCAGTAGAAGTGTTTTCTTGTATAGGAAAGATACAAGATGAAAATTGGTAGAAATAGCCCTTGAAAAGAAACCCTGAGCATATATTGAGTCATATCACTATTTATTCATGAAGAATTTTTTAAAATCCTGATTTTATATTTATAGCTTTTTTTTTTTTTTTCATTTTGTAGTACTTTCGCTAAGTCTAAGAATGTGATTTTGCTTTAAGAACTTTCCTGGCTAAGAATAATGAACAAAAATCTAGATCTAAGGTACCAAATTTGAATTTCCAGTATGGTTTGAAAATATGAAAAGGCTTATTTGGATGACTTACCTTTAGTTACATTAGGTAACTGAAGGTCAGAAAGGATATGTAAATTCTCCAATAATACAGAACTAGAACTGTGGAGAAATCTTCAATTGAGTGCAGAATTTATCAGAGCTTGCATTTTATATATTTTAGAAATATCACTACAGGTTTTTTAATAAATGAAATTTTATATTCCTTGGTTAATAAATTCTGCTTGATTCTTCACAAACTCTTTCAGATCTACCCCTTTCTCTCTACTCTTAAAGCTATTATTCCATAGATTATAACTGTTACAATTCTAGCAGGTCTTCTATCTTCTAGTATCTCTCTCTCTCTCTCTCTCTCTCTCTCAACTTAAAGTCTGTATCTCTTCTGAAAACTAAAATAATCTTTCTTGTACTTTATTTTCAATAGGTTCACCCATTCTTCAGTCTACTTAGTGTCTTACAGGATGACCATATATCCCATTTGCCCAGGACAGTCTTAATTTATACATGTCATCCTTGAATAATTATTAAGTGTACTTTTTCACTCTTCAAAATGTCCAGATTGAAGTAATAAATAATATTATCTCCCTACATATAACTCATTACTTCCAAATACCTTACTTCATGTCTCTCAGTCACAATTCCTCTGCTTCATACAAGTCAATCCACTAATTGGGTTCCTTTATAGAAACTGATTTCATGTAACTCCAGAGTGACTTTGTATACAAACTGCCTCAATTCTAATTACTCTTTTATGTAGAGTTCATTCATTTAACAAATATTTGGTGAGCAACTATTCTGTGCCTTGCACTGTCCTAAGTGTTGGATGGAGGTAGAGCAGTAACAGGACAGGCAAGTTTGCTGCTCTCATGGAGCTTCTATACAAAGAATTCCATCAACACTTAGGTATATGATGTGGTTAGGTATTTGCTCACATATTTACTCTTTGCTCATTGCCTTCCCTTTGGTATCCAACCATGTTGAAAAATAAATGAGGGAAAATGAGAATATGGTTCCTCCCATTTCCAAGTTCCCTTTCCCAGTGCATAGATAGGATCTGGTAATACTAGCAATCTAAAAGTGCTGCCTAGCATGTCAATGGGAGAGTATCCATGAGGAACTTTAGGCTATCAATAACTGCAATAGTGGGGGCTTATACCCTGAAGACTACATTACAAAAGTGTGATTCTCTTTCTAGAATTCAAGGAAGCAACATATGTACATTGTTGTTACAAACATTATGCTTTGAAACATTATGAATCTAATTAAGCATTATGTCTGACCCTGCCCACCCATAGACACACCCCTCTTTCTATAAGAACAAAAATGTAGATGAAAACATTTGACAAGGGGAAATAAGGAAGAAGCATCAGGAAATCTACATTCAAAAAAAATTTTGCAACTTAATGGTCTTGCAATTTTGGTTCAGCACTATCTTGGCAGGTGGATGTGAGTTAAAATGAGAAATGTCATAAACATCAATGAAAATCCCACATTCCTTGTTGTTTGCTTAATTCTACCTCTATATATACATTTTAATGGGAAAGTATGGTGGAAGGCAAGAGAAACCATGGAGGTAAATGGGGCATATTTGTTTACATCCATGTCATTTTTAAGTCATTTTTGTCTGTCGCGACCGGCGCAACAAACACCGAGGTCAGGGTCCTGAGGGTAGGGGAATGCAAGAAAAAAAGAGAAGAGAGAAAGTTTGGGAACAGGAGGGTCCCCTGGGCTGATGGCCCAAGTGACGGCTTTATTGTTGCTGTACACAATCTTTTATAATATAAGACTCTTATGGATCAGGTCATTCTAAGAATAAACAGGTTTCACATGATCACTGCCAGCCAAAACATTTAGTTCTGTGTACCTTGCGAACTTTCTGAACGGGTCACAAGACCTTGTTGATAGATTGCTAGCAAAACACAGTTCCCATGTTTGTTTCTATCTGACTCAGGGTAGAAAAAGGGAGGTAGCATTACTGCCAACACCTGCAGACCACAGGCTTCAGGAATTAACTTTCACAGCCTTGACAAGGCTTTTGTATGCCCTTGAGAGTGGGGGAATGGGAGGGGGAACCACCGGGTTGGCTTGAGTCAACAGGGAATGTTGCTCAACCTGGTCTCAGCCTGGCGCCGGGGCCCAGCCTCCCACATGAATGGGAGGGGGAGCCACCAGGTTGACTGAGTCGACAGGGAGCCTTTGCTCGACCCGGTCTCAGCCTGGCACCGGGGCCCGGCCCCCCACATTTCCCCCTATTGTTTGTAATTGCAACATGTGCATCCTGGCCTGGTATGTGGTAAAGGCAGTAAGACCCCATCTCCAGAAATAACACAGCAAGACAAGTATAACAGATATTACGGAAACAATTCCAATAAAGATCCAAAAGGAATGTTGAAGAATATTAAATGGATTAAACCCATTAAGTTGGTGCAGTATGGTTTCAGCGAGATCTCCAGGGTTAGGGAAACTGAGTGAGCTACTTGCAACAGCATTTATCTCTTCTTGTAGCTGTAAGAGGTCTAAGCTAGTATTAGCATCATGCCAAACCCCTTGTAAATGATGACGCACTTGTCCCCATGTCACATTGGTATACTCTAAAGGGGTAACACAGATATGCTTATATGCATCATGACAAATTAGAGAAAGTCTGGTACACAAAACAGCAAACTGATCACCAAGATACCTTAATGCTTCTTGTAGTGCCTCTAATTGGGCTTCCAATTTACGGTCTATTCGTTCTTGAGTGGCAAACACCTTGGATACATTATGAGCCAATTCATTTACGTGGGATGCCGTTTGGGCACTTTCATGTAAGGATATTACAGATACAGTTGCAGAGGCAATTACAGTCACTGCTGCTATGAGTCCAGCAATTAACAGTCCAAGAAACCGTTTGGTCTTGTGCAGCCGTTCACAAGCAGGACACGTCAGCCGGTACAACTGATGACCATCTTCTTTCACTGGAGTAATGGTCCCATCTCCAACAATCAGATAGTAGGGTGGAGGAACACAGACACGCAATTGCAGAACTGGAGAAACATAATATTCTGGAAAACTAAAGCTGTCATTAGTATATATTTTATCAAAGGTAGCATATAATTTCCAAAGATCAGAATGAATTCTTCCTTCAGGGGATTGCAAAATGGTTTGTGGGATAATCTTATGGTGTACCTGTACCTCGTTAGGAGGTGGACCCATATCTCTTAAAGGAACCACTAAAGGTCTCCTTATTTCCCTTTGCACTTCCAAAATAGCCATAGGTGTTTCTTGAAGGAATGAATGCCAGGCCTTTCGGGAATAATCCGTAATGGTATAGTTTATGTCTTTAGGAGTCATCCTCAATGAAGAGGATTGGGCACATTTACCCCAAGGTGAGTCCCCAGTAAGGCCTTGACCAGCTGAGGGACATATAGGAAGATTCTGAGGGGTATCACGTGGTCCAAAAAATATCCATTCTCCTAATAATTCTCTCTTTTGCCAATAAGTGGCAACGGAGCGGGGTACCCATTAAGAAGGACGCTTGTCATTTTGCCACATAGTATAAGTAATAGACCGCCCTACTGGTTTCGTACCCAAACACCCATAAGCAAGTTTGTATGGCATAGACTCCCTTTGCAGGCAGATGGGTACTCCTGCAGAGAGTGTCATCCAATTTATAGAGGCCGACACAGTGGGCAAAAACCCTGCATCTTCCCCTCCCATAAAGGTGAGATTGGTGTATACTTTGGGTGTGGGGTCTCTCCATGTTACAGGTTGTACTGTAGGAGGACCTACCATGTATGCCCAATAGAGGGCAGACTCTCCGGTTGTAGTGAGAATGCACAGGCATGCCAAGAAGACATGTGTGGCCGTTACCTCTCTACCTGAGGCCATCACTACATCAGTGGCCTGGGTCAGCAAGTTCTTTATCTGTCCCCAGGTGGGTGTACCCGCCTTATGACTCCGCCGTTGTCGCTTCTGGGGGGGATCCGTCACTGTCAATTTGGCCATTTTTTGGCACAACCGTAATGTCTCTGAGGAGCCGAAGCGGGACCCAGCGTGGCGCTTCCTCATCCTGTGGAAAAACACAAGCATACCCTCGCCCTTTTGGAAGGACTGGGTCTGGGCCTCGCCAAATGCCTTCCGGCATATCTTTCCATCTTGCCATCAAGAGAGGTTCTTGATTCCTTCCCCAGCGACGCTCTGTGGCAGTCATCCCTGCTTCATTGACATTTTAAAAATTTAAAACATACAACACAAGAGTGAGATGTACATGTGGGGAATACTTTATCTTTCCCTTTAATATCTCCCCCTCTTTAAGTTTTTTCAGATACTGTTTTAGAGTCAGATGAGCTCGCTCAACAATAGCTTGTCCTGTGGAATTATAAGCAATGCCAGTTGTATGCTCAATTCGGAGTCGGTGGCAAAATTCTGCAAAAGATTTAGAAGTATAAGCACTACCATTGTCAGTTTTTATTTTATGAGGTTTGCCCATTGCTGCAAAGGCAGAAAATAGGTGATTTTGAACATCAACAAATGCTTCTCCTGAGTGGGCTGAAGCATGTATATAGCCTGAGCAAGTATCTACAGACACATGTATATATTGCAATTTCCCAAAAGGTAAATATTGGGTGATGTCCATTTGCCACAAATCATTGGGCCGAAGACCTCAGGGATTAATGGCATAGACCGGCTGTGGGAAGAATTGTGGACAGATGCTGCATTGTTTAACAATTTGTCTGGCCACTTCACCAAATATTTTGAATTCTCATCGAAGGGCTGCCGCATTCTGATGAAAATTATCATGACTCCTTTTGGCTGTTTCCAAAGGAGTGGTAATGGGCAGAACTTGCAATAAATGGGTTGCTGCACCGGCTATCCGATTCCCAGCAACTAGGGGACCAGGCAGATCGGTGTGAGCTCGAATGTGGGAAATATAAATTGGACTGTGCCGTGAATTAAGAAGTTTTTGTATAGCATGAAATAGATGATAAAGTTCCTCATCTGCTGTCAGTATAAAGGCAGTGGGAAGTTGCAACACGGCTATGACAACGTATTGACTGTCAGAATAGACATTTATAGATTCCGGGTAAGTTTTTAGGTCTACCTGTACAGCATAAAGCTCGGCCCTTTGGACAGATTTAGTTGTATAATTTAAAGTGATCAAATTTTTATGTTGAGAAGTGACATAATACACTGCAATTTTACCCTCTTTACTAGCATCCACAAAAATGGAAGCAGCATCTTCAATCGGCTGACAAACAATAGGATTATAGGGCAAAATATCTGTAAGATTGAAACCTTGTATTAAAGAATCAGAAGGTAAATGAAATTTAATTTGGCCTGTAAAATTAGCCAAGGCAAGTTGCCATTCGATGGACTGAGCAAAAGCAGCATCCACCAGCTTCTGTGTCAGAAAGGCACATGCAATAAATTCTGGATCATGTCCAAAGAGCTGAACAGCTTGGGATCTTCCTCTAATGATGAGAAGACAAACCATAGATAGCAAAGGATTAATGACATGCAGAGAGTGTAAGGCTAAATGTAGCCATTCAAGTGGGCCATGAGGTTGCCACAGAATTGCAAAGGGGATGACCTGAGGTTTTAATATTATTAGATACAAAGGCTGAGAAGGGTCAATTCTAGTGACTTGGGCCTGCTGAATGGCCTGTTCTATATGTCTTATAGCTTCTTTAGCTTCTTGAGTGAGACTTCGCGGGGATGCTGGAGAACTATCTCCTTTTAGAATATTAAACAAAGGCAGTAATTGTTCTGTGGTGACTCCTAGTGTATTTCTAATCCAATTTATATCTCCTAATAATTTCTGAAAATCATTTAAAATAGTCAAATGTCCGGTTCTAACTGATACTTTCTGAGGACGGACAGTTGATTTGGAGATGAGATACCCTAGGTATTCAAAAGGTGCTTCCCTTTGAACTTTCTCAGGGGCAACAATCAAATTATATGCTTTAAGGCATCTTTGAAGAGAAATAAAAGCCTCCTGTAATAATTCCTCAGTTTCAGCAGCCAAAAGTAAGTCATCCATATAATGGATAAAATATACATGGGGAAAACTCTGTCTAAAAGGGGTAATTGCTCTGGCCACAAACTCTTGACATAAAGTCGGACTGTTAGCCATGCCTTGCGGTAAGACCTTCCACTGATACCACTTAGCAGGTTCCTGTAAGTTAGTGGAAGGCAGGGAGAATGCAAAATGTTCTCCATCACCAGGGGTCAACGGAATGGTAAAAAAACAATCTTTTAAGTCCAAAACTAGCAATTGATATTGTAAAGGAATGGCCGATGGGGAAGGGAGGCCGGGTTGCAAAGCCCCCATGGGCTTCATGACAGCATTAATTGCTCTCAAATCTTGCAGCAACCTCCATTTGTTTGACTTTTTTCTAATCACAAAGATTGGGGTGTTCCAGGGACTGGTGGAGGGAACTAAATGACCTAATTGCAGTTGTTCCTCTATGAGGTGAGCAGCAGCCTCCCTCTTAACAGTAGGTAAGGGCCATTGGTCAACCCACACTGGAGTGGAAGTCATCCACTGGAGAGGCATAGCGTGGGGAGTTTCCAATGGCCCTAGGAAAAACCCAATCCGAAATGGTCTCTTTTAGGCTCGGGGACATATGGCTCAGGATTCCCCTGCAACTCCTTCCCTAAGCCTTTCCCCTCAATATAGCCCATTTCCTTCATAAGGTGCATAGCAAGATTAGTCTGTTTTTGAATCGGGACTGCCTTAGTCTCCAGAGTCAAATTCATTGCAGTTAATATGTCCCTGCCCCAGAGATTAAGATCTATATTCAAAACAAAAGGCTGAAAAGTTCCAGTCATACCATCAGGCAGTCTCCAATGTAAATAATCAGAGCTTTGCAACGGAGCAGAGGCATAACCAACACCTTTAACTGGAATATTAGTCACTTGAGTAGGCCATGTGACAGGCCAATTTTTTTGAGCAATAACTGAGACATCTGCACCTGTATCCACTAGTCCCTCAAAAGGGACTCCTTGGATATGCAATGTAAGCATGGGCTTTTCTACAGAGATCACTTTAGCCCAATAAAGATCTGTGGAGCCGAATCCCTGATTTCCCGATAAGGTTTAACAGCCTTATTATTGGAGGATATCTGGGGTATCAAGATCAATTGTGCTATGGGAGGCTTGGGCTCAAGCACCAAAGTTCCTATAGTTAAGCTGCCCAAAATTTTTATTTCTCCAGTGTAATCTTCATCAATAACTCCAGGATAGATCATCAATCCCTTAAGAGTCCAGCTGGATCTTCCCAATAATAACCCCCAAGTATTCCTGGGTAGAGGCCCCCATATCCCTGTGGGGATGGCTTTAGGGGGCTGACCTCCTTCTAGGTAAACGGACTGAGCTGGGGCAAGATCTAGTCCTGCACTGGCGGGGGTGCCGCGGTGTAGTTGGCTAATACCTGGGAGGTCTCCAGTGTTGGACAAAATGGGTGGGAAGGTGCCTGTGGGAACATTGCCGCAATTGTTTGAGGGGCCTGTGGCTGGCCCCGCTTCCAGTTTCCCGGAAGAGGTTTGCCATTACAATCAGTTTTAGAGCGGCATTCATTGACCCAGTGATACCCCCGTCTACATCTGGGACAAATAATTGCCAGCTTATTATTAATGTTAGGGCCATTTGACAAACCGGGGGTGGTTGGAATTATTTCTGTATTATGACATTGGGCCTTCATATGGCCGTTTTGGCCACATTTGAAACACACTATTCCACCCAACTTTCTTGGATTAATTCTTACGTTTTTACCCTGAAGCTGGGCATGCACCTGTAAGAGGTCTATTCCCTTTAAGGGGGCTGCCAAGGTAATGCCCTGAATATAAGATGGTCCAATCTCAGCACATAGTCTGACATAATCCTCCAAGGTACCCTGATTTTTCCAAGGACGAATGGCTGCCTGACATGCAGAATTAGCATTTTCATAAGCCAGTTGTTTTACAATAATGGTACCTGCTTCCCCATCAGTAACGATACGGCTGACTGCCGTCAAAAGGTGCCCAACGAAATCCTGGTACTTCTCATCTGGCCCTTGCCTAATTTTAGACAATTCCTCAGTTCTTCCCCCTGTAGAGGGGAGTTTTTTCCAAGCTGCAATGGCACAGGTATTAATTTGATTATATGCAATTTCAGGATAATTCAGCTGGAGGCCCACATCATAATATTGTCCTGTACCTGTGAGCATGTTAAAATCCACTGGTATGTTAGTTCTTTTATTATACATAGCCTGTTTTTCAGCATTCTCTGCAAATTCTGCTTTCCACAAGAGGTTATCTCCCACACTCAAACAAGCCTGAGCAATGACCTTCCAATCTCCTGGGCATAATGCCTCCCTGCTCAAATTATCAAGCATAGACAGGGTAAAGGGAGCTGTTGGACCATACTGGGCTGTAGAGGATTTCAAATCTTTCAGCAATTTAAAACTTAGGGTGGAGTACACTCTCTGTCCCCCCTGCTGAATAACAGGGTAAGTGTGAAAAGCAGAGGTGTCTTCCCCATACTGTGTTGCTTGATACAGAGTCCGCTGCAAAGGAGTAGTTCCCATAACGGGGTAAGGTTCAGTGGACTGTTGATTCTGAGTAATAGGGAAAGCCAGCCGAGGTAAGCCTCTATCTTGTGCCTGAAAAGAAGGTTGTTTTAAAGGTACCTTCTGGACCAGAGGGGCCAAGAAGGTAGGCTTCCTCTGATCTTCCAAATACGGCCCATCATCTCCCTGATCCCCAAAAGGAGAGTCATCATTATTTTCTGGATCTTGCACAGATAACTGTTCTAGGAGGGGGAGAGGAGGTAAAGGTGAAGGCACCCGTGATTGTTCTGAAAGGGCATTGAAAGTAGTTTCTGGAGGGAGAGGAGCATCTGAAGTCACTAAGGGTTGGGCTACTTCCGAGCTAAGAGAAACTATTTCAATAGAATCTTGCGGAGCAAGGACCTCCAGGATCAAGGACCTTTTTAATACAGGTCCAAGTAGACCACAAAGTCCCTGGAACTGCAGCTCCACGAATCTTCATTTGATTTTTAAGTTCCTGACCAACTCGCTGCCAATCCTTTAAATCAACTGTACCCCCATCTGGAAACCATGGACAATAATCATGCACTATGTCAAAAAATTCCCTAAGGGCTGACTGAGAAACCTTAATTCCCTTCTCCTTCATAAAAGCCTGCAAGGCAGTTACAAAATATCCCTCTTCCGTAGACTGTTTCTGTCCCATAGTTTTACTCCCGTCATCTGTGCTGCTGGCACAGTTCCCCTACCTGAATTAGACGCCGCGCGTCCACTTTCGCTTTCCTCCTTGTTGTCTCAGGTCCCTGTTCGGGCGCCAGTTGTCGCAACTGGCGCGACAAACACCGAGGTCAGGGTCCTGAGGGTAGGGGAATGCAAGAAAAAAAGAGAAGAGAGAAAGTTTGGGAACAGGAGTTTCCCCTGGGCTGATGGCCCAAGTGACAGCTTTATTGTTGCTGTACACAATCTTTTATAATATAAGACTCTTATGGATCAGGTCATTCTAAGAATAAACAGGTTTCACATGATCACTGCCAGCCAAAACATTTAGTTCTGTGTACCTTGCGAACTTTCTGAACGGGTCACAAGACCTTGTTGATAGATTGCTAGCAAAACACAGTTCCCATGTTTGTTTCTCTCTGACTCAGGGTAGAAAAAGGGAGGTAGCATTACTGCCAACACCTGCAGACCACAGGCTTCAGGAATTAACTTTCTCAGCCTTGACAAGGCTTTTGTATGCCCTTGAGAGTGGGGGAATGGGAGGGGGAACCACCGGGTTGGCTTGAGTCAACAGGGAACGTTGCTCAACCTGGTCTCAGCCTGGCGCCGGGGCCCAGCCTCCCACCTTTGTCGCATGTTATGATGTGTTATGTTTGTTACTTCCTTGTTTCAAATTCAAACTCTTTGAGGGCAGGGACTATACCTTCTGGTTCATTATTTCATTTTTGTGTTCTGAGTGTCTACTATCTGATGGGCCTTTTCTAGCTCCTAGGACACAGTAGTGAATAAAAAGACAAAAATCCCTGCCCTTGTTACTGTCGCCACAGCAACTCTGTGTCTGCCAGTGGGCAAAAGTCTTTATCCAAGACTCCACATAAGGAATAAAGGTGCTTGCATGAGAAAAGGGAATTTTTCTGTTGTTGTCATAAATTTCTTATATTTTTTTTCTGAGAGTAAACTGATGTTTAATTTGAAAGAATAGCTGTTCTTGTCCCATTAAATATTTTTAGATTCTCAGCAAAGTTTTCTATGAAACTGTGAGTGGCTCTATCTGTATCGGGTGGTTACTTAGCTTCATTTTATTTCAATTTCCCTATCTAAAATAATAGTAAGAAAGCTGTAGGAGGGAAGAGTGTGGGTCTGGGGAAAAGGTCACATTTATTGTTAATTTTGGACTGACTCTATATTAAGCATTACTTGTTAATTTTGGACTGACTCTATATAAAGCATTACTTAATGTCAGCTAATAATAATACTCTTTATTCATCACAAGGATATTGTCAAACTTGAAGAAATGGCAACCACTTCTTTCAGATTTTAAAGCATCAAAAATAAGGAATCCCTTAAAGCAAATTTGTGTGTATGTATCATCACATTGGATAACAATGTGTCTTTGTAGCTTCACTTATGTTACTTTGTATTTCTCATAGAAAAAGTGAGGATTTCTGAGAAAACGGAATTTTCAAAATGATATTACCACTGAGGTAGATTTACAACAAAAAAGGTAAGTTTGATTTACCTTTACCCTGAACAATGAAAGTACTTAGAAGGGTAAGTAAAGATTGTTTTAAAATTATTAGAATAAACTGGAACTATAGTGCTCAGTTGGAAGTGGCTTATGGCAATAATTGCATCATATGGTCAACTAATTAGTTTTTAGAGGGATATGGATAATAGGTAGGAGACATTCCAGCAAATGAAGGCTCACATTGTAAAGTTCTGTGCATCTTGCCTGCATTTATTTTACATAAGCAAGCTATGTCACCTTCCTAAGTAATCTCTTAATCATCACTTCATTCTGTGTTCAACATCTCTCTCACTCTTAACTTCCCAGAGATCCTTTCTCCCTCAGACATTGTCATATTTAGTTCTACCCTCCTAGGCCTTAGGCCAGGGGTGGCAAACTGAAAAATCTGATAGGGTGCTGGCAAATACCATAATGAAGTTGTAGATGGTGTAAGAGACAGAGATGGTTGGGACTATGGCAAAAGACAGAGCAAATGACTTTTAATAGAGGTGGCTACCACATAGTTTCAAGTGGTTATTACCATGCAAGAATGCCACCCCAGTGTTTCTAAATCTGTTTTTCAAGAGAAAGTAAAATCGAGAATATCATGTGAATTCTTCCAATGCTTAATTGTTAGTCAGTTTTCCACCACTGCTGCACATAACTTATCCCATCCACTTTACTCACCTCACCCCTACCCATCCAGATAAATACAAATGTCCATATTCTACCAATTTTGTGTTTCCTTTATTCAGACTCTATGGAGTAATTCCATTCGCTAATTTTTTATTGAAGTGTTTACCATTGACATTGTTTTAATATATCTTCAAACCTGTGATTGTATTTTAACAGGGGTTACTGCTTTAGTTAAGAAGGAATTGAAAATCTAATGGTAAGTGACTATATTAGGATAGGTAGTTGTTTTGAAAAGGGGACTATGGGTCTCCTCAAATCATAAGACATGTAAGCTGATTGCCTCTGCCAATATGTTAAATAGACTGGCTCCAGAGTAATGTTACAGAAGATGTGAATTGAGATCAATTCAGTTCAAAACATATTTACTGAGAATGTAATATGTACCAATCAGGATTTTTAAGTTGAAAACCTTGAACATTTTTTTTTTCTGAGAAAAAGTGCCTTTTGGGGGAGGGTGGAATTTTGGTAAAAAGAATGGTGGGTATCTTAGCTCAGGCTGCCATAACAAAATACTATAGATTTGTTGGCTTAAACAACAGAAATTTATCTTCTCAGTTCTAAAGGATAGAAGTCCAAGATCAATGGGCTGACATATTAGTTTCTGGTGAGGACACTTCCTAGCTTGTAAATGGCTGCCTTCTCTGTGTCCTCTTGTGAAGGGACTGGGTGGAGAGCAAGCTCTCTAGTGTCTCGTTTATAAGAGCACTAATCCCATTGTTAGGGTCCCACCTCATGACTGCATCTAAATTTAATTATCTCCCAAAACCCCCATATCTAAAAACCATCAAATTGGGAGTTTAGACTTCAATATATGGATTTTGAAGGGGTATAATTCAGTCCATAGCAATAGGTGATACATGGTATTGAAGATACGGTTATTTGTTTAAATACTTAATTTCCTAACATATAACAAGCTATTCATAAATAAAAAAAATTAATATGCATTAATTAGCTATACTCATAATTTTTTCATTTAAACTTAAAAGGATCAATTTGTCAAAAAATTGAGTTATTTTCCTAGAAAGAAATAGTAAATATATTGGTTTTCTTGTTATGTTTCTTTTTTTCTCTCTCTCTCTCCTTTTTACACCCCACTAATTACTCTTTCTGAATCTACATTCATGGAAGAATTTAACCAGTACACAAAATAAAATCTATGGGTGAATTAATATTTCCTTAGCAACCATAGATGCTTCCCAGCTTACAATTTTAGATATTATTGACATTTTTTTCCAAATATATATTTTGAGTCTATACAGAAAGTTCAAGAATAAAGCAAAGACAACATGAAATATTGACACTTCAACCTGTAATAAGAAAATATGCCAACAGAACAGTTACTAGCATATTAAGCTAAATCCCCTCTGTCTCAGTTTGAATTCAGTGTTTTTCAAATGGTCAATTGAAAAACATTACATAATTACTATGAGCATAATCCAATGCTGGGTACCTCAAAGTAGAAAAAAAGTATAAGGCACAGTCCCTGTTCTAAAGAAGTTTAAAGTCCACTGGGTAAAGGAATTTATATGCAAAGAATGCTTAGAGAACCATTAAATTCTAAGTTTTATGGTGAAGACTACCAAAGCAAGAAGAGTTCTGAAAAGCATATAATCAAACTGAGTTTAAGTAGCCTGAATGGCTAAAAATCAAGACAACTGAGAACACTAAATGTTAGCAAAAATGTAAACCAGCCAGGGCTTTTACCCCCTGGTGGTGGGAGCATAAAGTGTTACAAACACTGCAAAAAAATCTGATAGTTTCTTACAAAACTAATCATAATAGATAGACCTTGAAAACATTATGCTAAATGGAACAATCTAGACATGCATACAAATACTGTAAAAATCCACCTATATGAGATGCCTAGAATAGGCAAATCCATAGAGACAGAAAATAGAATAGAGGTTACTTAGAGCTAGTGTGGGAGGGAGGAGATGGAGAAATATTGGCAATGTGTATGAAACTTCTGTTTGGGTTGATGAGAAAAGTTCTAGAAATGGTTAGTTATGATGGTTTCACAACATTGTGAATACACTTAATGTCACTGGCTTGCACACTTAAAAATGGTTAACACAATAAATGTCATGTTCTGTATGTTTTACTATGATATTAAAAGTTGCATGTACACACACACACACACACACACACACAAATGGAATGAAAAAAATCAGAATGCATCACTAAGGAAACAAAAAGGCAAACAAAGCCCTAAGTATGTACCTCCTCCATTATTCAGGAATTCTAACTCTAGGTATTTATCTAAGAGAAATAAAAACATATATCTATAAAAACATTTGTATAAGAAGGTAGCTATATTTATACAAGCCAAAGCCTGGAAAGAGATCAAGGTATTCATCAATAGGAAAATGTATAAACAAATCAATATTACTCAATAATAAAAAGAAACTATATACACAAAATTATGGGTTAATCTCAAATGCGTTATGTAGAACAAAGTAAGATTTACACAAAGGAGTATCAACGATATGATATTATCTATATAGGATTCTAAAAATGAAAATGAAATTATGATAGAAATCACCAGAACAATGTTTGCCTCTGCTGAAGCTGGAGATGGGAATGGACTGTGGAGGGGCCTGAGGGAACTTTCTCCAGAGATGTCAATGTTCTATATCTTGATGGGACTTTGGGTTACACAGGCATGTATCTTTGTCAAAACTCATCAAATGACATAATTATCATTTGTGTGTACTATTGTATTTAACTTTTACCTATGAAAAATAATAAAAAAAACAAATATTGAACTCTAGTTAATGATATACATTACTGATTTTGTAGGGGTGATGTGAACTAATGTCTGAAACTTACTTTGAAATACATCAAAAAATAAGATGGATAAATGGATGGGCAGATGGATAGATGTGTGATAAAACAAATAGAACAAACAGTTAATTGTTTGTGGAATCTAGGTTGTGATCTATGGGTATTTACTTTCAGCTTTCCTGCATGTTGGAAAATAGTATTCATGGAAAAAGTGGGAACTGAAGTGACCTTTGTCGTGTGGGTAATATTTTATAGGTCTAAGGGAAGAGAGATCTTTGTCTGTAGTGGGGAGTCATAGGGAGCAAAGACTCAATTAATAGAATGGAAAGAAATGGAATGGTCATAGAGTATGGAAACTGATATGAGCAGAGAAGAAGCTGTGTATTAATGAGAAATAAGTTTGTATACATATCATGGTCCAAATCAAGGGAAACTTTAAAAAAGCAAGGTAAGGAAATACAAACTTATTGAGGCATTTAGTAAGATTTTCATAGGGCAATGGCTTAGTATAAACGGTATCTTTGGAAGGCTGTTCAGCCAGTAATTTTCTGGACAAATTGCACCAGAAAAAGCCTGTAGTTAGACAGCTTGATTACATAGTTATTGCCACAATACAGACATGAAGTGACAAAGGCATTGCTAGGGTGGTATCAGTGGGAATGCTGTTAATTTTTCAGCTATGAATTTATGGTTGTGATAGTCATTACTGTACATATTTTAAATTAGTTTCAAGAATTTTAGGGAGGGATATACTATTTTTCTTAGGGGATGAACTTATATGTATGTGAATAATTTACTATAAACCTCTTTGGGTTGATACCAGTTGAGGTACTTGGTTAATATATTCTTGACTAAAATGGATGGGAAACAGGACTTGGAAGGTCCTTGCTCTAAGCATCCTTACCAGAATCCTGTTTCAAGGAGATATGAAGCAATGCAGAGTACGAACTCTATGCTTTGAATGATTTATTATTAGAATAATAGAGGAAAGAGAAGAGCCTAGTAATAGTATAGCTGTTAGGACTTGACATTGGACGCATTGGGATGTATTTTAGTAAAGTAGCTATTGGAATACTGTACATTGCAGACCACCAAACAGAAAGTAACAAGCTGACTGTGAAATTACTTCAGCACATAAAAAGGCTTATAAAGAGGCCAGAGTGGTAGTAGTAAGCGATTTTAACTAGCCAGGGATAGACTGGCAGCATTAAGTAGAAGAGATAGGACCCTGAAGATTTTTATGGCTTTGAAATATGATCACTTTTTGAGTCAATATGTGTGTCACCCACTAAAATGAGCATAATTTTAAGTAACATATGGCTGAACACCCACAAATACATCAAATGATGTTGTGTTTTAGTGGCAATCTTTCTAGTGGTGAATAGGAAAAGATTCTAACAGCTGGTTTATTTGAAAAGAGAGAGAGAGAGAGACAGACTGAGCACAAAAGCTGAGAAAGTTGTAATTAGAATGGTCAGATGCAGAACAAGTGACCAGCTTTTGACACATCTAGACTCAAGAAAAATGAGTCTTTAGAGATAGAAAAGTAGCTAGAGAAAGGAACACACAAAAAAAGCATAAAAAAACAATGAGAAAGCAGAAACTGACTAAATAGGAAACTAGAATTAAGATAAATATGCAATATTTTAAAGGAAGAAAATCAGAGGGACAGGCAAATTGATTATAGACTACTAAATTTCCTTGATGATTCTTTCATTTCTTTTATTTATTGAAAAAAAAGTGTGCATATATGTGAACAGGGGAAACACTGATCTTAATAAGAAGAAAAAGAATGATTATCACATCTAGGGTGAATGGAGACAGAAAGGTCAAAGCTCTTCCAGGGCTCACTGGCTGAGAGCTAGGATACAGAGCCAGGGACTGCAGGAACCATATTTCTCAGTTTTCAGGTGGTTCTAATGAAGAGATCAATTTATCAAGCCACAAACAAAACAAAACAAGCAGCAGAAAGGAAACCTGACTGTGGCCAAGACTGAGAAGACAAGAATTATCCACCTATGCCTTAAATATTAATACTTTGTGGAAAATAGTGACTTTTTTGGCATCTCACCCATTCCACATTTATGTTGGAAAGGTTCTAAATGTATTTGATTTGCTCAGAAACAGGTGTAATCTATCTAAAACAACTAGGCCATCTATTGTACGCTGAGAAAATGAGAAGTGTTAGAAAATCCTCAAAACAAATGAATGCCAGTGTCGGCAGGAAAATCTTCCTGATCTCCTATAGTTATAGCTGAGTAAGTACTAGGAATTTCTAGATATATGTAATTTCACCTGTCAAAGAAACTAAATTAAAAATCTCAGTGTCTAACTTTGCCTCACTAGTAGCATGTAGGTTTCAGGCTCTCTTCGGAAGACACTAAATTCAGAAACGGATGAGTGAATTACAATGATACAAAATAAACATGTTGACAGGTTATATACATATATATTCAAATTATACCTTTTTGCCAATGGTCACAATCTAAAGTGTGTTTTTCTAATTTTTGAAAATATTTAATTGTTCTCTTTAAAAATAAAGTATGATGTAAAGGTAAGGTAACAGAACATACTAAATATTCACAGAATCAAGGTGAGGAAAGTACCAAAAGAAGAATAGATAAATCAAATAAGCCCACCTGGAACAGCACAATAAAGAAATTAATATAATTTGTTCATTTTGTTTACCATAGAAGGATTAAGTTGGAAAAAATAAATATGATAAATTTATTACTATCAATATGGATACTTGTTAAATAATATTTGAATTTTTTTCATAATCTGTATAATATGCTATATTTGGTAAACATAACACCTGATAATTTATACAGAAAAAAATGTTCAGATAATTTGGTAATGGAGTTACTACGAGTTCATAAATGCCTTATACTTATGTACCACAATGCTTTTAAAGTTTTTCTTTTTAATGTTTATTTATTTTTGAGAGAGACAGAGTGTGAGTGGGGGAGGGGCAGAGAGAGAGGGGGACACAGAATCTGAAGCCGTCTCCAGGCTCTAAGCTGTCAGCACAGAGCCCAACGTGGGGCTTGAACTTATGGACTGGGAGATCATGACCTGAGCTGAAGCTGGATGCTTAACCAACTGAGCCACACATGAGCCCCTGTACTGCAATACTTTTAAATGCAGGAGATTCAACCCATCTGGAGTATATTACTTGGATGATTATCCCTCTTAATATTACAGCTAAGATCAGTCATGGCCTTATTCTTAATAGGAAAAATAATCTATTTTATTCACTTCCAGTACAATGCTCTGTTCAAAAACAGTCTAAAGTTTTATATAGAGAACCAGTAGGGAGCTTATATTGATCCTTTAAGAACACGTAAAGCTCATTTAATCAAGAAAAAAAAATGTTTAAAATTAGCCTTAGCTATAAGGTTAACCTGCAACTGAAAACAGAATAGGGTTAGCATTGAGAGCTAAAACACATAATTAAGAAAATTAAATCTGTTTTTACACACAAACCAACCTTTTATAAAGAATTTTTTTTAAACAAACTGCAACTTTGAAAGTACTACAACTAAAGAGGTGGGAGGAAATGCACAAAGGACAGTAATAAGTTTTCTGAAGTATAAGAAATATAAGGAGACAAATGTGGATTCTAGCTTCAGAGAATGGTTAGGTCTTAGAGTTTTGTTTAAAGTAAATAACCAGTTACTGCCTTGGACTGATGACTTCCAACATCCCAAAAATTGGTCTGTAGAATCTAGACATAGAGAATAGGCTCGGCCAACTCAATTTCTAGGGATGTGTGTTTGTGAACAATCCTACATGTTCCCTAAAGGTGTATTTTGCTCACAATAACATCGTTAGTAATGTTTCTCTTTCTAAATTCCAGAACTCCATAGAATCCAAAACTAAAGAGAATTATAGCTTTAAATATAGGCATTCTGAACATGAAATATTATAAAAAGAAATTTCTGAATCTTTTACCAATCAGTTGATGACTTGAGGCATAAGTTTGATTACCCTTATATTAATATACATAATAACAAGTGTCAGCCATAAAATTATAGTGGTTGATTGAGATTACTGAATTTTGAAAATTATTATTTGTTTCAGTGACCTCTCAGATATTTTTATCTATACTTTCCACGGGGAGAGGAGAATGAAGTATAATATATTTAAAACATATATAATTCTTATACCCCTAAACAGATAATTAAAACATTTATCTATAAGAAAAAATTAAGCCAAAAAGTTGCCAGGCTCAGAAAAATTCAGACATTGAAGTAGAAGAGAGGATACGTAGAGTTAGAACATTTTGCTAGAACAAGTTGGATGGGTTCCAGAAAGACACTTCTCTGATAGGAATTCTTTTTCCCTCCTTCTCATGGAGTGAGGAGTGCCTCTTCTGATTGGTGAAATTTGGAGAAAGGTCTGACTTCTTGGTTCTGCTATTTGGTGAGAAAGTTGGATCAATTTAGAGGGCTGGTGTAAGAAGGTTCTCTCGTGACAGCAAGTTGAAGCTAATCAGATTTATAAGCATTACAGGTGATAGTTTGATTACTATCTGAATCCTGTACACATTTCTCAATTGGTTCAAAATGTATAAGAAGAAGATGAGTAGGATTGTGACTATGAAGACCTCAAAAATCTAAGTAGATGCCAGGAGTCCCAACAAACCTTACAGGATTTGTTCTTCACTAAAAGCTTCTGTATCACCACAAACTTACACTAGTCTTAGGAGACAGTATAGTAAGGTGAGTATAGTGAATTTGGGTTTTGGAGTTATGCTGCCTAGGTTAGAATCCTGTTTTCATATTTGTAAACTTGGGCCAGTCATTAAGCTACCCTAGGCATTAATTTCCTCATTTTCAAACTAAGGATTATAAATAATATCATGAAGTATTCATCCAGTAAATATAAGCATTTTTATAAACTTTTAATTAATGTCTTTAGTATACTTAGATATGAAATACTATTTCATATATTTGATGAATAATGCAAATATTTCTAATAATGAAAACCTTGTTCCTTCTCACATATACCTAAGTACTGCTTTCGGAGGTGTGAAATTATATAATTCACATCTGGCAGGCTTGCTACAAGTTATACCATCCATCCTGTCCCCTTTTATGTATGTTAATTGTCTATTGCTGCTATAACAAATTACCACAAATTTAGTGGCTTAAAACAACATAAACATACTATCTTATAGTTGTAGGTCAGAAGTGTGGAATGGGTCTCACTGCTCTAAAAGCAAGGAGTTGGCAGGGCTTTGTTCCTTTTTGGAGATTCTCAGAAAGAATCCACTTCCTTGCCTTTTCCAGCTTCTAGACACTACCTGAATTTCTTGGCCCATGCCCTCTTCCTCCCTTTTCAAAAGCACATCTCTCTATCTGTATTTTTCTTCACTTCTGCCTTCTACTTTTAAATACCTTTGTGATTATACTAAACCCACCTGGTTAATCCAGGCTACTCTTCCCACCCTGAGATTCTTAATCACATACACAAAGCTCCCTTTGCAATGTAACCTAATGTATTTACAGGATCAGAAAATGAAGATGTGGACATCTTTGGGGACCATTATTCTGCCTACTACAACAGGTAAAGAAATTGAGGCCCAGGGAGGCTAAGTACTATTCTAATCTTCACAAACTTGGTGCTTAGTTGGGCCTAAAGTTCATGCTTCTTAATTTCTGGGTAAGTACTTTTTTAATAATGGTTGACTGAAAAAAAAAAAACAATCTCATGCTTGAATTTAGTAAATCAAAGACTGCACTTAGTATGGAGCTTATTCTATTGTCTACTCTTATGACTGTTTCTTAGAGTTAATGAAAAGATCTCAGGATGCTAGGAAGGGTGTACACTTTAGCTGCAGGAAGGATTAGCTATATCTGTTCTACTAATTCAAGTACAAAAGGTCATAGGTTAGAGAAGAAGTCATTATAACATAAAATCTAAGTTTTTCTAGAGTTATTAGAATACAGGAATCTAGTAATATAAGAAACAGGGTTATTAGACTTGAAAGGTTAAGGTGCAGACTCAAATGAGTTATAATGTCAACAAATTCATAATTTCTGTGTTTAGAAGATTGCCACTAATTGTTTGAAATAGTTGTTTTTCTGAGAAATCGAGAATACTATTCCTGTTTTTTATACAATTTAAAGAAAATTTTGGGGAAAATTCAAATAAAATAAAGGGCATGGTCTCCATTCTTGTGGAGCTTACACTATAAACATTAACACGCACACAAGAAAGAAAGAAAGAAAGAAAGAAAGAAAGAAAGAAAGAAAGAAAGAAAGAAAAAGAGTGAGAAAGCAAGCAAGCAAAGCAAAGACAAGAAAAGGAAAAGAATAATTAAGAGAAAATTAAATGAAATGCCTATGTGATAATAGCTGTAAGTGAAATTGGTTCAAAGAAAGAGGGGACTCACCAGGCTATAATGGCTAGAGAAGGCTTTATGGTAGACATAGAGTTAAGTGTGTGGCCTTTGAATCAGTAATACAAACTTAAAAAATATTCACACCCTCTGACCCAGCAAATCCACTAAGAATCCAGCCAAATAAATTTAAAATGCAACAAAATAGCTCTTAATGCACCTTACAACAATGAAAAATCCTGAATGCCTACCAAATAGAGAAATAAACTGTGGCACAAAAATATGTGGGAATACTACATGGCTATTGAAATTATTGAAGAATTACTCATGATTGAAAGATGCTTATGTTATATTTTTAAGCCAATAAAAAATTATAATACAAAACCATTTACTATATTTATAAATATTTATTATTTAAACAGTGAATCTTCTTTAAAAGTCAATAAAATTCATTATTCTTCTAGTAGAAAAAGAGTAAGACAGACACTTGTCTCAAGGAAAACAAAGGCCAGGGCAGAGGCTGTCTTTCCCCCTGAAGAAGTACCTTCAGTATTTGCTGGCTATCCTAACACATTCACCCTCTCCCTAGTACTCCTTAAATCTAAGAAGCCTTATGGGAAGATAGTTTAGAGTAAAGGCTTATCACTACCTACACCACACAATATGACACGCTCAGTTAATCTAAGATAATGTGAGTTAAGGCAGGGAAAATATAGAACAAGTGACAATACCCCGGATTGTACCAGGAAATACACCAGACTCTAAAGTGCCAGGTGTAAGATTCTAGAAATATTATTATGGACGGGGGAAAATGTGAGGGGGAGGGAACTAGTAGAGCAATATAAACAGATAGAGTGAAAGGTGATTGAGAGCTTGATATACACAAGGCAGCATTATTAATCTGGTCTTTAGGCCACTTTCTGAGATCAGTCTGGTTACTTTTGGTTTCAGCTAAGATAGGTATAAAAGTAGCTTAAGACCCAATAATTTCACTCTTAGTTATCTAAAGGTATACAAAAGAGAAAGAAAAGATGTCTACACAAAAAGTTTTACACAAATGTTCATAGAGGCATTATTCATAGTAGCCAAAGCAGGAAAACCCCAATATCCATCAACTTTTTAATGGATAAACAAAATGGAATATGTAATAAAATGGAATATTATCCAGCAATAAAAGGAATAATGATATATGTATGCTACAACATGATGAATCCTAAAAACATTATGATAAATGAAAGAAGCCATATGCAAAAGGCCACATATGATATGATTCCGTTCATGACAAATTCACACGATTAGCTAATCTATAGGGACAGAAAGTGGTTGTTTAGGACTGAGTGGGAAGAATAGTGGGAATGGGGATTGATTGCTTATGTGTATGGGGTTTATATCAAGGGTAATAAAAATATCCAAAAATTCTAAAATCATTTGTATTGCTTTATTGCAATATTCACTTTGTTGCAATGATCAGGAACAAAATCTGCAATATCTCTGAGGCATATCTGTAGTACAGGTAATATAGTCAATTTAAACTGATCTTTCTTTAATGCCTACTGGTAAAACATAAATAAGACAATTTAGATGATACAAACAAACTTTATTTAACACTTTATGAAGTAGACAGTCTCTTATGGAGAATTGCAAAATGGAATGGAAGGCAAGAAGCTTCTACAGGATAAAGCATAAAGAAAAAGGAAAAGACAAATAGAAAATATCTGATTAGCTGGGGACACATAGTCAATCTTGCTTGAAGTGAGAATGCCTAGAGTTGACTTGGCATTTGGGGATTGGCTGAATATACTGAGTTTCTGATCAAGTAGAGCATTTACACAGACACAAAAATTGTCAAAGTTTCAGTTTGCTGACAGGGCATCCTGGGCAGGAGTGGCTTCATCTGGAGCCTTGAAATCTATTTCAAAACTGCCCTCTAAATGAGTACCTGTAAAATGCTTTATGTTGTTTCAGCCTGAGACAAGATAATGCTAGAAAGGCAAACACATATAATTCTAACTTGTTCACAGAGAAGAAAGGAGAGCACGGATTTCAACTAGGCTATTACAAGTAAAACACTAACCATGGGGTAGAGGAAAAAATCGGTGTCCCTATCTTTCACATTCCCAGTTGACTTGTTTCCTTGGTAATTGACTAGGACAAAGGAGGCATTAAACTTTTAGCAGGGTAGGCAATGAAATGTGGGCTTTGTGAAGGAACAGAAAAGAAGAATGAAAAGCAATATGGAAAGCCCATGCAGAGAGTGAGGTGGGTGGGAAAGGAGGGCCATAAGACCAGCTAAGTGACAAGAGGGAAGCAAGTCCCAGGGAACATGAAAAACTAAGGTCTTTAGTTATGACTCCATAGGAGATGAGAAATGTTTTAAACAAAGTAGTCTTTTATATTCTGTTATAGTCTTTCAGAACATATATTTTTTTTTTAGTTTCCTGATCTTTAAATGTATTTTGAATGTGGGGGGTTGATTATTTTAAAATAGCTAAATTATAATCTATTCTTTTGTATGGTTATCTTCCTTTTTTTTTTAAATCTATTTTACTGGATGTCTTGTGGTGGACTATGTGCCAGTCTTTATTTGAAGAGGTTTACTCTCTATAAAGGTTTACCTGTCAAAACCATAACAACACATGATACTTCTTTCCAGTCAGATATGGTGATGTGTAAATTTATATACAATAGAGTGAAAATTACACATCCTGTCAGAATCACTGACCTCACCAAGGAAAGATGACCATAACATGCAAGTGCAAGACCAACTACTAGCTGGAGGCTTGGAAAACAAGTCAAAGAATTACCATACTGAAAATGTAATACTTGTCAGAAACACTGAAATATCTGGTAAACACTTGAACCAAGGAAGTGACATTTAGTCTGTAGTCATATATCAGGGGTCATCAGCAAACTGCATTACAAGAAGAAAAATTATATGAGCTTTGTCATTTCATATCTAAATGTTTAGTGCAAACAGAGCAGTCCTTTAAATAATTGTTTTCCAATGTAGATGAATAGAAATGTTTTACTTTTTTTAATCCTTGTAAATTCTTTCAGAGCCTCAAGGCCTGGTCCATTCCTGAGTCTTCCAAGTTCTTAGGTTCTCTTTAAATTTAGGTCAACTGATCTGGAGAACAAAAAGTCAGCACATGACAAAAACAGACTTTTTAAAGCAGCTTCTCTCTTGCCAGATATAGCCCAAATTCCAGGCACTCAGAGTGAGTCTAGTAATATAGGGGAACACTGTGTTTTATTTTAAAACAATATGATACAGACAGAAGGACTAAAATGTTAGCAAGGCCAGTTCTGTTCTCAGGTATGGGAATAACTCTGTAGTGCAGTTGATAAAATGTTGATGAGATGGGATGCTGTTGATGAGATGAGATGCAGTTGATGTTACTGTTACTAATGGTTAAAATGTATTAAGCCTTTGGTATATGCAGGTAGTACTGTTCTAAGTATTTTTCATGTATTATTTAATTTAATTCTCACCACACACAAATGAAATGAAAACTATTATCATCCCTATTGTATATACAGAGAAACTGAGGCACAGAACAGTTAGGTCAGAGATTTTTATGTTTTAACTTACCTATAATAGAAGGAAAGAAGTAATAGCAGTACTGTCTATGAACCAAAGTTCCTCTGAGCTATATATACATACTGAGTGCTTTCTGAGGTTCTATATCTTTTAATACAACATATGAATCCAATAACACATTTGCTATCTTCTACTAAATTTACCCTATGAAATATTGCCAGCCAAAATTTATTATTTGACTTGTAATTTATCAATTCTATGTGTACCCTCTTCAGAAACTGTCTGGTTGCATGTAGTCTTTGAGGTGTGACTCTAAAGTAATAAAACTGGTTTTTATTTGTGGTCAATGAAATCACCTCTTTTTAGTTCATAGTCATAAGGCAGACACATGAAATTATTATCCATATGATAAAACTTGATATTGAGGAAGAGACAAGACATTTTTAATTTTTAGCACAATAGTTCCTGATGTCACTTGTAACAAAAACTAAATTAACACCATAGAAAGTTACTTCTCTGGAAGAGACTAAAACTTTGGGTCCTGACTCATAGGAGAGTCCTTTTGTAATTAAACCAATGTTTCTCAATATTGTCTATTATTAAAATTACTGTGGTGCTATTGAATAGAACATTCTAAAATGATGGAGATGTTTTATAATTTGTGCTATATAATATGGTAGTCATTAGCCACATGTGATTACTGAACATTTGAAATGTGACTAGTGTCACTCGGAAATTTAATTTTAATTAATTAAAATTGAAATATTCACAAGTGACTACTAACTACTATATTTGGCAGTGCAGAATGTTTGTGAAAAATACACATCCCTGGGCCTATACTAGACCTGTAAAATAAAATCACCAGTTTAGTGTCATTTGAATATGTATAATTAACATTATATTAGTCAATGCTGACTGAACACACAGTTTATTTTACCTCAAATTGCTACTGTTCTTCAAGCCCATAAATCTAGGCTACTTCTGTTTTCAAACATAATACTGCATAGAATATATCCAGTTATTTATATACTGCATTTTCTTTATTATAGAAAAAATTAGTTGTATTGTTACTTAGAGCCACAACTATGCTGTGCTTTCTACGTAGGCCTAGAATTAGTACATAGCTTTAAGAAAGTGCCACATATGAAAATTTGAATTTGTAAAGAAGTAAATTAGGGAGTAATTATTCATTTCACAAAAGAATTCACCAAAAGGCAACCTTAAATAGCTAGCTCTCCTAAAATTAATCCTAAATAAGATTCAATTAACACAAATCCAATTTGCACACAACTCTTCGAGAACACATCTGTTTCCTCAAACCAGCTACACCTGTGAATAATTTGCAAAACCTCTGCAGACTGTGAGAGGTTTCTCCATAAAAGCTATGACACTTGGTGTTGAAAGCACCCTATGCCACATTTTCAAGAGCTTACCTTCACTGTGTTAGAAGAGAATCTATGCCTTCTTGTAAATTATCTTTCCTCAGATTCTCATTGATGGTTATAATATTTAGCTTAATCCATAATATACCATAATGGAAACAAGCAAAGATTCCACTTGCAAGTGCTTTGAAAATGGAAACAAAAAGTAGTGTCCAGGCGTTTGGTTTCCAGTCTGGCATATAAGGAGCTTAGAATTTGTCATTCAATCTTAATGACAAGTAAAAAGATGAACAAAATGAAAAATCAACTTTAATCAGAGAACAGAGGTCAAATAGCAAACCACTGTTCCCAAAATTGGAGAGACAGACAGGCAGATACAGAGAATCATAGCTCACCAGAACAGAAACCCGCCAACACATACTTCCGTAGAAACCAGGGCCTAGGTAGGAGAGCCTGAACTGTAATTGGTGAATTGCTGGAAGCTCAGTGCAGACAACTGTGGAAGTTAAAATCTCCAAAGGGACCCAGCCAGAGGAGCCCCATGTTTTGTGAGTTTTACCCCCAGAAGCTCTACAAGGTTCTCACAGTGAATATAGGAGAAAAGTACTCTCAGGCTCTTTGCAAGGGGATGGGGAAAAACTATTTTGAAATACACCAGAAGATTATATTCTTATTATCATAGCCTGCCTTCAGGAAAAACTATTTTACCAGAGCTTAATCTGCTGGGGTTTTAACAGAGCTTAATGCAGATAGTGGAAACTAGGATGTACCTTAGTAAACTAGACAAAAAGAGCAAATTAAATAAAAATAATAAGAATCAAAGCAAAAGTCAATGAAATTGAAAACAGGAAATAAATAAAGGAAAACACCAAAACCAAAAGCTAGCTCTTTGAAAAAAATTCAGTAAACTCAGTAGGCCTCCAGCCAGGCTAACTAAGAAAGAAAATTTAAAAAGATACAAATTACTAATATCAGAAATGAAAGAGAGGATATAACTACAGATCCCATGTATGTTATAACGATAATAAGAAATATTATAAACAACCTCTATGCCCACAAATTTGATAAAATAGATAAAATGGATCAATTCCTTGAAAGAGATAATCTTCTAAATCTCACATGAGATGAAATAGGCAATTTAAATAGGCCTAATCTATTAAATAAATTGAATCAATAATTAATAACATTCCAAAACAGAATGCATGAGGTCCAGATAGGTTCACTGGAGAATCGTACCAAACATTTAAGGAATAAGTTAAACCACTTCCTTACAGTGTATTACAGATGGTAGGAACAGAGGGAATATTTTCAAAGTAATTGTATGAGTCCAGAATCACCCTAATACCATAACCACACAAGGATCTTATGAGACAAAAACAAAAAACAAACCCCCCCAAAAAAACTACAGACTAATATCTCTCATGAACATAGGTGTAAAAATTCTCAACAAAATATTAGCAAATAAATTCTAACAACGCATACAACAAACTGTTTATTATGACCAAATGGGATAATCCCAGCTGTACAAGAATGGCTCAACATTCAAAAATCAATTAACATAATTCATCACATCAATAACGTGATCATATCAATAGATGCAAAAAAACATTTGACAAAATCCAACACTTATTTATGACAAAAGCTCTGAGTAAACTAGGAGTAGAGAGAAACTTCCTCAACATGATAAAGAACATGCAGAAAAAAATCTATAGCTAACATCACATTTAATCGTGAAGAACTTGAGGTTTTTCCACTAATATCAGGAATAAGACAAGTATGTTCCCTCTCTCCACTCCTTTTCAACATTGTACCAGAAGTCGTAACTAATACAATAAGACAAGAAAAGGAAATAAAATATATATGATTTGGAAAGAAAAAAATAGAATTGTCTTTATTTGCAGATGACTTACTCATCTACATTATATATGTAGAAAATCCAAAAAATGTGGCAAAAAAAAACCTCCCGGAAAAAAAAATCATTTTCCTATATATCATATGAACAAATAAAATTTGAAATTAAATAAACATTATCAATTTTATTGGCAACCAAAATAATACAACATTTAAATATAAATCTAAAAATATGTAGATTTAGATGAAGAAAACTACAAACCCTAATGAAAGATATCAAAGAAGAAGTAAAGAAATGGAGATAATCCATGTTCATGGACAGGAAGAGTCAATTTTATCAAGATGTTGGTTCTTTTCAAATTGATATATAGATTCAGTGCAGTTCCAATCAAAATTGCAGCAAGTTATTTTGTGGATATTAGTAAATTAATTCTCAAGTTATATGGAGAAGTAAAAGACCCTGGATAGTCAACTCAATGTTAAAGAACAAAGTTGGAGGTCTCACCCAAGTTCAAGACTTACTTCAAAGCTATAATCATCAAGACAGTGGGGTATGGGTGAAAGAATAAACAAATAGAGGAATTGAACATAATAAAGAGCCCAGAAATAGACCCACTAAATATAGTCAACTGATCTTTAACAAAGGAAGAAAGGCAATGCAATGAAACAAAGTCTTTTCAGTAAATGGTGCTAAATAGAACAACTGATCATTCACATGCAAAAAAAATGAATCTAGACACAGATCTTGAACCCTTCACAAAACTCAATTCAAAATGGATCATAGATGTAGATGTAAAATGCAAAACTATAAAATTCCTAAAAGATAATGTAGGAGAAAACTTGGATGACCTCGGTATGATGATGGCTTTTTAGATACAACACCTATGACATGATCCATGAAAAAAATAACTGGACTTCATTAAAACTAAAATATTCTGGGGGTGCCAAAGTGGCTCAGTCAGTTAAGCATTCAACTCTTGATTTGGGCTCAGGTCATGATCTCATGGTTTGTGTGTTCAAGTCCTACATCATGACCCTGCTAGGGATTGTCTCTCTTGCACTCTCTCTGCCCCTCCCCTGCTCACATTCTCTCTCAAAATAAATAAATAATCTTTAAAAACATTTAAAATCCTCTGATCTATAAAAGAGATAATGTCAAGAGAATGATGAGACAAGCCACAGACTGGGAGAAAATATTTGCAAAAGACACATCTGATAAAAATTCTATATTCAAAATTTGCAAAGAACCTGTAAAACTCAATAGAAGAATGAACAAACCAGTTAAAAAATGGGTCAAAGATCTGAACATACATGACACCAAAAGCTATACAGATGGCAAATAACCATGTGAAAAGATGTTCAACACTACATGTCATTAGAAAATCGCAAAGTAAAACAGAAAGGAGATGCCACTACACACCTATTAGACTGGCTCGGTTGAACATCTGACTCTTGATTTTGGCTCAGGTCATGATCCCAGGGTCATGGTATCAAGCCCTGTGTTGGGCTCCACGCTGAGCATGGACCCTACGTATGCCCCTCTCTCCTGCTCGCATGATTTGTCTTAATAAAAAAAAAAAAAAGAAAAGAATAGCCAAAACCCAAAACACTGGCCACACAAAATGCTAATGAAGATATGAAGGAGCAGGAGCTCCCATTGCTTGCTGGTGGGAATGCAAAATGGTACAACTACTTCTAATGGTACACTACTTCTAATGGTACAACTACATTAGAAGACAGTTTGGCAGCTTCTTATAAAACTAAACATACTCTTTGCTATGTGATGCAGGAATCATACCCCTTGGTGTTTACTGAAATGAACTGAAAACAAATCTACCCAAAAACATGCAAACAGATGTTTATAGCAGATTTATTTGTAATTGCCAAAACTTGGAAGCAATCAATATTCATTTCAGTAGATGAATGGATACAAGAAACTGGGTACATCCAAGAAACTGGGTACATCCAGACAACAGAATATAATTCAGAGCTAAAAATAAATATGTTAACAAGCCATGAAAAGCCATGGATAAAATATAAATGCGCATTAAGCATAAGAGGGAAATCTGAAAATTCTACATACTGTATGATCGCAACTATATGACATTCTGGAAAAGACAAAACCATGGAGACAGTAAAAAGATTAACGGTGGCCTAGGCTTAGAGAGGAGGGTGCTATGAATAGGCAAGACACAGAGGATTTGCAAAACAGTGAAATTATTCTGTATGATCTCATAATGGTAGGTAAGTGTCATTATACATTGTATATAGAATGTATAACACCAAGAGTGAGCTTTAATGTAAAATATGGACTTTGATGTATGGACTAATGATACATCAAAGTAGGTTCAACAATTGTAACAAATGTAACACACATTGTTAGTGGGGGCAGTTGTGTTTGGGGGGACAGGAATTTTATGGAAATTCTTTGTACCTTTAATTCATTCAGTTTTGCTGTGGATCTAAAACTGGTCTAACAAAGTTTATTTTAAATAAATCAAATAAAGTTTATTTTAAATAAGTAAAATAAAGTTTATTTTAAATAAATAAAATAAAGTTTATTTTTTAAAAAGTTCATCTTGCCCAGAATGATCCCATTTATGCCTATTGTTCTGGCATAATTTTTAATAATGCTCCCTTTCTCTTTCAAAGGGCCCTGGCTGCGACAAAAATATGTATAATTGCTCCTGTCCAATTCTAATGCAGGCTTTTCTTGGCACAATCTCATTTGTGCTATAACAGTTTCCCAAACATCTTACTTAAAATTTAAAAATTCAGGGGTGCTTGTGTGGCTCAGTTAAGTGACTGATTCTTGATCTCAGCTCAGGTCTTGACTCAGGGTCATGAGTTCAGGCCCCACATTGAGCTCTGTGCTGGGCATGAAGCCTACTTAAAAAAAATAAAATTCAGATCCCTCTGAGATAATGATTCAGTAGTTCTGGGGTAAGGCCTGGAAAACTGTACTTTTAAAAGCATTCCTGTAGTTTTGCATGATCGTAGGGTATTAAAGCAAAGACTCAATTTAGGTAACTTTGGATTTCGTGCAAAACCAGCATGTTTTAGTTATATATTTGGATTTAGATTGCCTAATGGAAGGTTTATTGCTGCAGGACATCAATAATCATAAGTAATTCTGAAAAAGTCACATTTTATCTTGTAATAATTAGGTTTGAGAATGGTTGCCATAAAATGAAGTACATGTTAAGACCTTGGAATATGCCATTACTTTAGCAAAGATAATGTAATGAAGTCTAAGAGCAAGAGTCCAAATATCTATGCTATTTATTTCTCCCATATTGCAAAACTTAAAGTTGCCATTTCTGAGATATGTTAAATTTTCTTCTAAGAATATTGATGAAATCTATACACAATAATTTTCAGAATGAATTGCAGAGTTCTGAATGGGGGTAAAAATCTAAGTTACTGGCTAATGAGAAGATTTGGAGATGATCATCACAAATGCAATTCAAGATTATTGTTTTCTTTTCTTAAAAAATAAATTGGCTACTTATGTTTTTGTTTGGGGAATTGGTCTTAGCAAACCAATTTCATCAATTCCCTCAAACCTCTGACAACCTATGTGCCTAATACTACTTTGTTACTCCAAACACGAATTTCAAAGCAAGTCAAGACCTTTGGAATACAAACACTTTCATGGATTTGTTTGTAAAAGCCTTTGTCTGGAGGTGTTTCTGTTAAATAGCACTCACTGTATAAAGACAAGGCTTATTCATATCTACTTCTCTGGGTGGCCTAACCGAAACAAAGATCACATTTCAAGCATACCGTGCTGGGTATGACATGCTGAGAACTGTGCAAAATTTCATCATTTCCATTCTTTTAACTTAATACAAAAATGTAAAAGTATAGATAAAAAGATTTTCATTTTTCAAATGATATCTTTCGTTCCAAAATTTTTATTTTGACATGTTTATTATTGTTTCCTGTCCAGTAGAAAAAGAAAATATTTGCCAAAAATCCTACATAATTGTGTTCTCTTATGTAATTTGAATTCAAAGCATAGATAAACCTGGTTAGTAACAGATGCTGCTGCAGTGGTTGGAATTTGGCCAATGTGAAACAACCTTGAACATATTCACATGACCAAGTGAGAGCTCATATAAAAAATCTGTGCACCTTTTCTATCTAATTACTCTATTATGTTTCAAGTAATCCCAATGCTGTGTATTTTGTTTTGAGTGGGAGAGAAAATTGAATATGCCTTGTTAGAGTAAAGAAAGAAAGGAAAATAACAAAACCCATCTCACTAGGAAAAATCAACTGTTGAAGTGTAAGCAATCTTTTTTTCTGTAAAATGTTCAATGATAATTTTTCATGTCTTGCTTATAAAGCAAGTATTTTATATTCTCTATTGATTGCAAAAATACAATTTCATTTCCAAGTTGGATTTGAAAGTGTATATTTCTGAAGAAGAATACAAAAAATTGTGAAGGGGCACCTGGGGGGCTCAGTTAGTTGAACCTCAGACTTCAGCTCGGGTCATGATCTCATGATTCATGGGTTTAGGCCCTGCATCAGGCTCTCTGCTGACAGCTCAGAGGCTGGAGCCTGTTTCAGATTCTATGTCTCCCTCTCTCTCTGTCCCTCCCCCACTTGCTCTCTCTCTTTCTCTCTCAAATAAGTAAATATTAAAAATTTTAAACATTGTGCAAACTAGAATTATTTGATGGTGTATGAATGCAACAGTGCATGTGTGTGTATGTGTGTGTGTGTGTAGGGGAAGAAAAGGGAATAATATCAGCCTCTAATTATTTTCTAAAAAATGATACCTTATTTAATTATTTACATTCTTCAAAACTTTTTTAATCAGGTTGCTAATTATCTGAGAACTATAAAATGTGAAAAATTTTTTCTAATTAAATAATTTTTTTTTCTATTAGAAAAGGCACATGATAAAATTTAATTTGGTAAGATAGATTGTAGCTTTTAATATAGGAAAATGTTTTCAATTATGAAATGCAAATGTATGACCTGTAACAGAGCATTTATTTTAGGTCTTTGTCTCATAATTTTCAAAAGATCTAAATTTTACATATTTTATGAATGAATTGGCAATGGAAAATATTAGACACAAAAGTGTTGTTGACATTTGACCAATCTAAAAATAATTTGGAATTTATGCTAAAAGCCAGACACTGTAAACAGTAGTTAAATATGGCCTGCAACATGATTTGCTTATTCTATAAAGTGTTGAGCCTCTTTTAAACTGAATTACAAATTTTGAAGTTAAGAGATCTTACATTAGAAAAAAAATCCAAAATCAATAGAACTTACAAAAAAATCTTGATTTTTAGCAATTGAAAAATGAGGCAATCTGCTAAGATGGGGCCTGCATCCCTTTAGGGTAACAGCAAGAGCCAAGGGGCAGCTGTCTATTTCTGCTTGTTCCAGTATACCACAGTCCCTACCATTCCCCACTGTCTTTAGGGCAATGTAGCCAAGTGTCAGTTTCTGATAGAATTCATTCATATTTGTTACTTGCCTTATTCATAGAGGCATTTGAGTTAATGATTCATGCATATCAACAGTTTTTAAATTGTGCTGAGCTATCCTAGAGTTCCATGGAAACACTTGCTGTCGAGATTGACAGGAAGCTAAATGAGTGGACTCTGGAAGTCTCCACATCTTCACCTTATAAGCTTTCCTTTAAATTTATTTTAGACATTACAGTTTCTGTTTATGATTTTTTGAACAAATATTTCTGTGTATATAAAAAGATATTTTAGGAAAGCCGTTGCTCTTGCCCAGTGGCTTCCAACCTTTCTTATTCATTTATATATTACTATAGAACTTTTTTTACACTAATTGATAATTTAAAAATCTTTGGGTGAATATAAAAATTGTGATTTTTGTGTAATAGTATTGTGATAATTAGTTTTATATACCAACTTGGTTAGGCTATAGTACCCACTTATTTAATAAAACAATCCAGGTGCTGCTGTGAAGGCATTTTGTAGATGTGGTTAACATCTACAATCAGTTGATTTTAAGCAAAAGAGACAACTTCGTTAATGTGGGTAAGCCTCATCCAATCGATTGAAAGACTTAGGGGCAAAAATTAAGGTTCCCTAAGAAAGAAAAATTTCTGCCTCAAGAATGCAACATCAACTCATGCCTGTCCCCATCCTGTCTGTGTACTTTATGAATTTTGGACTTGCCAGTCATATAATGATGTGAGCCAATTCCTTAAGATCTCTCCGTCTCCCTATCTCTGTGTCTATGTCTCTCTGTCTTTCTAAATGTATACATATATCCTACTGGTTTTGTTTCTCTGGAGAATCTGGACTGGCAGTTATGTAGAAGTAATTTTAAGTAAAAAAAAAAGTTTTAGATCACCATATCATTAGATATTATAAAGCTTAAGTAAATTCTATTATACATCTTCTATTCATAAAATATAGATGTTTAGTTTTCCTATTTGAAATGTTATTCAATTTATTTAATTATATGAGAAAAAGTAAGATTTGCTAATATATAAATGGCATGTATTATACTTGTACTTGAGAAACAAATGTATATTAAAGTGTAAATTGAAATGTGACTATGTATTATAGAATCAAATAGACAAAAAATGTTTTTTATGAATTAATATTCAGCATTCTTATGTGTTTTGCTTCTAGAAATTCAAACAGTTTGTCTTTTATAATTACTCCCCATTTTGGGGAAGGCAAAACAATTTTTCTTGTACTTTTCTAGGTTCTTGCTGAAAGCACCACCTACCCCATAGTAATATACAGATTAACAGGAAAAAAACACAAACAGAAGTTTAAAAGCATGTATAACTCCTGAATATATGGGAGATACCCAGGAAAACTGAGTAACTCCTGCAAATGGCCCGAACTTAAATATCATTTCCATCTAAAGACAAAATATGTTGGGTTTTGAGAGATCAGTTATGGGAGGTTATCTGTAAAAGCACTGTAAACAAATGTATTATGGTTATGAAGATTTAAGTCCTTGCCTACTTTATTGATGAGAATTTTTAGAGATTTATTCATCCTTTTCCTGGTACAGAGTGGAAAAAATCCTTATAAATGAAGATTTTCTTTAAAATGTAAGTTTCCTTCATAAGAGTGAAACTTCTACTTGGTTTTCAGAGATACGCTTGTTACTACAGATTCTCAAAAATAATCTGTCCAAATAACATGCAAAAAAGGACATTTTGGAGTTGCATATTCTGCTCCCATCATCCATGAACCGTTACGATAATATTCAAAGGTGTCCATTAGTTAGCAGTACTCTGCAAAAGACATGTTGTTACTCTATGTAATATATTCCCCAAATAAACATTAAGGGAAAGTGAATATATTTACCCTTAAATTTTATGTTTTTATATTTTTTTTAAACTTTTAAATTATTTTCCATTTTTTTATTTTTTATTTTTTTTCTTCAATATGTGAAATTTATTGTCAAATTGGATTCCATACAACACCCAGTGCCCAACCCAAAAGGTGCCCTCATCAATACCTATCACCCACCCTCCCCTCCCTCCCACCCCCCATCAACCCTCAGTTTGTTCTCAGTTTTAAGGGTGTCTTATGCTTTGGCTCTCTCCCACTCTAACCTCTTTTTTTCCTTTTTCCTTCCCCTCCCCCGTGGGTTTCTGTTAAGTTTCTCAGGATCCACATAAGAGTGAAACCATATGGTATCTGTCTTTCTCTGTATGGCTTATATCACTTAACAATCACACTCTCCAGTTCCACCCACGTTGCTACAAAGGGCTATATTTCATTCTTTCTCATTCCACGTAGTACTCCATTGTATATATAAACCACAATTTCTTTATCCATTCATCAGTTGATGGACACTTAGGCTCTTTCCATAATTTGGCTATTGTTGAGAGTGCTGCTATAAACATTGGGGTACAAGTGCCCCTACGCATCAGTACTCCTGTATCCCTTGGGTAAATTCCTAGCAGTGCTATTGCTGGGTCATAGGGTAGGTTTATTTTTATTTTTTGAGGAATATCCACACTGTTTTCCAGAGTGACTGCAACAGTTTGCATTCCCACCAACAGTGCAAGAGGGTTCCCGTTTCTCCACATCCTCATCAGCATCTATAGTCGCCTGGTTTGTTCATTTTGGCCACTCTGACTGGCGTGAGGTGATATCTGAGTGTGGTTTTGATTTGTATTTCCCTGATGAGGAGCAACGTTGAGCATCTTTTCATGTGCCTGTTGGCCATCTGGATGTCTTCTTTAGAGAAGTGTCTATTCATGTTTTCTGCCCATTTCTTCACTGGGTTATTTGTTTTTCGGGTGTGGAGTTTGATGAGCTCTTTATAGATTTTGGATACTAGCCCTTTGTCCGATGTGTCATTTGCAAATATCTTTTCCCATTCTGTTGGTTGCCTTCTAGTTTTGTTGGTTGTTTCCTTTGCTGTGAATAAGCTTTTTATCTTCATAAGGTCCCAGTAGTTCATTTTTGTTTTAATTCCCTTGCCTTTGGGGATGTGTCCAGTAAGACATTGCTACGGCTGAGGTCAGAGAGGTCTTTTCCTGCTTTCTCCTCTAGGGTTTTGATGGTTTCCTGTCTCACATTCAGGTCCTTTATCCATTTTGAGTTTATTTTTGTGAATGGTGTGAGAAAGTGGTCTAGTTTCAATCTTCTGCCTGTTGCTGTCCACTTCTCCCAGCACCATTTGTTAAAGAGACTGTCTTTTTTCCATTGGATGTTCTTTCCTGCTTTGTCAAAGATTAGTTGGCCATACGTTTGTGGGTCTATTTCTGGGGTTTCTATTCTATTCCATTGGTCTATGTGTCTGTTTTTGTGCCTATACCATGCTGTCTTGATGATGACAGCTTTGTAGTAGAGGCTAAAGTCTGGGATTGTGATGCCTCCTGCTTTGGTCTTCTTCTTCAAAATTACTTTGGCTATTCGGGGCCTTTTGTGGTTCCATATGAATTTTAGGATTGCTTGTTCTAGTTTCGAGAAGAATGCTGGTGCAATTTTGATTGGGAATGCATTGAATGTGTAGATAGCTTGGGGTAGTATTGACATTTTGACAATATTTATTCTTCCAATCCATGAGCAGGGAATGTCTTTCCATTTCTTTATATCTTCTTCAATTACCTTCATAAGCTTTCTATAGTTTTCAGCATACAGATCTTTTAGATCTTTGGTTAGATTTATTCCTAGGTACTTTATGCTTCTTGGTGCAATTGTAAATGGGATCAGTTTCTTTATTTGTCTTTCTGTTGCTTCATTTTTAGTGTATAAGAATGCAACTGATTTCTGTACATTGATTTTGTATCCTGCAACTTTGCTGAATTCATGTATCAGTTCTAGCAGACTTCTGGTGGAGTCTATCAGATTTTCCATGTATAATATCATGTCATCTGCAAAAAGCGAAACCTTGACTTCATCTTTGCCCATTTTGATGCCTTTGATTTCTTTTTGTTGTATGATTGCTGATGCTAGAACTTCCAACACTATGTTAAACAACAGCAGTGAGAGTGGACATCCCTGTCATGTTCCTGATCTCAGGGAAAAAGCTCTCAGTTTTTCCCCATTGAGGATGATGTTAGCTGTGGGTTTTCCATAAATGGCTTTTATGATCTTTAAATATGTTCCTTCTATCCTGACTTTCTCGAGGGCTTTTATTAAGAAGGTTGCTTAATTTTGTCAAGTGCCTTTTCTGCATCGATTGACAGGATCATATGGTTCTTATATTTTCTTTTATTAATGTGATGTATCACATTGATTGATTTGCGAATGTTGAACCAGCCCTGCATCCCAGGTATGAATCCCACTTGATCATGGTGAATAATTATTTCTATATGCTGTTGAATTCGTTTTGCTAGTAACTTATTGAGAGTTTTTGCATCCATATTCATCAGGGATATTGGCCTGTAGTTCTCTTTTTTTACTGGGTCTCTGTCCGGTTTAGGAATCAAAGGAATACTGGCTTCCTAGAATCAGTCTGGAAGTTTTTCTTCCCTTTCTATTTTTTGGAATAGCTTGATAAGGATAGGTATTATCTCTGCTTTAAATGTCTGGTAGAACTCCCCTGGGAAGCCATCCGGTCCTGGACTCTTATTTGTTGGGAGATTTTTGATGACTGATTCAATTTCTTCGCTGGCTATAGATCTGATCAAGCTTTCTATTTCCTCCTGATTGAGTTTTGGAAGAGTGTGGGTGTTTAGGAATTTGTCCATTTCTTCCAGGTTGTGCAGTTTGTTGGCACATAATTTTTCCTAGTATTCCCTGATAATTGCTTGTATCTCTGAGGGATTGGTTGTAATAATTCCATTTTCATTGATGATTTTATCTATTTGGATCATCTCCCTGTTCTTTTAGAGATACCTGGCTAGAGGTTTATCAATTTTGTTTATTTTTTCAAAAAACCAACTCTTGGTTTCATTTATCTGCTCTACAGTTTTTTTTAGATTCTATATTTTTTATTTCTGCTCTGATTTTTATTTTTTCTCTTCTTCTGATGGGTTTCAGCTGTCTTTGTTGTTCTGCTTCTCTTTCCATTAGGTGTGCTGTTACATTTTGTATTTGGGATTTTTCTTGTTTCTTGAGATAGGCCTGGATTGCAATGTATTTTCCTCTCAGGACTGCCTTTGCTGCCTCCCAAACCATTTGGATTATTGTATTTTCATCTTTGTTTGTTTCCATATATTTTTTAATTTCTTCTCTAATTGCATGGTTGACCCACTCATTCTTTAGTAGGGTGTTCTTTAACCTCCATGCTTTTGGAGGTTTTCCAGACTTTTTCCTGTGGTTGATTTCAAGCTTCATAGCATTGTGGTCTGAAAGTGTGCATGGTATGATTTCAATTCGTGTATACTTATGAAGGGCTGTTTTGTGACCCAGTATGTGATCTATCTTGGAGAATGTTCCATGTGCACTCGAGAAGAAAGTATATTCTGTTGCTTTGGGATGCACAGTTCTAAATATATCTGTCAAGTCCATCTGATCCAATCTCCTGCAATTACCACATTCTTATCAATAAGGTTGCTTATTTTTATGAGTAATTGTTTTATATATTTGGGGGCTCCCGTATTCGGTGCATAGACGTTTATAATTGTTAGCTCTTCCTGATGGATAGACCCTGTGATTATTATATAATGCCCTTCTTCATCTCTTGTTACGGCCTTTAATTTAATGTCTAGTTTGTCTGATATAAGTATGGCTTCTCCAGCTTTCTTTTGGCTTCCAGTAGCATTATAAATAGTTCTCCATCCCCTCACTCTCAATCTGAAGGTGTCCTCAGGTCTCAAATGAGTCTCTTGTAGACAGCAAATAGATGGGTCTTGTTTTTTATCCATTCTGATACCCTATGTCTTTTGGTTGGCGCATTTAGTCCATTTACATTCAGTGTTATTATAGAAAGATATGGGTTTAGAGTCATTGTGATGTCCATAGTTTTCATGCTTGTAGCAATGTCTCTGGTATTTGTCTCACAGGATCCCCCTTAGGATCTCTTGTAGGGCTGGCTTAGTGGTGACAAATTCCTTCAGTTTTTGTTTGTTTGGGAAGACCTTTATCTCTCCTTCTATTCTAAATGACAGACTTGCTGGATAAAGGATTCTTGGCTGCATATTTTTTCTGTTCAACACATTGAAGATCTCCTGCCATGCCTTTCTGGCCTGCCAAGTTTCAGAAGAGAGATCAGTCACGAGTCTTGTAGGTCTCCCTTTATATGTTAGGGCACATTTATCCCTTGCTGCTTTCAGAATTTTCTCTTTATCCTTGTATTTTGCCAGTTTCACTATGATATGTCGTGCAGAAGATCGATTCAAGTTACGTCTGAAGGGAGTTCTCTGTGCCTCTTGGATTTCAATGCCTTTTTCCTTCCCCAGTTCAGGGAAGTTCTCAGCTATGATTTCTTCAAGTACCCCTTCAGCACCTTTCCCTCTCTCTTCCTCCTCTGGAGTACCAATTATGCATATATTATTTCTCTTTAGTGCATCACTTAGTTCTCTAATTTCCCCTCGTACTCCTGTTTTTTTTTTATCTCTCTTTCTCTCAGCTTCCTCTTTTTCATAATTTTATCTTCTAGTTCACCTATTCTCTCCTCTGCTTCTTCAATCTGAACCGTGGTCATTTCCATTTTATTTTGCAGCTCGTTTATAGCATTTTTTAGCTCCTCCTGACTATTCCTTAGGCCCTTGATCTCTGTAGCAATAGATTCTCTGCTGTCCTCTATACTGTTTTCAAGCTCAGTGATTAATTTTATGACTATTATTCTAAATTCACTTTCTGTTATATTATTTAAATGCTTTTTGATCCGTTTGTTAGCTGTTGTTATATCCTGGAGATTCTTTTGAGGGGAATTCTCCCGTTTGGTCATTTTGGATAGTCCCTGGAGTAGTGTGGGACTGGGGGGCACTTCCCCTGTGCTTTCTTGAGTAAATTGCTTTGGTGGGCAGGGCCACAGTCAGACTTGATGTCTGCCCCCAGCTCACCGCTGGGGCCACAGTCAGACTGGTGTGTGCCTTCTCTTCCCCTCTCCTAGGGGCGGGATTCACTGTGGGATGGTGTGGTCCGTCTGGGCTACTTGCACACTGCCAGGCTTGTGGTGCTGGGGATCTGGCTTTTTAGCTGGGTTGGATCTGCAAGTTGCACAGGGGTGGGAGGGGCAGGCTCAGCTCGCTTTTCCTTCAGAGATCCGCTTCAGGAAGGGTTCTGCGGCACCAGGAGGGAGTCAGACCCGCCGAAGGGATGGATCTGCAGAAGCATAGCATTTGGTGTTTGCGAGGTGCAAGCAAGTTCCCTGGCAGGAAGTGGTTCCCTTTGGGATTTTGGCTGGGGGATGGGCGAGGGAGATGGCGCTGGCGAGCGCCTTTGTTCCCTGTCAAGCTGAGCTCTGTCCTCAGGGGCTCAACAACTCTCCCTCCCATTGTCCTCTAGCCCTCCCACTCTCCTAGCAGAGCTGTTAACTTATAACCTCCCAGATTTTAAGTCCGGCTTGCTGTGGGAACACACTCCATCTGGCCTCTCTGCTTTTGCCAGCCAGACTCCGGGGCTCTGCTTGGCCGGCAGGCTTCCTCTCCATCCCGTCTCCCTCTCACCAGTCTGTGTAGCATGCACCATCTGGCCACCCTTCCTACCCTCTTCCGTGGGCCTCTCATCTGTGCTTGGCTCTGGAGACTCAGTTCTGCTTGTCTTCTGGAGGTTTTCTGGGTTATTTAGGCAGGTGTAGGTGGAATCTAAGTGGTCAGCAGGACGTGGTGAGCCCAGCATCCTCCTACGCTGCCATCTTCCCTGACATCCTATTTTCCATTTTAGAGAGGCAGTGAAAGCAGGGGAGAGGGGCAGAGAGAGAGAATCTTAAGCAGGCTCCATGCTCAGTACAGAGCCCAACACAGGGCTTGACCCATGACCCTGGGATCATGACATGAGCCGAAATGAAGTCAGATGCTCAACCAACTGAACCACCCAGGTACCCCATATATTTTTTAAGGATTGGTCTTTACTTGTAGCAACCTGTTCTCTATATGTGCTTTAAAAAACAGTTTTATTGAGGCATAATTTGCATGCCATTATAAGTGTTCAATTCAATAACCTTTTAGTGCATGAATAGTATTGTGCAATTTCCCTACAATCCAGTTTTAGATTTTCATCATCCCAAAAACTTTCCTCATGTTTACTTGCAGTCACTCCTCGTAAACATTCACAGTGCCAGATAACTACTGATCTGTTCTTTGTCTCTATAGTACACAAGCTTTAATTTTAGCAATTTCTCTATTGAGTTGAGATCATATTGAGACAAATGTATAGAATTATTACTATATTTATGTTTTTATTCAACCCGTATTTACCAAACACTTATTAAATAGTTAATACAGTGGTAGATACACTGTATACCCATCATAGTGCAAACAGTTGAAAGAAGGAAACATGAGTTGAAATGTAGTTGAAAATTTCATGAGTTAGGGGGAACAAAGTAGATATAAGTTTCATGATTCATGAATTCTTTATTATGGATGTAAATTAAATGATACATAACTTAAAACATAAGTAATATAATTTGGTAAAATAATCAAAATTACTAAAATATCTTCTGAAGTGAGTGATTGATTCATGAACATGATCATCTGATATCAACCGTTATATGTATTAACACAATATGCCATTGGATGTTCTTAAATTACTCAATTTTGTGGGGAATAATTAAATAATATCTTTAATTTGTGATTTATAAAACAGAAAAGTCAAAATATACTTATTTAATAACTTCCCTACAAAAGTATTCTGCAACACTTAACTTACAGCTTTATTTAGGATTTTAACCCTTAATACCACATTTGTTTTAGTCTGAAAGAGTGCAAAGCAAGTTTCCATAAAATGTGCCACTTTGGCATCCAGACTCTTTTGAGCTGAATGCAATCAAGACCCAGCACTAAATAAAAACTTTCATCTTTCCCTTAAAATACCTAAAAGAATTTAGATAGGGAGACTAAGCCAGTAATAAAGTTGTTACCAAGAGATAACTTCTTTAAATGAGCTATCTGTATGGCAGGACAAAGATCTAATTACCAAATATCTACTCATCTTATCTACTCCAGTCATCCTGTGACTAGCTCTCCTCCCCTTTCAAATCTTAGGTCCCTATCCCATTCTTTAGTGTAAGATGTCATGTAATCCTCAATTGGCTGACTTGACCTTGGGTCTGACATTCTTATAGGGCCCCCATATGTATGTTATTAAATTTGTTTTTATCCTGTTAATCTATATTATATTAATTTGATTATTATACCAAAGAACCTAGGAAGGTAGAATAAAGTTTTTTTTCCTTCCCTCCCCAACAAATCTTATTTGTCATGTTTAACATTATTCATTAATTGGTTCATTCACCAGATTTCTTTTGCCCTTGACATCTACCAAACACTATTCTACATGCTGAAAAATTAGTATTGAACACAAATATGGAGTCCTTGCTACTGTGGAACTTACATTATAGTGAGAGAGACATAAAATAATACATTGAAAAAAATCAAAAACACATGGAGAAAAAAAATAAAGCAGGATCAACAGAATAGAGAGTTATGGGAGATGGAAAATGGCTTATTTAAGTAAAGTGGTCAGGGAAGTTATTTCTGAGATGGTAAAATTTTCAGCAAAATAAAATGAATGAATGAATGAATGAATGAATGAAATGAGGAAGTGAAATATGCAGTGTCTAGAGGAAGAGCAACCCAGGCAAAAGGATTTATACAGAGGCCCTGAAGCAAGAACTTGCTTGCCATATTGGAAGGACATCAGGAGGCCAACATGGCTATTATTGAATGAAAAAGGAGGACAGTATTGTATATGAGATCAGAAAAGAAGCTGAAGACCAGATCATGTGTGCCTTGTAGGCCAGGCCAAGAAATTAGATTTTATTCTGAGTGCCATACAAACCACTGAAGTGTTTGGACTAGAAGAGTGACATGATCTGATTTACATTTTTAAACATTCACTCTGGATTTTTTTGGATACTTGACAGCTGGGAAGAGGGAGGTAAATGTGGAAGTCAAGAGACTAATTAGAAAGTAATTCCTTGATGGAATTTTAAACTGGGGTGGAGCAGTAGAGGTGGTAAAGAGTGGCTGGATACTGGATAATCTGTATTTTGAATATAAGGCCAACAGGATTTGCTGATGTGTACAATGTGGGTTGTAAAGGAAAGCCAGGTTGACACCAAGGATTTTGTCCAAAGAAAAAGGAAAACTGGAGTTGCCATTAACTAATATGAAGAAATATTCGGGCTAAACTGGTTAAAGAGTGTTAAAAATCAGGATTTCAGTTTGGAACATGGGTTGCTTGAGTTGTCTGTTATGCATGCAAGTGAAGATCTTGAGCAGGAAATTAGACTGAGTTTGGAGTTCATCATAGAGGTCAAGGATGGAGATTTAATTTTATGAATTACCAGTGTAGAGACAGCATTTTAAAGCCATGAGCCTGAATGAGACCACCTAAGATATTAATGTAAATGGAAGATAAAAGAAGAGCTTAAGAAGATAGTAAAGTAGGAGGATTCTGAGTTCACCTTCTACAAAAGACACATCAAGGTAGCAAATAAATATAGTGCACCTCATTCTTAAATGACTGCAACACTAGCAGAATAGCTTTTCCACAGTTAAAGGTATAAAGAAAAAACATACCTCAAGAAAGCTAGGAGGGGAATATACTTGGTTAGCAACCAAACCCCTAGCATGGACCACAAGCAGGAGGGATATCACAGGCAGAGACATCTTCCCTGAGGAACAAGAGGATCAAGTCTCACATTGGACGCTCCCATCCTGGAAATTCACACAAGGAATAGAAGCCCCCATATCATCTGGCTTTGAAATTTTAGGGGGGGGCTTAACTCCTGGTAATCCAGAGTGCTATAGAAAATTGAGACCCTGCTCTCAAAAGGCTATCACACTATATCACCCACTCCAATACCCAACAGAGATGCAGCACTTTGAAAATTCCCTGGGTTATATGAAAAAAAAAATATATATATATATGTATATATATACATATATATATATATATGTTAGAGCATGTGTTGAGGAACGTAGTTTTGTAGAAACTTTCTCACTTTCTTCAGGAACGGAAGTTCTGGGAGGCACTATTTTACTTGCTCTCCTGCAGCTTAGCTGGCCTAATGTTAATGGGACCTAGTTCTGACAATCTCCATCTACTTTGATAGTATTGCTTGTCCTACTCCAATGTTCCTTACAGACCCACAACACCTAATATGCCCACCCTGGCAGGTGCCCTTCAAATCAGCTCCCACCCTACCGCACCCTGCAGCCAGTCTCAGTGGGGACAAGCATCCCCCACAAAACAATTAATGCACATCACACCCAGTGAACAGCCCCGGCTGGGTTCATGCCCCTTAAAAGTGACTTCTGTGCTGAGAAGGCAGTCTTACCCAGAAGGATGTCCACAACAGTTATGGCCAAGTTTCTCAGCCAATTGCATTAGAGGCTAACCCCACCCACCAGTACTCCCACACCCTCTGAGCAAGCTGTGACAGGGCCCAGCCCTGCCCACCAGTGTTAGTGTAGTAGTTGCAGCCCAGTCACAACAGGAGAGCACAGGAAGCCCACACAAGGATTACCCTGGAGTGTCTGGTTCTGGTGACTGGGGGATTGCACTTCTGGGCCCCATAAGATGCCCTCTATGTAAGACCACTACCTGAAAAACCAGGAGATGTAGCTGACCTACTTAATACATAGAAACACAGCAAATCAGACAAAATAAGGAGACAGAGGAATATGTTCCAAATGAAGGAACAACACAAAACCTCAGGGACAAAAATGAAATTGAGATAAACAATCTGCCTGATAAAGAGTCAAAGCAGTGGTCATAAAGATGATTGTGAGACTTGACAGAAGAGTAGGTGAACTCAATAAGAATTTCAACAAAGACAGAAAATATAAAAAAGAACCAAGCAGAGATGAAGAATACAATAACTAAATGAAATATACTCTAGAAAGACTCAATAGCAGATTAGAGGATGCAGAAAAACAGATCAGTGATTGGGAAGACAGTACAGTGGAAACTATCTAAGCTGAACAGATAAAAGAAAAAGAAAATAATGAGAATAGGTTAAGAGATCTCTGGGACAATAACAAGCATATGAACATTCATATTATAGGGGTCCCATAAGAAGAAAGAATGGAACAAAAAATTTATTTGAAGAAATAATAGATGAAAACTTTCCTAACCAGACATCCAAAGCCAGGAAGAACAGAAAGCTTCAAACAAGATTAACCCAAGAAGGTGCCTGGGTGGCTCAGTGGGTTAACCGTCTGACATCAGCTCAGGTCATGATCTAAGAGTCCATGGGTTCAAGCCCCACATCAGGCTCTATGCTGGCAGCTTATGTATTAAAATACATAAGTTGAAGATAAAGAGAGAAATCTTAAGAGCAACAAGAGAAAAGCAAATTGTTACATACACGGGAAACCCAATAAGGCTATCAGCTAATTTTTCAGGAGAAATTTTGCAGTCCAAAGAGGAATAACATGATATATTCAAAGTGTTTAAAGGAGAAAAAAAAAACCTACAACCGAGAATACTCTATCTGGCAAGGTTATCTTTCAGAATTTAAAAGAAAGATAAAGAGTTTCTTAGACCAAAAAAAAAAAAAAAAGTTAAAGTAGTTCATTACCACTTAAACAGGCCTTATAAGAAGTGTTAACACAAGAAGTGTTTTCATGAAGCAACAAGAGAGAGAAAGAGAGAGAGAAAGAGGGAAAGGGAGAGAGACAGAGAGAAGCTATAAGTCGAAGTAAAAACAAATTATTAAAGGGAAAAATTTCATTCAAAGCAAATACATAGTAAAGATAGTAGATCAATCACTTAATGCTAGTATGAAGGATAAAGGACAAAAGTAAAATGAATTATATTTAGAATAAGTAGTTAAGGAATACACAAAAAGATGAAAATTTTATGTCATATACAAAAAAATGTGGAGAGAAGAAGTGAAAATGTAGTCCTTTTAGAATGTGTTCAAATGTAAGTGACCATAAACTTAAAATAGACTACTATATACATAGGATGTTACATATAAACCTTATGATAACCACAAACTAAAAACTATAATGGATATGCAAAACATAAGAGAGAGGATTTCAAGCATAAAACTAAAGGAAATCACAAGTAAAGAGTAAGAGAAGAAGAAAGGAACAGAGTACTAAAAAGCAATCAGAAAATAATTAACAAAATGACAATAACTACATACCTATCACGACTTGCTTTAAACATAAATAGACTAAATGTTCCCATCAAAAGACATAAAGTGGTTGAAAGGATAACAAAAAACAAGATATATCTGCATGCTATTTACAAAAGAGTCACTTCAGGGGCGCCTGGGTGGCTTAGTAGTTGAGCTTGAGCATATGACTCGATTTTGGCTCAGGTCATGATCATGGTTTCCTGAGTTTGAGCCTCACATCAGGCTCAGCACTGACTTTACGGAGCCTGCTTGGGATGGTCCCTCTCTCTTTGCCCCTCCCTCTGCTCACACTCTATCTCTCTCAAAAATAAATAAATAAATTTTAAAAAAAGTAAACAAAAGAGTCACTTCAGACCTAAACACATAAAGACTGAATGTGAAGAGATGGAAAAAGATATTCTATGCAAATGGAAGCAGAAAAACAACAACAAAAAAGTTGGGGTAACAAGAGATTTTAATGCAAAAAAGTGTAACAAATGAGTGTATTACATAATGATAAAAGGATTGATATTTCAAGAGGATATGACAATTCTAAATATCTATATCAATATAGGAGCACCTAAATATATAAAGAAAATATTAACATACATAAAGGAAAAGACTTACAGTAATACAATAAGATTAAGGGGCTTTAACACACTACTATATCAATGGATATATCATCCAAACAGAAAATTAGTGAGGAAACTGTGTCTTTGAACAACACATTAAACCAGATGGATTTACAAGATACATAGAGAACATTCATTCTAAAAACAGCAGATTACATATTTCTTTCAAGTGCACATGGAACATTTTCCAGGATAGATCACATGCTAAGCCACGAAACATGTCTCAATAAATTTAATAAGACTGAAATTATATCAAGCATCTTTTCCAACCACAAAGGTATAAAACTACAAATCAATTATGGGAAAGAAAACTGGAAAAAAATACAAACACATGAACTTTAAACAATATGCTACTAAGTAACCAGTGGATTAAAAACGAAACCAAAAAGGAAATAAAAAAAAATACCTGGAGAGAAATGAAAAGGGAGACACTACAATTCAAAATCTTTGGGATTCAGCAAAAGCAGTTGTAAAAGGGAAATAGCATAACAGACCTAACTTGAGAAATGAGAAAAATCTCTAATAATCTAATTATACTAAAGGAAATAGAAAAAGAAGAACAATGTCCAAAATTCATAGAAAGAAGGGAATATTTAAAGATCAGAGTGGAAATAAATGAAATAGAGACTAAAAACACAATAAAAAATATCAATGAAACCAAGAGCCATTTTTTGAAAACAAACAAACAAACAAACAAACAACATTTATTAACCTTTAGCTAGACTCATGAAGAAAAAAAAAGGGAAAACTCATATAACCAAGAATCAAAGAGAAGTTAAAACTGACACCACAGAAATACAAAGAATTATGAAACTACTGCAGAAAATTATTTACCAACCAACTGGAGACCTAGAAGAAAGGGATAAGTTCCTAGAAACATATTCTTCTAAAATGAACTCAGGAAGAAATAGAAAATCTGAACATACTGATTACTAGTAATAAAGTTGAATTGGCAATTAAAAAAAAAACAAACTTACAACAGACAAAAGTTCAGAACCAGATGCCTTCACAGAGAAATACAACCAAACATTTAAAGAATTAATACCCATCTTTCTCAAATGATTCCAAAACAATTGAACAGGAAAGAATGCTTCCAATTCATTTTATAAGGCCAGTATTACTTTATACCAAACCAGACAAAGAAACTACAAGAAAAGAAAACCATAAGCCAATATCTCTGATGAACATAGATGCAAAATATTAAAAAAATATTACTGAAAAATATTCAGCAATTCATTAAAAGGATTATTCACCATAATGATGTAGGATATATTCCAGGGATACAAGGATAGTTTGATAACCACAAATCAATCAATGTGATATACCACATTAACAAAATGAAGGATATAAACCAAGTCATCTCAATAAGTAAAGGAAAAACATTTGACAAAATTAAAAAAACATTCATGATAAAATTCTCAACAAAGTGAGTATAGAAGGAACATACCTCAACATAACAAGAGCCATATATGACAAACCAACAACTACCATCATATTCAATAGTGAAAAGCTAAAAACGTTTTCTCTAAGATCAAGAACAAAACAAGTTGGTCCACTCTCATGCTTTTATTCAGCATAATACTGGAAGTCCTAGCCACATTAATTAGACAAGAAAAAGAAATAAAAATCATCCAAATTGGTAAGGAGGAAGTAGTATTTTTCACTAAACAAGAAAAAATGATTCTAAGATTAGTATGAAACCACACACAAAAAAACCCTGAATAGCCAAAGCAATCTTGAGAAAGGAGAATGAAGCTGGAGATAGTACTATTTCAAATTTTACACATTACTACAAAGCTACAGTAATCAGAACAATATGGCACTGACACAATAACAGACCCATAGATAAACAAAACAGAAAAGTGAGCCCAGAATTAAACCCATGCTTATATGGTCAGTTAATTTACAATAAACAAAGCAAGAATATTCAATGGGGAAAAGATAGCCTCTTCAATAAATGGTGATGGGAAAACTGGACAGCTATTTGCAACAGGATGAAAATGTACCACTTTTTTACATCATATACAAAAATAAACTCAAAATCAATTAAAGACTTAAATGTAAGATCTCAATCCATAAACCTCCTAAAAGAAAATTTAAGCAGTAACTTCTTGGACATTGGTCTTAGCAATATTTTTTTGGATTTGTATACACAAGCAAAGGTAACACAAGCAAAAATAAAAACAAAAAAAAAATTGGAACTGTAGCAAACTAAAGCTTTTGCACAGTGAAGGAAAACATCAACACAATGAAAAGGTAATGTACTGAATGGGAGAAGAGAAGATATTTACAAATTTTATATCCAATAAAGGGTTAATATCCAAAATATATAAAGAACTTACAAAACTCAAACCCTCCTAAAAAACAATTCAATTTAAGAAATGAGCAGAGGACATGAATAGACATTTTTCCAAAGAAGACATCTAGATGGCCAACAGACATATGAAAAGATATTCAATATCACTAATGACTAGAGAAATGCCAATCAAAACCACCATGAGACGTCTCACACCAGTCAGAATGCCTAGTATCAAAAAGATAAGATACATCAAGTGTTTGCAAGAATGAGAGAAAAAGGGAGCACCTCAGTGTCTCAGTCTGTTAAGTGTCCAACTCTTGGTTTCAGCTCCCATCATGATCTCACGGTTTGTGAGTTTGAGCCCTCTGTCAGGCTCTGTGCTCCACAGAGCCTGCTTGGGATTCTCTCTCTCCCTTCCTTTCTCTGTCCCTCCCCAGTCATGCTTGCTCTCTCTCTTTCTCTCTATAGATAAATAAATAAATAAATAAACAAACTTTGAAAAATAACTTAATTACAAAAAAGAATGTAGAGAAAAGGGAACTCTTGTGCATTGTTGGTGGAAATCTAAATTGGTGCAGCTACTATGCAAATAGTATGGAATCTTTTTTCAAAAAACTAAAAGTAGAAATAGCATATAATTCAGTAATTCCACTTCTAGATATTTACCCAGGGAAAACAAAAACACTAATTTGAAAGATATATGCACCCCTATGTTTATTGCAGTATTATTTATAGTAGCCAATATATGAAAGCAATCTAAGTGTCCATCAATAGATGAAGGGATAAAGAAGATGTAATAATATTTTTCAGCCATGGAAATGAATGAAATCTTGCCTTTTTGACAACATGGATGGGCCTAGAGGGTATTATGCTAAGTAAAATAAGTCAGTCAAAGACAAACACCACATGGTTTGACTTATATGTGGAATCTAAAAAAATGAACAAACAGAAATAAATTTTCAAATACAGAAAGGAAACTGGTGGCTGCCAGAGGGAAAGCATATGGAGGGATGGGCAAAGTAGGTAAAGGGGATTAAGAGGTACAAACTTCCAGTTACAAAATAAATAAGTCATGAGGATGAAAAGTACACCATAGGGAATATAGCCAGTAATATCGTATTAACCTTGTATAGTGACACATAGTAACTACACTTATCATGGTGAACATTTTATAATCTATATCAATGTTGAATCACTATATTATACACCTGAAACTAACATAATATTGTAAGCTAAGTATACTTCAATTAAAATTTAAAAATAATAAATAGAAAAGAAGAGAAGAGGGACATTTCAGGATTTGGACTTGGAAAACTATAGTGTTTAGAAGTCTGGAAAATAAAAAAAAAAAAGATCCAAGAAAGGGGATTAATAAGACACAGCCAAAAAAGTGGATCACAAATAAAAAATGGTCTCCTTGAAAGCCAAGTGAAGAAAACAAATTCCCGTATATAATCACTGTTATACAACAGGGACAAGGGGTAGAAATATGTATCATAAACTAATGCTAATAATAAAAAATAACGGTTCCTAGGATTCTCTAGCCTGTGGGAGCAAATTAGATCAAAATAACATTAGTACATGAATTTTATTAGCTAACTGGTTTCAATCTTCTAATACTAGACATCTAGCTCCCTGCAGATTTAAATGAGAGCTGTGCTGTATTCACAAACTCTATTTCCCTTTGCAAATTATTCCTATTTTAGTTAGTTATGTTCATTGTACCTTTTTATTACTTTTATAAAGATAAGGTCTCTTGTGAAGCCTCTTCATTGTTTCCTCCAAATAGGTTTTTGTTTGGTTGATTCTTAGACCTGCCTGACATGCCCAGATGTGTTTGAAACCCAGCAGTAGATACAGATGGAGTTATTTTTTAGAAGACTTTCAGCAAAGAAACTTCAGTTGAGCCTGTCTTGTCATTGTCCAAACATGTCCACACCCTAGTTGTTTCTGGCTATGCAGCTACGATCTGGATTACATTTTCTGCCAAATTATGTACAAAATACAATAGAAAAAGTGATGTAAAAAAACACAGAAGACATATGAACTAATTTTTCTTGAGGCAGAATGGGGAAAGCTGGAGAGTCAAGCAATAGACACATATTCACAAAAAAGCTGATTTTGTGGTGGGCCTTGAAAGACGTGTGATTTTGCCAAGTGAAAAAAATGGACAGACAAGGCATTATAAGTCCAGGGTACATGAACAGATCATGGATGCATGAAAGCATGACACATTTAAGAATAAGTAAAAAACCTTATTCCTATAGGAAGAGATGACCAATGTGATGAAATAAAAAAAAAAAAAACAGGTTTATTGAGAATGTGAAGAGATTCTCATAGTTTACTAAGAGGTTCAATTTTTATTCTATAGGTAATGGGGACACTGAAGCTTTTTTCTATGCCTTTATTGAAGGTTTTGAACTGGAGAGTTGCATTATTGAATCTATATTTTAGAAGAAATAACTGATTACTATGTAGATGGCAGATACAGAGAAATATGAGAACAATTCAAATAGTTGAATAAGAGAAAATGAAGGACTAAACTAAGAGAGTGGCAAGTGAATGGAGAAAGGACAAATGTGATCAAGATTCTTGGGAGTAAAGTTGACAAGGTTTAGTGACTAAATGTATGTAGTTAGTTAAAGAAAACTAGGCATAAAAGCTGATTCTGAGGTTTCAATGTTGATAACCATGTAGATGGTAATGCAACAAGAAATAGAGAAGCAGATACAGATCTGTAGGAAGAGATAGTTGACTCAGTTTTGAATCAGCTGAGTTTAAAGTATCTATTCTACATCCAGCTATATGCCTCTTTTATTAAGAGACAACTGGAAATATGAACTTGGAACTAAGAAGTGAGGTATAACCTATAAATACAGATTTAGGAATTATCAACATAGATGTTAGTTGAAGTCATGGGCATGATTGGGTCACCTAGGTCGAAAGAATATAATGAAGAATTATTAATTTATTAAACAAATTCTTAATAAAGAGGTACTAATAAAGTGGCACCTAACAAAGAGTTGTGATAAGACTTAATAAAGAATTGTGAGAAACGTGGCAGAGTCCCTGTTTTTATTTATCTGAGCTGTATTACAATCTTGTGTGGAGAGACAGATTTCAAACAAAAATTACTTAATAAATTACAATTGTGTTAAGTGCCTATGAAGAAACTACATGATCCTAAAAAAAATCCTGTAGCAGAAGGACCTGAAATAATTTTTAGGGGCTGAAAACAGTCAATAAAACATTCTTAAGGAAATAACTTTTGAGATTTGAAGGAAGAGTAATAGTTAACCAAGCAAAAGGAGGGAGTTAGAAGCGGAATTTCAGGGCCAGAATAATTTTCCCTAAATTCCCAGAGGGAGGAGAAATGTAGAGCTTTGTATAACTGTAGAAAGCACAGAGAGGAGGTGTGTTCCTTTTCTAAATATATGGGGCATTAGAAAAGCAGAAAACCTCCTACTTTTAAACATCAAGTAATGTTGGATACAATATAACAAATATTATTTTATATGCATATCCTAACTTTCAGTAAAGGAAATGGTTAGGGGTCTATCAACCTATGGTTTATAAAAAGCAATAAACATGAGTCCCCTACAAATAAATGTAAAGTGAAGATTTATCAAAGATTTATTTAATTTATTAACAAGGGAGCAAGTGGTATAGTAAGGTCAGATCAAAGGAGAATTCGAAGAATAGGGGTTTTATAGTTGAAGAGGAAAGACATACTGAAAGGTTTGTTACATTAGATACAGAATTGGTTAATGTACCATAAGTCAGTAAGATCATAATCTTTAGGATTATGATTTTATTTTTGCCTGATAGGAATCAATTGCACATCTACTAGACAAAACCCAACAAGTTAACATGTAGTTTTTCAAATTCTTGGCCCTAGTCAATAGTAAATAGTACATTACACCAGGTACCTTCTCCTACAGAATTAAATAATCCTTGGGTAGGCCCTTTATTTAATGTTTCAATATGTCACTGAATGGGAAAATAGCATTCTATCATTTAATTTCTAAGTTTTTGATATTTCTTATTCTTTTTCTTAATAGGCCCCCCAAAAATAGAAACTTCAAAACAGGAGTAGTAAACATAAATTCCATGAAGTCATGTAAAAAACACAAGAGTTTGTTTTATTAACTGCTGGATCTCTAGTGCTTATAATAATGTTTGACATAGCAGGCATTTAATATATATTTGTTGACTAAATAAATGAATACATTTACATTTTAGTTGATCTGAGAATATCTGCTACTCTCCATCAACGGAACTTTGAGTTTAGTGGACGCATAAGGACATAAGGGCCTTACGTCTGTGAAAAATGGGAATTTGAAACTGTGGGTCTTCTCAAAAAGCCAAGATCTTCTATAGTCTATACATACCTTAAGCGAAAGGAAGGACTAGAAAAAAATAAACCCTACCAGCATAGGAAGTTTGTCTATATTACCTTAAGTTCTAGAATATAAAAATGTTGCCCTCCTTGAAAATTAATTTTCCCTCACATAAGTTTTACACTACCTGCATATTCTAAGAGCACCAAAGCCAGTAAATTAGCATAAGAATTAACCTCATTATGGTGACATTTCTAAGGAAGCTATCAGACACATCCTCATCTCAGGATTGCCATGCAGGATTACAATAAAAACCCTAACAAACACAAATTCACAATCCAAAATTACATAGCACACCAATACACAAACTATCATGAACAAAAGTTAACAGAAAGAATAAATAGCAGACCCAGAGGAAATAATCCAAGAACATAGCTGAAAGAAACAGAGATCACTAATAGGGGAAGTTAAGGATAAATTGAGAATGTCCAAACTACATTTAATAGAAAACCGAGCAAGAAGGAATAATGAGTATGGGAAGAAGCAATATTTAGAGCAATGTTTTAGAATTTTCCAAAATCGATGGAATATTTAAATCCCCATATTTAAGAAACTGGTTAAAACCAAAGGAAAGAGGGGAGCCTGGGTGGCTCAGTCAGTTAGGCATCAGCTTCAGCTCAGGTCATGATCTCATGGTTTGTGGGTTCGAGCCCCACATCAGGCTCTGTGCTGACAGCTCAGAGCCTGGAGCCTGCTTCTTATTCTGTCTCCCTTTCTCTGCCCCTCCCCTCCTGGCTCTCTCTCAAATAAATAAATAAATAAATAAATAACAAAAAGGAAAAGAAGGAATCGCCTGAGATGAAGCTGGAGAGTGAGACAAAACTCAGATCATGGAAGGTTTTTCTAGCTATCTTAAGGATTTTGATCTTTATTCTAAGAGCAATGAGAAACCATTGAAAGGTCATAAATAAGGAAGTAGCATGATCAGACTACATTTGAAAAACATTTGACAGAATTATAAGTAATGGGATAGAAGAGAGCAAAAGAGTAGATTCAAGGAGACCAGTTGGGAGGCTATTAACAAGTGAGAGCTGATGATAGATTGAACCAGGTGGTAATAGAAAAATAGAGAAAAATGGATATTTAGGAAGTATAATTGCAGGGTTGGATGGTAGATTACATACAAAAGTGAGGAATAGAGAGAAGTGAAGAATGGCTTCCAATATTCTGGTTGGTAAAACTAGGTAAAAAGTGATAACATTTCCTGGATTAAAGAATACTGAATGAATATCAGGTTTATGGAAGCGGAATGGAGATCGTGAGTTCAGTTTTCAGCATGAGGAGTGTAAGGCGATTTTGAAACCCTTTTGGTCACTATTGTTAAAAGAGTGGACTAAAAACTACAAGGCAGTAGGGGTGCCTGGGTGGCTTGGTCAGTTAAGCATCCATCTTCAGCTCAGGTCATGATATTGTGGTTCGGAGTTTGAGCTGGACTCTGTGCTGACAGCTTAGAACCTGGAACTTGCTTCGGATTCTGTCTCCCTCCCTCTCTGCCCCTCTCCCTCTCACACTCTGTCTCCCTTTCTGTTTCTCAAAAATAAATAAACATTAAAAAATAAAAAAATAGAAGGGAGTAAGATCACAAAGAAAAGTCATACAGAATAGAAAAAAATCTAGTAGAACATGATGGCATGAAACCCAGGAGAGGAGAGACACAAGAAAGTTTCAAATACTTACATTGGGGAAGATGGTGGCTTAGGAGGATGCTGAGCTCACTCATCATGCTGATTGCTTAGATTCCACCCACATCTGCCTGAATAACCCAGAAAACCACCAGAAGACTAGCAGAACAGACTCTCCTGAGCCAAGCATAGACAAGAGGCCCATGGAAGAGGGTAGGAAGGGTGGAGAGGCAGTGCATGCTACACGGACTGGTGGGAGGGACCCAGGGCAGTGGAGGGGCAGCCCACCAGGCAGGGCAGAGACCCCAAAGTCTGGCTTGCAAAAGTGGAGGGGCCAGACTGCATGAATCCTGACAGCCAGCGGGACTTAACATCTGGAATGTTAAAAGTCAACAGCTCTGCTCTTGGAGAACAGGGAGGACAAGAGGACTCTTGGAGGAAGAGTTGTTGAGTCCTGGAAGGACAGAGCTCAGTGTGGGAACAAAGGCGCAAGCACCATTTCTGTCTCCCATCCTCCAGCTGAAATTCCAAAGGGAACCAGTTCCCATGATCAAACTTGCTTGCAACTCACAAACGCCCAAAGCTGTGCTTCTGTGGGTCCATCACTCTGATGGGCCTGCCTCCTCCTGGTGCTGCAGGGCCGCTCCCTCAGGGGACCACCAATGACAAAGCAAGCTAAGCCTGCCCTTTCCATCACTATGGACCTTGAGCACCCACCCCATCTAACATGCGCTTGGCCAGATCCCATCAAAGCAGCACCACAAGCCTGGCAGTGTGCACGTAGCCCAGACAGGTGCCACACCACTCCACAGTGAGTTCTGCCCCTGGGAGAGGGGAGATGAGGTACACACCAGTCTGACTATGGCCCCAGTGGTGGACTGGGGACAGACATCGGGTCTGACTCCAGCCCCACCCGCCAACACAAGTTTCTCTGGACAGCACAGGAGAAGTGCCTTGCAGTTTGGAGCTACCACAGGGACTAGCCAAAATGATGAAATGGAAGAATTCTCCTCAAAAGAAACTCCAGAAAGTAGAGACAGCTAATGAATTCATCAAAACTGATTTAAGCAGTATAAGGGAACAAGAATTTAGAATAATAGTCATAAAATTAATCGCTGGGATTGAAAAAAGCATAAAGGTGAGCAGAAAATCTATTGCTACAGAGATCAAGGGACTAAAAAATTGTCATGAGGAATTAAAACATGCTATAAATTAGGTGTAAAATAAACTGGAGGCAGCCATAGCACGGATTGAAGAGGCAGAGGAGAGAATAGGTGAATTAGACATAAAATTATGGAAAAATAGGAAGCTGAGAAAAAGAGAGATAAAAAAAAATCCAGGAGTATGAGGGGAGAATTAGAGAATGAAGTGATGCAATCAAATGGAACAATATCCATATCAAAGTAATCCCAGAAGAAGAAGAAGAGAGAGAAAGGGGCTGAAGGTGTACTTAAACAAATCATAGCTGAGAACTTCCCTAATCTGGGGAAGGAAACAGGCATTGAAATCCAAGAGGCACAGAGAACTCCTTTCAAAAGTGTAACATGAATCAATCTTCTGCAACACAAATCATAGTGAAACTGGCAAAATACAAGGATAAAGAGAGAATTCTGAAAGCAACTAGGAATAAACGGGCCCTAACATACAAAGGTAGAAACATAAGAGTAGTCGAAGACCTATTTACTGAAACTTGGCAGAACAGAAAGGAATGCCAGAAATTCTACAATATGACGAACAGAAAAAAATATGCAGCCAAGAATCCTTTATCCAGCAAGTCTGCCATTCAGAATAGAAGGAGAGATAAAGGTTTTCTCAAACAAACAAAAACTGAAGGGATTCATCACCACCAAACCAGCCCTACAAGAGATCCTAAGGGGGACTCTGTGAGTGAAATATTGCAAGGACAATAAAGTACCAGAGACATCACTACAAGCATGAAACCTACAGATATCACAATGACTCTAAACCCATACCGTTCAATAACACTGAATGTAAACGAACTAAATACTCAAAACAAAAGACATAGGGTATCAAAATGGATAAAGAAAACAAGATCCATCAATTTTCTTTCTACAAGAGACTCATTTTAGACCTGAGGACACCTTCAGATTGAAAGTGAGGGGATGGAGAACTATCTATCATGCTACTGGAAGCCAAAAGAAAGCTGGAGAAACCATACTTATATCAGACAACCTAGACTTTAAATTAAAGGCTGTAACAAGAGATGAAGAAGGGCATTATATAATAATTACAGGGTCTATCCATCAGGAAGAGCTAACAGTTATAAATGTCTATGTGCTGTATATGGGAGTCCCAAAATACATAAAACAATTAAGCACAAACATAAGCAACCTTACTGATAATAATGTGGTAATTGCAGGGGACTTTAATACTCCACTTACAACAATGGATAGATCATCTAGACACACGGTCAATAAAGAAACAAGGGCCCTGAATGATACATTGGATCAGATGGACTTGACAGATCTATTTAGAACTCTGCATCCCAAAGCAACAGAATATACTTTCTTCCTGAGTGTCTATGGAACATTCTCCAAGATAGATCACATACTGGCTCACAAAACAGCCCTTCATAAGTATAAAAGAATTGAGATCATACCATGCACACTTTCAGACCACAATGCTATGTAACTTGAAATCAACCACAGGAAAAAGTCTGTAAAACCTCCAAAAGCATGGAGGTTAAGGAACACCCTACTAAGGAATGAATGCGTCAAACAGGCAATTAGAGAAGAAATTTAAAAAAATATTTGGAAACAAACGAAAATTAAAATACAACAATCTAAACACTCTGGGATGCAGCAAAGGCAGTCCTGAGAGGAAAATACATTGCAATCGAGGCCTATCTCAAGAAACAAGGAAAATCCCAAAGACAAAATCTAACAGCAGCACACCTAGAGGAAATAGAAGCAGAACAGCAAAGACACCCCAAAACCAGCAGAAGAAAATAAATAATAAAGATCAAAGCAGAAATGAACAATACAGGATCCAAGAAAAAAAAATAGTAAAGCAGATCAATGAAACCAAGAGTTGGATTTTTGAAAAAATAAACAAAATTAATAAAAGTCTAGCCAGGTTTCTCAAAAAGAAAAGGGAGGGGGCCCAAATAGATAAAATCATGAATGAAAATGGAATTATTACAACCAGTCCCTCAGAAATACAAGAAATTATCAGGGAATACTAGGAAAAAATTATACGCCAACAAACTGGACAACTTGGAAGTAATGGACAAATTCCTAAGCTCCCACACACTTCCAAAACTCAAACAGGAAGAAATAGAAAGCTTGAACAGACCCATAACCAGCAAAGAAATTGAATAAGTTATCAAAAATCTCCCAACAAATAAGAGTCCAGGACCAGATGGCTTCACCAGGGAATTCTACCAGACATTTAAAGCAGAGATACTGATCCTTCTCAAGATGTTCCAAAAAATATAAAGGGAAGGAAAATTTCCAGACTCATTCTATGAAGCCAGCATTCCTTTGATTCCCAATCCAGACAGAGACCCAGAAAAAAAAGAGAACTACAAGCCAATATCCCTAATGTTTATGGAAGCAGAAATTCTCAACAAGATACTAGCAAATCGAATTCAACAGCATATAAAAAGAATTATTCACCATGATCAAGTGGGATTGTTTAATATAGCGTTGGAAGTTCTAGCATCACCAATCACACAACAAAAGGAAATCAAAGGCATCAAAATTGGCAAAGGTGAAGTCAAGCTTTCACTTTTTGCAGGTGACATGATACTATACACGGAAAACCCAATAGACTCCACCAAAAGTCTGGTAGAACTGATACATGAATTAAGCAAAGCCACAGGAGACAAAATTAATGTACAGAAATCAGTTGCATTCTTACACATTAACAATGAAGCAATAGAAAGACAAATAAAGAAACTGATCCCATTCACAACTGCACCAAGAATCATAAAATAACTAGGAATAAACCTAACCAAAGATTTAAAAGATCTGTATGCTGAAAACTCTAGAAAGCTTATGAAGGAAATTGAAGAAGATGCAAAGAAATGGAAAAATATTCTGTGCTCATGGATTGGAAGAATAAATATTGTCAAAATGTCAATACTACCCAAAGCAATCTCCACATTCAATGCAATCCCAGTCAAAACTGCAGCAGCATTCTTCTCAAAGCTAGAACAAGCAATCCTAAAATTTGTATGGAACCACAAAAGACCCCAAATAGCCAAAGTAATATTGAAGAAAACCAAAGCGGGAGGCATCACAATCCCAGACTTTAGCCTCTCTACACAGCTGTAATCATCAAGACAGCATGGTATTGGCACAAAAACAGACACATAGACCAATGGAATAGAATAGAGACTCCAGAATTGGACCCACAAACGTATGGCCGACTAATCTTTGACAAAGCAGGAAAGAATATCTAATGGAAACAAGACAGTCTCTTTAACAAATGGTACTGGGAGAACTGGAGAGCAACATGCAGAAGAATGAAACTAGACCACTTTCTTACACCATTCACAAAAATAAACTCAAAATAGATGAAGGACCTGAATGTGAGACAGGAAACCATGAAAACCCTAGAGAAGAAAGCAGGGAAAAACCTCTCTGACCTCAGCCGCATCAATTTCTTACTTGACACATCTCCAAAGGCAAGGGAATGAAAACCAAAAATGGACTATTGGGACCTCATGAAGATAAAAATCTTCTGCACTGCAAAGGAAACAATCAACAAAACTAAAAGCAACTGATAAAATGTGAAAAGATATTTGCAAATGACATATCAGACAAAGGGCTAGTATCCAGAATCTATAAAGAACTCCCCAAATTCCACACCCAAATAACAAATATTCCAGTGAAGAAATGCGCAGAAGACATGAATAGACACTTCTCTAAAGAAGACATCCAGATGCCCAACAGGCACATGAAAAGATGCTCAATGTCACTCCTCATCAGGGAAATACATATCAAAACCACATTGAAATACCACTTTATGCCAGTCAGAGGGGCTAAAATGAACAAATCAGGAGACTATAGATGCTGGAGAGGATGTGGAGAAACGGGAACCCTCTTGCACTGTTGGTGGGAATGCAAACTGGTGCAGCCACTCTGGAAAACAGTGTGGAGGTTCCTCAAAACATTAAAAATAGATCTACCCTATGACCCAGCAACAGCACTGCTAGGAATTTACCTAATGGATACAGGAGTGCTGACGCTTAGGGGCCCTTGTACCCCAATGTTTATAGCAGCACTTTCACCAATAGCCAAATTATGGAAAGAGCCTAAGTGTCCATCAACTGGTGAATGGATAAAGAAGATGTGGTTTATATATACAGTGGAATACTACTTGGCAGTGAGAAAAAATGAAATCTGGCCATTTGTAGCAATGTAGATGGAACTGGATAGTATTATGTTATGTGAAATAAGTTGGAAAGAGAAAGACAGATACCATATGTTTTCATTCATATGTGGATCCTGAGAAATTTAACAGAAGACCATGGTGGAGGGGAAGGGGGAAAAAGTTACAGAGAGGAAAGGAGGCAAACCATAAGAGACTCTCATAATTAAAACACTTAGCACCTTTGACCCATGTTATACTTTGTGGTTGTACGCATATTTCTCTCAGGTAAATATTAACTCCTTAAAAGTAGAAACTATCCCTTTCCCAGAGAAGATGTTTGGTAAATTTCTACTGAACAGAATTATCCCAATAAGATGACTATAGCTTCTTCAAAGAAACCAGTGTAGTCTAATAGAACTTGTCTAATAGACAGTGGAAATGTTCTATATCTGTGCTAATATACAGCAGCCACTAGTCGCATGTGGCTATTGAACACTTTGAAATGGGGCTAATGCACTTGAGTGACTGAAATTTTAATTTTGCTTAACTTTAATTTAAATTTAAAATACCCACCTGCCTATGTATTGGACAGTACAGGCTGAGTGACTATGCAGTGATTTAGCAGGTGTGCAATTCAGTCTTTTCTGTGAAGTATCATTCCTCTATTGTCAAGTAAAGTCTAAACAATCAGTTAATTGGCAGGTTTTTCTTGTCTCACCTGGCTGCTTTTACACTGCACAGAGACCTTTAATCAACACTGCATGGGCAGTCTATGCTAAGCAATATTTGGAGAAAACCAAAGGAGAAGTCTTTGACCCTGGCTCCAAACAGATTAGCATTTTAAGAAGCATATAATATAAAGGCATTAGAACATTTGAGACATTAAATATATCTTGTCTACATGCTAGGAAGTAAATTGTAATAAAAAATACAGCACAGGCTAAAATCTTGAACCTGTTTACTCAGTAGAGTTCACTGCTTCAGTGTATGTTACAGAGACACAGCTAGAGTGCTTTACATGTCATCTATTTCTCAGAAATGCACTGGTTATCACAGAGAGCCCAAATGAAAAAAGCAGGGGTGACTCAGAACACATCAATAGTCACAATTAGGGAAGCAATTTAAAAAGCCACAACATAATGAGTAGAACCCAATGATTCCTTTTAATGTGAAGGACAGCTTACTTGCCAGCAAGCATATATATAGTCGTTTGACGAGAATCCCTTTTGCCAGGGACTTCCCAAACCCAGATAAAATCCCTAAACTTGCTGACTTAGTGCTGTCATCCTTTCATTTTAGATCTTGTTTATAGCCAAAGAGATTTCTGGTGAGCAAAAAGAGTCCTCTTTAGACCAGATGGATTATAATTATTTAGTTAAAAGATATGGCAAATTTTTAGGCACCAGTCTCAAAAGTATTTCACTATGTGATTATCATAAGAAAGTTTTTTTTTTTCTGACTTATATAAAAACATTTTGCCCTATAGAGATTTTCACAGATATTCTTGGTACCCAGAATACTTAGTACACTTCCTTTCTGCCTATTTCCTCTACTCTGATTTATGCTCTTACCTATTGATATATACCTAAGTTTCTAGTGGGGGTGGTTGGGAAGTGTACTTCACAAAGGTACACTGTATTGGTACAAAGGGGTTCATGGAAGAGTGAGGAAGGTAAAAGGAGGTTGGTAGATTTGACCTTTATAAACTGTCCAGCTTTAAAGACTCATTTTGACGAGACTATTAGGAATCAGCCCTGGTTTAAATCCTGGTTCTGCCCTCACTAGCGCTATGACTCTGACAAGAAACTAAACAAGTTTAGGACTGTAAAATGAAGATAATAATAGTCTTTACTTGGCAAAGCAATTGTAAGAACTAAAAACATAATGCTCATAAGGCACTTGAACTATAAGCTCCAGAAAAGCTGAGTACCAAGTCTGTATCTTCTTCAGTGTTGTATCCCTATCACCTAACATAGTTCTTGGAATAGACTGGATTGAATAATTAAATGGTTAGAAGACAGAGGCCTGAGGAAAAAACAAACAGACCTGTTTAAATGAGCCTATGTAAGATTCTGGCACAAAGGAGTTGTTTGGGGTGAAAACTGGCAGACAATTGAGAAGGAGGTTTCCTCAGCACTGCAGCTTTGTGTGGCTCATTCCAAGCAGTGGGAGGGCCTAGAATCGGCTGCCATGGCATGAACATATACTTAATATTGTTGACGATGGATGCCAGAGAACACGAGGGATTAGAGCTGATAGATTCAGTTATGGAACCCTCGTAAAATAGCTGGAGAAGTTTTTGAGAAGGGTATATTTCAGCAAACAGGATGGATTTCCATCCTTTTTGTTCTTGAGGTAAAACCTGACCTATTTTGTCGCCACAGGATGGTGAAGATCTAAAGACGTGACTCTATTGTCAAGCTGGCCTACCAAAACAGTCATTTTCCAATATTTACTAAATTGTTTTAAAATTAAACTTTTAAGGGCAGCCTGGGTGGTACAATTGGTTGTGTCTGACTAAAGCTCAGGTCATGATCTTACAGTTCACGAGTTTGAGCCACACATTGGGCTCTGTGCCAACAGCTCAGAGCCTGGAGCCTGCTTCAGATTTTGTTTCACTCTCTCTCTCTCTCTCTCTTTGCTCCTCCCCCGCTCCCACTCTGTCTATCTCTCAAAAATAAATAAACGTTAAGAAAACATGTTTTAAATTAAACTTTTAGTACTGCAAAGGCATTAGGAGTTCCCTGACATAAATATTAGTATCACCAAACACTCTATCATTTAAAACTCCCCATTGTGGGTGCTTTAATGATTTCTGCTTTTTGTTTCTTCTTTGTTTTTCCGTTATCTTGTCTTCTACTTTCTGGCTTTCCTATGCCTCATGACCTCCAATTTAGTATTTAGTAAAGCCCTCAGGATTCCTTAGTGCCACTACCCACCCTGTTACACTAGGAGTAAAGATGTTGCAGACCTTTGTGTTAAATACTACCGTATGGTAAATAAGTATCTAACAGAATTTGATACTTATTCAATTCCATTATGAGGAGAGCTACTTAAATGTGTTAAATGAAGCTATATGGCCTGAGAGGAATAACAAATTTAATCTAGGTTTTCCCTGATGCAAAGTTAATTTTTATAGCTCATACAACAGTGTCCATATATTTTAAATAAGGAAGAACAAAGGGAAACAAAAATGCAGGTTAAAGTTGGAGTGAGATTATCTAGGGAAGACTTGAAATAAAAGAGAAGAGATCCTATATGTTATAGTATAGCTGAAAAGGGAATTCACTACAGGGTTTGATGATTGTGTATATGCTGTGGATTCTCTAACACACATCTTTCCCCCAAGCTTCAGAATCACATCCTGCTGTAGCTGAATGTCTCCAGGTCACCTCACATTCAGCATGTTCAAAATGTATGTATCACCTCCCCTCACCCCAACCTTCTCTCTCTGCTCAGTGGAAGAACCACCAACCACACAAATGCCCAAGGCAGAAATACCTTCTCATCCCTTAGGCTTGAAAGATTTTTCATAATGCAAATCTGGTCTCATCATTCTCTTATCAAACCTTTAGTGCTTTGCCATTGCTTTGGAATGGCAAGGCTCTGTGATCTGTCCCCTGCCTACTCTCTAGATACCATCATATAAGAACAAAATCTGGACTTGGAGAGACTTTACACAAAAGCATTTAGTGAAAGGGAAAAAGAAACTATTGAAATAGGGATAACACTGTGACCATAAGCTCTGCAAGTCTCAAGACTTAGGCAGAAAAGGTTTTCCTTTTACACAGGAGTAAACAGAGTTAGAAAGAACTGGGTGTAGGGAAGTGTGATGGGAGGATGGCATTATTTGATAGTAGATAGATCAGATAATGTTTTATCCTAAGGCAGCAGGTTTTCTTCTGACTTAGAAGGCTGTATGCCAGATGTCTGAAGATGGATCAAGTTCAGGGATCTGGGAGAAGGACAGAATCTGAACCAAAAATTGGTTAATAAGCATTTCATTCCCATTGATCAGTGGGGGCAAAACAGTTTACCTAATCAATTATGAAGCAAAGAATAAAAGTTTGGAGGGTCTGTGTCTGACCTTATTATATGTAAGCAAGAGAGTGTAAATGAAGTGTAAAGAGAGTCTATTTAAGTCATATAGTGAAGGGGGCTTCTTTATAATAGTAAGCCATTTCCTGGAACACAAAGGGTGGGGGAATTTCTTAACTTTCCAGTTTTCCAGAAGCACTGGGGCTCAGGTAAAATTTACCATTGTCACCACATTTCTTAGTTTTCTCACTATTAAAAATATTTCATTATAGGAAGGCTGAACTTGACATGCCTTACACAGGCATTACTTGGTATCATCATAAGCTAATATTTTCTACCCAAGCACAATTTAACTGCCTTGATCCAACCCATCATTCAGCAAACAACTTATATATCACTGGACTGAGTTATTTTTCCTAATTCCTGAAAAAAGATCAATGTCCTGCAATGTATTCCTACTGACAGTGGTAAATGTTACCTGAGCTCTGTACTCCTGGAAAACAGCAACAGTTAAGAAATCACCCGCCTCAAACACACACACACACACACACACACACACACACTTTTGTGTTCCCAGAATTGGCTTATTGCAATGGGCCACCATTCCTCCATGACATAGATAAGACTCACAGATGTCCTTATTATTTGCCTATGACAACACAGAAGCCCTGCAAATCCCCATTCTTTGTCTCATAAATGATTACCTAAACTGTTTGTTCCCACTGATCAATTAGAACAATATGCCTTTTAATGTTAATTGATTAAACTTAGCTTCTCTCCTTTCCCTAGGCTTTGACTCACCCTCAGCCCAAGCCAGCATACAAATCCATGTTGGTGGCACCTTCTTAGAATAGACTGACCTGAGGATAAAACAGTATCTGATTATTAAAGAAATAAAAAGCCAGACACTAACTAGTGTCTACCTTTAACTAAAGTCAGTAAAGATAGATTTTACTGAATAGCCCCACTGAAGTAGGGGACAGAGCCTAATGTAACCTAAGCTCAAATCTGAACCTTACAGAGGTATTTGGGCCTTTCAAATGGAAAATGAGAAAGTAGAAAGGGAGACTGTGGGGGGTGGAGGTGCTCAAGAAGTGTCAGGGGAGTGAAAAATTATAACAAGCATGTAAGACATTGGTCAGTTTCAATGTGATTAAGCCATCTATGTCTGCCAACTGGCACTTATCAAAAGTTAGGCTCCTTCCCTACCACAGAGACTAAGAGACAAGGGTTCTATCCTTCATGATGATTACTTATCAAAGGAATGGCTTTCAGGTCCTTGAGAAAGACACTCCTAGGTTATAGGAGATACACACACATCCCAAAGGAACAGAAGAAGGATTTACAATGGTAATTTTTTTAAGTAAATCCTTCTAAGAGGAGGGAATGTTGGGGCACTATAGTAAGGTTTTGAAACAAACAGTATATTTTTTAGCAGGGTTGAGCTTTATCAGCAAGGAACTTAAGGGGGTTTGGGTCATCATCCCAGGGGTACTGCCTATTTGAAATGATGCTAATGTTTGTTCCAGTCTCTTAGTGTGTGTGGGGAGGGGTAGATAAAATCACTTGTGCAGAAAGTCTGCAGCTCTCATAGGTCAAGGTTGAGTCCTGGTTGAGAATAGGGCTCAGAAGACCCCGACTAAAGTTTGTTCAAGGATTCCTTGTCATCATGTAGTATCTGATAATGTTGCTTCCATCCACCACTCATCCCACTCTCCAGTTTTGTTTACTTCTCCCTATAGAAGAAAAGCCTTTTCTGCCTGACCTTTGAGATGTTTGTAGAAGTCAGAGCATACTCCCTATTGTAATTGCCCTCCTCCCCCCTGACAGTGCCTGTCCCCGCTTGTAATAATCTGTTCAAATAAAGTTTCTCCTTACCTAAATCCACATTTACTTTTTATTTGACACCATAGCACTCTGATGCTTATCACCTTGTGATAACTTGCTTCATGTCTGAGTTACTATATTGCTTTTTTAAAAGTAATCTCTATGCCCAATATAGGGCTCAAACTCATGAACACCAACTAAGCCATGCAGGTGCCCAGCCAGGCACCTCTTGTTATTATAAACTCTATAAGGTCAAGGATTATGTCTCTTACCCAGAAGGTAATAGGAGCTCAATGAATATTTATTGACAGAAGAGGATATGAGCAGTTGGTATATTAAGAATATATATATATATATATATATATATATATATATATGTTCAAGGTATTTGTAATATGTATATATATACATATACTTATATGTATACATATAAGTATATGTAATATGTGTATATATATATATATATATATATACACACACACAAATTACAAATACTTTGAACATAATTATAGAATTCAATTCTGTATATTGACTCTGTTATCCACTGAAACTTTCAAGAGGGCAGGGGATAATTAATGGTGCTAGTAATTTCTTTTGAGAAACTTTGGCTCTTTAGGTAACTGAAGGTAACCAGAGACTAATAGTATCTTCCCCTGCTTTCTTGTATAAATATGAAACTTCCCATTGCATATTGTTAGAAAGGAAAAAAAAACTTTACCTTTTTGGTTTACTGGGTTGGGTCTACAAATTAAACTGACAAAAGACAGGGGTGCGTGCGTGGCTCAGTCGGTTGAACATCCGACTTCAGCTCAGGTCATGATCTCTTTTGTGAGTTGGAGCCCTGTGATGGGCTCTGTGCTGACAGCTCAGAGCCAGCAGCCTGCTTCCGATTCTGTGTCTCCCTCTCTCTATGCCCCTCCCCAGCTCACACCCTCTCTCTCTCTCAAAAATAAACATTAAAAAATAACTGACAAAAGACAGATTTACATGATCAAAGGAATACAATTTTTATTGATATTAATATTTTTATGTGCTTGAGGCCTTCACAAAAAAATAAGCAAAAACCCAAAAAGCAATTAGACTCAGGGGCTTGCATACTATTTTAACAAAGAGCAATACCCTGTGGAGAAGTGATTAGGCAAAATAAAAAGGGAATTTGGGCTTCTAGGAATGATAAATTGTGGGAAAGTGACTTGGAAATATATGGGTTAACTGACAAAAGATAATGATTATTTTAGTAAGATTTATGCACACTCATTTTGGCTTCAGCTTCCCATCTCCAGTGAAAAGTCAGTCTCCCCTTGGAATACAGAGATGGCACCTTTTTCATAGGAAATCTATACCTTGCTTTTGGGCAGATAAGAGGAAGGCAGATGACTCTTCCTACATCTTCTGTTTCTCAATTGCTTTCAGCTCAAAATAATCTATTTGCCAATGTAGCATATTTTGGGGTGGTGTATTCTGATTTCCTTCAAGATTTTTGGTCATTTTCCAAAGAAAGAAATTGAAGATTTATGAGATCTTGTTTCTTGTTTCTTTTAATAAGTGAGAAGATATTTTTCAATTGTTTGTGGAATTAAGAAGTAAGCCTAAAAGATAAAATTTGTGTTTTATTTCCTATGTTTCCCACTAGAATAGACTCACACTTAACTGTACACTTTGGTAAGCTATTAAAATTAATTCCAAAGATTATATTTAAGGTAAAGAGCTATTTGCTGAGTATTTAACAGCCCACTAAACTCATTGATCTCATTGATAAGATGGCTCAATTTCCAACGTGAGCTTGGTAATTAACAATGTAGATGACTTGTTATAGGCAAGATCTTTGCATGTTGATATTCTAGCTTTTGGATCCCTTTTAAGAGAGCTAATCACATTTGCATCCTTTTTTCATTGTGAAGACCTTTATTGCTGTCTACAAACTTTTAAAATATCTTAAGCATAGCAGTAACTTTACTCAATTGTTCATAGTCTCAGTTCATTCACACTTTGTTAAATGAAAGCATTGTTGCTTAACAGAAAAGAAATATATCAATTTAGAGAAAAAGAAAGACATTCCTATTTTGAAGGTAGCAAAAACTGAAAAAAAATGTGAAAGGTTCACAAGCAAATGGAATGTCACTACTTTGTGATTTAAACAGTACAAAGAATAGGAACTAGAATTATTCAATATAATGGTCAAGTGCAAGAATCATAGTGTTCACTTTTTAAATTGGATTCCTAGTAAACATGGCAAATTTAAATACATTCCAATTAAAGATCAGGGTGAGAGGAGAGTCACAGGAAGCCGCACACTGTATTTATAATTACAGTTGGAACTATTTACCTAACTTCTATTATAGATCCTCAACCAGTGTTTTTTTTCCACCTCAGTAAGATGATAGAGATAATAGAGACTACTGGATATATTTTATATACACAGAACAAAGCCAACAGGTTCATAGGAAAGGAATAATTTAAGCTGAGTTTAACAGTTTGGGCAGAAAAAATGAAAAAAAAAAGATTTGAATGGCAGTTTCAGATTTATTTTCCTATCAAAATGTGCCAGTTAATATATTTTATGAGTGTATTATAATAATTTCAGTGTCATGTTCACATCGCAGCCAAGAATGAGCATGGCTCAAGTAACTTTAGTGGTTTAGGATAGACTTTTGGGATGCCTAGACTTTTAGGTGACTGAGCTAGCTTCAAGTTCTGCCAGACCGCTAAGCAGAGGTAACTATAGAATACAGAACTATAGAATACAACATTGTCTTCCCAGAGAAGGAATCAATAATGGAGAGAGATAGAGAAAGACAGAGACACAAAGAGAATGAGAAACAGGAGGGGATTCCAGGATGAAATGACATACACCAAAAGATGATCAAAGCACATTGATCTGAGTTGTAGTGAAAGACCAAAGAAGCTAGGAGTTGTGCAACATTCCAGGAAATCTGCAACATTGTAGGAGGGTTCTGCCTACCAAGCTAAGGTTCAGAGACAGCAGACAAATCCCAGGAATGGGCATTATTGGTAAGAAAAAGAGGTTTCCAACCCTATAGAGATTTAAGTATTAGAAATATTAACAAGACAGGAAATCAAGGGAACAGTAGAAGCCTGTTTTCAAAACAGAGGCATCAGGTTTAGCCCCGACTAGCAGAAAGATCACTCACAGCTGAGTTATGGGCTGGAAAACCTTCATTATTTCATGTTTAGACAGGATTGGCTCCCTACTATAGGATATAGATGTCAATTGGTGTGGTTGTGGGGACATTAAAGCCAAAAAAAGTGGGATGAAGCCAGGTCTCACATAAGAACCAGGAAATAAACACTCATCAAGAATTCAGAGTAGGGGCGCCTGGGTGGCGCAGTCGGTTAAGCGTCCGACTTCAGCCAGGTCACGATCTCGCGGCCCGTGAGTTCGAGCCCCGCGTCAGGCTCTGGGCTGATGGCTCGGAGCCTGGAGCCTGTTTCCGATTCTGTGTCTCCCTCTCTCTCTCTGCCCCTCCCCCGTTCATGCTCTGTCTCTCTCTGTCCCAAAAATAAATAAAAAACGTTGAAAAAAAAAATCAAAAAAAAAAAAAAAAAGAATTCAGAGTAAAGTAAGTAAAAGTTGTTTTAATTTGTTGGATTCCATTATCCAGTATTTCATGAAAATCACATGAATGCAATGAACATATGTGGAGGACAGCCCTTCACTTACACACACACTTTCATTCCTCCTTATTAGTTCAAAGGCTATGCAGGTGTTCGTTTTTTGTTTTATATGTTTTTCCATCACTGCTGGATCATTCCCATCAGTATTCACATAGTAGCAATATTCCCCACCTTGACACACTCTCTTGATGCTATTCCCTTCTTTCTACTATTACCTTGCTTTGCTCCCCCTTTAGCAAGACTACCTTAAAATTGTCAAACCTCATTGACTATATTTATCATGTTCCATTCTATGTTGAACTCACTCCAGTCAGATTTTTACCCCTACCACACCACTGATGTAGCTCTTGACAATTTTACCAATGATCTCCATATTCCTAAATCCTGTAGTCAGTTTTCAATCTGCATGTTACTCACTTATGAGTTGCATGTGTCATGATTTGATCACTTCCTCCTCAGCTTCTGGGAAAATTTTCTCTTTCTAAATGGTAGCAGAATTTGCCATCCCAAAATATGCTTTGACATAAAAATTATTTTGAGCTGAAGGTAACTGAGAAGAATCAGATACAGGGAAAGCTCTCTGCCCTCCTCCTATTTGCCTAAAAGGACATAAATTTACGAAGATGCCCCTCTTCTCCTATCAGTAGGACAAAAGTTAATCACTTTTAGATTCCTGATCTAGAGAAGGTACCAGAGGAATCTATGTAGAAAGCTGCACTAAGTCACCTTTATAGATCATTAGTTTTCCATATATTTGTCTTACCACAATTCTCCTTTCTAGTGATTCAAGGTCTTTTCCTTTGTCTTGTTACTTATCTCAAAACATATTGTTCCTTTGTTAAGATCCTATATAAACTCAAGCTCTAGCTGGTCCTTTAAATGACTAATCTCAAAAAAAGACAAAAACAAAAACAAAATAAATGACTCATCTGAGTCTCTCCCATATTTCTGAGATATATGTTAATAAACTTCTGTTTATTTTTCTTTTGTTATTCTGTCTTTTGTTACAGAGACCCAAACAAGAGCCTAAAAGGGTAGAGGGAAAAATGGTGTTTCCTTCTTTACATCTCCTTATTTTATTAGCTCTCCTTTCTTGGTGTAATTTGCTGGATAATCCTTACTTTTCAGATAATTTAAGTGTTAGAGTGACCTGGGGCTCAGTTTTAGAATTTCTTCCTTATGTTTTCTTATGGTAAGGCATGTGACATTCTTCTAGAAGACTTTCTCTGGCCACAGCAGTGTTTCACCTATAAATGCAACAGGCTGCCCCTATAAGTTAGCATCTGTGGGAACAGTCTTTAACTGACAATTGATAGGAATTTGTGGATAAATATTCCCACCTTCCTCACTTCTTCTGCAGGACAACATTAAAACATGTGCTTCAGTTTCTCAGAATTCTCCTTTAGCTGTATTGTGCCTCAGTTGCACACAGAAGTAACCTGCCAATTAATGTACCTTGTATTGGCTTTATTCTCTTCCCTGTCTCATTTCTCCAGTTTTCAATCGGTGCTTTCTATGATCACATCCTTCTTTTGGATTGTATTTCTCAGTAAACCAACTGTAAGAGATGTATGTGTAGAAGAATTCTTAGGAGGTCCTAAGGAAAGATACCTGTTAAGCTGTGAAAGAAACAGAATTGGGCAGAGGAAAAATACCCTATAGGTATGAGCTGATTCTATTGGGAAGCTCTATAACGTGTCCTCTCCAGTTTTTTCCAATGGAGACAAAGGGGTCAGGGTTTTGGGCACTGAATAGACTGCTCATCATATTCAGGTTGCCCTTTGGGGAAAGACTACAGCTCTTCTTGGCAGAAGGCAATGCTTAGAAAAAGACTCAGCTGTAGGCCATTTGTAGCAAAATTCCTAGCAGCTGGGAGGATCAGTAAGAAGGGGTCCAGTGGGTCACTACAGAATCCACTACAGTTTCTCTCCTGTACTGCTTGAATTCATTTGTTTTATATGATGTTTGCATATCTGCAATCCCTGTTGGTTTCCTTGGTATAATATAATATACATTTGGTCTTTGTCCTCAGTTCTTGCCACAGAGTTTCTAACACCCTTGGAATTTTCTGAGTGATAGAGTTATCTTTTGTTATTTATAAGGAACCCCTTTTAACCACAGACCATACCTGAATTTATGCTAATAAAGTGACTCAAGGTAGGGCTTCTAATTAGCTTCAAGATGGGGGCTGGTCAGAAAGATGAGAGATAAGATTGAAAGGTTGGAAATTTAGCTCCATTCTCTGACATCTGGAGAGGGAAAGGGGGTTACAGATTAAGTTATATAAAAGTTCAAGAACAATGGGATTAAGAAAGTATTTGGAGGGGACAGACAGGAAATGGTGGCGTAGGAGGACACTGGGCTCACCGTGTCCTGCTGATCACTTAGATTCCACCCACATCTGCCTAAATAACCCAGAAAACCACCAGAAGACTAGCAGAATGGACCCTCCAGAGCCAAGCATAGACAAGAGACCCACAGAAGAGGGTAGGAAGGGCAGAGAGGCTGTGAATGCTACACTGACTGGCAGGAGGGAGCCGGGGCAGTGGAGAGGCAGCCTGCCTGGCAAGGCAGAGCCCCCGAGTCTGACTTGCAAAAGCGGAGGGGCCAGACAGAGTGAGTTCTGACAGCCAGTGGGACTTAACATCTGGAATGTTATAAGTCAACAGCTCTGCTCAGAGAGCAGGAGGGTAAAGGACAATGAGAAGGAGAGTTGTTGAGCCCCGGAAGACAGAAATCAGCTCCATGGGGAACAAAGGCCCTGACCAACCCCATCTCTCTCACCTATCCCCCAGCCAAAATCCCAAAGGGAACGAGTTCCCTTCACGTAACTTGCTTGCACTGCGCAAACACCCAACTCTGTGCTTCTGTGGATCAATCTCTCCGATGGGTCTGCCTCCCTCCCAGTTCTCCAGGGCCCCTCCTGTAGCAGACCACTGAGGGCAAAGCGAGCTGAGCCTGCCCCTCCTGCCCCTGTGCACGTTGCGGATCCACCCTGGCTAATACACCAGATCCCATCGAAGCAGCATCACAAGCCTGGCAGTGTGCAAGTAGCCCAGACAGGGGCCACACCACTCCACAGTGAGTCCTGCCCTTGGGAGAGGGGAAGATAATGTATACACCAGTCTGAACATAGCCCAGTGGTGGGCTGGGGGCAGACATCAGGTCTGACTGCGGCCCGGCCCACCAACACAAGTTACTCCAGACAGCACAGGGGAAGAGCCCTGCAGTTCTGCACCACTCCAGGGTCTATCCAAAGTGACGAAATGGAAGAATTCTCCTCAAAAGACACTCCAGGAAGTAGTGACAGCTAACGAACTGATCAAAAACGATTTAAGCAATATAACAGAATATGAATTTAAAATAATAGTCATAAAATTAATCGCTGGGCTTGAAAAAAGTATAGAGGACAGCAGAAAATCTATTGCTACAGAGATGAAGGGACTCAGAAAAAGTCAGGAGGAGCTAAAAAATGCTATAAATGAGGTGTGAAATAAAAGGGAGGTGACCACAGCTCGGATTGAAGAGGCAGAGGAGAGAATAGGTGAATTAGAAGATAAAATTATGCAAAAAGAGGAAGCTGAGAAAAAGAGAGATAAAAAAATCCAGGAGTATTAGGGGAGAATTAGAGAAATAAGGGATGTGATGAAACATAATATCCGTATAATAGGGATTCCAGAGAAGGAAGAGAGAGAGAAAGGGGCTGAAGGTGTACTTGAACAAATCATAGCTGAGAACTTCCCTGATCTGGGGAAGGAAAAAGGCATTGAAATCCAAGAGGCACAGAGAACTCCCTTCAGATGTAACTTGAATCAATCTTCTGCACGACATATCATAGGGAAACTGGTAAAATACAAGGATAAAGAGAAAATTCTGAAAGCAGCTAGGGATAAACACACTCTAACATATAAAGGGAGACTGATAAGACTACTGACAATTCTATCTACTGAAACTTGGCAGGCCAGAAAGGAATAGCAGGAAATCTTCAATGTGATGAAGAGAAAAACTATGCAGCCGAGAATTCTTTATCCAGCAACTCTGTCATTTAGAATAGAAGGAGAGATAAAGGTCTTCCCAAACAAACAAAAACTGAAGGAATTAATCACCACTAAACCAGTCCTACAAGAGATCCTAAAGGGGATCCTGTGAGACAAAGTACCAGAGACATCACTACAAGCATGAAACCTACAGACATCACAATGACTCTAAACCCATATCTTTCTATAATAACACTGAATGTAAATGGACTAAATGCTCCAACCAAAAGACACAGGGTACCAGAATGGATAAAAAAACAAGACCCATCTATTTTCTGTCTACAAGAGACTCATTTTAGACCTGAGGACACCTTCAGATTGAAAGTGAGGGGATGGAGAACTATCTATCATGCTACTGGAAGTCAAAAGAAAGCTGGAGTAGCCATACTTATATCAGACAAACTAGACTTTAAATTAAAGGCTGTAACAAGAGATGAAGAAAGGCGTTATATAATAATTACAGGGTCTATCCATCAGGAAGAGCTAACAATTATAAATTTATATGTGCTGAATACGGGAGCCCCCAAATATATAAAACAATCACAAACATAAGCAACCTTACTGATAAGAATGTGGTAATTTCAGGGGACTTAAATACCTCAATTACAACAATGGATAGATAATCTAGACACAGAATCAATAAAGGAAAACAGGAAAAAATACTGAATAATTATTCTTATCAATGGTATTCAATTTCCCACTTCCCACTAATGACCTTCTGTATAGGGTAAATTTGTAAAAGGTTATGGTATACATTTTCAATAATAAAATATTATGTTAACCTTAATTTTGAAAAAAGCACATTTTTGTAGAAAAAATATATGTAAGCATGAGAATTATTTTTCTTTGGTTATAACTAGCAATTTGTTTCTGTGGGATTTGTGTTGCTGTTAGAGTACTCAGTGCACCTACATTCATCTATTTTTAGTGCTGACACATGGTAACATACTGTTACCATATATATATATATATATATATATATATATATATATATATATATATATATGGTATATACTGGTACTATATATGTGTATATATATACATATATATACATATGTATATATACATATGTACATGTGTATATATGTATGTATATATATTTATGTATATATGTATATATGTGTATATAAAAATATAGAGTGTATATACATACATACATACATGTATATATACATATATATGTATATATGTATATATGTGTGTATATACATATATATGTATATACATATACATATATATACATGTATATACATACATATATATGTATATATGTGTGTATATATGTATATATATGTACATATATATGTATGTATATATACACATATGTATATATACATATACATGTATATATGTACATATGTACATATGTATATATACATATATATGTACATATATACATATACATATATATGTGTGTGTATGTATATATATATGCTCATGCATTTTTATTTTGCTAAAATGTAGTGTTTAGTGACTTGTTTTCCATCAATGCAATATAAGGGGCTTTTCACATGTAAATACAAATCCCCCTGTCATCTTTCTTTCAGCTATGCTCCTGTCTTCAAGTCACTCAATTTTACTATCTTCTCTAGTAAAAATATAATGGCGGTGAGAAAAAAAAAGTATAATTGCACATCAGTCACTTTAATCCTATCATTACAATTAGAGTTTAATTTGCCATCATTGGATATTTAGTAGCAAAATGAATGTGGTTCACTTTTACACTGCCCTGATTGCAGATATCCTAATGAATGGTTCCATGATTGATTGGCTAGATGACATCAGCATAATTATAGGTCTGTACAAGCATTAAGTAGCCAAATTGTCGGGGGGAGAAACACATGAAAGCCTGGAGTAGAATGTAGATGTTGTTGGAATATAAGCAGGGTGAGAGTAGAATAGTACTCTTCTTTATGGAAATGTGCTTGGAACAATTTCACAGGAAGCAGTTGCTGTTAGGCACTATTGTATAGCTGAAAGAACAATTTTCTCTTTTGTAACAACAACACAAAATGCACTGCCCTGGCATCATGCCCTTTTAGTTTAGGTTGTCATGGGAGGTTTTTCCCAACAAGATCATCAATTATATAACACAATTATTTTTTCTGATATTATCAATTAAAAATCAATGCATTGATAATCACAACCTTTTAAAAACAAGCAAAAATTCAAAAGCATGGGTTATGTGTGCCTTCTGTATTAAATAAAACTTGATTCACCAAAGAATTATGCTGTTCCTTCTTCATTACTCAGAAGGTTGGCTTGAAGACAATTTTACAGTGCTCCATTCTCAGTCTCTCTTCCTTTCTCTCTTTCCCTTAACACACACACACACACACACACACACACACACATACAAACACCCTATACAATTAGTTAAAATTAAACTAAATTATTTGGGCCAAAACTTTTGTAAGCTTTTTGAAGCTCACCCAAGACTGTACTTACTGGAATTGAAATAAAAACTTTAAAATAATAAATGCTTCTTTCTCTCTTAAAAAAAAGATTGTACTTAAATGTCCCTGTTTTAGGTTGAATACACAACAGGTGGAGGTATGGAAAGGTTGAGCTACACTGAGGTCTAGATCATCATTTCCATAATTCCAGCCTTTAATGAATTTTATGCTGTGCTAGGTAGAGCACCACAGTATGTGCTGATTTACATGGCTTCAGTTGATGCAGACATTTCATGAAAATAAAACACTGGGATATGTATTACAAGGCAGCTTCCAATACAAAAGATTAATCTTCTGTGAAAAATGGGTTTCACTTTTTGAAAAGCTAGATATAACTCATACTGCACACTACCTATCTTAAATCATTATATGAAAGATCAGTAAAAGCACAATAATTCTATTCAATTATTTTTTAATCTCTGAGAATGGTTCTACATGCCATGAGTTGGACATATTGAAGATAATAAAGTTGGGGTGGGGTACTGGAAAATAGCACACCACCACCCACCCTTAATGTATTTTACTTGACATCAATGATATATCAATGGTTTCACATACTTGGATGCTCATCAGAATTAATATTGGAGCTCCTTAAAAATAAGGATTTCTGGACTTTACCACAGATTTATTGAATCAGAATCTTTGGTGTTGTGTGCACAGAATCTGTATTTTCTCTAGCACCCTCAATCCCCAATGATTCTGAAACAGCCTGAAAGATCCATGCTTGGGAAACTCTGTGCTTTAGATTGAACATCTAAGGTCAGATCCTATTATTGGCAACAAAACTGATTTAGTGTCCATGCTCCAATACTGCTTCACTTCTCCATACCTCAGTTTCCCCATCCAAATGTGAGGAGATATTGATAAATACAAATAACCATTGTATTACTCTGGGTTTAAGAAACATCACAGAGTCTAAAAATTTTACTACATTTAGGCTTGCATTTACTAAAATGAAAACTTCCTGATATAGGGACATGTTCACAGTTTTTAACATCATGAAATATATAGGTTGGTGAATGTAGGCTTGTTTAAACAAATCCCATGAAAATTAGAGCCAGGGAGCAATATTGCAGTTCAAGAGGTCTAATTTAAGGGCAAATGAAGAAATTTTCATAAAGCATGTAGTAAATTCATGAAAGTAATTAGAATGATAAATTACTAACTCCAAAACAGAAATAGATTCAAGAAGAATTTTAATAAATTGTTGAGGATAAATCCATGATTTGTTATGGAAGATGAGAAATATTTGAGGTGGCCCATATTAAAGCAAAAATGGGCAACAATGGAAGTGAAAATGGAAGTTTTTCAGTCTGATAAAAATTCTTGAAAGCCCAAACACAGGTGACTAAGATATGGTTTGAATACTTTTAAATAAATGGATTTAACTACTTTTGATATTACTGAACAGTATTATCTTTCTTCTACTATAATGATATACAAATCAAATAGTCTCATTGATTTTTAGAAGTCTTGTAGTGATTTCAGTGTGGAAACTAAAAACAATGCTTACAAATTTCAAAGGTTTAAATGCAACCTGAAATGAAGCATATCACTTTTACTTCTTGTATAATAATGTGTCATCAAAATTAAACATATGAATGAATCATTAAGTTATTAAAGTTGTCCCTTTAAATTTGTTCTGATAGTTATATTCTGGTTAATTTATGGTGATTAGTAAATGTACTGATAAATTGCCCCCAGTAATCTGCACAAAACTTGGAGGTAGATGCTATGTAAGTTAGCGGGTTTTTTTAGAAAAAAAATGTATGCATTCAATCTGGCTTCTACTTAAATTTTGGACAAAACATAAAATAAGTTTGTATAAGTTCCAAAGAAGTTTAGTAACCCGTGCTGGAATTATGGGTATATTTAGTAGATATATAGTATAATTTCTGCAATACTTCCCCTCAGCACTCCCTACTTCCCCACACCCCAGCTCTCAGCATTCCTCTCCAGAGATAATTCAAAGTAACAATTGAATTGTTTGCATGCATCCCAAATCAATAAATAGCATTTTATTTGTAAAATTCCTGGAGTAAAATAGACTTGACTTTTGTTCCCTTAGCTTCAAAACTGCTTCACAATTTTGCTTAAAGTTTCTTTCACATTTATTTAATACTAATGTTGGCTTTTATGTCTAGGATTATTAAAATAACCTAAAGTGATTAGAAATAATTTATAATAGGGACAAAATAAATTCTTTGTTATATCCTATCTTATGCTTTTACCAAACATTTTTCTGAGGATCAATCAAGTATATTTGAATCATGACTGTTGGTTATCTTTTGTTTTCCTTTCTGTGTCCTAAGAGTTAGAGCAAACTGAGAACATGATAAAGTATACACACATTGTTCTAAATAAAGCCTAGTTTTTCTTGATTTCGTATGATCACTCTGAAGGTCACAGCTATGAGTACCAACAGAGTTAATTTGTCTCCGCAATTATGCTGTAATATTAAAATCAGGAATCTTCTGTGCTTGGTGGATTTTCAACCCTACCAGTTGGTGGGAAATAGTGGGTGGAAGGATTTTCAGAGTACCTCTGAAAACTTTGAAAAATAAATTATCACTAAATAGGGCCTTTAGGACATCTTAGACTCTTAGCATGGCATTCTGACACAAAACACTCAAAAACTTTTTGCCTTTACAGTTACATTGTGACAAAAATCCATTCTGTTTCTAACTCCTCCTGTTGATCAATGCTGGTGTAAATCCTTAGGGTTTTATTCACTTAGAAGCAGACATATTTGATCTGGAAATGCTCAGGTATGTACAAAACTTCCAATTATGATTTGGTCTTCTATTTGGTCTAGTGGACAGCTTCCCATATTTTCTTTTCCTCCATGAAAAATCAGATACAAATGTAAGGAATAGTTGATTGATACTGTAGATGAATGTATATATATATGAATATATATATATATATATATATATATATATATATATATATGAAACCTATCTCACATATATATTATAGTTACATGTGTGGTGTGCTTTAGGAATAATGCAAATAGATCTTAAATTTCAGAAATCAGATTCTTTTTTTAAATATTTTCAAGTTTTTATTAGATATGTCTCCTGAGGCAAGGGAAACAAAGGAAAATAAACTATTCAGACTTCATCAAAATAAAAAGCTTCTGCACAGTGAAGGAAACAATCAATAAAACTAAAAGGAAACCTATGGAATGGGAGAAGATAATTGCAAATGGCATATACAATAAAGGGTTAGTATCCAAAATTTATAAAGAATTTACAAAACTCAACACCCAAAAAATGAATAATCCAGTGAAAACATTGGCAGGAGACATGAATAGACACTTTTCCAAAGAAGACATTCAGATGAGTAACAGACATATGAAAAGATGCTCGGCATCACTCATCATCAGGGAAATGCAAATCAAAACTACAATGAATATCATCTCACACCAGTCAGAATGGCTAAAATCAACAAAATAGGAAGGAAGCAACAGGTGTTGGTGAGAATGTGGAGAAATGGGAACCATCTTACACTGTTGGTATGAATATAAGCTGGTGCAGCCACTCTGGAAAACAGTATGGAGTTTCCTCAAAAAGTTAGAAATAGAACTACCCTATGATCCAACAATTGCACTACTAAGTATTTACCTAAATGATACAAAAATCCTAATTCAAAGGGATACAAGCATCCCAATGTTTCTAGCAGCATTATCAACAATAACCAAATTATGGAAAGAGTCCTAATGTACAACCAAATTATGGAAAGAGTCCACACGTCTGTAGAATGCTGAATGAATAAAGAAGAGGTGGGATATATATATATATATATATATATATATATATATATAATAGAATATCACCCAGCCATCAAAAAGAATGAAATCTTGCCATTTGCAATGTTGTGTATGGAGCTAGAAAGTACTGTGCTAAATGAATTCGGTCAGTCAGAGAAAGACAAATACCATATGATTTCACTCATATATGGGATTTAAGAAACAACACAAATGAACATAGGGGAAAAAGACAGAAATTATATTCTTAATGACAAACAGAGATTGCCAAAAAGAAACAATTCCAGTGTGAATTTATTGTGAGCTGGCCTATATATAGGAATTGAAAAAGGAGTTCAAAGGGCACCTGGGTGGTTCAGTCGGTTAAGCATCGACTTCGGCTCAGGTCATGATCTCATGATTCATGAATTTGAGCCCTGCATCAGGCTCTGTGCTGTCAGCTCAGAGCCCGGAGCCTGCTTCGGATTCTGTGTTTCCCTCTTTTTCTGCCCTTCCCCCGCTCACACTCGGTCTCTGTCTCTCTCTCCAAAATAAATAAAACATGAAAAGAATTAAAAAAGAAAAAGGAGTTCACAATGACTATAACAATTGTATGTATACCTTAGAGAACAGTCAAAAAAATTGATAATGGTGATTAGAGCTGTTGTAAAAATAAATTATCAGAGGTAGATTGCCTATCTCCCTCATGCCATCACAGTAAATCCAACAAATACACTAATGGGAAAAAGTGATCCTAACCTATGGTATCCTATTTCATACTCTGAGAAAAATGTTGACACAATAAGACTAAGTGAAATTTAGTGTGACTGATTGTCCTCTTTTGCCTAGGATTGAAAGGTTTCCCAGCTTGTGATATTTTTCAACACTAAAACTCAGGACAGTCCTGAGCAATCTGGTATGGTTGGTCACCCTAGGTCTGAAATTTTTTCTGTCTCTAAGCAGAAACATATTTGTAGGAATGGTTCTACAAATTCATGGATATGTTTAAGACCGTGTTATACTTGACAAAGTGCATTATCTGTATTTGAGATCTTAAATAATTACTTCTTGCTAGCCTCTGAGTTTGTCCAAAAGACAAATAAAAAGGAGCAAGAGGAGACCATGATTTGGGGTCAAACAATTTAGTATACGTGGAAAACGTTTACATCATGTGGAAGTGGCAACGTAGTTGGAAGGAACCCTTGACATCTTTGTACACATTTGATTTGGTATGAATTTATCACAGGGCTGAAAGTATAGTATTAGCTCAGCTAAAAGTACCAAGAATTATTCCGTTCAAAATAATTTATTACCATCTTCAGAAATATTGATGTTAATTAATAAGTTAAGTGACTATCTTAGGGTTGAATACTAGAAATAAATAATTTGTGTCTGTGTTCTGGGTTTTTAGTGCTTGAATAGCAAACTAGAAATCATGCTACACAAAGATATCAGCAAAGTCCTACAACATCTAAATCAAAGAGATAAAGAAAAAGCTAATGAAGAGCAATTATACTGCCTAGTAGATAACTTTGGATTCCTTTCACCGAGAATACTGTTTGACACATAGTAAGTCCTCTCTAAATGTATGTGGAATGAACGAGTGATTAACAGCTATGACACAAAACACATAAATCAAATCTATCAGCAGATATTTATTGGATTCCTACTGAGTACGAGGCATAAAATATGAAAGTCCATTTGTTTTGTCTATCATCCTTATTATTCTTGATAATTTTTGTTTATGCATGTCAAAGTTCTGACTTATTAGGACATACAGGTATAATATTTTAATTTCTTGCCCAACTAGTAGCAATGGTGTTACAAATCTCAGAAAAATCCTTTTTTCTAAGATTCTGGGGCTGGAAGCTTTCATTCCCTGATTATTATATTATCTAGATTGATGATGCATTCTAAATATGGTGCTCCAGCCAACTATGATCTAGTTTAATAATTATGTGGTTCATACTACACTTTTCCATTTCACTAATTGTTATGTCGGCATGGTGGATTTGAAATCCTCAAAAAAGTACATACTTTACCAGTTCTGCTGCACAAAGAGGTAAGTTTACTCTAATAGGATTTGTTTTTCATGAAACTATTATGGATATTAGTTTATTTTTTATTCAATTTCCCTACACATATGGAACAATTTCAAAATATCATCTATTTATATCTATATCTATAGCTATCTTTATCTATGCCTGTCTATCATCTATGTATATATCTATATCTGTGAAGAAGGTAAGCTTAGATGGCTTTCATTTCCAGTATTATCTCTTTCTTCTTGGGAAAAATGTATAAATATACCCTGGTATGGTCCCACAATAACTTTGAACCAGATTTTATGGCATCTTGGAATAAGAATCATCAGGATCTGCAAATTTGAATACTATGTTCATATCTGAAAACTATAGCACAGTCAGCATAGTCATTTTGTTTCCTCTGATAGTTAATAGTATTCTACAACATGATTGTAGAAAAGGAAAACAATGTTTGCGTTTGGTCAACCCATTTTCCTATAGAGTAGCTTTATGAGAAAAGGAGTTAATTAACAATGAGCCAGAGTTTCTAACCACTGGGTTAAATAATAAATCTAGGTTGAGCCCTGAAGCACTGGCAAAATATGATTCACTCCCTGTTATTCTTGGAATGGCAGTTTGTATTTCCTGTCATAGAAAGTGAAACTCATTGTAACTTGTCCCTCAGCTTTTCATATCACCAAACACAAAAACATTCAGGAGAAACACTTTTCATATTCCTAATGGTTTATTATATGGTAATTTGCACTACAAACCATTTTTTAGATTTAATTATTATTTGTTTATTTTCCTTTTTTTCTTTTTAAAAATTTACATCCAAATTAGTTAGCATATACTGCAACAATGATTTAAGGAGTAGATTCCTTAATGCCCCTTACCCATTTAGCCCATCCCCCCTCCCACAACCCCTCCTGCAACCCTCAGTTTGTTCTCCATATTTATGAGTCTCTCCTGTTTTGTCCCCCTCCCTGTTTTTATATTATTTTTGTTTCCCTTCCCTTATGTTCATCTGTTTTGTCTCTTAAAGTCCTCATATGAGTGAAGTCATATGATTTTGTCTTTCTCTGACTAATTTCACTTAGCATAATACCCTCCAGTTCCATCCACATAGTTGCAAATGGCAAGATTTCATTCTTTCTGATTGCTGAGTAATACTCCATTGTGTGTGTGTGTGTGTGTGTGTGTGTGTGTGTGTGTGTGTGTGTATACCACATATTATTTATCCATTCATCCATCGATGGACATTTGGGCTCTTTCCATACTTTGGCTATTATTGATAGTGCACTATAAACATGGGGGTGCATGTGTCCCTTTGAAACAGCACACCTGTATCCCTTGGATAAATGCCTAGTAGTGTAATTGCTGGGTCATAAAACTAAAACTATTTTTAGTTTTTTGAGGAACCTACATACTGTTTTCCAGAGTGGCTGCAACAGCTTGCATTGCCACCAACAATGCAAAAGAGATCCTCTTTCTCCGCATCCTGGCCAACATCTGTTGATGCCTGAATTGTTAATATTAGCCATTCTGACAGGTGTGAGGTGGTATCTCATTGTGCTTTTGATTTGTATTTGCCTGATGATGAGTAATATTGAGCATTTTTTCATGTGTCCGTTGGCCATCTGGATGTCTTCTTTGGAGAAGTGTCTATTGATGTCTTTTGCCCATTTCTTCAGGGGATTATTTGCTTTTTTGGGTGTTGAGTTTGATAAGTTCCTTACAGATTTTGGATACTAACCCTTTATCTGATATGTCATTTGCAAATATCTTCTCCCATTCTGTTGGTTGCCTTTCAGTTTTGATGATTGTTTCCTTCACTGTGCAGAAGCTTTTTATTTTGATGATGTCCCAATAGTTCATTTTTGCTTTTGTTTCCCTCGCCTCTAGAGATGTGTTGAGTAAGAAGTTGCTGTGGCCAAGGTCAAAGAGGTTTTTGCCTGCTTTCTCTGTGAGGATTTTGATGGCTTCCTGTCTTACATTGAGGTCTTTCATCCATTTTGAGTTTATTTTTGTGTATGGTGTAAGAATGTGTTCCAGGTTCATTCTTCTGCATGTTGCTGTCCACTTTTCCCAGAACCACATGCTGAAGAGACTGTCTTTATTCCATTGGATATTCTTTCCTGCTTTGTCAAAGATTGGTTGGCCATACGTTTGTGGGGCCATTTTTGGGTTCTCTATTCTGTTCCATTGATGTGAGTGTCTGTTCTTGTGCCAGTACCATACTGTCTTGATGATTACAACTTTGTAGTATAGCTTGAAGTCTGGGATTGTGATGCCTCCTGATTTGGTTTTCTTTTTCAAGATGTTTTGGCTATTCAGAGTCTTTTCTGGTTCCATACAAATTTTATTATTTGTTCTAGCTCTGTGAAGAATTCTGGTGTTACTTTGATAGGGATTGCATTGAATATGCAGATTGCTTTGGGTAGCATTGACATTTTAACAAAATTTGTTCTTCCTATCCAGGAGCATGGAATCTTTTCCCATTTCTTTGTGTCTTCTTCGATTTCTTTCATAAGTTTTCTATACTTTTCAGTGTGTAGATTTTTCACTTCTTCGGTTAGATTTATTTTTTATTTCTAGTTATTTTATAGTTTTTTTGCAATAATAAATGGGATTGATTCCTTGATTTCTTTTTCTGTCACTTCAGTGTTGGTGTATAGGAATGCAACCGATTTCTCTGCATTGATTTTATATCCTGCAACTTCGCTGAATTCATGAATCAATTCTAGCATTTTTTTTTGCTGGAATCTTTTGGGTTTTCCATATAGAGTATCATGTCATCTGCGAAGAGGGAAAGTTTGACCTCCTTCTGGCCGATTTGGATGCCTATTATTTCCTTTGTGTTGTCTGCAGAGGTTAAGACTTCCAATACTATGTTGAATAACAGTGGTGAGAGTGGACATCCCTGTCTTGTTCCTGACCTTAGGGGGAAAGCTCTCAGTTTTTCCCCCATTGAGCATGGTATTAACGTTGGGTTGTTCATATATGGCTTTTATGATCTCCAGGTATGCTCCTTCTATCCCTACTTTCTTGAGGGTTTTTATCAAGAAAGGATGCTATATTTTGTCTAATGCTTTCTCTGCATCTATTGAGAGGCTCATATGTTTCTTGTACTTTCTTCTATTGATGTGATGAATCACGTTGTTTTTGTGGATATTGAACCAGCCCTGTATCCCAGGTATAAATCACACTTGGTCGTGGTGAATAATATTTTTAATGTATTGTTGAAGCCATTTGGCTAATATCTTGTTGAGAATTTTTGCATCCATGTTCATCAGGGAAATTGGTCTATAGTTCTCTTTTTTAGGGGGGTCTTTGTCTGGTTTTGGAATCAAGTTAATGCTGGCTTCATATGAAGTATTTGGAAATTTTCCTTCCATTTCTATTTTTTGGAACAGTTTCAAGAGAATAGGTGTTAACTCTTCCTTAAATGTTTGGTATAATTCCCCTGGAAAGCCATCTGGCCCTGGACTCTTGTTTTTTGGAAGATTTTTTATTACTACTTCAATTTCCATACTGGTTATTGGTCTGTTCCAATTTTCTATTTCTTCTTCTTTCAGTTTTGGTAGTGTATATGCTTCTAGGAATTTGTCCATTTCTTCCATATTGCCCATTTTGTTGGCATAGAATTGTTCATAGTATTCTCTTATTATTGTCTTTATTTCTGTCGTGTTGGTTGTGACCTCTCCTCTTTCATTCTTGATTTTATTTATTTGGGTCATTTACTTTTCTTCTTGATCAAACTGGATAATGGTTTATCAATTTTGTTAATTCTTTCAAAGAACAAGCTTCTTGTTTCGTTGATCTGTTCTACTTTTTTTTTTTTTTTTTGGTTTCGATAGCATTAATTTCTGCTCTAATCTTTATTATTTCCTGTCTTCTGCTGGTTTTGGGTTTTATTTGCTGTTCTTTTTCCAGCTTCTTAAGGCAGAAGGTTAGGTTGTGTATCTGAGATCTTTTTCCTTCTTGAGGAAAGCTTGGATTGCTGTATACTTTCCTTTTATGACCATCTGCTGCGTCCTAGAGGTTTTGGTTTGTGGTGTTATCATATTAATTGGCTTCCACATACTTTTTAATTTCCTCTTTAACTGCCTGGTTAGCCCATTAGTTCCTTAGTAGGATGTTCTTCAGTCTACAAGTATTGGTTACCTTTCCAAATTTTTTCTTGCGGTTGATTTCAAATTACATAGTGCTATGGTCTGAAAATATGCACGGTATGATTTTGATCTTTTTGTATTTACTTAGGGCTGATTTGTGTCCCAGTATATGGTCTATTCTGGAGAAGGTTCCATGCGCACTGGAGAAGAATGTGTATTCTGCTGCTTTAGGATGAAATGTTCTGAATATATCTGTCCATCTGGTCCAGTGTGTCATTCAAATCCATTGTTTCCTTGTTGACTTTTTGATTAGATATCTGTCCATTGCTGTGAGTGGGGTGCTGAAGTCTCCTACTATTATGGTATTACTATGGATGAGTTTCTTTATGTTTGTGATTAATTGATATATATATTTGGGTGCTTCCACTTTTGGAGCATAAATGTTTACAATTGTTAGGTCTTGGTGGATAGACCCCTTGATGATGATATAATGCCCTTCTGCATCTCTTGATACAGTGTTTATTTTAAAGTCTAGATTGTCTGATACAAGTATGGCTATTCTGGCTTTCTTTTGTTGACCTTTAGAATGATAGATGGTTCTCCATCCCCTTATTTTCAATCTGAAGGTGTCTTTAGGTCTAAAGTGGGTCTCTTGTAAACAGCATATAGATGGATCTTGTGTTCTTATCCATTCTGTTACCCTATGTCTTTTGATTGGAGCATTGAGTCCATTGATGTTTAGAGTGAGTACTGAAAGATATGACTTTATTGCCATTATGATGTTTTTATAGTTGGAGTTTCTGGTGGTATTTTCTGGCCCTTTCTTATCTTCTGTTGCTTTTGGTATATATATATATATATATATATATATATATATATATATATATATATATATATATAATCTTTTCTCCCCTCAGAAAGTCTCCCTTAAAATTTCTTGCAGGGCTGGGTTAGTGGTCACAAACTCCTTTAATTTTTGTTTGTCTGGGAAACTTTTTATATCTCTTTCTATTTTGAATGACAGCCTTACTGGATACAGAATTCTTGGCTGCATATTTTTCTTGTTCACCACACTGAATATATCCTGCCACTCTTTTCTGGGCTGCCATGTTTCTGTGGATAGGTCTGCTGCAAACCTGACCTGTATTCCCTTGTAGGTTAGGGACTTTTTTCGCCTTGATGCTTTCATGATTCTCTCCTTGTCTGAGTATTTGTGAATTTGACTATGATATGCCTTGGTGATCATTGGTTTTTGTTGAATCTAATGGGAGTCCTCTGTGTTTCCTGGATTTTGATGTCTGTGTCTTTCCCCAGGTTAGGAAAGTTTTCCTCTATGATTTGCTCACATAACCCTTCTGTCTCTATTTCTCTCTCTTCCTCTTCTGGGACCCCTACGATTCTGATGTTGTTCCTTTTTAATGAGTCACTGATTTCTCTAATTCTTAAATCATGCTCTTTTGCCTTATTAATCTCCCTCTTTTTTTTTCTTCCTCGTTATTTTCTATAAGTTTGTCCTCTATATCACTGATTCTCTGTTCTGCCTTGTCCATCCTTGCCACCGTTTCATCCATCCATGATTGCAGCTCAGTTATAGCATTTTTAATTTAATTCTGGCTATTTTTTACTTTATATCTGCAGAAAGGGATTCTAATCTATTTTTGACCCCAGGTACTATTCTTATTATCGTAATTCTAAATTCTGTCTCAGACATCTTGCTTGTATCTGTGTTGGTTAACTACTTGGCTGTCGTTTCTTTGTGCTCTTTCTTTTGGGGTGAATTACTTTGTTTTGTCATTTTAAAGGGAGAAAAGGAATTGAGGCAGAAAAATTAAAATTATAAAAACCTAAAATTAAAAATTATAAAAATTTAAAGTTAAACACACACACACACAAATCGAATAGATGATTCTAGATCCTAGGTGTGTTTTGGTCTGGGTGTTGAAAGTGGTTTGACAGATTAGAGAAAAAAAAAAGGGCGAGGGAGAAAGAAAAAAGAACAAAAGGAAATAGTTTGAGAACTTGAAAAAATGAATACACTGGTGTAGACTAAAATGAGATGATGGGGGTAAAGTATAATTTTAAAAATATATACACAAAAGTAAGGACTATAGTAGAAAAAAATTAAAGAAAAATATTTTTAATAAAAATTAAAAATAAATATGATTTTTTTCATTTTATATATTTAAAAAAGAAACAAAAAAGAGAAAAAAGGTAAAAAAAAGAAAGAAAAAATAAATCATTTGAAAATTTGAAAAAGTGAATACAATGAAGTGGACTAAAATAAAATGATGGCAGTAAAATAGAATTTTTAAAAATTTACATAAAAACAAATATATAGTAATAAAAATAAAATTAAAATATTTTTAATAGAAATTGAAAGTAAAAATGAAGTTTTTCTCTTTCTACATTCAAGAAAAAGAAAATAAATCAAAAAGAGGAAAAAAGAAAAAAAAGGAAATTTTTTGAAAGTTTGAAAAGGTGAATACACTGAGGTAGACTAAAATAAAATCATGGAAGTAAAGTACAATTTGAAAAAATTTACACAAAAGTAAAAAATATAGTAATAAAAATTAAAGAAAGATATTTTTAATAAAAATTGAAAAGAAAAATGAATTTGTTCTCTTTCTGTAATCAAGAAAAAGAAAAGAATTGTAAAAGAGAAAAAAGAAAAAGAAAAAAAAAAGAAAGAAAGTTGAATAGATGAACTTGCTAACAGATTGAAGTAGGACTGAAATTATTTCGTTTTCCCCTAGATGTCAGTCCATGTAGCTCTTTATAGTCCATAAATTAAGCGGGGGGTGAGACTTGTGTTCCTGAAGAGCGAAGTTGGCCTGGTTGGGCGGGGCTCAGTGTAACAGCTCTGCTCTCCACTAGATGGCCCTGCTAGCCTACTGGGGTGGAGTGTTGCAGTGCTCATAGGCGTCCATGTGCAGGAGCAGGAGCAGTGAAAGTGGTGTCACCCAGCTACCCAGTCTCTTCTGGATCATCAATCGAGCACGTGTCCTCCATCTTCAGCTCTCGTCCATTCCCTGCTTTTTCACTCTCTGTGACCAGGCCCCAGGCAGTACCTCTCTCCCAAGTTTTGTCTCAGATGTGGCTGTTTTCCCCAGCTCCTTACTTCTGAAGGACTGCGGCTTTGGCCTGTTCCACCCCTCTGTGGGAGGGTCTCACCGACCAATGGCCGAATGAGCAATGGCTGAATATCGGCTGCACCCAGGAACGCCTGCTGGACCCTGCTGTTGCCGGTGCCCCAAGACTGTGGCCCGGTGCCAGCCTGCCCCAGAAAAATGTTCTTGAGACAGTGTAGCAGCAGTGTTTCAGGGATTATGGAAAATCACAACACACATCTGGCACCAGGCTTCACCCTTAACGACCTTGTCCTAGCACCAGCGAATGTGGCTGCCTTCCGGGGTCTGCTGGGACCAGGTGGCTTCAACAGTCTTTACCAAATGTCCTTCCAGCAGTGGAACGGCTTTTCCCCATGTGGCCCGAGAGCCTCCCAGACCCCACTCTGTTCCTGGGGATTTGCCCTTCCCACCAGAGCACCACCAGTTATTGAGCTGCAGAGTTGCAAACTTTGCACTCCCTTGTTTACAGTCTTAATGGAATTTAAACCCTCTCCTCTCTCATTTCTCCCTTTATAGTTTAGTCCTGGCAGCTGTTTCCAATTTTCCACTTTCTCTCCAGCTGCTTTTGGGGAGGGGTGCATTTCCTGTATTCTCCTCCACCTCCCCAGTCTCTGACCTCTCCCTGCCTGCAAAAGTGGTTCCCTACCTTTCGTGGCTTCTCACTCCCCAAGTTCAGTTCTCTGCACCATGTACCTGCTCGCACTACAAACCTTTTTAAGGTGTCTTTGCCTTTGAATTATAAGCCCTCCAGCATTATGCTTTTACATTCCTCAGGCACTTACCACCCATGCTCTTGCTTTGTATTGTGACTATTTTGTGGGTAGTTTATTAAATCCTTATTGAAGGGGACACAAAAACAAGTTTTAGCCTCATTGTTTTATTGTGCACATTGCCTGGCACATGCAGCCTGGTCAAATGTAAAAGACTGTCAGTCTAATTTGCTGTTATTCATTAACTTATTTACAGAATTAACAGAAACCATAACAGCAATGTATGTGTGGTTATCTTTATATATTTTGGAAAATTAGAATCATCATGTGTTCTGTGCCAGCTTGATTCTACCTCAGAGAGCCAGGAAACAAAAGGAGACAGGCTACATGGGAATTCAGTATAGAGTATCTAAGAACTCTGGCCTTGTAATCAGAGGAACTTCAGCTTGCGTCACTTCTCTTCCAACCTCTTGCTGAATGACCTTAGAGTGAGAAAGCCATAATTCCTGGAGTTATATGAGACTTCACAGAACAAACATCATTGACTCATGGTTTGCCACACACTCCACTAGTCCAACAGGATTAGAAGTAAAAGAGTGGTGGTATAGAATTAAGGTAATTTCTAGACTATACATGAAAGTAGTCCTTTACTTTGTGATATATGCTTTGACTCAGTTATATTCCTTCCCTCTGATTGAAAATATTAGGAATTAATGATTAAGTCATGTTTATAAATTTGTATCTTTCAAACATATTCATATATTTATTTAATATTTAGTGCTTTAATTATTAAACTGTTTTTGAACACTGTTTATGAAATAATATTCTTTAGCAACCAATTATGCTCTCAAGTATAACCAATTGTCTGAGTATCAGAGCATCATACAAACACCATAGAACCTCCACCTCCTAAATCCCTTGTGGTGTTTTGGAAGTCAAAGCCCTTATATCATGTAGAAGGACAGAATACTTTGCACTACTTAAAAATATCAACATGTAATTTATTCCCTCAGAAGTTTAGTAGATGACTCTATATCAGAAGTTCCTTCACTTCAGTTATAGAACTAAGAATAATCAAAGTTCTTTTGGTATTTGGAAAGGTATAGAAAAACTATCAAAAGTTTTACATATTTAAGGTTAATTTCATATAAAGAATAATATGAATAGTTAGACTAATTAAAAGTATATGAGGTTCAAAAAATTTAGAAAACTATGTTATTGGACTGTCAAGAATTATTAGGATATTCATCACGTTTAATGCTTGATTGCAATCATGAAATGGGCAAGAAGAACTTATTGACAAATTTAAATGGATCCACTTTGATCTCATTTAATTTCTTATCTAATTGTTTAATATGGTCTGTGGCTGGAAAGAAAGCAGCATTATGTCGTTCACATTTTGCCAAACTGAACTGTCCCTGAGCTACTTTGGAAAGACCTACTGCACGAAGTTTCCTTTTTTCTACCCCAGATTGCCCACCACCTCATCAGCAAACTATTTTAAATTAATTTGATAAGCATTAAAAGAAATAAGAAGAAAAGCCTGAAGGAACATGAAATTCAATCTAATTTCACATCTAATGAGCACCTACAATGCTTCACCAATGAGCAGCAATGAGACACCATAGTGGATAAGTATAGAGGAACCAAAATGAAAAAGACATAATTCCTGCCCATGAAAATCTTATAATCTCAAGTTGGAAGGAGAAATCAGACTACAGAGTGCATATTTAAAGTATGTATATGGAACTAGATAAGAGAGAGAGACAGAGAGACAGAGACAGAGAGAGATGATTGACTTGTCTACTAATTAATTTAGTGAGCAAGGCCCTACAACTGGCATGATAATGGAAGACAAGAAACTTCCTCAATCTGTTCCTACTTACCTCTCACAGTGTGAACATCTCCCTGTGCTGCATGTGAATGTTAGGTTTAAGGTTTATATTTCTTATACAACTTGGTCCCTACATGCAAGGCAATTGTCTTACCTAACTATTCAGCCTAAATAAGGGATAACCTTCTGAAGAAATGTATTTTCAATGTTAATTTGAAACTATGTGAGTTTTTTTCTCATATTTTTAGAACCTCTTTCCTCATATAAGTTATAATTTCATTGTACAACTAAGTAGAAATGTGATCATACAAGAACACATAAAGAGAGTTTTTTTTTCCAGGGGTGGAGGCAAGAAAGGCTTCAAAGAAGATGTGGTCTGTAAAAGAAACATCTCAAGTGCTTTATAAAAATGAAACATATTACAGATATAGGGGAGGAAAAATTTCCTCTACCTCCTTAGAGTCCCTAGCTAGACCTGAAAATTAGACTGACAAAGACATATTAAGAGAGGAAAAGTATACACATTATTTAAGTTTATTATTATGTGACAGAAGAGCCTTTATAAGGAAATGAAGATCCAAAGAAACAGTTAACTCTGAGCAGTTTTATATTAAACTTGATGAAGTGTAAAAAGTCATGGAGAAATATGATAGGACAAAAGGGTATGAACTGAGGGTAGTAAACTGAGGGAAACTTAGCAAGACCTGTTTGTTCAGTATCCTCTCAGAGTTCCTCTATGTTCAGAGATAAGGATGCTTCTTTCCTCCAGGTACAGGGAGGGCACTTCTCACTTGAGAATCCTATCACCTGACACAGGGGAGGTCAGAGTCCTTATACCTGTCATTTTTCAAGTTCCTTCAACTTGAACTATTCAATATGCCAAGGTGCCATATTTTGGGGTAGCATATTATGAACTCCATCATAGGCAAAGTGAGTAGTCTACTGCTGTGTAAAAGTATAAAGAATCAAATGCATGACAACTTTAAATAATATAAGTAGACTAAGATAGGTAGTGAATAAAGAATTTGGAAGGAGTTATGAGAGGTAAGGCTGAAAAGCCAGGTACAGTTAGATTGTGATGGTCCTTGAATGCCATGCTTACAAAGTATAGCCTCTGCCCTATAGGTGGTGGCAGTCATCAAGGTCTTTTAAGCAGTGATATTATCATATTTCCATTTTATAAAGGTAATCCTTAGCTGCCACCTCATGCCTCTGGCCTGGCAGAAGCTCTTTCTCACAAGAAAGAAAACCATGAGAGTATCTTGTGGGAACAGTGAAAATACAGCTAACAGGGAATTCAAAGACCAAAAAGGATGCAGGTGAGCATAGGACCACTTAAATATTTTCATCATAGTTCCTGGGGCAGGGGATAATAGTGATGTTGGTATTTGAACACTTATGTGAAAGGATGAGACCTTTTGGAGCAGAGGCAGTAAGAATCAGCTACTAAAACCTAAACCTAGAACCATAGATTAGCATAGCTGGAAGGGGTCCTAGTGATCATCTAGTTGAAAGGTAGGCAAATTAGGCCTGCAGGGCAAATCTGGCCTATATTTTTATATGGCCTTTCAGTTAAGGATGATTTTTACATTTTATAAGTGTTGTAAAAGGATTAAAAGAAAAAGGAAAAAATACGTGACTAAGCATGTGGCCCACAGTGTGTAACATGCTTTCTATTTAGTCCTTTACAGAAAAAGTTTTCCACAGTCCAATTTAACCTCTTCATCTTATGGGAGAAACAGGCCTATTTACTCATCATATGCATACATATTTGTACCTCTGAAAGTTCATCCTTATGACACTGAACTAATTTTATTTCCAAAGTATTTAAGTTCTTTTTTTTTTTTTTGAAGGAATCAGGGAGCACCAAATTTCAATGCCCTTGCAAGTCAGGCATGTTACACACTACATAGTACAGATTTGTTACATTTTGTCATGTATCACAACACTGTACCCCAACATGTATCACTACCTGTATCCCTTTTATATTCTTTGCTAGTGGTGGAATACTCTTGGGGAATCATTCATCTTCACTATAGTTTGGTTGGAGTTGATTCCACCCAAGCCCCAGGGACAGGGATATGTTCTTAGCATAAACCAATCAGGACATCCCATGCTTCTGTTCATAGTGACAGACAAAGGATCCAGTTCAAAGTACTGATTATCAGGCTCAGTACTTTATGTTAACATTTTTAGAAACAAGAATACTTACCTTTTTTCTGCTGGATTTAAACATAAAAGAAAAAACCCTGGAAAGTATAGCCATCTTGACACAATCAAACCATAAGAATGAAATTAATAGGAGAAAAGGATTGAGAAATTGAGAGATAGTCTAGTGACCGTTTTTTGGAACTTCTGGATCAAGCTGTAGCTGAAACCTAAGGTCCTGGACTTTTGATTACGTAAACCAATAAATTACTTTTTGATTAAGTTGGTTTGAGCTTGGTTTTCTGCTATTTATAACCAAAAGACTCAAACTCAGTGGTTAGTAATTAGTAATTCATTTATGAATAATCTATGTCTGCATTTGTGCTACAGTGACAGAGTTGAATAGTTGTGACAGAGATTGTATGGCCTACAGAGGCTAAAATATTTATGATTTGGCTCTTTACAGAAAAAAAAATACTGACTTCTGATCAAACTAAAATGGGTGACTACCAAGAGTTCTTTTTGTTTTAGTTTCTTCCTGTTGGTCTCCTAGGGAGGTGGTAATAGGCTCACTGAAATTTATGGTTCTATCTAAGACTAGGGATTAAAATATAGACAGGGAGAGAGTGGTAAGGGGTTACTTCTAACCATTCAGGCAATGATTCAGTGGATGAAGAATTTATTCACTACAGACAGGAGAAAGTGTCCATTAAGAATATAGAATTTCGAATAAGTTGTTAAATATCATCAGGTGACATGTTTTCTGACCTAAACCCCAGAGAACCTATTTTATATTCCCAGCCATAGAGGAAGGGAGTGAAAAGGGGGCATTAACATTTATTCATTCTCTACAATATGTTAGATACTCTGTTAGGTTTTATTTTCATGTTTGATTCATCCTTAAGTCAATCATATGAGCTAAGTCATATTATTTTCCCCACCTTTATGATGAGAAAACTGAGATTTTCCCTTGATCTACTCAGCTAGTAAGAACCAGAGATAAGATTTGAATACAAATCAATTGAGTTCACAAATTTAAGCTCTTCCTGTTATATCATGAGGTGGAAGACCTGAAAGTACAATACAAACAAAAGAATTCTAAAAGTATTCTAAAACCATAATTCTAAAAGTAAGAAACTGTGTTAGGCTGATTTGGGAGTTTTATTAAATAAGAATTATATACTAATGGAAGAGAGTTCATCTCTAATAAGAAGTAGCAGTTTTGAGAGTGAAAGGGAGCACTATAAAGAATTTCCTGGGTGAACAGAATTAGTTTGAGATGGTCTTGAGCTAACCAGGATTTATGGTGACCCCAATTAGTAGTAACAAAGGTATATGATTAGGGGAGGAGTCACTAAAATGAGGCAATGACAAATGACCAGAATATATCAAGGTCAGCTAACATCACTGGAGCAGAGGCTGCATTGGGATGGAGCAGATAAATGAACCCCAGCAGATACTCAGGACAATTATAGTGCTGATCCCTGAGAAGGCATAAGCCACCAAGGGGCTTTGCTAAGTGGTAAGGGAAAGACACAAGAGGATGGGGTTCTGGCAATTTTTACAGAACTCAGAATCAGAAATTACTGTCATTGTAACTCAAGCCCCTCCATAAGAGATCCCCAAGCTGGGGAAATGCAGGTTAAACATACCAATAGGAATACTCCTTTTCTTATATTTTCAAGAAGGATGATAAAAGAGACCAGTATAGGTTTCCAGCTCTCAGCTACTTTGCAGGTAGCTATTGTGTGGATCCCTCTGAGACATACCTGGCAGAGCTTCTCTGAAGGAATAGCTGAACATCAACAGCAATTCTCAGCTTGCCATTCTTCTAGTCCCAGACTTACTTGCCAGTCTGTTCCAGTTCTGTGCCTTTAAACTTAATTACAGGCTCACCACCATCTCAAATGTTTTTCCAAGGCAAACAAAAACAGGGTTTTTATTTAGCTTTTCCTTATTTCTTTTAATTCTTTCTTCTTTTGATGATATTTAATTTTTTTCCTTTATCTTTAGCCTCTTCCCCGTTCTTGTCCTGCCGTCTGTTCTCTGATATGGCTGATTTATGAGGGGTGCCATTTTGAAGGTGAGGAGATGAGTTTTTCTATTTTTCTGATAATGTATTCATAATCAAATTAGACAGCAACAGGAATAAAGGCATTCCTTTCACCTGTGTGTTTCCCATCCACAACCCAGGATTTTTTGTATCTGTAAACATTTTTTGTGCTATCAAAAAACATAATAAATTGTAGAACTTGACAAAAACACATTTATTGGTAAACACCACTTTGAAACAATGTGCCTCTAGAGAATTAGTCTTGACAGTGTTTTTAACCAGCATGTATTGAAATACTAGTACAGACATCAATCGATGAGATCAAAGCTCTGTTGGTGGATTGTGTTGATTCTGCATACCCGTTCCCCCAATATGCCCAAACATCATTTAGTTATTCATCCCAAGATTCACCAGCCTGTGCACTGCTTTCCTGATGGATGCAAGATAGCATCTTATATTTTGCCAATATCTTGTATAATGCACAGATTTGATATGCTTTTACCCCTAGACTCTGCAACCTGAGATTTAAATGTGACAATGCTATTATGTTATAATTTATCTTGAAACACCACATACCTCTGGCTAGACAAGACAGGCACTCTGGTACCAATGGTATTTGGGAGTTTCTTTCAAGCATATTATCAGGAGATACTGCAGGAAGAAAGTAAAAAGCCAGAGCTGATAAGGATAGGAAGTCAGACCTCTAGGCAAACAAAATTGCTTGTTCTTTACTACTGAACAACATTTTAAAAGAACACCCTGAAAAAAAAGCCAGAGAAGACACACAGGAGACTTCTTCACCTGCAACATAAAGGATGAGCAAGAGAAAATCACAATTATGCAACTAACATATGCTTTAAAGTAGAAGGGAGCAAAATGCTGTTAAACTTGATAAAACACATTGTGTTGGCTTTCTTTCTCAAAGGAATCACAGAGATACCTATTTCAGAAGCACTTCTCCCTTTGCTTTACCATGCCTTTATAAAGTGCAGTAAGGGAATTGTGTCCATTAATGATGTTCCTATTTCCAATCAAATTGTAGTTCCTAGAGTACTGATTCCTCCTAGTTTTCTCTAATTAAGTGGCATCTATGCTGCTTAGCAATTAGTTCTAACAGCCTCAGAATGGTGTGAAAGTTTGCCTGGCCTGAAGGGCAGAGTTAGAGTGCCTTATGCTGTCAGTATTTTTATCTACATGCCAAATTAAATAAAGTTGAAAGCTTTGAATTATTAATTTGGAGAAATGACTTTGTGATATAGTATACTCAATGCCAGAAAAATTTTAAACATGTTATTACCTACTATCATCTGTGCTTATTAAAATCTAGATATTGGGGGAGGAGATGAACAAGCACACTTGAATTTAAATGATTTAAAAGATCCAAGAAAGAATCCTATTTATCTGTCTCTGATTCAATAGTTCAGTAGGTGATGACATCTTCCTATCCATTAAACATCAGATTTATTCCTGTTAGATGATAATTTCCCAGATAACATGAACCATCACTACTATTTTTAATGATGCATACATAATTTAAGGAATATTTTTAAAAGAAAATCAATTAATCTTGATAGACAAGAAATTATATTGTAGTAAAATTAACAATTTTATTGTAAGTGGAGAATCTAATTTTAACTACAACCCTTTGCCACCACTCATCTTAGCCTTTGGTTGTTACTTTCCATCAGTATGTATAAGTGCTTTGATATTCCAAAAGCACATATTTAAATGTGCCAGAGACCTTGCTAAATGCTATTCTCAGTTAATTGCAGTGATTTGTGTAAACAACAACAAATACAGAAACAAAAGTCTAAAACCAAAAACATTTTCTCATTTCTTAGAGCTTTGCTTGATAACGATGCTTTCAAAACCTATGAAACTGTCAGAAATTGTTATGCTTTACTATACATGTGTTAAATTGCAGTTTAAAAAATATGGAATTGCTTTGGTCTTTTTATTTTGCCTAGTATAAAGAAATAAATACATTTTTTTTTATATTTGCAAAGTCATGGGGAAATAAACTTCTATAGACTCTCTAGAGGGCACTTTTGCTTTTTATGGTTAACTTTTAATGTCAAGGCCCTACATGAAAACTGAAACATTCTGCCAAGTTCAGGAAGTTCTTTTATATTCCACCAGTCAGTTTCAGAACATGTAATTGGAATTCAGATTTTCTATGGTTACATCCAGTTATGTTGTATATATGGGAAAGGTTTCCCGAGTAAATAAAAATATCTAGATATTGCTCAATATTTTCAGTTTTCATTGGGGTGTTTGGTATCACATAGATCTAGCATTATTCTAAATAGATTCTACTTTAGAATGTTATTTAAACAGTAACCACTAAAATTTGAAAAAACATAGTATCTTAACTTAAAATATCACATCAATTTACTTCCAAACAAGTTTTGGATGTTAGTGATACAAAGTATCTGACACTTGTGATTCTTATTTCTCAACAGTGCTGCAAAGAACATCCTGGATAATCCACTTTACATTTAACATTTGCCGAGGCTAAGCCTCAGAAAGGTACAATTTTCAGATTCACTGGTCATTCAAATGAGTATTCTGCAGTAAAAGATAAATAAATAAAGAAAAAGGAAAAAAAGGAATAAAATTATATTTTTTATTTAATCAATATTATCAATTGATTGCTTACAATTAGTAAAGCACTATGATAATTGTGTATGATACAAGGAAGCAGAATATACTCTTAGTTCTTAAAAGTCTGTTTGATAATGATTTCCTCAAAGTTTCTTAGGTTGTCACAAACATTTATTTCTTATCATACTTGCATAAAGTTACTGTTTCCAGAAGCAAACAGCATATGAAAGTTAAATAGATTTATAAGTAATAATATATTAACATTTTAAGGAAGAGGTGAATAAATGCAAATGGAATGTGCAGGCATTAAGTAAGAACTTAGTCTTTAAGAGCATTCTCTAATCTCAGCTTCTGTTCCACAGGCCTGTTATGAAGCTCCATCTCAAGAAAACTTAACTGGGATACCTCCCCATTTTCATCATGACAAGGGTTCTCAACAATACAAATGTTGGCTATAATAAATAATAATAATTTATTTTACCTCCAATCTTATAAATTCCCTGTGATTTTTGACTCTTCTCTTTTTTGTTTCCCTTGCTAACTGAATTACCAAATGCTACTATTTCATTTCTCTTCCACCCTCTCTCCCTTTGTGCCTTTCTGTCTCTGTCTCTGTCTCTGTCTCTGTCTCTCTCTCTCACACACACACACATACACACAGACACACACACACACACACACACACACACAGACACACACACACCATTTTCAACCTGTGTTTTCCTTTTTATTCCCCTTCAAAGCAACTTACTTACTTTTTGGACATCTCATTTAACTATCATAACTTCTTCTCAATCCTTAATCTCTCTCTCTTTTTTTTAACTTTTATCAACATTACATTACAGAGACTCAACTTCTCATTTCTTACTCAAACCTGGATGCGTAATATGAGATTTGAAATATACATCAATTCGTTGCTTCTCATTTTCAATTGTGCTCATGTAACTTCTTATTCACCAATTGCTTGCCTATTTTTATTTCCTATAGTGTACCTAACCTTATTTCTCGGTTTTAACCATTTTAGAACATTTTATTGGTGATTTCTGTCTCATACATGTACCAGAATAGAAGGGATTCATCTATTCTTTCTTTGATCATAGACAATAAAGTCCTGGTGTGATAAATTGTATTTCTGTCAAAAATATTTTGGCCTCACTTGTGAGAACCCTTCATGAGGGAGTTCCACTGATACCCGGATTGACCATGTGATTTGCGTTGGACAATAAAATATAAGTGTCTTTCAATTAGATGTTTTAGGTGCCAACATGTGTCATTCTTTTTATTTTTAAGTTAAACTTTATTTAGTTAACATACAGTGCAATATTGGTTTCAGGAGTAGAAACCATCAGTGACCATTCACTTACATACAATACCCAGTGCTCATCACAACAAGTGCCCTCATCAATACCCATCTTCCACCTAGCCCGTAGTGGACCTAACTCCCTCCATCAACCCTCAGTTTTTTCTCTATCGTTAAGAGCCTCTTGTGGTTTGTTTCCCTCTCTTCTCTTTTTTAAAACATGTGCCATTCTATTCTCATCTTTCTCTTTATCATGAGATCAAAACTGTCCCAGATCTATAATCTATTAATCTCAGGCCCAGAGTAAATACATCATGGACCATAGCTGCAGCTGACCATCAGCAGATCTGTAGTTTGAATGAGAAAATAAATCTTCATTTTGGTAAGCCAGTAGGATTTTGTGATTATTTGTTACTGAAACAATGTAACCTAAACTGACTGATATACTTGGTAGCTGTGCTTATTATCTGCAGTTTGCCAATGGTACTTTCTGTGGCATCATGAACCTAAAAGTAAACAAAATGCACACCATATTACCTGCTCCTTCTCCTGATGTCCAACTTTCTGTCTCTTTTGTCACTCAAGTGTGAAATCTTAATATATATTTTTCTGCCCTGTGTCCACCCACTATTCCTTTATTCATTATAATTCTGTGCCAACAAACGTTTTAAAGGCATATGGTCTAATTTTAAATTCTTCTCAGGTCTCTTGCCACTATCCATTTCTAAGAAGTAATAGCTCTTGACATGGGTTAAAGCCTCACAATTAGAAAAGCAACAGCTCACATAAAGGAAGCACAGAAAGGACAAAGTACCATTCTAAGCACATTGCCTGTTTAATGATAACAGTAACACAAAGTTTGGTATAGTATTATAGTCCTCATTTTATTTTATTTTATTTTATTTTATTTTTAATTTTTTTAACATTTATCCATTTTTGAAAGGCAGAGAGAGACAGAGCGCAAATGGGGGAGGGGCATAGAGAGAGGGAGACACAGAAACAGAAGCAGGCTCCAGGCTCTGAGCTGTAGCACAGAGCCCGACTCGGGGCTCGAACTCATAGACCACGAGATCATGACCTGAGCTGAAGTCGGCCGCTTAACCGACTGAGCCACACAGGCGCCCCTGTAGTCCCCATTTTAAAGATGGAGAAACAAAGGCAGAACGAGTTTTAAATATTGTTTCCAAAGTCACAGATAAGTGTCAGAAACAGGATTTGAACCCAGTCAGGCTGGCATCAATGTCCCATAATTTTCACCATTGCTCTGAACTTTCTTTAGTAGGGTATGGTAATTTTCCTAGCATGAGTGAAGGGCATAGTAAAAGCTGTCTTTCCTGGGATTTGTTCTTTCTTTCTGTTCTTGACAGATAACGTCCTCCCCAAAGTGGCCATACTAGAAGGCCTACTTTCCAGTTTTCCTTGAAATTTGGCTACTTTTTCCATGGTAAAATGGGCTGACTCTGCTTTGGGTGGTGCCCAAACAGGAGAAAATAACGTAGGTAGTTCTCCCCCAGGCTATAGAAAGAAGGGATTTTTCTATAGAAAGGAGGGATTTTCCTTTGGCAATTTGTGCTTCTCACAGACGAAGTGGTAAGATCTAGAAGACAAGGGTCACATAGACTCTTAGGGGCAAAACCAAGTCTTTTAGGGATATGGCTCATTCCTGACCAAGGAAGGAGTTTTGAAGTCAAAACTCTAAGAGATGTTCATGTTTTTAGTTGGAGAGTTTTCTGCACATTTAATCCTCAGAAAGCTGACTCCAGTGGAAAACTAAATGAAAATTTAGGGGACTGAGGACTTTGCAAAATTTTTATCAGAGAAAGTTTAATACAGTCTGTCTTTTTGTTTGTTTTCCTTTCCCATTTTCATTCTACTCTGGGCCATTGTGTCTCATCACTTTATTGTAATAGTTCCCATTTTCTAGTCAGATAACTTCACTGGATGATGATTGAAAGCATTCTAAAGTATTTTTCATGGCTGCAACCACCCCTTTCTGTCTTATTTCTCACTTTCCACTTTTCAATACCCTACATTCCATACATGTTCTGCATTTCCTGCTTTGGTTTCTTCTTCTTTCCCAAATTCCTCCCCCTCCCACTTCTACATATTCAAATTACTCAAGTCCAAATGCAAACTCATCTCTTCCATGAAAATTTTTCTGATTCCTTAGCCTCATGTAATCTCTAACTCTTCAGAAATACAATATAAATGATCTGTTTTCTTTTTGTGGTACATATCAATTATTACTTTGCAGTTAATGAGTTATATATTGTATACTTCATAATAAGACTAAACACTTCTTAAAAATAAAAAAGACTACATCCTTCTTGAGGGCAGGGACCAGTTGGCATTTATCTTTATATTCCCATAGCTCTTAGTCTTTGTTCCTTCAGCCAGTCACAGCAGCAAAAAGAGAGAGAGAGAGAGAGAGAGAGAGAGAGAGATGGTGCCTGCATTCATAGAAAATGGAATACACTAAGAGCACATAGCAAGGATTCAAATATTGTTGAATGAGTGCTAATTATAATTGATGTATTTACTGGTTTCTATTGAAATGAATAAGCCTTTAAGCAAAAAAAAAAAATATATATATATATATGTGTGTGTGTGTGTGTGTGTGCACGCACACGCACGCACATATAATGTTTATATTTAAAACTACTTCAGAGTTAGTACAAAGGTCTATAGGATTCATTTAATATTGTTAATCAACAAGGAAGCTTAAGACACCATAAATTAAATTAAAGTGATAACAGATACTTTTTTAATGTTTATTTCTGAGAGAGAGAGACAGAGCATGAGTGGTGGAGGGGCAGAGAAAGAGGGAGACACAGAATCCGAAGCAGGCTCCAGGCATTGAGCTGCCAGCACAGAGCCTGATGCGGGGCTCAAACTCACAGACTGCGAGATCATGACCTGAGCCAAAGCCAGAGGTTCAACCGACTGAGCCATCTAGGCGCCCCTAACAGATACTTTTTTTAATTATTTGATCTATTTTATTATTTTATTTTATTTATTTCATTTCATCATGATAAGTGTACTCTTTAAGCCCCATCCACTATTTCCTCCATCCTTCCACCCATTTCCTCTCTGGTAACCATAAGTTTGTTTTCTATAGTTAAGAGTCTATTTCTTGGTCTGTCTGTCTCTCTTCCTTTGTTCGTTTGTTCTTTTTCTTAAATTCCACATATGAATGAGATCATACTGTATTTGTCTTTCTCTGACTTACTTGGCTTAACATTATACTCTCTAACTGTATCCATGTTTTTAAAACGGCAAGATTTCATTCCTTTTTATGGCTGAATCAGGTATATATATATATATATATATATATATATATATATAGACACGCATATATACACACACATATATGTGCCACTTTTTCTTTATCATATATATATGATATCCATTTTTCTTTATCCATTCATGTATTGATGGACACTTAGACAGCTTCCATACTTGGGCTATTGTAAATAATACTGCAATAAACATAGGGGTGCATACATCCCTTTCAATTATTGTTTTTGTGTTCTTGGGGAAAATATAGTGTGATTCCTGGATAGTTCTATTTTAAATTTTTTGAGGAACCTCTATACTGTTTTCCATAATGGCTGTGCCACCTTGCATTCCCACAAAAAGTGCAGGAGGGTTTATTTTTCTCCACATCCTCACGAACACATGTTTCTTGTGTTTTTGATTTTAGCCTTTCTGACAGGGGTGAGGTGATATCTCACTGAATTTTGATTTGCATTTCCCTGATGATGACTGATGTTGAACAACTTTTCATGTGTCTTTTAGCCATATGGACGTTTTCTTTTCAGAAATGTCTGTTTATGTCTTCTGTCCAATTTTTATTTGAATTATTTTTTTAAGTATTGTGTTGTATCAGTTCTTTATTTTTGATGCTAACCTTTCCTTGGATATATCATTTGCAACTAACAATATTGCTAATATGCCTTTTAGTTTTGTTGAACTTTTCCTTCACTGTGCAGGAGCTTTTTATTTTGATGTATTCCAATTGCTTATGTTTGCTTTTATTTCCCTTGTCTCAGGAGACATATGTAGAAATATGTAGCTACCGCCGATGTCAGAGATTACTGACTGTGCTCTCCTCAAAAATTTTTATAGTTTCATGACTCATATATAGGTCTTTAATACATTTTGAATTTATTTTTGTGTATGGTGTAAGAAAGCGGTCCATTTTCATTCTTTTACATGTGACTGTCCAGTTTTGCCAAAACGGTTTGTTGAAGAGAGTGTCTTTTTCCCATTTTCTATTCATTCTTCTTTTGTAGAAGATGTATTGATCATACAATTGTGGGTTTCTTTTTGGGTTTTCTGTTCTATTCCACTGATCTATGGGTCTATTTTTATGACAGTACCACACTGTTTTGGTTACTAACACTTTGTAATAGAACTTGAAGACTGGAATTGTGATACCTCCAGTTTTGTGTTTTTTTTTTTTAAAGATTGCTTTGGCTATTCAGGGTCTTGTGTGGTTCCATACAAATGTTGGGATTGTTTGTTCTAGCTCTGTAAAAAATGCTGTTGGTATTTTGATAAAGATTGCATTACATGTGTACATTGCCTTAGGTAGGAATTTTATTTGTGTCCTTTCTCTTTTTTTAATGGGTCTTGCTAGAAGTTTATCAATTTTGTTGATCTTTTCAAAGAACCAGCTCCTGGTCTCATTGATTTGTTTTATTGTGTTGTTTTGCTTTGCTTCTATCTCATTTATTTCTGCTCTAATTTTATTAGTTCCTTCCTTATAATAACAGATACTTTAAAACATTTAAAATATTGTTTTATAAACCTGTCTTTCTAAAAGTCCATAAAAGGGGGGACAATTCTGCATTCTGAGAATGTTTCCTCCAGAATTTATGTTATCATGGTCTTAAGATTAAATCAGCCATACCCAGAATAGAAAATTCTCCTGATTTATTTTATTATTATGGTAAATTGGTATTCAGGAACAGGAAGTTTACTCTTGACATTAAACATTAATTATAATATCACAAAAGACAATTCTAGGTCTCTGTTAGAAATTAGTAGAGCTCTAGTGTGATATGCACTAATTATAAAAACACCAGCACAGGGGCGCCTGGGTGGCTCAGTCGGTTGGGCGTCCGACTTCGGCTCAGGTCATGATCTCGTGGTCCTTGAGTTCGAGCCCCGCGTCAGGCTCTGTGCTGACAGCTCAGATCCTGGAGCCTGTTTCGGATTCTGTGTCTCCCTCTCTCTTTCTGGCCCTCCCCGTTCATACTCTGTCTCTCTCTGTCTCAAAAATAAATAAACGTTAAAAAAAATAAAAAAAAAAAAACTCGCACATAGGCAACCAACTGAATAGCTTTTTTTTGCTTTTTTATTTTTTAATTTTTTTTCCAATATATGAAGTTTACTGTCAAATTGGTTTCCATACAACACCCAGTGCTCATCGCAAAAGGTGCCCTCCTCAATACCCATCACCCACCCTCCCCTCCCTCCCACCCCCCATCAACCCTCAGTTTGTTCTCAGTTTTTAAGAGTCTCTGATGCTTTGGCTCTCTTCCGCTCTAACCTTTTTTTTTTTTCCTTCCCCTCCCCCAAGGGTTTCTGTTAATTTTCTCAGGATCCACATAAGAGTGAAACCATATGGTATCTGTCTTTCTCTGTATGGCTTATTTCACTTAGCATCACACTCTCCAGTTCCATCCATGTTACTACAAAGGGACATATTTCATGCTTTCTCATTGCCACGTAGTACTCCATTGTGTATATAAACCACAATTTCTTTATCCATTCATCAGTTGATGGACACTTAGGCTCTTTCCATAATTTGGCTATTGTTGAGAGTGCTGCTATAAACATTGGGGTACAAGTGCCCCTATGCATCAGTACTCCTGTATCCCTTGGGTAAATTTCTAGCAGTGCTATTGCTGGGTCATAAGGTAGGTCTATTTTTAATTTTTTGAGAAACCTCCACACTGTTTTCCAGAGTGGCTGCACCAATTTGCATTCCCACCAACAGTGCAAGAGGGTTCCCGTTTTTCCACATCCTCTCCAGCATCTATAGTCTCCTGATTTGTTCATTTTGGTCACTCTGACTGGCGTGAGGTGATATCTGAGTGTGATTTTGATTTGTATTTCCCTGATGAGGAGCGATGTTGAGCATCTTTTCATGTGCCTGTGGGCCACCCAATGTCTTCTTTAGAGAAGTGTCTATTCATGTTTTCTGTACATTTCTTCACTGGGTTATTTGTTTTTCGGGTGTGGACTTCGGTGAGCTCTTTATAGACTTTGGATATGAGCCCTTTGTCCAATATGTCATTTGCAAATATCTTTTCCCATTCCATTGGTTGCCTTCTAGTTTTGTTGGTTGTTTCCTTTGCTGTGAAGAAGCTTTTTATCCTCATAAGGTCCCAGTAGTTCATTTTTGTTTTAATTCCCTTGCCTTTGGGGATGTGTCCAGTAAGACATTGCTACGGCTGAGGTCAGAGAGGTCTTTTCCTGCTTTCTCCTCTAGGGTTTTGATGGTTTCCTGTCTCACATTCAGGTCCTTTCTCCATTTTGAGTTTATTTTTGTGAATGGTGTGAGAAAGTGGTCTAGTTTCAACCTTCTGCATGTTGCTGTCCAGTTCTCCCAGCACCATTTGTTAAAGAGACTGTCTTTTTTCCATTGGATGTTCTTTCCTGCTTTGTCAAAGATGAGTTGGCCATACGTTTCTAGGTCTAGTTCTGGGGTTTCTATTTTATTCCATTGGTCTATGTATCTGTTTTTGTGCCAATACCATGCTGTCTTGATGATGACAGCTTTGTAGTAGAGGCTAAAGTCTGGGATTGTGATGCCTCCGGCTTTGGTCTTCTTCTTCAAAATTACTTTGGCTATTCGGGCCTTTTGTGGTTCCATATGAATTTTAGGATTGCTTGTTCTAGTTTCGAGAAGAAGGCTGGTGCAATTTTTATTGGGATTGCATTGAATGTGTAGATAGCTTTGGGTAGTATTGACATTTTGACAATATTTATTCTTCCAATCCATAAGCACGGAATGTTTTTCAATTTCTTTATATCTTCTTCAATTACCTTCATAAGCTTTCTATAGTTTTCAGCATACAGATCTTTTACATCTTTGGTTAGATTTATCCCTAGGTATTGTATGCTTCTTGGTGCAATTGTGAATGGGATCAATTTCTTTATTTGTCTTTCTGTTGCTTCATTATTAGTGCATAAGAATGCAACTGATTTCTCTACATTGATTTTGTATCCTGCAACTTTGCTGAATTCATGTATCAGTTCTAGCAGACTTTTGGTGGAGTCTATCAGATTTTCCATGTATAATATCATGTCATCTGCAAAAAGTGAAAGCTTGACTTCATCTTTGCCAATTTTGATGCTTTTGATTTCTTTTTGTTGCCTGATTGCTGATGCTAGAAATTCCAACACTATGTTAAAGAACAGTGGTGAGAGTGGACATCCCTGTCATGTTCCTGATCTCAGAGGAAAAGCTCTCAGCTTTTTCCCCATTGAGGCTGATGTTAGTTGTGGGCTTTCCATAAATGGCTTTTATGTTCTTTAAGTATGTTCATTCTATCCTGACTTTCTCGAGGGCTTTTATTAAGAAACATTGCTGAATTTTGTCAAAGGCCTTTTCTGCATCGATTGAAAAGATCATATGGTTCTTACCTTTTCTTTTATTAATGTGATGTATCACATTGATTGATTTGCGAATGTTGAACCAGGCCTACATCCCAGGAATGAATCCCACTTGATCATGGTGAATAATTCTTTTTATATGCTGTTGAATTTGATTTGCTAGTATCTTATTGAGAATTTTTGCATCCATATTCATCAGGGATATTGGCCTGTAGTTCTCTTTTTTTACTGGGTCTCTGTCTGGTTTAGGAATCAAAGGAATACTGGCTTCATAGAATGAGTCTGGAAGTTTTCCTTCCCTTTCTATTTCTTGGAATAGCTTGAGAAGGATAGGTATTATCTCTGCTTTAAATGTCTGGTAGAACTCCCCTGGGAAGCCATCTGGTCTTGGATTCTTATTTGTTGGGAGATTTTTGATGACTGATTCAATTTCTTCACTGGTTATGGGTCTGATCAAGCTTTCTATTTCCTCCTGATTGAGTTTTGGAAGAGTGTGGGTGTTTAGGAATTTGTCCATTTCTTCCAGGTTGTGCAGTTTGTTGGCATATAATTTTTCCTAGTATTCCCTGATAAGTGCTTGTATCTCTGAGGGATTGGTTGTAATAATTCCATTTTCATTCATGATTTTATCTATTTGGGTCATCTCCCTGTTCTTTTTGAGAAGCCTGGCTAGAGGTTTATCAATTTTGTTTATTTTTTCAAAAAACCCACTCTTGGTTTCGTTGATCTGCTCTACAGTTCTTTTAGATTCTATAGTTTATTTGTGCTCTGATCTTTATTATTTCTCTTCTTCTGATAGGTTTCGGCTGTCTTTGCTGTTCTGCTTCTCTTTCCTTTAGGTGTACTGTTAGATTTTGTGTTTGGTATTTTTCTTGTTTCTTGCGATAGACCTGGATTGCAATTTATTTTCCTCTCAGGAAATGCCTTTGCTGCATCCCAAAGCGTTTGGATTGTTGTATTATCATTTTCGTTTGTTTCCATATATTTTTTAATTTCTTCTCTAATTGCCTGGTTGACCCACTCATTCTTTAGTAGGGTGTTCTTTAACATCCATGCTTTGGGAGGTTTTCCAGATTATTCCTGTGGTTGATTTCAAGCTTCATAGCATTGTGTTCTGAAAGTATGCATGGTATGATTTCAATTCTTGTATACTTATGAAGAGTTGTTTTGTGACCCAGTGTGTGATCTATCTTGGAGCATATTCCATGTGCACTCGAGAAGAAAGTATATTCTGTTGGTTTGGGATGCAGAGTTCTAAATAGATCTGTCAAGTCCATCTGACCCAATGTATCATTCAGGGCCCTTGTTTCTTTATTGACCGTGTGTCTAGATGATCTATCCATTTCTGTAAGTGGAGTGTTAAAGTCCCCTACAATTACCACATTCTTATCAATTAGGTTGCTTATGTTTGTGAGTAATTGTTTTATATATTTGGGGACTCCCATATTCGGAACATAGACATTTATAATCCTTAGCTCTTCCTGATGGATAGACGCTGTGATTATTATATAATGCTTTTCTTCATCTCCTGTTACAGCCTTTAATTTAAAGTCTAGTTTGTCTGATATGACTATGACTACTCTAGCTTTCTTCTGACTTCCAGTGGCATAATAAATAGTTCTCCATCCCCTCACTCTCAATCTGAAGGTGTCCTCAGGTCTAAAATGAGTCTCTTGTAGACAGCAAATATATGGGTCTTGTTTTTTTATCTATTCTGATACCCTATGTCTTTTGGTTGGCGCATTTAGTCCATTTACATTCAGTGTTATTCTAGAAAGATATGGGTTTAGAGTCATTGTGATGTCCGTAGGTTTCATGCTTGTAGCGATGTCTCTGGTACTTTGTCTCACAGGATTCCCCTTAAGATCTCTTGTAGGGCTGGTTTAGTGGTGACGAATTCCTTCAGTTTTTGTTTGTTTGGGAAGAACTTTATCTCTCCTTCTATTCTAAATGACAGACTTGCTGGATAAAGGATTCTCGGCTGCATATTTTTTTCTGTTCATAACATTGAAGATCTCCTGCCATTCCTTTCTGGCCTGCCGAGTTTCAGTAGAGAGATCGGTCACGAGTCTTATAGGTCTCCTCTTACATATTAGAGCACATTATCTCTATCTGCTTTCAGAATTTTCTCTTTATCCTGGTATTTTGCCAGTTTCATTATGATATGTCATGCAGAAGATCGATTCATGTTATGTCTGAAGGGATTTCTCTGTGCCTCTTGGATTTCAATGCCTTTTTCCTTCCCCAGATCAGGGAAGTTCTCAGCTATGATTTCTTCAAGTACACCTTCAGCACCTTTCCCTCTTTCTTCCTCCTCTTGAATACCAATTATGCATATATTATTTCTCTTTAGTGCATCACTTAGTTCTCTAATTTTCCCCTCATACCCCTGGATTTTTTTATCTCTCTTTTTCGCAGCTTCTTCTTTTTCCATAATTTTATCTTCTTGCTCATCTATTCTCTCCTCTGCCTCTTCAATTCGAGCCGTAGTTGTCTCCGTTTTATTTTGCAACTCATTGGTAGCATTTTTTAGCTCCTCCTGGCTGTTCCTTAGTTCCTTGTTCTCTGTAGCAAGAGATTCTTTGCTGTCCTTTATACTGTTTTCAAGCCCAATGATTAATTTTATGAGTATTATTCTAAATTCACTTTCTGTTATATTGTTTACATAATTTTTGATCAGTTCGTTAGCTGTTCTTATTTCCTGGACGTTTTTCTGAGGGTAATTTTTCTGTTTGGTCATTTTGGATAGTCCGTGGAGTGGTGTGGGACTGCGGGGCACCTCCCCTGTGCTGTCTTGAATAACTTGCCTTGGTGGGAGGGGCCGCAGTCAGACCTGATGTCTGCCCCCAGCCCACTGCTGGGACCATAGTCAGACTGGTGTGTGCTTTCACTTTCCCTCTTCTAGGGGAGGGATTCACTGTGGGTGACATGGCCCATCTGGGCTACTTGCCCACTTCCATTCTTGTGCTGGGGATCTGGCGTATTAGCTGGGGTGGATCGGCAAGGTGCACAGGGCGCGAGGAGCAGGCTCAGCTCGCTTTTCCTTAGGAGATCCGCTTTGGGAGGGGCTCTGCAGCACCCGGAGGGAGTCAGACCTGCCAGAGCAATGGATCTGCAGAAGCACAATGTTGGGTGTTTGCGTGGTGCCAACAAGTTCCATGGCAGGAACTGGTTCCCTTTGGGATTTTGGCTGGGGGATGGGTGAGGGAGATGGCGCTGGCGAGGGCCTTTGTTTGCTGCCAAAGTGAGCTCTGTCATCTGGGGCTCAACAACTCTCTTTCCCGTTGTCCTCCAGCCCTCCCGTTCTCTGAGCAGAGCCATTAGCCTATAACCTTCCGTATGTCAAGTCCCTCTTGCTGTTGGAACACACTCCATTCATCCCCTCCGCTTTTGCAAGCCAGACTCGGGGGCTCTGATAGGCCGGTGGGCTGCCCCTCCACCCCGTCTCCCTCCCGCCAGTCCGTGTAGCGTGCACCGCCTTGCTGCCCATCCTACCCTCTTCCATGGGCCTCTCGTCTGCGCTTGGCTCCAGAGACTCTGTTCTGCTAGTCTTCTGGCAGTTTTCTGGGTTCTTTAGGCAGGTGTAGGTGGAATCTAAGTGATAAGCAGGACGTGTGGTGAGCCCAGTGTCCTCCTACACCACCATTTTCCCAGGATCTGAATAGTCATTTTAAGATAACTTTGAAGATAAACAATCTTGATTACTTTGAGAATTGTTCTTCTGTTTTATCTGAGGTAATCCCCACCATCCCCATCTAAAGTAACCATAAAAGCCATCATAAAATCTTGCTTAATTTAAGTATCACTACACCCAGGGATCCTGGTATACCCAGGAAAGAATCTTAGGGATGGACAATTCTCATTTAGTCATGTAAGCAGCACAGCTGTTACCAAAGTTTTATTGTCATTGACCTTCAATGCTTCTTACCCCTGATGTAAATACTTTACCCTTCCCACTGATTGGATGGTGTTAATGAACTAAATGCTTGCGTCTCCCCTCCCAATTAATATGCTGAAACCATACCCCACAATATGTATTAGAGGGTGGGGGCTTTGGGGACTCATTAGGATTATATGAGGTCACAAGGGTGAAACCCTCCTGAATGGAATTAGTGTCCTTTTAAGAGTCACAAAACTTTCTTCCCCTCCCTGCTCTCCATCAGATAAGGATACAATGAAATAATTGACCATTGGTAGCTGGGAAGAGGGTCCTCACCAAAATCCCACCAATACTGGCACCCTGATCTCAAGTTTCCAGCATCCAGAACTGTGAGAAATAAATGCTTGTTGTTTATAAGCCACCCAGTCTATAGTGGATTATTATGTCAATGCAAACAGATTAAGACAGCTGGTGACTAAAATATTTTATTCAGAAATTCAGTTCTTTCTCTTAAAGAAAAATACAAGTATTCTTAATGTGACTAGTCTATAAAATCCTATTAGCCATAAATGGATAAATTCAGTGGTTCTCAAACACCAGTGTGCATGAGAATCCCTTGGAGGTCATGTTACAACATACTGTTGGGATCTACCACTAGAATTTCTGATTCAGTTGCTGCTGATGTTGCTGGTCTGGAGATTGCACTTCTTTTGAGAAACACTGACTTGGTGTAAATGAGCTTATCATATTATTTACTGAGGGCAGATTTCAAGGACTAAAAAGAAAACAGGAGAACATGAAAGGAGGAAAGAAAAAGGGAGGATTATAATAGCTCCAAGACAAACTACACTTTATATATTTTCTGACATCCTAGTGAGGTGAAATCTTTGAAATGTAATATGTAGTTGTAGAATTAGCACAGTACATTCACCTTGAGAATAGAAAATACAACTCTCTAAATATAATAGTCTACATACCTTAAAAGGGAAATTTAGGTAAATGGAATACTTATTTAACAAGAGTACTTGGGCGGCCCAGTCAGTTAATCATTTGCTCTTGACTTCGAATCAGGTCATGATCTCACAGTTTGTTGAGTTTGAGCCTTGCATCAGGCTCCATGCTGACAGTGTAGAGCCTGCTTGGGATTCTCTCTCCCTCTCTCTCTCTACCCCTCCATCGCTCATGCTATCTCAAAATAAACTTAAACAATACTTATTTAACAGTTTATAAATATAGCATGCTTTTCCAAGTTATTTGGCCTTTAAAAAGTGTGGTTGCTTTTTTTTTTTTTACAACAATAAAAGTCTATTTTGTGCTATTTCCCTCATGAGTACTGCTGTTACTATTTAATATTTATTAAGTAGCCAACATAGTGTCTTGATTCTTACAGAAAATGTTTTTCTTCTTTACATTTGTGTGCAAATACAATTTTCCTGCTGCCCATCAAATCGAAACCATATTAAATAACACAGAACAACTTGAAGCTGACTAAGATGTAGGAATCAATGTTCACAGTTCTGTGTTTAGAAAAACTGAGAACAAGAAACCAAACATTCCCTCCTTTTATATTAGGCATACTGTATCCATTAGGAATGAAGTTGTAAATGTGTTCAATCAATTAAACAGGTCACATACTGATGAGCCTTGAGATTTATTAGTTAGAAGTAAAATGTAGGAACATATCATGTCAAAGGAAGTAGGATCCATAGTTTAAAGGAAAGATAAATCAGACCTTGAAGGTAATAATCTGCAGAAAAGTCATTTTAAGAAGACACAGTACATGTTAGAGTGGATAACATAAAGAGAACAAGAATTATAATAGTGCTAAAGGGTAGGGCTGTGAATTTAAAGACTACAAAAATTTAATAATAAAAAAGTCATGTTTTATAACATGGATTAGGAAACTGCAAAGATAGAACTCATAGTCCTTACTGCTGACATTTGGAAAAAGAAAATATCTATTTCATGATAAAATATGATACAGTTCTAGCAGTCTCAAATAATCATTTCTAGTTCAAACATTGTAAAATGAATCACAACACAAAATTTGTCTTCAGACATATTGGGCTTCCCCTGACCCTCCTTTCTCCTCTGATCTCTCTTTACCAAATGTGTGAATGCAAAAAATATGGAAAAGTCTAAGACAGAGAATCACCACAAAGAACAAGATGGAAAAATCATCAGATTCCATTACAAGTTTAATTATGTCCCCCAAACAGATATGTGGAAGTCCTAATCTTTAGTACTTTAGATCATGACCATATTTGGAAATAGATTTATTGTAGTTGTAATTATTTAAGATCAGGTCACACTGGATTAGGGGCTTCAATCCAATGACTGGTGCCCTCATAAGAAGAGGAGAAAAGACACAGACACATAAGAAGCCATGTGAAGACCGAGACAGAGATTGGAATGATCTGCAAGTCATCTGCAAGCCAAAGTATACCAAAGATTGTCCACCATCACCAGAAACTGAGAGAAGCATGGAACGGATTTTCCCTCAGAGCCCTTAAAAGGAACCATTCTTGCTGATGACTTGATTTTGGACTTCTGGCTTCCAGAACTTTGAAAGAATAAGTGTCCATTGTATTAAGCCACCCAATTTGTCGTGTTATGTTACGCCAGCTATAGAAATCTAATACAGGTTCTTTCTGAAAGCTTCATATGTTTCAGATTTGTTGACGCAAGGGACTAAGTCTTCCTTACACTGTGACTCACATTGCACTACTTAAACTAATCAAAACCTTTAATAAAAATGAAAATCATGAATAGATTAAATTGGTATTTATTGGAATGATTGTCAGTAATGAACATGTACTAGTATAATATCAGTTTATATACATTATAATGCATACTCTCCAAATAAAAATGAAAAAGGAGATTAAGTTGAAATAAAAATACTTCAAAATATTCTATATTTTATTTTTAATGACACAACAAGCCTCTTTGTTCTTTCATATGTTATTATAAATGTTATACATAATTATATTTTAGTGAGAGTAATGTCACCAAATGTAGTTCATTACTTTAAATTGTTGGTTTAATATTTTATCATGCAGTAATTTAATGGTCTGGTTCTAAATTTTCATACCTGGTTTTAATGCTTGTTATAGTTAACAAGGTACTTCACAAAAAAATATAGATCCAAATGAAAGGAATGTACTGTTAGTTGAATTTACTAAGTACTGTTGCTCAATACTGAGTTCCAAACACCAATTTTGTAAAGGTTTTTGGTTAAATAGGTTGATACATTTGTTTTTGTTGACAATCATTTGGAAGTAAATTGCAGGTATCATAGTGTTTGCTTTTATATATTCAGCTTGCATCTACTAAGTAAAAAGACATTTTCTTAAATAATCACTGTACTAATTATACCTAAGAAAAATGGTAATAATTTCCTAGTATCACCTAATATTTTGTCCATATTAAAATTTCCTCAATTATCCCCAAAAAGTATTTTATATCTTTTTTAAACAAATATGCAATACAAGTTCATATATTAGTATTTTTGGTTTTTTTTTTATCTTCTTTTAGAAAAGAATGCCTCTCCTTCATTTTGTATATTTTTCATGATATTCACTTTTTTAAGAGTCCAGGACTGTTGTCCTGTAGAATGTCTTGGATTCTGGTTTTGTCTGTTTTTTCTTGTTATTGTTTAACTCTAAAAATCTCATATACTCCTTATAATTTAAGGTCTATAGAGGCTTGATTAGATTAAATATTTCAGCAGAATATTTCAAAGATAATATTGTTCAATTTAATTTGCATCATATTAGTAGGCCCACTAGGTTTGGTTGCACTTATTCTAGTGACACTAAGTTTGATTACTTGATTAAGGTGGTGACCTCCAGGTTCCTCCACTGCATAGGTACTTTCTCCTGGGTGCACTTCCACAAGGCCAATATTCCTTTTTATAATGACTTTTCACCTAATAGCTGTAACATTCATCAGTGAGCCTTGCCTTGGTCAATTATTACTTTGAAGTTTACCAAATAGTGATTTTCTAAACCTATCGTTTATTTTATATTTATTAACTGGAATTCTATTTTTAAAAAGAGCTCTTTTTTCCCACTTTCTTTACTTTTTTTCTCTTTTGGAGGAATAAGTATCACTTAAGAACTAATGGATTTTAATTTATTCAATGTTGTAGAATGAATTACAGCCATTATTCTTTTGAATGCTCAAATTATTTCAAATGTGGCCAGTGGGAGCTTCTTTATTCTGGATCTTGTATCTTTGTGAGGCAACATATCCTTATGAGTCTTTGAGAACCTCTTTGCTTTCTGTGGTGCAGATGTCTCATTCTCACCTTGCACTTTTCCTGCTTCAGATCTGGAATCACCAATTGTCAAAGGAGTATTGGTTCCTTTAATTGGGGAATTAAATTTAGAAGTGCACTAGGTGTGTTAATGCTTTTGGGTGTCACTGCTTCTGGGACTATCTAAAGTCAGAGCTAGGAAAAAAATTTTTTTTTTAAATTATGAGTTTATACTGACATTCTCAGTACATTTTTAAATTTTTATTGTGATAAAAACACATGATATAAAATGTACCCTCTTACCCATTTGTAAGTGCACAGTTCAGCTGTGTTAACTGTATTCACATTGTCATGTAAAAGATCTGTTGAAATTTTACATCTTGCAAAACTGAAATTTGATACCTATTGAATAGTGTATCCCATTTTCCCCTCTCTACAACCTCTGGCAACCAGCATTCTACTTTCTATTTCTGTGATTCTATTTAGATATCTCATAGAAGTGGAATCATACAGTATTTTTCCTTTTGTGTCTGGCTGATTTTACTCAGTGTGATATCTTCAGATTCATTCATGGTATATGCAGCAGGTTTTAGGATTTCCTTCATTTTAAGGTTAAGTAATATTCCACTGTATGGATATACCACATTTATTTATACATTTATGTTTGATGGACATTTGGGTTGCTTCCACCCCTTGGCTACTGCAAACAATGTTATAATGAATATAAGTTTGCAATATCTCTTGAGATTCTGCTTTCAATTCTTTGGGATATATATCCAGAAGCGAGACTGTTTGATCACATGATTATTTTTAGTTTTTTGAAGAATCTCTATACTTTTTTTCCATAGTGGTTTTCAGTTCATTTTTTAAGCTGTAGAGCTTTCTGTTGCATTTCATTTTCTTACTCTGAAAATATTGATACCTAAACACATATATATCATACATATATAGTTATTTACTTTATCCCACAATATAACTAAATTAGTGTCAATCTTACAATGAATATTACTAACAACAAGAAATCTACTAAACTTTGTTTGCAGTTCCTTTTGTCTTTGGAAAATATCCAATGAAGGATGTACAGAGTACTGTATTAGAAATACTTTAAGCATTATTTTCCCATGGTTATGTTTGATATAGATTTATGCTCATGTGTTTCTATGTGTGTTTCAAGGTTTATGTTTTATATCTTTTTGGATTTTCTTCTTAAATAAGGCACTTGCATAGTCCAAATTCAACACCATATAAAAAGTATGCTCAAGGAGAAGATTTACTCTTATTGGTATCCCCTCCACCTTATTCCATCACTTTTATCAGTTTAGGGACAGTTTGTCATTAGTCCTTCCATCCTTCCTGTATTTCTTTTTACAAAGATAAGCAAATCTTCCTCCTTTTCTTTATTTTGATGGTTGCATGTACCTCACTGTATGAATGTATCATACTTTATTCAACTGGTCCCCTACATATGCATACCCAAGTTGTTTCTTTTTTGTTGTTGTTATAGCAAATAATGTTCCAATGAATAACCTTGTTCAAAGGTCTGATATTGATGTTATCTTCAGTGTGGATTCCTAGAAGTTGAATTGAGATCTAGAGAGTATAATGCTAAGCAAAATAAGCCAGTCAGAGAGAGACAAATACCATACGATTTCACTCATATGTCAAATTAAGAAACAAAACAGACGAGCAAATGGGGAGAAAAAGAGAGAAGGACAGAGAATTCAAGAAACAGACTCTTAATTATAGAGAACAAATTGATGTTTACCAAAAGTAACAACATGTAATTTTGTTGGATATTGCCAAGTATCCCTCCAGGGGGTTTGTGATATTTTGCACAGCCACTAGGAATTTAAGAGAGTCCCTATTTCTCTCCCCAAGCTGAAAGACCTAGTTTTCAGAATACAGGCATACCTCAGAGACATTGTAGGTTTGATTTCAGACCACTGCAATAAAGCAAATATCACAATAAAATGAGTCAAATGAATTTTTTGGTTTCCCAGTGCATATAAAGTTATGTTTACTCTATACTGTGGTTTATTAAGTGTATAATAGCATTATGTTTTTAGAAAACAATGTACATACTTTAATTAAAAATAATTTATCGGTGAAAATTGCTAACCATCATCTGAACAATCAGTAAGTTGTAATCACTGATCCCAGCTCACCATAATAAATATAATAATAATGAAAAAGTTTGAACTATTGCAAGAATTATCAAAATGTGACACAGAAATATGAAGTAAGCAAGTGCTATTGGAAAAAAAATGCACTGATAGACTTCCTTGATGCAGAGTTGCCACAAACCTTCCACATGTGAAAAATGCAATATCTGTGAAGTACAATAAAGCAAAGCATGATAAAAGAAGGTATGCTTGTATATGGGAAATGCTATCTCAGTGTAGTTTTAATTTTAAAACTTTATTAAATGTGAAAGTGAGAATTTTTTCACATGTTTGAGCACCATTTTTTTTTCTGTGAGCAGTTTATGTCTTTTGTCATTCTTTTCTATTATGTTTTCAAAGTTTTAAGGAACAGGGGTGGGGCTTGAGAAGATGGCAAAGTAGGGTGACCCTGAACTCACCCCATCCCATGTTTTCAACCAGATATCACCCACATCTAAGTCAATAAACTGAAGAGCAATCCAAAGAGTGGTAGAACAAATTCCACAACTAAATACAGAGAAGAAGCTGCATCTGAAAGTTTAGGAAGGTTAGAAAGGGAGAAGGAGGTTGCCTGCAGGAAGGATGGAGCTACACCTGCAGAAAGAACAGAGAAATGGGAGGGACATCACACCAGGGAGTTCACATGGGGAAGGGTAATCCCCATAATATTTCGCTTTAAAAACCAGAGGAGCTGATTTCCATGAGTTTTTTTTTTTTAATTTCAATGTTTTATTTATTTTTGAGAGGACACAAGCAGGGCAAGGGCAGAGAGAAAGGTGGGCAGGGAAAGGACAGAGAGACAGGGGTGCAGAGGATCTGAATCAGGCTCCATGCTGACAGCAGTGAGCCCAATATGGGGCTAGAACTCATGAACCATGAGATCCTGACCTGAGCCAGAGTTGGATGCTCAACCCACTGAGCCCCCCAGGTGCCCCTGAATTCCATGAATTTGTAAAACCAGTGGGACTTGGACACTGGAGCTTTGGAGGTCAGCTGATTCAGCACTGGGCAAGTGATAGCCAGGACTATACCTTAAATAGCAGCGTTCAGAAAGAGGCAACATAATACTGGCAGTTTACACAACACTGGGGGCAAACAGGAGACAGATCTGTTCATGCTGATTTCTGAACATGTTGGAGGAATTCTCCAAAATGAGGGAACTGACAGGTACCATTTTCCTCCCCCTCCTACCAGCATAAGCAGTGAGATACCTGCAAGAAGAGGGGATGCACAGACACTTGTTACATCACCGCTTAGCTGTGACACACACCCACAAGTTCTCTGGAGGACTTGCCCACTCCAAGCCTGCTGGCATCAACCCTGGGCTCAGGGCAAAATTATCAAAGCTTTGTGGGCACCCTGCCTAACTGGAAAGCCACACAGTTGTCACCACACACAGCACATATCTGCTAAACCATACCCAATCTCTCCTCACCAGCCACCCTCACATGATGCTCCAGGCCACCTGCCCCCAGATGTTGTCAGGTGCTTTGCCCAGAAACCAGATTCACAGCTGTGGCCACATGGGGCCCAGTCACTGCATTATGCCCAATCACGTGCTCCCAGCCACCATCACAGACTGTGCCCAGCCTCCTTCCCCTGGCCACCCTAGACGTAAGTCCCCAGTCACAACACAACTTCAGGGGATCCAGCATAGGGCTAGTGGCCCAGCACAAATTTTGATAACACTGCTGGCCTGCTCCCAAGTTTCCAGGCAGACAAACCACCCAAGAGCAGACCTGCCTGTGTCCCACTAACATCAGAGAACAAGCACATCCCACAACAGGCAGAGAGTCATGCAGACGGCTGTACTGAAAGGAAAAGTCACATAGACACAACAGCAGAGAGTAAGCAACACACATAGGATACTCTCTTGAAAGGCCAGGTTCTGGTAAGTGGGGAGACAGCACTGGTGGGCACTCCAGGACCTCTTCTTCATAAAGTCACTACTTTCAAGAGCAGAAGACACAGCTGACATTCTTAAAACACTGAAAAAGACACAGGAAGGCAGATAAGATGGAGAGACAGAGAAATATATCCAAAAATGAAAAAAAAAAAAAAAAAACAGGACAAAGCCACAGGCAGAGATCTAAGTATAACAGATATAAATAACATGCCCAATAAAGAATTTAAAGCAGTGATAATAAACACTGGGCTCAAGAACAGAGTGGAAGACATGAGTGATAACGTTAACACAGAGGTAAGGAATAACATGGTAGAGATAAAGGGCACAATAAATGAAATGAGAAACACACTTAATGGAATGAATAGCCAGATGGAAGAAGCAGAATGAATTAGTGTTCTACTCCATTGAGGTAATGGAAGGTAACCAAGCTGAAAAAAAGAGAAAACATTTATGCAAAAGGACAATGGACTTAGGAATCCCAGTAGCTCCATCAAACAAAATAACATTTGTATTATAGGAGTACCAGAAGAAGGAGAGAAAAGGGGGCACAGAATTTATTCAAGAAATAATAGCTGAAAACTTTCCTAATCTGGGCAAGAAAACAGATATCCAGATCCAGGAGGTACAGAGAATCCCTAACAGAATCAAAAGCAGACTGAAATTAAGACATAATGTAATTAAATTTGAAAAAATATAGTGATAAAAAATTATGAAAGCAGCAAGGGAAAAGAAGTCATTAACTCATAAAGGAAAACTTATAAAGCTAGCATGAGATTTTTCAATGGCAACTTTGCAAGCCAAAAGGGAGTGCCATGGTGTATTCAAATTGCTGTATTGGAAAAATCAGCAAACAAGAATACTCTATCCAGCCAGTCTATCATTCAGAATACAAAGAGAGATAAAGAGGTGAACAAAAGTTAAAGGAGTTCATGACCACTAACCAGCTATACAAGAAACATTAAAAAGGACTCTTTGAATGGATTTTGAATTCTGTTGTTCTGAATATATCTACTAAATCTATCTTCTGAATATATCTATTAAATCCATCTAGTCCAGTGTGTCATTCAAAGCCATTGATTCCTTGTTGGTATTCTGTTTAGATGATCTGTCCACTGATGTAAATCAGGGTGTTAAAGTTCCCTACTATTATGGTATTATTATCAGTTAATTCCTTTATGTTTATTATTAAGTGTTTTATGTATTTAGGTGTTCCTATGTTGGATGCATAAATATTTACAATTGTTAGGTCTTCTTGTTGAATTGTCCCTTTTATTATTATATAATGTCCTTCTTTACCTCTTGTTACAGTATTTGTTTTATTATTTTTCTGATATAAGTTTTCCTATTCTGGCTTCCTATTGATATCCATTTGCATGATAGTTGTTTCTCAATTCTCTCACTTTCAATCTGCAGGTATGTTTAAGTCTATAATGGGTCTCTTGTAGGCAGCAGCATATAGATAGGTCTTGTTTATTTTTTTTTATCCATTATGTCAACCTATGTATTTTGATTGGAGCATTTAGTCCATTTACATTCAACATAATTATTAATAGATATGCATTTATTGCCATTTTATTACTTATTTCAGGTTGTTTCTGAAGATTTTCTCTGATCCTTTCTTGTCATTTTATCTTTCATGGTTTGCTAATATTTTTTTTTTTTTAGGGAGAGAGAGAGAGAGAAAGAGCAAGTGAGAGAGAGAGAGAGAGAGAAAGAGAGAGAAAAAGCATGAGTGGGATAGAGGTACAGAGGGAGAGAGAAAGCGAGAATCTTAGGCAGGCTCCACATTCAGCGCAGAGACCAACACGGGGCTATATCTCACAAACCATGAGATCATGACTTGAGCCAAAATCAGGCATTGGACACTCAATTGACAAAGCCACCCAGGAGACACTACTGATTTTCTTTATTGATATATGTTGATCCCTTTCCCTTCATTCTTTGCATGTTTATTAGTGTTGTTTTTAAGTGGTTACCTTTAGGTTTTTATGTAACCTGTTCTGCATATAACAGTCTATATCAAGTTTTATGTAACCTCTTCTGCATATAAGAGTCTATATCAAGTTTATGGTCATTTAAGTTTGAACCCATTGTTTTCCCCTCTCCTCTCCACATTTTGGGTATATATTATATTTTCTATCCATGTTTGTGAGTTTCTTGACCTATATTTTTTATGGAAATATTAATTTTTACTGCTTTTGCGTTTCCTACCTCTATACTTCCATTTTTGGTCTCTCTTTTCCACCCAAAAGATTTAAATAATTCCATGATTATTTTGCGACCCAAACTCTATGAAACTAGAAGTCAACCACAAGAAAAAAACCTGGAAATACCACAAATACAAGGAAATTAAATAACATGCTACTAAGCAATAAATGGATCAACCAGGAAATCAAAGAATAAATTAAAAAGTACATGGAGACAAATGGAAATTAAAACACAATTGTCCAAAACCTCTGGTATGCAATAAAAGCAGTTCTAAGAGAAGTTTACAGCAATACAGGCCTACCTCAAGAAGCAAGAAAAACCTTAGATAAACAACTGAACCTTACACCTAAAAGAGCTGTAAAAAGAAAAACAACAATGACAACACCCTTAAAACCAGCAGAAGGAAAGAAATAATAAATATTAGAGCAAAAATAAATGATATAGACAATTTTAAAAATATAGGACAGGTCAATGAACCCAGGAGTTGTTTCTTTTTAAAAAAATCAATAATATTGATAAAACTCTACCCAGACTTATCAAGAGAAAAAGATAAAGGACTGAAATAAATTAAATCACAGATGAGAGAGGAGAAATAATTGCCAGCGCCACAGAAATACAAAGAATCATAAGACAATGTTATAAATAACTGTATGTCAACAAAAGGATAAATTCCTAGAAACATATAAACTACCAAAACTGAAAATAGGAAGGAATAGAAAATGTGAACCAGCAAAGAAAATGTGATAACCAGCAAAGAAACTGAGTAAGTAGTAGTAATAGTAGTAATAACCAAATTCCCAAAAATCTGAGTCCTGGGCCAGATGGCTTCATAGGTAATTCTACCAAACATTTAAAGAAGAGTTAATATTTATCCTTCTCAAACTATTCCAAAAATATAGAAAAAGAAGGCAAACTTCCAAATTCATTCTATGAGGATAGCAGTACCCTGACACTAAAAGCAGAGAAATACATAACTAAAAAAAAGGAACTATAGGCCAATATCCCTGATAGAAATAGAAATAAAAATTCTCAGTAAAATACTAGCAAACCATATCCAACAATACATTAAAAATCATTCACCATGATAAAGTGGGATTTATTCCTGGGTTGCAAGCATGGTTCAATATTCACAAATCAATCAATGGAATACATCACATCAATAGGAGAAAGAAAAACAAACATATGATCATTTGAATACATGCAGAGAAAGTATTTGACAAAGTGCAACATCAATTCATAATAAAAACCCTTAACAAAATACATTCAGAGGGAATGTACTTCAGAATAAAGGCCATCTATGAAAACCCACCAACTAACATTATCCTTAATGGGGAAAAACTGAGCTTTTCCCCTAAGGTCAGGAACAAGATAAGGATTTCCACTCTTATCACTTTTATTCAATATAGTACTGGAAGTTCTAGCCACAGCAACCAATCAAAAAGCAAAAAAAGGAACCCTAATCCATCAGGAAGAAGTCAAACTTCCACTATTTGCAGATTACATGATACTATATATAGAACTCCCAAAAGATTTGACAAATAAATGCTTAGAACTAATAAATGAGTGCAGTAAAGTCACAGGATGTAAAATCAATGGACAGAAATCTGTTGCATTTCTAAACATAATAATGAAAAAGCAGAAAAAGAAATCAAAAAATCAATCCCATTTATGATTGCACCAAAACCCATTAGATACCTAGGAATAAACCTAAACAGAGATGTAAAACATCTGCACTCTGAAAAATATAAAACACTGATGAAAGAAATTGAAGATGACACAAAAAATGGGAAAACATTCCATGCTCAAGGATTTGAAGAACAAATATTCTTAAAATGTCTATATTACCCAAAGCAATCTACACATTTAATGTAGTCCCTATAAAAACAACAACAGCATTTTTCACAAAGCTAGAACAAACAATCCTAAAATTTGTGTGGAACCATAAAAGACCCAAAATAGCCAAAGTAATCTTGAAAAAGAAAAGCAAAGCAGAACGCATAACAATTCCAGACTTCAAATTATATTACAAAACTTTAGTGATCCAAACTCTATGGTACTGGCACAAAAGGAGGCACATAGATTACTAGAACAGAATAGAAAACTCAGACATGAACCCACAATTGTATGGTCAATTAGCCTTCAACAAAGCAGGAAAGAATATCAATGGCGAAAAGATAGTCTCTTCAACAAATGGTGTTGGGAAACTGGACAGTGACATCCAGAAGAATGAAACTGGACTACTATCTTACACCATACACAAAAATAAATTCAAAATGGATGAAAGACCTAAATGTGAGACAGGAAGCCATTAAAATCCTAGAGGAGAACACAGGGAGTAACTTCTTTGACATTGGCCACGGCAACTTCTTACTAGATGTCTCCTGAGGCAAGGGAAACAAAAGCAAAAATAAACTATTGGGACTTCATCAAAATAAAATCTTCTACACTGTGAAAGAAACAATCAATAATAATCTTCTATACTGTGGAAAAAAGTCAGTAATACCAAAAAGAAACCTACAGAATGGGAGAAAATATTTGCAAATGTCATATGTGATAAGGAGTTAGTATCTAAAATATGTGAAGAACTTATAAAACTGATTACATAAAAAACATTCAGTTAAAAAATGGTCAGAATACATGAAAAGAAGACACTTTTCCAAAGAAGACATCCAGTTGGCTAACAGACCTTGGAAACAATGCTCAACATCACTCATAATAAAAAAAATACAAATCAAAACCATGATGACATACTACCTCACACCTGTTAGAATGGCTAAAATTAACAACACAGGACAGAATAGATGTTGGTGAGCATTGGGAGACAGAGAAACACTCTCACACTATTTGTGGGAATGTAAACTGGTGCTGCCATTCTGGAAAACACTATAGAGGTTCCCAAAAATATTAAAAATAGAACTGCCCAGTAATCCAGCAATTGAAATACTAGGTATTTACCCAAATGATAAAAAAATACAGATTCGAAGGGGTACATGTACCTCAATGTTTATGGCAGCATTATCAGCAATACTCAAACTATACAAAATGCCCAGGTTTCTATTGACTGATGAATGGATAAAGATGAGGATATATATATATATATATATATATATATATATACATATATATATACATATATATATATACACATATATATACCCATATATATATGTATATATATATATATATGTATATATATGTGTATATATATATATAAGAATATTATTCAGCCATTGAAAAGAATGAAATATTATCATTTGCAATGATATGGATGGAGCTAGAATGTATTATGCTACATGAAATAAGTCAGAGAAAGACAAATATCATATGATTTCAAACATGTATGGAATTTAAGAAACTAAACATGAGAAGGGAAAAAAAAGAGGGTAACAAACCATAAGAGACTGTTAATAACAGAGAACAAACTGAGAGTTGATGGAGAAAGGTGGTTGGGAAATGGGATAAATGAGTGATGGGTATTAAGGAGGGCACTGGTTATGATGAGCAATAGTTGTTATATGTAAGTAATGAATCACTAAATTTTTCTTCTGAAACCAATTTTACACTATATATTAACTAACTAGAATTTAAATAAAAATTTGGAAGAAAAACACACACAAAAAAAACCCAAAATAGATTAAACCTTAACATGAGACCTGAAGCCATTAAAGTCCTGCAGGAGAATACAAGTAGTAACTTCTTTGACATTAGTCGGAGGCAAGAGAATCAAAAGCTAAAGTAACTATTGGGACTACATCAAAATAAAAACAAACAAACAAACAAACAAACAAAAACTTCTGCACAGTGATAGAAACAACCAAACTAAAAGGCAACCCACAGAATGCGAGAAGATATTTGCAAATGACTTATCTGATTAAAGGTTAATATCCAAAATGTATAAAGAACTTATAAAACTTAACAGCCCAAAAATGCAAACTGGTGAAGCCACTGTGGAAAACAATATGGAGATTCCTCAAAAAGTTAAAAAGAAAACAACTGTATTATCCTGGAATGACACTACTGGGTATTTCCCCAAATAATACAGAAATGTAGGGAATAAGTTTAGGAATTTCCTGAGCTTGCACCAATGGGTTAATAAGTCTTCGGATGAAAGCAACCAAGATTAGGTAAACAGAGAAGAAGCACCCCTAACATAGTACAAAAGCAGAAAACTGCTTTCACAGGGGGGAAAGACCAGAATAGGTAAACAGGTAAATAGGGTTATAGACCACAGCAAGGTGAAATTGCTGGGATTGGAGCTAATTAGCAAAAGAAAGGCACCTTGTTGATCCTGAGGTAGTGTGCTCTGTTTTATCCTCTATAAACAGCCATCTGCGGGGCTCAGGGATTTTGTTTTGTATTGACCCAAACCCCTAACACTGGATATCTTCAAAACCCCCTTTCCTCTCACACACATGAGTTAATATTCACAGTTTCATTGTCTCTTTCTGCAAGTTCATGTTTGTAAGCCTTTTGATTCTGATAAAAACAGAGCAAGGACCTTTACTTGGGGCTCTTGTCTCCTTCCGGACATTAGCCTCTCTCGTATTTTAATTTTGTGTCCGCTCTCTTGCTGGATAAGAGAGAACTCCAGTCCCAGAGTCTATGACACAGAAACACTAACTCAAAGGGATATATGCATCCCCATGTATATAGCTGCTTTAGTTACAATAGCCAATATATGAAAGCAGCCCAAGTCTCCACTGATTGATGAATAGATGGATTCTCGATGAATGAGTAGATGAAAAGATGTAGTGTACACAATGGGATATTATTTAGCCATAAAAAAGAATAAAATCTTGCCATTTGCCATGACATATAACGAGCTAAAGAGTATTATGCTAAGTGAAATAAGTCAGTCAGAGAAAGATCAATACCATATTATTTCACTCATGAGTGGAACTTAAGATACAAAAAAAATCAAAGGGGCAAAATGAGAAAGTCAATGGTAACACATTTTTAATTACAGAGAACAATCTGATGGTTACCAGAAGGAAGGTGGGTGGGTGATCAGTTAAATAGGTGGTGGGGATTAAGGAGTGCACAGGGTGATGTAGGAACTGTTAAATTACTATATTGTGCACCTGAAACTAATATTACAGTGTAAACTAACTTGAATTAAAATTAAAAAATATATAAATTAAAAATACGGTAAACAACTCTAAAGATTTAAGGGTAAAATATATGTTTTATTAGTTTTTATAGATGACATACAATTTCAGTCATAACTGTTGGAGATATTTTCAAAATTCCCTTTTAAGATGATGATCACTTGTGTGAATTTCTTTTGAAAATGAGATGTTCATTTCTTTTTTTTAAGTTTTCATTTTAATTCCAGTTAACATAGAATTTTATATTAGTTTCAGGTGTATAATATAGTGATTTAACAATACCATACATCACCCAGTGCTCATCACTGCAAGTGCACTCCTTAAGCCTCATCACCTATTTATCCCATCCACCTCCCCCTACCCTCTGGTAACTATCAGTTTGTTCAACCCAAATGACATCCTTGGCAAAGGTTAAAAAAGGAAGTCTGAGAATAGATAAGGCACACACAGAGGTATAAGTGTACATTATGAAGACCATTTATGTATTGGCTAAGTCAGGGATCAACAAACTACAGTCTTTGGGTAACATCAGCCCCATGCCTGTTTTATAGGACCTACAAGCTAAATATATATATTTTTTTACATTTTTAAACTGTTGAAAAAGGCAAAATAAAAATAATTCTTTTTTATAGAGAAAATTGTATAAAATTCTAAATGTCAGTGTCCATAAATAAAATCTATTGGAACACAGGGATGTCCATTGGTTTCAGTATTGTCTATGGCGGATTTCACTTTATAACAACAGAGTTGAGTAGTTTCAAAAGAAACCATGCAGTTAAAAGCCTGAAGTATTTACTATATAGCATTTTATAGAAAAAATGTTTGCTAATGCTTCATCTATGCAATGTGGCCAGAAAGCCAAAAAAGGATAGGAAGTAATAGTGTGGTTAAGAAGAAGGTGTAGAGTCAAATTGCCTTAGTTCAGCTAGTTTATCCTAAGCAAGTTGCTTAATGTAGCTTAAATTTAGTTTTCTCAGCTGTGAAATGGGAATGATAATATTGCCTGCTCCATAGGGTTTTTATGAGGATCAAGTGGGATAATCTCAACAGGGAATTTATCATATGATTAGTGTTAAATATGTTTACAGATGAACAGGGCACTGTACATTTGGTAGGAAGGACTTGTGATGTCTTCTTGCCTCCTTGTTGAATTATGAGTTATTGTGTTCCTTTAGCCTAACATGTAGTTTCCATGGGCATGCTTTTATGAACAATAATTAAGCTGCAAAAAAATAAGATTACCTGGTGAACAGCAAAGTATAATCTCTATTTATTTAGAGGTTATTTATTTATTTACTTATTCCTTTTCATTTGTGGATTTGCCTATTACCTCCAGCACATCTATCTGGCTGATTGACCCTTTATTTTTATATAAGAATAAGGTATGCGTGCACTCTGACAATAAAGAATACTTGAATCAAGGTTCTAAATATACAATGCCTTTAACCTCACTCAAATAAGTACACCACAGAAGGAAAGATTATAGTTTATTTTTTAAATATTTGAGCCAGTATATTTATTGATTGTTTTAGGAAAGAACATAGTTATTGCTAATTGTTGCTACGTTTTCCTTGGTCTCCACTATGAACTCAAGAAATGGAGAGCCAACCTGGTAGTTGAGAGTTTTAGCATTCTTATAAACTGGGTGGGATATTCTGTGGAGACCCAAAGACCTGGTTTAGTCTTTGTGTTGAGGTAGTCATGTTTGTCTCTGGTGACATAATTCATTTCCAATTTTTATCGTCTTTAGTTGGAAATCTCTTGCTGCCTGTACTTTGGTGACAGAGACTGCGGTGCATGAGCACACTGTAAATGAGAGTATAAAATAATGTAAATGAGTTTTCTTGAGTGTCACAACCAGAAGTGAAAACTGGAAATAAGTCTCAGGATTTTCTATTCCCAGATTTGATTCTTTTTCAATTTTCAGACCCAATGAAAATTTAATAATTGAGAAACATAATTTTATCCTTTCATTATACAGAGAGGATGGCTTGAAAGATAGACGGGAAGCAGTCAAAAAGTTAGAAGGAAATAGAGTAAAAGCACTTACCCTTCAAAGCTAATACTGGTCTAGGATATAAGGAATAGAACTGGTATCCCCCTCCAAAAAAAAAAAAAAAAAAAAAAAAGATAAACCACAGCTCATTATTGAGTGGTTACTACTTATCAGGTTCAAGTTCAATTTTAATGCCTCTTATTTTACCTTATTTCTGATTGTTATGTATCTGAAGTTAGAAATGAATAACAAGATATATGTTTTAATCACAGTAAAGGGCCGCCCATCTGAGGTAACTGAGGAAAATGATTGGAGCTTTTAAAAATAAAGTATAATGAGACAAAGTTTCCCACTAAATCCATCAGTTTTCAGGCTAGGTTTGGCATGGTAAGACCAATGTAGGCGTGTCTGACACTCTCACCTTGAGTTCTAGCAGGCACAGATTGTTGCTTGTGAATGACAAGATTGATTAAATTAGGGACTCTTTTCTTCATGGCTAGGCAGACCAAGAGCAAGTGTTCATGGGGGATCCTCTTCATTAGTCCTGATGAGTAGGTTAAATCTCAAAGCCTGGCAAAGACATATATGAAGTGGTTCTTTAAAAATTTAGATACAGACACTAAAATAGCTTGGATTGTTGAAGCTAACTTAAAAAAGAAAAAAAAAGAAAAAAGAAAAAGAAAAAGAAAAATCTCTGAATTTTAAAAATGTATATAATGCCTTAAAACCACTCAAAAGTTATATAGTTACTATAAAAAGACTTTGAACATGAATAGTAATATCTTTATTATATCATGTGTTGGTTTCAAAGCCAAATAATATACAAAGTGCTATGTCACATCAACTTACCTAAATCAACTTTAGGCTGTTTATAAAAGAAAGCTGTTTACCAGACTAATCATTTTTTAATACAAGGAGGTAAGTAAGTTATTTATTAGACATACTGTTATTTAATAGGTTATGTCTCTAGTCCAAATAGGTTTTGACATAAATCATTTATGTAAAGTTCAAAACATCACAATTTCAAATTTTATTGACTACTGTCATCATTTTAGTTTTGGTCTAATATTTAAACCAAATGACTGTGCGATTTAAAGTAAACACATTTAATTAAATATGTGATTGATTGAATTAAAACAAATGGAAGGGGATGGGGCCAGAGAGAAGATATTTGTATTACAATCTCTGGTAATTTCTTGTACTGTCTTCCATTTACCATTCATCACATGTACCTGTGTTTGCTGTGTGACTGGGAAAACCATGCAGAAATAGCAACATAGAAACTATATTCTATCCCTTATTGATAAGTATTTAGACATGATGAGGGAGTGATTACTTTCTGAAAATAAGCAACTTTTATAATTGTTGATAATAGAACATGATGCTTCAAAGGGGAAAATTAACTATGTTTGTACACTAAGAAATTTGACTTCATGCACTTTAAGGCATCATATGAATGGTGAAATGTAGGCACAAATAATCACTTATAGACAATTTGAAGCAAAGGCAACTGAATAGATTAATTAGAAATTATGTGAGGATTTCTTTTTAAGGGGGGAGGCAGATAGACAGGGAGGGAGAGAATCCCAGGTAGGCTCTTTACGGATAGTGCTTGAACTCATGAACCATGAGATCATGACCTGAGTCAAAATCAAGCGTCGGTCACTTAACAGACTGAGCCACCCAGGCACTCTGGAAATATGTGAGGATTTGCTAACAGAAATATTTTTTCTTGAAATATTACTATCACTTTCTCAGTATTAAAGGAAAGTCTTCTGACAACATTATAATGCTTCCATGTTTGGCTGAAAATTCTAGAGGGTACCTAGAAACCTTATTCCTACATTCTGGATATATAAAAACCCTTTTTTGTTGATTACAACCATCTACTGTTTACAGATTCCTCTGTTTTGTGCATATTGCTTACTTAAATTCTCCAAATGAAAAGAAGACCCAAGATTTTTGATCACTTATTAAATGCCAGCCACGTAACCTATTAATTTAATTTAATTTAATTTAATTTAATTTAATTTAATTTTTGAATCACCCATAAAAGATAAGCATCATCATCATCATCATCGTCATCATTCTCATTTTGCTGATGAGGAATCAGAATTAGAGAGGTGATGTGGCCAGGTGATATCATATAGTTGGTAAATTTTGGCCCAGAAATGATTATCTGCAAGGCCTAGTGTCTATTTATTTTATAATGCCTCCTTCATCTTCCTGTCTACTGAGCACTTGCTATATCCATGGTATTGTAGTAGGTATTTAGATGTTTGACAAGCCACATAATACCTTTGCTTATAAACAAAGGACTCATTCTTTATTTGTACCTTGTTTTTGTCTGTGTTTTCTCTGATTTTCCAGTTGTACTTTCATGCACTATTATTTACCTTATATTTGTTGAATATAGATGTTTAGGGCATTTGTTGGAACAATATTTGAATTGAGAACATTTTCAGATAGTTAAAAATCTCACTTTTGGGGGACGCCTGGGTGTGTCAGTCGGTTAAGTGTCCGACTCTTGATTTCAGCTCAGGTCATGATCTCACAATTCATGAGTGAGTTTGAGCCCCCCCCCCCCCGCCCCAAGTTGGGCTCTGTACTGTGTCAGCATGAACCCTGCTTGTAATTCTCTATCCCTCTCTTTCTGCCCCTACCCCACTCATGCTCTTTCTCCTTCTCTCTCTCTAAAAACAAATAAATAAACTCAAAATTTTATTTTTAAAAATCTCAGTGTTTTCATCAGTAAAACAGGGTATCTATTCTTGTTTACCCATTAATTAGAAAACCAAGTCTAGTGTACATTAAATGGCTTTGTGAATCATCTTACAAAATGAAGGCACCATTGATATTTGGCCATCAAAGAATTTAATGTTAGTAAAATTTGGTATTGCCAAAGAAAATAGTTGGCAAATATATGAAAATCTCCTATGTAACATTTCTCGAGTGCATTTTTTAAACAGTAATGGGTCTCAGCAGTGAGAAAATAAGTAAGTTTAGCTTCCCAGAGAAATTCATGTACACTTAAAGATGAATCCATGAATGGTACAGAAACTAAAATCCCATATGAAAATATTCTATCTATACAAATTTGTTCCATGATTGACACCATGTCAAGTAGTAGTGTAGTAAATAAATTTTAATGCAAACTAGTTAATGCAGCTGAGTTCAGGATCAGCAAATCCTAAAAGTAAGGTAACACTACTATATACTTGCATTTCTATATTCAGTTCTTCCAAGTTACCAGTCTTCAAATTATTTTCAATGTAGGAACATAGTAATTAAAAATCAAACTGAAGACAACTTGTGTATTACTGTCACAGTTGTACACTTTATTACAAACCATAGTAACAATGAATAACATTCATCATATCCACTTATATGTAAGTGAAAAAATGCTCAAAAGATTTCTGATTTTACCTTGATTGGTTAATCTTTACTGATTTCTGTTTATCAAGAACTGCTTTAAGACCTGACTTTCATAGACTATTACTATTATTTAATATTTATTAAGCTCGCCAAACATTTGCAAAACTAAAAGTAGATCTAGCCCACTCACAGTGAACTTATTTATTTCTTATTCCTGATTTGAATTAAACCTAAAAATGTGGAGAAGCAATGTATCTAAAAATACTCAATGAAACTTTTCTGAATTTAATGAGGCTCTTATTTGGCTATAGATTTCTAGGTTTAAGACTGCACATTCCAATTTTATCTGAACAGGTTTGCCCATCCTCGTTATAGATTTTCACTCATGTCATAGCTTCTCAGCATTCATAACTTATTTGTGATTTCATATGAATTTGAAAAGAACTCAAAAGTCAATTCTGTAAAATTTTTAAAGGATTTATGTCTTCTAGTTGTTTTTTAAGAATAAGATTGCTGGGGCGCCTGGGTGGCTCAGTCGGTTGAGCGTCCGACTTCGGCTCAGGTCATGATCTCGCAGTCCGTGGGTTCGAGCCCCACGTCCGGCTCTGTGCTGACAGCTCAGAGCCTGGAGCCTGTTTCAGATTCTGTGTCTCCCTCTTTCTCTGACCCTCCCCTGTTCATGCTCTCTCTCTGTCTCAAAAATAAATAAATGTTAAAGAAAATTTAAAAAAAAAAAAAAAAAAAAAAGAATAAGATTGCTTTAAATTTGCTTAATTCAGAAGGGGTCTCTAGGTACTACTTGAATATATACTACCAGAGTAATTATGTTTTGGCGTTTTCCATTTAGCCTTTACTAAACACTCAGGTAAATATATATATATATATATATATATATATATAATATATTATATTGTATATATATTGTATATATATGTATATTGTATATGTATTGTATATATATTGTATATATATATTGTATATATGTATAATGTATTATATTGTATATTGTATATGTATATATGTATATATGTATATATATAATATATATAATATCTTATATAGCAAATATAAAGTGGCCACATCTTACTATACATTTAAATATGAATATTTACCATATTAGACTAATGTTTGGTAAATGTATAGCCTCTAGAAACCAACTTTTTGGATCAATGTGAGTGCCAGAATTCTGCAAAAGTTTAAGTCACTCCCTTTAGGGAATCATGAAACAGCTAATTTAAACTCATCAAATTCCATTCATACTTTTTAAAGTAATTGATCTTTGTGAATATTTATATTTTGATCAATAAGTAAAGGTTATTCTAAATCATTTTTTCTTTTTGTGCACAAAATTACTCTGAATTCTTACTCTTCCCTTTAGACAACATTCCAAAATGAGTGATATTCTATTCCTGGGACCCATGTTTTCTAATGTGCTAGCTTCCTTCCATGGATCTCCAAAGTGTAACTTCTTTGGTCTTGTAGGATTCTGAGGTTCTCTCAGTTTTGAGGTCAGAAGGCTAGTACAGAGACACATTTTACTGTACAAGCCCCTGAATCTTGGCTAAAGCATACTTAGGATCAAGAATCAGCCTGGAGAACTGGTGACCTATGTATGAAGACTAGCTGAGATGTCTGAAGCTGGTGGGGGTCATGGTGTTGGAGAATCCAACTAAGGCATATAGACTAAATGATGTAATAATGAAAAATATGGGTTCCTGTGACAGTCTGACTGGATTTGTAACCTGGTTTGACCACTTGTTACCTGTATGAACATGAGCAAGTTGTTGAATGTCTCTAAGCCTATTTCATTATCTGTAAAAGGGGAAACTAATAATTTGTATGTCATAGTATTATTATGGAGAGTTTAAAAATATAATGTTTGAAAAACACCAAAAATAGTACATGGAACATAGTGAGAAACAAAATATTAATGTTCATTACTGTTATCATAATCAATATCATTTTTATTACTGGTAATAATTATAAGCACAATAGAATAACTTTATAAAATATATTTTTAAAAAAATATTTATTATTGAGAGGGAGAGAGAGAGAGAGCATAAGCAGGGGAGGGGCAGAGAGAGAGGGAGAGAGAGAATACCAAGCAGGCTCCATGCTGTCAGCACAAAGCCCAATGTGGGGCTCTATCTCACTGACCATGAGATCATAACCTGAGCTGTTTACAATTTTAAAAAGTTTTATTTCTGCATTTGCTTATTGTTCCCAGTGTCTGAAGTGGATAGTTCTTATTCATTTAAGAGCTAATGTGATCTGAATTCTGAATCCAAGGACATCCACAGGAGTTTCTGTTTTATATTGACTTTTCACAAAATCGGCATTTTTTTTTCTGATGAAGAGAATGTATTGAGATCCTTGAGCTCTACATGAGAGGAATGGTTATTTATTCATTGTATACAAGAAAGAAAATCCAATACTCTACAGAGCTACTTATTTCTAGATTGCAGAGTCAAGTAATAACTACTATCAGTAGGATTTTACCATTTTAATGATCGATGAACAGCACAATATTATGTTTCGAAAATACTGTAAAGCTATGTCTTCACGGCCAAAACTATGGTTGAAAATAGAAAGTAAATTTATTTTAAAAATATCAAATTGACTCATTTTTAGTGAATTGATGACATATTTTGTCATCATATAGACAGTAACTCAATTTATTTTTAGGATAAATAAAACAAAAATGTTCAATGACTTTTCTTGAAATCTAATCACCACTCTAACATTTTGCACAAGAAACAGGCTGGCCTCTCAGTCCTGGTGACATGCTCAATTTTTGATATTGTCTTTGCATCAGTGTTCCTCATTTTTAAAGCTTTCTTTGTATAATTCCTTTTCAATAAATTTTTCCAACCATAGTTAGGTAAGGTCTCATTTAAAGCAGAAGGCTACAACAACTAAAAGCAAAGAAAATGTTGCTTGTAGGAATTTCAGGAAATGCATCAATGAAGGATTATGAATAGATTAATTTTCCAAATCATCTTCAGTAGGTCACTATCTCTTCACTGACAATTAACATGGTTTTATAAACAATATAATGATGGATCAATTTTATTACTTTTTACCAAATTAGTATCTGCATGTTTTATGTCATGTACATTTCCATGAAGTAAGAACTCAATGCTTTAGGGTGGTAAATAAATTCAAACCATTTTGAAGGAAATACAGTGAGGTCCAGATATTCAAATTAAGTAAAAACTTTTGCTAATTTTATGGATTAAAAAAAAAAACCAAAATAATATTGTTTGTCATTCCCCATTTCTCTAGGCTCAAATTACTGAGCCTGGAATGCATTCTTTTTGTCTCTCCCACTCCTGAAGATCTAGTCCTGATCTGTTGTCTACCACTGTGGCTTAGTATTTAGTAACATAAGTTCTCTGATCTGGTCTGATACTATTCCTCTGTGCCACTGCCACTGTTCTCTCTCTATCCCTCTACTTATACGTATCCTACCCACCCTTGAAGGTTCAGCTCAAGCCCCCCTTCCCTATAACATTTTTCTAATCTTTTTGGCTCTTACTTAATCCTAACGTGATCTGTGGATTAACAAATATATTGCTAGGGAGTTTGTTAGAAATGTAGAATCCTGCCTCCCCCTCCCCAGACCTACTGAATTGAAACCTGAATCTTCACAAGATTCTCAGGTTTTTGCACGTAAATTAACATTTAAGACTTCTTTTCCAACCCATTATGATTTCATATTTTTTTCAGATTTTCACAGTAGTTATTACCTATATAGATACTTGATATTTTCACCAAATTAAACTAGTTTTTCATGGCCATGTTTTGTCTCTTTACTTAGAATAAAAGCTTTAAAAAGACAGCCGCCAGGTTTTATTCTTCTTAATAACTCTGATGGAACCTAATGCTTTATTTACCATGCTGCAGTTTTATTCTGTTTCAACTTGCACTTCCAGTGAGTGATGTTTTCCTTTCAGAAGAGAGGAATGCAAATCCTACTGCCTAGCTCAGTACCTAACACATTGTGAATAGCCAACTAAATATTTGCTGAATGTATAAATTATTTGAAATTATTTTTTTACAAGATTAACTTAGTCTTCAATTTTGATTCAGTGGTGTCTCTTCCCAGTCATGTTCTTTGGACAGCTGTGCATAATGAGGATATTAATACAGTCTTCAGCCTATAAGCCTTCTGGGGACATTTACTTAAATTCTAATTGTGCTATTAAAACATTATTAATCATGTTCCTAGAAAAGATTTTTAATCTTCAGTGTCATTGAGCCTAACTGCCATCCTTCACTTTTCTCTGCAAGTCCACATACTGAGATTTTTTTTCAGCTGCTCTGTGTCTTACTATAATATGGTAGTTAAAAACAGGAGTTTTGGCATCAGATTACCAGTTTGTCCTTCTGGGCCCACCACTTCCTAACCATGTTACCTTAGGTGTATAACTTTACATCGTTGTGCTTCAGTTTCTGTGTTTAAATGGTGGGGACAATATTCTTTACTTCATAAGATTGATGTAAAGATTAAATTAGGTAATACATGTAAAGTGTCCCAAAGTGTACCTGGTACATATTAAGTCCTAAAAAAATATTATCCCCTTTATTAAGAAAACATACAGCCAGTAAATCTGCATTCTTGAAATGCTATTCTAGAGTTTCAATCATTAGAAACTCTAATGATTGTGGTAGTGTGGGAGTACATTAGATAGGTTTCTCTTCTGTCCTCTTTTACTGACTCAGTATTTAATTTCTGTTTGCTGGTAGGAATAGCTTTCAGCATTATATAACTCTGATACCTGCTGTAAAGACACATGCTTCTATTCATGTTTCTACCCTCCAATCCTTAGGTATAAGTACAATATCAAAACAGAGTTCTGACTTATCCCAGAAAAGATAGACCACTCTTTCTAGGTTCAGGTGCAACTGACTCAGTCAATTCAAATGGCGTTCCAATAAAGGGTTGAGTAATCAGATGGGAATTGAGTTATGTTCAGAATGCTTAAGAACTTGATCTTTGCCATACCATTAAATGAAACAAATTCCAAGGCTGAGATTCTCTTAAAGTTGTGTAAATAATACCTAGATAATGCCATAATAGTAAGTAATGAGGCTTTATAATTGGTCATAATACAAATGATGCATTGCTGGGAAGTGAACATAGGTATTACTGCCTGTAAATTAAATATTTTCTAAAATCCTAGTGGATATTTATAAAAATGATGCCCTTTCTTCCATAAGAGAGAAATTTTTAGAAAGCTGTTGATTATGTAACAATGTTGCTCTCTAAAAATGTAAAATAGTTGCCTATTCAGTTAGTCAAACAGTACAATTGATTCTTTATCATAGTGTATTCAAAGCTGGAAACACTGGGGCTTCTCACCCTTAAGCAGCAGCCTTGGGGTTTTGCAAGCTTAGGATGAGTTTAATTAGACTCAAGGGAGAAAACAAATTAAGCATTGAGAAGTGCTTGTATCCTTCATGAATGGTAAAGACAGAAATGCCATTTAGAATAAGATGATGCTGTAATCTCGGTATAAATGCCATTGTCTACTTCAGCAATTCTGAAGTGGCCCAGGTGTTTGGAAATACTTTGAAGAACAGCTAGCTTATGAGCCTTCAATTCATAACTATATTGAATAATTTCCATCTATTTTAAATCTCCTCTGATAGGAAGTGCTTAGAAGGGAGAGTGCATAAATATAAAGACTGACCATGCTTTAAGTTCTAGAATAAACCTATATTAAAGTGTGTCTCCAAAGAACATTTAGATTCAAATCATATATGAGTAGGTTTGGAAATCAGGGGTTAACATTTTCCATCACTGCTACATACAAAAAGGATGCAGGTAAATGGATAAAAAGATCTGGCTTCATGCAATGAAGAAGTTCATGTCATATTTATATTTTAGTGACTTTTGATGCAGTACCATTACAGTTCCCTATCACTATTGTGCAGAACTGCCCACTGGGAAAATGGTAGAGCCAAACAATGTGCTGCTATACAGCTTGCCAATCAATCACAAACCATAGAAAGAAGCAACCACAAGTATTATTTCAAATGCAGTCCTAAGAAGTTGTGAGGGATGGGAGGGATAAAGTAAATGGTAACCAAAAAGTGAAAGGGGATTAAATGTGATTTACTGGGACATATTTTGTTTGTCTTCACTTCAGTTGCTTATGAGTATTAATTGCATTGTAGAACAAGAATATAGAGAGTGCACTACAGAAAGTCAGGGCGATTGCTCTAATTGGTGACAAGCAAATCAGCTATCTGTTTAATATGGTACAACAGTGTATAATCCTTTGCACTTGTGTGACCTCTGATGGATTCTGCAAGCTAGCAAGATCAGTTGATTTCATCCATGAGAAGTCTTACAGATATTCCTTTAGCAATATCTAGGAGATCTTTATGTAGACTGCTTAGAAAAAACAAATATAAATGCCATACAATCAGACACTTTTATTTTAATAGCCATTTTGAACTCTTAGCGTAATGTGTGATAAACCTTAGCAGTGGAGAAAACTTTCTATGGTTACCATTCATTACAAATAAAAGTTGCCCCAATCGGGGCACCTGGGTGTCTTAGTCTGTTGAGCGTCAGTCTTCGGCTCAGGTCATGATCTCACGGTTCTTGAATTTGAACCCTACATCGGGCTTGCTGCTGTCAGCCAGGCAGTGCAGAGACTGCTTTGGATACTCTGTCCCCCTCTCTCTGTGCCCCTTTCCTGCTCATGCTCTCTCTTTCAAAAAATAAAAATAAAAATAAAACATCAAAAAAAATGTTGCCCCACACATAATTTTAACCAATCTTATATCATTGTAATGATATTTAAAAATGATTTTGCATGTGACTGAATGTCATAACTCAAGTATACTTACAAGGCTGGCTGATAATATACTTTCAGTTTCTGAAAAAGAAAACTTTAAAATTAATAATAATTCCCAGGTTAGGCAATTCAGTGTAGAAGAAAACACAGTAAATGTGGGTCAGGACCTCCAGATTCTGTCTCCAGTTTGATGTATAGATTGGGCAGGTCCTTTAAAACCCTGTGCCTCAGTCTTCTATCTGTGTAAATCAGAGGGATGGGCAAGACGATTTCTGATCTCCATTTCATTTCTAAGTTTTCAGCAATTATCTTAATCAAAGCTAGTTTCTCATAAAGCTGCAACTGGGATGTTAAAATGCCTGAAAAGTGAACATCAAATATCCAGACAGAGGCCAGGATTGGAAAAATTAAAATTAGTTCTATACTGTTTATATTTCAGTGGGAAAAATAAATTACAAGTTTGCCATTATCCTACTATTTGTTTGTAAACATGATACATCTTGATAGCCCAGTGACTCAAGAGGCACTTCCTATTTCACTTTCTACAAGTGACTACCACACACATCCAATGTGTCACCACGTCCTAATGATCCTTCGGTTCCCTTGACTATTGTGCTGTTGACTTCCCCACCCACATACCTCAGAGACCGAAAGCTGAGTAAGATTCTTAATTACTATTAGCAAAATACACATGTATATGAATAAGCTTGTTTTTGACTGCCAATTCCAAACTCAAGCAATCTGGATTCAGGTTGGAGAACAAAGAAGGAATATCAGTTGGCAGTGGCCAACAGAATCACTCAGTACTAACTAATGTACTACACAAGAGTAATGACTGCAATAAACTGACACTGGTCCAGGTTTGGTCAGTTGTATATCTTAAACAGATGATGCCAATGGAAATGTTTTCATATGGCTTCCATTCATATCAAAACAGTTAAGACATTTTGAACACTAACTCCACATTGCTTTCTGCCAATACATAGAAAAATTATATCACATCATAAATCCCCAAAATCCAAGTTTAATGTAATATAAAACCTATGTCACCAGAATGCATTTGATTTTAATAATGTCTTTATGCAAATGAAAGCAAACATAGAAATGAACATAAGGAAACAGGAAAGAGACAACTTCAAAGCACAGGATGGCAGAAGGTGCAAATGTTCTTTGTGTATACATCTAAAAGTCCTGTGGTGTCATTCCAAGCCTTGTGTTTTAGGACACCTGCTTCACGTTTGGCTCTATCATAGGCTCCATATAAGACCTCAATAACTCATTTAGCTTTTCAAGTTTTACGTTTACAGTGTCAGTTGGCTTATCCATTGGGAATAAATGACTGTGTATCTTTGCTTACATTTCTAAATGAATTACCTTTAATATTTGATGCAAAAATAAACATTAATAAGAAGATGGTATTCAGACAAATGAATGTATTCAGTTGCCCTCTTTCAAGATTCAAATGAAATTGTCCATGGGAGTTTCTCAGTAATTGGAGTCCTGGAATGTGTTTTCCAATATTTTCTTTTGTTCTTAATGTACGAGAACAAGCAAAGGTTTTCTTTATTCTAATTAAGAAAGAAAAAGGAAGAGAGTATTTCAAAGAAAACTTAGGTGTAGAAAGCCAGTTTCTTCTCTCTAACAAAGTGAGGTCGGGATAAAGGTGGGACAGAGAAAGCAGAACTAGACATAAACTGCAGCTTCAAAACCAAGAGGTGTGCAAATGAACTTAATAAGCGTATTCTGTATGATAAACTTCAAAAGAAACATAAAACTTTGATGCTTCTCAAACTTGAAAGCAGTTGGGAGTAGGCAAAGAGGCAAAGAAGAATGAAGCACCCAACCGAAGAGGATCAAAATTGATGCCTACAGTTATCATACATAGACAGTTGAATTTTGGTTTAAAATACAAATTTTGGGGGGGCACCTGGGTAGTTCAGTCTGTTGAGTGGCTGACTTTGGTTCAGAACATGATCTCACAGGTCAAAGGCTCGTGAGTTCGAACGCCACATCGGGCTCTGTGCTAACAGCTTACAGCCTGGAGCCTGCGTCTGATTCTGTGTCTCCCTCTCTCTCTGCTCCTCCCTTGCTCACATTCTGTCTCTCTCTCTCTCTCAAAAATAAATAAACATTATTTTTTTAAAAAAAATACAGATTTTATGAACTAATTACAATCCCTATGAAAGACAGGGAAAAAAAAGAGCTCAGAAAAAAAAAATTCCACTGCCATCAAAAGTTAATATATTGGAAGACTAGCTGCAGAAATTGGCACCAAATCTCCCTCTAGTCAAAACTCATTTGTTCAACAAATTATTTTTTGGTACATATTATGTGTTAAACATTCTTCTAAGCACTTGATATATGGCAGTGAACAAAACTGACAATAATCTCTGAACTCAGGGGAAAAGACAATAGACAGTAAGTAATATGGAAATTATATAGTATGTTATAAAGTGATAATTGCATTGAGGGGAAGATAAAGTGCAGTAAGAGCTATAGGAGTGAATATTGGTTGGAATTGTATATTGACACCAGGGCACTTTTGGTAGGCTTCATTTAAAAAGTGATATTTGAAATAAGAAGATGGCGGCATACTAGGACGCTGCGTTCACCACGTCCTGCTGATCATTTAGATTCCACCTACACATGCCTAAATAACCCAAAAACCGCCAGAAGACTAGCAGAATGGAGTCTCCAGAGCCAAGCGAAGACAAGAGGCCCATGGAAGAGGGTAGGAAGGGCGGTGAGGTGGTGCACGCTACACCGACTGGTGGGAGGGAGCCGGGGTGGAGGGGCGGCCCACCTGCCAAGCAGAGCCCCTGAGTCTGGCTTGCAAAAGCGGAGGGGCCAGATGGACTGTGTTCTGACAGCAAGCGGGACTTAATATCTGGAAGGTTATAAGCTAACAGCTCTGCTCGGAGAACAGGAGAGCTGGAAGACAACAGGAGGGAGAGTTGTTGAGCCCCAGACAACAGAGCTCAGTTTGGCAGAGAACAAAGGCACTCACCAATGCCATCTCCCTTCCCCATCCCCCAGGCAAAATCCCAAAGGGAACCGGTTCCTGCCAGGGAACTTGCTTGCACCCCACAAACATCCAACGCTGATCTTCTGCGGATCCATCCCTCCAGCACGTCTGATGCTATCACAGTGCCAAAGGTCTGACTCCCTCCCGGTGCCACAGGGCCCCTCCTGAAGCGGATCTCCAAAGGAAAAGCGAGCTGAGCCTGCCCCTCCTGTCCCTGTGCACCTTGCAGATCCACCCCAGCTAATATGCCAGATCCCCAGCAACACAAGAATGGAAGTGGGCAAGTAGCCCAGATGGGCCAGGCCACCCCACTGTGAATCCCGCCCCTAGGAGAGGGAAAGAGAAGGCACACACCAGTCTGACTGTGGCCCCAGCAGTGGGCTGGGGGCAGACATCAGGTCTGACTGCGGACCCGCTCACCAACGCAAGCTATTTAAGAAAGCACAGGGGAAGTGCCCACAGTTCTGAACCACTCCAGGGACTATCAAAAATGACAAAACGGAAGAATTCCCCTCAAAAAAACGTCCAGGAAATAACGACAGCTAACAAACTGATCAAAAACGGTTTAAACAATAAAACAAAAAGTGAATTTAGAATAATAGCCATAAAATTAATCGCTGGGCTTGAAAACAGTATAAAGGACAGCAGGGAATCTATTGCTACAGAGATCAAGGGACCAAGGAACAGCCAGGAGGAGCTAAAAAATGCTATTAATAAGCTGCAAAATAAACTGGAGACAACCATGGGTGGGATTGAAGAGGCAGAGGAAAGAATAGGTGAACTAGAAGATAAAATTATGGAAAAAGAAGAAGCTGAGAAAAAGAGAGATAAAAAAATCCAGGAGTATGAGGGGAAAATTAGAGAACTAAGTGACTCAATAAAGAGAAATAATATATGCATAATTGGTATTCCAAAAGAGGAAGAGAGAGGGAAAGGTGCTGAAGGTGTACTTGAAGAAATCATAGCTGAGAACTACCCTGATCTGGGGAAGGAAAAAGGCATTGAAATCCAAGAGACACAAAGAACTCCCTTCAGATGTAACTTGAATCGACCTTCTGCACGACATATCAGAGTGAAACTGGCAAAATACAAGGATAAAGAAAAATTCTTAAAGCAGCTAGAGATAAACGTGCTCTAACATATATAGGGAGACCTATAAGACTCGTACCAATCTCTCTACTGAAACTTGGCAGGCCAGAAAGGCATGGCAGGAGATCTTCAATGTGATGAACAGAAAAATTATGCAGCCGAGAATCCTTTATCCAGCAAGTCTGTCATTTAGAATAGAAGGCGAGATAAAAGTCTTCCCACACAACCAAAATCTGAAGGAATTTGTCACCACTAAACCAGCCCTACAACAGATCTTAAGGGGGATCCTGTGAGACAAAGTACCAGAGACATCACTACAAGCGTGAAACCTACGGACATGACAATGACTCTAAACCTATATCTTTCTATAATAACACTAAATGTAAATGGACGAAATGCACCAACCAAAAGACATAGGGTATCAGAATGGATAAAAAAAAAACAAGACACATCTATTTTCTGTCTACAAGAGACTCATTTTAGACCTGAGGACACCTTCAAATTGAGAGTGAAGGGATGGAGAATTATTTATCATGCCACTGGAAGTAAGAAGAAAGCTGGAGTAGCCACACTTATATCAGACAAACTAGGCTTTAAATTAAAGGCTGTAACAAGAGATGAAGAAGGGCATTATATAATAATCACAGCGTCTATCCATCAGGAAGAGCTAAGGATTATACATGTCTATGCACCGAATATAGGAGCCCCCAAGTATATAAAACAATTACTCACAAACATAAGCAACCTTATTGATAAGAATGTGGTAATTGTAGGGGACTTTAACACTCCACTTACAGAAATGGATAGATCATCTAGACACACGGTCAATAAAGAAACAAGGGCCCTGAAAGATACATTGGATCAGATGGACTTGACAGATATATTTAGAACTCTGCATCCCAAACGAACAGAATATACTTTCTTCTCGAGTGCACATGGAATATGCTCCAAGATGGATCACATACTGGGTCACAAAACAACCCTTCATAAGTATACAAGAATTGAAATCATACCATGCATACTTTCAGACCACAATGCTATGAAGCTTGAAATCAACCACAGGAAAAATCTGGAAAACCTCCCAAAGCATGGATATTAAAGAACACCCTACTAAAGAATGAGTGGGTCAACCAGGCAATTAGAGAAGAAATTAAAAAATTTATGGAAACAAACGAAAATAAAAATACAACAATCCAAACACTTTGGGATGCAGCAAAGGCATTTCCTGAGAGGAAAATAAATTGCAATCCAGGCCTATCTCAAGAAACAAGAAAAATCCCAAATACAAAATCTAACAGCACACCTAAAGGAAAGAGAAGCAGAACAGCAAAGACAGCCTAAACCCAGCAGAAGAAGAGAAATAATAAAGATCAGAGCAGAAATAAACTATAGAGAATCTAAAAAAACTGTAGAGCAGATCAATGAAACCAAGAGTTGGTTTTTTGAAAAAATAAACAAAATTGATAAACATCTAGCCAGGCTTCCCATAAAGAATAGGGAGATGACCCAAATAGATAAAATCATGAATGAAAATGGAGGTATTACAACCAATCCCTCAGAGATACAAGCACTTATCAGGGAATACTAGGAAAAATTATACACCAACAAACTGCACAACTTAGAAGAAATGGACAAATTCCTAAACACCCACACTCTTCCAAAACTCAATCAGGAAGAAATAGAAAGCTTGAAGAGACCCATGATCAGGGAATAAATTGAATCGGTTATCAAAAATCTCCCAACAAATAAGAGTCCAGGACCAGATGCCTTCCCAGGGGAGTTCTACCAGACATTTAAAGCAGAGATAATACCTAAAGTTCTCAAGCTATTCCAAAAAATAGAAAGGGAAGGAAAACTTCCAGACTCATTCTAGGAAGCCAGCATTACTTTGATTCCTAAACCAGACAGAGACCCAGTAAAAAAAGAGAACTACAGGCAAATATCTCTGATGAATATGGATGCAAAAATTCTCAATAAGATACTAGCAAATTGAATTCAACAGCATATAAAAAGAATTATTCACCATGATCAAGTGGGATTCATTCCTGGGATGCAGGGCTGGTTCAACATTCGCAAATCGATCAACGTGATACATCACATTAACAAAAAAAAAGAGAAGAACCATATGATCCTGTCAATCGATGCAGAAAAGGCCTTTGACAAAATCCAGCACCCTTTCTTAATAAAAACTCTTGAGAAAGTCGGGATAGAAGGAACATACTTAAAGATCATAAAAGCCATTTATGAAAAGCCCACAGCTAACATCATCCTCAACGGGGAAAAACTGAGAGCTTTTTCCCTGAGATCAGGAACACGACAGGGATGCCCACTGTCACCGCTGCTGTTTAATATAGTGCTGGAAGTTCTAGCATCAGCAATCAGACAACAAAAGGAAATCAAAGGCATCAAAATTGGCAAAGATGAAGTGAAGCTTTCGCTTTTTGCAGATGACATGATATTATACATGGAAAATCCGATAGACTCCACCCAGAGTCTGCTAGAACTGATACATGAATTCAGCAAAGTTGCAGGATACAAAATCAATGTACAGAAATCAGTTGCATTCTTATACACTAACAATGAAGCAACAGAAAGACAAATAAAGAAACTGATCCCATTCACAATTACACCAAGAAGCATAAAATACCTAGGAATAACTCTAACCAAAGATGTAAAGGATCTGTATGCTGAAAACTGTAGAAAGCTTATGAAGGTAATTGAAGAAGATATAAAGAAATGGAAAGACATTCCCTGCTCATGGATTGGAAGAATAAATATTGTCAAAATGTCAATACTACCCAAAGCTATCTACACATTCAATGCAATCCCAATCAAAATTGCACCAGCATTCTTCTCGAAACTAGAACAAGCAATCCTAAAATTCATATGGAACCACAAAAGGCCCCGAATAGCCAAAGTAATTTTGAAGAAGAAGACCAAAGCAGGAGGCATCACAATCCCAGACTTTAGCCTCTACTACAAAGCTGTCATCATCAAGACAGCATGGTATTGGCATAAAAACAGACACATAGACCAATGGAATAGAATAGAAACCCCAGAACTAGACCCACAAACGTATGGCCAACTCATCTTTGACAAAGCAGGAAAGTACATCCAATGGAAAAAAGACAGTCTCTTTCACAAATGGTGCTGGGAGAACTGGACAGCAACACGCAGAAGGTTGAAACTAGACCACTTTCTCACACCATTCACAAAAATAAACTCAAAATGGATAAAGGACCTGAATGTGAGACAGGAAACCATCAAAACCTTAGAAGAGAAAGCAGGAAAAGACCTCTCTGACCTCAGCCGTAGCAATCTCTTACTCGGCACATCCCCAAAGGCAAGGGAATTAAAAGCAAAAGTGAATTACTGGCACCTTATGAAGATAAAAAGCTTCTGCACAGCAAAGGAAACAACCAACAAAACTAAAAGGCAACCAACGGAATGGGAAAACATATTTGCAAATGGCATATCGGACAAAGGGCTAGTATCCAAAATGTATAAAGAGCTCATCAAACTCCACACCCGAAAAACAAATAACCCAGTGAAGAAATGGGCAGAAAACATGAATAGACACTTCTCTAAAGAAGACATCCGGATGGCCAACAGGCACATGAAAAGATGTTCAACGTCGCTCCTCATCAGGGAAATACAAATCAAAACCACACTCAGATATCACCTCACGCCAGTCAGAGTGGCCAAAATGAAGAAATCAGGAGACTATAGATGCTGGAGAGGATGTGGAGAAACAGGAACCCTCTTGCACTGTTGGTGGGAATGCAAATTGGTGCAGCCGCTCTGGAAAGCAGTGTGGAGGTTCCTCAGAAAATTAAAAATAGACCTACCCTATGACCCAGCAATAGCACTGCTAGGAATTTACCCAAGGGATACAGGAGTACTGATGCATAGGGGCACTTGTACCCCAATGTTTATAGCAGCACTCTCAGCAATAGCCAAATTATGGAAAGAGCCTAAGTGTCCAGCAACTGATGAATGGATAAAGAAATTGTGGTTTATATACACGATGGAATACTACGTGGCAATGAGAAAAAATGAAATATGGCCTTTTGTAGCAACGTGGATGGAACTGGAGAGTGTGATGCTAAGTGAAATAAGCCATACAGAGAAAGACAGATACCATATGGTTTCACTCTTATGTGGATCCTGAGAAACGTAACAGAAACCCATGGGGGAGGGGAAGGAAAAAAAAAAAAAAAAAAAGAGATTAGAGTGGGAGAGAGCCAAAGCATAAGAGACTGTTAAAAACTGAGAACAAACTGAGGGTTGATGGGCGGTAGGAGGGAGGGCAAGGTGGGTGATGGGTATTGAGGAGGGCACCTTTTGGGATGAGCACTGGGTGTTGTATGGAAACCAATTTGACAATAAATTTCATATATTAAAAAATAAAAAAAAAACAAAAAAAACAGTTAACCAGTTACATAGTTAATAGTACTTGTTAACCAGTTGTACTTGTTAACCATGTTGTAACTTGTACTGTTAATATGGTTGCATATTCCTGGTAGATATAGTTTTGGTGGGATCTGTGGAAATTCTTTTTTGCTTGCTTCAATTATCTCAATAATGAAGAAGTAAAGTCAGAAGCTCTCATGAGAATGAGGAGTAAAGTTTTAGGAGTTTGAGTGAGAAAAATTATGAAATATTCACCTAAGAGAGTGGGACACATTAAATAAAGTTGAGAAGTTTATTATGATTGACATGCATCGCTAAGTGTGTACTTGAGATTCATGGTCATGATTTTAAAAAGAGTTAGTGTGATTGGATATTTTTCTGTAGCCAAGTTTAGCTGTAAAAGTGCAGATGAAGAGTAGGTAAAAAGTTGGTATATTAGTCTGCTTAGGCTACCATATCAAAATATCCCCAGCTGGGTGGCTTAAACAACAAATTTATTTTCTCACAGTTCTGGAACCTGAAAATCCCAGATTAAGTCCAGCAGGATTCAGTTTCTGGTAAGGAGTCTCTACCTGGCTTAGAGGTAGCCACTTCATACTCACGTGGCCTTTACTCTGAGCATGAGAGAGAGGGAGAGCAAAAGTGAGAACGAATGTGAGAGAATCTCTTTCTTCCTCCACCAGTACTATTGGATTAGGGACCCACCTGTATTACCTTATTTAGCCTTAATTACCACCTAAAGACCCTATTTCCAAACACAGTCACATTGGCTACAACATATGAATTTGAGGGGGACACGATTCAGTCTATAGCATCTGGATATATGTAGTAACACTTCTTTAATTTTTTTAAGTTTTTCATTTTAATACCATTATAGTTAACATTCAATGTTATATTAGTTTCAGGTGTACAATATAGTGATTCAACAATTCGACATGTTACTCAGTGCTCAGGTAGTTACACTTTTGCCAAAAGAGAAAGAGTGTGTGAGAGAGATCAGGCAGTATTACCCTATACTATATTCAAGTCAATGATTATATTAATTGATCATGAATTTAAGATGGCTAAGGGGAGAGAGAAATTCAAAGGGGTGAGAAACAAAAAAAAATATAAAGTAGGAACAATGGAATGGAGTCTCGGTTTATAGATTATTGTAGTTACTATATTTTAACAAAAACAATGAAAAACATAGGAGGTGGTGGATGGATAATAGGAAATTGAAACTAAGATTTTGTGGACATGGCAGTTATTGGCAATATAAGATCTGAATTATAATCTTGCTGTGAATGCTATAATGTGTTACCCCAAATCTCCTTTCAGAACAAGGACACTCATTTTCATAGCTTCTGGGAGTGTTTTCTGCTGAGAGCACAAACAATTGAGTCCTTTCCTGGGCATTGCCCTTCACTGAAGGTAAATACTTTGGCCAAGGATATGCTACTACTTAGGGTCTGCCCACATTCAAGTATTGATGAGTTTAAAACTCTGGGAGGCCATCTCAGCTCCAGAGCTCCCTGTGGGATTAGATGAGGCCTTTGCTGCTACTGGCATTGTATTTCAATTGACATTGTTTCTCTCAATTGACATTGTTTCTCTGTCCAATCCTGCTTCTTTCATTGCCTCATAGGTGTTGTTTCAGAGAACACTCTTTAGTAAACTTCCTGAATTCAAATATCCATCTCAGAGTCTGTTTTACACAAAAACTGGCATGGGATAGTTAGGGCTAGGCATGCTCTGAGGAAGCAGACTTCAAAATGGGATGCTAGATTACTTGTCAGTTGGCTGGAAATAAGAATGCTGCCACAAGTGGTAGGTGGTATATGGATAACCTTTGGCATGTTATAACAATGTAATTGTTAAAACTCTCAGAGAGAAGGGGAGTGCACAAGCAGTGGCAATATCTCAGGAGTTTGAAAGGTTCAGGACAAGTGGTAATGATAACTAATGATTACGACAATGGGCAACAGATGGCTTTTGCCGAGTATGACAGATGCATTGGAGAAACAATGAAAGGTAAGAGTGATTAACCAATTTCAGCTGAAGTATGAAAGTCAGAGAGCCTTGGAAGAACTTAAAGAGGATTTCACTTTTTACAACCAGATGATCAGGCCCAGAACTTATCTAGGACAGTACAGGACCAGGGAAGGGTTATGTTCCCACCTCTGACATGTTTACACCAAGGTAGAGGCCCTGGTTGAGAAGGAGAGGAAATGAGGCACCTGGGGGGTACTGTTGTTTAAGCATCTGACTCTTGATCTCAGCTTGGGTCATGATCTCACGGTTTGTGAGTTTGAGCCCCACGTTGGGCTCTACTGTGATGGCCCAGAGCCTGCTTGGGATTCTGTCTCTCCTTCTCTCTGCCTCTACCCCCTCTTTTTCTCTCCTCTCCTCTCCTCTCTGTCTCTCCCTGTCAAAATAAATAAATACAGTTTAAAATAAATTTAAAAATAAGAAAATGATAGGAGGCCTGAGATGTGGGATGAGAATACCCTTGACTTCTACAACATGGATAACCTTGAAAAATTATGGTAAGTGAAAGAAGCCAGACACAAAAGACCACATATTATATGGTCCCTATTAATAGGATGAGGGTCAGCATAACTAAAGAGCACAGGGTTTCTATTTGATGGTTGAAAATATTCTAAAACAGACTATTATGATGGTGGTTGGTGCATGTATGTGAAAACATTAAAATATTGAATTGTGCACTTTAAATGGGTAAATTACATTGCATACAAATTATATCTCAACAAAACTGTTTTTAAAAAAATCTTGAATTCTCTGATTACCCCAAATCCTTTGTACTTAAAGAAATGATCTCCTCCTCCCTCTTAAAGGCTAGTTCCCCCACCCTTCTTGATAGCCATGAAAAGGTCTCTGTTGTAAGAAAACTGTGGCCCCTCTTGTTCTATCCTCAGCTCCCCTCCTTGGCCACCAAACCAATACTTAGAATCATGTCACACAGAACCTGGATGTGCAAGTGTCAAGTGTGGAAAGGAAGGGAAAGGACTAAGGCAAATATCTGAACAATGTAGCCAACATGTATCAGGAACTGATACAGTATGCATGGGATTGTATCCTGAGGGTGCTGGATCAAGGAAGGCTGGGGGGGGAACATCTTAATTTTTAGTTAGATTAGTAAGAATTACCAATATTGATACAATCTCTTGTAATGTAATGTAAACACCCTGGAAAGGATCCTGCATGATGGTGCTAATATGCTGGTAGGATGGCACTTGGAAGTTTAGATAAAGTGATGGCCCAAAGTAAGCAAATATTTTAGAACTTCCATGGAAAATAATGGAAAAAATGATCAAAATGCTTAGTAAAGAGGACATGCTAGAGAGGATACATTTTATATGACCAGAAAATGCACCAGCTGTCTATATTTTCTCCAGTAAAGCCTGGAGGATAGCCCACTTATAAAAGCAATAAGGAATGTGTTGGTCATCATCAAGAAGTACATTGGTGGTCATCCTCTGTAGGCAAAGTCTGATGGTAAGAGATACTATTATAGAACTGCGTCCCCTGAAAATAATGGTAGATTAAAAGATTCTAAAATATTACAGATCAGGTTGTTGTCATTACCTATCAGAGACAAGGTGAGCACAATTACTCTAACTAGAGGCAGGACTGAATTGGTAGACAGGAGTATTGATCCATAGAGCCTGATAGAGATGGTTGATGGAGCATGGTTCAGCAGCTCTTGATTCTCCCCGTTAATGTCTTAGATTGGGTTCCCCAGAATATTGAGGCCAGAATTCTTCCAAGTGCTTCATTGAAGCAAGACTCTCAGAAGGGGTTTGTAGGGAAGTGAGCAGAATATTGAGGCCAGAATTCTTCCAAGTGCTTCATTGAAGCAAGACTCTCAGAAGGGGTTTGTAGGGAAGTGAGGGAATAAGGCTAAGGCAGGGAAAGTTGCTGAGAAAAAAAATGTAGCTTCCAAAATATATATTTATTGAGTCCTTACCCTGTGCTTCTTACAGTGAAACTCTGGAGCATGAATTGAGTAGTGTGCTGCAGCAAGCTTGTAAAAGCAGATTGTATACATCTCATCCCCAACTCTGCTTTTAGTGATGTCAGACTGGTATATTGACATCAGACATAGTGGGAAATTTTCACAACAGAAGTCAGCAGACACTACAAATCAGGACCTTCCCCCCACTCCCCTCACCCCCCCCCCCCCCCCGCAAAAAGTCAGTTTATGCCACTGCAAGAATTTCATTATAGAATAAGTTTTTCCTTTAGGAGACCTCTGAATCAGTTGGTCAGTCAATCACTGGCTGTATGCTTCCACCTGGGGTGGGGGTACATAACTTCTTGGGTGAGAAGACTCCTGCCCTATGATGAATTTTCAGAGAAGGGTACCACTGTGAATAGTTAGTAACCAGTACTCATAGCAGGAAGGTGAGAACACCACCCAACAAGTTTTACAGAGGCAGGCACCTTTTCAGCAACATTTCAAATCCTTTCAGCCTTACCTCTCATTGAAGCTCCAACAAAAGCAACAAGTTCACAAGGGAACAGGTGGTCTCAGTTTCTCATAGGTATAACCTGATAGCACCATGCCTTGGACCAGCACCTGGAGTTTTGGACTTCCTACAGTGGAACTTTTCTGAGGCTGAAGCATGAGACACTGTTAACCAAACTGGGCCCTTGGGCTCTCCAAGCAATAGAAATTGATAAGAGGCCAAACAGGAGTTCCAGGCAAGGGTTTATTAGGGCTTATGCTCATGCACAAGTGAGATAGCACAAAAGAAGGAATCCTCAGGTTTACTCCCAGAGGAGAGGTCAAGGCAGAATTTTTCTAAAAGAAACCTGGGAGGGAAAAGGGTGACATTTAAGCACGTAGAGGTGGGGATTTATTAGCACCTGGGCACGTAAAGGTCATGCTTTTTCATTCCTTGCATGCATTATTGACATGTTAAATCTCCACTCCTGGCCATGCTTTTTAATATTACAATGGGGGGGGGGAGTAAGTGAAAATTCAGCACTGTGGTTCATCTTGTTGCAAACAGGTTTGGTCTGCTCTTCACCAGTCTTAGTAATAAGCATCCTTTCAGTAAGGATCCTCCCTCTGCATTCCTGAAAGATATGCTATTCAAGAAGTATAGATATTTAGCTTTTTTTTCCTTATGGAGTCAGCCAAAGAATGCTGGATTTTGTGGTCAGAGTTGAGGGGACCTGAGTCCAGGCCCCACTTTGTCTCAACAAATGCGGGGAATTAAAGCCCTGTAAGCCAGACTCAACTCTTGAAGGATAAATGTTCATCTCTTTTTCTATCCCTAGGTAGATGATTCTGAGTTGCATTTCAGAGGGCTCCCCAGAAGCTCTCTTCAAGATCAGGCACTCACCCTGTAATCATGGGCAACAACTGTCAAATTTTCAAAAAACATGTCCAACAAACAAACTACAAGGTAATTGGTACTTTATTCAGTCAATTGCAATAGGCAAAGGACATATCTCTTCATCTGGCTATTGATTTGTATCCTTTATCATGTCCTTTAATAAACTGGTAAATGCAAGTAACTGTTTCCTTGAGTTCTGTGAGCCACTCTAGTAAATAAAAATAACTTAAAAAGAAGGTGGTTTGGGGCACCTGGGTGGCTCAGTCAGTTAAGCATCTGACTTCAGCTCAGGTCATGATCTCACAGTTCATGGGTTCAAGCCCTGCATTGGGCTCTGTGCTGATAGCTCGGAGCCTGGAGCCTGCTTTGGATTCTGTGCCTCCCTCTCTCTGTGCCCCTCCTCCACTCACACTGTGTGTGTGTCTCTCTCAAAAATAAACATTAAAAACTTTTAAATAAATAAATAAAATAAAAAGAAGGTGGTTGGAACCTCCAATTTATAAACAGTCAGTTGGAAACACAGGCAATAGCCTGGAGTTTGCCACTGGTGTCTGAAGTGGGGGTTGGAGGGTAGTCTTGCATGATTGAGCCCTTATCATGTGCTATCTGATGGTATCTCTGGTAGATAATGTCACAATTAAGTTGAATTCTTGGAAAATCTGCTGGTGTCTGAGATTTGTTTGGTGTTGTGTGTGGGACAGCCCCCTATAATGGAATTAGGTCTGAGAACACAAAAAGAGGGTTTTAAAGGGAAAAAAAAAAGAGTCAAAAGTAGCAGAGTGCAATTGCATGATTGTGGTCTGATTTGGTCAGGCAGGTGTCTAAATATTGCCAGTAGAAATTTTTCTTTGTCAGTGTGGCACATTTCAGGCCATTAAATCCTGGTCTTGAAATGCTTGACTAAAAGAAGGGATTTAAAGGGAAAGAGTGAGTTTCTTGGTATTAGAGAGCAAAGAAGTCAATGAATATTCAGTGCAGAGAATTTTCCAGTCCTCCACATCACCTTATATGGGCTCTCCTTTCTATTTCCCCCTCTCTGTCCCTTGCTCCTCCCTCTGAGTTTCAACATCTTCCATCAGCATTTAACTCTGCCTCAGGCTCTGCTTTTAGGGAAAACCCATGCTAGCTCAAGAGATGATAGTAATCCATTCTATTCTATATTTATAAGATCCAGGTATACAAGTGTTGGATCCTACATAAGACAACAAGCATGGCCAACCAAGGCATCACAATTCAATTCCCCTACTTATGGAATAAATAATTCTAATTAATTTGCCATCAGGGTTAAATACAGCATAATTTGATAAACTGTATTAAAATATAACTATCAAAAATAAAATAAAATAAAATAGAAACTCATTCATGAAGCTACTTGTTAGCCATAGCATGAGTTCTGTTTGAATATTTTAGATAAAAAATTTCCATTTATTCCTTCTTTTATAGAGGTTGTGTGGATAAATTCAATTTTGTAACTCCTTCAACTTCTCAGCCAAAAAGAGCAAGATGTAAAATATTTTTATTACTCTTTTGATGAATTCAAGAAAAACAAATAAACTCTCTACCAGCTAAAGGTAGGTAACAGCAAGAAGATAATCTGTTGCCTCTTGCTGCTGAAATGAATATTTCAGTTGGTCAGTTGGTTGATGTGGGGGACAGGATGTGGAAGACATTGAAACAAATTCTACAGCAGTAATTAAAACAATGTTATTGTTAAAATATCTCAGTGGTAAAGATTAATTTATGTTTTCACTATCTACTTTTAGTTGTCATTGCTTCAATCAAATTTTCTCAGAATAACATCCCATTAGGCAGTCCTGAAAACAAGAACAGGGCAAATGCTTAATAAATATTTGTTGGAAGTATGAAGAGGAGATGGATTAGGAAAACAGGCTTAGGGCTTTGCTTATGTGTAGAAAAGAATATTGTTTTGAGCTTGCTTAGTTTTCCTGTTCCTAAGTGTGAATAAAAGCTGGTGATGACAATAGTTGAAACATCAACACAATTAGCAAATGCCCTTAGACCAAATCTATAGTTATTGAAAGCTCTTTCGATAAAAAGCTGCCATTTGTATCCCCTGGGGGTTCCGGAAGATGGCGGCGTAGGAGAACGCGGGGCTCACAGCGCGTCCTGCCGATCACTTAGATTCCACCTACACCTGCCTAAAGAACCCAGAAAACCGCCAGAGGATTAGCAGAAGGGAGTCTCCGGAGTCAAGCGCAGACTAGAGGCCCACGGAAGAGGGTAGGAAGGGCGGCGAGGCGGTGCGCGCTCCACGGACTGGCGGGAGGGAGCCGGGGCGGAGGGGCGGCTCCCCGGCCAAGCAGAGCCCCCGAGTCTGGCTGGCAAAAGCGGAGGGGCCGGACAGACTGTGTTCCGACAGCAAGCGCGACTTAGCGTCTGGGAGGTCATAAGTTAACAGCTCTGCTCGGAAAGCGGGAAGGCTGGAGGACAAAGGGAGGGAGAGCTGCTGAGCCCCCGGACGGCAGAGCTCAGCTTGGCGGGGAACAAAGGCGCCAGCGCCATCTCCCCCGCCCATCCCCCAGCCAAAATCCCAAAGGGAACCAGTTCCTGCCAGGGAACTTGCTCGCTCCACGCAAACACCCAACTCTGAGCTTCTGCGACGCCAAACCTCCGGCAGCGGATCTGACTCCCTCCCGCTGCCACAGGGCTCCTCCTGAAGTGGATCACCTAAGGAGAAGCGAGCTAAGCCTGCCCCTCCAGCCCCCGTGCACCTTGCCTACCCACCCCAGCTAATACGCCAGATCCCCAGCAACACAAGCCTGGCAGTGTGCAAGTAGCCCAGACGGGACACGCCACCCCACAGTGAATCCCGCCCCTAGGAGAGGGGAAGAGAAGGCACACACCAGTCTGACTGTGGCCCCAGCAGTGGGCTGGGGGCAGACATCGGGTCGGACTGCGGCCCCGCCCACTAACTCCAGTTATACACCACAGCACAGGGGAAGTGCCCTGCAGGTCCTCACCACTCTAGGGACTATCCAAAATGACCAAACGGAAGAATTCCCCTCAGAAGAATCTCCAGGAAATAACAACAGCTAATGAACTGATCAAAAAGGATTTAAATAATATAACAGAAAGTGAATTTAGAATAATAGTCATAAAATTAATCGCTGGGCTTGAAAACAGTATACAGGACAGCAGAGAATCTCTTGCCACAAAGATCGAGGGACTAAGGAACAGTCACGAGGAGTTGAAAAACGCTTTAAACGAATTGCAAAACAAAATGGAATCCACGATGGCTCGGCTTGAAGGGGCAGAGGAGAGAATAGGTGAACTAGAAGATAAAGTTATGGAGAAAGAGGAAGCTGAAAGAAAGAGAGATAAAAAAATCCAGGAGTATGAGGGGAAAATTAGAGAACTAAGTGATACACTAAAAAAAAATTATATACGCATAATTGGTATCCCAGAGGAGGAAGAGAGAGGGAAGGGTGCTGAAGGGGTACTTGAACAAATTATAGCTGAGAACTTCCCTGAACTGGGGAAGGAAAAAGGCATTGAAATCCAAGAGGCACAGAGAACTCCCTTCAGACGTAACTTGAATCGATCTTCTGCACGACATATCATAGTGAAACTGGCAAAATACAAGGATAAAGAGAAAATTCTGAAAGCAGCAAGGGATAAACGTGCCCTCACATATAAAGGGAGACCTATAAGACTCGTGACTGATCTCTCCTTTGAAACTTGGCAGGCCAGAAAGGCTTGGCACGATATCTACAGTGTGCTAAACAGAAAAAATATGCAGCCGAGAATCCTTTATCCAGCAAGTCTGTCATTTAGAATAGTAGGAGAGATAAAGGTCTTCCCAAACAAACAAAAACTGAAGGAATTTGTCACCACGAAACCAGCCCTACAAGAGATCCTAAGGGGGATCCTGTGAGACAAAGTACCAGAGACATCACTACAAGCATAAAACATACAGACATCACAATGACTCTAAACCCATATCTTTCTATAATAACACTGAATGTAAATGGATTAAATGTGCCAACCAAAAGACATAGGGTATCAGAATGGATAAAAAAACAAGACCCATCTATTTGCTGTCTACAAGAGACTCATTTTAGATCTGAGGACACCTTTAGATTGAGAGTGAGGGGATGGAGAACTATTTATCATGCTCCTGGAAGCCAAAAGAAAGCTGGAGTAGCCATACTTATATCAGACAAACTAGACTTTAAATTAAAGGCTGTAACAAGAGATGAAGAAGGGCATTATATAATAATCACAGGGTCTATCCACCAGGAAGAGCTAACTATTATAAATGTCTATGCGCCAAATACCCGAGCCCCCAGATATATAAAACAATTACTCATAAACATAAGCAACCTTATTGATAAGAATGTGGTCATTGCAGGGGACTTTAACACCCCACTTACAGAAATGGATAGATCATCTAGACACACAGTCAATAAAGAAACAAGGGCCCTGAATGATACATTGGATCAGATGGACTTGACAGATATATTTAGAACTCTGCATCCCAAAGCAACAGAATATACTTTCTCCTCGAGTGCACATGGAACATTCTCCAAGATAGATCACCTACTGGGTCACAAAACAGCCCTTCATAAGTTTACAAGAATTGAAATTATACCATGCATACTTTCAGACCACAATGCTATGAAGCTTGAAATCAACCACAGGAAAAAGTCTGGAAAACCTCCAAAAGCATGGAGGTTAAAGAACACCCTACTAACGAATGAGTGGGTCAACCAGGCAATTAGAGAAGAAATTAAAACATATATGGAAACAAACGAAAATGAAAATACAACAATCCAAACGCTTTGGGATGCAGCGAAGGCAGTCCTGAGAGGAAAATACATTGCAATCCAGGCCTATCTCAAGAAACAAGAAAAATCCCAAATACAAAATCTAACAGCACACCTAAAGGAAATAGAAGCAGAACAGCAAAGGCAGCCTAAACCCAGCAGAAGAAGAGAAATCATAAAGATCAGAGCAGAAATAAACAATATAGAATCTAAAAAAACTGTAGAGCAGATCAACGAAACCAAGAGTTGGTTTTTTGAAAAAATAAACAAAAATTGACAAACCTCTAGCCAGGCTTCTCAAAAAGAAAAGGGGGATGACCCAAATAGATAAAATCATGAATGAAAATGGAATGATTACAACCAATCCCTCAGAGATACAAACAATTATCAGGGAATACTATGAAAAATTATATGCCAGCAAATTGGACAACCTGGAAGAAATGGACAAATTTCTAAACACCCACACTCTTCCAAAACTCAATCAGGAGGAAATAGAAAGCTTGAACAGACCCATAACCAGCGAAGAAATTGAATCGGTTATCAAAAATCTCCCAACAAATAAGAGTCCAGGACCAGATGGCTTCCCAGGGGAGTTCTACCAGACATTTAAAGCAGAGATAATACCTATCCTTCTCAAGCTATTCCAAGAAATAGAAAGGGAAGGAAAACTTCCAGACTCATTCTAGGAAGCCAGTATTCCTTTGATTCCTAAACCAGACAGAGACCCAGTAAAAAAAGAGAACTACAGGCCAATATCCCTGATGAATATGGATGCAAAAATTCTTAATAAGATACTAGCAAATCGAATTCAACAGCATATAAAAAGAATTATTCACCATGATCAAGTGGGATTCATTCCTGGGATGCAGGGCTGGTTCAACATTCGCAAAGCGATCAACGTGATACATCACATTAACAAAAAAAAAGAGAAGAACCATATGATCCTGTCAATCGATGCAGAAAAGGCCTTTGACAAAATCCAGCACCCTTTCTTAATAAAAACCCTTGAGAAAGTCGGGATAGAAGGAACATACTTAAAGATCATAAAGGCCATTTATGAAAAGCCCACAGCTAACATCATCCTCAACGGGGAAAAACTGAGAGCTTTTTCCCTGAGATCAGGAACACGACAGGGATGCCCACTGTCACCGCTGCTGTTTAACATAGTGCTGGAAGTTCTAGCATCAGCAATCAGACAACAAAAGGAAATCAAAGGCATCAAAATTGGCAAAGATGAAGTCAGGCTTTCGCTTTTTGCAGATGACATGATATTATACATGGAAAATCCGATAGACTCCACCAAAAGTCTGCTAGAACTGATACATGAATTCAGCAAAGTTGCAGGATACAAAATCAATGTGCAGAAATCAGTTGCATTCTTATACACTAACAATGAAGCAACAGAAAGACAAATGAAGAAACTGATCCCATTCACAATTGCACCAAGCAGCATAAAATACCTAGGAATAAATCTAACCAAAGATGTAAAAGATCTGTATGCTGAAAACTATAGAAAGCTTATGCAGGTAATTGAAGAAGATATAAAGAAATGGAAAGACATTCCCTGCTCATGGATTGGAAGAATAAATATTGTCAAAATGTCAATACTACCCAAAGCTATCTACACATTCAATGCAATCCCAATCAAAATTGCACCAGCATTCTTCTCGAAACTAGAACAAGCAATCCTAAAATTCATATGGAACCACAAAAGGCCCGAATAGCCAAAGTAATTTTGAAGAAGAAGACCAAAGCAGGAGGCATCACAATCCCAGACTTTAGCCTCTACTACAAAGCTGTCATCATCAAGACAGCATGGTATTGGCATAAAAACAGACACATAGACCAATGGAATAGAATAGAAACCCCAGAACTAGACCCACAAACGTATGGCCAACTCATCTTTGACAAAGCAGGAAAGAACATCCAATGGAAAAAAGACAGTCTCTTTAACAAATGGTGCTGGGGAGAACTGGACAGCAACACGCAGAAGGTTGAAACTAGACCACTTTCTCACACCATTCACAAAAATAAACTCAAAATGGATAAAGGACCTGAATGTGAGACAGGAAACCATTAAAACCTTAGAGGAGAAAGCAGGAAAAGACCTCTCTGACCTCAGCCGTAGCAATCTCTTACTCGGCACATCCCCAAAGGCAAGGGAATTAAAAGCAAAAGTGAATTACTGGCACCTTATGAAGATAAAAAGCTTCTGCACAGCAAAGGAAACAACCAACAAAACTAAAAGGCAACCAACGGAATGGGAAAAGATATTTGCAAATGACACATCGGACAAAGGGCTAGTATCCAAAATCTATAAAGAGCTCATCAAACTCCACACCCGAAAAACAAATAACCCAGTGAAGAAATGGGCAGAAAACATGAATAGACACTTCTCTAAAGAAGACATCCGGATGGCCAACAGGCACATGAAAAGATGTTCAACGTCGCTCCTTATCAGGGAAATACAAATCAAAACCACACTCAGATACCACCTCACGCCAGTCAGAGTGGCCAAAATGAAGAAATCAGGAGACTATAGATGCTGGAGAGGATGTGGAGAAACAGGAACCCTCTTGCACTGTTGGTGGGAATGCAAATTGGTGCAGCCGCTCTGGAAAGCAGTGTGGAGGTTCCTCAGAAAATTAAAAATAGACCTACCCTATGACCCAGCAATAGCACTGCTAGGAATTTATCCAAGGGATACAGGAGTCTGATGCATAGGGGCACCTGTACCCCAATGTTTATAGCGGCACTCTCAACAATAGCCAAATTATGGGAAGAGCCTAAATGTCCATCAACTGATGAATGGATAAAGAAATTGTGGTTTATATACACAATGGAATACTACGTGGCAATGAGAAAAAATGAAATATGGCCTTTTGTAGCAACATGGTTGGAACTGGAGAGTGTGATGCTAAGTGAAATAAGCCATACAGAGAAAGACAGATACCATATGGTTTCACTCTTATGTGGATCCTGAGAAACGTAACAGAAACCCATGGGGGAGGGGAAGGGAAAAAAAAAAAAAAAGAGGTTAGAGTGGGAGAGAGCCAAAGCATTAGAGACTGTTAAAAACTGAGAACAAACTGAGGGTTGATGGGGGGTGGGAGGGAGGGGCAGGGTGCGAGGGAGGGCAGGGTGGGTGATGGGTATTGAGGAGGGCACCTTTTGGGATGAGCACTGGGTGTTGTATGGAAACCAATTTGACAGTAAATTTCATATATTAAAAAATAAAAAAAAAAAAAAGCTGCCATTTGTTTCATTTTCAATTTTCACTCGATTTTTACTTTTTCCCTCTAAAAACCTTTTTAATGATTGCTAATTATCTAAGGAATGAGACAGAGCTTGTGATTGTTTCTGTAGCATTGGCAACATTAATTTTCCTGTCAGAAAAACTCTCTAAATAGCTTTTGTGTAATAAATGGTGCGTACTTATTGATCAAAATGGAATTTTTCTTTTATTGCTTTAATTGATGTTTTGTCTCAATTAAAGTGGTGATATTTGCAAGCAGAGGTATAGGTTTGTGAGGCAGGCTGATAGAAGCTAGTATTTTCTTTCTGTCACTGTGTAATGCAGCACGTTGCCTCAGGGTAAGAGAGATATGGTCTCCAAATCAGACTCTGCCACTTCCTTGTGAATGATTTTGACCAAATGCTTTCTCAAGGCTTCAGTTTTCCTACCCCTAAAGTGAAAATCATATTGACAACCTTCCTCTTCAAACTGCTGTAAGTGCCAGTGGCTGGCATGCCAGTGCCTGGCATGTACTAAGAGCTAAAAACATGATAACTATTTTGATTAGCACTTAATACATGATTCAACCTCATACTCTTTCAATGAAAATATAATTCTACAACCATTTATTTGCATTTTCTACACTGACCAGTAGGATAAGTTATGCTGTTATTATTATTTTTTTGCTTATAATATATTTTAAAAACATTTTTTCTTTGTTTTTAACATTCAATTGAAGTATAGTTGACATGTATTATATTAGTTTCAGGTGTACAACATAGTGACAATAACATATATTATATAGGGCTCACCACAATAAGTATAGTTACCATATGTGACCATAGAAAATTATTACAATATCATCAACTCTATTCCCTATGCTGTACTTTTCACTCCCATGACTTATTTATTTTATAACTGGAGGTTTGTACCTCTTAATCCTTTTCATCTATTCATTTTTTTATTAACATCTTCTCTTTATTAAGATAGCTCATATTACCAAGGAGCTAGATATTAAGGGAGGACAAAAAGTAATTTGCATCATTTTATCATACCAGAATTTTTTTATTTTATTTAGTTTTATTGAGATATAATTGACATGCAACACTGTATAAGTTTAGGGTTACAGCATAATTATTTGACTTATATCATAAAATGATTAGCACATAGTTAACAGCTATCATTTCATAACCATTAAAAATATATATATAATAATATTTTCCTTGTGATGACAATTTAGGTTTTCCTCTCTTAACTTTCATAAATATCAAACAATATGCTGTTATTTTGAAATAAAGTTAAAGCATTAGTTTATATTGTTTTACTAATTATGGAGCATTTATAATGAACTAGTCAGTGGGCTGCAGCAAGAAAAGTACAAATGACCTACAGAACTTATATACAACTTGATAATGTAATGAGTCATTACTGAATGAAATAGTTCATTTTTATTTATAAAATATTTGCTCTTACTATTATGTGTACATGCATCTACATCTATTCATATTTATTTAAAATATTATTAGTATCCAGAAAAGGGCAAAGATGAAAAGCACCTTTAGTCCATCTATCTCTGTATATAAACACACATATATATGTATATACATATATGCACACAAACAATATACATATATATCTTTATGTCTATATATATACATATATAATATATAATTAATATTTTGGTGCATATCTTTCCAGTCTTTTCTACTTTGCATATATTCAATATTTGTTTCTGTTAATTGTTATATACCATGCATATTCTTTTGTAAACTGTTATTTTTTTTAATTAATTAATTTATTTTTTTAATATATGAAATTTACTGTCAAATTGGTTTCCATACAACACCCAGTGCTCATCCCAAAAGGTGCCCTCCTCAATACCCATCACCCACCCTACCTTCCCTCCCACCCCCCATCAACCCTCAGTTTGTTCTCAGTTTTTAACAGTCTCTTATGCTTTGGCTCTCTCCCACTCTAACCTCTTTTTGTTTTTTTTCCTTCCCCTCCCCCATGGGAGGACTCTTAAAACCTGAGAATAAACTGAGGGTTGATGGGGGTTGGGAGGGAGGGGAAAGTGGATGATGGGCATTGAGGAGGGCACCTGTTGAGATGAGCACTGGGTGTTGTATGGAAACCAATTTGTCAATAAATTTCATGTTTAAAAAAAAAGAGAAGACTAAATGCATGTATATTAGGAAAAACAGAATTATACATTGGGAATAGAGCCAAGTATATAAATATTCACAATAAATATAAGGAGGTTAAATTTTCTCAAACTGGGTGGAAATCCAATGTAAGTGTTATTTACATGAGATACAAGAAGTACGAAAATAAGAAATAAAAATATGTACTAAAAATACTAATGAAAAATGCAGGTGTGACATTATTAATATCAGTAAAAACATAATTCAAAGCAAAAAGTATCAAAAGGACACAGACAAAATATTTCATTGAAAGAATAAACCATCAAAATATATAACAGTCACAAACTTTTACTGCCTAATTATGTAGGTTCAAAATATATTCAACAAAAACTGATAAAATTTCAAAGAGAAATTTGCAGTCATAGTGAAAATTTAACATACTTCACTAAGTTTCCAGACCAAATACACTAAAAATGTTGGAAAAAATATAAAGAATTTGAATTTTATGATTAACAAACTCAATTTAATATACATAGATTATGAACACATACACACACACATATTTGTACCTGTAAAAGAAGAATATGGATTATTTTCAAACACATGAGAAATATTATAAAAATTGACAATATAAAAGACCTCATAAAAAAAATCTCCATAAATTAAAAAATTAAAATCTTATTGGCCATTTTACATATACTGATCACCATTCAATTAAATTAGAAAACAATTTCCCAAAAATATACTAAGACAAAAAAAATTCCTATACACCCACAAATTTAAAAACACACTTTTGAATATATATTACATTAAAAAGAAAATGAAAATGAAAACTTATTTAGAATTGAATAACATCACATGTCTAACTAGTAAAATTGATCAAAGAGAGATTTAGAAAGAATACATATAGCTCTTAATTTATTAAAAAAAAAAGTAAATGAAGCACACCTGATTATTTTTTGAGTATAGTTGACACACAATATTACATTTGTTTCAGTACAACATAATGAGTTGACAAGTTTATATATTATGCTATGCTCACCACAAGTATAGCTACCATCTGTCACCATAGAATGCTATTCAATGCAATTGAATGCAATATCATTGAATTTTATTCCCATGATATATTCATTTCATAACTGGAAACCTGTATCTCTCATCCTCTTTCACCCATTTTGCCCATCTCTCCAAACCCCTCCCCTCTGACAAGCATCAGATTGTTCTTTGTATTTATGGGTCTGATTCTGTTTTTGGTTTGTTTGTTTTTTAAGATTCCATATATGACACTTGTCAGATTGACTAAAATAAGAAACTCAAGAAATAACAAGTGTTAATGAGGCTGTGGAGAAAAAGCAACCTTCATACATTGTTAGTGGGAATCTGAATTGGTACAGCCACCATGGAAAACATTAGGGAAGTTCCTTAAAAATTAAAAATATAAATAACATATGTTATGTTCAAATTCTGCTACTGGATATTTACTGGAAGAAAATGAAAACACTAATTCAAAGAAACATATTCATTCCTATGTTTACTGCAGCATTATTTATAATAGTCCACATACAGAAGCAATCTAAGTGCCCACTGATAGGTGAATAGATAGGAGGAAGTGAATGTATGTGTGTGTGTGTATATATATATATATATATATATACGCACACACATAGACATATATGTATATATGCATATAATATTATGTACATATAAATAGTATAAATATAATATTATATTATAAATATAAATTATATATAAATATATTTTAATATATAAATATATTAAATATTTTATATTTTAAATATATTATATTTATTATATTAATTAATTAATATATTATTAATTAATATATTAATATATAATTAATATATTATATTTATTATATTAATTAATTAATTATATTAATTTATATATAATATATGATATATGATATAAATTATAAATATATTATATTTATATATATAATATTTTAAATATAATATTTATAAATATTATATTATAAATATAAATATATATAAATATAATATATTTAATACATATTAAATTATATATTAATTAAATTAAATTATAAATAATAAAAGTAATAATTAAATTATGTACATAATATTTAATACATATAAAGTATGTATACATATAATATCACTCAACCATAAAAAGGATGAGACCATACCATTTGCAATAGCATGGATGGTCTAGAAGGTATTATTCTAAGTCAAATAAAATGGACTGAAATAAAATTTTGATTCAAAAATCTGATAGAACCATAAAATAAATTCTATTAAACTGAAGAAGGAAATTAATAAAGGTGATTAGAAAAAATAATAATGGAAAATCAAACAAAATATAAACTTTATCAATAAAACAAAAACTAATTCCAAGGACCAAAAAGTTACACCAACTGTTTTTACATATAGCTAAGGGAGAAGAGAATGTTAAATAAACAGCTTAAGGATTAAAAAGAACATAGATAAACAGGAGATGAAAACTGTTAACTTAGACTATAGAAATGTTTTAACACTGATATAGTAAAATTGCCAAGATATTTGTTGAATAAAATAAATTGTAGAGCCTATGCAAAATATGATCTCCTTTAGGTTAAAACTCAAAGCAATATGTGCATGTAAATGTGTTAAAAAAAAAAAGTATTAAAGGACTCGTACCTAACTAATAATAGTAGCTACTGATGGCAAACAGAATAAGGCATTTGGGATAGTATTCAAATTATGTTTTAGCCTTACTTGTAATATTTTAATTATTTTCCAAGGGAACGTATTTATTTATTATTTAGTTAACATCATGAAACATCTGTCAGCATGTCTAAAAATGAAAACTCAAGAAACAATAAGTATTGGCAAGACTATGGAGAAAAAAAGAACACTTGCACTATTAGAGGGAATGCAAACTGGTGCAGCCACTGTGGAAAACAATATGAAGGTTCCTCAATAAGTTAAAAATAGAACTACCCTATGATCCATTAATCATTCTACTGGGTATTTACACAAAGAATACAAAAACACTAATTTGAAGGGATACGTGCACCCCTATGTTTATTGCAGCATTATTTACAGTAACCAAACTATGGAAGGAGACCAAGTGCCCATTGATAGATGAATGGATAAAGAAGATGTGGTGTATATATATATACAAAGGAATATTATTCAGCTATGAAAAATGAAATCTTGCCATTTGCAACAACATGGATGAAGGTAGAGAGTATAATGCTAAGTGAGATAATCCAGTCAGAGAAAGACAAACATGATATGATTTCACTCACATGTGGAATTTAAGAAACCAAACAAATAAGCAAGGGGAAAAAAAAAAGAGTGAGAGAGAGAGAGAGAGAGACCAAGAAAATAAGACTCTTAACTGTGGAGAACAAACAGATGCTTATCAGAGGGGAGGTCGGTGGGAGGATGGGTGAAATAGGTGAAGAGGATTAAGAGTACATTTATCTTGGTAAGCACTGAGTGAAATATGGAACTGTTGAATCACTATATAGTACACCTGAAACTAATATAACACTTTATGTTAACTACACTGGAATTAAAATTTTTTAAATGGAAAAAAAATTAGCCTAAAGTGTATCAATCACAACAAAGCAATGTCTAGCAGTTATTATTATTGGATCACAGAGATAATGCAGAGAATTTAAGGAAACAATGAGGGGGCAGGGCAGGCATGAGTTAGATAAAGGGTCTTGTAAAAATATTATTGATTTTTGCCATGAAGGTGAAATGGGAGCAATTGAAAAGTATTAACAAAGATTTGTATTTGAGAAAGTTAATCAGATGCTAGAAAATATGTTTGCATGCATGAATCTATTTGTTTAGAATATTTTTTAATGTTTATTTATTTTTGAGAGAGAAGGAGACAGAGTGTAAGCGGGGGAGGGACAGAGAGAGAAAGAGGCATAGAATCCAAAGCAGGCTCCAGGCTCTGAGCTGTCAGCACAGAGCCTGACACGGGGTTTGAATTTAGCAACAGTGACATCAAACTGGGACACTTAACCAACTGAGCAACCCACGCACTCTTGCATGAATGCATTTGTAATAAAAAAATTACTTGTGAGCAGATTTTATTTTCTGTCTAAGTTTTATGTTTTTAAGGGTATGGGTTTCATTTATTTTGGAATCCCACCATAGCACATAGCCAGATGTGTGTTTGTAAGTAAGCACTTAAGAAAGTTTGTTAAATTGAATTTTAATTGTGATGCTCTAATTCCATACTAGTGAGAGTATTTCATAAACTGTATAACTGTCCCTAAATCCTAATATATTATCAGAGTGATTAGAAGACTTCTGTGTAAAGTGTAAAAATTAAGTTATTAATTATAACCACTACTTCATATTGTGGTAAATTGTCCTTACATTCAATATTTTAATTTAGCAAAGCAATGCTTATTAATAAAAAATGAATATATGGTAAAGTCCTATGCCTCACTATGGAATAAAATACCTTATTTCGAACTATATGTGAAAAAACTTCAAAATGTTTTAATATGCTTAAAAAGCACTGTTTTTCACGTTATTGTTTGATTCAAACATGGAGTTTGAATGTGTACCCAGTTTGAAATTATGTCTATGCTGTAGTTCTCCGTGACTAATTTAGAGTTTAAACAGATCTAAGAGATGAACGAATCGTTGATTCATAATTGCAGTAATTTTTGTCTTTTAAAACATTCTGAATTAAAGAAGTTTCCCATCAAAATAAACTGCTATAATGAGCAAAGCTCATCCACTGATGAATTTTTCATGTTCCTCAGGAATAATTTGACAAGGACCTTCTTACTGTTAGGCTGTCTGTCATCTACAAGACTCTCATGTGAAGCACTTTGGGATTTATATGGCAATGACAAAAATAAACAACTAAGAATCATTTTACTAAACTTCATGTAATCTTGATTTTTTTGTGTTAAATTCCCTTCCTTTTAGTCATAGTCATATTCTTTGCTCAAGACTTAAGAGAACACAAGTCAGCCAGAGCTTCAGAGAAACCCACACTCTGAGTCTCTGGCATCTTCCTTTGATCTCTAAGCATGTTCTAGATAGTTACGGTATTAACTTTATACTACTAAAAGATAGGAAGTCCTTGTTGTCAAGCTCTTTTTACTATTTTTCCATCTTTCTGAGATATAATTGACATATAACATTGTGTAAGTTTAAGGTGTACAATATAGTGATTTAATACACATATAGTGTAAGTTTAAGGGGTACAACATGATGATTTAATACACATATATATGGTGAAATGATTACTACAATAAGGTTAGTTAACACCTCATTATCTCACATTACATTTGTGTGTGTGTGTGGTGAGACCATTTAAGATTTACTGTCTGGGCGCCTGGGTGGCTCAGTCAGTTGAACATCCGACTTTGGCTCAGGTCATGATCTCACAGTTCGGAATTTCAAGCCCCATGTCAGGTTATGTGCTGACAGCTTGGACCCTGGAGCCTGCTTCATATTCTCTGTCTCCATCTCTCTCTGCCCTTCCCCTGCTCACGCTCTGTCTCTCTCTCTCTCTCTCTCTCTGTCTCTCATAAGTAAATAAATATTAAAGAAAAAAAATATTTACTGTTTTAGCACCTGGGTGGCTCAGTTGGTTAAACGTTCCACTTCAGCTCAAGTCATGCTCTCGCGGTTTGTAACTTCAAGCCCTGCATTGGGCTCTGTGCTGACAGCTCAGAGCCTGGAGCCCATTCAGATTCTGCGTCTCCCTCTCTCTCTGCCCTTCCCCCCACTAATGCTCTGTCTCTCTCTCTCCTTCAAAAATAAATATTCTTTTTAATAAAGAAACTTTCAAGTATATAAAACAGTATTGTCAACTATAATCACCAAGTTGTATTTTAGATCCCAGGATATATTCGTCTTATAACTGGAAATTTAACCCTTTGACCAACATATCTCCATCCTCTCTCCCAGCTCCTGTTTCTATGAACTTGTCTTTTTTATATTTGACATGTAAGTGAGATTATACAGTATTTGTCTTTTGCTGTCTAATGTATTTCCTTTCCATCTTTTGAGACACTTTGTTAACACAAATGACCAAACAATTGTCTTATACTAGCAAGGTTATCAAAGTATTTTTAAAAGTCAGAATGCTATTTTCCACATACTTATGGAAATGTCCCCACATGATACCAAGTTTTTCAATTCTTTAACTTTTAAACAGAATAACCCTTTATGTGTTGGCATAATTTGTAGGCAGAAGAAAACAAACAAAAAAAATTAAACAAATCTAGTCCCCTTCAAAAATTAGGAATAAATGCAATAAACTTTTCCTGTGAACCTCTTATATCTTTGTTTGAACACTGTTTCATGAACAATGCAGAAAGTGAAGTGTGAGCTGATGTTCAGCTTGTAGCTTTATTCTCTAACAAACTCTGGAAAGCATTCCTGGAAGAGATAAAGAAGGGGTAGTTAACTTGCTCTATAGAGAATTTTTTCTTTAGACTTATAGCAAACTACATGACAGAAAATGAGCCGATTACTCAAATGTTAATGATAATGTGAAATATCTAAAAGTAAATGAACTATGTGCAAGCCTTTGTTCACTTTGGATTGTGTCTTCACCACTAGAATTAGTATCCAAACAGAAGCCAAACATATAAAAAAATTCCCTTCTTTAATGTGCACCCTCAAGTTTATGTTCATTCTCTCAATTTATGTTGCAATTACATTGGGGGTAACGTAAGCCTACAAATAACCACACTAGTTTTTTTTTTTCCTTTTTGATTAAAGCAATCCCATCTCCATAGGTAAAGGTAGGGTGTGTGTGTGTGTGTGTGTGTGTGTGTGTACATATATATATGAGACAATTTGAAATTTATTATGGATAAAACACCAGTTAGAAAGGGCTTGTGTCTAAATAACATGCTTTCCAGAAGGAAATTTATTATGGATAAAATTTTAAGGTCATACATATATATGTATACATATATACATATGTATACCTATATATACCTATATATAGGTATATACATATGTATACATATATGTATATATATGTATATATATATATACCTATATATATGTATACATATATATGTATATATGTATACATATATATAGGTATATATATATATATATATATATATATATATATAATCTTGACTTTTAATCCAGAATTAAGTTCATCAATAATGCATGCATTATCTTTTCTTTATTGGTAGTTTGCCAAATAAAGGTGTGCCTTAGTAGAAGCTACAGTGGAAGAGTTACGTGGAGAAACAGAATAGTTAGCTCTTTCAGTCCCCCAAGTAAGTGACATAAGGTAAGGCAGAGTGGATCGCCTGCTTCTTAGTACTCATAGTAAATATCTTAAACTGCATTCCTTAATGTACTATGCTACAATTAATTATTGGGATTTTAAAAACTAAATGCTAGCTTCCATGGAAGAATATCCATTATTGTAGTATGATTCTCCAGATTTTTTGTTTGTTTTGAACCTATGTACCACTAAATTATATTAAAGATGGCATTTTTTAATACATATAAAATCATTTTAACAACTGTCTTTTTATAATGTTAACTTTATAATGCTAACTTTCTATAACGTAAGTTTGAATCTGTAATTTGTCTATGCTTAAAAAAACAATGAAATTGTAATGAAAATGACTGACTTTTTTAAGGAGAGAATTGGTGAAGGAAGAGGGAAACAGGGCCTACAGGTACTAAAGGTACTCATCAAGAGTATGGTCCAGGAATAGAATAGTGTTACAGCTTGCAGGTGGCAGCACAGGGCTGAAAGACTAGCAGCATCTTCACTCTTCTCTTCATTCTCTTCCCCTCTGTTTCTCATGAATTATTCCATCTCATGGAACAGGAATGAAAACATATTAGAAAAAAAAGAGGCTGGAGGCCAGTTGTGACATCAATGCAGAAGTAGCTGTCCTGACCCTGATTGTTGGGGTTTATGGAAGACTCCCTTCCCTACGTTGTCATAGCATGATCAGGAAAAGAAGGTGATAGAATAAAACTCTCTTTTCTCTGGGCACTGAACTTTGGGTAGGTGAGAGAGATGGCACTTGCCTGAGGAGACTGGGAAATGGTGCATTTACAAGAATGTCTGGCTTTCCCTAGACATCACTGCCTCCTATATGCCCTGTCATTCCTTCCATAACCATCCCTAGCATCACTCCTAGGCATTGTTCTCCCTACAAATAGTTGACTTTTGTTTTCCTCTTGAAATTTATGGTAGTATATATGGGAAATAATGAAAAATATAATTATTACATGTTAAATGTAACTATGAATGCCAGTGCAATATAAAAACAAACTATGATCACAGTGGTTGTTATAGGGTTAGTTGTCATGGTAGCTCTATTGGAAAGTATAATAATTAACTGGGGACTCACTGCTATGTGATATTTGATAAACACCAGTTAGAAAGGGCTTGTGTCTAAATACCATGCTTTCCAGAAGGAAATTTATTATGGATAAAATTTTAAGGTCATTTCTCCATTGTTACCATCATATGCAAAATACAGTTAAGAAAAACAATGACATTTTGGAACACCATTTTCTCCAAAGCCAGTGGGGGGAGCAGACTTTCTTATGCACACATTGCGTACCATTGTACTCTGAAGATGGCAGACTACTCAGTAGGTTTTAATGTGGGCCTGTACACACTGAAATGAACTTCCTTCTTATGAAATACAATGTGTTACAACAAGGCTTTTTTTGAGGCAAAAAAGCCTGTTCTGTGGTCAATAATGGCTTTATATGGTTTTAGTGAGCAGTACTGAAGCACTGGGATATTTTTTAAGTCAACAGAAAAATCTGGGGCTTAGAAAAATGTCAACTTTCTTGTGCAAACTTATTTGGGCAGAAGGGTTAACTGAGGTCAGCTAATAGTAGACATAACAAAATAATCAAGAGGCATTCAGTATACTGTAAAGAAAAAGTTGGGTTTAAATGCCTCCTACACCATATGCTAACTATGTGACCTTGTATATGTTATTCAATTATTCTCTCAACTTCTCATATAAAAGATGAAGAAAGTAATTTTATGTATTTCAAAGAGCTCTTGTGTGGTTTAAATAAGTTAGTACCTTATTCACAATAGACAAGATATAGAAGACAGCACGGAGTTTCTTCAAAAATTAAAGACTAAACTACCATATGGTCCAACAACTCACTTCTGCTTACTTATCCAAAAGAATTGAAATCAGGATCTCGAAAAGATAATTAAACTTCCATGTTTACTACAGCATTAGTCACAATAGCCAAGAGGTAGAAACAAGTTAAATTTCCATTATTAAATGAGTGGATAAAGAAAATGTGATATGTGTATATATAGAATATTATTCAGCCATAAAAAAGAAAGAGATCCTGCCATTTGTGGCAACATGCATGAACTGGAAGACGTTATGCCAAATGAAATAAGACAGATAAGATCAAACATAATACTGTATGATCTTACTTAGTTGTGGAGCTTAAAAAAAAAAAAAAAAGTTGAACTTAAACAACCTGAGTAGAATGGTGGTTACTGGGGTTTGGGGGAAATGATCAGAAGTTGGTCAAAGAGTACAAACTTTTGTTTGTAAAATTAATAAATAACTTCTGGGTACTTAATGTACAGCATTATGAGTATAAGATTGTATATTATACTGAAATTTGCTAAGAGAGTAGATCTTAAGAATTCAACACACACACACACACACACACACCCCAGTGGTAACTGATGACCAATACAGCGAATAACCATAGTCTTTAAACACTTCACATCTCCATGATGTTTGAAAATATGTTAAACTAATCCTTTATTTGCTCCATGCATATTGTTACCACCATCAACTTGACACATCTTAACAGATGTCACTTCAGGTTGTACTGAATTAGTGTTTTCTCAACTTCTTTGAAAATGTTCTTGCCTATAGTTGTTCTATGCAGACTATTCCTACAGGTTAATTCTTTAGTCGCTTTAAAGTCAGCATTGCCTTCTGAAATGAATGACAACTAAGTAGTGCTGGCAATATCTGTTGATGTATCAAAATCCAAGGAAAAGTACTTGAAATTGTTTGCTTTGTGACCTGAACTGAAACCAAGAGTTGGATGCTTAACTGAGCCACCCAGGTGCTTTGGTTTCTGGGAACCACCAGTTTGTTCTCTGTATTTAAAAGTCTGTTTGTTTGTTTGTTTGTTTGTTTAGATTCACATATAAGTGAAAACATATGATATTTGTCTTTTTCTGGCAGACTTATTTAACTTAGCTTTATACCCTCTATATCCATCCATGTTGTTACAAATGGCAGCATTTCATTCTTTTTTTATGGCTGAGTAATATTTCATATATATGTATATATGTCTATACATACGACATCTTCATCCATTCATCCATAAGTGGACACTTGAGTTGCTTCCATATCTTGGCTATTGTACATAATGCTTCTATGAACATAGGGGTACATATATCTTTTCAAATTAATTTTTTTCTTTGGAAAGATAGCCAGTAGTAGTCTCATTTTCACTTTTTATTTATGTGAAGAAATTCTGCTATGATGAGATGCCATTTTAAATTTTCTTATTTTTCTGATTGTTCTTTTAAGTTAGGAATGTTAGGATGAGTGCTTTCCACTACTGTCAGCATACATTCTATTCCTTTAGCACAAAATAGATGCAATACTTTGCCATCTAACTCAGTAACAAAATAATCCACTACTTCACTAGGCCATGATAGAATATCAAAATCTACTTTTTAAAATCATTTTTGTATTTTGATATGGATATTTATTGGTAATGAAGAATAATTAAAATGCATGTATGGTGGTACATGTTGCAATTTAAATGTGCTGGAATTATAACCACGAGTCAATGTAATTTGTAGTGAACTAGACAGAAGCATGAAACAATGAGAGCACTACATTTGTTTTGTTGTTGTTGTTGCTGTTGTCGTCATTTTGCAATTACACTGGATATATCTAAAGGTTTGTCAACTTTGTTTATCTTTTCAAAGAACCAATTTTTAGTTTCATTGATAATTTCTCTTGTCTTTTTAGTCTGTATTTCATTTATTTTTGCTTTGATTTTTATTACTTACTTACTTCTACTCATTGAAAGCTTCATTTGTTCCTCTTTGTCTAGTTCCTTTAGGTGTAAACTTAAATTATTTGAGATTTCTCTTAATTCTTGAGATATATCTATATTGCTATGAACTTCCCTCCTAGAACTGTTTTTGCTATATCCCATAAATTTCGGTATGTCATATATCTGTTTTCTTTTGTTTCTAGGTATTTTTTAAAATTTCTTCTTTGAATTCTATGACACAGTAGTTGTTCAATAACTTGTATAATCTCTGCATATTTTTAGTTTTTCTTGTTTTCTTCTTGTAATTGATTTCTAGTTTTATAACACTGTAATTGGAAAAGGTGCCTAACATGATTTCAATCTTCTTGAGTTTATTGAGACTTATTTTATGTCCTAACATGTGATCTATTCTGGAGAATGTTTCATGTACACTTGAGAAAAAATGTGTATTCTGCTGCTTTTGATGAAATATTCTGTGTACATCTATTAAGTCCATCTTATTTAATGTCTTGCTTGAGGCCAATATTTCCTTACTCATTTTCTGTCTGGATGACCTACCAATTGATGTAAGTGGGGTGTTAAAGCCCACCATTATTTTTGTATTGTTATCAATTTCTGCCTTAAGGTCATGTATTTAGGTGGTCCTATATTGGGTGCTTAGGTACTTATAAACATTTTAACTTCTTGTGGCATTAATACCTTTACCATTACATAGTACCTTTTTTGTCTCTTGATACACAGTCTTTGTTTTAAAGTCTACTTTGTGTGATGTGAGCGTGATGGCACCAGTTTTCTTTTCATTTCCATTTACATGGAGTATCTTTAGCCATCCCTTTACTTTCAGTCTGTGTGTGTGTGTGTCTTCACTTGTGAAGTAAGTCTCTTGTAGGCAGTATATAAATTAGTCTTTTTTTGAAAGTCCATTTAGCTACTCTGTTTTTTAATTCATTAGCCCATGCTCATTCAAATTAAATATTGATAGATGTATGTTTATTGCCATTTTGTTAATGTTTTCTGTTTTTGTAGTTCCTTTCTATTCTTTTCTTCTTTCTCTCTTGTTGTATGATATATTTTTTAATGATATGTTTAGATTCCTTTCTTGTTTGTGTATTTACTATATACTTTTGCTTTGTGGTTACTGTGAGGTTCATGTAAAATATTCTATGTACATAAAAATCTATTTTAGCTTGATAGCGACTGAAATTTGAATGCATTTCCAAACTACATTTTTATTCTCTCCGACACATTTTGGTTTTGATATCACATTTACCTCTTTTTATTTTATGTATTCATTAACTATTATAAACTTAATTTTACTACTCTTATCTTTTAGTCTTCATAGTAGCTTTATAAATGATTAATCCACTATCTTTACTATATATTTACCTTTTCTAGTAAGATTTTTACTTTTGTATACTTTCTTGTTATTAATTAGTGATATTTCTTTTCAGCTTAAAGAAGTCCCTTTAGTGTTTAAGTCTGGTTTAGTAATGATGAACTTTTTTTTAGCTTTCACTTGCCTAGAAAACTCTATGTCTCCTTCAGTTCTGAATGGTAATAAGGGAGAAATTGCTAGGTACAGTATTCCTGGTTGGAGGTTTTTTCTTACAGCACCTTGAATATGTCATGCCACTCACTTCTGGCCTTCAAAGTTTCTGCTGACAAATCTACTGATATCCTTATGGGGTTTTCATTGTACATAACAGTTTTTTGTGCTCTTCCTGCTTTTAAGATTCTCTCTTTATCAATAAACTAACATTTTAATTATAATGTGTCTTGTTGTGGCTGTTTTGGGGTTTATCTTTTTTTTTTTTTTAACTTTGTGGTCTTCCTGGACCTAGATGTCTGCTTTCTTCCCTAGACTAGGGACGTTTTAAGTCATTATTTCCTCAAATAGTTTTTCTACTCCTTTCTCTCCTTTTCCTTCTGGGGCCACTATAATGCAAATGTTATTCTACTTGGTGTCCTATAGGTCCTTTAAGTTAACTTCATTTTTTAAAATTCTTCTTTGCAACTCTGTTTGGATGTTTCATTTCTTTATCTTGCACCTTCCTGATCCATTCTTCTGCTTCATCTAGACTGCGGTTGAACACTTCTAATGTATATTTCAGTTTAGTTATTGCATTATTCAGTTCTGTGACTTCCGTTTGGTAGTTTCTTACATTTTCTCTCTTTTTTGAAATTCTTACTGTTTGTTTTCTTCTCCTGAGTTTAGTGAGCACCTTTATGACTATTACTTTGAATTCATTATCAAGTATATTACTTATCTCCATATCATTAAGGTCTTTTTTTCTGCGGTTTTGTCTTGTCCTTTCATTTGGAACATATTTCTCTTTCCTCATTTTGTTTGATTCTTTGTGTTTGCTTCTATGTATTAGGTGAAACAACTACTGCTGTCAGTCTTGAAGGAATAGCCTTGTGTAGGTAATGAAACTTCTCATTCAACCTTGTCCTAACTCTTGGTTGTCCATTGAAACTTTCCAATTGTCTAAACTTCCTAATTTATTCTTCACATGTTCCAATTGTTGAGGGTGTACCAAGATCTGCCAGTACCTCAAGGGGAGAAATTTCATTTAGCACCTAGTTTCAGACCGATTGCTGATTTCAGCAAGACCCTGAGGCAGTTCCTTTTAAAGTATGAAAATATGCACAGTCCTATAAGGCCACAATTATAATTGCTGCTGGGCTCCAGACAAGGAGATCTGGAGGTGTCCCCTGAGTAATAGTTTAAAAATTAGGGTTTCAGAGGAGTGTATAAGCTCCTTTCTGGGAGGTCTTGTCAAGCTGTGATGAGGCCAAGGGATGCAAGAATGGTGTCTCCCTGCTTATATTCCCTGGAAGCACTTCCTTCACTTCTAGATGTGTGGGAAGCCTACGTCCTGTCCCTCAGGCTGAAGCTCAAGCTAATAAGCATTTTTCACAGGAAGACTGGGGATGTATTTCAATCTGCTGTATGTACATTGCCCACTGTGTGTGGGGGGGCTATAAAGAAATTTCTTTGATTGTTACATTCCTATAGAGCTCAGGAATGCCAGGATCCTTGGCCACCAGGGCCAGGTGATCAAGGAGCATCCCCCTCTATGGATTATGTGTGCCTACTTGTTTTAGCTAGATAGCTAAAGAGTGTAAGGGGTGAGGCATGCTCACTGGCTTCATAAGGGCAATGGAAAATGTTTCTACTGTGCATGTCCACATGCTTCAGAAATGTGGCAATAAGTGCCTTGTCTGTGCATGCACAGGAGAATGCTGCCACCACTCCCAATCACCAGCCCCATCCAGAAAATGGGGAAATGGTATAACTTCCCACACTATCTGTCTTCAGCAAATCAGCAACATAATGGTGTGAACACTTACCTTTGCCTGTCTTTGCAAGGTGGCAGGAGGCTTCTGTATCAAAACTCATGCCTCTGTGCTAGCAGCATAGGTTGGCAGTGCAAAAGTGGTGTCTTCTTGTGCTTCCATCTCTAGAGAGAGTTTTGACTGAATCCTGCCCCTCCAGAAAATGCCTTTAGATTACCAAATTAATTTTCTTCATTTATGGTCTAGGTGCTTTTCAAAATCACTGTTTTTTTCCCCCTAGGTCTTAGGAAGAGTCTTATTCCACACAACAGGAATCTCAGTTTCTTATAGCACTTCAAGTCCCTTGTATATTAGCCCCATTGGTTTTCTAAGCCAGACATTTTGGGGGCTTCTCCTTCACGTGCAGATCTTGGGAATTGGGGTGCCTGATGTGGGACACCAACCCAAAGCTCCTCCAGGAGAAGTTCCAGGCTGATGATATCCCTCCCTATTGTGCGGTGCTGTCAAGGGTAAGTTTTTGGCAAGACTGTATTGCCTCTCCTACCCATCTCAGTGTGGTCCTTTTTTCCCTCATTGCAGAAAAGTAGTTCATCTAGTTTTCAGATATTTTTTCAGAAGAATATAATCCATATGTAGCTATGGATTTGGTGTGTCTGTGGGAGAACATGAGTTGAGGATGTCCGTATGCTGCCATCTTGCAGCTTGTCAAGTCAGTTGAGCCTTCTCTTCATTACCCCACCAATATGATACTTAGACCCAAGCTCAATTTATTTATATGGAGTTACAAATACATGTTTCTCAGCCACTATGGAAAGCAGTATGGAGGTTTCTTGAACAATTAGACATAAAATTTTACTTCTGGAAATCTGTCAGAATGAAACAAAAACACTATGTTGAAGAGATAGCTGCAACCCCATGTTCATAGCCACATTATTTACAACAGCTAAGACATGGCAACAAACTAAGTGTCCATTGATGGATGAATGGAAAAAGAAGTTGTGTGTGTGTGTGTGCGCACATGCACGCACATGTGTGTTTGGGTATAATATTCAGCCATAAAAAAGAATATCTTGCCAATTTCAACAACATGGATATACCTTGAGGCATTATGCTTATGCCTCAGACAAAGAAATAAGTCAGACAGAGAAAGACAAATACTGTATGAACTCACTTATATGTGGAGTCTATTTAAAAAAAAACAAACATGGAAAAAGAGATCAGATTTGTGTTTACCAGAGGTAAGAGGGGGAGGGAGGAGAAATTTGAGGAAGGTAGTCAAAATATACACACTTCCAGCTATAAGATACTTAAATACTAGGATTATAATGTAAGACATGATAACTATAGTTAACACTGCTCTATGCTATATTTGAAAGTTTTAAGAGAGTAAATCCTAATATTTGAAAGTTTTAAGACAGTAAATCCTAAGAGTTTTCACCATAAGGAAAAAAAAATCATTTTCCTTTTTTTTCTTATCTATACGATATGATGGATTTTAACTAATTTTACTATGGTAATCATTTCACAATACAGTATTTGTAAGTCAAATCACTATGCTATATAACTTAAGCTTATACAGTTCTGTATGTCAGTTTTATCTCAATAAAAGTGGAAAAAAACAAATACATGTACCTGCATATTAATGAATACATAAACACAAAAACATTTGAGGCTAAGATAAACAAAAATTAATCTCCAAATATTTATTAAATTTCAATGTTGAGGGACATGCATATATAGGGAATTTATACAAATATAAGTCTATAATTTTTTCCTTAGAATTATATCTATGTAATTCATTCTCTTTGATCCTCAATCCAGAAATTCAAAGAGGGAAATATGTATGCAAAATCCACATACAAAGTATATGGCAAAAAATATCTAACTTCAGATGCTGTTGAGCCATCCTCATTGCTGTTGGCACTTGGAACTCATACCACTTTCTGCTGTAAATTTCTTCAGCTCTCTCTCAAAAAGAAAAAAAAAAACAGATCTTGTTAAGCCCTGCTCTAGGCAAATTTATAAATAGTGCACAATTTCCCTTTGGCAAGAGCCTCCCTCTATCTAAACAACCTTGAGGTCCAGACCTCTCAGTGACCCATCTGTATTTCCAAGGCAGTCTTCCCCTACCCACCACTGCTTCTCCCTTGTATGTGCCATATCTGAGCTTCTCCTCCTTGAATCTCTGGATACTATACCTCATTATCAAAGGGAAATTTTCTGTGCTTTCAAAGAGGACAGCTATACAATCTAATTAACTACTGTGTTGTAATGTGACTTGAAGGAATTAGGCACATCAAAATATTTTTAACAGTATTTTTTAACCAAATCCTCCAGCTTGTGTTGCATAAATGCAAATATTAAAATGCTGAGAATTTCACAGAAGAAATGAAGAGAAGACAAAATTCAAAGGGAAAGATAAATGTGGGTAGGGAAAAATGACATTGCCTGAAAATCTTACCCAACCTGGTAGCTTGCCATTCAACTTAGAGTGTTAGCCTTGAAGACAGCAGATATGAATGAAATAGTATCTATATGCAGTGTTTAAAGAAAAGACAGCAGAGAAGGAACTGGATGAGGGCTTCAAAGAACTGAGTGAGGCCAATGGTTTAATCATTGAGACTAATGTCTGACTGACTCTGAAAGAAGAGAAAAGTAGGAGATATTATCTAATGACAAAACCAAATCAACATGTACCATCCCTTTCATTCATAGCTTAGGAGAGCAGTTTGACTGCAATAATATAGAATTATCATTAAAACTTTTATTTTTTTTTATTTTTACAGCTTTATTAAAGTATATAAAATAAGCTACAAGTTTTGAAATTGTACAAATTGATGATTATTTTTATTTTTTTATTTGAGTATAATTGACACATAATGTTACATTGGTTTCAAGTATACAATGTAGTGTTTCAACAAGTTTACACATTATGCTATGTTCATCATCAGTGTAGCTACCTTCTGTCCCAATGCAATGTTTACAACATCGCTGACTATATTCTTCATGGTGTGACTTTTATTCCCTTGATGTATTCATTCCATAACTAGAAACCTGTATCTCCCACTCTCCTTCACCCATTTTGCTCAATCCCCCACACCTTCCCCTCTGGAAACCATCACTTTATTCTCTGTATTTATAGGTCTTATTCTGCTTTTTGTTTGTTTATTCATTTATTTTTTTAACATTTTTTAGTGTCTACTTACGAGTAAAATTGAATGGTATTTTTATTTCACAGTGTGACTTACTTCACTTAGTATAGTACCCTCAACAATTTGATGGGTTTTGACTTATGTATACACCCATGAAACTATCACCACAATCAAGATGATATACAAATATATCACATCCAAAAATTTCCTCGAGCCTCTTTGAAATAAATGACTTTATGCAGTATGTAAAGTTTTTGTGTGACTTCTGTTTTCAGAATAATTATTGAAGATTTTTCTCTGTTGTTGCTTTAACTGCTGAGTAGTATTTTACTATATGGATTTACCATAACGGTTTATCCATTCACATATTGATAGAAATTTAAATGGGTTGTTTTCTTCTCTCTCTCTCTCTCTTCTTTCACTACTACAAATGAGCACCCATGTAAAGATCTTTAGGTGAATTTATGTTGTCTCTTAGAAAATACCTAGGAATGGGATGACTGAATGACTCAGTATGTGTATGTTTAAATTTTTAAAGAAACTGAAAAATTATGTATAGTGGGTTGATTGGTGGCCCCCCAAAACATATGTCCACATCCTAATCATTTTTGTAGATTCCTTATCGTTTTCTATATTGATGATCATGGCATATATGGATAACCACAGTTTAGCTTTTTCCTTTTCAATCTGTGTGCCTTTTACTTCTTTTTCTTTCATTATTATACTTGTGAGGACCTCCAGTATAATGGTTAATAAAAGTGGTAAGATTAGACAATCTTTCCTTTGTCATAATAGATATTGTTCCACAGCTTTCTGAGGTCTGGGGACTTTTCTTGAAGTCATTTAACCTCTCTGTTTTTCAGTTTTGGTAGTTTCTACTACCAAGTATCTTCAACATCTACTACTAGTATCTTCTTTTTTTTTTTTTTTTTTTCTTTTGTAGTGCCTAATGTACTATTAATACCATGAGGTGTGTTTTTCAACTCAGATCTTATATTTTTTATCTCTAGAATTTCAGTTTGGGTCATTTTTGTATCTTTCATTTTCATATTTATTATATGTATGATTTCCTTTATCTTCTTGAACATATGCCCTATATTTATAATGGTAATTTAATGTTCTTTTCTACTTAGTATGACTCACTTGTTGACATTTTTTTTTCCTTTCATTATTTTCAGCATTAAGAATCATATTTTCCTGCTTCTTGTCATGCTTGCTAATTTTTTATTGGATGCTAGACACTGTAAAATTTACGTCTTGGTGCCGGAATTTTGGTATTTCTTTAAATAAACAGAGAAATGTGTTCTGGGATGTGGATAAACTACTTTGGTTCTTTAGTATCTTGCTATTAAACTGTGTCAAGCAGGTCCAGATAGCCTTCATCTTAGGGCTAATTTGGCCCTACTACTGATGAAGAAATTTTCTGAGAATTGCATTTGATTTTCCAAATTTTAGAAGGACTTACGACTCTGACTTAATGAAACATGACTATGCCAGCCTTATGTGAAATCCAGGGACTTCTCTTCTTTCTCCTTTTGGGCGGTGTTCCTCTTGATCAGTAATTTCCTGACACACATGTGCAGATAAATTTATAGCTGAAAACTCAAGAGGAACATTATATAGATATTTAGAAACTTCTCTTTCTGAGCAGCTCTCTCCTTTATGGCACTCTGCCCTATGGATTCTACTTTCTTTGATTTCTCTGAATGCTTAATTTTGTCTCAACTTTGAGAAATTATCAGTCTCTGTGTACACCCTCCCTGTGCTATAGCCTAGAAACTGCCCAGACAGTAAGCTAGGGTAATCATAGGACTTACCTCATTTTTCTCTTTGATTTCAGAAATAACTATTCTGCACTGTCTTTTGTCAAATGTCTAAAAACCATTATTTAAATATTTTGTATAACTTTTAGTTGTTTAAGGCAAGAGGGTATTTGTAGCAACATGTATGGAACTGGAGAGTGTTATGCTAAGTGAAATAAGCCATACAGAGAAAGACAGATACCATATGTTTTCACTCTTATGTGGATCCTGAGAAACTTAGCAGAAACCCATGGAGGAGGGGAAGGAAAAATAAAAAGAAAAGAAAAAGAGGTTAGAGTGGGAGAGAGCCAAAGCATAAGAGACTCTTAAAAACTGAGAACAAACTGAGGGTTGACGGCAGGTGGGAGGGAGGGGAGGGTGGGTGATGGGTATTGAGGAGGGCACCTTTTGGGATGAGCACTGGGTGTTGTATGGAAACCAATTTGACAATAAACTTCATATATTGATAAATAAATAAATAAATAAATAAATAAATAAATAAACAAACTATTCCTATCCAGGTTTCAAGATATTGTAAAAAAAAAAAAAAAAAAAGGCAAGAGGGTAAATAAGTCAAGTCCTTTTTTTTTTTCCATTACATGGAAGTATAATTCTAGTTGAATATATTGACATGACAAACAAATAAAGAAACAAAAAATCCACATATAGATCCAGATTTTGGTTTGAACTACCATTTTTTTAATCACACATATAGAGAGGTAACAAGGAATTATCCATATCCTTCCAGCTCTAATCAAAGATTCTTTGTACTGCTGCTAAGGACACAACAAAACCTATAGAAAATTCTGTTTCTTGAATCTTAAAGTTAAATTGGTTGTTCTAATGTATAGATAGAACTGCTAATGTGTTTGTCTGTGTTGGTTTCTTTATGCTTAATGTAATCAGCTCTCAAGCCCTTTCCCCAGATTCAATTTTTTATAGATGTGTCATGGTAAATTAGAGGTGTTGTATTAATATTTTTTTACTTGACTCAATTCACCCTCTACTAATAGTCTTAAATCAAGCACTTCTTTTATTCAAGTACATATATTAGAATCTTGTTTGATTTAGTCAACTCTCTCTCTCTCTTTCTTTATGTATATATACACATACACAGAAGGAAAAACACACAGATACACACAGACAAATTTAAACAGAAAGTTAAACAAATAATTTTAGACCATCTGTGTGAAAAATGTAATTTATTTAAGTTGAAAGAACATTTCTAGAGTGATTGGGATGGTAGAGCTGTTTGCTTTCTATATGTGAATTCATTTCTTAATGTATTTTTACCTTATTTCTTCAGATTTTCCATAACTTTTACACTGTACTGCTCTGGGTAGGCATACTGATTATTGGACTATTGGCTATTTTGTACCCTCTCCAAACCACCAGAATGATGAAATCATGAATGCTGAGTGACACTTAATAAAATGGCACTTTATACAATAGTTTTCTTATTTTTGATTTATGACAAGGATATACTATACAGAAAATAATTTGTTTCCAACTTGTTCTTTTGTGTTTCCAAATGCTTTATTGAAAATACCTTGGCATAACTGACCTATCACATGACTTTTGAGCCTGGACATGAATCTTGGGTCTTGTAGCAATGGGAGAAGATGGCACTCTGTTATCCTGGTCCAGATGTTGATGTATATGTGCAAAGGTTTTGTTCAGTGGGGGCCCTATTAGTGCTACTTTAAATGACATTTTTCAAAGTCAAAGAACATGTCCATACTGGGAATGGAGTTAAAATGGGTGCTCCCTTGCAGTGAATCTTTCTGAAATTTGTGTTCCACTTTTGAATATGCAACCTAAAAATATTACTGACTCATATGTTGATACCACAGAATTTACTTTTTAAACATAAGACATGAGGCATCATTTAAAATATAACAAATTTTCTTTTCATTGTTTATTTTTTTTTCTTTTTTTTTTCTTTTTTAATATATGAAATTTACTGTCAAATTGGTTTCCATACAACACCCAGTGCTCATCCCAAAAGGTGCCCTCCTCAATACCCATCACCCACCCTGCCCTCCCTCCCACCCTGCCCTCCCTCCCACCCCCCATCAACCCTCAGTTTGTTCTCAGTTTTTAACAGTCTCTAATGCTTTGGCTCTCTCCCACTCTAACCTCTTTTTTTTTTTTTTTCCTTCCCCTCCCCCATGGGTTTCTGTTATGTTTCTCAGGATCCACATAAGAGTGAAACCATATGGTATCTGTCTTTCTCTGTATGGCTTATTTCACTTAGCATCACACTCTCCAGTTCCATCCATGTTGCTACAAAAGGCCATATTTCATTTTTTCTCATTGCCACGTAGTATTCCATTGTGTATATAAACCACAATTTCTTTATCCATTCATCAGTTGATGGACATTTAGGCTCTTTCCATAATTTGGCTATTGTTGAGAGTGCCGCTATAAACATTGGGGTACAGGTGCCCCTATGCATCAGTACTCCTGTATCCCTTGGATAAATTCCTAGCAGTGCTATTGCTGGGTCATAGGGTAGGTCTATTTTTAATTTTCTGAGGAACCTCCACACTGCTTTCCAGAGCGGCTGCACCAATTTGCATTCCCACCAACAGTGCAAGAGGGTTCCTGTTTCTCCACATCCTCTCCAGCATCTATAGTCTCCTGATTTCTTCATTTTGGCCACTCTGACTGGCGTGAGGTGGTATCTGAGTGTGGTTTTGATTTGTATTTCCCTGATAAGGAGCGACGTTGAACATCTTTTCATGTGCCTGTTGGCCATCCGGATGTCTTCTTTAGAGAAGTGTCTATTCATGTTTTCTGCCCATTTCTTCACTGGGTTATTTGTTTTTCGGGTGTGGAGTTTGATGAGCTCTTTATAGATTTTGGATACTAGCCCTTTGTCCGATGTGTCATTTGCAAATATCTTTTCCCATTCCGTTGGTTGCCTTTTAGTTTTGTTGGTTGTTTCCTTTGCTGTGCAGAAGCTTTTTATCTTCATAAGGTGCCAGTAATTCACTTTTGCTTTTAATTCCCTTGCCTTTGGGGATGTGCCGAGTAAGAGATTGCTACGGCTGAGGTCAGAGAGGTCTTTTCCTGCTTTCTCCTCTAAGGTTTTGATGGTTTCCTGTCTCACATTCAGGTCCTTTATCCATTTTGAGTTTATTTTTGTGAATGGTGTGAGAAAGTGGTCTAGTTTCAACCTTCTGCATGTTGCTGTCCAGTTCTCCCAGCACCATTTGTTAAAGAGACTGTCTTTTTTCCATTGGATGTTCTTTCCTGCTTTGTCAAAGATGAGTTGGCCATACGTTTGTGGGTCTAGTTCTGGGGTTTCTATTCTATTCCATTGGTCTATGTGTCTGTTTTTGTGCCAATACCATGCTGTCTTGATGATGACAGCTTTGTAGTAGAGGCTAAAGTCTGGGATTGTGATGCCTCCTGCTTTGGTCTTCTTCTTCAAAATTACTTTGGCTATTCGGGGCCTTTTGTGGTTCCATATGAATTTTAGGATTGCTTGTTCTAGTTTCGAGAAGAATGCTGGTGCAATTTTGATTGGGATTGCATTGAATGTGTAGATAGCTTTGGGTAGTATTGACATTTTGACAATATTTATTCTTCCAATCCATGAGCAGGGAATGTCTTTCCATTTCTTTATATCTTCTTCAATTACCTGCATAAGCTTTCTATAGTTTTCAGCATACAGATCTTTTACATCTTTGGTTAGATTTATTCCTAGGTATTTTATGCTTCTTGGTGCAATTGTGAATGGGATCAGTTTCTTCATTTGTCTTTCTCTGGCTTCATTGTTAGTGTATAAGAATGCAACTGATTTCTGCACATTGATTTTGTATCCTGCAACTTTGCTGAATTCATGTATCAGTTCTAGCAGACTTTTGGTGGAGTCTATCGGATTTTCCATGTATAATATCATGTCATCTGCAAAAAAGCGAAAGCTTGACTTCATCTTTGCCAATTTTGATGCCTTTGATTTCCTTTTGTTGTCTGATTGCTGATGCTAGAACTTCCAGCACTATATTAAACAGCAGCGGTGACAGTGGGCATCCCTGTCGTGTTCCTGATCTCAGGGAAAAAGCTCTCAGTTTTTCCCCGTTGAGGATGATGTTAGCTGTGGGCTTTTCATAAATGGCCTTTATGATCTTTAAGTATGTTCCTTCTATCCCGACTTTCTCAAGGGTTTTTATTAAGAAGGGGTGCTGGATTTTGTCAAAGGCCTTTTCTGCATCGATTGACAGGATCATATGGTTCTTCTCTTTTTTTTTGTTAATGTGATGTATCACGTTGATCGCTTTGCGAATGTTGAACCAGCCCTGCATCCCAGGAATGAATCCCACTTGATCATGGTGAATAATTCTTTTTATATGCTGTTGAATTCGATTTGCTAGTATCTTATTAAGAATTTTTGCATCCATATTCATCAGGGATATTGGCCTGTAGTTCTCTTTTTTTACTGGGTCTCTGTCTGGTTTAGGAATCAAAGGAATACTGGCTTCCTAGAATGAGTCTGGAAGTTTTCCTTCCCTTTCTATTTCTTGGAATAGCTTGAGAAGGATAGGTATTATCTCTGCTTTAAATGTCTGGTAGAACTCCCCTGGGAAGCCATCTGGTCCTGGACTCTTATTTGTTGGGAGATTTTTGATAACCGATTCAATTTCTTCGCTGGTTATGGGTCTGTTCAAGCTTTCTATTTCCTCCTGATTGAGTTTTGGAAGAGTGTGGGTGTTTAGAAATTTGTCCATTTCTTCCAGGTTGTCCAATTTGCTGGCATATAATTTTTCATAGTATTCCCTGATAATTGTTTGTATCTCTGAGGGATTGGTTGTAATCATTCCATTTTCATTCATGATTTTATCTATTTGGGTCATCCCCCTTTTCTTTTTGAGAAGCCTGGCTAGAGGTTTGTCAATTTTGTTTATTTTTTCAAAAAACCAACTCTTGGTTTCGTTGATCTGCTCTACAGTTTTTTTAGATTCTATATTGTTTATTTCTGCTCTGATCTTTATGATTTCTCTTCTTCTGCTGGGTTTAGGCTGCCTTTGCTGTTCTGCTTCTATTTCCTTTAGGTGTGCTGTTAGATTTTGTATTTGGGATTTTTCTTGTTTCTTGAGATAGGCCTGGATTGCAATGTATTTTCCTCTCAGGACTGCCTTCGCTGCATCCCAAAGCGTTTGGATTGTTGTATTTTCATTTTCGTTTGTTTCCATATATGTTTTAATTTCTTCTCTAATTGCCTGGTTGACCCACTCATTCGTTAGTAGGGTGTTCTTTAACCTCCATGCATTTGGAGGTTTTCCAGACTTTTTCCTGTGGTTGATTTCAAGCTTCATAGCATTGTGGTCTGAAAGTATGCATGGTATAATTTCAATTCTTGTAAACTTATGAAGGGCTGTTTTGTGACCCATTATATGATCTATCTTGGAGAATGTTCCATGTGCACTCGAGAAGAAAGTATCTTCTGTTGCTTTGGGATGCAGAGTTCTAAATATATCTGTCAAGTCCATCTGATCCAATGTATCATTCAGGGCCCTTGTTTCTTTATTGACTGTGTGTCTAGACGATCTATCCATTTTTGTAAGTGGGGTGTTAAAGTCCCCTGCAATGACCACATTCTTATCAATAAGGTTGCTTATGTTTATGAGTAATTGTTTTATATATCTGGGGGCTCGGGTATTTGGCGCATAGACATTTATAATAGTTAGCTCTTCCTGATGGATAGACCCTGTGATTATTATATAATGCCCTTCTTCATCTCTTGTTACAGCCTTTAATTTAAAGTCTAGTTTGTCTGATATAAGTATGGCTACTCCAGCTTTCTTTTGGCTTCCAGGAGCATGATAAATAGTTCTCCATCCCCTCACTCTCAATCTAAAGGTGTCCTCAGATCTAAAATGAGTCTCTTGTAGACAGCAAATAGATGGGTCTTGTTTTTTTATCCATTCTGATACCCTATGTCTTTTGGTTGGCGCATTTAATCCATTTACATTCAGTGTTATTATAGAAAGATATGGGTTTAGAGTCATTGTGATGTCTGTATGTTTTATGCTTGTAGTGATGTCTCTGGTACTTTGTCTCACAGGATCCCCCTTAGGATCTCTTGTAGGGCTGGTTTCGTGGTGACAAATTCCTTCAGTTTTTGTTTGTTTGGGAAGACCTTTATCTCTCCTTCTATTCTAAATGACAGACTTGCTGGATAAAGGATTCTCGGCTGCATATTTTTTCTGTTTAGCACACTGTAGATATCGTGCCAAGCCTTTCTGGCCTGCCAAGTTTCAAAGGAGAGATCAGTCACGAGTCTTATAGGTCTCCCTTTATATGTGAGGGCACGTTTATCCCTTGCTGCTTTCAGAATTTTCTCTTTATCCTTGTATTTTGCCAGTTTCACTATGATATGTCGTGCAGAAGATCGATTCAAGTTACAACTGAAGGGAGTTCTCTGTGCCTCTTGGATTTCAATGCCTTTTTCCTTCCCCAGTTCAGGGAAGTTCTCAGCTATAATTTGTTCAAGTACCCCTTCAGCACCCTTCCCTCTCTCTTCCTCCTCTGGGATACCAATTATGCGTATATAATTTTTTTTTAGTGTATCACTTAGTTCTCTAATTTTCCCCTCATACTCCTGGATTTTTTTATCTCTCTTTCTTTCAGCTTCCTCTTTCTCCATAACTTTATCTTCTAGTTCACCTATTCTCTCCTCTGCCCCTTCAAGCCGAGCCATCGTGGATTCCATTTTGTTTTGCAATTCGTTTAAAGCGTTTTTCAACTCCTCGTGACTGTTCCTTAGTCCCTCGATCTTTGTGGCAAGAGATTCTCTGCTGTCCTGTATACTGTTTTCAAGCCCAGCGATTAATTTTATGACTATTATTCTAAATTCACTTTCTGTTATATTATTTAAATCCTTTTTGATCAGTTCATTAGCTGTTGTTATTTCCTGGAGATTCTTCTGAGGGGAATTCTTCCATTTGGTCATTTTGGAGAGTCCCTGGCGTGGTGAGGACCTGCAGTGCACTTCCCCTGTGCTGTGGTGTATAACTGGAGTTAGTGGGCGGGGCCGCAGTCCGACCCGATGTCTGCCCCCAGCCCACTGCTGGGGCCACAGTCAGACTGGTGTGTGCCTTCTCTTCCCCTCTCCTAGGGGCGGGATTCACTGTGGGGTGGCGTGTCCCGTCTGGGCTACTTGCACACTGCCAGGCTTGTGTTGCTGGGGATCTGGCGTATTAGCTGGGGTGGGTAGGCAAGGTGCACGGGGGCTGGAGGGGCAGGCTTAGCTCGCTTCTCCTTAGGTGATCCACTTCAGGAGGAGCCCTGTGGCAGCGGGAGGGAGTCAGATCCGCTGCCGGAGGTTTGGCGTTGCAGAAGCTCAGAGTTGGGTGTTTGCGCGGAGCGAGCAAGTTCCCTGGCAGGAACTGGTTCCCTTTGGGATTTTGGCTGGGGGATGGGCGGGGGAGATGGCGCTGGTGCCTTTGTTCCCCGCCAAGCTGAGCTCTGCCGTCCGGGGGCTCAGCAGCTCTCCCTCCCTTTGTCCTCCAGCCTTCCCGCTTTCCGAGCAGAGCTGTTAACTTATGACCTCCCAGACGCTAAGTCGCGCTTGCTGTCGGAACACAGTCCGTCCGGCCCCTCCGCTTTTGCCAGCCAGACTCGGGGGCTCTGCTTGGCCGGCGAGCTGCCCCTCCGCCCCGGCTCCCTCCCGCCAGTCCGTGGAGCGCGCACCGCCTCGCCGCCCTTCCTACCCTCTTCCGTGGGCCTCTAGTCTGTGCTTGACTCCGGAGACTCCCTTCTGCTAATCCTCTGGCGGTTTTGTGGGTTCTTTAGGCAGGTGTAGGTGGAATCTAAGTGATCGGCAGGACGCGCTGTGAGCCCCGCGTCCTCCTACACCGCCATCTTCCGGAACCCCCCTAAGTCTTTTTCCTCTTTTCATTGTTTAAATTAGGGACAATTTTAGCTCTATATCATACATCTGAAATCCACACTATGTATTTCATTTAGAAAATCCATAAGTAGAAATTACAATGAACTATATTTTATTTCATCAATTCATTTTACTTCCTATTCAATGTGATTTGAAATAAAGACACAAAGTCATTTTGTAATCTTATGGCTATTTGACCAAGCCTCTAAGAGATGATTTTATTTATTTAAATCTGGCTGGATATTATAGTTGAACTCTACAAATCCACTTACCAAATGTGAATCAGGCCATAATTACTACTGTATAACATCTTTTTTATATATTACATAAGCTGATTGTTCTTGTCATTTTTTTTATGAACAGACATTATATTATATTCAAAGTTTATGAAAATCAAAATGAGAGCTCCATTATGCCAACAATTTGCTGAAATATGGAAATCATTCAAGCACACTTTTCATTTGGTCTTAAAGACTATAATTTTGTAAACAAACTGTGGAAACAAAATTATTTCTTTTGTTTTTCAAAATTATTTCTTAATGAAAAATTAATCAAAGCTGGAAGCGACCTGACTCAATCAAGTTCTAACAAGCCATTAGAAAAAAAAAATTATATCTGGCTATGGGAAATATTTTTAAATTAGTAAAAGCAGGAGTGATGTTGTGCTTGGGGGACTTTTTTTACTTACCAAGAAGATATATAATTAACATAACAATAAACATTATTGATTGTAGCTACAGAGATAAAATATATATGAGTTTTAATTCTTCTTAAATTTTTCTAGAATCTCGAGATATTTTATATGTGAAAAAGGAGGAACAATAATACAAAGTAAAACATACTATGAATAATATATTTAAGAAGACAAGGGAAGACATAATGCCAATGGACTGGTGGTAAGAAAGTTCTTCATCAGTAAGCTGGAATTAAAGCCATAATTAGAAACATGAATGGTTATTAAATAAATAAAAATGAAGAAAGGCACTCAAAGCAAAAATCAAATGAAAAACACAGATGAAGAGATCACACCTCTGGGACAGAAGAATCATCTGTAGAAAAACAGAAAGATAGAAATTTTGAGTTTTTCACTTTTACCTAAGTTAGTTCTTCAGTATTTATATAATCAGCAGCAAAGCAAGTATAGGTTGCGGAATACGTCCCACCCCTGGAAATATTATGTTCAATATAGAGTAGTAGAATGACAATTGATGGTTACTAAAGGCTAATCTGGCATCAGACCATAGTGTGACTTGAACCAGAAAGAGACTTTCAATGAGAAGACAAATTTGGAGATTTAAAAATAATGGTCACATGGTACCTGGGTGGCTCAGTCAGTTAAGCATCTGACTTGGGCTCAGGTCATGATCTCATAGTTTGTATATTCAAGTCTTCATCAGGCTCTGTGCTGACAGACTCTCTGTCTCCCTGTCTCTATGCCCCTCCCCTGCTCGTGCTCTATCTCTCTCCCTCTCTCAAAAATAAATAAACATTAAAAAATTGTTTAAAATGGTCATGGTCTGGGGTTATTGTGCAATAGGATATATTGTTATGAAAATAATTTGAGAGGATAATTAAGCTACATAAAAGTGGGGAGACTGGTTGACTGGTCCCAGTGAAGGCAGGGGAGGTAAAAACAACTTCAGAAATAGGAGACAAGTAAAATAGTGAGAAAAGCATTAAATTCAGAGTTGAGAAGTCCAACTGGTCTTTAAAGCTCTGTGTGATTCTTGACAATTCATTTAACCTTTCAGTATCTCTTTCTCCCTATATAACATGAGATTGGATGAGAGTATCTTATGTAAGTCTTTTCCAGTTCCAACATCTTATAATTCCAAACACATGAATAACTTGAACAAATGTAGGTGTGATTGAAAATAGGCAATAAATAGCAAAAGAAAAGAGGTACAAACTGTGAGATTTCACAGAAGACAGACATTATTTTGGTCTGGGGATATCTGGAAGTCTTTTTTTAATTTTTTTAATTTTTAATGTTTATTTATTTTGAGAGAGAGAGAGACAGATACAGAATGAGTGGGAGAGGGGAAGAGAGAGAGAGGGAGACAGAATCTGAAGCAGGCTGCAGGCTCTGACCTGTCAGCACAGAGTTGGACATGGGGCTCAAACTCACAATGACATCATGACCTGAGCCGAAGTAGGACACTTAACCGGATGAGCTACCCAGGTGCCCTTATAGCACTCAATTTCTTTCTTAATTTTTTTAATCAGTGTGTAAACTTCTTTCATTCTTTTTTTAAATGTTTTTTAATTTTTTTAATTTTTTAAAATTTACATCCAAATTAGTTAGCATATAGTGCAGCAAGGATTTCAGGAGTAGATTCCTTAGTGCCCCTTACCCATTTAGCCCATTCCCCTACCACACCCCCTCCAGTAACCCTCTGTTTGTTTTCCAAATTTATGAGTCTCTTATGTTTTGTCCCCCTCCCTGTTTTTATATTATTTTTGTTTCCCTTCGCTTTGTTTCTTAAAGTCCTCATATGAGTTAAGTCATGTGATTTTTGTCTTTCTCTGACTGACTAATTTCACTTAGCATAATACCCTCCAGTTCCATCCATGTACTTGCAAATGGCAAGATTCCATTCTTTTTGATTGCTGAGTAAACTCCATTGTATGCATATGCCACATCATCCTTATCCATTCATCCATCCATGGACATTTGGGCTCTTTCCATACTTTGGCTATTGTTTACAGTGCTGGTATAAACATTGGGGTGCATATGCCCCTTCAAAACAGCACATCTGTATCCTTTGGATAAATACCTAGTAGTGCAATTCCTGGGTCATTAGGGTAGTACTATTTTTAATTTTTTGAGGAACCTCCATACTGTTTTCCAGAGTGGCTGTACCAGCTGGCATTACCACCAACAATACAAAGGAGATCCTCTTTCTCCGCATCCTGGCCAACATCTGTTGTTGCCTGAGTTGTTAATGCTAGCCATTCTGACAGGTGTAAGGTGGTATCTCATTGTGGTTTTGATTTTTAATTCCCTGATGATGAGCCATGTTGAGCATTTTTTCATGTGGCTGTTGGCCATCTGGATGTCTTCTTTTGAGAAGTGTCTATATCTTTTGCCCATTTCTTTACTGGATTATTTGCTTTTTGGTTGTTGAGTTTGATAAGTTCTTTATAGATTTTGGATACTAACCCTTTATCTGATATGTCATTTGAAAATATTTTCTCCCATTCTTTCGGTTGCCTTTTAGTTTTGCTGATTGTTTCCTTCACTGTGCAGAAGCTTTTTATTTTGATGAGGTCCCAGTAGTTTACTTTTGCTTTTGTTCCCCTTGCCTCCTGAGACATGTTGAGTAAGAAGCTGCTGTGGCCAAGATCAAAGAGGTTTTTGCCTGCTTTCTCTGTGAGGATTTTGATGGCTTCCTGTATTACATTGAGGACTTTCATCCATTTTGAGTTTATTCTTGTGTACGGTGTAAGAAAGTGGTCCAGGTTCATTCTTCTGCATGGCGCTGTCCAGCTTTCCCAGCACCACTTGCTGAAGAGACTGTCTTCATTCCATTGGATATTCTTTCCTGCTTTGTCAAAGATTAGTTGGCCATACATTTGTGGGTCCATTTCTGGGTTCTCTATTCTGTTCCATTGATGTGAGCGTCTGTTCTTGTGCCAGTACCATACTGTCTTGATGATTACAGCTTTGTAGTATAGCTTGAAGTCTGGGATTGTGATGCCTTCTGCTTTGGTTTTCTTTTTCAAGATTGCTTTGTCTATTCAGGGTCTTTTCTGGTTCCATACAAATTTTAGGATTATTTTTCTAGCTCTGTGAATAATGCTGGTGTTATTTTGATAGGCATTGAATTGAATTGAATTGAATTCAATTGCATTGAATATGTAGATTGCTCTGGGTAGTATTAACATTTTAACAATATTTGTTCTTCCTATGTGGGAGCATGGAATCTTTTCCCATTTTTTGTGTCTTCTTCAATTTCTTTCATAAGCTTTCTATAGTTTTCAGTGTGTAGATTTTTCACCTCCTTGGATAGATTTATTCCTAGGTATTTTATGGTTTTTGGTGCAATTCTAAATGGGATCAAATCCTTCATATCTCTTTCTGTTGCTTCAGTGATGGTGTATAGGAATGCAACCAATTTCTGTGTATTGATTTTATATACTGGAAATTTGCTGAATTCATGAATCAGTTCTAGCAGTTTTTTGGTGGAATGTTTTGGGTTTTCCATATACAGTATCATGTAATCTGTGAAGAGTGAAAGTCTGACTTCTTCCTGGCCAATATGGATGTCTTTTATTTCTTTGTGTTGTCTGATTGCAGAGGCTAAGACTTCCAATACTATGTTGAATAACAGTGGTGAGAGTGGACATTCCTTTCTTGTTCCTGACCTTAGGGGAAATGGTCTCAGTTTTTCCCCTTTGAAGATGATATCAGCGTTTGCTCATTCATATATGGCATTTATGATCTCAAGGAATGATCCTTCTATCCTTACTTTCTTGAGGGTGTTTACCAAAAAAGGATGCTGTATTTTGTCAAATGCTTTCTCTGCATCTATTGAGAGGATCATATGGTTCTTGTCCTTTCTTTTATTGATGTGATGAATCATGTTAATTGTTCTTTGGATATTGAACAAGCCCTACATCCCAGGTATGACCCCCACTTGGTCGTGGTGAATAATTTTTTAATGTATTGTTGTATCAAGTTGGCTAGTATCTGGTTGAGGATTTTTGCATCCATGTTCAACAGGGAAATTCATCTGTAGTTGTCCTTTTTAGTGGGGTCTCTGTCTGGTTCTTGAATCAAGGCAATGCTGGCTTCATAGAATGAGTTTGGAAGTTGTCTTTCCATTTCCATTTCTTGGAACAGCTTAAAGAGAATAGGTGTTAACTCTTCCTTAAATGTTTGGTAGAATTCCCCTGGAAAACCATCTGGCCCTGGACTCTTGTTTTTTGTCAGATTTTTGAATACTAATTTGATTTCCTTACTGGTTATGGATCTGTTCAAATTTTCTATTTCTTCCTGTTTCAGTTTTGGTAGTGTATATGTTTCTAGGAATTTGTCCATTTCTTCCAGATTGCCCATTTTTGGGGCATATAATTGCTCATAATATTCTCTTATTATTTTTTTCATTTCTGCTGTGTTGGTTGTTATCTCTTCTCTTTCATTCTTGATTTTATTTATTTGGGTCCTTTCCTTTTTCTTTTAGATCAAACTGGCTAGTGGTTTATCAATTTTGTTAATTCTTTCAAAGAACCAGTTTCTGTTTTCAATGATCTCTTCTCCTGTTTGTTTCTTTTCTTTCTTTCTTTCTTTCTTTCTTTCTTTCTTTCTTTCTTTCTTTGTTTTGATAGCACTAATTTCTGCTCTAATCTTTATTATTTCCTGTCTTCTGCTGGTTTTGGGTTTTATTTGTTGTTCCTTTTCCAGCTCTTTAAAGTGTAAGGTTAGGTTGTGTAGCTGAGACCTTTCTTCCTTCTTTAGGAAGGTTGGATTGCGATATACACTCCTCTTATGACTGACTTTGCTGTGTCCCAGAGGTTTTGGGTTGTGGTATTATCATTTTCATTGGCTTTCATATACTTTTTAATTTCTTCTTTAACTTCTTGGTTAGCCCGTCCATTCTTTTAGGATGTTCTTCAGTCTCCAATTATTTGTTACCTTTCCAAATTTTTTTCTTGTGGTTGATTTCAAGTTTCATAGCATTGTGGTCTGGAAATATGCACGGTATGTTCTCAATCTTTTTGTAATTGCTGAGGACTGTTTTGTGTTCCAGTATGTGGCCTATTCTGGAGAATGTTTCATGTGCACTGGAGAAGAATGTATATTCTGCTGCTTTAGGATGAAATGTCCTGAATATATATGTTAAGTCCATCTGGTCCAGTGTGTCACTGAATGCCAATTGTTTCCTTGTTGATTTTTTGAGTAGATGATCTGTCCATTGTTGTGAGTGGGGTGTTGAAGTCTCCTTCTATTATGGTATTACTATCAATGAGTTTCTTTATGTTTGTGATTATTTGATTAATGTATTTGGGTGCCTCATGTTTGGTGCATAAATGTTTACAATTATCAGGGCTTCTTGGTGGACAAACCCCTTGATGATGATATAATGCCCTTCTGCATCTCTTGATACAGTCTTTATTTTAAAGTCTAGATTGTCTGATATAAGTATGGCTAGTCTGGCTTTCTTTTGTTGATGATTAGCATGATAGATTCTTCTCCATCCCCTTATTTTCAATCTGAAGGTGTCTTTAGGTCTAAAGTGGGTCTCATGTAAACAGCATATAGCTGGATCTTGTTTTCTTATGCATTCTGTTACCCTATGTCTTTTGATTGGAACATTGAGTCCATTGACATTTAGAGTGAGTACTGAAAGATATGATTTTATTGCCATTATGATGCTTGTAGAGTTGGAGTTTCTGGTGGTGTTCTCTGGTCCTTTCTAATCTTTGTTGCTTTTGGTATTTATTTACTTACTTACTTACTTTTTTTTTTTCATCATTTCTCCCCTCAGAGAGTCCCCCTTAAAATTTCTTGCAGGGTTGGTTTAGTGGCCACAAACTCCTTTCATTTTTGCTTGTCCGGGAAACTTTTATATCTCTCCTTCTATTGTGAATGACAGCCTTGCTGGATAAAGAATTCTTGGCTGCATATTTTTCTGATTCAGCACATTGAATATATTCTGCCACTCCTTTCTGGCCTGTCAAGTTTCTGTGGATAGGTCTGTTGCAAACCTGATCTGTCTTTCCTTGTAGGTTAAGGACTTTTTTTTTTTTTTTTTTGCTTTGTTGTTTCATGATTCTCTCTCCTTGCTTCAGTATTTTGTGATTTTGACTCTGATATGCCTTTTTGGTGGTAGGTTTTTGTTTAATCTAATGGGAGTCATCTGTGCTTCCTGGATGTTAATGTCTGTGTCCTGCCCCAAGTTAGGAAATTTTTCCCCTATGATTTGCTCACATAACCCTTCTACCTCTATTTCTCTCTCTTCCTCTTCTGGGACCCCTATGATTCTGATGTTGTTCCTTTTTAATGAATTACTGATTTCTCTAATTCTTAAATCATGCTCTTTTGCCTTAATATCCCTTTTTTTCTGCTTCCTTATTCTCTATAAGTTTGTTCTCTATATTGCTGATTCTCTGTTCTCCTTCATTCATCCTTGCTGTCATGGCATCCATTCATGATTGAAGCTCAATTATAGTATTTTTTATTTCATCCTGACTAGTTTTTACTTCTTTTTTTTTTCTCTCCGCAGAAAGGGATTCTAATCTATTTTCTACCCCAGCTAGTATTCTTATTATCGGAATTCTAAATTCTGTTTCAGACATCTTGCTTGTATCTGTGTTGGTAAACTCCTTGACTGTCGTTTCTTAATGCTCTTTATTTTGGGGTGAATTCCTTCATTTTGTCATTTTGAAGGGAGAAAAGGAATTAATGAGGTAGAAAAATTAATATTAAAAACACTTAAAATTAGAAATTATAAAAATTAATAATTAAACACACACACACACACACACACAAATCAAATAGATGATGCTAGATCCTAGGTATGTTTTGGTCTGGGTGTTGAAAGTGGTTTGATCGATTAGAGAAAAAAAAGGGCAGGGGAGAAAGAAAGAAGAAAAAAGGAAATATTTTGAAAATTTGAAAAAAATAAATATAGTGAAGTAGACTAAAATGATATGATGGAAGTAAAATAGAATTTGAAAAAATTACACAAAAGTAAAGAATATAGTAAAAAAATAAAGAAAATATCTTTAATAAAAATTGAAAACAAAATCAATTTTTTCTCTTTCTCTGTTCAAGAAAAAGAAAAGAAATGAAAAAGAGTAGTTGCAACAGCAACTATATATGGTGTTATTATCATTTGTCACTGCTATTATAAATCACAATGAAGCAGTTATCAACACTTTGAATGCCACATGTATTACCTATCTATGAAAAGACTTTTTAATAATGAAATACTTAAAATTTTCTTAAAGCTAAGCATTAACAAATGAAATTGGTACTAAATTTTAATCAGAGGAAACACTAAATTTAAACCCCAATTAGATGAAATGTTATTGCTCCTTTTCCAAAAAAAAAGAATTCTGTTTTTCTCATTATTGCACTAGTATTACAAAAAATGTTCTGAATTATTATTATTATTACATTTTGAATTTTGTCAATACAAATTTGAGGAAGTTTATTTTCTCTTTTTTTATATATGTCCTTCATAATATCCTTAATTTTGCCACTTGCCCTACAAAGTAGTAAATATTTATTATCTGCCTCTTTTCAGAAAAAAAAAGCCAATCCTTGCCATAGAATGTTACGAACTTGCTCAGAAAAAGAATCAAGAAGTATTATATGTAATCCTATAGTCTACAAGTCATAACTAGAGATACTTTGCTTGTTTTCTGTTTTCTCTTTTTGCTTCCTTAAAATTTTAGCAATCATGTGCTATAGATTTAAAAAAAAAACTCAAGTTGTCAAGCAATAGCAAAAAGGTATGAGCGATTCAAATATCTATCTTATTAAAAGTTTGAAGCTGATGCCCGTAATTAAGAACTTCTATGAGAAAATTAAACAAACAAGCAAACAAAAAACCCTCAAATCAAGAAACAACAAAGTCCCTCATTGTTCCTTCCATGCTCAGGTTTTGATGTAGATTTTGTCAGTGGAAGCAAGTTCAGCTTTCAATTTACACAACTGAATTCAGTCTTGCTTATATGCTATTTTTAAATGCTAAGTTATGAATTATTTAAATAATGCTATGGATGAGAGTATCTGAGGAACATTTAAGATATTCCATGGAATGCCAGGGCAAACAGAGATGTGAGGATGATAGAAACATAACTACATAAGTCACATACAGATTACATAAGCAGTCATAGGTCAGAAGAGAGACAGTACAGAGCTGTCCCAATCTGTCACATATCTGTACACAAAAGCAAGCTTATCTGGGAGGGTATATTCATGGTTTTCTTTATTCCTATTTAACATTTATGTAGCTGGAACTGTGCTGGATAGAAAGAGTGGGAAGAACACATGATCAATGCCTTTAATGATCTCTCAGTCTAGGGGAGGAGAAAGATAAAAAATTGCAATAAAATATAACAAGTGGTGGTTTATCTATTCTGTACTTACTTGTACAAAATTAGCATACAATGTAATGTGTTTATGCTATGAAAGCAATCTAGAAATTCAATACAATCCTTATCGAAATAACACCAGAATTCTTTGTAGAGCTAGAACAAACAATCCTAAAATGTGTATGGAACCAGAAAACACCCCAAATAGCCAAATCAATCCTGAAAAAGAAATTCAAAGCTAGAGACATCACAATTCCAGGCTTCAAGCTGTATAACAAAGCTGTAAATATCAAGACAGTATGGTACTGGCACAAAAACAGACACATAGATCAATGAAACAGAATACAGAACCCAGAAATGGACCCACAAATGTATGTCCAGCTAATCTTCAACAAAGCAGGAAAGAGTATCCAATGGAAAAAGACAGTCTCTTCAGCAAATAGTGCTGGAAAAACTGGACAGCAACATCAAAAAAAATGAAAAAGAAAAGAAAAGAAACTGGACCACTTTCTTACACCATACACAAGAATAAATTCAAAATATATGAAAGACCTGAATGTGAGACAAGAAATGATCAAAATCCTACAGGAGATGAAAAAGAATGAAATCTTGCCATTTGCAACAATGTGGATGGAACTGGAGTGTATTATGCTAAGCAAAATAAGTTTAGATTAAGACAAATACCGTGATTTCACTCAACATAAAGCATAAGAAACACAACAGATAAACATAGGGAAAGGGAAGGAAAAATAAAAACAGAGAGGGAGGCAAACCATAAGATACTCTTAAATACAGAGAACAAATGGAGGGTTGCTGGAGGGGAGGTAGGTGGGGAGATGGGCTAAATGAGTGATGGGCATCAAGGAGGGCACTTATTGGAATGAGCACTGGGAGTCATATATATGTGATGAATCACAGGGTTCTACTGAAACCAATAAATACTACACTGTATGCTAAGTAAAATTTAAATCATTTTTTTTTAAAGAGAGTATTTTCTAGTAGCTCTGTCTTGGGGAGTTAGGAAAGGCTTCACAAAGAAAATGGCCTTTCAACTGGGTTTTCATAAGTGATAAAAAAATTAATCAGAAAAAAATTTTATACAGAAGGTGCAGAAACACAGAAACACAAAAGAACATTTGTGTGTATATGTGTGTGTGTGCTTGCATGTGTGTGTGTGTGTGTGTGTGTGTGTGTGTGTGTGTGTTCTAGAAGAAATTTTTGTATAGATAGATTTTTTCCTGCTTCTTGGTTATACTTTGTTGGGGAAGAGTGTATAAAGGTGAAAGTAGGAATGCTTCGTTAATTTAGGGAAAAATTGAAAATACTTCTTTGTTTTTCCTACCAATAAAAAATTAAAATGGAAAGAAAACTTTATAGCTCTTTAAAGATCAGCATTTACTTCTACAATTGATGACTGTTTCTAGAAATACCCATCTTGACAGTGCTTCCTTATTCCAGTTATTATTATTTTAAAACATTTAAAAATCTCATATGTAGTCCTATTTTATTAGATGAGAACAGAGCCCCATAGAGTTTTATTGAATTATTTTAACAAGAGAGTTTAAGGTATTTCAGAACAGAGATTCTTATCCCTCAGGACCAAAGCCCAGCTCATTTGCCATTGTCAACCACACCCCTTTGAATCGCCTTTAAAATTATTAAGTTGCTCTTGGAAATAGTCTCAATGATCTACCCCATCTGGACAAGGCAAATCAATTCATACAGAATCAATTTGGTTATGTGTTTCAACTCTGTGACACCCTTTTCTCTTTGAAGCTTTTCCTTACTAGTCTTCCCAGACCTTCTGCTAAAATCACATCCACTTGTGGATGTCATTTCCCTAGATTTTGACAACAGAGGAGAGAGATATTAGTGGAGTACTGAGTTCATGACTGTAACTGAATCTGAAAAAGACCTTGGCAGTGTAGAGTAGACAGCAATACTGACAAACTGTCCCAGGGGACAATAGGAGATATTTATGGCTCAGGTTATCAGCAAGTTCTATAGGACCTTTACCAATTTAGATCTTGTTGAGGATGATGGCTTGCTTGACTGTATAAATTCATATATCTCCAGTAAATCTTCTGTTAGAAGTAATCCTTCCAGTCTCAAAGAAAAATAAAAAGTAAAATCAGGAAATGAAAATGTAATCAATATTGCATTTTGAAATATAGATCTGAAAGGCTATAGTGAATATAGGCATGAAAACAAAACAGTTCAAAGAGATTCACAACTGTTCACTTGTGACTTATTATGCAAAATACATATCACTGAATTACAATGAATTAAAAGATTTAGCTAAAATATTATTTGTTTGAATCTCAAATAAAAATAAGAGTAGGGATAACTGCATTATTTGTCCTAAGTTACTGTGTGGCTCAATTTTACACATACCTATCTTCTCTCAATTGATGTATCCCTTTTAGCACGTAAACTCTATCAAGACATGGATAAATATTAGCTAAATCATGTTTGGAAAATTCTGTTTTGTAGCCTGATGTATCCTCAATGCTTAGCACAGTAACTGGAACATAGTGAGCACTCAATAAATCTTGGTAAATAATTTTTGGAAATTTCCCTAAATCCCAATTATTGTGGCCCTGGCAGTTACCACATTTATTTGTCATGGTTTTCTATCTCAGAGATTCTCAAAATGTGGTCTGTGGGATCCGTTCACAGGGTATGCCCTATGATCTCAAAATGTTGGCCTCCCCTTTTTTTATCGTGTTGCCATTCACATTGATGGTGCAAAAGCAATAATGGATAAAACTGCAGGAGTTTTGGCATGAAACAAGGCAGTGGCATCAAACAGTAAGATTAGTCATTGTATATTTAACAAAATCCATTTGCATTTAAAAACAAAAAAAGACATTTTTACTTACAAATATCCGCTATAAAGCAGAAAAATGTACACATTTTACTAAAGCTTAGCATAATACATTCTAGCTCCATCCAGCTCCATCCATGTCTTCAGAAATGGCAAGATTTCATTTTGTTTATGGCTGAGTAATACTCCAATGACTACATATACCACTTACTCTTTTTTTTATTATTTAAATCTTAGTTAGCCAACATAGAGTACAATATTTGTTTCAGGAGTAGAATTCAGTGATTCATCACTTACATACAACATCACATGCTCATCACAAGTGCCTTCCTTAATACTCATCACCCATCTAGCCCATCTCCCACCCACCCCCCTCCATTAACCCTGTTTTTCTCTATCATTAAGTCTCTTGTGGTTTGTTTCCTTCTCTCCTGTTTTCCCCCATTTCACATATGTTCATCTGTTTTGTTTCTTAAAGTCCACATATTAGTAAAACCACATGGTATTTCTTTCCCTGATTGACTTATTTTGCTTAGGATAACACATTCTAGGTCCATCCATGTTGTTTCAAATGGAAAGATTTCATTATTTTTGATGGCTGAGTAATAGTCCATTGTGTGTGTGTGTGTGTGTGTGTGTGTGTGTGTGTGTGTAACTTTTTCTTTATCCATTCATCAGTCAGTGGATATTTGAGCTCTCTCAATGGTTTGGCTATTGTTGATAATGCTGCTATAAACATTGGGGTGCATGTACTCTTTGAATTTATATGTTTGTATCCTTTGGGTAAATACCTAATAGCACAATTGCTGGATCTTAGGGTAGTTCTATTTTTAGGTTTTTGGGGAACCTCCATACTGTTCTCTAGAGTGATTGCACCAGTTTGAATTCCCATCAATATTGTAAAAGGGTTCCCTTTTGTCCACATCCTCCCCAACACCAGTTGTTTCTTGTGTTGTTAATTTTAGTCATTCTGACAGGTGTGAAGTGATGTCTCATCATGGATTTGATTTGTATTTCCCTGATTATGAGTGATGTTGAGCATCTTCTCATGTGTCTGTTAGTCATTTGGATGTCTTCTTTGGAAAAGTGTCTATTCATGCCTCTGCCCATTTCTTAACTAGAGTATTTATTTTTAGGGTATTGAGTTTGATAAGTTCTTTATGGATATTGGAAACTAACCCTTTATCATATACGCCATTTGCAAATATCTTCTCTCATTCTGTGAGCTGCCTTTTAGTGTTGTTCATTGCTTCCTTTGCTGTTCCAAAGCTTTTTATCTTGTTGAAATCTCAATAGTTCATTTTTATTTTTGTTTCTCTTGCCTCTGTAGACATGTGTGGTAAGAAGTTTCTATGGCTGATGTCAAAAAGGTTGCTGCCTGTGTTCTCCTGTAGGATTTGATAATTTCCTGTCTCACTTTTAGGTCTTTCATCCATTTTGAATTTGTTTTTGTGTATGGTGTAAGAAAGTGGTCCAGTTTCATTCTTTTGCATGATGCTGTCCAGTTTTCCCAACACCATTTGTTGAAGAAACTTTTTTTCCCATTGGATATTCTTTCCTGCTTTGCCAAAGATTAGTTTGTCATACCATTGTGGATGAATTTTTGGATTTTTTATTCTGTTCCATTGATCCATGTGTCCGTTTTTGTGCCAGTACCATACTGTTTTGATGACTACAGTTTTGTAATACAGCTTGAAGTTTAGTGTTGTGATGCCTCCAACTTTGCTTTTCTTTATCAAATTGCTTTCGTTATTCCAGGTCTTTTCTGGATCCATACAAATTTTAGGATTGCTTGTTATACCTCTGTGAAAAGTGCTAGTGCTGTTTTGATACCGATTTCATTGAATGTATATATTACTTTGGGTAGTATACACATTTTAACAATATTTGTTCACCAAATTCATGAGCATGAAATGTTTTCCCCCAATTCATTGTGTTATCTTCAATTTTGTTCATAAGTGTTCTATGGTTTTCAGAATACAGATGTTTTACCATTTTGCTTCAATTTATTCCTAGGTATCTCATGCTTTTTGGTGCAATTGTAAATAAAATCAATTCCTTTATTTCTCTTTCTTCTTCTTCATTATTGGTGTATAGAAATGCAACAAATATCTGTATCTTAATTTTATATCCTTCCACTTTGCTGGATTTGTGTATCAGTTCTAGCATTTTTCCAGTGTGGTCTTTTGCATTTTCTATGTAGAGTACTACATCACTTACAAATAGTGAAAGTTTTACTTCCTTGCAAACTTGGATGCCTTTTATATATTTATTAATTTTGATTGTCTGATTGCTGAGTTTAGCATTTCCAGTACTATGTTAAATAACAATGGTGAAAGTGGACATTTCTGTCTTGTTCCTGATCATAGAGGAAAAGCTCTTAGGTTTTGTTTTGTTTTTTTTTTTTCCTATTGAGGATTATATTAGCTGTGGGTCTTTCATATATGGCCTTTGTGATGTTGAGGCATTATCCCTCTATTCTCTACTTTGTTGAGGCTTTTATCCAGAATACGTGCTGAATTTCTCAAATGGTTTTTATGCATGTATTGAAAGGATCATGTGGTTCTTATTCTTTCCTTATTAATGTGGTGTATCACTTTGATTGATTTATAGATATTGAAGCACCCCTATAGCCCACTAATAAATACTACTTGAGCATGGTGAATAAATCTTTTATTGTACCGTTGGATTTGATTTTCTAGTAATTTGTTGAGAATTTTTGCAACCATGTTCATCAGGGATATTGGCCCATAATTCTTTTTGTAGGGTCTTTGTCTGGTTTTAGAATCAAGGTAATGCTGGCCTCATAGAATGATTTGGAAGTTTTCCTTCCATTTCTATTTTTTGGAACAGTTTGAGAATAATAGGTATTAATTCTTTAAATGTCTGGTAAAATTCTTCTGAAAGCCATCTGGCCCTGTACTCTTGTTTGTAGGAGATTTTTTTTAATTACTGATTCAATTTCTTTGCTGGTTATGGGTTTTTAAATTTTCTATTTTGTTCTGTTTCAGTTTTAGCAGTTTGTATGTTTCTAGGAATTTACCCCTTTCTTCCAGATTGCCCAATTTGTTTGCATATAATTTTTATAATATTCTCTTATATATTTTTTGTATTTATGAAGAATGGAAGAAGCAGGGGAACAGAAAAGTGATATAGAAGATAAAATTATGGAAAACAATGAAGCTGAAAATAAAAGGGAAAGAAATGTGTTGAATCATGAATATAGACTTAGGGAACTCAATTACTCCTTAAAGCATAATAACATTTATATCATAGAAGTCCCAGAAGAAGAGAGAGGAAAAGGGGCAAAATGTTTATTTGAGCAAATTATAGATGAAAATGTCCCTAATCTGGGGAAAGAACCAGTCATCCAAATCCAGGAGGTACAGAGAACTCCCATCAAAATCAACAAAAGCCGGCCAACACCATGACATATCATAGTAAAATTTGAAAAATACAGAGATAAGGAAAGAATCCTGAAAGCAGCATGGGAAAAGCAATGCCTAACTTACAAGGGAAGACAAATCAGTTTCACAGCAGATCTCTCAGCAGAAATCTGGCAGGCCAGAAGGGAGTGACATGATATGGTCAAAGTACTGAATGGGAAAAATATGCAGCCAAGAATTCTTCATCCAGCAAGACTGTCATTCAGAATAAGAGTGATAAGCATTTCTCAGACAAACAAAAACTAATGGAATTTGTGACCATTAAAGCAGCCCTGAAAGAAATACTAAAGGGGACTCTTTGAATGGAAAAGTAATTCCAAAAGCAACAAGTCTAGAAAGGAATGGAGAAAATCTCCAGAAACACCGGCTTTACAGGTAATACAAGGGCACTAAATTTATATGTATCAATATGCACTCTAAATGTAAATGGACAACAGTTTCAGATTTCCCATCACAACTAAGTTTTAGGTCTTACTACTATTGAGTTTTGGTTGAGCAGGGTTTTACAAAATGACAAGTTTTCAGCAGATAGCAAAAAAGAGAAAGAACAGTCTATGTCAAGCAATGCTGTTATGCAAATTCACAGAAACATAAATAAGTCTGGTGTGTTTGAGGAATTATATCTGGTTTCATGTTGCTAAGGCATAGAATGAGAAGTGAGGAAGGACAGGAAATGAGCTAGATCACCAAGGGTCATATTTGAAATGATAAGAATTTAGATTTTATTGTGTGGCTAATTTGAATGAACTGAAATTTATCCAATATTTTACTCTAGAAAATGTGCACCATAGATTTTATTCTCTACAGCAACTATGGTGGTTGTTTCAGTACTTCAAGTAAGAGATTTTTAGTGCTGAGAATAAGGCAGTGGTAGTCGGTATTGAAAAGTACAAGACTATTTCAAGATCTGGTTCATTGTTGGAATCAAAATAAATGATTTAGAGATTAAATATTGTTTATTCAAAAGAGTAACAAATCTAGAATGACTCTCAGCTTTCAGACTTAGTGACTATAAGGATTTTTTTAAGTGAGTTTTGGTAATTTTTGTATTTCAAGTACTTTTTCCATTTCATTTGTGTTGTAAAATTTATTGACATAAAATTGTTTATCTTATTCCATTATTACTCTTTTAGCATTCATGGAGTATCTGGGGAGATCGCCTTTCTTGTTCATGATAATGTAATATGTGTGCTCTCTCCCCCTGAACTTTTCAGGGACTCCAGTTACACAGTTATTAGTTACCTAAAATTGTCGCATACCCCCCTGATGCCCTGTTCTCTTTTTTCCTTCCTTCCTTCCTTCCTTCCTTCCTTCCTTCCTTCCTTCCTTGTTTCTTTCCATATTTTATTTTGATTAGTTCTTATTATTTTATTTTCAAATTTTACCAGTATTTTCTTTTGCAGTATCTATTCTTCTGTTATACAGTACATTTTCATATTATAATTAAAATTAGGTGCTTGATTTGGATTAATTTTCTATCTTTCATGTTTCTTCCTCGGTTTTAGCCATATGTAATACAGTTATAATAGGTGTTTTAAGGACCTTGATTATTAATTTTAATGTCTGTGTAAGTCCTGAGTCTATTATAATTTATTGTGTTTTCTCTCTGTCATTGGTTGTATTTTCCTGACTCCTTGAATGGCTCTCATTTTTTTTATTTGATATCAGGTATTGTGAATTTCACCTTGTTGAAGGCTGCATATTTTTATGTTTCTAAAAATATTATTTAAGATTAAAAAAATTAAAGTAATTTCTACACTCAACGTGTGGCTCGAACCTACAATACTGAGATCAGGTGTTGCATGCTCTACCAACTGAGCCAGCCAGGTCCCCCCTTTCCTAAAAAATATTCTTGAGATTTGTTCTGGGACGTAATTGATATTTTTAGAAATAGACTGATCTTTTTTGGACTTACTGTAGATTTATTCACTGGAACTGAATAATTATTTAATGTAGGGCTAATCATTTTCCACAAATAAGTCAAAACTCTCTACTCAGTGACCTACAAATAATTAGGTATTCCATTCTCGTTGGTGGAAACAGGCACTATTTCTGGCCCTGTTCTTTCCTAGGTGCCTTGGATAATTCCTCACATGCATTTTCTGATTAGTACTTAATTTAATACTCAAGGGGACCCCTCTGTAGATCCCTGGTATTTTCTCTCTGTAGGGCTCTTTCTTTTCTGGTATTCTATTTTGTGAATTCTCATCCCCTAGGTCTCTCCAGCTCTCAAAATTTATCCTCAATTCAGGAACTCTTCGAGGCTCTTCCTTGGTTCCCCCTCTGTACCATGGCCTGAAAACTCTCTAAAGGCAGTGATGTGGGACAATTTTAGGCCTCACTGTTTCCTGGCTCTCGAGTATCACTGTCCTTCATTGTCTGGTATTCGGTGTTTTGAAACACATTATTTCAAGTATTTTGTCTGGCTTTTTTGTTTGTTTGTTTATAAGTGGAAGAGTATATTTGGTCTCTCATATTCTATGTTTTGGTCAGAAACATAAGTCATAGCTACTCTTTTTGAAAACATGTCTTCCCCTCTGCTTTGTCTACACCTATTTAAGACAGCAAGCCTTATAATACAATTGGGTAGAAAGTAGGAATATAAATGGAAATACCACACAGCATATTGAGAAATGTAATTCTGACAAATCATTTATACAGAAACAGAAATATAATCCATTTAGAAGTACATGCTGTGAATTATGAGTTTTCATATATGTAATTGATTCTGAGTATTCAATGAGAAGCTATGGATCCCCAATTAGAGCTGTATGGATGCTACCTAGAATCTGAAACTGAGACATAAAGTGTGGTAGATGAAACTGTCCCACTTCAGTTGGGAAGAGTAATGAGTCTATGGAATTGCTGCTTAGGAAAACAGAAGAAGGGGCTCACAAAAGACAAAAAAAAATATTAGTAAGCAATAGTGTGTGACTACTTGTACTTGCCATCTTATATAAAAGGAAGCCAAGCTATGAGTATTGTTTACCAATGAAGCACATTATTTTCTCTCCCTCCCTCCCTTCCTTTCTAAAGTAATAATAGCTAACATTCATTGAACTTTTACTATGTAACAGTCACTTCTTTAAGTGCTTAAAATATAATTTATCATTTAATACTGAAAACAAACTTTAAGTACTATTATTGTGTACATTTTACAGAGGTACAACAGGCAGAAAGCTCAAGTAACTTGCCCAAAGTCATACAATTAGGGGCAGAGATTTATGTGATCCCAGTCAGTTTGCTTGATAGCCCATGCTTTTAGCAACTATGCTATGTAGCCTTCCTAGGACAAATGGAAAGACATTTTGGAAAAAAGACTGTTTCATAATAACAATATGTTGTACAAATTTCTCACAATCCCCAATTATGTACCTGACTCTAACCCATGAATTATATCTTATGATGTTTTTAAATTTGTTTTGAATGGACATATACAATATTTATCTTTCTTAAGTTCTTACTAGAACTTGATCACTTCCTTCTCCTTGAAAGACGTTATTTTCTCCTGGTATCTGAGAAACTATTTCCTTGATCTATCACACCTTCACTATCAAATTCATGCACCCAATAAACATTTACTGAGCCATTTAATTTGTGCCATTCTTCTGGGTACTGAAGGTATAATGAGAGATTTGAAGTCCTTGTCTTAAGGAGATCGTATTCTAGTGGAGAAGAAAGACAATTAAAAAGTAAAGCATAATTATGAAACTTAAAATAATGTGGATGAGTAGGGGATTAACCAAAAACACTTCCTCTCCCCATCTCAATCCTCTTTTCAGGAGGGAACTGTATTAGTGATTGATGTGCTTTCCTTCAGGTCTGTATATAAGCACATGCAGATGCACACTGTGTCCACACATATACATATTTATACAAATACACTATATATATATATATATATATATATATATATATAGATATGCTCATGCATACACAGAGAAATATATTTAGACTTAGTTTTCTGAAAAAAATGATTATACAACAAATTTTTCAACCATGAACTTTATTTAATAGTGTATTATTATTACCTTTCCTTTACTTGCTACATATTTTTTCCTTTTTCTTTAACAATTCTCATATTGCTGGACATTTAGGTAATTTCCCAATTTTTGAACACAGATAATACTGCAGTGAACACCTTTGTGCATGAGTGTTTTGTCATTAATGCTAGTATTTTCTTGGGCTAGATCTCAGGAATTGAAGAGTATGCACAAGTAAATCAAATGTCAGTTGAGTTCACCCTGCCTTGTATATCTAAATCAGTCAGTGAGATTAATTCCATCTCAAATCCATTAGAGATTCACAGAAACCTCACACTCCTATCACCATCTCTGCTTCTTAGCTTCTATTCCCTGTGAACTCTTTTAATTTATAGATAATCTTGCTATCTAACATATGTGGCTCTTAATCTGTACCACATTGTGTCAAATACAGGACTTTGCCTCGCCCTATCATTTTTTACAAGAAAAACACCTAAACAAGGCAATTCTACCTCTACATTTGACTTACAGTTTGTGTTTTTTAAAATGTGTTATTTATACAGTTACTGAGGTTTGCTGTACCTTTATGGATGTCAGCTATAGTCAATGTTTGGTCTTTAGCTCTAACATGTATAATTAACAGACAAGCATGTCATTTGAAAACGTGTATGTGTGAACTAACTTTATGCAAGATTTGGAGAGAGAAAATAGGTTTTTCATTTCAAAACAAAAACCACTCAAAATTTTCTATAATTCCATTCTTAAAAATTTATTTGGTAATTGTACCATGATGTTGAGGTCTTCCGTCCCTGTCCCCACCTCTTTCTGTAGCCATATTTATCTTCCTTTGTCCCTCTTTCTCAGAAAGAAGGAAAACTTTTTTTTTCTATTCTTTTAATGTAAGTATATTCTAATTTATTCAGTCTTATTCCCCAAACTCTGTTTTGCTTTTATTTTTAACATTATAAACAATTTATCCATAATTTTAAAAGTAAAATTTTAAAGTCCTGCTTGTTTGCCTTTTTGACAGTACTCATTCTTATATAACCTTTTTCTAAGGAGAGGGAAAAAGACGGTTTTATTCTTCTAGGTACACATATTTACAATTTTTTAAAGTTTATTTATTTATTTTGAGAGAGAGAGAGAGAAACAGAGCACAGAGGAGGGGCAGAGAGGGAGGGTGAGAGAGATTCCTAAGCAGGCTCCACAGTGTCAGTGCAGAACCCAATGTGAGGCTTGATCTCAGGAACCATGAGATCATGATCTGAGCCAAAATCAAGAGTCAGAGGCATAAGTGACTGAACTGCCCAGGGGCCCCCTATTAAAAAAAAAGTTTATTTATTTTGAGAGAGAGAGTACAATTTTGATAAATATTGTAAAATTGCTCTGTGAATAATGGACAGTACTATTTTGCAATATCACAAAGTATGTGTGAAAATGTTAACTCTCCAAAGCCCTTACTAACCAAATATTATCAAACTCACGATTTTTTGTTTTTTATTTTTTGTCTATCAAAGGGAAAATATTATTGTATTGTTTTCATAATTTTAATTTGGAAAATTGGTGAAATTGAATAAATTTCAAAAAGTATTTATTGAATTTTCAAGTTTCTACTCTGTGAAATGCCAGTATATACACTTTACCCACAATTTTAATTAGGTATTTGATGTTTTGATATAAAAGCACAGCTCTAGTGAATTCTAAGCTCAGAGTGAATTCTAAACCTTTACTTTTGTAAATGATGTAGATGATATCTCTCAGACTGCTGTTTCTTTGTGCACTTTGTTTATGGTGTATTTTGTAAAGCCTCTTATTAGTTCTAAAGATTATAAGTTTTTTCCATTAGTTATTCTAGGTAGACAATCATATAAGAAACAACATATGATTGTTTTTCCTTCCATTTTATATATCTTTTACTGCATAATTATATTTTCTAAGATTCTGGATCAATGTTGAAAAATAGTTATGATACTAGACACTTTTGTGTTGTTCTCAACTTTACTTGGCTTCTTGTCAGAGTTTCACTATCAAGAATGATATTCTTACTTAACTTTTGATAACTAACTATTAAGTGGAAAACATATCTTCCTATTTTTTGGCTACTAATAGTTTTAATTTTTTTCTGTTACAGAATTTTTTTCATTCCATTGTTTTTCCAGCATTAGTTTAGATGATCATATGATTTTTTTAAACTACCAATTATATATTTTTCTATAATTAACAATCATTGCAATATTATGATTGTCCCTACTTAGTTGTAATAAGACATTTTTTAAAATTATTTTGCTAAAATTTTACTTAACATTTTATCATCCATGCTCATGTGTGAGGTTGGTCTTTATTTTGCAGTTTTTATAATCATTATTGACTTCATATAGATGTTATTCTAGCTTCAATGCACTAGGAAAGCTCCATCAGTTTCTAGTTAAGCAATTTCCTTAACTTCTTTGGCTTCAAGTTTCTTATCCTTTCCATGATATTTAGTATATTCCAATTGTTACAATTTCACCTAGGGTCATTTGGGGAGTATATACTGAGTAACTTTTAAACTTTTCTAAGATTTTGGAATATTAACATCCTCTTTTCTATCTGAGTCAATTTTTTTGATTTATAATTTTCTGGAAAATAATTTATTTCATTAAAATTTACAAATTACGGCGCCTGGGTGGCTCAGTCGGTTAAGCATCCGACTTCAGCTCAGGTCATGATCTCGCGGTCCGTGAGTTCAAGCCCTGCGTTGGGTTCTGTGCTGACCGCTCAGAGCCTGGAGCCTGTTTCGGATTCTGTGTCTCCCTCTCTCTCTGACCCTCCCCCATTCATGCTCTGTCTCTCTCTGTCTCAAAAATAAATAAACGTTAAAAAAAATTAAAAAAAATAAATAAAATAAAATTTACAAATTAATGGTAAAACCCTTTATATTTTGAAAAGAAAGCTCATCTTTTGTGTCTGCACTTAAGATATTTTATTATCGTTAATTTAATTTTTAAAGATTGCTCCTTAGAATTGCCAAATATTTGTCCATTTTATTATTATTTCTAATGCAATGGCTTATACGTTTATCAAGTATTTTAATTTTTTCTCAATATTTATTACTTTTTTATACATTATTTAATTTACTTCACATTATTTGTCATATATTTGTCTCAATATAAATTTTTATTTTTATTTTTATTATTTTTTTAATATGTAATTTATTGCCAAATTGGCTTCCATACAACACCAAGTGCTAATCCCAAAAGGTGCCCTCCTCAATGCCCATCACCCAATTTCCCTTTCCTCCCACCCCCATCAACCCTCAGTTTATTCTCAGTTTTTAAGAGTCTCTTATGGTTTGGCTCCCTCCCTCTCTAATTTTTTTTTTCCTACCCCTCCACTATGGTCTTCTGTTATGTTTCTCAGGATACACATAAGAGTGAAAACATATGGTATCTGTCTTTCTCTGTATGACTGACTTCACTTAGCATAACAGTCTCCATTTCCATCCACGTTGCTACAAAAGGCCATATTTCATTCATTTCATTGCCAAGTAATATTCCATTGTGTATATAAACCACAATTGCTTTATCCATTCATCAGTTGATGGACATTTAGGCTCTTACCATAGTTTGGCTATTGTTGAAAGTGCTGCTACAAATATTGGGATACAAGTGCCCCTATGCATCAGAACACCTGTATCCCTTGGGTAAATTCCTAGCAGTGCTATTGCTGGGTCATAGGGTAGATCTATTTTTAATTTTTTTTAGGAACCTCCACACTGTTTTCCAGAGCGGCTGCACCAGTTTGCATTCCCACCAACAGTTCAAGAGGGTTCCTATTCTACACATCCTCTCCAGCATCTATAGTCTCCTGATTTGTTCATTTTAGCCACTCTGACTGGCATGAAGTGGTATCTCAGACTGGTTTTGATTTGTATTTTCCTGCTGAGGAGTGACTTTGAGCATCTTTTCATGTGCCTGTTGGCCATCTGTATGTCTTCTTTAGAGAAGTGTCTATTCATGTCTTCTGCCCATGTCTTCACTGGATTGTCTGTTTTCCAGGTGTGGAGTTTGGTGAGTTCTTTATAGATTCTGGATACTAGCCCTTTTTCTGATATGACATTTGCAAATATCTTTTCCCATTCCATTGGTTGCCTTTTAGTTTTATTGTTGATTCTCCTGCATGTTGCTGCCCTGTTTTTCCAGCACCATTTGTTAAAGAGGATGTCTTATTTCCATTGTTATTATTTCCTGCTTTGTCAAAGATTACTTGGCATATTTTTGTGGGTCCAATTCTGGAGCCTCTTTTCTCTTCCATTGATCTATGTGTCTGTTTTTGTGCCAATACCATGATGTCTTGATGATTACAGCTTTGTAGTAGAGGCTAAAGTCTGGGATTCTGGTGCCTCCTGCTTTGGTCTTCTTCTTCAATATTACTTTGGCTATTCAGGGTCTTTTGTGTTTCCATACAAATTTTAGGATTGCTTGTTCTAGTTTCGAGAAGAATGCTGGTGGAATTTTGATTGGGATTGCATTGAATGTGTAGATAGCTTTGGGTAGTATTGACATTTTAACAATATTTATTCTTCCAATCCATGAGCATGGAATGGTTTTCCATTTCTTTGTATCTTTTTCTATTTCTCTCATAAGCTTTCTATAGTTTTCAGCATACAGATCTTTTACATCTTTGGTTAGGTTTATTTCTAGGTATTTTATGATTCTTGGTGCAATGTCAATGGGACCAGTTTCTTTGACTTTCTGTTGCTTCATTATTAGTGTATAAGAATGCAACTGATTTCTGTAAATTAATTTTGTATACAGTGACTTTGCTGCATTCTTGTATCATTTCTAGCAGACTTTTGGTGGAGTCTATCGGATTTTCCATGTATAATGTCATGTCATCTGCAAAAAGTGGAAGCTTGACTTCATCTTTGCCAATTTTGATGCATTTGATTTCCTTTTGTTGTCTGATTGCTGATGCTAGAACTTCCAACGCTATGTTAAACAACAGCGGTGAGAGTGGACATCCCTGTTACGTTCTTGATCTCAGGGGGAATGCTCTCTTTTTATCCCCATTGAGGATGATATTAGCTGTGGGCTTTTCATAAATGGCTTTGATGACGTTTAAGTATGTTCCATCTATCCCGAATTTCTGGAGGGTTTTTTATTAAGAAAGGATGCTGAATTTTGTCAAATGCTTTTTCTGCATGGAGTGACAGGATCATATGGTTGTTATCTTTTCTTTTATTAATCTGATGTATCACATTGATTGGCAAATGTTGAACAAGCTTTGTAGGCCGGGAATGAATCTCACTTGCTCGTGGTGAATAATTCTTTTCTATGCTGTTGAATTCAATTTGCTAGTATCTTTTTGAGAATTTTTGCATCCATATTCATCAGGGATATTGGCCTGTAGTTCTCTTTTTTTGTGGGGTCTCTGTCTGCTTTAGGAATCAAAGTAATGCTAGCTTCATAGAATGAGTCTGGAAGTTTTCCTTCCCTTTCTATTTTTTGGAATAGCTTGAGAAGGATAGGTATTATCTCTGCTTTAAGTGTCTGGTACAATTCCACAGGGAAGCCATCTGATCCTGGACTCTTCTTCGGAGATTTTTAATAACTGATTCAATTTGTTCGCTGGTTATGGGTCTGTTCAAGTTTTCTATTTCTTCCTTTTTGTGTTTTGGAAGTGGGCGGGTGCTTAGGAATTTGTCCATTTCTTCCAGGTTTTCCAGTTTGTTGGCATATAAATTTTCCTAGTATTCCCTGATAATTGGTTGTATTTCTGAGGGATTGGTTGTAATAATTCCAATTTCATTCATGATTTTATCTATTTGCATCATCTCCCTTTTCTTTTTGAGAGGCCTGGCTAGAGTTTTATCAATTTTGTTTATTTTTTCAAAAAAACCAACTCTTGGTTTCACTGATCTGCTCTACATTTTTGGTTTTTTGGTTTTTTTAAGATTATATATTGTTTATTTGTGCTCTTATCTTTATTATTTCTCTTCTGCTGCTGGGCTTGGGGTGTCTTTGTTGTTCTGCTTCTTTTTCCTTTAGGTGTGCTGTTAGATTTTGTATTTGGGATTTTTCTTGTTTCTTGAGATAGGCTTGGATTGCAATGTATTTTCCTCTCAGGACTGCCTTTGCGGCATCCCACAGCATTTGGATTGTTGTCTTTTCATTTTCATTTGTTTCCATGTATTTTTAAATTTCTTCTCTAATTTCCTGGTTGACCCTTTCATTCTTTAGTAGGGTGTTCTTTAACCTCCATGCATTTGGAGGTTTTCCAGACTTTTTCCTGTGGTTGATTTCAAGCTTCATAGCATTGTGGTCTGAAAATGTGCATTGTATGATCTCAATTCTTGTATACTTATGAAGGGCTGTTTTGTGACCCAGTATGTGATCTATCTTGGAGAATGTTCCATATGCACTCGAGAAGAAAGTATATTCTGTTGCTTTGCGATGCAGAGTTCTAAATTTATCTGTCAAGTCCATCTGATCCAATGTATCATTAAGGGCCCTTGTTTCTTTATTAATCCTGTGTCTAAATGATCTATCCACTGTTGTAAGTGGGGTATTAACGTCCCTAGCAATTACCACATTCTTATCAATAAGTTTGCTTATGTTTGTGATTAATTGTTTTATATATTTGGGGGCTTCCATATTTGGCGCATAGACATTTATATTTGTTAGCTCTTCCTGATAGATAATTATTATATAATGCCCTTCTTCATCTCTTGTTACAGCCTTTAATTTACAGTCTAGTTTGTTTGATATAAGTATGGCTACTCCAGCTTTCTTTTGAGTACCAGTCGCAAGATAGATATTTCTCCATCCCCTCACTTTCAATCTGAAGGTGTCCTCAGTCTAAAATGAGTCTCTTGTAGACAGCAAATAGATGGGTCTTTATTTTAATCCATTCTGATACCCTATGTCTTTTGGTTGGAGCATTTAGTCCATTTACATTCATTGTTATTATGGAAAGATATGGGTTTAGAGTCATTGTGGTGTCTGTAGTTTTCCTGCTTGTATTAGTGTCTCTGGTACTTTGTAGTCCTTGAAACATTTCACTCACAGAATCCCCCTTAGGATCTCTTGTAGGGCTAGTTTAATGGTGATGAATTCCTTCAGTTTTTGTTTGTTTTGGAAAGCCTTTATCTCTCCTTCTATTCTGATTGACAGACTTGCTGGATAAAGGATTCTTAGCTGCATGTTTTTTCTGTTCATCACATTGAAGATTTCCTGCCATTCCTTTCTGGCCTGCCAAGTTTCAGTAGATAGGTCTGCTACTACCCTTATGTGTCTACCTTTGTATATTAAGGGACCACTTATGCCTACCTGCTTTCAGAATTCTCTCTTTATTCTTGTATTTTGCCAGTTTCACTATGATATGTCGTGCAGAAGATCGATTCACGTTACATCTGAAAGGAGTTCTCTGTGCCTCTTAGATTTCAATGCCTGTTTTCTCCCGCAGATTACGGAAGTTCTCAGCTATGATTTGTTCAGGTACACCTTCAGCCCTTTTCTCTCTCTTTTTCCTCTGGAATTCTTTTGATATGAATATTGTTCCATTTGATTGAATCAGTTCATCCTCTAATTCTGCCCTCAGACTCCTGTTTTTTTAATCTCTCTTTTTCACAGCTTCCTATTTTTTTTTCATAACTTTACCTTTTAATTCACCTATTCTTTCCTCTGCCTCTTTAATCTGTGCTATGGCTGCCTCCATTTCATTTTGCACCTCATTTATAGCATTTTTTAGTTCCTCACGACTATTTTTTAGTCCCTTGATGTCTATAGCAGTAAATTCTCTGCTGTCCTCTATGCTTTTCCAAGCCCAGCGATTAATTTTATGACTATTATTCTAAATTCTTGTTCCATTATATTGCTTAAATCAATTTTGATCAATTTGTTAGCTGTCGCTACTTTCTCGAGTTTCTTTTGAGGAGAATTCTTCCATTTCATCATTTTGTGTAGTCCCTGAAGTGGCTCCAAATTGTAGGGCACTTCCCCTGTGCTGTCCAGAGTTACTTGTGTTGGTGGGCTGGGCCGCAGTGAGACTCAATGTCTGTCCACAGCCCACCAGTGGGGCCACAGACTGTTGTGTACCTGATCTCCCCCTCACCCAGGGGCAGGACTCACTGTGTAGTGGTGTGGCCCCTTCCTGGGCTACTTGCACACTGACAGGCTTGTGGTGCTGCTTTGATGAGATCTGGAGTATTAGCTACAGTGGATCCCCAAGGTGCACAAGGGTGGGAGGGTGCAGGCTCAGCTGGCTTTGCCATCCATGGTCCCCTGTGGGAGGGGCCCTGCAGCACTGGGAGTGAGGCAGGCCCGTTGGGGGGATGGATCCACAGAAGCACAGCATTGGGCATTTGAGCAGTGCAAGAAAGTTTGGTAACAGGAACTGGTTCCCTTTGGGATTTCGGCTGGGGGATGGGAAAGGGATATGGCGCTTGCCAGAGGCTTTGTTCCTTGCTGAGCTGAGCTCTGTCTTCCAGGGCTCAGCAACTCTCTCTCCTGGTGTCCTCTCACCCTCCCCGCTCTCTGAGAGCAGAGCTGTTTACTTTTAACATTCCAGATGTTATGTCCACTGGCTGTCAGAACTCACACAGTCCAGCACCTCTGCTTTTGCAAGCCAGACTTCGGGGGCTCTGTCCTGCCTGGCGAGCTGCCCCTCCACCGCCCTGGCTCCCTCCCACCAGTCCTTGTAGCATGCACTGCCTCTCCACCTTCCCTACCCTCTTCTGAGGGCCTCTTATCTACGCTTGGCTCCAAATAGTCCTTTCTGCTAGTCTTCTGGTGGTTTTCTGGGTTATTTAGGCAGATGTGGGTGGAATATAAGTGATCAACAAGATGAGGTGAGCCCAGTATCCTCCTATGTCACCATCTTCCCAGGTCTCTCATGAATTTTTTTTAAATATGTATTTTTATTTATGAGAATGAGAGAGAAAGAGAGCATGAGTTGGGGAGGAAAAAAGAGAGGAGACCCAGAATCTGAAGCATTCTCCAGGCTCCGAGCCTTATGAGGGGCTTAAATCATGAACTGTGAGATCATGACCTGAGCAGAAGTTGGATGCTTAACTGAATGAGCCACTCAGGCTCCCAGACAAATTTGAAATCAATATATTTTTATTTTTCTTATTTTCAATAAATGAAAATAAGGCTATGTGCATTCCTTTCAGAACTGCTTTGTTTCTAAACTAAACTTTGAGATGAAATGATTTCATGTTTTTTTTCTTTCTAAGTTTTCTATATTTTAGTGTTTATTTTTTGTTAAAGCAAGGTAATTGGAATAGTTTTTTTTTTTATTTCAAGTCACCTTTTATTTTTTGGCTAATATTTTGATATATTTCTAGTTAATCACACTGAGGTTGAAGAAAGGAAAGTAACTTCTATGTTTTCTGCTCTGTAGTTCATTGAGTTTTTCCTTGTGACTTAGTACCTGATAAATATTGTAAGTTATCTATGAAAAATTGTGGAAATTTCAACTTATGATAGACTCCCAAAATAGAAGTAATTTAAAAATAAATATGTTACTTGCCTTGATAGAGTAATTTTCAACAAACCAATACTCCTGTTGGAAAAAAACAGAAAGAATGGGTGAAATTTAGGATTTATTTTGAAGTTCTCAGGATAGTTTCAAAGACAATTAGGATTTGAAAGTTCAAGTTTTAGGAAGAAAGATTATTGAGGTAAGCCTACCTTTAATCTGCTACTTTTCATTCTTGGTCCATTTGTTGATTCTCAACACCAAGAAAGAGGCAGAGAAGCCAGGATAGTTTTAGTCAATCTAACAGAATTGTTGGGAGGGGGGAAGATATTGGATTTCTGGTGTTGAAAGACATCATGACATTAGAGGCTAAGATCCTAGAGAGAAAGAAGGCACAAGTACATGAGCTAGACCTTGGCACCATTATTTTACTTAAGACCTTTCCTCACTAAGTTGCACAGGGCAAGATGGTAAGAAAACAAGCAGAAAACAACTGAAAGGCAAATCAGGGTTTTCCATGGTTTTATGTGAAGGGAGCAAAAAAATTGGAGTTCAGAATTCCTCATTAGGTAGCATCCTTAAGAGATACTACACACTTTTGGTTGGAATCCATGATGAATTAAACTCTAGGAATTTAGGCAAACAAAAGTAGTTTATAGACTGCAAAGAAAGCTTGGGTCACTTAGTCCAAGATTGGATTCAGACAATCTGCATCTTTTCACACTGGATAAGAGATAGCATAAGTCTTCTCTGGAGGAAGATAATGCCATGTAGAGCTTCCATAATTTTTCAAAGATAATGTCTGGCACTCAATAATAAAACATTAACCAACATAACAAAAATCAATTTCAAGAGAAGAATATGAACAAAAGATAAAGACTTGCTGGGAGTCCAGTTATTCAGTAGTCAAACTGACTTTAAAATTATTGTGATTAATATCTTCAACAAGTACATAGCAAGAGAGTAGCCTTGAATTTTCCTAAATGAGTAAAGGCCATTGAGCTGCAATTCAAGAGTTGTGATAAAAACTTGTGATATTGTAGAAAAAATATAAGGAAAGCCACACACACACATTATAGTGAAACTGTGGAAAAATAATGTCAAAGAGAAAATCTTAAAAACATCTACAAAAGAAGACTCACCACCTTCAAAACAGCAGCAATTAAACAGAAAACTGCAAAGCACTGCTGTGAATAATTAAAGAAAACTAAATAACTGAAGGGATTAAACCAGCTAATGAATTGGAAGACTTTATAGTGTAATTATATCAGTTCTCCCCAAATTTATTTGTAGATTTATTGTAATCCCAATAAAACTATCAGCCAGCTTGTCTGTGTGTGTGTGTGGGGGGGAGAGATTTGACAAGCTCATTCTAAAATTTATAAAGATTCTAAAATTTATAAAGAACTGTAAAGGCTCAGAATAGCCAAGACAACATTGAAAAATAAGAACAAAGCTGGAGGATTTATACTACCAATATTAAGACTTATAAAGTTCTAGTTATTAAGACACCATTTATTGTGCAATAATAGACTAATAGGCCAAAGAAACAGGCACATATAGAAATAAAGCTACATGATCAAGTCTTCACTAAAATTAAATGAGGAAAGAATAGTACTTTCAATAAATAGTGCTGGATTAATTGGATATTCAAATTAAATTTTTATTTCTTTCTCCTACTATTGAACAAGAACAACAACAATAACAACAACAAAACAATTCCAGATGTATTCAGACCTAAATATAAAAGGTAAAACATATAGATCAAGGAAGAAATTTTTGGAATACACAAAGAACTCCTAAATAGGAAATAAAAAGATATATCCATAAAGCAAAAAAACTAATAAATTGTACTAATTAAAATTAAAAATATATTTTCATCAGAAGACATAAATAAAAGAGTAAAAAAGGAAAATTATAGAGTAAGAAATATGTTTATAATTATTTTTTTATGTACAACAAAGGACATGCATCCAGAGAAATAAACAAAGTACAAGAAGACTCAAAAGAAGAAAAAGGCAAAAACTTAAATAGGTTCTTGGGGCACCTGGGTGGCTCAGTCAGTTGTGTCCAATTCTTGATTTCAGCTCCGGTCATGATTTCATAGTTCATGAGATCGAGCCCTGCATTGGGCTCTGTACTGACAGTGTGCAACCTGCTTGGGATTTTCTCTCTCTCTCTCTCTCTCTCTCTCTCTCTCTCTCTCTTTCTGCATCTGCCCTGCTCACTTTCTCTCTCTCAAAAAAAATAATTGAGTAGGTTTAATATATATATATATACACCCAAATGGCCAATATACATAAAAAAGTTTTAAGACAAAACAATGCAAGTTAAAGTGTGCCTGGGTAGCTCAGTTATTTAAGAACCTGACTCTTGGTTTCAGCTCAAGTCCTGATCTGGCAGTTCGTGGGTTCAAGCCCTACACTGGGCTATGCACTGGCAGTGTGGAGCCTGCTTGGATTCTCTCTCTCCCTTTCTGCCCCTCCCATGCTCTCTCTCTTTGTCTCTCAGGACAAATAAATAAGCTTAGAAAAACAGTGCAAGTTAAAACCACAATGAAGTACTGCTACACATTCACTAGAATGAATACTTTTAAAAGACTGACAATAATACTATAATCTAGAAAGCATACAGAACAATGAGAACTTTCATACACTGTTAACTGAAGTGCAAATAGGTACAAACACTCTGGAAAAAATACAATATATTTAAAAGCTGAATATATTCTAATTATGAAACCCAACAATTTTTACTCGTAGGTATTTGCCTAATATATGAGTGCATGTATCCATCAGTGTAATATAGAAGAATGTTCATAGCAGCTTTGCAAAAAATATCCCCAAACTAAAAATAATCCAAATATTTATAAGTAGTAGCATGGATAATAATCTGTTCACATTAGTATTACTACACAACAAGAAAAAAAGGAAAATAAAATCACTAATACATGTAACATTATGATGAATCTCAGAAACAATATTGGCTGAAATGTGCTATAAACAGGGAGTAATTACATTTAATTACAAGATAACATTTTTATAAAATTTTAAAAACAGCTTAACAAAACTACTTCATGATATTAGAAATCTAGATAATGATTACATTTGTTGGGGGATAGTAACTGCTTGGGTTTATAATGAGGGCCAATGTTGTGTTGATGTTCTGTGAAAGAAGTGAAAGGATAAAATAGAATCTATAGTATAACAACCAAATCTTTGAAGGCAAAAGTATTGGTCATCTGAATGTCAGGTTTTTAATATAATGAGCTGGTAGGAAAATGTTTAAAAATTTATGACAAGGCTAAAATGACTACCAAAGACTAGGACAATCCAATTCTGAAAGTTACATGGTCTAAGTGATAGAATTTTTGATGATTCAAATTATGAAAAGTTTTTGCCATTGTTAATAAATTCTATCAAAATATATATAGAAGTAGCAAATATTCTTTATATACTTGGTGGAAATAAATATATTTAATATCTCTAGGGATGCAAGCTACAGACCTGAACTATATTTTTAAATTATACTCATCTAGACATAGATATTGTTTTAAAATTCTGTGAGTATAAAGTGTAAATGTTATATTATATATTTTATTTTTCTGAAATAATAATATATTTGAACTCACATGGAATAATAACCTGAATTTTACTTTATACCATTAATTTATTAATATATAAAATTTATTGATCAGCTACTATATGCCTTGGTAAGCAATGGGAAGAAGATGCAATACTTGACCCTAAGAATTTTGTGACAGTTCAGTGTTACAGATAGCAACAACCATGGTAGAAGTATAGTATATTGGTTGATAGAATGATGTCTGACTTAAATTGTCTGGGTTAAAAATCAAGCTTTCTCCATTTTCTAGCTATGTGACTTTGTACAATATGCTTAACCTTATACCCATTTCTTCATCTAAAAAAGGGATAATAATAGTACTAACCTACATTGTTATTGTGAGGGATAAATTAAAGGCAATAATATAGCTCAATTGCTTAGCACAATGTCTAGCATACAGTAAATGCATAATAATTCTAATTATTATTATAATTAAACCAAATGTTGTGATATGTTTTATAATAAAGATCAGTACAAGATGAATCCAGACTGAGAACCCAGAATAGAAGTAACAAAGTAAATGTTGGTAGTTTAGAGAAGAACTTTGGTAGATGACATATTCCAAGGTCATATTTCAATAAATACCTATTATTTGCCTACCAGTGCTAGGTATTGTGCTTGGTTTTGAGAATATAATGAAAACAGATACCAATTATCTCCTTCAAGTTGCTCACTGTCTATTAGGGAGATAATTATAATGTAGCATGACATGCTGTAATTAAGTACAAGGTATTCTATGCACATAGATATAGTCAGGGCATCTTAATATTGGGAGACCAAGAAAGACTTCTTGAAGAAAATGTTATTTAATGTTAGAGGTGAATAATACATTTTAGTAATCCAGGAGAAGCAAAGGAGGCTTAGTATTCCAGAAAGAAATAATATATACAAATGGCTGAAAGAAGAGATAGCACAACACATAATTTTCTAGAAGTGAGCCTAAGACATTTGCATATTACCCCCCTCTCCAGCTTTAGATGTGAAAGGATTTCAATAGCATTTCAATAGACAATGAGGAGAGCTAAAGTCAAGGTCTGTATTTCTGTACTTTGGCAAAGTTTTAAAAGGAATCATATCTGAGGTTTGTGGAAAAAAATGTAATCCAAGAGAAGGCTACAAATAAAAGTATATCTTTGAAAAATTTACTAAAAGAAACAGAAGGAATTTTAGAACCTACCTGTTTCAGATTCTCATTTGTACAAAAATTGATTTTTTCTATGCTACAAAACCTGATGATTGCAAGCAAAAAAAATTTTGATATAAAAAATACAACAGATAAAAAAGGATATATTGGAATAGACTAATGTAAGAAAATGCAATGGTAAAATTAAAACTTACCTTGGAGGAAGTAAGAGTTAGAATTGACACTCCAAAATAAATCAGACATGTAGACTGTAGTAAACTGAAAGGTTAACTCCCCTAAAATATCCACATCAAATCCCTGGAACTTATGAATGTTATCTTATCTTATGGAGCATTAGATGTAATTAAGGATCTTGAGAGGTGGAGCTTATCTTGGATTGTCCTGGTGGGCCCTAATTGCAATCACATGTGTCCTTATCAGAGACATGCACAAGGAGTTGTGAGAGACATACACAGAAGAGAAGGTTACATGAAGATGGAGGCAGAGATTAAAGTGATGAAATCAATGAATGCCTAGAGCCACAAGAAGCTAGAGGCAAGAAACAGAATAATCCCTAAAGCACAGCCCTTAACTAACCTTGATTTCAGACTTATGGCCTCCACAACTATGCCAGAATAATGTTATTTAAGCTACTTAGCTTGTAGCATTTTTAACAACACTTTCATGAACTAATACACTACTACTAATAATAATATTAATAATATAATAAAAGTATTTTCATATATGTAAAGATTTAGAACATATGTTACTTCTGTGCCCATTCTAAAAAAAATAATATGTATTAGGTGATACAGACGGTTGAAAATGAAATAAAATCAAGAATTCAGAAATGTCAATGGGTATATAAGCATTGGAAATGCATTTTGAAGTTACATATATGGAATTAAGTAACTAATATGGAAATAATGGAATAATCACCAATAGCTAGATATCATAGCTCAAAATGTGGATAGCTGGAAAATTTAAGACAAAGGGGGAAAAACTCTTAGAATTTTCTTTTTAAAAATATGAATAAAATGGTACACAAAATTATGAATCCGTAAACCCAGATTATATTAGTAAGTGCCAAGAAGTCAATTGGACTGGGTTGGGAAGTGAAGGTAATTTTTAAATAGTAAAATATTAGACAATTGTTTTTATAGAAAGAGGTAGTACACCAATTGATATTGTGGGCTTTCAATGAGAAGAATTATTGAGAGTTTGTGAGAGGAAAAATGATTAGATTTCAAAGCTGTGATTTAGTAGATGTATCATTTAAAACACTTTTCTAATAAAGTATGAGAAATATGGAATCTTCCCTTTCCCATTAATTATTCACAAAATATAATATACCATTCAAGTTTCTGAGGTGTTCTGAAGGAATAAAATAAAACAAAACAAAAATTCAGCATCTCTGGAATTTATTTATAAATGGACCCTCCTTATTAGGGCATGCTAACTATTAACCTCTGTTTTGAAAGTGTTGTACTAAAAGCAGTGGTAGTATTTGAGACAAATGACAATCCCTAGAAGGAGCAGCTAAATCTTTTAGCTTTGCTTTTAGTTAGCATGGCTCCTTTGTTAGAAAGTAAACTATCTCCAGATTTTTAAAACCATTTCTTCCTCTGGGGTCAACAATTCTACCACTACTAAAACTTATCAAGTCACCAAATCGACACAATCCTCTCAAGGAATCATCAATATTCAGTTTTACTAGTGCCTTCTAGTCAGGCAATAGGAACAACAGTGAGAGAGTGCTTCCTTTTTGGCTGCTATTTGACAGAGCAATTACTGCATTTCACAGAAATGACTAGTGAAAAATAGGGGCAGTGACTAGATTTTTCAGAAAATATCTCAATCACAAAGATAAGGTTATGAGAAATGCTTTAAAATTCATAAGGTTGTGTATGTGAATTTTTATATATTTCTACATTTTAGACTTCTAATTTAAAATGCACCAATAATAAGATTTATTTTTCTCTTTCCTTAAAAATATGTAACAAATAATAGATTGTTAGATAGAAATTAATAGCCTGAAGTTCTAATTTTGGAACCAAAACTGACTAAACATATGCTATTAGGGAAATACTTTTTTTAGAGTTTATTTATTTTGAGAAAGAAAAAGAGAGAGAGCACAAATGTGGGAAAGACAGAGAGAGAGGGAGAGAAATAAAATCCCAATCAGAGTCCACATTGTCACTGCAAAGCCCAATGTGGAATTCAAACACACAAACCATGAGATCATGAACTGAGCCAAAAAGCAAGAGTGTGATGCTTAACCAACTGAGACACCCAGGTGCCCCCAGGCAAATAAATTACTGCCTAAATCCTTGGATTATGCCTAATTATGCCTGGATTACACCTAAATCCTTGATGAATTAAAGTCAATCTATCTGTTAAGATTTAAACAAAATTGAGTTACCAGAACTGCGAAGGGTCCAAGATGGTAGAACGGCATAGGAGTTTTTTTTTTGTGTCTCTCATCCCTGAAATGCAGCCAGATCAACACCAAACCATCTTGTACACCTAGAAAACTGATTTGAGGATTAACACAACAATATGAACAACCTGAACTACAGAACTCAACAGTACATGGCATGGAGAGGTGAACTGGGGGAGAGAGAAGCTGTGGAGTACAAGGAGCTGTTTTCATTTGCAGAGAGAGGGCAGAGACAGGGAGAATACAGGAAAAACACCCCCTCCGTGAAAGCAGCTGAAGAGAAAGACGAAGAAGAGTTGAAACATCCACAAGGGACTGAACAAAAAAGGGGAAAGGGGAAAGGAGAAAGGAAAAAAAGAGAGGCTTTAAATACCATTAAGACGCTATAAACAGAGGAGCACAGAATATGAAACTCCATAGCTCGATACCTGGCAGGGCTGTGGTGGGAAGGGCAAATCCACAGGAGCAGAGAGCAAGAACTGACAGGTCCTCAGGCCACACCAGGAGAGGAAGTTCCCCTGTTGGGAGGACATTTGGTAGAGGCTGTGCAGCCTTCCTACAGTCAAAGGTCCAAGAGGATCTCAGAGAACTACCACATTCCCTGGTGTTGGAACATGGAAGTTAAAGGTGAATCCCAGCACTAGATGGGTGTTGTGATTTACCATAATTCCTGAAATGCTGCAGCTACAGGATCATGCAAACGTTTTCTAGGGCTGGCAGGCACCCAGCTGCAGCCTCTGTGCATCAGCAGCAGGACAATCAAGTGAACGTTCCTGGGGGAGGGTTGGCACCTGGCTATTGCTGGGTGGGAACCTCCCCAGGGGTCTGAGAGGGTCAAATCCACAAACCCTCAGAAGTGAAGGGTTGGGAAACAGCCCCATCTGAGATAAAATGCAGGAGGGAGGTGCCACCTGACAGCCTGATGACTTGGTCACTAACAGTGTAGAAGACAGGAGTGAACAGAAGCTGTACACAGAGGAGGGATGTTTGATTTCCAGTCAGGGAAAGCACAGAGTTCTGATACTAGAGACTGGGTATTGGGTGACACCATTTTCACCACTCCCACACATGCCCACACATGGGTACATGCCACATCAATCCACCACAGTAAGCTGAGCACCACCATCTAGTGGAGAATGGAGCCATTGCAATAAGCCCTGAACAACTGGGCCAATGAGCTCTTGAGGAACACATGTCTCTCCACCTGTCTCTCCACTTTATTGCGGACAATAAAGTGCTTCATAGTTTGACTTCTCAGGGAAACTGGTTGTAATTTCAACTGTATTTGATTCAGTTCACTGGCCCATCTTTTCAATTTTTTTTTCTTTTCTCATTCTTCAATATAGAAAGAGAAAAAAATATTTTTATTTTCCGTTTTTATAAAAAAGATTCTTCTTTAATTTTTTCTACTATATTTTTTTCACTTTTTGTACATTTTTAAAATTCTGTTTTACTTTTTATCATTTCACTTTGTTTTATTGTACTCATTTTTTCAAATTTTCAAAAATTTTTTTTTTCTTTTCTTTCCCTTTTTTTTCTATATTCTTTCAAGCTTCTTTAAACAACCAGACCAAAAAACACCTATGATCTACCATCCTTTATTTGATTTTTTTGCTTTTTCAAATTTTATTTTTTTATACTTTAATAACTTTTCTTCCTTCAAAATGATGAAATGAAAGAATTCACCCCAAAAGAAAGAACAAGAAGAAATTACAGCCAGGGAATTAATCAATACAGATACAAGTAAGATGTCTGAACCAGTATTTAGAATCACGATAAGAATATTAGCTGGCACTGAAAATATATTACAATCCCTTTCTGTGAACATAAAAGAGGTAAAAGAATGAAATTAAAAATACTATAACTGATTATTCGGGGCCTTTTGTGGTTCCATATGAATTTTAGGATTGCTTGTTCTAGTTTCGAGAAGAATGCTGGTGCAATTTTGATTGGGATTGCATTGAATGTGTAGATAGCTTTGGGTAGTATTGACATTTTGACAATATTTATTCTTCCAATCCATGAGCAGGGAATGTCTTTCCATTTCTTTATATCTTCTTCAATTACCTGCATAAGCTTTCTATAGTTTTCAGCATACAGATCTTTTACATCTTTGGTTAGATTTATTCCTAGGTATTTTATGCTTCTTGGTGCAATTGTGAATGGGATCAGTTTCTTCATTTGTCTTTCTCTGGCTTCATTGTTAGTGTATAAGAATGCAACTGATTTCTGCACATTGATTTTGTATCCTGCAACTTTGCTGAATTCATGTATCAGTTCTAGCAGACTTTTGGTGGAGTCTATCGGATTTTCCATGTATAATATCATGTCATCTGCAAAAAGCGAAACCTTGACTTCATCTTTGCCAATTTGGATGCCTTTGATTTCCTTTTGTTGTCTGATTGCTGATGCTAGAACTTCCAGCACTATATTAAACAGCAGCGGTGACAGTGGGCATCCCTGTCGTGTTCCTGATCTCAGGGAAAAAGCTCTCAGTTTTTCCCCGTTGAGGATGATGTTAGCTGTGGGCTTTTCATAAATGGCCTTTATGATCTTTAAGTATGTTCCTTCTATCCCGACTTTCTCAAGGGTTTTTATTAAGAAAGGGTGCTGGATTTTGTCAAAGGCCTTTTCTGCATCGATTGACAGGATCATATGGTTCTTCTCTTTTTTTTTGTTAATGTGATGTATCACGTTGATCGATTTGCGAATGTTGAACCAGCCCTGCATCCCAGGAATGAATCCCACTTGATCATGGTGAATAATTCTTTTTATATGCTGTTGAATTCGATTTGCTAGTATCTTATTAAGAATTTTTGCATCCATATTCATCAGGGATATTGGCCTGTAGTTCTCTTTTTTTACTGGGTCTCTGTCTGGTTTAGGAATCAAAGTAATACTGGCTTCATAGAATGAGTCTGGAAGTTTTCCTTCCCTTTCTATTTCTTGGAATAGCTTGAGAAGGATATGGAACCACAAAAGGCCCCGAATAGCCAAAGTAATTTTGAAGAAGAAGACCAAAGCAGGAGGCATCACAATCCCAGACTTTAGCCTCTACTACAAAGCTGTCATCATCAAGACAGCATGGTATTGGCATAAAAACAGACACATAGACCAATGGAATAGAATAGAAACCCCAGAACTAGACCCACAAATGTATGGCCAACTCATCTTTGACAAAGCAGGAAAGAACATCCAATGGAAAAAAGACAGTCTCTTTAACAAATGGTGCTGGGAGAACTGGACAGCAACATGCAGAAGGTTGAAACTAGACCACTTTCTCACACCATTCACAAAAATAAACTCAAAATGGATAAAGGACCTGAATGTGAGACAGGAAACCATCAAAACCTTAGAGGAGAAAGCAGGAAAAGACCTCTCTGACCTCAGCCGTAGCAATCTCTTACTCGGCACATCCCCAAAGGCAAGGGAATTAAAAGCAAAAGTGAATTACTGGGACCTTATGAAGATAAAAAGCTTCTGCACAGCAAAGGAAACAACCAACAAAACTAAAAGGCAACCAACGGAATGGGAAAAGATATTTGCAAATGACACATCGGACAAAGGGCTAGTATCCAAAATCTATAAAGAGCTCATCAAACTCCACACCCGAAAAACAAATAACCCAGTGAAGAAATGGGCAGAAAACATGAATAGACACTTCTCTAAAGAAGACATCCGGATGGCCAACAGGCACATGAAAAGATGTTTAACGTCGCTCCTTATCAGGGAAATACAAATCAAAACCACACTCAGATACCACCTCACGCCAGTCAGAGTGGCCAAAATGAAGAAATCAGGAGACTATAGATGCTGGAGAGGATGTGGAGAAACAGGAACCCTCTTGCACTGTTGGTGGGAATGCAAATTGGTGCAGCCGCTCTGGAAAGCAGTGTGGAGGTTCCTCAGAAAATTAAAAATAGACCTACCCTATGACCCAGCAATAGCACTGCTAGGAATTTATCCAAGGGATACAGGAGTACTGATGCATAGGGGCACCTGTACCCCAATGTTTATAGCGGCACTCTCAACAATAGCCAAATTATGGAAAGAGCCTAAATGTCCATCAACTGATGAATGGATAAAGAAATTGTGGTTTATATACACAATGGAATACTACGTGGCAATGAGAAAAAATGAAATATGGCCTTTTGTAGCAACGTGGATGGAACTGGAGAGTGTGATGCTAAGTGAAATAAGCCATACAGAGAAAGACAGATACCATATGGTTTCACTCTTATGTGGATCCTGAGAAACATAACAGAAACCCATGGGGGAGGGGAAGGAAAAAAAAAAAAAAAAGAGGTTAGAGTGGGAGAGAGCCAAAGCATTAGAGACTGTTAAAAACTGAGAACAAACTGAGGGTTGATGGGGGGTGGGAGGGAGGGCAGGGTGGGTGATGGGTATTGAGGAGGGCACCTTTTGGGATGAGCACTGGGTGTTGTATGGAAACCAATTTGACAGTAAATTTCATATATTAAAAAAGAAAAAAAAAAAAGAAAAAAAAAATGCTATAACTGAGCTGTAATCTCAAATGGATACCACTGTGGCAAGGATGGATGAAGCAGAACAGTGAATTAGCGATACAGAGGACAAACTTATGGAGAATAATGAAAGGGCAAAAAACATGACGTAAGAAGTAGAGAACTCAGTGACTCATTAAAAAGGAACAACATCAGAATCATAGGGGTCCCAGAGGATGAAGAGAGAGAAAAAAAGGGTAGAAGGTTCATGTGAGCAGAAAACTTTCCTAACATGAGGAAAGACACATATATAAAAATCCAGGAAGCACAGAGAACTCCCAGTAAATTCAACAAAAACCGACCATCAACAAGGAATAACAGAGTCAAATTCACAAAATACTCTGGCAAGGAGAGAATTATGAAAGCAGCAAGGGAAAAAAAGTCCTTAACCTACAAAGGAAGAGAGATCAGGTTTGCAGCAGACCTATCCACAGAAACTTGGCAGGCCAGATAGGAGTGGCAGGATGTATTCAATGTGCTGAATCAGAAAAATATGCAGCTAAGAATTTTTTATCCAGCAAGGCTATCATTCTAAATAGAAGGAGAGGTAAAAAGTTTCGCAGACAAACAAAAACTAAAGAAGTTCATGAACACTAAACCAACCCTGCAAGAAATTTTAAAGGTAACTCTCTGAGGGGGAGAAGAGATGAAAAAAAAAAAAGCCCAAAAGCAACAAAGATTAGAAAGGACTACAGAATACCACCAGAAACTCCAATTCTACAGGCAACATAATGGCAATAAATTCATATCGTTCAGTACTCACTCTAAATGTCAATGGAATAAACACTCCAATCAAAAGACATAGGGTAGCAGAATGGATAACAAAACAAGATCCATCTATATGCTGTTTACAAGAGACCCATTTAAACCTAAAGACATCTTCAGATTGAAAGTAAGGGGATGGAGATCCATCTATCATATTAATGGTCGCCAAAAGAAAACCAGAGTAAACCATACTTAAACCAGACAATCTAGATTTTAAAATAGACTGTAACAAGAGATGAAGAAGAGCATTATATCATAATTCTTTTTTTAATTTTTTAAATTTTTATTTACATTTATTTATTTTTGATATAGAGAGACAGAGCACAAGTGGGGGAGGGGCAGAGATAGGAGACACAGAACCTGAAGCAGGCTCCAGGCTCTGAGCCGTCAGCACAGAGCCTGACGCAGGGCTCATACCCACAAACTGCAAGATCATGACCTGAGCTGAAGCCGGATGCTTAACCAACTGAACCACCCAGGTGCCCCTATCATAATTCTTAGTTATCTATCCACCAAGAAGATATAAAGATTGTAAACATTTGGCGCCAAACGTGGTGGCCTCAAAATATAAATCAATTAATCACAAAAATAAAGAAATTCATTGATAATAATACCGTAATAGCAGGGGACTTCAACACCCCACTTACAACAATGGACAGATCATCAAAACAGAAAATTAACAAGGAAGCAATGGCTTTGAATGACACACTGGACTGGATGGACTTAATAGATATATTCAGAACATTTCATCCTAAAGCAGCAGAATACACATTCTTCTCCAGTGCACATAGGACATTATCCATAATAGATTACATAGTGGGATACAAGTCAGCCCTCAACAAGTACAAAAAGATCAAGATCATACCGTGCATGTTTTCAGGCCACAATGCTATGAAACTTGAAATCAAACACAAGAAAAAAATTGGAAAGATTACAAGTACTTGGGGACTAAACATCCTACTAAAGAATTAATGGGCTAACCGGGAAGTTAGAGAGGAAGGTAAAAAGTATATGGAAGCCAATGAAAATGATAACACAGCAGCCCAAAACCTCTGGGATGCGGCAAAGGCTGCCATAAAAGGGAAGTATATGGCAATCCAGGCCTTCCTAAAGAAGGAAGAAAGGTCTCAGATACATAACCTAACCTTACACCTTAAAGTGCTGGAAAAAGAAAAGAAAAGAAAACCCAAAACCAATAGAAGACAGGAAGTAATAAAGATTAGAACAGAAATCAATGCTATCAAAACCAAAACAACAGCAAACCAACAAAACAAAACAAAACAAAACAAAACAAAAAAACAGTAGAGCAAATCAATGAAACCAGGAGCTGGATCCTTGAAAGAATCAACAAAATTGATCAACCTCTAGCCAGTTTGATCAAAAGAAAAATGAAAGGACCCAAATGAATAAAATCAGGAATAGAAGAGGAGAGATCACAACCAACAAAGCAGAAATAAAAACAATAAGAGAATGTTATCAGCAATTACACACCAAGAAATGGGCAATCTGGAAGAAATGGACAAATTCCTAGAAACGTATACACTACCAAAACTGAAACAGGAAGAAATATAAAAGTTGAACAGACCCATAAACAGTAAGGAAATCAAAGTAATAATCAAAAATCTGCCAAAAAAAAGAGAGTCCAGGGCCAGATGGTTTTCCAGGGGAATTCTACCAAACATTTAAGGCAGAGTTAACACCTATTCTCTTGAAGCTGTTCCAAAAAATAGAAATGGAAGGACAACTTCCAAACTCTTTCTATGAAGCCAGAATTACCTTGATTCCAAAACCAGACAGAGACCCCACTAAAAAGGAGAACTAGAGACCAAATTCCCTGATGAACATGGATGCAAAGATCCTCAACCACATACTAGCCAACTTGATACAACAATACATTAAAAGAGTTATTCACCATGACCAAGTGGAATTTATACCTGGGATGCAGGGCTGGTTCAATATCTGCAAAAACAATTAATGTGATTCATCACATCAATAAAAGAAAGGACAAGAACCATATGATCCTCTCAATAGATGCAGAGAAAGCATTTGACAAAATACAGCATCCTTTCTTGATAAAAAAACCCTCAAGTGGAGATAGAAGGATCATGCCTCAAGATGATAAAAGCCATATATAAAATACCCACTGTTAATATCATCCTCAATGGGGAAAACCTGAGAGCTTTCCCCCTAAGGTCAGGAATAAGACAGGGATGTCTACTCTCACCACTGTTATTCAACATAGTATTGAATGTCCTACTCAGGAATCAGACAACACAAAGGAATAAAAGGCATCCAAATTGGCCAGGAGGAAGTCAAACATTCACTTTTCACAGATGACATGATACCCTATATGGAAAACCCAAGAGATTTCTACCACAAACCTGTTAGAACTGACCCTAGAATTCAGCAAAAATCACAGTTTATAAAATCAATGCACAGAAATTGGTTGCATTCCTACACACCAATATTGAAGCAACAGAAAGAGAAATCAAAAATTGATCCCATTTACAATTGAACCAAACCCCATAAAATACTAAGGAATAAACCCAACCAAAGAGGTGAAATATCTAAACACTGAAATCTATAGAAAGCTTATGAAAGAAATTGAAGAAGCCACAAAAGTGGAAAAATATTCCATGCTCCTGGCTTGGAAGAACAAATATTGTTAAAATGTCAATACTACCCAAAGCAATCTACACATTTAATGCAATCCCTATCAAAATAACACCAACATTCTTTACAGAGCTAGAACATAGAACAAACAATCCCAAAATTTGTATGGAACCAGAAAAGACTCCGAATATCCAAAGCAATCTTGAGAAAGAAAACCAAAGCTGGAGGCATCACATTCCTGGTCTTCAAGATGTATTATAAAGCTGTAATAATCAAGCCAGTATGGTACTGGCACAAAAACAGACACACAGATGAATGGAACAGAATAGAGAATCCAGAAATGGGTTCATACCCACAAACGTGTGACCAACCTATCTTGGACAAGCAGAAAAGAATATCCTGTGTAATAAAGCAAATGGTGCTGGGAAAACTGGACAGCGACATCCAGAAGAATAAACCTGTACCACTTTCTTACACCATACACAAAAATGAACTCATAATGGATGAAAGACCTTAACATAAGAAAGGAAGTCATCAAAATCTAGAGAAAGCAGGCAAAAAAACTTCTTTGAGCTCAGCTGCAGTAACTTCTTACTCAAAACATCTGCTGAGGCAAGAGAAACAAAAGCAAAAATGAACTATTGAGAACTCATCAAAATAAAAAGCTTCTGCACAGTGATGGAAACAATCAGCAAAACTAAAAGGCAACTGACAGAATGGGAGAAGATATTGGCAAATGACATATCAGAAAAAGGGTTAGTATCCAAAATCTATAAAGAATTCATCAAACTCAACACACCAAAATCAAATAATCCAGTGAATAAATGGGCAAAAGACATGAATAGACGCTTCTCCAAAGAAGACATCTAGATGTCTAACAGACACATGAAACAATGCACATCACTCATCTTCAGGGAAATACAAGTCAAAGCTACACTGAGATGCCACCTCACACCAGTCAGAATGGCTAAAATTAACAACTGAGGCAATAATAGATGTTGGTGAGGATGTGTAGAAAGAGGATCTCTTTTACACTGCTGGTGGGAATTCATACTGGTGTAGCCTCTCTGGAAAACAGTATGGAAGTTCCTCAAAAAATTAAAAATAGAACTACCCTACAACCCAGCAATTTCACTACTGGGTATTTATCCAAGGGATACAGGTGTACTGTTTCAAAGGGGGCACATGCACTCCAATGTTTATAGCAGTGCTATCAACAATAGCCAAAGTATGGGAGAGTCCAAATATCCATTGACAAATGAATGGATAATGTAAAGGTGGTATGTGTATATATATATATATATATATATATATATATATATATATATTCATATACACACAAACACACACATACTGCAGAGTATTACTTGGATAAACTAAAGGTTGTATATATATATATACATACATACAGTGGAGTATTACTTGGCAATCAAAAAGACTGAAATCTTGCCATTTGCAACTACGTGGGTATTATGCTAAGCAAAATTAGTCACTCAGAGAAAGACAAATATATGACTTCACTCATATGAGGAATTTATGATACAAAACAGATTAACATAAGGCAAGGGAAGGAAAAATAATATAAAAAGGAAAAATAATATAAAAACAAGGAGGGGCAAAACACAAGAGACTCTTAAATATAGAGAACAAACAGGTTTGTTGGAGAGGTCATGGGAGGGGCTAAATGGGTAAGGGGCATTAAAGAAGACATTTTTTGGGATGAGCACTGGCTGTTATACATAGGGGATGAATCACTGGAATCTACTCCTGATATCATTGTTGCACTATATACTAACTTTGTTGTAAATTAAAATAAATAAATTAATTAATTAAAACATATAAATTCATTAATAAATTTAAGTTCCTTATATGTTTTGGATGTTAGGTCCTTATCAGATATATAGTTTGCAATTATTTTCTCCCATTCTGTAGGGCACCTTATACATACAATTTAACAGCAAAAAACAGGCAAACAAAAAACAAAACAAAATGAAACAAATAACCTGATTAAAAATGAACAAAGGACTAGAATATACATTTTTCTGAAGAAGATATATGAATGGGCAACATATATAGGGAAAGATGCTCAGCATCACTAATCATCAGGGAAATGCAAATCAAAAACCACAATAAGATATCACCTCACACCTGTCAGTATGATAAGAAAAGAAAGGATAAAATAGTTAGGGAAATATTAGTACCTGAGGTTCCTGGTTGGCAAAAATCACGTATTTTGAAACAATGTTGGGAGGGTCTGACCACAGCAAAACCCCCTCAGGCATAAGGTTCCTCTTAAGTATGTAACATATACCACCTATTTACCATCAGGGTCAGGTTTCCCTCAGGAATTTGACAAACGACTGGACTAATAAAAAGTAGTCCATAAAACATATGACATACAAGGAATGGTATGTCCATATACCACCCCTCACACAGTGGAAATGAGCCAATCAGGAATGGGAAACCCAGCATGTAAAGTTATCAAGCTAATAAGGGTAGAACCTGAGAAGGAACGAGGGGAACGGAATGTGGGTGCTGACCAGAACCTTATAAAACAAGGATCCCTGCCTATAGTCACAGGCATTCATTCTCAAATGTCCCCTCTCTGTAAAGAGAGCTTTTATACTATTCTTCCTTTCTGATCTGATCTTATACTCCAATAAACTTTTGCCTGTTCATTTTTTGTCCACCTCTTCATTCTTCAAAGCAGTGAGAAAATGAATCTGGATATTGAGGTAAAAAATCCTGCAACATTAGGATGGCTGTTTTACATATATATATATATATATATATATATATATATATATATATATTAGGGTTAGGGATACATATATATACATTTATATCATATATATATATATATATATATATATATAGTGGAATATTGTTTAGCCATAAAAATCAAGGAAATCCTGTCATTTGTGGTAACATGAATGAATGTGGAGGACATTATGCTAAGTGAAATGAGCCAGAAAAAGAAAGATAAATACTATATAATCATACTTATATGTTGTTATTAAAAATATAATCATAGTACCAGGCTATAGAATGCTGCTTACTGGTGCTGGGTGGAGGGTTGAGGAAAATGCAGGGATGTTATTTAAAGGGTACAAACTTTCAGTATAAGATGAATACATTCATAGGGCACCTGGGTAGCTCAGTCAGTTAAGTATGTGACTCTTGATTTTGGCTCAGGTCATGATCTCATGATTAATGGGTTCAGAGTCCTGCATTGGGCTCTGCACTAGTGCAGAGCCTGCTTGGGATTCTCTGTCTCACTCTCTTTCTGTCCCTCCCTTGTTCACACACACTCTCTCTCTCAAAACTAAATAAACTTAAAGAAGAATAAGTTCTGGGGATCTATCATACAACATGATGACTAGAGTTAAAAATACTGTATGAATATTTCAAATTTGCTAAGAAAGTAAATTTTAAGTGTTCTCACCATACAAAAAAATAATAACTACGTGAGGTGCTAGATATGTTAATTAACTTTATTGCAATCATTTCACAATGCTATATATAAATCATCATGTTTTACACTTTATATATAAATACAATTTTATTTGTTCTTTATACTTAAATAAAGTTGGAAAAAACAAGTAGCTTGACATTAAACTTGGAAAAATATTTAAGTCAAATAGACCCAAATCCCCACTTACAGGTGGTGGAAAGCCCAGGGTCCTTCTCAATATCGCTAATTAAAATTTCTAATATCTTCAGTCTTTGATTTCTTTATAATGTCATATTCTTTATCCCCATTATTCTCCTCACATATTTGAAATGTGTAGTCACTGATGTGATGTGATATGGGGTCCAGGAGTGAACAGTTAAGAAAGAATTCTTGAGATGTTTTTGGTTCAAAAAAAAGATGGTTTTATTGAAGCAATGGGACTGGACCTCTGGGCAGAAAAAAGCTGCACTGAGATTGTGAGGAGCTATTGATTATATACTTTTAAGTTAGGAGGAGAAAAGATAAAGGGTTTTCAAAAGTATTTTCATATGCTAAAGAAGACTTATTGCATACTGGATGTCTGGCTATTGTCAAACTAAGGCTGCTTTTTGCCTCTATCAAGACATTAACATTAAGACAGTTGTGAGTTCCTGGAGGAATGTCACTCTCTGACCTTCTCAAGTATTTGTTAATGGGCTACAAGTTGTAAAGAAATTTAATTTTATCTAAATTTCCTTTAGCTTTTGTTCTCCACATCAGTCACCATGCAACTCTATGTTAAACACTGAACTTACTGTAGCACTCCCTCAAAGTAGCACTGATGAAAAATTCGGTTGTAGCAACACTTTTATTGAAGATTTGAAGGCATTGGGGGCAAGGCAATATACAGGACAGAACAACACTCTTAAATGAAATAAAAGGCATTCTTTGGCTATGTTTGCCCACTAGAAATTTCTCACTGGTTTATTGGCATTTACTCAGGCCCTTTATTTGAATTATTTGTCCTCTCATTGTTTTTAACACTCCCCTCTTGACAAATTCTGTCCAAAAGGAATTCAGCTATTTACTTACCCCTTCCCCACATCCCCACTTAGGACATACTATGGCTATCAAATTTTTAATATCCAATAATCTATTAAGATATTTTGTTAAATAAAAATAAAAAGATTTCTCTCCCTGAATAATTATTACCAAATTTTAAAGTAGAATCATTAAAATACAAATATAGATAAATGGAACAATAAGTCTAACAAAATCTGGATTAATATAATTAGTGACTTGAATATTGAATTCAATTATGGAAGCCAAGGCCAAAAATTGAAAACATGGTGGAAGAACTAATAATCATTATTTGATAAAAAATAAATTTGAATGATACTATTAAACTCTCTTAAATAGATGTTCAATTTATTTTATTATATCCTTATTCTTACAAGGACCATCACATAATGAGGGACATCTTTATATTTTATAGAACATATAGAAAATTCTTTGTAAGGATCCTTTCTTAGTTTTTCTACATTTACCATAAGACGTGGAGAACAAACAAGAAATGTAGATAAAATTAAATTTCCTATAATCTGTAGCCCATTAACAAGTACTTGACAGGTAAGAATATGACATTCCTCCAGGAACTCACAACTGTCTTAATGTTAATGTCTTGCTGGAGGCAAAAACATTATTTTGACAATATCCAGGCCTCAAGGATCCTGTAAGTCTTCCTTAGTATATGAAAATCCTTTTGGAAACTTCCTTAGTCATTACCTACCCCAGCTCCAAAGTATATAAACAATTACTATTCACAATCCCAGTACACCTCTTTTTGCCCAGGTGTCCTGTCCCCATGCTTTAATAAAATCTTTTTGCACCAAAAACATCTCAAGTATTCTATCCTGATCATTGGCTCATGGGCACAAACTTCAAAATACATCATTTTGGTGCCTGAATGGGTGGCCTGAGACTTCTCATCTGGATTCCAAGCCTCAGTGCAAAACTTGGTGAATAATTCCTCTTCTAGTCTTTTACTTTCATTTCAGGGCTTTTCAAAGAGTATAGTCTTATTGGAACACTTTCATGTCTATAGCTCAGGCTGCAATCCTCTATTCTGTGGCTACTCTGGTGGTGGTGGGGCGGGGGGGAGAAAGCCTTCTTTTTAACTGGAAGTTAGTACCATAGCTAGAATGGTAATAAAACCCAGAAACTTAATGCCTTCATTTTCTTCTTGTCCTTATACAAAGTTGTCTGTCTTGAGCACAGGACAGCCACCTAAGTCACCAGGATGGCTATCAGTTTCAAAACTCCCATGTGATCCTCCTCATTGGTCTAATGTGATCCCTTCCACATCCATGGTCTGGCCAATTCTGGCCATGAGACCTCCACTCAGAGCTGACCAAATCCAGTGCTTGATTAAATTAAAATCCACACCTGGGAACTGTTTCTTAGGGAAGTTGGCTGTAAAGACTACATGTGTTGGAATGCCACTTAGATCATGATGGATTTCTATCTTTACTGTTTTCCATCAATGTCCCCTACTAAATACTTAAATTACAAAATTGGGTAATTCCCTTTTGTTTTGTTTTTACCTTTTTAATGTTTGTTTATTTATTTTGGAGAGAGAGGGAGGCAGAGTGTGAGCAGGGGAGGGGCAGAGAGAGAAGGAGACACAAAATCTGAAGCAAGCTTCAGGCTGTGAGCTGTCAGCACAGAGCCCAAGGCATGATTTGAACTCACAGACCATGAGATCATGACCTGAGCTGAAGTCGGATGCTTAAGCGACTAGGCCACCCAGGTGCTCTGGGTAATTCCCCTTTATTAAAACTTTTTTAATGTTTTCCATGGTTTAAAAATGGTGGGTTCTTCATGGCAAGGCACAGCCTTCAAGGCAAGGCAAGGCAAGGCAAGGCATGGCACAGTACTTTGGTCCATACACTGGCACCCATTTGTAGCCTAGGGTGTTTTGGGGAAGTGGAAGGATGTTAGAAACCCTCCTACAAGGCCTTTAGGGCAGGGCAGTGATCATAACAATTCTGTTCAAGGGACACCTCCAGTCACCTTGACTCCAGGAACTTCTGATATATCCTGTGTGGAACTCCACCCAGGAGTCGGGGGGAGGGTATTTTTTGGTAATGGACCTTCTCTACTTTTCTAGGAACATGGGATCCTCAGTGCCCAAGGATTCTCCCTTGGGGCACCTTTTAACCCACTGGAAACAATTCAAATTGCAAGATTTAAGGGGAAAATCTAACCTTTTTCTGTAATACTACGTGGCCTGAGTACTCCTTAGGAGATGGGGGAAAATGGTCCATTAACAGGACATTAAACTTCAATATGATCTATCTGTTAGATCTCTTCAGCAGGAAGCAGGGCAGGTGGATGGAGGTATCCCATGTCCAGCACTGCATGGCCCTAAATCAGCACTCTGACCTAAGGGCCTCTTGCAGAATGTGTTTGGCTAATCAATTCATTCCCGATATACTGGATGATAATTTTCTAAACAGGTCTCCTCTGAATGAATCCAGGTGCAGAGAAGAAACATAGACCATCCTTGATGAAGTGAACACTAACTCTCTCACTGTTCCTCCTAATAGACCCAGGTTACTGTAGCTGTATGTGGGGGCTTCTCCCTCATTTATTTCCTTGGCTAATGGCTATAATAATTGGAGCCAATTGTCTTTGGTAAGTCTACCTTGGGACAGGGACTTTAAGGAATATTCCCAAGCACCTGCCAAAACTCCTTTTGTTTCAGGGAAGATCCCAGTCTTCTCTGGCCTGACATGGACTTCCTGTTTCCACTTTAGTGGAAAGAAAAACCTGTCTTTTTATCTGTAGAAGTGGATGAGCTTTAGGACTGGGAGACTTCTTTCTCTGCTCTCTGGACTTTATCTACCTCCAGCCTTCTTGGTGGCACCTCACCTCTTCTGACTTCCCCTTCTTCTCCTCCTGTTTCTGTACAACCTAGGGTATGACCTACATAACTGGTTCCTAAACTATCTGAGTGCCTTGAAAGGGCGGGCCTATGCCGGCCGACTCCATCTTGTTCTGTGTCCTTCACCTTGACCACACCTCCTCCTCTTGAGTAACCACCCCCCCTCACCTGCCTAACAGGACTCGGACCCTTCCCCAGCCAATCAGCTGAGGCCACAGCCATTACCTCACTAACTGCCCCAATAAAACCTTTGTCCTTTTGAAACACGCTCTCTCTCCCCAGTATCTCACCGCTGCCTCGGTGCAGGTTGGGGATTGAGCTCGAGCTAGTTTGAATAAAGGCTCTTTTGCTTTTGCATCGGACTTGGCTCCCTAGTGGTCTTTGGGGATCACGAATTCTGGGCATAACAGCCTCTGGCACCATTGGCTCTTCTTCCTCCCCTCACTGTCAAGGAGCCCAGAGTATGCCATTGGACTTATACCACTTACTTCAGATTTCCCCACTGTTGCCCCCAGTAATAATTAACCATGGGGAACAAATTCATTGACTTTTAAAAGAGGATCCAGGTGGAATATAATTTGGTATTTAAACTAATTTAAGTTTGTTGGTTTAATTAAGATACATATAGCTTTAGAGTTATCAGCATTAAATATGAAACTTTTAGTCCACCAAAGTTTATTAAAAATCAAATCAGCTTATATTATCTCTGTTACTATTTGTCAGCAAAAGGATGACTTAAAATTATGGTTGATTTTGTCTGTCTCAAAGTTTTAATGGGTAATTTTTAAGATAGTTTTAAAAGTCTTTGGTAACCCGGTTCTTTAAAATTTTGCTTGGATGATAAATAAGATTAAATTTGTTGGACAACTAGAATCTTTCAAAAAGGATAGAGTGAGACACATTGATTACTGAATGCAGGTTGATTCTTTTGGCTTCTTATTGAAGAAAAAATGAGAAAACATGTTTTCTGGGTTTGTTAGAACACATGTTTTCTGATTAATAGATTCATAAATTTACCATGTAAAGAATTCTGGTGTAACCATTCACAATTGGTTGCTACTTACTTTAACTGGAGATGAAGTCTTATAAGAGTTAAGATTCTTTTGTTAAATGTGATTAAGACTTATGGAAATAAGGGAAGCAAATCTGAATCTAAAAATTGTTGTAGAAGGTTTATGAAGGGAAATTTTTGGAAAAGAATTTTATATGGGGTCAGAACTAAAGGTAACATGAATGTATTTTAAAAGTACACTGGCATAAGATTGAAATTATTCTTTTCTCTCTGTTCAAAAAACAGTTTCTTCAATTGTTGATCAGCTCTTGATGAGAAAATGTAAATGAGGGGTACTTGGGTTACTTAGTTGTTTAAGTGTCCGGCCTCAGCTCAGGTCATAATATCACAGTTTATGAGTTCAGGCTCTGTGTCAGGCTCTGTGCTGACATTGTGGAGCCTGGAGCCCTCTTCAAGTTTTGTGTCTCCCTCTTTCTCTGCCCCCCCCACCCCGTTCATGCCATCTCTCTCTGTCTCAAAAATAAATAAACAGCAAAAAAAATGTAAGAAAATGTAAAATGACATTTTTTTGTCTGCCCAAAAAACCAAAACTTTTATGTTTTGTTTCTATAAAGGCTTTGATTACTTAAAGTTAAAACATCTCTAAATTAAAAGAGCTAAGTTTTACTAACAACTATATAACTTTGTTTATTTGCCCTTGGAATCTCTTATTGCCATCTTGCTTACATGAATAACTAAGTTTTAAGTTCTGCAAAAATGTGTAATCCTATTTAAGCATGTGCTTTACAACTTTCTGAGGTCTTTTTAACAAACTTCCATGGGATTTAAATTGTAAATGAAATCTCTTTGACTAATTAAGCCTTTTTTTTTGGTATGTTAAATAAGTTTGGAAGTACTGTTAAACAAATAATAAGGCTTAGGTTACATTTGGGTCAAAGCTACCACTATTCCAAGGATTATATGCAACTTCTAAAGTTTTAATATGGTTTGGTATAAGGCCATCACTTCATATTCTGATTGTTGAAGTGCTGTGTCACAGAAATAATTGGATTTGCTTGCCAGCTATATTGGAACCTCTCATCAGATCTTTAGCCATGTCCATTTTTTAGTCTTTTGTCATTAAAATTGTTGTCCTTATTCTCTTGTGAAACATATTTCATCTTCAAGGAGACTCATAAAAAGGGCTTTTGACAAATGCAGGTTTTTTTATATCTTTAAAATTGGGAAAAATTGAGGAAGGAGTGAATATGGCAGAGCAGTATGGGGACACTGAGCTTGTCTCCTTGAAACACAGCTAGATCAACATCAAAAAATTTTGAGCACTTAGGAAATTGACCTCAGGATTAATGCAACAATCTGCATAATTTAAGCAAGAGATATAGGCAGGTACACAGTGCAGAAAGGTGAATTGGGAAGAGAAATGCCACAGTGTCATTGAGGGTAGGGAGCCATTTTCTCAGAGAGAGGGCAGAGAAAGAGAAGGCAGAGAGAATACAGCACATTGAAATCATGCAAGAAGATCATACAAGAAAAGCACTCCCTCTAAAAGTAGCTGTAGAGGAAGAGAGAAAGAGTAAAAGCACTTACAGATGATTGGGCAAGACATCTGTTCCCCAAAACCATTGATGGGGATAAATGAGAGGATTTCAATACATCCAGTTTTTTGTAAACAGTGGAGTGTAGAGTCTGAAGTTTTTTGTTTTTTGTTTTTTTTTTTAATTTTAACATTTTATTTATTTTTGAGACAGGGAGAGACAGAGCATGAACAGGGGAGGGTCAGAGAGAGGGAGACACAGAATCTGAAACAGGCTCCAGGCTCTGAGCTGTCAGCACAGAGCCCGACGCGGGGCTCGAACTCACGGACCGCGAGATCATGACCTGAGCCGAAGTCAGCTGCTTAACCGACTGAGCCACCCAGGCACCCCTAGAGTCTGAAGTTTCAAAGCTCAGTGGCTGGCAGTGCTCTGGCGAGGAAGCAGTGTGAATCCCCAGGAATGGGCAGTATGGTCTAGGGGGAGTGTTTGTGGCACAGGGAGAAGCAGCTCCCCTGCTTGGGGTGCATTTGGTAGAGGCAATACGGCCTCTTATGGGGCAGAAGTACTGGCAGGCTCCAGGGAGCTGCCACATATACTGGTATAGGAAAAAAGATACCACCTGAGGGCACCAAACCCTGTTGCTGACTGTTTGTTGCAATTTACCATAAACTCTGAGCCTTTGAGGCTGTGCAGCCACATTGACATTTCCTGGGATAAGTCAGTACCAATAATTGCTCAGTGAGACCCTCTCCCAGATGATCAGCAGGGGTCCACGACTCGGAGGTCTCTTAAGTGTGGGATTTTGAAGCACAACCCCATCTGAGATAAAACTCTGGAGGGAGACACCTGGCAGGCAGACAGCTTGGACACAAACAGGGTAAAGGTGGGGAGCAGATGGAAGCCTGAGACAAAGGAGGGGTGATTAATCCAGAATCTGTGAGAGTGCAAAATTTCTGCTCCAGAGACTAGAGGACAGGGTGAACCAGTTTTCACCTCTATCCTACCCTAACTGATCAACCCAAGTGAGCTAAGCAGTGCCACTAAGTGGAGAATGGACCCTTACACCAAGCCTTGCCCATCTGTACCCTCCAGGAACATCCCGTAGAAGAACAGCACAAATCCTCACCACTCACTTAGTCTAAGGATCATAATGTGCTGCAAAGTTTCAGTTCTAGGGGAAAATGGATCTAGCTTCATTTGGGTTTCATTTTGTTTGCTTGTGCATTTGTTTGTTCATTTTCTTTGCTTCTGTTGTTTTTTTAAGTTGTTTATTTTTCTTTCTTTTCTTTTTCTTTCTCGGGTACAGAAAAAGCAAATGTTGTATTCTATTTTATTTTTTCATATTTTATTTTATTCTATATTATATTTTTAAAAATTTAATTTTAAATTTCTTTTTATTTATTTATTTTTCTTTTCTTCTCTTTGTCTCTTTTCTACCAAGTTTTTCTTAACAAATAGATTGAAACATGGCTAGGATGTAGCTTACTTTATTTCATTTGTTTTGTTTTGTTTTTAATTTGTTTTTAATTTTTTAATTAACTTTTTTCTCTTCCTCCAAAATAACAAGACATAGAAAGTCACTTCAAAATAAAAAACAGGAAGAAATGACAGCCAGGGAGTTAATCAACACAGATATAAGTAAGTTGTCTGAACCAGAATTTAAAACCACAATTATAGGAATACTAACTGGCTTTAAAAAAGGCATAGAAGACACCAGGGAAATCTTTGTGTAGAGATAAAAGAACTTAAATCTAGTCAAGTTGAAGTTAAAAATGCTATAATTGAGACATAATGTTAACCCTTTAACATTGCCACAATGACAAGGATGGATGAAACAAAGCAGTGAATCAGTAATATAGAAGATAAAATTATGGAAAATAAAAAAGCTGGGAAAAAAAGGAAAACAAAGGCAAAAAGGTCATAATACAAGACTTAGAGAACTCAGAATGGAAGGACAGATAAAGACTTTCCCAGAGAAACAAAAAGTAAAGGAGTTCATGACTACTAAACCAACCCTGCAAGAAATTTTAAGGGGGACTCTTTGAGTGGAGAAAAAACAAAACAAAACAAAAGACCACATGTAACAAAGACTAGAGGACCAGAGAACATCACCAGAAGCACCAACTCTACAGTCAACACAATGGCACTACATTCATGTCTCAATAATCACTCTGAGTGTAAATGGAATAAATGTTCCAATCAAAAGTCACAGGGTATCCGAATGGATAAAAGTGCAAGGTCCATCTATATACTGCCTACAAGAGACTAATCTTAGACCTAAAGACACCTTCAGAATGAAAGTGAAGGGATGGAGAATCATATATGATGCCAATGATCATCAAAAGAAATCTGGAGTAGCCATACTTATATCACACAAACTAGATTTCAAAACAAAGACAATAACTAGAGACAAAGAAGGGCACTATATCATATTTACAGGGTCTATCCACCAAGATTTAACAATTGTAAGTATTTATGCCCCTAACTTGAGAGCACCCAAGTATCTAAATCAATTAATCAAAACCGTGAAGAAACCTATTGATAATAATACAATAATAGTAAGGGACTTTAATACTCCACTTACAACAATTGACAGATCATCTAAGCAGAAACTAAAGAAGGAAACAATGGCTTTGAATGACACACTGGACAGGATGGACTTAAAAGATATGTTAGAAAATTTCGTACTAAAGCAGCAGGATACACATTCTTTTCGAGTGCACATGGAACATTCCCCAGAATAGATCACATACTGGGTCACAAATCAGCCCTCATTAAGTACAAAAAGACTGAGATCATTCCATACATATTTTCAGACCAGCAATTGCAATAATAGATATTTACTCAAAGGATACAAAAAAGCTGATTTTAAGGGGACACATACATCCCAATGTTTATAACAGCAGTATCAACAATAGTCAAATTATGGAAATAGCCCAAATGTCTTTGACTGAAGAATACATAAAGAAGATGTGGTATAAACACACACACACACACACACACACACACACACACACACACACACAATGGAATATTACTCAGTGATTAAAAAGAATTAAATCTTGCCATTTGCAACAATGTGGATGGAACTAGTGTGTATTATGCTAAGTGAAATTAATCTGTCAGAGAAAGAGAAATATCTTATTATCTCACTCATGTGGAATTTAAACAAAACAGGTGAATATAGGGGAAGGGAAGGAAAAATAAAATAAGATAAAAACAGAGAGGAGACAAAGCATAAGAGACTCTTAAAATAACTCTTAAGAGACCCTTAAGAGAACAAACTGAGGGTTTCTGGGTGGGAGTTGGGTGGGGGGATAGGCTAAATGAGTGATGGCATTAAGGGGGAACTTTTTGGGATGAGTACTGGGGGTGATATGTAAGTGATTCACCACTAAATTCTACTCATGAAACCAATACTACATTATATGTTAACTAACTTAAATTTAAATTAAAAATAAAATCATGGACTTTGTAAAAAAATAGTAAAAATTTTCAGACCTAACTAAATGCCACATTCAAATTGAAAGGAATTAGTAACATGGAGCTAAATAAATTAAGGAAGAGGATTATAGTTTTTGTCACTCTTGTTTGAAACTCTTGTTTGAAACATTGCTTCTTCTCTAATATTTTCTCTTTCAGATGAAGGACATTTTTCTCTTAAGACAACCATGATTTACAGAAATGTGATAAAATATTCATCTGTAAACAAACTGAAGCATTTAACTTTCATCACTACCTAAAACCTCTGAAATTCAAAAACTTTTGGTGAATGTTCTTCCTTTGGTGACAGTCATAGTTATTTGCATAAGTTCCATAAGAATCTGTTCTCCTTATAACAGGACACCTTTGGAAAGGTTGGTCATTTTACCAAGGCTTTCACTGGAATGTTATATTTGAGAGAAATGCATAGACTCAGATATGATCATACAGCTTTTAGGAACTAAAGTTGACTTTATGAAGCAGGAAGCCAGTGGAGACCCTTAGAAATGGTTGGCCTGATACCTTGCTTACAGAGGTTCCAGCAGCCTTACCAGGTGAGTAAAGAGTGTCACCTCCTGCCGGGTGCAGGAATCTCAGGACCTTTTGGACACCTCAAGAAGATGTATCTGCCCAAATCTAGTTATTGAGGGCATGTCTGATGGCAAGCACTTGGCTTGGCTTCTGGCCTGGAGAGGCTACTAAGCGTTTGATATAGAGATTCTTTACAACAAATTCCAGCAAAGCAAATTTTAAAAGATCTATATGATCAATCACTATTCTTGCTGACCTTATGGAAATAATTAGGCCACGTTTGTTAAAATTGGACTTGTTTTAGAAATGAATTAGTCTTGATTTGGAAATGAGGGTAATTAGAGAAAAAATATGTTTCAATAGCACACCTTTGTAGCTTTTAAATTTTAATACTATTTATTATAAAGTAGACTAGAATCTAAATTCTTCTGGTTTCCTCAAATATTTGGCTATGGTTCTCCAACTAAGGTTTCCAAACTTCTTCCATTCTCTTGACTTATATTCATTAACAACAAAAACTGTCTTTTTCCTAAAAACCCTAAAACTGATGCTGGACAACTTGAAGTAAACTTCAGAGAAATAAGCTCATGTATAGACCATCTTCTTGCTTGTTATTCTGTGGGGATAATAACAAGACCCACGGACATTTGATTATTTGAACAACCAGAAAATGGGATAGATTCCCCCAATGGTTGTATCTGAAAAGCCTTTTCTCAGTGTAGACCTATCAATAGATAATTACTATAGTACTTTATTAAATTATTCACTTGAGGGCAGGTTAATTCATAAATCTCTAAATGAATACACAAGCTATATCCTCCCTAAACCTGATCTGACAGTTACTAGCAGCCCACCCCATATAAACACAGGAGGCACGGTTTATTTAAAGAATTGAAGGCCTAATACAGCAGGGAATTTAACTCCAAAATGAAAAGACTCTTAACAGATCATATTATGTGTTCTCACAGCCATAAAATTAGAAGGACATTACTCATGGACTCATATATCAATAATTAAACGTGTATCTTCCTCACAGGAATCCAGTGTGGCAGCTAACGTGCCTTTTTATTCCTGTGAAACTGCAGAAGGCCTCAAACTTCTCCTCAAAGGAAAATGATGGTTGTATCTTTCTTTTTCATTCTCCTTTCCCCAAGTTATACTGACAATTCCTTCTTGAAATGGACCATCAAAAGGTTCACCAGAGACCTTAAACTAGAAAAACTCATCTGATTCCCACTGCCTGTTCCCACTCCATTTGAGGATGCTTCAATCCTGACATCTAAAAATCTTCTTACTAGCAGTACTTGAGACTCAGACACTGGGTTTATAATTTGCTCTAACCATTAACCTATATTTTTATTTTGTCTCTATAAAGATACCTCTTATTAATTACCTGATTACTTACTAAACAAAATAGTATATGATGGCTAAAATGACTTGCTACACAATTAAGCCACACCGATTCTCAAAATGGCATTAGATATTTTAACTGTTGCACAAGGTGGAACACGTGCTAGCCTGAAAACAGAATGTTGTGGGGGTGCCTGGGTGGCTCAGTCGGTTAAGCATCCGACTTCGGCTCAGGTCATGATCTCGTGGTCTGCAAGTTCGAGCTCCACGTCAGGCTCTGAGCTGATGGCTCAGAGCCTGGAGCCTGCTTCCGATTCTGTGTCTCCCTCTCTCTCTGCCCCTCCCCTGTTCATGCTGTGTCTCTCTCTGTCTCAAAAATAAACGTTAAAAAAAATTTTAGAAAAATAAAAAAAAATAAAAAAAGAAAACAGAACGTTGTGTATCTATTCCAGATATCACAAAAATGTAACAGGATTGCAAAGAGATGTAGATACTCAAATTCAAACTTTAAACAATCTCTTTCCTTTAATGATTGGTTAAACTCTTGAACTGAAGGAAGATTTTGGTCAACTATCAAAGGTCTTTTTTTCAGGCCTCTGTTTCTCATAATAATATTAATCTTGTTTTGTTTTCTGCTGGTGTCTCCCTGTCTGGTGCAAAGACTCCTTCATTGACATAACTTCCATGAGGCAGATGATTGTTCCTACTCAAGGAGGTTAATATATGTTGTCTACCTTGAATTGGCTGCCTCTGCCTCTGGTAATTCTTATATACAAATTCCTCAAATGACCAACATTGACCCATAGGTAGGGACTTCTCTATACCACTATTCAGCAGGAAAAAGTTACAGAAGAGACATTCCTCCCTGAACAGACTTAATGATTTAAGGGTCAAAATTGTTCAGTGGGGAACGGTATGGAGAACAAAGGCAAAAGAAATGTAGATGAAATTAAATCTCTTTATAACCTGCAGCCCATTGACAATTACTTGAGTCAGGCAGAGTATGATATTCCTCCAGGAACACAACTGTCTTAATATTAATGCCTTGATAGAAGCAAAAACAACCTTAGCTTGACAATGGCCACACCTCCAGCATCCTGTAAATCTTCTTTAGCATATTAAAATCCTTTTGTAAACTTCCTGTGTCTTTAACTGCTTCAATTCCAAAGTAAATAATCAATTGCTCACAATTGCAGCTATTTCTGCCAGGGGTCCTGTTCCCATGCTTTAATAAAACCACCTTTTCCCGCCAAAAATATCTCAAGAATTCTTTCTTCGCCACTGGCTCATGGACTCAAACTTCAACCTACAACAAATATATACATGTAACTTAGTAAACACTTTTTTTAGAGTTTAAGGTAATGATATTCAGGTACAAAAAATTCTCGTGATTAAACAACTACCAAGTTAAATTTTAAAATAGCTAGAATAGATGGATAACAAGTTTCTTAGGCAGAGATCAACAAACCACAAGGCAAAGGATAAATCAAGCCTGTTGCCTACTTTTGTATAGCCCATAGGCTAAGAAATATTTTTACATGTTTAAATGTTGGAAAATTCAAAAGAAGAATATATCATGACATATGAAAATTTTGAAATTAGAATTTCAGTGCCAATAAGTAAATTTTGACTGTAATACAGCCATGTTTATTTGTTTACATATTATCATCACTTGTTTTTTGTCCAAATTTTATTTAAATTCTATAAGTTAACATACAGTGCAATATTGGTTTCAGGATTAGAATTCAGTGATCCATCACTTACACACAACACCCAGTTGCTCATCATTACCAGTGCCCTCAATAATACCAATCATCCATCTACCCATCTCCCACCTCCATCCCTCCATGAACCTTTAGTTTGTACCCTACCTTTGAGAGTCTCTCATGGTTTGTTTACCCTTTCTTTCTTTTTCCCCCTTTTATATGTTCATCTCTTTAATTTCTTAAATTCCATTCCATTCTCTGAATGAATTATTTCATTTGGCATAATACAATCTATCTCCATCATTGTTGCAAATGAGAAGATTTCATTCTTTTTGATGGCTGAGTAATATTCCATTGAATATATATACCACTTCTTTATCCATTCATCAGTCACTGGACATTTGTGCTGTCTCCATAGTTTGGCTATTTAAAAAAATTAACATTTATTTATTTTTGAGACAGAGAGAGAGCATGAACAGGGGAGGGTCAGAGAAAGAGGGAGGCACAGAATCTGAAACAGGCTCCAGGCTCTGAGCTGTCAGCACAGAGCCTGACGCGGGGCTCAAACCCACGGACCATGAGATCATGACCTTAGCCGAAGTCGGACGCTTAACCGACTGAGCCACCCAGGCACCCCAATAGTTTGGCTATTTTTGACAATGTTGCTATAAACATCAGGGTGACTGTATCCCTTCGAATCAGTATTTTTGTATCCTTTGCATAAATACCTAATAGTGCAATTACAGAATTGTATGGTAGTTTTATTATGAACTTTTTGAGGAACCTCCATACTGTTTTCCAGAGTGGCTTCACCAGTTTGAATTCCCACCAACCAGGCAAGAGGGTTCCTCTTTCTCCACTTAATTGCCAATATTTCTTATTATGTTAATTTTGGTAATTCTGACAGGTGTGAGGTGGTATCTCATTGTGGTTTTGATTTGTATTTCCCTGATAATGAATGATGTTGAGCATCTTTTCATGTGTCTGTTAGCCATCTCAATGTCTTCTTTGGAAAAGTGTCTATACATGTCCTCTGCCCATTTCTTCACTGGATTTGTTTTTTTTTTTTGGGGGGGGAGGTTGAGTTTGATAAGTTCTTTATATATTTTGAATACTAACCCTTTATCCAATATGTAATTTGCAAATATCCTCTCCCATTCTGTAGTCTACTTTTTAGTTTTGTTGATTATTTCCTTCACTGTGCAGAAGCATTCTGCTTCAATGAAGTACCAAAGGTTCATTTTTGCTTCTGTTTCCTTTGCCTCTTGTGACGTGTCTAATAAGAAGTCACTACAGAAGGGTCCAAGAGGTTGCTGTCTGTGTTCTCTTCTGAGATTTTGATTGTTTCCTGTCTCACATTTAGGTGTTTTATCCATTTTGAATTTATTTTTGTGTATGTTGTAAGAAAGTGGTCCAGTTTCATTTTTCTGCATGTCACTCTCCAGTTTTCCCAACACCTTTTGTTGAAGAGACAGTCTTTTTTCCATTGGACATTATTTCCTGCTTTGTTAAAGATTGGTGTCCATGTAGTTGTGGTCTCATTTTGGATTTTCTATTCTGTTACATTGATCTATGTGTTTATTCTTGTGCCTGTACCATAGAGTCTTGATGACTACAGCTTTGTAGTATAACTTGAAGTCCAGAATTGTATTGCCTCAAGTTTTGTTTTTCTTTTTCAGGATTGCTTTGGCTATTCAGGGATTTTTGGTTCCTTACAAATTTTAGGATTGTTTGTTATAGCTCTGTGAAAAATGCTTATCGTGTTTGATGAACATTGCATTAAATATGTAGATGGCTTTGGGTGGTAATGACATTTTAACAATATTTGTTCTTCCAGTCCATGAGCGTGGAATGCTTTTCCATTTCCTTATGTCATCTTTAATTTCTTTCATAAGTTTTCTATAGTTTTCAGAGTACAGATATTTTACCTCTTTAGTTAGGTTTATTCCTAGGTACCTAATTATTTTTGGTGCAATTGCAAATTAGATACATTCCTTTATTTCTCTTTCTGCCTCTTCATTATTGGTGTATTGAAATGCAACCGATTTCCATACATTGATTTTATATCTGATATCTTTGATGAATTTGTGTGTTAGTTCTAGCAAAATTTTGGTGGAGTGTTTAGTGTTTTCTTAATTTTTTTTAATGTTTATTTATTTTGAGAGAGAGAGACAGATACAGTATGAGTGGGAGAGGGGAAGAGAGAGAGAGGGAGACACAGAATCCGAAGGGGGTTCCAGGCTCTGAGCTGTCAGTACAGAGCACAATGTGGGGCTCAAACCCAAAAACTGTGAGATCATGGCCTGAGCTGAAGTTGGAAGCTTAATTCATTGAGCCACCCAGGTGCTCCTAGTGTTTTCTAGATAGAGTATCATGTTCTCTACAAATAGTGGAAGTTTGACTCCTTTCTTGCCAATTTGGATGCCTTTCATATTTTTTTGCTGTCTGATTGCTGAGGCTAAGACTTGCAGTGCTATGTTAAATATCAATGGTGAGAGTGGACATCCTTATCTTGTTCCAGAGTGGGTATCCTTGTCTCATTCCTGATTGTAGGGGAAAGGCTCTCAGTTTTTTCCCATCGAGGATAATATTAGCTGTGAGTCTTTCATATCTGGCCTTTATAATGTTGAAGCATGTTCCATCTATCCATACTTGTTGAGGGTTTTTATCCTCAAGTTAGGGGTGCCTAGGTGGCTTGGTCAGTTGAGCATCTGACTTCAGCTCAGGTCATAATCTCAAAGTCTGTGAGTTTGAGCCCTGCATCGGGCCCTGCGCTGACAGCTCTGAGCCTGGAGCCTACTTCGGATTCTATGTCTCCCTCTCTCACTGCCCCTCCCCTGCTCCTGATGTGTCTCTCTCACTCTCAAAAATTAATAAATGTTAAAAAAAGAAAGGAAGTTATATTTTGTCAAAAGCTTTTTCTGCATCTATTGAGAGGATCATATGGTTTGTATCCTTTCTTTATTAATGTGGTATATCACGTGGGTTGGTATGCAAATATTGACACAGCCCTGTGGCCCAGGGATAAATCCCACTTGATTGTGGTGAATAATTCTTTTAATGTACTGTTGGATTCAATTTGCTAGTATCTGATTGAGAACTTTTGCAACCATGTTCATCAGGGATATTGGCCTGTATTTCTCATTTTACTTCAGTCTTTGTCTCATTTTCAATCAAGATAATGCTGGCCTTTTAGGATGATTTGGAAGTTTTTATTCCATTTCTATTTGTTGGAGTAGTTTGAGAAGAAGAGATGCTAATTCTTCTTTAAAGGTCTGGTAGACTCCCCCTGGGAAGCCATCTGGTCCTAGACTCTTGTTGTTGTGATATTTTTTTACTACTGTTTCAATTTCTTTGGTGATCATGGGTCTGTTCAAATTTTCTATTTCTTCCTTTGTCAGTTTTGGTAGTTTAAACGTTTCTAGGAAATTATCCATTTCTTCCAGGTTGCCCAGTTTGTTGGCATATAATTTTTCATAATATTCTTTTATAATTGTTTGTATATCTGAAGTGTTGGTTGTTATCTCTCCCCTTTCATTCATAATTTTATTTATTTGTGTCAATTTTTTTTCTTTTTGATAAGTCTGGCTAGGTGTTTATCAATTTTATTAATTTTTTGAAGAACCACCCCTTAGTTTCATTGATCTCTTCTACTGTTTCTTTTTTGTTGTTGCTTATTTGTTTCTATATTCTTTATTTCTGCTCTTGTCTTTATTATTTCCCTTCTTTTCCTGGCTTTAGGCTTTACTTGCTGTTCCTTTTCTAGCTCTTTAGATATAAGGTTAGGTTGTATTTTAAGACCTTTTTTGCTTCTTCATGTAGGCTTGTATTGTAATATGCTTCCCTCTGAGGACTGCCTTTGTTGCATCCCAAAGGTTTTGGAGTGTCATGTAATCATATTCAATTGTTTACATGTACTTTTTAATTTCTTCTTTAATTTTTTGGTTAACCCATTCATTCTTTAGTAAGATGTTATTTAATCTCCATGTATTTGTAGTATTTCCAGTTTTTTTTTCTCTTGGTTGATTTCAAATTTCATAGCATTGTGGTCTGAAAATACATATGGTATGATTTCAATCATTTGTACTTGTTGAGGCCTGATTTGTGATTGAGTATTGATCTATTCTGGAGAATGTTCCATGTGCACTCGAAAATAATGTGTATTCTGCTGCTTTATGATGAAATGTTCTGAATATATTTAAGTCCATCCGGTCCTGTGTGTCATGAAAAGCCATTGTTTCCTTCTTGATTTTCTGTTTAGATGACCTGTCCATTTCTGTAAGTCTCATATTAAAGTCCCCTACTATTATTGTCAATGAGGTTTTTTTATGTTTGTGATTAACTGATGTATATATTTGGGTTTCTCCAAGTTGGGGGTATAAAGATTTACAATTGTTAGATCTTCTTGAAGGATAGACCCTTAATTATGATATCATCTCTAGTTACAGTCTTTGGTTTTAAATCTAATTTGTCTGATATAAGTATAGCTATTCCAGCTTTCTTTTGGTGTTCATTAGCATGTTAAATGTTTCTCCATCCTCTCCCTTTCAATCCACTAATATCTTTAGGTCTAAAATGAGTCTCTTGTAAGCAGTGTATAGATGGGACTTGTTTTTTTATCCATTTTGACACAATATATCTTTTGATTGGAGCATTTAGTCCATTTACATTCAGAGTGGTTATTGAAAGGCATGAGTTTGTGTCACTGGGTTGCCTGTAAAGTTCATGTTTCTGGTGCTGTTCTCTGTTCCTTTCTAATCAATGTTGCTTTTGGTCTTTTTCCCCGTACTCAGACCCCCCCCCCCAATATTTCTTGCAGGGCTGGTTTAGTGGTCATGAACTGCTTTAATTTTTGTTTGGGAAACTTTTTTTTTAATCTCTCCTTCTATTCTGAATGGCAGCCTTGCTGAATAAAGTATTCTTGGTTGCATATTTTTCCCATTCAGCACATTGAAGTATAATGCCACTCCCTTCTGACATGCCAAGTTTCTGTGGACAGATCTACTGTAAACCTGATCTGTCTTCACTTGTATTTAAATATATACATTTTTTTTTTACCTTGCTGCTTTCAGGATCCTTTCCTTGTCTGTGTATTTTGTGAATTTGACTATCATATGCCTTGGTAATGGTTGCTTTTTGTTGAATTTAATGGGATTTCTCTGTGTTTCTTGGATTTTGATATCTGTGTCCTTTCCCAGCTTAGGGGAGATTTCAGCTATAATTTGTTCAAATAAACCTCTGCCCTATTTTCTCTCTTTTCATCTTCTGAAACTCCTATGATATAAATGTTATTCCATTTTAATATTCTTCTGAGTTCTCTAAGTCTACCTTTGTGATCTACTTTTGTTTCTCTCATTTTTTTCCAGCCTCATTATTTTCTATAATTTTATCTTCTCTATTACTAATTCATTCCTATGCCTCATCCATCCTCACTGTCTTGGCATCCATTTGAATTTGAATCTCAGTTATAGTATCATTAATTCTTGTCCTCACAGACATGCAGTCACTCACCCCTCCTGTATCTCTGGTTTACTTCTGCTCCCTGCCTTTCCCCAATCTGTGTTTGAGCTTTCCACCTGCCAGGAGGGGCCTCCCTCCAGAATTTTATCTCAGGCACAGTTGTGTTTCAAAATCCCACACTTCAGAGACCTCCACACCTCAGACCCATTCTGATGCTCTGGGGGAGGTTCTCACCACACTGTGGTCAGTACCAGCTTGTCCCAGAAAACATTTGCCTGACCATACAGAGGCAGCAGCTCAGAGATTTTGGTAAATCACAACAACCAATGCCAGGTTTGCTGCCCTCATCCGGTGTCTTTGTTCCTATACAGGTGAATGGAACAGCTCTATGTTGCTTGCTGGGTGTTTTGCCAGTAGAGAGGCTGTGTCACCTGTACCGAATGCACTCCAAGGAGAGACACTTCTCTCTATGCAATCCAGGGGATCCTCACACCATGATGCATGTTCCAGTGGCTCTGCCTTGCTTCCTCACTGGAGCACTGCCAGACAGTGAGCTCCAAAACATCAGACTCTGCACTCTGCTGTCTATTTAAAAAACAAACTGGCAATATGGTAACACTCTCATTTTTCCAGTCAATGGTTTTACAGAACAGTTTTCTTGTGCAATCCCCTGCACGTGTTTTCACTCTTTCTCTCCAGTTACTTTCAGGGTGAATGGTTTTCATTTTCAAACCTGATGTATTGCTCAATATCCCCCTAATTCTCCCCTCTGCAAAAAAGGCTCCCACTTCTCTGCAGCACTGTGGCTCTTCTCTCCCCCACTTCACCTCTCCACACCACGTACCTGCCATATTGTCTCCCTCAAATTATGCAGATTGTTCTGGTAATCCTCATCTCAGCTGCCTAGATGTTGAAAATGGTTCAATATTGATCTAGATGTGTTTAAATGATGATACAAGTCCAGGGTCCCCTTATTACTCCACCATCTTAATTAAGAACTGTCATTGCTTGTTTTAATACTATGATTTAATAGCTGAGCTTTTGCCCCAGAAAATATATGGCCCATAAAATCTAAAACATTTATAATGTGTCCCTTTACAAACAGGGTTTGCCAATCCCATCTTACACTGATAGTCTTAATTATCAACTGGCTTCAGTAGGCTTTTGACAGAACCTGGGTATCATCATTAGTTTTAATCCTGAGAATTTTTAACAGAAGAAGAGTGGGAAGCACATGCTATGAAAATCTAGGGATTATGTTGTATTCTCTTCCTCTAGGAGGCATACCCAACCACTGCACTGAATTGAGTCACAGGTATGTCAGAGAGTGGGACAAACCTTCTGAAGATAACAGCTATGATTGCTCCTATCCCTGTGCCTGAGAAAGCACTTGGGTGAGACTCAGAAATTTTTTGACAGTAGTTGAAAGGACTTGTATTTGCCCACCTCAATAAAAATCCTAAAAAAAAAATCCTATGTAACCATTTTAGCAGATTTTTTGACATATAATCTCCTAATTACCATTCACCACACTCACTGAGTGAGCACTCATCGGGTAAGCATACATTGGAGTGGGCACTAGCCTAGAGTACTCTCAGGGGGCCACTTCTGGCATGAAACCACAACCTTTCAAGCTGGAGCAATAGTGATCAGTGTCCACTGTTCTCACAAGTGCTGTGCCCAAAGTAGAGCTTTTGTTCCATGAGTCAGGGCTGGGTAAAATAAGGAAGCCCCTTTCTCAATTGCAATCACCCATGACTTAGCCTGAGCAACTTGTAGCTGGTGGCAGAATGAAAAATATTGATACCTTGCTCCTCCTAGGAAGAAAACCCTCCATCTGGGTGCCATGTTCTTGGCTACAGCAATCTAGAATGTAGTCCCTGCCTTGTTGACCTGGGAGGTGGGAGAAGGAGGTAGTAGTTTTAATGCAGATAGATGTTTCTTTATTTTCTGTTCACCCTTAAGACCATTTCCAGAAGCCTTAAATGGTTAGATTAAAAAAAAAAAACAGTTTTCACCAGTTCACTAAATCCAGCCTCTTTAATGCAATATTGATTAGAATTATTTTGTGATTGAGCAATAGTTTCTTTTTATAAAAAGAATCATTTAATATTTCTGGACCTTAGTTTCCATCAGTATAAAATGAGGAAGCTGGTGTAAAATAAGGCTTTTTAAACTCCAAATTACTATATTTTTCTATTTTAATACTGCTACAAATACATAAAATTAAATAACTCAGCTTATGCCACAAATTCAATGAAGAAAAAATGGTGAAAATAGTTTTTGATTTATGCCAAATAATATAAAATAAGTAGCTTTCCTTAAGTAATCCAGACTTTGAGTAAGAGAATACAGAAAAATTGCCTATTGATTCTTCAAACCATGCTCTTTTATCATGGGAGGGATATAAATTGTTGAAAGAAAGAAGTGCTACATGGGGTATTTCTTGTTTATTTTATTTTATTTTTTTAAGAAAATAGAGCTGATTTTGGCTTTCTAAAATGTATTGACTCTCTTCCTAAGTTTTAATAATAAGCAACAGGACTTTTGTTAAATTTAATTTTCTCTTGTATGACAGTTTATGAGTTAAAAAATACCCTCTTGTGTTTGCTATCAAAACCATATATAGCTTGTTTAGTGAGGGGGGGTTAATGAGGGAAAAACTTATCTTAATGATTAAAATACATACCTCAGATTGGGTAGCAGTATTCCCTAAAATAATTCATTCTATGAAATTTAATGTGGGAGTGGAACTTTAAAGAGAAATGTACAGTTTAAATATTATTCTGGTTGGAATGTAAGGGCATTACTTATCAACAATTGATATTATGTCCACTACATAGAAGCCTAGAAAATGAATTATTTTGCTTACCAATTCTATAGTACTAAAATAGAATTCATTCTTATAATTTCCACACCTATGAATGTAAAAATACCCTATATTTTATTTGGCCTTTTGAAATAGAAACAGCATTCTCTCTAGTAGGAAGATATTTTCTATTGTATTTCAACATTTTTTAAACGTCTATTTATTTTTGATAGAGAAAGAGACAGAGTGCAAGCAGAGACACAGAATCCAAAGCAGGCTTCAGGCTCTGAGCTGTCACCATAGAGCCTGACACAGGGCTCAAACTCATGAACCCTGAGATCATGAACTGAGCTGAAGTTGGATGCTTAACTGACTGAGCCACACAGGTGCCCCTGAACATATTTTTAGATGTATGTAAGCATGTTTTGTAATAGACTTGTGAATAGTATAAACAATTTGTAAAATATATCCCGCAGAGAACTTCCAGTTTCAGTTCCAACATGTAGAGAGATTGGAGTCATAAGTCCTGTCCTTACAGTAAGAGAAAACTTTTCTTGGATATATCATAAAATTGAGGTAGCAGGGTAACCTATACCCCACAAATCTGGAGATATAGGTGAATCTAGAGAGTCAGAGCCAAGATCTGTTTACCTAGAACAGAAGCTACTAGAGCCATAAACATGTAGGATCACTTAAATAGTAATTTTAATAAATTGCTGGAGGCTGAATGTGGATTTCACGAGAATGAGAAACTTGTGGGAGTGGTATCCTTACATATTTTTGACCGATATCTCCAGAAATACTACCAGGTTCTTACAGTACAGTAATGAGAAAAAGTACCGCTTGGCTTTAGCAGAGGGAGGGTATGAGTACTCATTGTGAAATGCACCAGACTTTTTTTTTTAATATATATAACAAAGGATTACCTACCATCCAGGGGAAATCATATCATAGTAGAGTGTTATCTCAGAAACCTGGGGGAAGGACATACTTTTCATTCAAACATGTGGATTTTTTTTTAATTTTAAGGAAAATGGCAAGAAATCAATGTATTTATAAAACAAGACAAAACTGAGGGAGAGCAAGCTCTGTAGCTAAGGAATATATCTTAGTCTTAACTACCAGAAATTGCATAAACCTTTTACAATGCTTAAAAAAAAGACCCACAATCAGGAGCTCAGTAATTTACAACCAATTTAGGTAAACCAAATGATACAATTTATGTATTGCCATTAATTTTTCACACTTATACTATTTTATAGCTTTATGTAATTTTTCTAAAGTGATACTTCCCAAACTTGAAACTAACAATGTGTTTGAGCCTAAGAACACGTGAAGCAAAAACTTAAGAGAATTGCAGGGAGAAAGAAAGAAATTCACTATTATAGTTAAATTCAACATCCCTTTTTCAGTAATTGGTAGATCAAGCAGGCAGAAAATCAGTAAAGATACAGTTTACCTGGATAGCATTATCAATAAACTGAATGTATTTGACATTTATAAAATATTATACATTCACCAAGACAGACCATATTTTAGGCCATAAAAGACACCTTAACAAAGTTTAAAAGAATAGAAGTAATACAAAGTATGTTATCAGTCTACATTGAAATTAAAGTAGAAATCAATAACAGAAAGATAGCTGGAAAATTACCAAATATTTGGACCTTAGCATACTTCTACATATGGGGCAAAGAAGCAATCCCATTAAAAAACATTTTAAACTGAATTAAAATGAAAATACACTTTATCAAAATTTGAGAGATGCAGCAAAATTAGTATTTAGAGGTAAGATTATAGTATTACATGTATCTATTCGAAAATAACAAATGTCTAAAATTAATTATATAATTAAGAATAACAAGTTAATTCTAAAACAATCAGAAAAATATGATAAAATTCAGAGCAGAAATCAATGAGATTGAAAACATAAAAAAAAATCCTAGAGAAAATCAATGAAACAGAAGCTAGTTCTTTGAAAATATAAAAAGAAATGGGTAAACCTCTAGCCAGGCTAACCAAGTAAAAAAGAGAGAAGACATAGATTGACATTAAAAGAATAGTAGGGGCACCTGGGTTGCTCAGTTGGTTGGGCTTCCAACTTCAGCTCAGATCATGATCTTGCAGTTCATGGGTTCGAGCCCCGTGTTGGGCTTTGTGATGACAGCTCAGAACCTGGAGCCTGCTTTGGATTCTGTGTTTCCCTCTATTTCTCTCTTCCTCCCCCGCTTGTGCTCTGTCTCTCTCTCTCTCCCTCAAAGGTAAATAAAAATTTAAAAAAAATAAAGAAGTAAAAAAATATAAATTCGATTTATGTCCATAATTTTTAAAAATGTATTTATATGAATTCAATTTGGTAACATACAGTGTAGTATTGGTTTCAGGAATAGAACCCAGTGCTTCATTACTTAAATATAACACCCTATATCCACAATTTTGATAATTTAGATGAAGTAAACAAATTCCTCAAAAAACACAAATTATAATTCACACAAGAAGAAATAGATAATCTAAATATATCAATATTTATAACTATATCTAGTATCTATAATTATATTTCTAGTATCTATATATTTAGTAAAGAGTAAATCAATAATTAATAAACTTTAAAACACATAATTAACAGGGTCAGATGATTTTACTGGTGAATTCTATCAAACATTTAAAAAATAAATGGTGCCAGATTTCCACAATATATTTCAGAAAATAAAAACAGAGGGAATATTTCCTAATTCTTGGGATCAAATCCAGATGAAAACAAGACAAAAAAGGGAGATACACATGGAAAATAAGCACATGAAAAGATACTCCACATTATTCGTCATTAAGGAATTGCAAATTAACCCAATGAAATACTATTACAATCCATTAACAAGAATGGTTAAAATACAAAAACTGACAATAACAACTGCTGGTGAGGATGCAGAGCACAAGAACTATCATTCATTGCTGATAGGAATGCAAAATGATACAGCTACTTTGGAAGACAATTTGGCAGTTTCTTCCCAAGCTAAATTATGCCATATGATTCAGCAGTTGCACTCCTAGGCATTGAACAAATTGATTCAAAAACTTATGTCCACAAAGAAAACTTGCACATGAATGTTTATAGTAGCTTTCTTCATAATAACCCAAAACTGGAAGCAACAAAAGTCCTTCAGTAGGTGAATGGACAACAAACTCTGATACACCTATACATTGGAATATTTTTCAGTGACTAAAAGAAAGGAGCTATCAAAGTATAAAAAAAAACCATAAATGGCTACTAAATGCCCATTTCTAAGTAATGGAAACCAGTCTGTACTTCCATACTGTACTTCTATACTGTACAATTACAATTTTAGGACATTCTGGAAAAGATAAAACTATAGAGAGGGTAAACAAGTCCTTGGTTGTCTGGGGTTTGGGGATGTTTATTAAGTAAAGCACAAGAGATTTTTTAAGGCAGTGAAACTATTTTATATGGTACTGTAATGGTGAATGCAAGACATTTGCCAAAACCAACAAATTTTTACAGTACAAAGAATAATTTTTAATGTATACATTCCAGGATGGATGGAAAATATGGCAAAAGAATCTAAATGTATTATAAATGTATTGTGAAATCTCACTAAAGGAGGTGAGACAATAAATTGCCGACTTAAATAACTTTGGAAATAATAGGGTCCGTAAGACTAAAAGCAAAAGCAACTGCACATAAACAATGTACTTGATAAAACATTTTCCCACAAGTATCCAAGTTATCAATTCAGATACTACAATACATATATACAGAATTTAACAATCAAGTATCAAGTAAATGTATTGCTGGTGGTAAGAGTGAGTTTTTTGTTGGAGTGCAAGTTTAAAAATAATCAAGGAAGGAAACTAAAATGATTTAAGTAGTAATGGATTAGATTTGGAGCCCTCAGTATGATGATGGAGACATCAGTGGCTTAATATACATACAGATGGATACATATACAAATATGTATTATTTATAAAATAATTATCATACACACATATATTTTCTTTCTTGTCAGTAAAGAGAAGCTATACCTAATGGCACCCCAGTAGCAATGAGAACACACAGGTTTTAGTTCTAAGACCATTCTCCAATAAGAGGAACAAGGCTTCTTGAAGGAATGACTAATTATAGGACTGGGGGAGGACTGTAGATGATCATGGAGTATCTTGTAGTACCTAACACTGAGAAAGTTTGATCTTTGGTAAGATATGATGATCATGGCATCTTCCCTCTGTGGTCTTTCATCCCAAGAAAAATAAACAGTTTAATAATAATAATAATAATAATAATAATAAATCAAACAAATTCCAACTGGTGGACATTTTACAAAATATCTGACCAGTACTGCTCAAAACTGTCAAGGATAGGGAGAAAAAAGGAAATTTTGAGGCACTGTCACCACCAAGAGTAGCCTAAAGGGTCATGAAAACTAAATGTAAAGTGATATCCTGGATGGGATATTCTGGAAGAAAAAGACAGTAGATGAAAACTAAGGGAATCTGAATAAAGATTGGATATTAATTGATAAAAATGTTTAATATTGGTTGATTAATTGTAACCAATGTACCATTCTAATATATTAGTAATAGAGTAGTCTGTGTGTGTGATACATAGGAATTCTCTGTACTATCTTTGCCATAATTCTGTAAGTCAAAAATTATCCAAAAATACAGTTTATTTACAAAAAAAAAATCTGTCTCCAGGAGCTAAGAAAAGAACCTCCAAGGATATATAAACATTCAGATTTAGAAAATCAGAATAACAACAATCACATCATTAAATGCATTTAACATTGGTTTGTCATGAATTTTGAGGAAGTTTTTGAGTACATGTCTTGGGAAAAGTAATAGCAATCACAGATGTTCAAAAAGTTGTCAATATTTACCCAATTTACTAACTGGTATTGGCAGGTGCTGACATAATCTGGAAGCTGCCCATACCAGAATGTGTCATATCCCAGGAGTAAAAATAATGAGTCCTTATTTCCTAACAAATAAAACTAGGTCATCTTCATTAAACGAGTTAGCTATTTTCTTTATATTAGGAGCAATAGACATTGCCATGTGGGAAGAGATGTTTTTATACCTCTTTTCTTTATCTGGAGCTCAGTCAACAGTACAAGGCTTCCTGTAATAGGAAACAAGAGTAGACATTTATTTATATAAATGATTTATATAACTATTCTCTTGTTTTATGTAGGATTCTTTGGGGACTTTTGTCAGGTTTGTGTGTCTAAAAGGCTAATGAATCTCTTTTTTCCTTATATGTGTACTTTGTTACAGGAAGAAGATGTAGTATAAGAGATAAAATTTCAAGGCAAAATAAAGATTTGAGAAAATTCTTACAGTTAAATCTCAATTTGTCTGTTTTTTATTCTTTGAAGAATAATTTTAAGAAAGGACTAAGACTGATAATAGTTTTGTATTGCACTTGGGAAAGTTTACTGTTTATTAAATGGAGGTTCACTTTCTTTTTATATCATTAAAAGTAATTTTTCACATGTATAAAGTTACTTTGCTCTCGGTGCAATAAAATCATTGTCTTCCAGAAAGCCTTTGGTGTTCTCTTATTTGTATTTGGTTTTACTGTATGGCTGTCATTATCTATGTCAGCTGTTTATTAATTATTGTTATATGCTAAAAGCTCAGTATAGCCTTATTACTCCACACCAGTTTTCAGAAAACAAATGTTCAGAATCTTTTATTTTAAAGTAATTTAGTATATTTATGTTTTCAAACATGGTACCAAAATTTAAAAATAGAATAAAATAATGATTTGGAAGAAAAATAGTAAAGTTCATAAAATGAATCAAATATTAATAATTTATCATTAGTAATATTTTATTTTATATGCTGAAGAGCAAACTAGGGAAGATATGGATTGGGAAGGAGAACAAAACGAGTATCTTTTATTGGAAAAACCACCAACTAGATACCTCCAGTATCTCCAGTTTATCTTTCAACAATGGTTGTTGCTTATATGTAATAACAAAGGAAACCTAAAATATAAAAAGTAGCTTGAACTAGTAGGAAAAATGTGTTAGACACCATTTATTTTTCAACATACGCTATATGGAAGGTGTAATAAAAAATTTTGATTATCAGTTAGTTTTTGTTCTGCCTTCAGGGAAAAGAGAATTTATAGCAAGTCCATCAAAATATTAAGAAAACAAAGGCAGGAGCACCTGGGTGGCTCAGTCGGTTGACTGTCCAACTTTGGCTCAGGTCATGATCTCATGGTTCATGAATTTCAGCCCCACCTAGAGCTCACTGCTGTCAGCTCAGAGCCCACCTCGGATCCTGTGTCCTCCTCTCTCTACCCCTTCCCCACTTGCACTCTCTCAAAAATAAACATTAAAAAAAAAGAAAGAAAAAAAAGGACAAAACAGGTTGGCTCATACTTAGTTATGCCTATAAATTCTCCACTAGAGTAGTTACTATTTAATAATCATAGAGTCTACTGTTGACACCAGTGGCCTGAGATTGTGTATGGAAGCCAATATATTTACTGCCATTTTTTCCTGTGTTTTTCTGACATATTTTTGTTAAATTTTATTGTGGCACTGCTTTCCTCCCCCATTTTATAACTTCCACTTCCAATGGATAGAATTTGGTAACTTGGTTAAGATTGGTGTTAATGTGGAGTGTAAGTAGCAAAAGACTTACCTTCCAGACAAGTAGAAAAAGATCTGGGATTGTAGCTGGTTAAAGAAGGTTGAGTGAGGAGAAACTGCTTGAGGGAGCAACACTTGTGAGATGCTGTCACTGCCTGCTTCCTTAAGAAGAGTGAATCCTGACTACAACCTTTGAGAGTGGGGGCTTTCGGTTTCTTTTTTTCCTTTCAGTTAAAGCTAATACTTCTCCAATTATGCTTAAGAGCTAGAAAAAATAGGCATGAATGTATAAACCATCATTGTCTAAATGAGTATTTATCAAACTGTAGATCACAACCTATTAATGAGTTAAGAAATCAATTTAATTGGTCATTGCCATCACTATTTTTTTAGTAATAAAATTGAATATAACATACAAAATTATATCGCATGTGATAAGGTAGATATTGCTTTATAAAATTTTGATTTCAGTTGTATAAATAAAAAACACATGTTTACTGGTCATAGTGTAAAATGCATTTCTTCCTATGGGTCACATTTAAACAGTTTAAAGAGTTACATATACTCACTTTTGTTTTGCTTTTGTATGTCATTGAACTTGAAATAAATATAAATACTGAAGATAAAATATCCATGCCATTATTCTAAATCTATTTACATAAACAAACTTACCTCAAAAATAATAGCATAATTTAAAATTCTACTATAAGGCACTGTTTTGACAAGTAGTATAACACAATAGATTTGAGAAAAAAAAACATGCCTGGGTTCCAAACCTAGATGAATAATTCATTTATAAGCTGTATGACCTTGCAAAATTTTCTTGGCATTCCAATTTCCTCATTTGTAAAATGAAACTTTCTATTTGGGGGATATTGTAAGGAATAAATGAGATGAATTATTAAAAGCACAGGGTAAGAATTAATATTTATCTGACACTCACTAAGTGCTAGATATTGGTTTAAGTTCTTTAATCAACTTAATACTTTCTGGGTCATACCATTGTTTTTCTCGCTCAATGAGAAATCTCTATTGTCTAGTTCTTTTTTTTTTTTTTTTTTTTTTTTGCTTTCCCTCACAGATCTAGCCTGAAAGTACTCTAAGAATCAACACTCAGCACTTGAAATATTCCAAGCAGCTGTACAGCAAGGTCACAGTGTATTTATTTTGTTTTGTTTTGTTTTGTTTTAATTTTGACAGAGACAGGAAGAAAGCATGAGTGGGAGAGGGGTAGAGAGTGAAGGAGAGAGAATCCCAAGGAGGCTCCACACTGTCAGCTCAGACCTCAATGCAGAGCTCGATCTAACAACTGTGAGATCATAACATGAGCCAAAATCAAGAGTTAGATGCTTAACCAACTGAGCCACCGAGGCGCCCTGTCACTGTGTGTTTGTATTGGACAATGTTAGGTATTTCAAAATGAAAATGAAAATTTCCTGGCTAATCAAAATACACCTTATCAATAGATAGGTATATTTAGATAGATAGATAGATATAATATATTGTATATGTTACATATATAGACTACATTAGTATATACCATATATCTAAATATTAGCATATATACATGTATTATACCCTATATATAAACATAATATACATATATATGTGTATACATACACATATATGTGTGTATATATACATACATATGTGTATATATACACATATATAAACATTAATATATTTGACTCTGTTTCTAGGCCCTGAAGTCCTGGTTTTTGGGATTCCTCCATCCATTTGTAGCTTCTCCAGCATTCTTTTAAGCTATATGAGCTAACTATATTCTCAGTGTTAATTTAACTTAATTTGAGTTGATTCTTGCTACTTGGAACTAAATGGGTCCTGATTAGTCACTTCTATAAACATATGCAAATAAAGCCAGCCCTCCTATTACCTGACTTTTTGTAGTGTTTCCCCCTTGAATTTCTTAAGAAATTTATTATTCTCTGTGGTATTCTTCTTACATGATAAGTCCTGAATTTTTTTAAATATGTGAATAGTTACATTGTCCAAAGGGGTATAGCAGGGGTTACTGGCTGTACGCTGCTTAAAATGATTATAATTATTTCTGTGGATGAGAAGTGGTACTCCAGATACAGTTGCATTATGTGATTAAGATTTTATGTCTGTATGTGTGTGTGTGCATGTGTATGCGCACGCACATGCGTGTAGGGGGATGGGTCCAGAGAGTGTCCAGATAAAAAGAGAACTAAGTAATTTTTAGTTGATTACTCAATGAAATAACAATGCTTATCAAAAGCAGTAAAAATATTGCTATTTTTAATTTTACAAATTTGTTTCTAATGTCTACTTAGACATTATAATGTCTACTTAAAGGAACTACTTTGGCCAATTATTTTCAGAGGACTTTGATTATCCACATTGGGAGTCATATATATGGAATAAGTGGAAGTGGTAGAGGTGCCAGAAGCACTAAATTACAGAGTAATTATACACAAAGCATACATCATTAAGTTTTTATAGTTGGAGAATGACATTGATCCAATGTTACCCCAAAATAATCTGAAACTATAATTTCTTACCCCTTCTGTATAACAAACGTATCTGTTCTGGAATTCAAAAGGGCAAGTTAAGTCAATATTTGGGGAATTGTTGACCTGATTATTTGTACTCATGTGGAATGAGCAAACAACCGGTTAGTTGAAGTTCTTATTTTTCAACGTATTGTTTTAACATCATGAAAAATTAAATTAATGTATGAAAGAGTTTCCTTTTATATATATATAAAAGTAATTGTATATATATATATATATATATATATATATATATATATACACACATTTTTTTCTTTTTTTTTGGTTGCTGTTGTCATTACTTTCTATCCTATTTTGGACAGAAGTATTCCCTTAAGAGTCCCTATAACACTACTTCTGAATGTAGTCTTCTTGAAATACTAGTATAGATTACCAGCAGATACAGAACAACTATTGTGGTGTTCCACAGATGTATTTTCCCATAAGATGTTCAATGTAGAGTAGAAAAACATAAGTAGGAATAGTTTCAGAACAGTGATGTTGCAGGCATTAACACTAGGGTATTGAAAATTCTGCCCTAGAATTTCAAGTGAAAAATATATTTTAGCTTACATTAGTATGAAAAAAAAAAAAAAACTAATGGACACCTGTAGGGAATACATTTTCTCATAAACCAATCAACAAGCATTTGTTTTCTTACAGTAGTAGAGGACAAGTTGATTTAATATTCATGAATTGAGGACAGGAGGAAAAATTGTGAGTTAAATGTTTATCACGTGAGGGCTGGTCATTCCCTTTCAATCATCTTTGAAATGAAACACTTTCTGTTTTATGAATGAGACCCTAAATCTTATCCACTATTTTCAAAAACTACCTTATTGAATCTCAGATTACCATCATCAATGACCTCTTTATTTTCCAGAGAGGTATTATATTATCAAAGACAGGATAGATACTTAATTTCTGGGCCACCTAACTTCTCCATATGTGTGGAATACATTTAATAGAATATGAGGCACAGTAACTACCAATAAAAGAAATGTGGGGGTGCCTGGGTGGCTCAGTCAATTAAGCATCTGACTTTGGCTCAGGTCATGATCTTGTGGTTCATGAATTGGAGCCCCATATTGGGCTCTCTGCTGTCAGCACAGAGCTTGCTTCAGATCCTCTGTCTCTCTCTGCCCCTCCCCTGCTCTCTGCCTGTCTCAAAACTAAACATTTAGAGAAAAAAATGTGTATTTACATCAAAATAAATTCTTTGGTAAGTTTCATATGAGTGAGGTTAATGGATTTCAGGAAAAAATGTACTATGGTGCTTTGTCATTCAGTTCTAGTGATTTCTTTTATCGGATTGAGTAACGTTGTTGTTACTTGTCCTTATCACAATAATTTATAATAATTGTAAGCACAGGAGACATTTTTCATTAGTTGAGAAATAGGTTGATCAGTGACTTGCACATGTTTGACTTGTCCCTCCACAACTTATTTTAAAACAAAATAAGCACTGGGTGTTGTATGGAAACCAATTTGACAGTAAATTTCATATATTAAAAAATAAAAAAAAAATAAAAAAAAATAAAAATAAATAAAAATAAAAATGTAAAGATAAAAAAAAAATAAAACAAAATAAAGATGATATAAAAGAAACAAGTCTGAATAGAAATTCATCTACTGGTTTGACTAGTAACTGTTTACCATATACATATAAGGTATTTTCTAGATTTTGCAATTACAAAAGTGGTGTGGGTGGTACAAAGTGTCTCATGAAAAACTGTAAGAAAGGCAAGCCTTTTTAACGGTACTTAACACATTAGAACTTGGCATCACATTGCACAGCAACCAGTAAATTAAGTAATCTCTCTGAATAGTCTAAGTATTACCTAAAAAATGATAATAAGCAACTTTAAACAAGATATAATTTCACAAAAGGGTTAAAATATAACCGACCAATACATGCCATCAGTACAAGACTTAAAAGGGACCCCTCCTATACAAAACAATGTTCCACTTTGGAATTACAAACATTCTTTGTTTTATTGCACTTTGATTACACTTTGCAGGTAATGCATATTTTACAAATTAAAGTTTGTGGCAACCCTACTTTGAACAAGTGTATTGGTGCCATTTTTTCCCAAAATTGCTAACTTCATATCTGTGTTGCATTTGGGTAATGCTCACAATATTTCAGACTATTTAATTATTGTATTGTTATGGTGATCAGTGATTATTGATATTGCTATTGTAACTGCTTTGTTATGACACAAATTGCACCTGTATATGATGGTGAACTTAATAAATATTGTGTGTGTTTTCTGACTTCTCCACTGACTGGCTGTTCCTCTATCTCACTCCCTCTCCTCAGTTCGTCCAATTCCCGGAGGAACAATATTGAAACTAGGCCAATTAATAGCCTTACAATGACCTCTATGTGTTCAAGTGAAAGGACAAATCATATGTTTCTCATTTTAAATCAGAAGCTTAAAATGATTAAGCTTAGTGAGGAAGGCATATCAAAAACCAAGAAAGGCTGAAAGCTAGGCCCCTTGGGTCAAACAGTTAGCCAAGTTATAAATGCAAGGGAAGTTTTTAAAGGAAATTAAAAGTATTACTCTAGTGAACACACAAATGATAAGAAAGAGAAACATCTTTATTGCTGATATGGAAAAATTTCAGTGGTCTGGATAGAAGATCAAGCCAGCTCCAATATTCCCTTAAGCCAAAGCCTAATCCACAGCAAGGCCCTAACTCTCTTTAATTCCATGAAGAGGTGGAGAAGCTGCAAAAGAAAAAGTTTGAAGCTAGCAGAGGTTGGTTCATGAGGTTTAAGGAAAGAAGCCATGTCCTTAACATAAAAGTGCAAGGTGAAACAGCAAATGCTTCAAGTAGATGTAGATGTAGAATGTGCAGTGAGTTATCCAGAAGATCTAGCTAAGATAATTAATAAAGGTGACTACACTCAATAACAGATTTTCAAAACAGCCTTCTACTGGAAGAAGACACCATCTAGGATTTTCATACCTAGAAAGGAGAAGCCAATGCCTGGCTTTAAAATGACAAGCTGACTCTCTTCTTAAGGGGTAATGCCGCTGGTGACTTTAAGTTGAAGCCAATGCTAATTCCAAAAATCCTAGAGGCCTTAAGAATTATGTTTATTCTGGCACAAAGAAATGGAATAACATTCCATGTTCATGGATTCAAAGAAAAAATATTGTCAAAATGTCGATACTACCCAAAGAAATCTACATATTCAATGCAACCCATATCAAAATAACACCAGCATTCTTCACAGAGCTAGAAGAAACAATCCTAAAATTTGTATGGATCCATAAAAGAACCTGAATAGCCAAACCAATCCTGAAAAAGAAAACAAAAGCTGGAGGCATCACAGTTCCGGACTTCAAGTTGTATTACAAAGCTGTAATCATCAAAACAGTATGGTACTGGCACAAAACAGACCTATAGATCAATGGAACAGAATAGAGAACCCACAAATGGACTTACAAATTCATGGCCAACTATATATTGACAATGTAGGAAAGAATATCCAATGGAAAAAAAAGTCTCTTCAGCAAATGGTGTTGGGAAAACTGGACAACGACATGCAGAAGAATGAACATGGACCACTTCCTTACACCATACATGAAAATAAACTCAAATGGATGAAAAACCTAAATGTAACACAGGAATCCATAAAAATCCTAGAGGAGAAAACAGGCAACAACCTCTTTGACCTTGGCTGTAGCAACTTCTTACTTGACATGTCTCCAGAGGCAAGGGAAACAAAAGCAAAAATGAACTACTAGGAATTTATCAAGATAAAAACTTCTGCAAAGTGAAGGAAACAATCAGCAAACTAAAAGGCAACTGATGGAATGGGAGAAAATATTTGCAAATGACATATCAGATAAAAGGTTAGTATCCAAAATATATAAGGAACTTACCAACTCAACACCCCAAAAGCAAATAATTCAGTGAAGAAATGTGCAAAAGGCATGGATAGACAATTTACAAAGAAGACATCCAGATGGCTAACAGACAAATGAAAAAAATGCTCAACATCACTCTCATCATCAAATGAAATTGCAACCACAATGAGATACCATCTCACACCTATCAGAATGGCTAAAATGAACAACCCAGGCAACAGCAGATGTTGGCAAGGATGCAGAGAAAGAGGAACCCTTTTGCACTGCTGGTGGGAATGCAAACTGGTGTAGCCACTCTGGAAAATAGTATGGAGGTTCCTCAAAAAAATTTAAAAATAGAACTACCCTATGACCCAGTAATTGCACTACTAGGTGTATATCCAAAGGATACAGGAGTATTGTTTCAAATGGGCACATGCACCCCAATGTTTATAGCAGCACTATAAACAGTAGCAAAGGTATGGAAAGAGACCAAATGACCACCCATTGATGAATGGATAAAGAAGAATGGTATATATATACATACAATGGGATATTACTCAGTGATCAAAAAGAACGAAACCTTGCCATTTGCAACAATGTAGATTAACTAGACTGTATCATGCTAAGTGAAATAAAACAGTCAGAGAAAGACAAATATCATATGACTACACTCATATGTGGAATTTAAGATAAAAAGCAGATAAGATACAAAACAGAAGAACATAAGGCAAAGGGAAGCAAAAATAAGATAAAGACAGAGAGGGAGACAAACCATAAGAGACTCTTAAATACAGAGAATAAACAGGGTTGCTGGAGAGGTGTTGGGTGGGTGGATGGGCTAAATAGGCAAGGGGCATTAAGGGGGACACATTTTCGGATCAACTCTGGGTGTTAGGTGTAAGTGATGAATCACTAAATTCTATTTCTGAAAAAAAAGAAAGGAGAAAAAGGAATTCCTGTGTGGGTCAGTCGTGTAAGTTTCTGACTGTTGATTTCGCCTCAGGTCATGATCTCACAGTTTGTGACATTGAGACCCATGTTGGGCTCTGCACTGACAGAACAGAGCCTGCTTGGGATCTTCTCTCTCCCTCTCTGTTTCTTCCCTTCTCTCACATGTGTGTGCACTATCCCCCCCTCAAAGTAAATAAATAAATAAATAAATAAATAAATAAATGTGTGTTGGGAGTACATGGTTTTTTAAGATTCCATTAAAGGCAAGTTGATCAAGGTCAATCTGCAGAGATTGCAGAGATTCTAGGAGCAACCCCCATGATGGGGAATGGGGGGAAGGTGGTGCTGGTGAGTGTACCTGGGACACATTGGTCATGTGATGCTATTGGGCATAACTATTGGGTCTTTGAAGTGAAACAATTTGAAATGGAAGGGAAAGATAGTGAGTGTTCTAGGGTGAAAAAAAGTATTAGTCAATGTTCCCTCTGGCTTTGCCATTTGAGTTAGCTTCACTGTGCTTATCTATGTTATAATTCTGTAAATTTTTGAAAAATGATAATAATGCATATGATTCTTGTCCACATAAATGCAAATTAATCTTGTCTAGTGGAACGTCGTTGATTAGTGTCCTGCAGCTTGAGCTCTTCTGCATTTCAGAATTCCTTATTTTGTGTGTGTGTGTCTTAGAATTCTTCTTGGACCATGTGATACCTGAGTGGCATTGTCAATTTTGACTCAGGTCATGATCTCAAGGTTCGTGAGTTCAAGACTCCCTTTGGGCTCTACACTGACAGTGCAGAGCCTGCTTGGATCCTCTCTCTTCCTTTCTCTCTGCCCTTCCCCTGCTCGCTCTCACTCTCTGCTCTCTCTCTCTGTCTCTCTCTCCTTCAAAAATAAGTAAGCTTAAAAAAATTATGTCTGTTCTGGGATACTGACTGGCATTTTCTACTGGACAAGGAGAGGGTGCAGCTGCAGAAAACCAATCAGGGGAATTTCAATTCTCTGAGTGATGAATAAGGGAGGCAACAAGGAGGTTGGGTTTTGAGTCTGAGGCAAGGCTCTGCTCTTTCGAGAGGGACAGGAGCCATGGCTCAGAAAATGGAGTTGGTATGGGCCTCCTCCACTTGCAGGCCAAGGCCTCTATAGAAGACAGCACCTTACTTATGCAGACTCTTATGAGAGCATCCAGAGTTCGGAGGATCCACCTACCAACCAGGCCACAGCAGCTGGGCCAAATGCTAGTCCCCAGAGTTCACAGCCCCCAACAGCCAGTGAGATGGCTGTTGTTCGAGTTTTAGCAGCTGCCACTATGCCCAAAACAGTTTTAATGCTCAGAATGCCACGACAAAAGGCCCAAATCGTGTGTATGGTTTCTTTCAGGCTCTTAATGCCAAGGAGATTTCCAATGTCCTATGTAAGGCAGCCTTTAAGTCCCAGGTTGTCACCCAAAGTTCTGAAAATGCAGCCTATGATATTTTCCACCTGTGAGTTAACAGCTAACAAGTCCAAGATGGCCTTTAAGTCCTTGAACACCACTATTAAAGTTGACCCAAGTGCCACCTACAACTTCTCTGTCATAGCCAGTGATATGGTTAATACTTAGTCTAAGACAGCCTTTAAGGCTTTGAATGACACCACTAAGCCCCCAAAAGCTTATACCCATACCCAGAACATTAAACAAGCTCCACAGATATCAGCAGATGGTTCTGAGGCTCAGACTCTGGAGTCCAGGAGTATAATTTGGCTATAATTTAGAACAAGAAAACACACAAGTTTAATACCTTGAATGTAGAAAAGGATAGCAGTGGGGATTAGAGGCAAGTTCTACTGGCTGCAGGGACCTGGAGGTCTGCACCAGGAGGGTGCAGGTACCTGGAGGTCTGCCAGGTGCACCCTCCAATGTGCTCTGGCAGACCCAATTGTCCTGGCAGAACCCATCAGGCTGGCAAAAACAGCCAGCCAGGCAGACCCCACCAGCACATCAGAACCTCCCAGCTATGACAGACCCCACCAGCCTGGAAGAACTCAGTTTCTTGGCAGAACCCCATTGTCTGGCTTGGTACAGTTGTCTGGCTGAACCCACTGGCCTGGCAGAACCCACCAGGCGGGCAGCATCCTTCAGATTGGTAAGGATCTCCTGATTGGCCACTACCACCTGACTGTCTTCTGCCACCTGATTGGCCACTTCCCACTGACTGGCCACTCCCACCTGACTGTATCCCCACTGATTGGTCAATTTCACCTGACTGGCAGAATCTGCACCCCTCTCCCAACTAGCATGCATCACAGAACCTGGGTTCCCCACAATGTCCAGATGTGGCCCTTCTTCAGGAAAGAACAAATAAGTTGATTAAATACTTGATGCTTAAATATTATACCAAGGTGCCCATCAAGCACTCAGAAATGCTGTGGGATATCAGCCATAAATGCACTGATGTTTATCCTGGAGAAGAAATTTGGGATTCAACTGAAGGAGATTGACAAGAGCACCTGCAGATTCTTCTCAGTAACCCCCAAGTCCCTGGCTGGCACACTGGGGACAAAGACACACCCAAGCTGGGTGTTCTCTTAGTGGCATTGGGCATCATATTCATGAATGGCAACTGTGCCAGTGAAGCTGTCCTCTGGGAGACACTAAGCAAGATGGGACCGAGTTCTGGGGTGAGATATTCTCTCCTTGGAGATCTAAGGAAACTTCTCGTTTATGAGTTTGTAAAGCAAAAGTACCTGGATTACAGACAAATGCTGAACAGCAACCCTCTGGAGTATGAATTCCTCTGGGGCCTCTGTTCCTACCATAAAGCTAGTGAGATGAAAGTGCTGAGATTCATTGCAAAGGTTCAGAAGAGAAATCCTTGCCACTGGACTGCATCATTCATGGAGGCTGAAAAAGAGGCCTTAAATGTTCTGAACGCTGCTGCAGCTGAGGCTGAGGACCAGGATGAGGAGAAAACCTGAGTGGAGATTGCAGATGGGACTGTATCTGGGCCCAGGAGCTGGGATGACATTGAGTTCGGGCTGCTGATCTGGGCAGAGGAAGGAGATTTTGGTGATCCCTGGTCCAGAATCCCATTTACCTTCTGGACCAGATACCACCAGAATGCCCACTCCAGATTTCCTCAGACCTTTGCTGGCTTCTTTATTGGCCCTGGTGGTACAGCCAATGCCATTTTTTTCTGCCAACTTTGGTGTCATTGGTTTCTTCTGGGTTGAGTGAAATTGGCGGATATTGATAATTAGTTGCAGTAGTCTTTCTGCTAAGTGAGGCTGAAGCCTCAGATTCCTTCTAAACACAGCTATCTAGAGAGCCACGTTCTGTTGATTGAAAGTAGCATGTGAGATCAATTTGTTTTATGTTCCTTGTTTGTTGCTTTTCTTCTCTCTGTGTGCTGTCAATCTTTGGTATAAGAGTTGAAACTGCAAAGTGAAAAAAAAAATGCCTATTCTGCCTGTGCTCTATAAATAGAACAAAATAGTCCGAATGACAGCACATCTGTTTACAGCATGATTTACTTAATATTTCAAGCCACTTCTAAGACCTACTTCTCAGAAAAAAAATCCTTTAAAAATATTACTGCTTATTGACAATGCATCTGGTCACCCAAGAGCTCTGATGGACATATACAATGAGATTAATGTTGTTTTCATACCCCTAACACAATATTCATTCTGCAGCCCATGAATCAAGGAGTAATTTTGACTTTCAAGTCTTATTATTGAAGAGATATATTTTATGAGACTATAGCTGTCATAGATAATAATTCTTCTAATGGATCTAAACAAAGTAAGTTGAAAACCTTCTGGAAAGGATTCACTATTCTGGACTCCATTAAGAACATTTTATGCTAAAGTGAAATAAGGCAGGCAGAGAAAGACAGATACCATATGTTTTCACTCATATGTGGATCCTGAGAAATTAAACAGAAGACCATGGGGGAGTGGAAGGGGGAAAAATTTACAGAGAGGGAGGGAGGGAGGCAAACCATAAGAGACTCTTAAATACTGAGAACAAATTGAGGGTTGATGGAGGGTGGAGGAGAGGGGAAAGTGGGTGAAGGGTATTGAGGAGGGTACCTGTTGGGATGAACACTGGGTGTTGTATGGAAACCAATTTGATGATAAATTATGTTTAATATATATTAAAAAACCTTTCTGACTTATGGTGAAAGGTCAAAGTATCAATATTAACAGGATTTTGAATGAAGTTGATTCCAACCCTCATGGAGTATTTTGAGGGGTTCAAGACTTCAGTGGAGGAAGTAACTGCAAATGTAGTGAAAATAGCAAGAGAAGTGAAATTAGAAGTGGAGCCTGAAGGTGTGATGAATTCCTACAATCTCACAATGAAAGTTTAACAGGTAAGGAGTTAATTTTTATGGATGAGCAAAGGAAGTGATTTCTTGAGATGAAATCTACTCCTGGTGACAATGCTGTGAAAATTGTTGAAATGACAACAAATAATTTAGAATATTACATAAAATTAGTTGATAAAGAAGTGGCAGGATTTTAGAGGAATGACTCCAATTTTGAAAGAAGTTCTACCATGGGTGAAATGCTTTCACATAGCAACACACATCATTGGTGAAAGGAAGAGTCAATCAATGCGACAAATTTCATTGTTACTTTATTTTAAGAAATTGCCACAGCCACTCCAAACTTCACTAACCACCATCCTGATCAGTCTGTAGTCAACTTGAAGCAAGACCCTCCACAAATCAAAAAAAAAAAATGTGACTCACTGAAAGCTCAGATGATGGTTAGAATTTTTTAGCAATAAATAAGTTTTTTTAATCAAGGTGTGTACATTTTTCAGACATAATGCTATGGCACAGTTAATAGTATAGTGTAAACGTAAATGTTACATGCACTAAGAAACCAAAAAAAAGATCATTTGACTAGCTTTATTGCCATTTTTACTTTTTGCAGTGGTCTGGAACCAAACTGCAATTATCTCTAAGATACACCTGTACAGCATGGATCATTCTGTAGTTAATTCATCTCCCATGCAGTGACATCTGTCTCTCCTTAGAGGTCACATAGCACTTTTCAGTATCTTTATTCGGACACTTATGACTTTCTATTGTTTTATAGTCTCCACTAGAATGGATGGAAGCTTTTATAAGTACCTGGATTTTTGTGTTTGTATCATTCACAGCTCCTTGTATATAGGAAGTGCAAAATAGTTGTTGAACAAATAAATACCTTTGATGACTACAGATTCATTCATAAAATCCAGAATGATAGGAGGTAGCCTCTATAACAATACAGTTTTAATATGAATTAAAAGACAAAATTATTAGAAAGTTGATAATATAAATTGTTATATTTCAAGAAATGGTAAAAACTGAAAAAAGAAAATCATTGTTTTTATTTATTTATTTATTTATTTATTCAGCAAGTATTTAATTGAGCTCCTGCAGTATACTACTTTACTAGGGACAGAGGCTATAAAGATGAATAAGACATGGTGTTTTCCTAAAAGAGTATGTTAATTGCATGCAAGGTAAGTTTTTTTTTTGGGGGGTATTAAATTTACAATGGGTTATTAAAGGATGCCAGGAATACTTATGATTATGGTGTTAATCTTAAAAGACTTGTCACAGAGGGAAAGTATGTCTATCTAAAGCCACTCCCACAGTGCTGTATTGCTACTAAATTCAGAGCATGGGTGATTAGACTGGACCACCTTTCAATTGCCTTTCTTCCCTAAGGATGTTATGTACTTACTGCGATAATGCAACTTAAAAAGAGTTAACATAGATTCCATTAATGTGCAACTTGCTTACTAGGAGTTGTGTCAACTTCAACAACTATCAAAAGAGCTGACATGACCACTATGATTCATATACACAAAATGACTCACGTCTCATACAGACTCAGATCATATATATATATATATGATTTTTAGAATGTAGATACGACCATTAAAAGTTAAGTTATAATATATCAGTGCTGTTCTGTGGTTATAAAATTTGATCTCTAATTAAATGTGACTTTTCACATTCTGACTTTTGGGGAGATGGAAGAGCCTCAGAATATTTAACAAAAAACATCTGCTGAAATGGTTAATTTTCATGAGTGAAAAGACATTGGTAGCTCACAGGGCAAATTCCCACATTACCTTTTCTTTTCATCCACAATGAATATTTTATCCATTAGACTATTCAAGATTTTGAATATTATTTCCATTGTTCTTCAAAATAGGCTTCGGTTTGCTTTCTCCTTTTACCCTTTGCCACCCTTACCCTTGGTGAAATCTCAAATCAGGAAGACTTTAAAATTCTTTTCTGCTAACACATTATTAAGAATTTGGGAAGTCCTAGACTAATATAAATTGTTTTTTAGGAAATTTTTTTTCTTAGCCAGTTTGGGTTACTATAACAAAATGCCACAAAATGTATGGCTTACAAATAACAGAAATTTATTTATTATAGTTCCAGAGGCTGAAAATACAAGATTGGGGTGCCAGCCTAGTTTTGTTCTTGTTAAAGTTGTCTTCTGGGTTGTGGATTGTTAATTCACATGCCAGAAAGAGGGTGAGAGAACTCTCTGAGGTCCATTTTATAAGGTTTCTAATCCTATTCATGAGGACTCTATTCCTGAGGGCTCCACCTCATTATCTAATTATCTTCCAAAGTCTCTACCTCCTAATATAATGATATTGTTGGTTAGGACTTCAACATAATATTGGGGGAACACAAGCATTCAGTCCTTACCAATTTTTTTCTAACAAAAATCCCTGAGATGCATCTTATAACATTGTCTTTTGCCTCCAAATTACTAGTGAAATGAAGCAGTGAAGAGACTTGCTACTGATAATAATAATAATAAGCAATAACAATACGATTTACATAGCTCCTTTCATCTTCAACATTCTGAAAACATCCTGTAAAAGAATAATTTCTGATGTGTAACCATCTCTGGGGAAAATTTGTAAGCCATTAACTAGCTGGCCATCAGTTAGAGACAGGAAGTGAAGAATGTGTGTCCCAGCAGAAACTGCAGGATATACAATGTAATTACCTAATTTAGAGTTGGTTTAGGACACCGGAGCTAATTAATGTCCATATATTTGAAAAAGTAGCATTGGATAATTAGTGATTACAAAGTGATAAGGATTTCAATTGTGTATCTTAGTTAAAAGACAAAGATTCCAATAACAGTATCTTCACGAATGCTGATTCAGTGCTGCTTGAATAATGAATCATGGTGTGAAGCAATCAAGAGATGTGATAATTTCTCAGCTGGGAATATAATGTTACACACACACATATATGCACTCACAAAAGAATATAAAAAGTCTGTAGATTTATTGAGTGGATTTGCAAAAACAGTAATGTGTCCTAACACTAATTGCAACTGTTAATTTTACAATGCAGCTTCCCTGCCTTTTGATTCAACAGTGCAGGTGTACCCCATTATATGGGGATTTGCCAATGAGAAATTCACCATAATGGAAAAGTAGAGAATAAATTCAATATATGTTTCCAGAAACCTCACATGAACAGAAATTTTCCAGCAGACAGTTTCCAGGAGCATATACAAAATGAGATCTCCAGTTGTCTGTACCTTACCACAGAAATAGCAGGATGTGACCAGCTGCTACTCATATCTCCCACAGCCTGATCTTGGATGTGCCATCAAGTCTAGGCCATGTCAGTAGGGGAGGAGAAGTTGCCTGCATGAGGTAAGCATTTGAAACTAAAGCAAGGTAGAAAGAGCAGGGCTTCCTGCATCCCATGCCTGAATTGAGCCATGGCTTCAGGCCATGCAGGTAGCAGATGTTCAGAGTTAGTGGAGTAACTATACCACTCTTGTGCCATTAATCACCTATAGGAAGAAACTGAACAAAATAAATTTAAGAACACATTCCTTACATTCTATGGAAGAAGATCATTTGTTGTATAGAAATCTGCTCCACAAGCAATTTTTCTGGGTGGTGATTATTAGCTAAATCAAGTAATGCCCAATTATGGTGAGATCTGCCAGTAATTAAATGGCTATATGTTGGGAAGGCAACAGTAATGAAAAGAAAAACACCTATGAGCACTTAATAAAATGGTGAAGGGGAGAAATAAACACTCTTCAAATAGTTCAGATGAAAAATAAACATTTTATTCATTTAGCATATAGATCTCATGTTCTTATTTCCAGGGATGTTTTAAAAGATTTTATTTATTTTGAGAGAAAGAAACAGAGAGAGGGAGTAGCGGAGGGGCAGGGAGAGAGAGAGAGGGAGAGAGAGTACCAAGCAGGCTCTGTGCTGTCAGGATGGAACCCAATGTGGGGCTCAAACCCACGAACCCATGAGGTCATGACCTGAGCCGAAACCAAGAGTCAGAAGCTCAACCAACTGTACCACCCAGGGGCCCTCCAGCAGTATTTTAATGCTAACATTGGAGTATGAGGTTACTCCTATCTTCCCAACTCCCACTGCATCACATTAATTAGTAGCAATTGTAGAATCTTAGGATAGGAAGTGAAGCAAGACCAATTTTCTTGTCTCAATTAATATTGCAACTATATAAATCCAAATTAAACAATGTCCTGATTTTTAAAATTTAAATTATGTTTAAGAAAAATTTTATAAAATAAATAAGACATTCCTCTAACTTTCTTAAGAAAATATCCATTAGATAATTCAATAAGATTATTATTTTTAACAACTATTGATTATTGTAGCTAATGATTATTTGTGTTGAAAAAGAGTGATTCTCTCAGTTGTTATGGAGACTGTAGAGTTGTTTGTCCAACTGGTCAGCAAAACCATGTTCTTTATGATTTAGTCTACTATTTATGGTTATCTTATGTCTTAGGAGGTCAATGTATCTATACTGAGCCTACAATACACCTCTCTTTCATCACATTCTAATTTAACATTGTTCTTGCACTTTGCGCTAAGACATGAAGTACAAAGCCTATGACAATTTGACACCAGTAGTTATGGGACATTGTATCATGAGCTTGATAACAAATATTTCGGTTTCTTATCAGTCTCTTGGTAATGTTCTGGATGTCTGAAAACTGCAGAAGTCCAGTCTCCAAATAAAAACTCCCTGCACTTCGTTAAAAAAAATAGTAAAGAAACATAGTCATAGGGGCCAGGATGAGTAAAAGGAATTTTTAGAGAGAAAAATTTTAATTTTTCAAGCTTAATAAAGAAATTTAGAGTCTCAACCCTAAGTAGAATTTTTCTAAGTTGTGGTTTCTTTATAAATAACCTTAATGATATAAATCTTAACATTAAGATTATAAATAACCTGCAAGAGCAATCTTAATGAATAATTATAAAGTATTCATTTCAAAATTTTTAAGTTCTAATTAGCCAAAACTTCTTTCATATCTTCAGCCTTGATTTGAATCTTTGTATCATCAGTGTTATTAATTCTAGATTGGAGCTAACAGAATAAGTATAATAAATATTTTCACATATTAAACTCAGATATCATATCCAAAATGAGCTTTCATTTTTCCATTTAAATCGTCTGGAGTTGCCTCACCTATTCCTAGAATGGTATAGTTTCAAGTCTTCCAGTCATCTTTCTTTCTCCTCTGTCAACATTTTGCATTGGGCAGTCTGTGTAAAGTCCCTTTAATTTTGATATAATTATATTTAATCTGTAGGATACCTGAATGGATGCCAAAAACCCTCAAAGAGTTGTTCAATTTTAGGCAAAATGCAATTGGATAATTGGATCATTAACAAAACTGACACTTGCTAATGTGGATGTTCTGGAAATTAGGAGTTCAACTACTTAGCTCAGAAAACCATCCTTCTTTTAATGCAGTCTAACATCACATTAGTTTTACTGGTAACCTTATTATGCTCTTACAGTATTTTGGGCTGCCTGTCAATTAATAATGTTAGAATGTTAAAAAAATTTTTCCATTGTGGTAGAAATACTTAACAGACCTAGTTTCTAAACACAATTTTAAGTCCACAATAAAGTGTTAGCTATACACACAATGTTATGCAATTGATCTTTAGAACTTACTCATTTTTCATGACTGAAATTTTATACCCATGGAGAATCCCATTTCCCCATTCTTCTTGTGCCAGAAAACCACATTTCTACCCTCTGTTTCTATGAGTTTGACCATTTTTAGATATCTCATATAAGTGGTATCATGTAATATTTTCCTATCGATGACTGGATTATTTCTCTTAGCATAAAGTCTTCAAGGTTCATCCATGCGGTCACATACAGCAAGGTCTCCTTCTTTTTAAAGGCTGATTAATATGCCATTGTATTTATATACCACATTTTCTTTATCCATCCATACCACATATTCTTCATTCATCAATCAATGAACATTTAGGTCATTTCTATATCTTGGCTATGAATAATGCTGCATTGACAGTGCAAGTGCAGATATCTTTTGAAATCTTGATTTCAGTTCTTTGGATATGTATTCCAAGAGTGGGATTGCTGGATCATATGGTAGTTCTATTTTTGACTTTTTGAGAAACTTCCATGCTATTTTCCATAGTGACATCACCATTTTACATTCTCACTAATAGTGCACAAGATTTCCCTTTTTGAATATCCTCGCCTTCACTTATTGTCTTTTTTTTTCTTTTTCCTTTCTTTTTTTTTGTTAGTAAGGAATCCTAATAAGTGTGAGGTTATATGTCACTGAGGGTTTTTTCTCAGACTTATTGGCATATAATTGATATATATATATATATATGTTTATATTTATAGATGTATATATATATATATATATATATATATATATAGTGAAATGATTACCACAATCAAGTTAAATAACATATTCATCACCTCACATAGTTAGCTTTTTTGGTGAGAATGTTTAAGATCTACTTTCTTAACAAATTTCAATTATATAATTCAATATTCAATTCAGTATTAACTATAGTCACCATGATGTATGTTAGGTTATCTGAACTTATTTACCTTATAAGTGAAAGTTTGTACCCTTTGATCAACATCTCCCCATTTCCCCTACCTTCTAGCCCCTGAAAACCATCATTGGTATTGGTTTGGCATTAATTCTTCTTTAAATATTTGGTAGAATTCACCAGTAAAGCTATATAATTCTGGGCTTTTATCTGTTGGGAAATTTTTTATTACTGATTCAATATCCTTAATAGTTATAGGTTTATTTGGATTTTTCTATGTCTTAATGATTTGGAATTGATAGGCTGTTTCTAGGAATTGGTCTGTTACTTCTAGGTGATACAACTTGTTGGCATAAATTGTTTATAATAGTCTCTCATGATCCTTTATATTTCTGCACTCTCAGTTTTAATATCTCCTCTTTTATTTCTGATTTTTTAGTTTTCTCTCTTTATTAGTGTAGCTAAAAGTTTTTATTTTTTTAGTTTTTCAAAAAAAAAAAAAAACAACAACTTAGTGTTGCTGATGTTTTCTGTTGGTTTTGTACCTTTATTTTATTTCTGCTCTGATAGTTTTCCCCCTTCCTTCTGTTAGCATTGGGCTTAGTTTGTTCTTATTTCTTTAGTTCCTTGAGGTATAAAATTAGATTGTTTGAGATCCTTCTTTTACTTAATGTAGACATTTATAGCTATAGACTTCCCTCTCCTGTTTTTGCTGTGTTCCATAAGTTTTGATATGTTGTGTTTTTATTTTTGTTTGTCTTGAGATATTTTTAATTTCCATTTTCATTTTTTTTCTTTGGCCCATTCATTGTTCAGGTATGTATTGTTTAACTTCTGAATATTTGTGAATTTTCCTGCTTTCCTCTACTGATCTCTAGTTTCATATCATTGTGCTCAGAAAAGATACTTTATATGATTTAAATCTTACTAAGTTTATAAATGATTGTATTGTGGTCTAATATGTGATATATCCTAGAGATTGTTCTGTGTGCACTTGAGAAGAATATGTATTCTGCTACATTTGGATGGAATGCTCTGTACATGTGTTAGGTCCATTTGATCTAAAGTATAGTTCAAGTCAAAATTTCTTTATTGATTTTCTGTCTGTATCACCTATCCATGGTTGAAAGTAAGTATTGAAGTCCCTCACTATTATTGTGTTCCTGTCAATTTCTGTATTCAGATTCTGTATATGAATACATTTAGAAGTATTCATATATTTAGGTGCTACAATGTTGGGTGCATATTTACAGTTGTTATACTTTCTTAATGAGCTGACTCATTTATCATATAATGACCTTCTTTGTCTCTTGTTACAGTTTGACTTAAAGTCTATTTTTTGCCTGTTATAAGTATAGGTATCCCTGTTCTATTCTGGTTTTCATTTGGATGAAATATCTTTTTCTATCCCTTCACTATGTCCTTAAAGCAGAAGTGAGTCTCTTATAGGCAACATACAGTTGAGGCTTTTTTTGTTTTATTCATTCAGCTACTCTGTATCTTCTGATTGGAGGGTTTAATTAATTTACATTTAAAGTAATTATTTATAGGTAAAAACTGTTGCCATATTATTAATTGGTTTTTTTTTGGATGTTTTCTAATTCCTTTCTTCCATTCTTCCTCTCTTGGTGTCTTCCATTGTGAATTAATAATTTTCTGTAGTGATATGTTTTGATTTCTTTCTCCTTATATCTAATACAGGTTTTTGTTTTGTGAATTACCATAAGGCTTACAAAAAGCATTTTATAGCTATAATAGTCTACTGTAAGCTGATAAAATTGAAATTTGCACAAAACTTTACCCTTTTATGTCCCTCACCCATTTTATGTTTTTGATGTTACAATTTACATATTTTTATATTGTGTATCCGTTAAAAGTTATTGTAGTAATTTTAATACTTTTGTCATTTAACCTTTAAACTAGAGCTATATGATTAACACTACCATATTACAGCATTAAAGTATCCTAAATTTGACTATTTAATTATTTTACCAGTGAGGTTTATACTTTCATATGTTTTCATGTTACTAATTAGTATATATTTTTTTTTAATTTAAGTTTGGAGAACACCCAGGTGATGAGTTATTTGTTTTCATTTGAAAGTAGGATGTGGTGGAGTGGCAGAATAGGTAGTTTGGAAAAGATGACTAGAATGTAGACAGGGTATAAGAAAGTGAGGAAGAATAAGAGAAAGAACCACAATTATATGAATACCTAAAAACTTGGTTGTGAACACTTGGCCTCTGGATAAATGCCACCAAATAGAAAACATTTTCCATGTGCCTGACCAAAAGACCCAGCTACATGCTGGTTTCCATTTTAGTTATATTTCTAACAGCTATGGTTTACTGTTCAGAAAATCTGTCCTTTTACATTTTCTGCATGATGCAGTGAATTGCAATGTTCATATCAGAGAGCATTAATCTGAGAAGACAGTGGACCTTCAAGAAATGGAGTCATTTTCATTTGCATGCTTTCCTTTTCTATTCATCAGGATAAAAATATATGCATCTCTATGAGTGAAATAAAGCATCTGGATTTCATGTTACATTCTGTAAAAACAAAAACAAACAAATCAATGCAAACTAGAAAATAAAAGTGAGGTTGTCTTTGAAAACACAGTCCTGGTGTGCCTGGTTGGCTCAGTTGGTTAACCGGCTGACTCTTGGTTTTGGCTCAGGTCACAATCTCATGTTTCATGACTTTGAGTCCCGAATCGGGCTCTGCACTGACACTGCAGAGCCTGCTTGGGATTCTCTCTCTCTCCACCTCTCTCTCTCTGCTCCACCCATGTTTTCTGTCTCTCAAAATAAATAAATAAACTTAAAAAAATAGAAATAAAAATGTTGTATAAAAAATAAAGTACAGTCCTAAGGTGTTTTGACAGAAAGTAATCCAAACAAATCTAAAAAAAAATAACATATTTAATGCTGCTTTAATGAGTCTCAGAACATTTAAAAATCTGTGGTGTGATGGAAAACTCACTGGAATATGAGAAGGATATTTTTCCTTGATTTTTTATTCTGCCAGAAATATTTCATGGTACACTTGGAGATGAGAGATTCTTTCTTAAATTTTCATTTTAGTATACTTAACACACAATGTTATAGTAGTTTCAGGTGTAAAATATAGTGATTCAACAATTCCATACATCACCCAGTGTTCATCACCACAAGTGGACTCCTTAATCCCCATCACTTATTTCAACAATTCTCCCACCCACTTCCCCTCTGGTAACCATTAGTTTGTTCTTTACAGTTAAAAATCGATTTCTTGGTTTGCTCTCTCTTTTCTTTTTCCTTTCCTCCTTTGTTTTGCTTCTTAAATTCCACATATAAGTGAAGACATATGGTGTTTGTCTTTTTCTGACTTATTTCTTAGCATTATGCACTCCAGCTCCATTTATGTTGTTGCAAAGGGAAAAATTTCATTCTCTTTTATGGCTGAATCATATTCCATTGTGTACTTATATACCATGTCTTCTTTACCCATTCATCTATCCATGGACAGTTTTGCTGCTTCTGTATCTTGGCTATTGTAAATAATGTTGTTATAAACATAAGGATGAGTGTATGCCTCTGAATACACAGTGTATATCTTTTTAAATACCCAGTAGTGCAATTGCTGTATTGTAAGGTAGTTCTATTTTGAATTTTTTGAGGAAACTCCACACTGTCTTCCAGAGTGGCTACACCAGTTTGCATTCCCACCAACAGTACATGAGGGTTTCTTTTTCTCCATATCCTCACCCAAACTTGTCATTTCTTATGTTTTTTATTTTAGCCATTTTGACAAGTGTGAGGTGAAATTGCATTGTAGTTTTTGACTTGCCTTTCCCTGATGATGAGTGATGGTGAGCATTTTTTCATGAGTCTGTTGGTAATCTGGATTTCTTTGAAGAAATGTCTGTTCATGTCTTCTGCCCACTTTTAAATGGATTATTTGTTTTGGGGGAGTGTTGAGTGGTATCAGTTCATCATATATTTTAGATACTAACCCTTTATTAGATAAGTCATTTGCAAATATATTTTCCCATTCTGTAGGTTGCTTTTCAGTTTTGTTGATTGTTTCCTTTGCTGTGCATAAGGTGTTTATTGTGTGTGTGTGTGTGTGTGTGTGTGTGTGTGTGTTTCATTTTGAGGAGGTCCCAATAGTTTATTTTTGTTTTGTATCCCTTGCCTCAGGAGACATATCTAGAAAAATGTTGTGATGGCCAATGCCAGAGACATTACTGCCTGAGCTCTCTTCTAGGATTTTGATGGTTTCAGGTTTCACATTTAGGTGTATAATCCATTTTGAGTTTATTTTTGTGTATGGTATAAGATAATCGAATAGTTTTATTCTTTTCCATGTAGCTGACCAGTTTTCCCAACACCTTTTGTTGAAGAGATTTTTCCCATTGGATGTTCTTTCTTGCTGTGTCAAAGATTAATTGACCATATAATTTTGGGTTTATTTCTGGGTTTTCTATTCTGTTCCACTGATCTATGTGTATATTTTTGTGCCAGTACCATACAATTTTGATCACTACTGCTTTGTAATATGACGTGAAGTCTGGAATTATGATATCTCCAGCTTTGCTTTGCTTTTTCAAAATTGCTTCGGCTGTTCAGAGTCTTTTGTTGTTCCATATAAATTTTAGGATTTTATGCTCTAGTTCCATGAAAAATGCTGTTGGTATTTTGATAGGGGTTACATTAAATATGTAGATTGCTTTGGGTAATACAAGTATTTTAGCAATATTTATTCTCTAAATCCATGAGCATGGGATGTCTTTCCATTTCTTTGTGTTGTCTTCAATTTCTTTCATCAGTGTCTTATAGTTTCCCGTTTTAGATTTATTCCTTGGTATCTTAGTATATTTGGTGCAATTATAAATGAGATTGTATTCTTAATTTCACTTTCTGCTGCTTCATTGTGAGTGTATATAAATGCAATACATTTCTGCACATTGATTTTTGTATCCTTTGACTTTACTGAATTCATTTATCACTTCTAGTAGTTTTTTGGTGAAGTCTTTAGTGTTTTCTACATATAATATCATGTTCTCTGTAAATAGTGAAAGTTTTACTTCTTAACAACTTGAATGTCTTTCATTTCATTTTGTTGCCTAATTGCTATGCTTAGGACCTCCAGTCCTATGTTGAATAAAAGTGGCAAAAGGGGACATCTTTGTGTTGTTCCTGACCTTAGGGGGAAAGCTTTCAGTTTATCCCCAGTGAGTATAATGTTTGCTGCCAATTTTTCATATATGGCTATTATTATGTTGAGGTATGTTCCCTCTAAGCTTTTGTTGAAGGCTTTTATCATGAATGGATGTTGTACTTTGTCAAATGCTTTTTCTGCATCTATTGAAATGATCATGTGGTTTCTATTCTTTTTCTTATCGATGTGATGTATCATGTTAGTTGAATTGCAAATATTGAACCCCCCTTGCATCTGGGAATAAATCCCATTTGGTAATGGTGAATGATTGTTTTAATGTATTGTTACATTCTGTTTTCTAGTATATTGGTGGTATTTTTATCTGGTTTTGGTATCAGAGTGATACTATCCTCATAGAACGAATTTGGAAGTTCTGTTTTGGAGAACAATTTGAGAATAGGTATTAGCTCTTCTTTAAATGCTTTTGTATTTATTTTTGAGAGAGAGAGAGAGGCAGAGAGAGAGAGAGGGAGAGAGAATACCAAGCAGTCTCCATGCTATCATCACAGAGTCCGACACAGGGCTTGATCTCATGAACTGTAAGATTATGACCTGAGCTGAAATCAAGAGTTGGGCACTCAACAACTGAACCACCCAAGCGCTCATCTTCTTACATGCTTGACAGAATTCACCTAAGAAGCCAAGTGGTCCTGGACTTTTGTTTGTTGGGAGTTTTGTGTTTACTGATTCAATCTCCTTGCTGGTAGCTGGTCTGTTCAGATTTTCTATTTCTTCCTGGTTCTGTTTTGGTAGATTATATGTCTCTGGGAATTTATCCATTTCTTCCATGTTGTTTAACTTGTTGGCATGTAGTTTTTCGTGATATTCTTTTATAATTGTTTGTATTTCTGTGGTTTTGTTTGTTATTTCTTCTCTTTCAAGTGTGATTCTATTTATTTGAGTCCTTTCTCCCTCTATCTCTTTTTCTCTCTCTAGCTCTCTTTTTGATAAGTCTGGCTAAAAGTTTTTCAATTGTGTTGATCTTTACAAAAACCAGCTCCTGGTTTCATTGATCTATTGTTTTTTTTTAGTTTTCATATCATTTATTCATTTATCTATACTCTAATCTTTATTAGTTCCTTCCTTCTGTTTTTGGATTCTGTTTGCTGTTCTTTTTCTAGCTCCTTTAGATGTAAGGTAATGTTGTTAATTTGGAATTTTTCTTCCTTCTTGAAGAATGCCTGTATTGCTATAAACTTCCCTCTCAAAATTTTTTTTTGATGCATCCCAAAAGTTTTGGACTGTTGTGTTTTCATTTTCATTTTTTCCATGTAATTTTTTATTTCTTTTTTGATTCCTTGGTTGACATATTCATTGTCTAGTAACATGTTTTTTAACCTCCATGTATTCGTGGTCTTTCCAGATTTTTTATTGTGGTTGATTTCTAGTTTCATAGTATTGTGGTCAGAAAAGATGCATGGTATAACTGTGATCTTTTTGAAATTGTTGAGACTTATTTTGTGACATAATATGTGATCAACTCTGGAGAATGGTTCATGCATACTTGAAAAAAATGTGTATTCTGCTGTTTTAAGATGGAATGTTCTGAATATATCTGTTAAATCCATATGGTTCAATATGTCATTTAAAGCCACTGTTTCCTTGCTGCTTTTCTGTTTGGATGATCTGTCTATTGATGTAAGTGGGATGTTAAAGTTCTATACTATTATTGTGTTACTATTGATTAGTTTCTTTTTTTGTTATTAACTGTTGTATGTATTTGGGTATTTCATGTTGGGGGTATAAATATTTACAATTGTTATAGCATCTGTTGGATTGCCCCCTTTATTGTTATATTGCATTCTTCCTTGTCTCTTCTTACATACTTTGTTTTAAAGTCTATTTGTCTGATATTAGTAGTGCTACTCCAACTTTCTTTTGACATCCCTTCCCATGGTACATGTTTCTCCATCCCCTCATTTTCAAAATGCAGGTGTCTTTAGGTCTGAAATGAGTCTCTTATAGACAGAATATGGATGGGTCTTGTTTTTTATCCACTCTGACACTCTGTTTATTGATTGAAACATTTAGGTCATTTACATTTAAGCTAATTATTGATATATATATATATTTTGTTACTTACTTTGTGGTTGTTTCTGTAGCCTTTGTTCTGATTATTTCTTCTCTTTCTATTTCTCATGGTTTGTCTATTTTCTTTAGTGATATACTTGGACTCCTTATTCTTTTTAGCATATCTATTATTGGTTTTTCATTTGTGGTTACCATTCCATTTATATGTAACATCTTCTGCATATAGCAATCTATATTAAGCTGATGGTCACTTAATGTTGAACTCATTCTTTACTCCTCTCCCCTCTACTTTTCAGAAAAGTATGTTTTGGTATCATATTTTACACTTTTTTATTTTATGAATCCTCTAATTGATTTTTACATAAATATTATTACTGCTTTTGTGTTTTTTTTACTTTTTATACTCACACATATGACCTTTCCTTCCCACTTAAAGAATGCCCTTTAATATTTCTTGAAGGGCTGGTTTAGTGGTCATGAACTCCTTTAGTTTTTGTTTGTTTGAGAATTTTTTTACCTCTTCTATTCTGAATGATAGCCTTGCTGGATAGAATATGCTTGGCTGCTAATTTTTCCCATTCAGCCCTTTGTATATATTATGCCACTCCCTTGTAGCCAGAAAAGTTCCTGCTGAAAAATCTGCTGATAGCCTATGGTGTTTCCTTTGTATGTAACTGTCTTCTTTTCTGTTGCAAGTTTAAAATTCTTTGTCACTTTTTTTTGCCATTTTAATTACTGTGTGTCTTGGTGTGAGTTTACTTGGTTTGAATTTGTTGGGGGGATCTCTGTGGCTCCTGAATCTGGGTCTGTTTCCCTCTCCATATTTTGGAACTTTTCAACTATTATTTCTTCAAATACACTTTCTGCCCCTCTTTCTCTCTTCTCCTTCTAGGATACCTATAATGTGACTGTTATTACATTTTATCGAGTCACTGAGTTCTCTAAGTCTATTCTCATTATGCAGTATTTGTTTCTCTCTGTTCAGCTTAATTACATTCCATTATTCTATCCCCCAGTTTGAGCCCTATGTCAGGGTCTATGCTGATAGCTCAAAGCCTTGAGCCTGGTTTGGATTCTGTGCCCCCCTCTCTCTTTGCCCCTCCACTGCTCATGCTCTGTCTCTCAAAAATAAATAAATGTTAAAAAAATTAAAATAAAATAAAATAAAATAAAAATATTGAGATGAAATATCACAATTTAAAACAAATAAAACTAAATTCTAAAAAAAAAAGAAAAGAAAATCGATACACTTTTGACAAGATTATTCCCCTCTGTGCTTCGTGGTATGTTAATTGTACATTTTATTTTTCAGACACTGTGTATATTTGTTTTGGTTTTTCTTAAAAATAAACATCCTATAGAAAACAGAACAAAGAGATAATCAATTGTACTTTAATATGTCTGCATACTTGAAACGTTACTTCCATAGTGGAGTGCAGCTAAGATTCTAGAAGAGCCTATCTCTTTTCCATGACATTTGGCAAAGTTGGGATTATTGTATTCTAGCCTTAGGTGGCTCAACAACTTTTCTTATAAATGTTGGCACTGTATTTTATAGCCCAAATCCATTCATCCCACCTAAAAAAGAATTAAATATCAAGATTAAATACATACTGTTTAGAAATTTGGGGATGAACATAATTATGTACATTTCAGAGATGAGTATTAAATATCAATATGAAAAGAGAAGCTATATAACAACCATAGGTTATTTTATTTAAAAAAATGAGTAGAAATATTGCTTTCCAAAACCCCTTTTTAGCTAATAAACAGTTTTGAGGCTACTATCAATGTAATTGGCTACTACCAATATAAATTGGCATCTGTCCCAGAGAGCTAGACTGAAAATTCACTAAAATCAAAAATAGAAAATAAGTCTTACAAAAATATAAATTTCTAAAATTTCAAGGAGAGACATGTGTTGAACTTCTTATAAAATGATTTCAGTAACTTTTAACATTTCTATTCAGACTATGAACAAGATAGTATTAGCTGCTATTTGAAGCAACAATATGCAGATTCCAGGTGGCAGGTATCTGTAAGAGATCTGGGGATAAAGACACCATGCCTGTAAAGGCCCAGAAAAAAATAGCCTATAAGTACAATTCTGCCTAATTGGCTACCTGTGGTTTTGTATTCTATTTCTCAAATACTACACCTACAGTTTCAGATACCCTGTTCTCTTCCTGTATCACAGCTTCAGGATTGTCAAGAGGTACTCAGAGCCTCTTATTCATCTACTATACCACCCTTCATCTCTGCTAATGTCTCTCAGGTAAATTCCCTACTGTAGATGCTTGATACTAACTCAGCACAATCTTGGTATTTATCTGGTCCCAAATTTTCATATAATGCAATTTATAAACTATATGAAAGAGAGTCTTCTCTTATATTAGTTAATGCTTGTGTAGTTCATATGTCATAGACTTTACTTTTTTTGCAATTAAATGAACATAGTACGTTATAATTTACTGTGCCTTGTCAAATGAACATGATTGACACAAACATAAGAATATCATTGATACCAGTTTGATGGGGCAAGTTTCTTTGAGGAAAACATTACATTAGTCTTTCCAAAGTAGCTTATTTCTCCTTTGTGATTCAATAAATGGAACAATAACTTAGAAACTACTATCTTATTGCTTATAATGCTGTTATCAATTGAACATACATAAGTCAAGATAAAAGCTTGGAGGAAATATTGAAGTATTTTATTCTTATTTAACATTAATTAATACTATGTGAGACAGAAATACACAGTAATAATTGACAACTATATTTTAATTATTGAGATCTTAAACTACCCAGAGACAGAAGAGAATCAATTAGGCACCAAAGATAACTGTATACTATATGGAACTATTCAAGTTTTTTTTTTCATGCTTAGAGTGTACATATAATTATCATCTAAACCAGAACATTTTTTAGAGTGAATAAGGCACTATTAAACACTACATTAAGATAAAATAAGTTATCCAGAACTTTCTCCAACAAACAAAAGCATATAGTAACCCCAAGGGTTTATATTTTATTTGTCTGACCTCATGCCAAAAACAGAAAATGACAGGAAGGATGGTTATTAAACACAAAAACTGTTGTAATTACAAGAGTTCCTAATACAATTATAAGGGAACATCTTTTTTTTGTATCTATATACACAGATAATTTTTCAGTATTCAAATCCCTTTGAAATTGTCTTTCCTTTTCCTCTTAATTTCTTATTGTGTTTTTGTTACAAGTCTGAAATTATCACTAAATTGCTACTGATGATTCTACCTTGATCACAGTTTTCCTTAGTCAGTCTTTCCCTTGATTTAGCTAGGAGTTATCTTTCTATGTTGATTTATCTGAGATTTTGAAAATTAGAAATGTAAACATAATTTTACATTATAAACTGGACTAAATTTTGTTTCCTTCTCAGAATTTGTTGGAGAATCTTTGTTAATATTGGTTTAAATTGTGTAGCTATTCTTAGCCATGTGGCATGTGCATTATTTCCCTCAAATTTGTTTGAATTGATTTTTGCCTTTGTGATCAACTGAAGGTATTTATCAAAATCATTAAAATAAAGCCACTTTTTATCCATCCATCTGTCTAAATGTTCTAGAAAGATATAGTTTAGGATCAAGATAACATCTTAATAGCTGGATGGAGTATTCAAATATCAAAACTGGGGTATAACTATGCTGGAGAAATGCACTTGTAAACTCCTAGAAGAATGCTTTGGCAATTTAAATTAGTCAATGGTTAGGAATCTCACATATATTTTTAACTCTTTATATATATATATATATATATATATATATATATATATATATATATGTGTGTGTGTGTGTGTGTGTCTGTGTGTGTGTCTGTGTGTGTGTCTGTGTGTGTGTATTTTAAAAGATTATACAAACTAAAGAATGGTATTTGTCTACAACTGAGTATACCTAAGGATGAGCATTTATAACTTTTCCTCATATCATACAATTTCTTTCTTTATTCCTTTTTTTTTCCTAGAGAAGTTTTATTTAGACATAGGAGAGTCTGTTATTCTTCTAAACTGAGTTTCTTAACTTTTACTTGTAAGAATGTGAGAATTGGTACAAACTCTTATGGTATATTTTAGGATGTGAATAATAATATTTCAAAATGAATTAAAATTATTTTATACTATACCTACAGGAATAAGTTTTTCTTATATTATAGGGCCGGAAGAGATTAACACTTAATACAGTAACTTTTAAGAATATCCTAGATGGAATAAAAGTCTGTGCCCTTTAATACTTTGAAACACTGGTTCAATATAAAAGACATTTAACTCTATAAAGAAAATTACAAAGTGAAAGAACATCTGATTTAATCAGAATTGTTTCAACCAAAATGCTGAGACACTAACCCAAAAAATCTAGAGTATGTCTATTGACTCAAGATCCTAATTTACATCCAAATTTGACTTCTTTAATTCTGAATTTGCCATATTATAATGTTTCACTGAAATGTTTCTTAGACCCATTGTGCAGGTGGCTAGACCTAAGGCATTGCCAGAGTTAAAGCAGCCAGACAGTCATGAACCCAAGTCACTATGTGGCATTAAAAGAGTGGTTTAAATTACAAGGGGGGAAAAAGCAAAATTATCCTCTGAGGGAAAGGGAGGTGATCAAGACAAATAACTAGATAACAGAAGTTGGTGATATTAGCTAGTCTGGCCAAGGTTGCAGTCTCAGATTCCATGGCCTACAGAACATACACAGGTTTTATGATTAAGAATTATAGGTTGTTACCATTTTTATAGTTCAAAGAGAAGTGTTTGGAAGTTGTGACAGAACACAAGGCTCTTTCTGACAAATGATGGACTAATGAAGCCAAGTGAATTGCTAATTAGTTAGAATCAAGCAAGTACTTCATGGCTAATGTTTTGATTGTTATACTAAGCTTTGAACTCAATGAGAGAGGGGCTTTCAAATACTAATTTTTGTCTCACTGGTACCTAGCACATTAGTATACATCACACTCTTAATAGCTGTGTTTATAACATGAACCAATAAAATACCAGCTTCAACTACATAATATTCTGAGCTAATGGACAATGCCTTTTCACACCTGTGAACATAATTGTAATAAAGAATAAATATAAGTAAAACATGTAAAATACATGCCTGGGTTTAAAAGAAAGTGATAACTTTGCATGCTATAGCTGTGTTTTAGCATTCACACAGATGAAGATGTGGTTGTTGGTTGTGATAAGGCAAGGGAATACACATGAGACATGTGCAGAAATTATGATCCGGGAATCCTAAAAGTAGCCAGGATAGAAACAAGGAGGTTTGTCTGCTTGGAACTCTGAATGGTAAAAATATCTCTGTGTTTTAAATTATCTCCCCTCAAACTTCATAATTGAAATCCTAATCCTCAGTACCTCAGATTGTTACCTCATTTGGAGATAAGGTCTTTACAGAGGCAATTTGGGTAAAGTGAATCTTTAGGGTGGGCCCTGATCCAATATGACTGGTGTTCCTTTGATTAAGCTCCATTCTTTTCTTAAATGCAATTGTGGAAAATTCCACATCACAGGTCTCAGTGTCCTACTTTATCCTTATCAGGATCCTGATTTGAGCATAGGAAAGCTGTCAAGCTGCATATTTAGTTCATTTGTATCTCTGTTCTTACAATTAAATCCTAGTATCGTTAGCAGTCTTCCCTATGACTGTAGGGGATGAAGGTCTCTTTAAATGCTGCTATAGTGGCCATAGTAGATCAAATAGTGGCTGCAAAAGATATGTCCAAGTCCTAAATCCTGGTGCCTATTAATGTGAACTTATATGGAAATAGAGTCTTTGTGATGGAAACATTACTAGTTATATCAGGAAGGGAATATGGGCTTTCCTCAATAATGAATAACTATAAGTGAAATTGGTGATTTTTTAAGAATATTATTTATTGCTCTATAAAGATAATGGTTGAGCTTTAAACGTGGTTCCAAACATGAAGAGGGGAGCTAGTTACAAATACAGATTCCTGAACGTTGCCTCCAGATATATAGATTTAACTGGAGCTCAGGGTTTTGCAATTTAACAAACACTGCAGGTGATTTTGATGTGAATGATCCACAGAGAATGCTTTGAGAAACAATGCTATAAATGATGGTTAGGTACTGAGATCAGACTAAAGAGCTTATTTATCTCCAAGTGCATATTGATATAGTAATATTTCAGTGACACCTAACCACCATATCTAATTTTATTCAAGGGAAAAATAGTGTCCTAATATTCTTTCTATAGGGTTGAATAAATAATAGTAACTTACTAGCTCTGTACAATTTCAAATATAAGTCAATCACTATTTAAGCATTCTGAAGAGGATCCCAAAGACAGATAACTCACCCTGTTAAGATGATGGAGAGTTTTCAGCAGTAATTTGTATTATTATAAGTCATTTTTTTAAAACATTTTAAGACAGGGACTTTTTGTAATAGGGATTTCTAGAAACTCATAAAGAGCTTGAAGTTGAAAATTACATATGATCAGATATGTATTGTATAACTTCTTGTATTTTAGTCAACTTTAATTTAAGCATGCTTGGCCTCCCTTACTGTATTGCATAAGCTTTGAGGATAGAAACTATGTATAAGCTTTATACAAGCTTTATTCAAGCTTTATACATAGTCTCAACTATGTATAAGCTTTATACATAGTTTCATGTATGAATTAATACACACATTAATATGATATGTATTAATAATATTGATCAGACTAATTAACAGATATGTCAAAGGCTAATTGGCTTAGTGCAATATAATTCACAGTAGCAAACTAGGTCTCTGAAAAATATCAGCAAAGCTCTAATGTGATTTGGAATGCTTATTGGATTTCTTACCTGGGGGCACAGAGCAGGCAAAGGCAAGCATAACTAAACTGGGTCCTAGAATGTCAAGGAGCAAAAGATACACAATAGAAATGAGTAAAAGGAAAACAGATTCTTTTGTAGCACGTATGGCTTTGCTTTTGGTTTTAAATTTGCTCTGTTTTACAAGTCACTGTGTATCATTTGACTTTTTAACTTACAAAACACCTCAGAAATATCTAAAGCCAAAGACAAAGTAACAGCCTAACTCTTTGTCTTCTGTTTCACAATACATTTGTACAACATTTGATACAACTTAATGTTATATAGAGAATGGATTGGCGCCAAACTTCCGCATCTCTGTTTTTGAAAGGTATGCTTATTCCTAAATGAGACCATCTTTTTGTTCAGTCAAATTCAGATGCTGTCCCTCATGAGTCTACTTTATCCTTGAACTAATGGAAAACATCAGAGGGTGAATAAGCAATACTCACTTCTTACAGAATTATATCATAATAATAGCAATATCCAACTAAGAATTTGTACCAACTCTGTGAAGTTTATTGAGCAACATTTAAATTTTATTCATGAAATTGACAAGTACTAAGAACAAATGGTTATTTCTTCAATAGCAAGTAAGCACACTGAATTCAGATGTTGATTATACTAAGGGAATGAAATCAAGATTCTGAGTTGTATTTGTAGCTCTGGAATTGACCCATATTTCTTTGCTAAATCAGATTCTCTTTCGTTGATCACGTTTGTCACCTAGTCAATAAGAGAAGCATAATATAAATAAAGCAATAGCCTAGGGTTAGACTTTGAGCCCATGTTTCCCACATACTTTGCTGTGTGACTGTCATTTGTTTACTTATGTATTGCCTATCTTCCCAATCAGAATAGGAGATACATGAAAGCAAGGATTTTTTTTTTTTCTGTCTTGGTTTACCATTATATCCCAGAATGTAGAGCAATGATAAGCATATGGTAAATTCCCCATACATATTTGTTGAATGAATATATTACATTTATTGAGCTTTATTTGTCCAGGCTTGTTTTACTTATCTCATCGTTTTCAATATTTGTAATAGCCCCATAAAGTTGGTGCATTACCTCTACTTTGCAGAAAAGAAAATTTAGTTTAGCAAGGTTAAATAAGTTGCTCAAGAACACACAGTGAATAAATAGGAAACCTAGGATTTGAATCTAGTGGCCTTATTCTTAATACTCTAGTGCCTTTAGAATTTATTTTTGGAGCATTTAGTATCCACCAAGCACTGTGTTAGATTTATGTGCATAATTCTTTAGTTCTCATCCTTATTTCTTTTTCCTCATTCTTATTTTCACAGAGGAGAAACTTGAACTTTAAAGAGGTTTAGTAATTTGCCCCAGTTACATGGGTAGTAATGAGTTGTCTTTTATGAAATGTCTTAATAAAAATTATGAAATTGACTTTTTACAAAATGTTTTTATTTCTTTTTTTTTTTTTGAGAGACAGAGCACGAGTGGGGGAGGGGCAGAAGCAGGCCCCAGGCTCTGAGCTATCAGTACAGAGTCGACACAACGTGGGGCTTGAACTCATGAATCTTGAGATCATTAGCTGAGCTGAAGTCAGATGTTTAACTGACTGAACCACCCAGGCATCCCTGAAACTGAATTTTCATGTGAAGAATACTTTCTGTAATTTTTTTAATGTTCTGGAAAATAAATAAAGGAGTAATGAGTCATCTCAATTTTCTGGTCCTGTGATATCTCTCTTTTTTTTTTCAATATATGAAATCTATTGAAACTGGTTTCCATACAACACCCAGTGCTCATCCCAAAAGGTGCCCTCCTCAATACCCATCACCCACCCTCCCCTTCCTCCCACCCCCCATCAACCCTCAGTTTGTTCTCAGTTTTTCACAGTCTCTTATGCTTTGGCTCTCTCCCACTCTAACCTCTTTTTTTTTTCCTTCCCCTCCACCGTGGGTTTCTGTTAAGTTTCTCAGGATCCACATAAGAGTGAAAACATATGGTATCTGTCTTTCTCTGTATGGCTTATTTCACTTAGCATCACACTCTCCAGTTCCATCCACGTTGCTACAAAGGGCCATATTTCATTCTTTCTCATTGCCATGTAGTACTCCATTATGTATATAAACCATAATTTCTTTATCCATTCATCAGTTGATGGACATTTAGGCTCTTCCCATAATTTGGCTATTGTTGAGGGTGCTCCTATAAACATTGGGGTACAAGTACCCCTATGCATCAGTACTCCTGTATCCCTTGGGTAAATTCCTAGCAGTGCTATTGCTGGGTCATAGGGTAGGTCTATTTTTAATTTTTTGAGGAATCTCCACACTGTTTTCCAGAGTGGCTGTACCAGTTTGCATTCCCAACAGAAGTGCAAGAGCATTCCCGTTTCTCCACATACTCGCCAGCATCTGTAGTCTCCTGATTTCTTCATTTTGGCCACTCTGACTGGCGTGAGGTGATACCTGAGTGTGGTTTTGATTTGTATTTCCCTGATGAGGAGCGATGTTGAGCATCTTTTCATGTGCCTGTTGGCCATCCGGATGTCTTCTCTAGAGAAGTGTCTATTCATGTTTTCTGCCCATTTCTTCACTGGGTTATTTGTTTTTCGGGTGTGGAGTTTGGTGAGCTCTTTATAGATTTTGGATACTGGCCCTTTGTCCGATATGTCATTTGCAAATATCTTTTCCCATTCCGTTGGTTGCCTTTTAGTTTTGTTGGTTGTTTCCTTTGCTGTGCAGAAGCTTTTTATCTTCATAAGGTGCCAGTAATTCATTTTTGCTTTTAATTCCCTTGCCTTTGGGGATGTGTCGAGTAAGAGATTGCTACGGCTGAGGTCAGAGAGGTCTTTTCCTGCTTTCTCTTCTAGGGTTTTGATGGTTTCCTGTCTCACATTCAGCTCCTTTCTCCATTTTGGGTTTATTTTTGTGAACGGTGTGAGAAAGTGGTCTAGTTTCAACCTTCTGCCTGTTGCTGTCCAGTTCTTCCAGCACCATTTGTTAAAGAGACTGTCTTTTTTCCATTGGATGTTCTTTCCTGCTTTGTCAAAGATTAGTTGGCCATATGTTTGTGTGTCTAGTTCTGGGGTTTCTATTCTATTCCATTGGTCTATGTGTCTGTTTCTGTGCCAATCCCATGCTGTTTTGATGATGACAGCTTTGTAATAGAGGCTAAAGTCTGGGATTGTGATGCCTCCCGTTTAGTCTTCTTCTTCAAAATTACTTTGGCTATTTGGGGCCTTTTGTGGTTCCATATGAATTTTAGGATTGCTTGTTCTAGTTTCGAGAAGAATGCTGGTGCAATTTTGATTGGGATTGCATTGAATGTGTAGATCGCTTTGGGTAGTATTGACATTTTGACAATATTTATTCTTACAATCCATGAGCAGGGAATATCTTTCCATTTCTTTATATCTTCTTCAATTACCTTCATAAGCTTTCTATAGCTTTCAGCATACAGTTATGTTACATCTTGGGTTAGGTTTATTCCTTGGTATTTTAAGCTTCTTGGTGCAATTGTGAATGGGATCAGTTTCTTCATTTGTCTTTCTGTTGCTTCATTGTTAGTGTATAAGAATGCAACTGATTTCTGTACATTGATTTTGTATCCTGCAACTTTGCTGAATTCATGTATCAGTTCTAGCAGACTTTTGGTGAAGTAAATCGGATTTTCCATGTATAATATCATGTCATCTGCAAAAAGCCAAAGCTTGACTTCATCTTTGCCAATTTTGATGCCTTTGATTTCCTTTTGTTGTCTGATTGCTGATGCTAGAACTTCCAGCACTATGTTAAACAACAGCAGTGAGAGTGGGCATCCCTGTCGTGTTCCTCATCTCAGGGAAGAAGCTCTCAGTGTTTCCCATTGAGGATTATGTTAGCTGTGGGCTTTTCATAAATGGGTTTTATGATGTTTAAGTATGTTCCTTCTATCCCGACTTTCTCAAGCGTTTTTATTAAGAAAGGGTGCTGGATTTTGTCAAAGGCCTTTTCTGCATCGATTGACAGGATCATATGGTCTTCTCTTTTCTTTTATTAATGTGATGTATCACGTTGATTGATTTGCAAATGTTGAACCAGCCCTGCGTCCCAGGAATGAATCCCACTTGATCATGGTGAATAATTCTTTGTATATGCTGTTGAATTCAATTTGCTAGTATCTTATTGAGAATTTTTGCATCCATATTCATCAGGGATATTGGCCTGTAGTTCTCTTTCTTTACTGGGTCTCTGTCTGGTTTAGGAATCAAAGTAATACTGGCTTCCTAGAATGAGTCTGGAAGTTTTCCTTCCCTTTCTATTTCTTGGAATAGCTTGAGAAGGATAGGTATGATCTCTGCTTTAAACGTCTGGTAGAACTCCCCTGGGAAGCCATCTGGTCCTGGACTCTTATTTGTTGGGAGATTTTTGATAACCAATTCAATTTCTTCGCTGGTTATGGGTCTGTTCAAGCTTTCTATTTCCTCATGATTGAGTTTTGGAAGAGTGTGGGTGTTTAGGAATTGTCCATTTCTTCCAGGTTGTCCAATTTGTTGGCATATACTTTTTCATAGTATTCCCTGATAATTCCATTTTCATTCATGATTTTATCTATTTGGGTCATGTCCCTTTTCTTTTTGAGAAGTCTGGCTAGAGGTTTGTCAATTTTGTTTATTTTTTCAAAAAACCAACTCTTGGTTTTGTTGATCTGCTCTACAGTTTTTTTAGATTCTATATTGTTTATTTCTGCTCTGATCTTTACTATTTCTCTTCTTCTGCTGGGTTTATGCTGCTTTTGCTGTTCTGCTTCTATTTCCTTTAGGTGTGCTGTTAGATTTTGTATTTGGGATTTTTCTTGTTTCTTGAGATAGGCCTGGATTGCAATGTATTTTCCTCTCAGGACTGCCTTCGCTGCATCCTAAAGCGTTTGGATTGTTGTATTTTCATTTTCGTTTGTTTCCATATATTTTTTAATTTCTTCTCTAATTGCCTGGTTGACCCATTCATTCTTTCGTAGGGTGTTCTTTAACTTCCATGCTTTTGGAGGTTTTCCAGACTTTTTCCTGTGGTTAATTTCAAGCTTCATAGCATTGTGGTCTGAAAGTATGCATGGTATAATTTCAATTCTTGTAAACTTATGAAGGGCTGTTTTGTGACCCAGTATATGATCTATCTTGGAGAATGTTCCATGTGCACTCGAGAAGAAAGTATCTTCTGTTGCTTTGGGATGCAGAGTTCTAAATATATCTGTCAAGTCCATCTGATCCAATGTATCATTCAGGGCCCTTGTTTCCTTATTGACCGTGTGTCTAGATGATCTATCCATTTCTGTAAGTGGGGTGTTAAAGTGCCCTGCAATTACCACATTCTTATCAATAAGGTTGCTTATGTTTATGAGTAATTGTTTTATATATTTGGGGGCTCTGGTATTTGGCGCATAGACATTTATAATTGTTAGCTCTTCCTGATGGATAGACCCTGTAATTATTAGATAATGCCCTTCTTCATCTCTTGTTACAGCCTTTAATTTAAAGTCTAGTTTGTCTTATATAAGTATGGCTACTCCAGCTTTCTTTTGGCTTCCAGGAGCATGATAAATAGTTCTCCATCCCCTCACTCTCAATCTAAAGGTGTCCTCAGGTCTAAAATGAGTCTCTTGTAGACAGCAAATAGATGGGTCTTGTTTTTTATCCTTTCTGATACCCTATGTCTTTTCGTTGGTGCATTTAGTCCATTTACATTCAGTGTTATTATAGAAAGATACGGGTTTAGAGTCATTGTGATGTCTGTATGTTTTATGCTTGTAGCGATGTCTTGGTACTTTGTCTCACAGGATCCCCCTTAGGATCTCTTGTAGGGCTGGTTTAGTGGTGACAAATTCCTTCAGTTTTTGTTTGTTTGGGAAGACCTTTCTCTCTCCCTCTATTCTAAATGACAGACTTGCTGGATAAAGGATTCTCGGCTGCATATGTTTTCTGTTCAACACATTGAAGATCTCGTGCCAATCCTTTCTGGCCTGCCGAGTTTCAAAGAGAGATCAGTCACAAGTCTTATAGGTCTCCCTTTATATGTGAGGGCACATTTTATCCCTTGCTGCTTTCAGAATTTTCTCTTTATCCTTGTATTTTGCCAGTTTCACTATGATACGTCGTGCAGAAGATCGATTCAAGTTACGTCTGAAGGGAGTTCTCTGTGCCTCTTGGATTTCAATGGCTTTTTCCTTCCCCAGTTCAGGGAAGTTCTCAGCTATTATTTTTTCAAGTACACCTTCAGCACCTTTCCCTCTCTCTTCCTCCTCTGGGATACCAATTATGGAATATTATTTCTTTTTAGTGTATCACTTAGTTCTCTAATTTTCCCCTCATACTCCTGGATTTTTTTATCTCTCTTTCTCTCAGCTTCCTCTTTTTCCATAATTTTATCTTCTAGTTCACCTATTCTCTCCTCTGCCTCTTCAATTCGAGCCGTGGTCATTTCCATTTTATTTTGCATCTCATTAAAGCGTTTTTCAGCTCCTCCTGACTGTTCCTTAGTCCCTTGATCTCTGTAGCAAGAGATTCTCTGCTGTCCTCTATACTGTTTTCAAGCCTAGCTATTAATTTTATGACTATTATTCTAAATTCACTTTCTGTTATATTATTTAAATCCTTTTTGATCAGTTCATTAGCTGTTGTTATTTCCTGGAGATTCTTATGAGGGGAATTCTTCCATTTGTTCATTTTGGATAGTCCCTGGAGTGGTGTGGATCTGCAGAGTGCTTCCCCTGTGCTGTAGTGTATAACTGAGGTTGGTGGGCGGGGTCGCAGTCCGACCTGATGTCTGCCCCCAGCCCACCTCTCGGGCCACAGTCAGACTGGTGTGTGCCTTCTCTTCCCCTCTCCTAGGGGCGGGATTCACTTTGGGGTGGCGTGGCCCGTCTGGGCTACTTGCACACTGCCAGGCTTGTGGTGCTGGGGATCTTCTGGGGTGGGTAGGCAAGGTGCACGGGGGCAGGAGGGGCAGGCTTAGCTGGCTTATCCTTAGGTGATCCACTTCAGGAGGGGCCCTGTGGCAGCGGGAGGGAGTCAGACCTACTGTCTGAGGGTTGGCTCCGCAGAAGCGCAGTGTTGGGTGTTTGCGCGGAGCAAGCAAGTTCCCTGGCCGGAACTGGTTCCCTTTGGGATTTTGGCTGGGGGATGGGCAAGGGAGATGGCGCTGGCTAGCGCCTTTGTTCCCCAACAAACTGAGCTCTGTCGTCCGGGGCTCAGCAACTCTCCCTCCCTTTGTCCTCCAGCCTTCCCGCTTTCCGAGCAGAGCTGTTAACTTATGACCTCCCAGATGCTAAGTCCTGCTGGCTGTCGGAACACACTCTGTCAGGCCCCTCAGCTTTTGCAAGCCAGACTCGGGGGCTCTGCTTGGCCGGCAGGCTGCCCCTCTGCCCAGGCTCCCTCCCGCCAGTCCGTGCAGCACCCACCGCCTCTCCGCACTTCCTACCCTCTTCTGTGGGCCTCTCATCCGCGCTTGGCTCTGGAGACTCCGTTCTGCTAGTCTTCTTGTGGTTTTCTGGGTTAGTTAGGCAGGTGTAGGTGGTATCTAAGTGATCAGCAGGGCGCACGGTGAGCCCAGTGTCCTCCTACACCACCATCTTCTGCCGGTCCCCGGTATCCCTTTTCTAAAACCATGTTTTTCATGTTTTGATTTTTGGCTAGTGTTAAAAATATTACAGGGGTTCTCTTTTCTTTACATCTTTGCCAACGCTTGTTTGCTTTTTTGATAACAGCCATCTTAATAAGGTATGAGGTGACACTTTGTTGTGGTTTCAATTTCATTTCCTTGATAATTGGTGATACTGAGCATCTTTTTTTTTTTTAACGTTTATTTATTTTTGAGACAGAGAGAGACAAAGCACGAACGGGGGAGGGTCAGAGAGGGGGAGACACAGAATCTGAACCAGGCTCCAGGCTCTGAGCTGTCAGCACAGAGCCTGATGCGGGGCTCGAACTCACGGACCGCAAGATCATGACCTGGGCCGAAGTCGGCCGCTTAACCGACTGAGTCACCCAGCCGCCCCCTGAGCATCTTTTTATATTACCATTTGTTTGTCTTCTTTGGAGAAGTGTCAATTCTGGTTCTTTGTCCACTTTTATTTGGGTTATTTTTTGTCACTACTGAGTTATAGGAGTTCTTTATGGATTTTGGATATTAAGCCTTTATCAGATATGTAGTTTACAAATATTTTCTCTCATTCTGTAGATTGCCTCCTTTGTGCATATTGGTGGGAATATAAATTGGTGCAGCCACTATGAAAAACAGCCTGAAGATTTCTCAAAAAATTAAATATAAAACTGCCACATGATCTAGCAATTCCATTTCTGGGTATATATACATAAAGAATTGAAGTGAGAACCTTTAAGAGGGATTTGTAATCCCATGTTTTTGCAGCATTATTCATAAAATCCAAGATATGGAAACAACCAAATGTCCATTAGTGAGTGAATGGATAGAGAAAATGTGATATTTATGTTCAATGAAATGTTATTCAGCCATAAAAAAGAAGTAAATCCTGCCATTTGTGACAAAATAGATGAATCTTGAGGAAATTACTTTAATTGAAATAAGCCAGTCACAGAAGGAAAAATACTCATGGTCCCACTTATATAAGGACTCTAAAATAGTCAAACTTATAGAAGCAGAGAGTAGAATGCTGGTTAACAGGGGTAAGGTTAAGGGGAAATGGGGAGGGATTGGTCAAAGGGTAATAAGTTTCAGTAATGCAAGTCAAATCCTAGAGATCTACTCTAAGGGATAGTACCTTTAGTTAACAATGCTGTATTGTATACTTACATTTTTCTAAGAGAGTAGATCTTATGTTAAGCATTCTTATCACAAAAAAAAGAAGACAGAAGGAAACTTTTGAGGTAATTTGTATGGTTATGTCATTGACTGTGGTGATCGTTTCATTGGTGTATACTTCTCTCCCAACCATCAGGTTGTACACATTAAATATAGACAGTTTTTTGTATGTCAATCATACTTCAGTGAAGAGGTTTTTATTTATTTATTTATTTATTTATTTATTTATCTATTTATTTTTTAATGAGAGAGAGAGAGAGAGAGAGAGAGAGAGGCTGCAAGTGAGCGAGGGAAGAGAGATAGAGGGAGAGAGAGAGAATTCCATGAGGGGCAGAGAGAGAGAGAGAGAGATGGAGTGAAAGAAAAGTAGGGCTCACCTGAAGCAGGGCTCAAACTCATGAACCCTAAGATCATGATCTGTGGGGCACTTGGGTGTCTGTCAGTGAAGTGTATGACTCTTAATCTCAACTCAGGTCGTAACCTCAGGGTTGTGAGTTCAAGCCACACATTGGGCTCTGTGGTGGGGGTGAAGGCTACTTAAAATTAAAAAAAAAAAAAGAATATTACTAAGGAAGTTTGAACTGCATTTTCACAAATGTATACTCCTGTTTGTGAGGGTGGCAAGAATGATCCTCTTGCTCATGTCAAGCAACTAGTTAGTTGTAGCACTGAAACTGGAACTCAGGTCCTCAGATCTTAATTTCTAATTCTATTACACTTTATCCATTAATACCTTGCTTTAATCAACTGAGCTAATGGAAACAATGATTTTCATGTGTTTTCATCTGTTTTAAAACTTCTGTAATTTCAAATAAAATCTCAATAATCTGTCATTGTCTATACAGTTTACATATTCTTTTTATTCACTAATACTTCACCCAGATAATTAAATGATTGTATATCTTTTTAAGGACAAGAGTTTTGAGGGCAGAAACCATGGGTAGTCTTTATTATGTAATTTTAAAGACTGAGAAAAGAACCATGTGCTATCTGAACAAAGTAAACACTGGTTCACTTATGTTAGTTTCTGTAATCTCAGCTTGAAACCACACAAAAGAACAATTTTACAGAAAAAGGGTATTCAGAAAAAACAAAAACCACATAAAGTCTTGGATACACATTCACACACACACACACACACACACACACACACACACAAGGACACACGAATACACACACAGATACACACAGAACTGCACAGCATTTAAATTTATCCTTATTATCTTGGTTTATGCAGCTTTCTCTTTTACCATGGGATCTCCCCCAACAGTCATTCATTATAAACAAGTATTGTGGGCATTTCCACTCTGGCATTTGCCAAAAGGAAAATAAATAATCCAGTGTTTGTTTAGCTACATGGACAGGAATGTTTTGCCATTAGCAGAGAGAACCTTGGCTGACTTAATGAGTACCAACTGAGTCTATTCCACTAAGCACAAATGGGAATCTTCTCCATTGTCTGGTCACCAAATATCTGCACTTATGCAAGTGCATTTTCATATTCAGAAGGAAAGGGTGTTATGTGGGATACTTGCCATTTTTTAGTAATTATGAAATAAACAATCTCTGCTGGACCTTGTATAATTAAAACCTTTGTTTTAAAAAAAGATATGATTAATGTATATTTTTTCAAAGCTAAGTTCTTTTGTTTTTTAAATCAACAATCTGAATTTCACAAGTAAGAAAATAAGACCCAAACTTTACAACATTTTGGGTTGAGAAATAATATTAATCATCAGAACTTATGTTCTATTATTTAAAAAAAAGGAATTTTTAAATAAATCTGTCTGGACAGATGTGAGAAAGGGAAAACCTTGTTTACTACTATTTTCCTACCTGTCCCACCTATTATATGTGGTGAACACCAAATGCAAGGATATTGTATACAGATATACTGTTTGATCACCATGAGCTAATAATCCATTTAGCAGAAAGTCACATGCTCAAAAACACATAAACTCAATATCACTTATCAAGTAAGATTACTAAGGGCACAATAATTAATATTGACTAAGCTAATGCATTTTGTGAAGAAAAAGTAATTTAGAATTGATATTCAATGGAAAAAGACAGAGAGGGATTCTTGGAGACAGTAGCTACATTTTTTGAGCTGAATTTTAAAGGTGTTCAGAGATAATGGATCAGGAGAGGGAGGGCATTCCAAGTAAGGAAACATTAATTCACCTGTAATAGAGGAGGATTCCATTTGGAGAGATTGATAAAAAATACGGTGATGATCAAAAGTTGTAAATTGATGGAGATCCCTAAAGGTCAGGCAGAGGGATGTAAATTTTCTAATAAAAGTTATAAGAAACTAGTTTTATGACAGAAGTAACATAATAAAGCCAATCCAGGCTACAAAGTGTTATAGCATGCTAGTAAAGATAAGAGTCTGAAGTTCAATTTCCTGGGTTTGAATTCTAGGTCTTCCGCTTCCTAGTAACCTTGTGTAAGTTGTTGAACTTCTGTTTCTCCTTTTCCTCAACAGTAAAATAGATCTAAAAATCATGCCAACTTCATAGGGTTGGTATGAACATTAGATGATTTCATGCAAATAAAATAATTAGGGTAATGCCTCATAGAGAATAACCATTCAATAAATGTCAGCTTCTATATGAAAAGGTGGAGGCCACTTTAATCTCTAGGCATTTCTCAATCTAGCTAACATAATTGTTTTCACACCTCTTAATTGAAATCTTGTTCTTCATCCAAACAAGGCAGTTTGCTCATCCTTATTGCTGAAACTTTGCATATTTTATCCCTGCTTGTCATAGGCTTTTCTTTTTTCACCAATCTACATTCCTACTCTCGTTAAACCCTTACCTCAAATGGCATTTTTCACTGTTCGACACAAATTCTACCACTCCTCCAGCTCTCTTTCTGTGATGCAAGTGCTCCAGTCAATTTCCTTTATTTTACTGTGATTCTCGGTGATTCCATCCTCTCCACACCTCCACTGAAATCATTCTTCTACAGATGCCTAACTTGACCAAGAATAGAAGTTAGAATTTACCAGTGTCATCCACACATTTTTATAATTTTTCCCTTCATAATATAAATATATTGCCAAGATATGTTTCTTTACTGTTGACTAGCCAAAGGGAAGGAAAAAAATTCCTGGATGCTATACTTAAATACTGAGTGTTTTCAATATGTAGGCATTGAAGCCCAACTGTTTAGGTTTATATCCTGATTTTTCTTTTTACTGAGCAACCTTAGGCAATGCTATTAATATTTATTAGCTTAGGTTTCTTCATCTACAAAATTGGAAAATGAGTAGTAATCATTTCATAAGATTATTTTGAAAATTAATTAAGGCAATGAATTTAAAGGGCTTTACACAGTTCCTGGAAAGTAGAAATATATTAATACATGGTAACTACTATTATAGTGACCATTGCTTCATTAAGTCCTAACCAGATAATATAGGAGAGATTATTACCTTCATTTTATACAAGAAATAAGTTTAGAGAAGTAAAGAACCTCGTTCAAGGTGACAGAGCTAATAAATGGCAGAGTTTGAATTTCAGCTGAATCTGCTGCTATTCCACTGCATTTTATCTAGCTATTTTTCTCCATTTTCATGAACTTTTAGGTATTTAGAAGGACAGATCATTACTTTTTGTCAATTACATTAATAGCACTTTTTTTTTTCTTTACTTACAGCAATAGAATGACCAGCCATAGACTAAACCATCTGTATTTTGTCTCTAGGTGCATTGCAGAATGAGATGTCTTCTATGTAAAACCTATAGGTGAGTGGAAAAGGCTTATCATGTGCAAGTGGCACTGCACCACTGAAGGATATCCCTGGCTTCCTGTTTCCCAGAGAGATCCTACAACAGACTATCAAGGTTTTGTTTATTTGCATCTAATTTTGTATATCACTACCATGTGTCCTTAATTCTTAGAACCTATAGTAAAGCAATTAATGTAACCTTAAGAAACTGGGCTTAACACTAAACATTCAGTGTATACCCTGTAGGAAATTCATGGCACTGTTAAATCAATTACCTTAAACTAGTGCTTCCCCAAAGCAGGTGCAGCAAGGCACTGGTGTAACAAACAGCTCTTTGAAAAAAAAGCATCCAGTGATCAAATAAGTTTGTGAAGCACTGCATGCTATACTCCCCTTCTACCAAATTCACAAAACTGTATTAGTTAAGGTTATTTTGGTTGCAAGTAGCAGAAATAAACTTGAGCTAGCATAAACCTAAAAGGAAATTTATTGGAAGGATCCTGTCGTAATTCACATAAATCAAAAAAAAAAAAAAAATAGTTCAACTACTGAACCTCAGTGAGAAAAACTCCTAAACACCTCAGCAGCAAGAGTTCACAGAGCTTCCCACGTGTACATCCTTACAAAAGTCCTGGACAGGATGCACAAAATCCACTTGGGAAATTTGTTAAGAACTGTAGTGCTTGGCATATAGAGAGTACATGGTGAGTCTTCAATAATTATTAGCTATCATTATTAAACATTTCTGTCTAAATCAGGTACAAGACAGCTGAATATTGCATGGCCCACAGGAACCAGGGTTTTTGCATAACTTTCATGCCAGTATGAAGTAAAGTCAGATTTGGAAACCACTTCTCAGACCACTTAAGAGATATAGACACCAGTGATGTCCAGCTTCTGTATCTCTCAGCTCAAACTTCTATGAAGAGAATTGTTCTGATTGAGCTCTTAAGGTTCAAATATTTTATTTCTTGACCAGTCACTTATGACCAGGGAATCAGAACGCATGTAACTGTAGAGGAATATTTCGAGGAATAGAAGCAATTCTAAGAGAAAGGGAAATTTTTGTGAGCTGAGTAGCCACCTTGAGAAGTGTGTGCTTTTAAAAACATTCTAAGAGGTGCTTTTTAGTTTTTATTTTTATTTTGTTAAGTTTATTTATTCTGAGAGAGATAGAGTTAGTGTGAGCAGGCATGGGGCCAGAGATAGAGGAGACAATCCTAACCACACTCTGCATTGTCAGCACAGCCAGATGTGAGGTGCGATCTCATGAACCCTGAGATCACAACCTGAACCAAAATCAAGAGTCAGACACTTAAATTACTGGGCCACCCAAGTGCCCCTAGGAGGTGCTTTAAAAAAATCTACTTATTTCATTGAATTGGGCTTTGCCTAAATTTAGTTGACCACAAAATAATAATTTTGCACAACATTAAATAAAGTCATTCAGAACAAGAAACCTGTACCACACACATTAGGACATGTTGATTAGAATGTTATTAAGTTAAAGCTATTATGGTACCCTCATCTTCATCAGATTTGTGCCTTACCCGGCCTTCAAGTGCTATCCCTGCAGTTTCTGTTTCTGTTCCCATATGACACAGAAGATGGTTTGGCTTCATAGTTCTGAAAAACATTTCTGTCTCATCCCACTATCTCATGAGATGATCTGCTAATAAACATTGAAACACTGCATGGAAAAACAAACACACTTTGGAAATTCTACAATGTGTTTAAACATATAAAAGATGTTAAGAAGACCTAGAGTAGGGACAGTTGCTCAACTTTGTTTAACCCAACATTTTCTCAACTTATTTCTTGGGAGTAACTCCTATGAAGCCTACTTTACCCACATGCAAAAGCAGAGTGGAATCTTTTTCTTCTGTGTTGCCTCTTAATATCTTTGTGATTTAGGAAAAACAATCATTTTAGAATAGCCTCACATAATTTCTAGTCTGAAATTGACCCTAGTCAGCTATTACTTAAGGTATCTTTTTCTAGCTCATTTTGCCTTTTCTTCTATTCTAAGGAGAACAAAGGCTATACCACATTCTTCTGAAACAGTTAAGTACTGTGTCACAGGAACCTGATACGAAAGGCATATTTAGATGGTTCCTTGTAGTGGTACAGCAAAAATAACTTGTTTTATTTTATGGAATTTAAAAATGTTTTCATGGAAATGAAAAATTGAGCAAGCCACAAAAATTGTATTAATCACAAATTGAAGAATGCCTGGAGCAATGTTCCAGCTTATAAAGGTTATAAACTTACCTTATGCATCAGCTTCTCTGGTGTCTGCCTTTAATAGATAATTTTCACTTAAGATTTTTTTAATGTATTTCAAACAATAAACACATTACAACAGGTCTTCTCACCTATAAAATTCATCTGTCATTCCATCTGCATTTGAGATGGCTGCCCTTGAGTTTCACACATTTACAGAGCCAGGCTGCTGTGTAGTTTAGCATGGGGGTGACTTGGATAAGTTTTGAGGTTGAGCAGTCAGTGCACCTAAAGGGAAAACTAACTGGGTCACTATCAAACATTTTCCATTGCATTTTCCAGAGAAAGACCATAGCTGTGAAAGTCACAAGAAATAGGGAAGATAAAAATATGGAAGCAAAATGGAGACAGTGTTTCCTGGCATCACCCTCCAAGTCACAACTGCTTGGCCATGACAAAAACAAAATAGTGAAGCTGGGGCCTAATAGGCATTTTACTACTATTATTTTATTTTATTTTTTTTTATTTTTATTTTTTTATTTTTTAATATATGAAATTTACTGTCAAATTGGTTTCCATACAACACCCAGTGCTCATCCCAAAAGGTGCCCTCCTCAATACCCATCACCCACCCTGCCCTCCCTCCCACCCTGCCCTCCCTCCCACCCCCCATCAACCCTCAGTTTGTTCTCAGTTTTTAACAGTCTCTAATGCTTTGGCTCTCTCCCACTCTAACCTCTTTTTTTTTTTTTTTTTTTCCTTCCCCTCCCCCATGGGTTTCTGTTATGTTTCTCAGGATCCACATAAGAGTGAAACCATATGGTATCTGTCTTTCTCTGTATGGCTTATTTCACTTAGCATCACACTCTCCAGTTCCATCCATGTTGCTACAAAAGGCCATATTTCATTTTTTCTCATTGCCACGTAGTATTCCATTGTGTATATAAACCACAATTTCTTTATCCATTCATCAGTTGATGGACATTTAGGCTCTTTCCATAATTTGGCTATTGTTGAGAGTGCCGCTATAAACATTGGGGTACAGGTGCCCCTATGCATCAGTACTCCTGTATCCCTTGGATAAATTCCTAGCAGTGCTATTGCTGGGTCATAGGGTAGGTCTATTTTTAATTTTCTGAGGAACCTCCACACTGCTTTCCAGAGCGGCTGCACCAATTTGCATTCCCACCAACAGTGCAAGAGGGTTCCTGTTTCTCCACATCCTCTCCAGCATCTATAGTCTCCTGATTTCTTCATTTTGGCCACTCTGACTGGCGTGAGGTGGTATCTGAGTGTGGTTTTGATTTGTATTTCCCTGATAAGGAGCGACGTTGAACATCTTTTCATGTGCCTGTTGGCCATCCGGATGTCTTCTTTAGAGAAGTGTCTATTCATGTTTTCTGCCCATTTCTTCACTGGGTTATTTGTTTTTCGGGTGTGGAGTTTGATGAGCTCTTTATAGATTTTGGATACTAGCCCTTTGTCCGATGTGTCATTTGCAAATATCTTTTCCCATTCCGTTGGTTGCCTTTTAGTTTTGTTGGTTGTTTCCTTTGCTGTGCAGAAGCTTTTTATCTTCATAAGGTGCCAGTAATTCACTTTTGCTTTTAATTCCCTTGCCTTTGGGGATGTGCCGAGTAAGAGATTGCTACGGCTGAGGTCAGAGAGGTCTTTTCCTGCTTTCTCCTCTAAGGTTTTGATTCAAACCCAATATTTAACTTTTGACATTTGCCAAGAGTTAAGTTCACAAATGTGGTATATTTACTTTGAACAAATGTATGTGTATATGTGTGTATATGTGCATACCCATTAACCAGGTCTATGTAAAAAATAAGGTAGACAAAATTGCAAATTTTGGGGAAATTTTAGGGTAGAAGATGTATATTCATTTGCTTTTGTGCTTCTTTGATATACAAATATCCATGTAAATTCCATTCCCCACCAGCCGTTACTAATGTTGAGCCTTCTGACCCAGCTTTCCTGTCTCTAAAGATTCACATTGTGTTTGTTGTTTTTCTCCATGTCCTGTGTATTGATTGAATTGAAAAAAAAAACACAAAGAGGTTTTGCAAAGACACTGTTCATTTGTAGATGTGAGTGAGGCAAGCATCAAGGGCCAATATTAGAGTCTAATAATTAGATGTATTAATTTTAATTTCAGGAGAGTTTCAATTAAGAGCCAGTTATGTTCCTGTTACTTTGCAACAGCATATGCTGTCTGCATAACAATTAGTTTTTTCTTCATGATTCCACTGATTCATTCCACAGATATGTTATTGTGTACTTACTACTGTGTACCTTTTATTTGCTAGGCACCGTTTTGATCTCTTAGAGTATAAGAGGAAAGCAGCCACACATGGCCCTTGCCCTGAAGATAATATAAAGTAATGACTAAGAGGCTATACTTGGAACCAGATTTAAATTTTATCTCTACTACTTATCTGCTGTGTAGCCTTCAGCAAGATTTTTAACCTCTCTGTGTCTCAGTTTGCTTCTGCAAAATTGATTGTGAAGAGTTACCATTATGAAGAATAAATAATATAAAATATGTAAAGTGCTTAGACTAATGCCTCACTTATAGTGTAAATTCAGCAAATAGTAGTTATTTTTGTAGTGGAGGGAGCTTACAATTAGAGAGGAAGATGTGCAAACAGGCAAATACAACACAACGTGATATCTGCTAAACTAGAAAAGTCAAAGGTGCCATGAAAGCCACAGAAACTCATGTAACCTTAATTTGGTGCATCATGGAAGGCTTTCTGGAGGAAGTTATATTTAAGTTGAGACCTTTGAGAGATGAAAAATTAACTAGGTAAGGAGGCATTGGTAATACAGAGGGACACTGTGGCTCCCCCAAAAGAAAAAGACTAGAGAACAAGAAGAACACATTCAAGAATTGAATGCCTTGAAAATGCAAATCTTTGTTGTTACTATCACAACTGAACCATATTTGTTCCTTATGATGGCGTGCCTAGGCAGTTCTTTGTCCTACACATAACAGAAGTCAAAAAATTTTACAATTAGGAGAGTATCTCAAACAAAAACAGTTATTGCAATCCCCAACCCCTCCTTTTTTAAAAAACATTAAACCATTAGTAATTAAAAGTCTGTTATTGGACCCATAAAAAAATTCCATGTACAAATGCACCCAAACTACTTCTATAGTCACTACTTTATTCGCCCAAGAACTTGTATCAACCCTTATAATCTTCAGAGGTTTTGATACTTGGCTCTATATGTTCACAGACTTTAAATCTGGCTGCTGCCAGCCAGAATTCTAGGATTCAAGATGAACAACTTGCATACAAAAAAAATTACTGAAAGAAAGTAATTTCACAGATAAGGTTTCTGTATTACAAAGATCTGATAAAGGATGAAAGTTGTGAAACACCTTTCTACAAAAGGAAATATACTTCATGGTATGTTTCATTTGCTGTAGAGTAAAAAGGTCTCATTCTGATGCATTGTACTTCACTCTAGGTCTCCATTTTAAAGATTCCACATGGGGTACCCCGGTGGCTCAGTCGGTTGAGTACCTGACTTCGGCTCAGGTCATGATCTCATGGTCTGTGAGTTTGAGCCCCGCATCTGGGTCTATGCTGACAGCTTGGAGTCTGGAGCCTGCTTAGGATTCTGTCTGTCTGTCTCTCTCTCTCTCTCTCTCTCTCTGCCCCTCCCCTGCTCATGCTCTGTCTCTGTCTCTCTCTCTGTCAAAAATAAATAAACATTAAAAACATTTAAAGATTCTACAAAAGTACTAATACTTCCTGTCAGTTAAAGCAAGTTATAGTTCAAATGATCTCTCTGAGAGGGTCCTCTAGGAAAGGAGCTGTATCACACTTCCTCATTTCCAATACATAAGAACTCAAGTATTCCAGAACTGAACGTTATTTAATAGAAATGGTACTGACAATAACAAAGACATTGAGAAAATAGTTTGTTATCATTAAGTATTTTTAGATGGGAACTTAATATATTCAGGTCAGATATTTCTGTCTGACTGTAAGTGAAAGGCAGAGTTTTAATTTTTTCAATAGGCCATGAGCTAATTGTATTCAAGAAAACAAGAGAAAAAGGTAATCATTTCTCTCTACAACCTCACAATTTCATATCTTTCTTTGTCACAAGTGAGGCAAGTACTTCTCGTTTCATATGCAATAGGGGAGTATACTGAGGAGTGCTCTCATTGAATCCCAATAGCCCACTTCATCTTTGGACCAAATTTTAATTTCAGTGTTATCTAAGATAGCCCTTATTTTAAGCCAGAATTTAAGGACAGGTCATGGCATTTGATAGATTCAAGCAGAGATAAAACAAAAAAGATTTTTGCATTTGCCCTGAAAAATCAAAAGAGAATCTGAACATCTACATTCACTGGAAATCAATTTCATCAGGCTGCAACAGGTATTAAATGTGAAATACCTCAGAGGTTGATTATGCTCAAAATATGTGAATGTATCAAAGTCTTATCAGCATTTTGAGATGAAGATTATTGGTATGGTAAGTACTCAGAAGAACATAGGAGAAAGATCCATTAAATAGAGAAATTAAAAACAACTGCATCTCCCAAAACTAAGGAAAAGGAAAGCAACAGAATATAATACAAGTGGTACAGAAACTTCTAATACTTAAACTACTTTTACTGCATTTTTAATGGGCCTTCATACATAGGGTCAAAAGAGTTATAGAAAGTAATCCATGTGAATGTAACTATATCTACAAAGAAAGCTGTTTGAAGGCTTTGGAAGTAGTATCCAGCTACATATATTCAATGAGAGTGACTGTTGAAGACACAGAATTTGGAAAATGGACTGAAAATCCTACAAAACTCTACCTACAATAATGGAGGGGGGTGGGTGTGAGAGGGAGAGGGAGAAGAAGAAAGAAAAGGAGAGATAGATTAAGAGAGAAAGAGAGGAAACAAGGAATAACAAAGCCATGCTGTGATGTGGCTTCCCTGAAGTTAAATAATAATAGATAAAGAGGGACTCCTGGGTGGCTCAGTCAGTTGTCCTACTTGGGGTCCTGTCATGATCTCACTGTTAATGAGTTCAAGCTCCACATATAGCTCTCTGCTGTCAGCACAAATACCACTGGGATCCTCTCTCTCTCTTTCTCTCTCTCTGCCCCTCCCCTGCTCATGCTCTCTTTCTCTCTCTCTCTCAAAAATAAATAAACATTAAATAATAACAGAGAAAGAAATTAAGAAGAAAGAAAGAAAGAAGAAAGAAAGAAAGAAAGAAAGAAAGAAAGAAAGAAAGAAAGGAAGAAAGAAAGAAAGAAAGAAGAAAGAAAGAGAAAGAAAGGAAACATAGAAAGGAAGAAAGGAAGGGAGGGAGGGAGTGGGGTAAGTCACCCTTTCAGAACAGTTTCCAAAATGTGGAACATCTCATTGCTCCTCACTTTTAGCCTACATCAAAATCAAGAATATATGTATACCTGCCATACTCATTCTAACACTTGAGTCTTTGCACTTTTTCTTAGCATATAACAGTACTGATCACAGGGTAAAGACCCAATAGTTACTAATCACTGATGAATTAAAACTGATGTAAAAAAATAAAAAATCCAGACAGGATATTTTTAAAATTTATTTTATTTATTTTGAGAGAGAGAGAGAGAGAGCAGGGAGGGAGAGAATCCTATGCAGGCTCTGTGCTGTCATCATGGAGCCTGATGCAAGGCTTGATCCCACAAACCATGAGATCATGACCAGAGCAGAAATCAAGAATCAGACACTTAACCAACTGAGCCAACCAGAAGCCCCAGATAGGATTTTCAATTAAACAATTCAGACTGATAAGACCACTTAACACTTGCTACATGCTAAGCATATGTCTAATGTCTAAGCATGTTTTCTGTATTAACTTTTTAAAACTCACAATAACCCTATGAAGTAGGTACTCTTATCCTAAAATGTGGGAAAACAGGCCTAAAGAGGTAAAGTAATTTTCCCAAGTTCACACAGGAAGTGTCAAGGGCCAAGATTCACACCAAGTGTCTATCCTTGAAGTCTGAATTCTAGTCTCTATGCTACACTGAGATTCTTTCAGGACTAGAGGTAATCTGGAGTTGAAGTCATAAGGATCTGTATCAGAAGGAACCAGAGAAACTCCACACTCAGCCCAGAACTCTGGTTTTGGGGTGATACCCAACGGGCTTATACAACTAGCCCCATGCTCTAAGGATTTGGATTCCTTCCATTAAGAGCATGGATCTAGCAGAACACCTTTATGATCTGATCAGTTACTATATAGTTAGACAAATATTTTTATCCCTTGCAAGATTTTCTAATAATCCAAGGCAGCTGGGTGACGTGTGGTTATTCAACTGCTCAATTGGTCTAACTTCATATTTTTTGACAATAACAACAGCAAAATAATACTCCTCCAATGCACTATTGCATGCATTTTTAATCAAAGTGAGAAGAGAACACTCAGACCCATCTCAGAAGTGGATCAGCTTCTCGAATTTTATTTTACCTTTTTTTAAAAAAAAATGACTATTAAATGATTTTTTCTTTTGTAGACCTGATTGAGAATAGCTTGACTGTGGGACTATATTTTACTCACATTAAAATGTCAAGACATGTATAAAAGCAATAAGAACATAGAAGAAATACTGAGAGAATTTATAATGTTGGTGGGTACCTTGTTTCTCTGATGTTCATTGTCTGCACACAAAGAAGTAGATTAATGAAAAGCAAAAAGAATGGGTATTTTTCATTCTACACTTTAACATATAATGAAGAATCTTACAAGCCATTTATCAAAATGTAACATAATTCAGGTGATAATCATCAATATTTTTCACTTGCCTTCAGTGCTAAGATAGGTAAAGTGATTGTCTTCACTTCTGGATCCTAAAGGGGTCCTTGAGTGCAACATTGTTGCCTTACTCATTTTTGACTATACAGCACTTAATGCAGTGACTGGCACTCTGTGTGTTCAATAATTTTCCGTTGAAGTAAACTGTAAGGGTTAAAAACCAGTAGTTATGTAACCTATAGAAATATACATAGAGGTATATAAGCAATAGACACTATAGAGTTCAAATCCCAACATGTAGTGACTTACCAAGGATATCTGCCAAACAATGAACATGCTTACTATTTAATCCAAGCTACAGTTATTATTCTAATAGTAATATTTATCAGTTACCTTCTAGTTGTCATATCCTGCAGTGAAAATTTAACATATTTCTCTTACTATTTTCATTATCTCTGTGAAGCCAGCATTACTACCACCCAAAGTAAAGTTCAGAGAGGCTAAGTTACTAGCTCAAGGTCACACAGTTAATGCGTGACAGAGAATAAGAAACCTAAATCTGTGGCTCCAGAGGTATCGTTTAGGCTGTTGTCTGGAATTTTGAGATGAAGTGTGTGTATATACTTTAAGAAAAACAAGTATACTGTTTAAAGAATGCCAATGAGAACTACATTGTAAATATCAAAAGAATAAAATATCAAAAATAAAATGTGAAACATGAAGACGGTTTTTCTGTGTCTGGGGATGACTGGGTTGATTATCTATATGTGTACAGCGTTTTTTTTTTTTTTTAACATGAAGCTTTAAAGATTTAAAGTAAAAGGTGAAGCCTTCTGGGAGCAGCAAATTCACTACAGGGTATTTTTAAAAAGAATCGGTAATCAGAATTTATAATTAGAAAAATTCAGAAAGTTTTGAGTGTAAGGTTAAACATAACAAAAGCACCTCCAAGAGTGGTGTCCTTTGTTCTTTATAAATATAAAACTAGTTGAATCAAAAGGTATCTAGTTAACAGATTATTGATAGACAACATTTCTAGGAAAAGTAAATAAATGAATTGTGTGTGTGTGTGTGTGTGTGTGTGTGTGTGTGTGACTTGTTGCTACGAAACCAATTTCACAATTTTATTTATGATATATAAGATTGCTTTCATTTGCTCCCTTTATGCTTTGTGAACTGAAAAAGAATGAGGAAACTGTCAAGACCCTTGGTTCTTATCTCCTCTTTTCTCTTTTTCTTTTTTTTCTTTTTAATGTTTATTTATTTTTGACAAAGAGAGAGACAGAGCATGAGCAAAGGAGGGGCAGAGAGAGAGGAAGACACAGAATCCGAAGCAGGCTGCAGGCTCTGAGCTATTAGCACAGAGCCCAATGAGGGGCTCAGACTCACAGACTGGGAGATCATCACCTGAGCTGAAGTAGGACGGTTAACTGACTGAGCCACCCAGGCGCCCCTTTTCTCTTTTTCTTAAGATGGCAACATTGCTTATAAATATTTATAGACTGCAAAACACTTCAGCATCCTTCATCTCAGTTAATCCTCACAGTATCAATAATGATATTATTTTGTCCATTTTGCGGATGAGGCGATAGCAGCGCAAGGAGACTTGCAGCAAAGCAAAATTAGAACCTAGTTTCCTGGTAGCTGAATCCATTGCTTCTTCCTCTAATAAAACACTGGTCTGGACATTTGGGTCCAAGTTCCATGCTTAAGAGTCTACACATTCACTTCCTAGTCCATCTAATAAGATAGAAATACTGACAATTGTTAGAAAAAGTTACCAAAATAAAATAAAAAAAATCTAAGCAACAAATAAAACAAAACAAAGCAGATCAAGAAACAAAAATCACCCAATTATTTTTGTAAGATTAAACTGATAGTGTCTCCATTAATGAGGCTGAGAGAGTCTAGACACCATGTTTTTCAGCTATCCTTCCCCCATACACTCTTTTCCACCACTGGCTTTAAGACCCATTAGAATGATGCCAGGATTAAGGGTTGTATGAGAATTGACATAATGGAATTTGACAGCTGAGTTTGGTGTTCTTTTTATCATTTATAAACTCCTCCCCACACCCTTAAACATCAAAATTTGTATTCCTTACACAAGTACTTATCTAGCCAACTCTGTTCTTTTTTTTATTTTATTTTTAAATATCTTTGGGGAGGAGTGCCAGGGTGGCTCATTCGATTCAGCCTCAGACTCTGAATTTTGCCCAAGTCATGATCTCAAGGTCATGAGTTTGAGCCCCACTTAAGGCTCCACACTGGGTGTGGAGCCAGCTTGGGGTTCTCTTTCTCCCTTTATGTCTACCCCTCCCCCTTAAAAATAATAAACATCTCTGAGGAGAATAGAAATTCCTAAGGGGCAAAAGGGTAGCTATAGCAGAACAAATAGAAACTTCATATCCATATTGGAATGTTTAGGTGTGTGTGTGTGTGTGTTTCTTAAATTGGCATTGGTATGGGTGAAGACAATGTTAAAAGCCTTGCAAAATATGAAGCAGAACATTTCTGCAGTTCCTGGAAGAGATTTCCAATTCATCAAGTACTTTTTAATTACTTTAAAACTTCAACTTAAAAACAAATCCAGCAGAATGATAGCATTGGGGGTTTGTTCATCATTTTTATCAAAATCTTTAATAGATTGGTGTATGAAAGGAATGTAATCAATCTGAAATTTCCTGGGATTATTAACCATTTGAAATGCTGAGTGGTTTGCATTGGTGAATCCATCAAACATAAATATGCATCTTTAAGGCTGAAGGGGTTACTGATTCGCTGACCCATGATTGTTTTCCTAAGTGAAAAACACAATTAGTAAAATGGATAAAACATTTCCTTAAAATCCCATAATTCAAATCAAATCAAACTTGATTTGCTTAGAATTTTTTTTTCTTTCCAGAAGGCCTGTGATACAGCTGCTGTAGGATTACTAGAGGATTAACAAACTGTGAGATTTTTCCATCAGATGTTAGACTTTTCCATGGCAGAGAAAGCACTCTGTAGGATAAGCAGCAATTTGAGTAAGCACAGTGATGGAAGAAGTTTGTCAGGATTTCAATTTCCTTCTCAGCTGAGCCTAACATTGGGAACTCTAAATTTCAAGTGCAAAGCTGAAAGCAGTACAAGGTATTCAGCTAAATTCTTACTGCTAAGGAATGGATCATCTATATACTTTCTCTTAACTTATAATTGGTTGGTATTTTCTCTGAACTGGCTAATGCAGGATTTCCAGACACCTTTGCTAAATCCCCTAATAATCAAAAACCTTTTTAAAGTTCCCAGGGATGTTTTATATATGATCATGAATCTTGTAAATTGTTGATTGCACTTCCATGCTCTCTGTGTTCTGCCTCCTCCACCTCCCAGTGATATACACTAATGCTTTTCCTTGTGTTCAGAGAAGAGTGACTTCTACTGATGTTCTTTGGATTCAATATTCTTTAATCACATATGTTCCTTGTAGGAATGGAATCAATGCCTCCATCTCATGTAAATTTTAGACCTTTTTTGTATGAATATTCCAACATTTTTCACATTGTTTAGTAAAACTCTTCTTTTACATTTTCCCCTTACTTACAGTGAAGCCCCTTGCCCCCGACATAAGGCACATAAGTTTCAGTCCGTGACATGAGGAGTCTACAGAAAAGTCCAGGTGATAAACACCACATTTTCTAGAAGTTCACATGCATATAACTCTTTATTCTTTTAGAATGATGACTCAGGCCCATGTGCCAGTAGATTTTTGTCAGAGATTGTCCCATAAATTGACACTTCCTAGATACATAAAGTAGAAGCAACTAAAAAAGTAGAAGCAACTAAAACAAAGTGTCGACTGTATTTGCTACTACATGGAGTTGCTAATAAGTACAAGAATATGGGTGGAGGGGGTGCTGAAAACCCACCAGGACAATGTGCTTTTAATTTTATCTTGTTTCCCTATCAGACTGACTATAGAGAAGGTGCGGTAAAGGCAGCCTGATACTATACAATAGTTCTCAATACTGTTCCATCTAAACAGTTCACATGCACAAAATATTCTCTTATAATTGTTTTACTTTCTGTAATGATTTTCTAGAAAATTGAGTACTACATGTTGGTAGGCTATAGGAAGAAGAGGCATAGAACACATATCAAAGAAGCTGGACTTGGAGGAAGTACATGTAATTTGTAAAATCCTGGCCCCTGGAAATTTCTACAGGATCTCACTCCACCCCTGCTTCATAGAATCACTAATGTAGTGTGAAAGAATCCTGGCATTTGGAGGATATCATATTTTTTTCACCTATGATCTATGATCTATAAATAGTCCTTATTTTGCTATGACTTTTGGACTTTACCCTTTGTTTTTGTTTATAAAACTTTGTAGATGTTTTACACATTTTAATAAAGCTTTATCTTCCTTGGAAATGCTGTCTTAACCTAGTTTGGTGTCAAGACCAGTCAGTTCCTTTTCTTGAGCATCTGATTAAGTCCACACCCAACCACTTCCTTAACTGGACTTTCACATTCTAGTACACTCATCACCTGAGGCTAGGTACCAGACAAATAGGGATAGCTCCTATGCCCCAGAGCCCACCAAAATTCAAACTATTGAAATCAGCGACTTTGTAAGAAACCTGTGAAATCTAGCTAACCCCACCCTACATGCCATACAGAAGCTTCCTCCTATAGCTCCAGCTTTCTGTTACCCTGTCCACAGGTACAACTCACTTTACAGAGCTTTGCAGCCCTCTCTCCTTTGGAGCTGTTAGTGACAAAAAAAAAGTTCTGTGTTTCATCTATCCTGGTGACATTGTGCTAGGTCCTGCCATCAAAACAAATCTTTAAATCTTATAAAGCACATGTTTTTATATCTCATTCTTCAATTGCATCTGACTTCACAATTTTCTCTCCCAGATACTTGTAGCAATAGAATATAGTAGGACTTGGAGTTAGACCTATCTGAATTCAAATTCTGGTTCTGACACTGTTTAGCTGTTACCTAGAACAAGGTCCTGTCTCTCTGGGACTCTGTTCATTTGTAAAATAAGAGTATAAATAATAGTACCCATTTCACAGTATTTTGGTAATAATGAAATGATCTTTAAATCTATATAAATATAGATAGTTATAGATATAGGCAGATAGATATACATGGCTCTTTTCATACTACCTCACACATAGTAAGCACTGAATAAAAGGTAGCTATTGTTATTGATAGGTATATATTTTTGAATTTGTTTTTTTTGTTTGTTTGTTTGACTATGTTATAATTATATATTTTATTCTCCTAGGGCTTGGTAGAGAAACAAGATACATGTTTTATTTTCTAAAACAATCAATTGTCCCAGCTGGATTTTTTTAAAAAATTCATCTTTGTGTGTCCAATAATTTATGATTCCACTTTTACCACATACTCCTTATGAGTTCTAGCGTTTGTTTTGTGTTATCTATTTTGTTCCATTGATCTGCTTATTCTTACAATAGTGTCATACTGTCTTAATTATTGATATTAATAAACTTTAATGACTGATGGCTTTTTTTATTATTCCTTTTTCTCTAATAAGTTCTTAGGGATTCTTGCGTTTCTACTCTTCACAGTAAATTTTAGAATGATTCTGTCCCATTAAAAAAACTCATTGGTAATTTTACTGTAATTGTGTTAAACCTAAAAATGAAGATGGGATAAATTGGAATGTTAATAATTAATATTCCCACCTAGGAGCATATTTCTCCACTTAGGATGTATGATTTTTAAAACATACTTCAGAACCTGTATGAAGGGCAAGTTGCATTCTAGTACAGTTCCTCTTGTACCTAACTACATGCCTTTGGATAAATCTTATATTCCTGATGTAATTCCTGTTCTATAGAGCTTATGGCATTTACATTAGGGTTAAATGAATTAAAGTATGCATACAAAATAGCAAAATAGCAAAGTAAGGAATTAAATATTCATAGAGAAGCAAGAAGTTATTACTATTATTTAAAAAATTAGATTTGAAGAGTGCCTGAGTGACTCAGTCAGTTAAGCATTGACTCTTGATTTTGGTTCAGGTCATGATCCCATGGCAATGGGATCAAGCGCTGGGTCAGTCTCTGCACTGACTGTGCAGAGCCAGTTTTGGATTTTCTCTCTCCCTGTCTCTCTGCCCCTTCCCAGCTCACACGCTCTCTCTCTCTTCTTCAAAATTAGATAAATAAACATTGAAAAAAAATAGACTTGAGGAAAAGTCTGATTTTGCATCAAAGGTATTTTTCATCTCGAATAAAAGATCTTCACAGAAAAAGAAAAAAAAATTAAAACCCAGGAAAACAGATATCCAAGCATGTCAATATTGATCACACACTCAAAAAAACCTTTTTACTAAGCACTACTAATTTGATTCCAATATCTCCATATGGTGAATACATTTTACCATGGAATCTGTACACTGGACCTCATAAAATCAACCTTATGTTTACATAGATTTGTAGTTTGAAAGGAGTAGGATGTCATCTAATTCAAACTTTCATTAAGTGGAAATACCTTTCTTCTAATATTTCCAGCAATAGTGAATTCATTATTTCATAAGTAATTACTAGGATTCTCATATTTTGAGATGTCCTTATTGTACCAATATCTGTCTCACTGTGGCTTTCACCTATGCATGGGTACTATAGGAACAGGAATGTGAAGCATCTAATTCCATCTGGTAGGAAGTAAGGAAGAGAGTAGGAAGGGTCAGCCAAGCAGTGCATACTAGAGGAAGTATGGCTTGAACTGTATCACAAAGAGAGAAAGGTTAAGGCATTGCACATCAAAGAGCATCACTGAAAGTATGACACATTTGAGAACTTTACTAAATTTGTTTCTGCTGAATCAAAGCATATATATGAGGGAATAGTAAAAGATGAGGATGAAGAAATTGACAACTGAATGGTACAGAAAGCTTTCTGTGCTAAAGTGAGATCGGGTTTTGTTGACAATAGAAAGTCATTAAATGGTTATTTAAATTCAGCAGTATTGTTCTAGTTGTATTTGCTGGACCTACACAAAATCTATCATATTTTTCTTTAAACTTTTCTACTTCTTCAAGACACTTGAAGGTAGTCTTTATGTCCTAGTTCTTTTAAGAATTTATCATCTATGTCTTTTCTAGATTGTTACCATTGTTGTCCTTTCCCCTATATTCATTCTAGTTTAAGTTCATCTTAAATTGTAATAGCCATCCAAATTAGTTAGCATATAGTACCCAGAATTAAGCCAATACTTCAGATATGATTTAATACTGTAAAGTGGTTCAATATTACTTTACCTTATTAATTCTATACAAAACTTTTTAAAAAGAATATTAAAATTGAGTTTGGCTTATTTTGGAGTTGGAGTGGGGGCAATACACCAGACAATAGAGGCTCTATTATGCTGCACTAACAACTCCAAAATCTCAGTGACTTAACATAACAAAGGTTTGTCTCTCACTCACACTTAATATTCAGTATGGATGGATAGGGAGTACTCTGCCTATCACAGTCATTCAGGGATCCAGGTTGACAGGAACTTTGCTATAATACCTGATTACAGTCAACAAGACAGAAACAGTGATAAATTTTGAACTGGCTCTTAAATTTTCCAAAACAAGTCAATTGGTCTGACTTATTCAAAGGAAGTGGGGACATAAAGTCTTGCTATGGACCTAGAAGGAGAGGAAAGTGAGGCTAATCTACTAGTCCTGATGATTTCCACCAGCTTACAGCTAGAACACAAGGATCTTGTGACCAATTAAATCTCCATATTTTTTTTCTTGTTTTGGTATAAATGACTAAAATGCCAGGTCTTCTTTGTTTTTTTTTTTAATATTTTATTTTTAAGTACTCTCTACACCCAAAGTGGGGCTGGAATTTACAATCCCAAGATCAAGAGTTACATGCTCTACAGACTGAGCCAGCCAGGTACCCGTAGGTCTTCTTAATATTATAAAATCCTTTTGTTTTTATTAAAAGTTTACCAAATTGGATTCAGTTTACTATTTGTGTTGACCTGAATGTTTGTGTCCCTCCAAATTCACATTCTGAAATCCTAACCCCCAAGGTGATGCTATTCAGAGGTAAGGACTTTGGGAGATGATGAGGTCATAAAGGCACAGTCTGGATGACTGGGATTAATGCCTTATTAGAAAGAGGACACACAGAGTTTACTTGCCCCTTCCACCATGTGAAAACAGCAAGAAGATATGGTCATCTACAAACCAGGAAGAGGGTCCACACCAGATACCAAATCTGCCAGAGATTTGGTCTTGGAGTACCAGCCTCCAGAACTGTGAGAAATAAATTTCTTTTGTTTATAAGTTACTCTCTCTATAGAATTTTGTTATATTAGCCTGAAACTAAGACATTGTTCATATTTTTTGACGATGTTAATCCAGCATACATTTTACTACTCAATGTTTACATCTCTGGGTCATATTCTAAACTAGCAAAAATATAATCTGTGTCCTTAGGAGCCTAATATACTGTACAAGACACTTTAGGTTAACACTGATCTATTGATTACTTTATTGATGCCATTATGGTAAGGCTATTCAACCAGCTCTCAATCTACCTAACTGTATAACTGAGATTTATTGCAACAAATGACTATAAGATTATCATCTGAGACTGTACCAAATGCTTTCCCCTAATCAAGTTATAAAACATCTAAGCATGATCATGGTATAGCAATCTAGCAGCCCTATCAAGAAAGGAACAAAGTTTAGTTGATTTTGTCTTATGTTCAAGTTGATCATAAGTTATGTTGGCTCCTGATTACTCTCACTCTTTTCCAAATTTTGCAACTATCTTCTTAGTAATCTGTTTTACATTTTTGTTAAAAATTAAACCCAGCATTTAGTACATAGTTTCTAAAAACAACCTTTCCCCTTCATTCTTGGAAATCAGGATACATGTTCCTATCTCCAAAATTTAATCTTCTTTCTCATTTTATATGAACCTTCAGTTTCTATATATGCTGACACTAACACAAATAGGCACATTTTAATAGAGCTTTTGGGGGACCTGTAGTTTCATTTCAATTCCACCAGAATTTTGTTGGATTTTAAACAGAATCTCTATGGTATTCTCTATGATATTTGTTCTAGATTTTTCAGTTGGAAAGCCATTTTACTTGACACAGAATAATGAGGTAAAATGGATTTAAAATTTCTCAAACTTCTTTCTTTAATCTGTTGACATTTATCATCTTCCCCATGCAATCAGCCTCTTCCTTTGTTCTTACTGCTTTAAAAATTTCTTGAAAAACCCTTTTAATTTACCTTAAAATTTCCCACAAGTCTCAGTTAGTTTGGGGTACTAGAATCTTCAACAATATTGGTTGAGTTTTGTGATATTCTCTTACATTGTGGTCATTTGAAGCATTTCTTCATTTAAAATTTGTGGGGAACCTGGTTGGCTCAGTCGGTTCAGCGTCCGACTTCAGCTCAGGTCATGATCTCGTGGTCCATGAGTTTGAGCCCCGCGTCAGGCTCTGTGCTGACAGCTCAGAGCCTGGAGCCTGTTTCAGATTCTGTGTCCCCCTCTCTCTCTGACCCTCCCCTATTCATGCTCTGTCTCTGTCTCAAAAATAAATAAACGTTAAAAAAAATTTAAAAATAAAATTTGAATCTCTTCCACAGTAGGTTACTGATAATACATATCATATGTACATGTTTTCTTGCTTTCTCACTTGAATAATCTACTTGGAGTTCTTAGTTACTTACTGTGTTTTCTTTTCTTAGAGTGGAAGACATAACAGAACAAAATAATAAATATCTATAAGTGGATATAATCAAGTCCAGAGATGGTTTCTGTTAATATTTTGGGAAACTTTCTTCCAAACTAATATTATTCCAACTGTGCAGAAAAAAATTATATTTACTAAGAGGATTAACCTCTGTATATCTCGATTTTATCACAGAAATGAGAATGACAATCTATGCCTAACTTCCCAGTTTATGTTAAATGTTTCCTTAGATATTTTATGGTGTCTCTATCACTATTATATCTGGGTTGTCAAAATATATAATTTTCAAGACATAATGATGATAATTATAGCCAAGTGGAAAGACAAATATTAGCATAATTATTGTTGATGTAATTATAATAATAAAACCACATAAATAGAGCTTATAGTTATAAGGAACCATTCTAAACATGGTAGGTTTATATTCAATATTTTAATCTTCATTTTTTTCCCTTTTGTTTTATTTATTTATTTATTATTTTTAAAATACAGTTTATTGTCAAATTGGCTAATACACAGTTTGTAAAGTGTGCTCTTGGTTTTTGGGGTAGATTCCTGTGATTCATCGCTTACATACAACACCCAGTTCTCATCCCAACAAGTTCCCTCCTCAATGTCTGTCACCTATTTTCCCCTCTCTCCCCCCCCCACCATCCACCCTCAGTTTGTTCTCTGTATTTGAGAGTCTCTTATAGTTTGCCTTCCCCCCTGTCTGTTTGTAACTATTTTTCATAACCCTTTAGATAGGTGCTTAGATTTTCAAAGCCACAGATGAACAAGGCACAAGATATTTTCCCTGTGTAAAGTGGAGTGAAGGCCAGAACTGAGAACCCTACATAAAATCCTATCTATGAGTTTTGTATTCAAATTTAATTAAAAGCTACATGACAAGAACTCAACAGATTGCAAAGGGACATGACAAGAAACCTTAATAGTCCCAGCTTCCTCTAGCATAAAATGTATAGTTTGTATTTTTACTCGTTAATCAGATGTTAGGTTCAAATTTGTACTGCATGTATGTTCTAGTAATTCCCAGTAACTCACTGTAAAGTATTTCTGGGACAATAATGCTCTAAGGCATCTGGTAGAAGCAGTTGCCAAACTTATCTGGAAAAGTTCATCTTCAGTCCAGGCCTTGAATTATTCTCACAGATAAAATCAAGTTGAAAACAATTGAAAATCAAAATACACAAGGAAAGATGTCACCACGAATAAGAGTCAGCATAAACACCAATAATCAAATTTAAAGCCTAAAGAGCATGAGCTATTAAAAAGGTCTTATAAAGATAAATATGTTAAAAGTTCTTAAAGATTTATAAAGATGGATGTCAAAACACACACACACACACACACACACACACACACACACAAAGCAGGACACAGAAAACATAAGATGCTAAAGAAACTCTAAATGGCAGACTTCAAGAAAAGGTAAAATAAACACTGACAGAAGGAATAAGTTGCCAAAAAGAATTGTATACAAAAATATTGGTCAATATTATCCATCTAAAACCAAGGATGAGTAAACTGTGACCCACAGACCAATTCCAGCCCACTTTCTGTTTTCATAAATAAAGTTTTATTTGCTCACAGCCATGTTCATTATGATTAATTTTATGTGTCATCTTGACTGGGTCATGAGATGGTAAGACATTTTGTCAAGGATAATTCTGCATGTATCTATTTATTCTATGAAGGTCTTTCTGGAAAAGATTAATATTTAAATCAGTACACTGAGTAAAGCAGGGTAACCTTCCTAATATGGATGGTCCTTGTCCAAACAGTTAAAGGCCTGACAGGAACAAACATTTATTTCTCCAAAAAGTAAGAAGAAACTCTTCCCACCTGCCTTCAACTTGGGACATCAGATTTTATTCCTGCCTTCAGACTCAAACTGAAATATTGGCTCTTCCTGGGTCCTAAGTCTACTGCTTTTGAATCTACACCATTGGCTCTCTTGAGTCTCCAGCTTGCCAACTACAAATCAAAGGAATTTGTCAGTCTCCATAATCACCTTAGCCAATTCCTTATAAACTCTCTATCTTTCTCTCTCTTTCTCACCCTCTCTTTCTCTCAATTCTATTTGGTCTATCTTTCTGGGTAACCCTAACTAATATACTCATTCATTTATTCATTTTTTGGCTACTTTTGCAAGAGAACAGCAAAGTTATTGAAACAGAATGATTAAACAGATATTATATGACTCAAAAGCTAAACATAGTTACTATGTAGCCCCTTACAGAAAAAGTTTTCAGATTACTGATCTGCACTAACATGGACTATAAAATTATGATGATATCAATGATATAATGACAAGGACAGCAACTAACAGTAGAGTTAAGAAAATAAGGTGAAAGTGAAATGTTGGCCAAAAATAATATCTAAAATGGAAGATGTTTTCAAAATTAATGAGTTTTAAGATCCTTTCATTGACCGAATGAAAGGAGTAGATATTGATGAAAATTATATGTTAAGTCAATTATGTATAATACATTTTATTATTATTATTATTTTTAATGTTTATTTTTGAGACAGAGAAAGAGACAGAGCACAAATGGGGGAGGGTCTGAGAGATAGGGAGACACAGAATCCAAAGAAGCCTCCAGGCTCTGAGCTGTCAACACAGAGTCCAACACGGGGTTTTTGAACTCACAAAATGTGAAATCATGACCTGAGCTGAAGTTGGACACTTAACTGACTGAGCCACCCAGGCGCCCCAATGTATAATACCATTCTAAAGGTAATCATGAAAATAAGTGGAAAGCATAACTTTAAAAATGTTAAAGCAGAAATACCTAAAATTTGTACGGAATCACAAAATACCCTAGAGAGCCAAGCAATCTTGAAAAAAAAGTTGGAGGTATCACAATTCTAGACTTCAAGTTATATTGCAACGTTGTAGTAATCAGAATAATGGGGTACTGACACAAAAATATACATAAAGATGAATAAAACAGAATAGAAAATCCAGAAATAAACCCATAATTATAAGGTCAATTAATCCTTGACAAAAGAAGCAAGAACATGCAATGGGAAAAGGAATGTCTCTTCAACAAATGGTGCTGGGAAAACTGGACAGCAAAATGGAAAAGAATGAAACTAGACCACTTTCTTACACCAGAAAAACAAATTCAAAGTGGATTAAAGACTTAAATGTGAGACATAAAACCATAAAAGTCCTGGGAGATAGCACATACAGGAATTCCTCTGACAACAGACATAATAACATTATTCTAGATATGTCTCCTTGAGGCAAGAGAAATAAGAACAAAACTAAATTGTTGGGACTACATCAAAATAAAAGGCTTCTGCATAGCAAAACAAACAACCCACAAAACTGAGAGGAAGCCTACTGAATTGAAGAAGTTATTTGCAAATGGCATATCTGATAAAGGATTAGTATACAAAATATATAAAGAACTTATACAACTCAACACACCCAAACCAAATAATTCAATAACATCGACAGAAGACATTATAGCAAACATTTCTCCACAGAAGACATACAGATGGCCTACAGACACATGAGAATATGCTCATCATCACTGATAATCAAGGAAATGCAAATCAAAACTACAATGAGATATCACCTCACACCTTTCAGAATGGCTAAAATCAATAACACAAGAAACAAAACGTGTTGGCAAGGATGTGAAGAAAGGTGAACCCTAACTTGCACTGTTGGTGGATATGCAAACTGGTGCCGCCACTGTGGAAAACAGTATATAGATTCCTCAAAAAGTTAAATATAGATCTATCCTATGATACAACAATTGCACTACTGTGTGTTTACCCAAAGTATACAAGAACACTAATTGAAAGGGATACATGTACCCTTATGTTTACAGCAGTATCATTTACAATAGGCAAGTCATGGAAGCAGCCCAAGTGTTCACTGATTGGTGAATGGATAAAGAAGGGGTGATATATATATATATATATATATATATATATATATATATATATATGATGGGATATTATTCCCATATATATATATATGATGGGATATTATTCAGCCATAAAAAAAGAATGAAATCTTGCCATTTGCAATGACACGGTTGGAGCTAGAGAGTATATTGCCAAGCTAAAAATGTAGTCAGAAAAAGACAAATACCATATGATTTTACTCATATGTAGAATTTAAGAAACAAAACAAACAAGCGAAGGGAAAAGAATGGAGAGAGAGAGAGAGAGAAAGAGAGAGAGAGAGAGAGATCAAGAACAGACTCTTAATTATAGAGAGCAAACCAGAGGGGAGGTGGGTGGGGATGGGTGACATTTTGATAGGAATGAAGGAGTGTACTTGTTCTGAACACAGGATGATGTATGGGAGTGTAGAATTGCTATATTGTACACCTGAAACTAATATGGCACTGTACATTAGTTGGAATTAAAATAAAATAAAAAACTTTAAAAAAAATTTAAAAAGACTATGATCTGAGTTCTAGATACGTTCATTTAAAAAATGATAAAGAGGAAATAAGGAATAATCATTTTAAAACACTCAAACAATCCCCCCAAAAGGTTTAAAGAGGGGCGCCTGAGTGCCTCAGTTGGTTGAGACTCCAACTTTGGCTCAGGTGATGATCTCCTGGTTGACAAGTTCCAGCCCCGTGTCAGGCTCTGTGCTGACAGCTCAGAGCCTGAAGCCTGCTTTGGATTCTGTGTCGCCCTCTCTCTGCCCCTCCCCCACTGAGACTCTGTCTCTGTCTCAAAAATAAATTAATATTAGAAAAAAAATTAAAAAGAGGCTTAAAGAAACACAAAATCAAAAGAAACAGAAAAAAGTAAACAAAACATAAAATAATGTGATAGAAATCAATTTAAATATACCATAATCAAAGCAGTGCAAATGGAGCAAACGTATAAGTTATAACACAGAGATTTACTTGCAATAAAAAATACATCCATAAAGTCTTTACAGAGAACACAAAAGAAATGGAAAAAAGATGCTGTTAAATTCTAAGAGAAAGGCTGGTATAGCTTTATTAGTATTAGTTAAAAGGATTCAAAGGAACAGAATTTTTAAAGATGAAAGAGCTGCCAATAATGCTAAAGTAAATTTAACCAAGAAATGTACAAGTTCTAAACTTTTATGCATCTAATAATATAGACTAAATTTATATCAGAAAAAAACTTATGTAATTAAAGAAATAATTTCCCAGTAAAAGTGGGAGAATTTTTAAATTCATCCTTTCAATGAATGATAAATCAAGTAGACAAAAACATTAATAAAAAAGTTGCAAATTTGAACACCACAATAAGCTTGATTTTATGAGTTTATGTAAAACCTTGCATACAAGATGTAGAAAATACACTTTTTTTCTCAAGCACACATAGATTGTTTATGAAAATTGACCACAAATTAACCCACAAGTAACATATTAACAGATTTGTAAGAATAATTATACAGATCAATGATGCACTTAAGTTAGAAAAACTTAAAATAGAAGCATATTTTGAAAATTAAAAAAAATCCAAACACTTCTCTATAATTCATTGGTCAAAGAATCATAATGAAAAATAGAAAATATTTACTACTAACAGTTAAGACATGGCTTATAAAATTTGCAAGATGCAACTGAAATAGAATTTGAAAAAAAAAAATTTACAGTCTTAAATGCATCATTTTAAAAAATGATCTAGAGTCTGAAAATTTAATAGATAAGCATTAAATTTGAGAAATAGAAAAATATCGACAAAATAAATAAATTCAATCATGGTGTATATTAGGGAATAATAAACACAGGAACAGTATTTATGATGTACAAAGAATCATTGCAATAACTACGATCAACAAGGAAAAAACGGTTCTTTGAAAATCATGGATAGACTTGTCTTTGACAATTTTGTCAAGAAAAGAATTAGAATAAATAAACAATAGTAGGAATAAAATGGAGATATAATTAGAGATACAGTAGAGGGTAAAACATAATAACTCCAACTATGATCAATTTTATGCAAAAATTTGGGGGAAAATGATGAAATAGACCATTTTATAGAAAAGTATAATTTCAAAATAAGTGGATACAAAAGAGAGTCCCTAAATAGTTTTATAACCACTAAAGTAGACTAGACTTTTGTGTTTTGGGGGAAGATTTTATATTACTTATTCAATTTCTTTGGTGGTTATACATCTGTTCAAGTTTTCTCTTTGTGATTCAGTTTTGTTAGTTTATATGTTTCTATGAATTTGCCCATTTCTTCCATGTTATGCAATTTGTTGACATTTCATGATATTCTCTTATTTGTTTTTATTTCCATGGTGATTGTTGTAACTTATTCTTTCTCATTCACGATTTTATTTATTTACGTTCTTTCTCTTTTCTTTTTACAAGTCTGGATAGGGGTTTATCAATTTTATTAATACTTTTTTATTTTAACTTGTTTTATTTTTCATTTTTTTAAATTTATATATAAATTAATTAGCATATAGTGCAACAATGATTTCAGAAGTAGATTCCTTAGTGCCTCTTACCCATTTAGCCAATCCCCCCCTCCCACAACCCCTCCATAACCCTCAGTTTGTTCTCCATATTTATGAGTCACTTCTGTTTTGTCCCCCTCCCTGCTTTTATATTATTTTTGTTTCCCTTCCATTATGTTCATATGTTTTGTCTCTTAAACTCCTCATATGATTTTTGTCTTTCTCTGACTGACTAATTTCACTTAGCATAATACCCTCCAGTTCCATCCATGTAGTTGCAAATGGCAAGATTTCATTCTTTTTGATTGCCGAGCAATACTCCATTGTATATATATACCACCTCTTCTTTATCAATTCACCCATTGATGGACATTTGGGCTCTTTGCAAACTTTGGCTATTGTTGATAGTGCTGCTATAAACATTGGGGTGCATGTGTCCCTTCAAAACAGCACACCTCTATCTCTTGGATAAATACCTAGTAGTGCAATTGCTGGGGTGTAGGATAGTTCTATTTTTAGTTTTTTTTGAGAAACCTCCATACTGTTTTCCAGAGTGGCTGCACCAGCTTGCTCCCACTGTCTCCTTTGGTCTCATAAAGGCAATGCCACTTCTGTCAGTTGTGCTCCAAGAAGGGGGTACAGTCTCTCCCAGTGTATTTCAGGCAATCCTCAGATTGGACCCTCTCTCCTGGGTTACCTGCCTGCTTTCTGTACAAGAGCACTGCAGCCCCTTCAGAGCTGTATATCAGCCATCTTGTGAACCCCTAAAACTCTAGTCTTTGAGCCTCTCATTGTGAAAACTCACAAAATTCAGCCCCTCTAGTTTTCCCAGTCAATGGGTTTGGGAAAGGGTTTTCCTTGTGCAATACCCTGTGCACTACTTTCTCTCTCTCACTTCTCTCCATGACCAGGTCTCCTTCCCCTACACAGCACCAACAATCTGTTTCTCTCCCAAATCACATCTTTTTACATCCTACCCTCCAAAACATGGCTTCTTCTCTTCCTCTAGTTGTGCAGTTTGTTCTGCCAGTCTTCTGGTTGATATCTTGGGTATTCAGAATGATTTGATTTGAATTTTTTTTATATAATTAACAGTATGTTTTATAAAAGATAAAAATCCATGATACTTTGACCAAATATTAGAAACATTTTTAATAAAATCTGACCCCAAATTATTTGCTTTTAACTAAGTTAGAAAAGTTTTTAAAATATTAATAAACTAAAAAGTTATCTTTCTAGTTAAAAATGTAGAACATATCTAAATATGCTATAAGCTTTACTGTTCATTTTACATTGTAATGTCCACCAAACGAAAATATGGTCAAATTTATATTGTATCAACTTTCAGTTATTCAGTACATCTACTATGGACAACTTTCTTAAATATACATGATTCATATGAGAATATTCAATGAGGAATACAAGCTTTTAATATTTATTTATAAAATACTACTTAGCTAGAATTTTTCAATTAAGTCTGATAAAACCTGAAAGCTCTTGGGTGTTATGAGGTTTAAAGTTCTAACTAACAAACCTACCTAAGTTCTAATGAACCTACCTACCTCATAAAGGTCATATATGAAAAGCCCACAGCTGAAATCATCCTCAATGGGGAAAAACTGTTAGCTTTTCCTCTACAGTCAGGAACAAGACAGAGATAGTCATTCTCACTACTTTTATTCAACATAGAATTGGAAGTCCTAGCCACAGCAATCAGGAAACAAAAAGAAATTAAAGGCATCCGAATTTGCAAGGAAGAAGTAAAACTTTCACTATTTGCAGATAACATGATACTTTATATAGAAAACCTGAAAGATTCCACTGAAAATTGCTAAACCTGATACACAAATTCAGTACAGTCACAGGATACACAATAAATATACAGAAATCTGTTGCATTTCTATATAGCAAAAATGAAGCAGCAGACAAATTAGGGAATCAATCTTAATGACAATTGCACCAAAAACAACAAGATACCTATGAATAAACCTAAACAAAGAGGTGAAAGACTTGTACTCTGAAAACTATAAAACACTAATGAAAGAAATTTAAGAGGATAAAAAGACATGGAAAACATTTCATGCTCATGGGTTTGAAAAATATCATTAAAATGTCTATACTATCTGAAGCAATCTACACATTTAATGCAATCTTTACAAAAATACCACCAGCATTTTTCATGGAACTGGAACAAACAATCCTAAAATTTCCATGGAACCACAAAAGACCCCAAATAGTCAAAACAACCTTGAAAAAGGAAAAGCAAAGCTGGAGGCATCACAATTACTAACTTCAAGATATATGACAAAGCTGTAGTGATCAAAACAGTATGGTACTGACACAAAAATAGACACATTAATCAATAGAACAGAATAGAAAACCCAGAAATGAACCCACAACTATAAGTCCACAACTGTATTATCAATTAATCTTCCACTAAGCAGGAAATTGTATATATGGGAAAAGACAGTCTCTTCAACAAATGGTGTTGGCAAAACTGGAGAGCAACATGCAAAAGAATTAAATTGAAGTACTTTCTTACACCATACACAAAGATAAACTCAAAATCAGGGACCTAAATGTGAGACCTGAAGCCATCAAAATCCTAGAGGAGAACACAGGCAATAAACTCTTTGATATCAGTCATAATAATTTCTTCTTTGATAAGTCTCCTGAGGCAACAGAAAAAAAAACAAAAATAATCAATTGGGACTTCATAAAAATAAAAAAATAAAAAAAAATCTTCTGCACAGCAAAGAAAGCAATCAACAAAACTGAAAAGGAGCCTACAGAATGGGAGAAGCTATCTGCAAATGGCATATCTGATAAAGGATTAATATATAAAATATATAAAGAATGATACAACTCAACACCCTCAAAAAATAATCCAATTAAAAGTGGACAGAAGACATTTCTCCAAAGAAGACATCCACAAGGCCAACAGACTCATGAAAAGATGCTTATAGTCACTTAACATCAGGGAAATGCAGATGAAACTACATTGAGATATCACCTCATAACTTCTAAGAATGGCTAAAATGAACTACACAAGGAACAACAGGAACAACATGTATTGGTGAGGATGTGGATAAAGGAGAACGCTTATGAACTCTTGGTGGAATGCACACTGGTGTAGCCACTATGGAAAACAGTATGGAGATATCTCAAAATTTAAACATAGAACTACTCTAGGATCCATCAATTGCATTCCTAAGTATTTTCCCAAAGAATAAAAACATTAATTCAAAGGAATACATGCACCCTGATGTTTATAGCAGCATTATCTATAATATCCAAATATGGAAACAGCTCAAGTTTCTGATGAATGGATATGGAAGATGTGGTGTGTGTGTGTGTGTGTGTGTGTGTGTAATATATAATATTATATATGTAATGGAATATATATAATATTATAATGGAATATATATATTATATATATTAAATATACTTAAATATATTAAATATATAATATATTAAGTATATATTAAATATACTTAAATATATATTATATATTATATAATATTATAATGGAATATATATAATATTATAATATATATATAATGGAATATTACTCAACCATAAAAAGAATGAACTATTGCTATTTGCATCAACATGAATGGAGCTAGGGAGTATTATGCTAAGCAAAATAAGTCAGTCAAAGAAAGACAAATACTAAAGGATTTCACTTTTATGTGGAATTTAAGAAGGGAAACAAAGGGGGCACTTCAATGGCTCAGTTGGTTAAGCAACTAACTCTTGGTTTTGATTCAGGTCATGATCTCACCGTTCATGGGTTCCAGCTCTGCATCTGGCTCTGCCCTGGCCATTCTCTCCCTCTATTTCTTTCTCTGTCCCTCTCCCCACTCTCTCTATAAAAGTAAACTTTTTTTAAAGAAAGGAAACAAAGGTGCAAAGGGGAAAATAGAGAAAGAGGCAAACCAAGAAACAGATTCTTAACTATAGAGAACAAACTGTTGGTGACCAGGGGCAAGTTGGGTGCAGGAATGGGTGAAATCAGGGATAGGGATGAAGGAGTGCACTTGTTGTGATGATTATCAGGTGTTTTATGGAAGTGTTGAATCACTATATTGTATACTTGAAACTAATATTACACTGTATGTTAACAAACTGTAATATAAACAAAAAAACTTAAAAATAAAGTTTCAACTAACCAATTTTAATTAAAGATACTTGATGAATATTTGATAATGCATTTATGAAGTATCATGGAAGCTATAATAATAACAAGATAAAACAAATTACTGCAAGCAGTATTATATCTATCATCCTAAATGTTCATTTAGGTTGGGAGAGTGGATTGATAAAATAAATGTCAGCAGAAATGCAGCAATGTTACCTTGAATTTCTATGTAGAGTGGCTATTCATAACTTATACAAAAAAGATTAGTCCAGCTAAATAAGACCCTCTTGGAAACTGAGCTAGGCACTTAACTTTTCAGCAGAAAGTGTCTCATAGTACTTTATGATGGTGTTAAATAGTAACCCACAGGCCTAGAAGACTGAATACATTATTCAAAGGAGAGTAAACAGTCATGTGGTGAGGTCTTCTCTTGTGCCACCTAATATAAATTGCTACAATGAAAGCAAAGTATTTTGTTTAAAACTTTTAATTCCATTTGGCAAGATGCTCTATCCTCTTGTTTGTAAGAACTAATCAGAATTCAGTGATTGTCCAACTAAAAAATATTGAAAAAGCAAGCTTACCATTAAAAAGAAGACAAAGAATGTGTATTATTGCCAGTGGTGAGCAAAGTAGATACTGCATACACACACACACACACACACACACACCCCCCACACACACACACACACACACACACACACTTTGGGATCAAAGCATCCCATTATATGATGTTTATTAACATCTCTGCTTCTACAGTTTGTAAATGAAATATAATTAAACTAAAGAGGTAGACACACTGGCATATTGTGCCTTTCTTGTTCAAATACTCTTTTCAAATAATATTGCCACCAAATTTGGATTTACAATTTTGAATGCTTCCATAAATGCACCTTACCTCCTCCCCTCTCTCCCTGAAACCAGCAACTACTTTATACTTATATTTATCTATATTTGAGGACTATGGAGTTCACATTAACAGTGAATGTTAAGTAAGTGGTGCTATTTTAAGTAAATGGTGGCTATTTCTCTGTTCACAGCTACAATTCTGTCTTGTCAGGTAGTTAGATGAAAGCTGGACAAGGACAGCTATCTCTGGATCTGCATAGGAAGGATTAACCAGCCAGAAAACAAAGAATAGCCTCATTAAGATTAACATGTAATTTCTGGGGCCCACACTAAAAAAAAGCAGCTGCCTTGATCAAGGTGACAAGAGTAGAAGTCATTGATGTTAGTCCCTTGGGAGAGAGGGTTAAGAAGAATCTAAGTTTAGGGAAATAGTGCTCTGAAGCCTTGTTGATCAAGTAACAACCAATAAAAAGATTTCAGAATGTAAGAGAGGTCATTTATTTTGTAGTTAATATTATAAGATACTAAGATATCATGAGGGAGTAAATAGAGTCCCACAAAGAGAAGTTTATCAGTGTTTAATGTATTTAAACTAATTGCCTAAAACAGCCTCCCCTAAGGTTTTTAGTATATTCATAGAGTTGAGAAACCATCACCACTATCTAATTCCACCCAAAAAGGAAACCTCCTACTCATTAGCAGTCATTCTTCATTCCTTCTATGGCCCAGCCTTAGGCAATGACTAATCTATTTCCTTTCTAGATTTGCCCACTCTATGCACTTCATATAAACAAAATCATACAATATGTAGCCTTTTGTGTCTGGTTTCTTTCACTTAGAATAATGTTTTCAAGGCATATCTATGTTGTGAAATGCATCAGTATCTCATTCTTTTTAATTGCCAAATATGTTATTGTATTCCTATACCATATTTTGTTTATCCATTCATTAGTGGATAGCTATAATGTTTTCATATTTAGATTACTTTGAATAATACTGTTATGAAATTTCATGTGTGAGGATTTGTGTGAACATATGTTTTCAATTCTCTTGGGTATATACCTAGAAGTAGAATTCTTGGTCACATGGTAATTCTATGTTTAACTTCTTGAGGAACTGCCAAAGCAATGTTCCAAAGTGTCTACACCATTTTATTAAAATGTTTTATTTGAAAGTAAAACTATCAGAATTGCTTTGTTCAAGTTATAATACTTAACATCTCACAGACACTAGATTCTGAAGAATATAGTTTAGAAGACCTAGCTAAATTCCTTATCTTGTTTTCAACTCAGGGTGTATTTGGTTATTCCCTTGGTATATGTAGGCATGTATGTTGGTAGGTAGGAGATGGAGTTAAGAAATGGAATATTACACAGTCATGTCTTTAGTGTGTATTCATGTATTTGAAAAAATATATAATCTCAAATGGAAATTTTATTCATATAAGACACATTTTGTATTCATGAAATTTCAAAATACTTTGTAAAACTATTTTTGTGAGTGGATGAGATCCATTTTCTGGCTATAAATAGACAATTGGGATGTTGAGATCCCATTTAGGATTTTAATAATTTACTTAATCTTTTAAGTTACTCTTTTGTATTTGAATGAGTTATTTCTTGGCAGTACTCTCTCAGAGGTGTTGGAAAACTTTTCTAATTAATCCCACAAAATACAGAAAATGTCTCAAATGAACAGGCTTACATAAATCTTATGTTATATAGTAAAATATAACAAAAAGGATTTTGTTACTTCTTACTGTGTTTTGAAGGTTTAGTTAACTCTACTACAAAGACTTATGATTTAATCTCAGCTTTCGCTTTTTCTAGGACTCTTGTCAGATCTTTGTTCTTATACCTGCCGATAGTCATGTGATTGTTGAAACAGTGAACCTGAGGGTTCTTCAAACACTTGCACTCATTAAATTCTTCCTACTGATTTGTGCTGAGTGGGAGTCTCATCATCTGTTTTTGGGTACATGCTGTACTATCTGGGAAACTGAATACCCACCCACCCCCAAACAAATCAATTATCTTGCTTATGGAACAGCAAAATGTTGTTTAATGTTGAGAAAGTTAAAAGACTAGAAGCAGGAAAAATAGGTCATTTTGTCCCTTTCATATAGCCATTCCAAAACCTAACTCCTTTTCGGAATGCTGAAGTTAAAGGGCAGGGTTGGAAATGGATAAAGACAGAAAAATGTTGATACAGACAAAAACAGAGGGCTGATATGGAGTGTCTGGAGGTGTAATCAATTTACAGTCAGAGTGCTGCTGCCTTCTTTGCATTCCTCAACCCAATTCTCCATAAAGAATGATTAATATACTAATGAATTTATTATCCTTGATTGGAAGCCTCAGGGACACCTAGGTGGCTCAGTCTGCTGAGCATCTGACTCTTGGTTTCGGCTTGGGTCATGGTCACCCGGTTTGTGAGTTCAAGCTCTGTGTGGGGCTCTGTGATGACAACACCGGGCCTGAGTGGGATTGTCTCGCTCTGCCTCTCTCCCGTTCTCTCTCTCTCTCTCTCTCTGTCTCTGTGTGTGTCTCTCAAAATAAATAAATAAATGAATAAATGAATGAATAAATAAATAAATAAATAGAAGTATTTCAGCTGATTTGAAGCCTCATCTCAGTGCTAGCCCAGGCAATGGCTAGGCACTTGTGCTAGACCAAACTCAGGATGTTCAAAAAAGTCATTCAGGTGGAAGCATTTGCTGATGAGACCACATCGTCTAACTGAGTAATAGACTACTGGCACATTCTAATATCTTTCAAAAAGTTTTGGGCATTAATTTTCTATTGCTGCACCCAAACCACCACACTTAGTGACTTAAAACAATATACATTTACTTTCTCACAGTGTTTGTAGATCAGAAGTATTGGCACAGCTTTAGCTGGGATCTCTGCTTCAGTCTTGTTAGGTGGCATACCAGGTATCAAATGGGGCTGCAATCTCATCAGGGGAAGACTGAGTCTGAGCCTACTCTGTTTATTGACAAAATTCGTATTCTTGCTTTACAACTGAAGGTTTCAGTTTCTTGCTGGAGACTTTCCTCAGTTCCTAAAGATCAGCTGTAGTTCCTTGGCACATGGGTACATCCAATTTGGTCACTTACTTCATGGAGACTTGCTTCTTCAAAGCTAACAAGTGAGAGAGTCTGCTACCAAGATGGAGTCTTATATAATGTAATTTATTCATAAGAGTGACATTTCACCACCTTTGCTATATTCAGTATCTTAGAAGCAAATCACAGATACTATTCACATTCAAAGAAATGGGATTACACAGAGACAAAGATTATGAAGTGGGTATTTAAGAATCTGTTTGCCATACTTTGTATGTTGCCTCTGGTACCACTTAATAGCAACAGTGCTCTAGGATAAGCCCTCATGGGAAGGAATTTCTCATTTACATTTTTATTCAATGAAAGATCTAGGAAATGTGTAAAGGAAGCAAGGAATCCTGTCCAACTAAGGGTTGGAGAGAGACAGAATAACCATTTAGAAAGCCAAAGAGATCAAACTCCACCTCTACCTATCTCTGGAAATCAAGCAAGAATTGACTAACGTGGTGACCACTGACAGTAATTATTTTATTCATTGTTGCTTATAACTAAGGCTAGACTGCTTCTGCCAATACCTGATGGAAAATTTGGCATGTGTAACCCACACAATAAATAAAAAGTTACACAACTGCATCTTTATGTCTCTGCTAGAAGGACTTACATATTTTCTCAGAGTATAAGAAAATCCAAGTGAACTAGAAAGACAGTATTTGATTTTTGTTTTATTTGACTTGATTTTTTAAATGTTCATTTACTTATTTTTGAGAGAGAGAGAGAGAGACAGACGGAGAGAGAGAGAGAGCGAGCATGAGTAGTAGAAGGACAGGGAGACAGGGAGAGAGAAAAGGAGACAGAGAATCCCAAGCAGGCCCTGAGCTGCCAGTGCAGAGCCTGAAGAAGGGCTTGAACCCACAAGTTGTGAGATAATGAGCTGAGCTGAAACCAAGAGTTGGATGCTTAACTGACTGAGCCACTCAGGCACCCTAAGACAGTACTTGATTTTCCAACTTTCCAGAGACAAAGGAAAAACTAACTCACAGACTCTTTTTGGATTTTCCATCATGATTTATAGTACTGTGGGTGTTGAGAAACCCAATTTATTTTTTTCTCAGTTGCATACACCCTAAATCTATTTTCACCTGGCCTTGTCCATCTTCACCAATCTGTCACATTTGACTCAGTTTCATGATATACTGAAACCTGCAGTCATGTGGGAATAAATGGATGCAGTTGCTTGATCCAGATTACTTATTAAACTTCCTCAACCTTCATTTATGAATAATTTTGATAATAGGTAAAAGCGAAATTGTTTCTGGATCTTTTCCACTGTACAATATGGTAGAACTGATTCTACTTGTAAAAAGGGAGTAAAAAGCGATTATACATTAGGTCTTTAAAGACTCTTTTTATATAAAGTTCTTAAATAATTACTTAAATAATTACTGCTCACTGATAGAAGCAGATATCTGGTGTCATTTCCTAATGGACTTTAGGGAAACTAGCAACAAAAAAAGTCTGGAAGAAACAGTAGGAGTAACCTAAATATAGTGAAATAGTGATAATGCTTTTGACAGTGCTATCACTAAAACTAAAAACAAACAAACAAACAAAAAATGACAATAACAACAAAACCATGAATTAAATAAAGCATCAGCTCAACAGATGCTTACACACTCATGTCAGGACCATCACATTGCACAACTTTAGAGGGATACATGCAGCTTGTGTGTTTGTTCCAGGGGTTGCAGTTCACATAGACTACAATTCCCTATGAATTGTCCCCTCTGGAGGCATGCAACTTCATAGCCCTGGCCATGGGGTCATAATTAAAGACATATAAAAATCAACTCTAGCTTCACTCATTGGCCTAGAGTGGTTGCTTGATAGCATTTTACATTTATAGCTAACAACCTTGAATGCAGGATACAAAAGCAAGCTCATTGAGTTTGTAAATTGTATCAATTGCCTGAGTGTGTACTGCTACTATAGCTATGGCACTTCCTCTGTCCTAGAGTACTACACTGGTTCAGGGCATGGGGGGCTTTGGAAAATACCCCCTGACTTCTAGCAATGGAGAGTTCATTAATGTTGATGCTTCACTTTGTTGTTCAATCTCAAAGGTGTTATTAACATGTTTTGTTGGTTTAATTTGCTATCAAGATCCTTGATAATCTACACTGAGTTTGTCCCAGGAAACTGCATCTGCTGAAATGGTTAAATGAGTTTGTTTAACAATGTGGAATTTTATTTTTACTATGTTAGTTTCCAAAACTGATACTTTTCATATGTGGGAGAGATACATCTAGACTTCAAACAACCTATGCTTATCAACAAATTTCATGCATTGCCCTCACTATTTAATCAATGACTACTTAAGTGTTACTATAAATTCGAGCCTCTATATAACATGTTACAGGCTAACACATGCCTTTCCTTTTAAAGATGTGGAAACAAGCTCAATGAGAGTATGTTATTTGTACAAAGCTGTACAGTTTGGGCACAGTGACAAAGTGGACCAAATTATTTTTTTCTTAATTCCTAATTTAGTGTAGCACGCCTCTGCACCCATAATTTAGCATCCTAGTCCTATGTTTACTTTATATACCAACAACACATAACTTAAATATAGTTTAAGAAAGTCCTAGGGGCCCCTGGGTGGCTCAGTAGGTTGAGCGTCCGACTTCAGCTCAGGTCATGATCTCACGGTCCGTGAGTTCGAGCCCCGCGTCAGGCTCTGTGCTGACCACTCAGAGCCTGGAGCCTGTTTCAGATTCTGTGTCTCCCTCTCTCTCTGCCCCTCCCCCGTTCATGCTCTGTCTCTGTCTCAAAAATAAATAAACGTTAAAAAAATTAAAAAAAAAGAAAGTCCTAGATATATATTTATATACATGTTTCACTATGAATTTTTATTTGTCTCTTTTTTCCTAAATTGCTCTGTACTTATTCCCATGGGTATATAATATCCTTGCAAATACAATAATATCTAGCATAGTTAGTGCCTACTTTATGTCACACACTATTCCAGACACTTTACATAGACCAAATCTTTAATCCTCACAACAAGCCTATGAGTCATGAACAGTTATTCTCATTTTACAACTGAGAAAATTGAGGCACATATCAACTGAGAAAATTGAGGCACATATCCTAAGTCACTTACCTAAGGCCACACAGATATTAAGTGGTATCCTGATATTCGACCTGAGGCACTGTAACTTCTGAGTTCATCCTTAATAAAATTAGTTATCAAGTGTATTCCTATAAGTAAAATCAAAATTCTTTGACTTATTTCCAGAGTAAACTATAATTGCAAGAAAAGTCTGGCATCTCAAGACATTAGGAAAATTAGACATAAATGTTGAAAGCACTTTAAAACTACATTTAAAATTTTTATAAAAATAACAAGTCTCAACGTGAAAACGCAGTGACAAAATCTACGCTATTTATGTAAAATGTATTATTTTAGAGAAAATCTATCTCAAGAGAAGAAACGTCCTATTACCTGCCTTGTCTTATGCAATTGACATATCCCTAGGATAACTAAAATTGCTTATATCTACTATCTGATACTGCAAATAAATTAAATTGTTAAAAAGAAAATCATTCAAATCAATTTGCCATGATTATTTGAATGAATCTATGGTAAATTCATTATAAAAGCAAGCCTTATCCACTAATATATCAGTTTTGTAAATTCATGTTTTTCATATACCAAGTTGTAGGACACACATGTATCACAGCTCCTTTTAACTTAAGTATGACACTCAATCTGTATCCCAAGTATCCCAAGTCACCTATAAGATTTTTAAAACTTGAATTAGATTTACTTTTATATCTTGGAAACAAACAAAACTCCTATAATTCCACCACCTGTGACATTTATAAAATGTACTATATACTCATTGACACAGATTTCAAACAGTATGGGCAGATATATTGAAAATAAAAGTCTCCCTTCTTGCTAGTCATGATCCCTTAACGTTAATACTCTTAAAATTTCTTGCCCATTCTTACACAGAGTAAATTAAACATTCATCTCAGTTTAAATAAGATTGTTTTGTTACCCTATATATTTTTTCATCCATATATGTAGATCTAATTCATCCTTTTTAATGGTTGCCTATTATTCCATATTCTTTGTGTATTTATATATATATATATATATATGTTTATATACACACATATATTTCATATACCAAATTTGTGTGTATATATTGCACACAGTAAATATATATATGTATATCATACTCTGTTTATAGGTATAGATATTTGTGTGTACGTATGTAGCCTATGGTACATACACACATATATATACACACAAACATATTCTTTGAGAGTTTCAACTTTTTAATTATTATAAAAAATGTTGCAAAGAAAATTAATGCCCTTATATCTTTCCATAGTTTGGTTAATAAATACAAAGGACACATCTATAGTAGTAGAGTTTATGCATCTAATAGTATGTGAATTTACTATTTTGTTACATATAACAAAACTGCCCTTCAAAGCATTTAATGAATTTTGATTTTCATTAACTATGTTTGACAGAACTTTGTTTCCTCAACTCTTACTAATACTAGGCGCTCATTTATTTTAGTTTTAGGCTTTTGGGTAGTTTCAAATGATATTTAATTGTGTGGATATGACTTTCTTAAACTATAAGGGAGGTTCAGCACATTTTCAAACTTCTTCCATACCTTTTTCTTTTTTTAAACTCTAATTTTTTTAATGTTTATTTATTTTTGAGAGGGAGAGAGACAGACAGAACGTGAGTGGGGGAGGGGGAGGGGAGACACGAAATCTGAAGCAGGCTCCAAGGCTTGAGATGTCAGCACAGAGCCCAGTGTGGGTCTTGAACTCATAAACTGTGATATCATGACCTGAAGCAAAGTTGGATGCTTAACCAACTGAACCACCCAGGCACTCCCCATACCTTTTCTTTCTTTGTTTTAATATTTATTTATTTTGAGAGAGAGAGCATGCACACATGAGCACAAGCAGGATAGGGGCAGGGAAAAGAAGAAACAGAAAGAATCCCAAGTAGTTTCTGTGCCATCAGCGCAGAGCCTGATGTAGGCCTCAAACTTTCGAACTGTGAGATCATGACCTAAGCCGAGATCAAGAGTTGGTGCTTAACTGACTGAGCCACCCAGGCACCATCCCCCATATCTTTTTCTATTAAGCAAACTGATTACACCCTTTGACCATGAAATATACGTGTGTGTGTGTGTGTGTGTGTGTGTGTGTGTATTTTCATCTTTTCCCTTTTCTGATATAAGGATTTTTTGCTTTTTATTTTTAAAATGTTATCTTTATTTTTTAAATTTTTATTATTGAAGTATAGTTGATATACAATGTTATATTAGTTTCAAGTGCACAAAATAGTGATTGGACAATTCTATATATTGTGCAATTGGCTGCCACAAATACAGTTACCATCTGTCACCATACAATGTTATTATATTATTGACTATATTCCCTCTTCTGTACTGTTTATCTCTGTGGCTTATTTATTTTATAACTGGAAGTTTGCTACAAATGTTGCATTTCCCCCACCCCTAGTTTTTCATTTTTCCCTTGATTCTATTAATGCTTTCTTTTTCTACATAATATTTTAAATTTTTATGTGGTAAAATTTATCAATCTTCAGATCCACTTGTTAAAGCTTCAAAATGATAAAGTTTAAGATTATTTATGACTTTAGTCTAATAGATTTTACCTGGTCCAATACAGCATAAATGATCCAGTGTATGTGTATGCCCTTTTCTCTACAGTTTAACTCAGTCAGGTGAAGACAGCATTAAATCTGCTTTGTCTTTTCTTCCCCATCTTCCAGACTTGTTGATAAGGGTCCTGCCAAGCCCTATTGAAACCTGAAGCAAAGAAGAAAATCAGTAATGCTTTACTTAAAATTTTCATATTTTGTTCATTGAGGATTTTTGCATTAATTTTGATGTTTAAAAAAATATTGCATTAAAACTATTTTTCTTCATTGCTGATTTTTTTAGTGTTCCCTCAGATTTTGTGCCCAGGGTAAATGCCCCGCTTACTTTACCTCAATACCAGCCCTACTCTAAACACTGGATTTCCCAGGGATCAGTAAAGAAGCTCTTGAACCTCTTCTTTTCTATGTCTGCACTTACATCTCATACTTTGACTCTAAATACCACATATACACTGATAGCTCCTAAGTTAATATTTTCACTCAAGACCTCAGTTCTGAAATCTAGACTCACATTTCCAAGCGCCTACACTATAACCCCATTATGTGGATGTCTAATAGCTATTGCAAGCCTAGTATGTGTCTAATATAAATCTGCTATTTGTTGTCTTAATGAGTCTCTGAATATTGGAACTTGCCCTGTTTGTTTTGAACTTTTATGGAGTTATGGCTCATTTCTGAGACCCATCTCCAATATGTGTGTTCCAGCAATAAGACTCATGATGATATCACCATTTTACCTCTTTCCTTCTTTCCATATTGACCCAGTTACATTCATTACTCAATGAGAATGCTTCCCACATGTCACAAGCTCCCCCACCTATATGCCTCAACAAATGTACTTGCCTATGAGTCCTTGCCTATGAGTCTCTTCCTGTCAAGACCAAACTTTGGGCTTGTGGGTGACTTTGCATAGCTTTCTAGGAATACCATGTCTCTCTCTACTGGACCTGTGAGTATAATACATCCTTTAATCTCATATGCCTCTCTGAGGATAATCTCTACTCCTGTGTTGGAGTGATCCTCATAGATCCCACAAGGGAGACTTAGTACCCCATTTACTATACAAGTAGGAAGTACCCCTTCCTACTACACAAGGAAAATAAAAGTCTGCACCTATTTTCTCCTCCACCACTTTTTCTCATCTCTGCATATGATTTCACTATCCACTTATTTACTTAAATTAAGAACTTAATCATCATCCTGCACTTATTTCTTCACCTTTCACCTAATCGAATCTACTGGTACTAGTCCACCCTACATCTGAAATGTATCCTGATTCCATTTGCTTCTCTTCATGTCTACCATCATTATCCTGGTCCAAACTCTCATTTTCTTTTGCCTGAGTTATTAAAATAGTTGCTGCTTCTAACCATGCTTCTCCCACCATATCTCCTCTCTGCACAGGAATCAGAGTGATATCAAAATATAAGTAAGATCATGTTACTTCTTTGCTCAAAACCTTGCAATGACCTTCAATCTCACTCAGAGTAAAATGCCTTTACACTAATGTACAGGGCTTTCCATGACCCACCATTTTCTCAACATCACTTTTATGAGTTCATCTCCTACTGTTTCCCTTTTACTAATTCGGTCAAATTGGTATCATTTCTCTTCCATGTAGATATGAAACATATCCCCACGTTGAGGATTTTGTGCTTGCCATTCTTTACTTGGAATGTAATACATATCATCTTAATCTCATTTTATCAGAGAGACTTATCCATAATCCTTCTGTATAAAACAGAACTTTTACCACAACCACTGGCATTCTTTAAACTTTTTGCTTTATTTTTCCTTTTTAGCACTTTTCACCATTGTCATGTCATGTCATGTCATGTGGTGTGTGTGTGTGTGTGTGTGTGTGTGTGTGTGTATTTACATTCTTCTTATTTTTTAGCCCTTGTACCCTATAAGATTTATGAAGGCATAAACATGTGTGGGTACATGTGTGTGTGTGGGGGGGGTTACTGATTTATCCCCAGCACTTTAAGTGTGGCATGTAGTATGGCTTCAGTAAATATTTGTTGAGTGAAGGAATGGATTAAATCTATGGTTCATTCCCCATAATGGCTGTACAGTATTTCTTCCCTCTTTCTTAAACAAAAAGCTTCTAGCTACTTCTCTACCTACCCAGTTTACTTAGACAAGAATTGTTATCACACCCTTATTAGACTGACACTATCAGGTGTAAACTTCCCAAACTATTCTATTTGCATTTCAAATTTTCTTGATTTCTGCACTGATTTTTAATGTGCTATGTTGTTTTCAGGATGTTCTTTCACTTATTTAATCAACAACTTAAAAAAAAGCAGATTAGTGCAATTGTTAACAGTGTGGTTTTGGATTCAGAACCTTGGATCTACCACATATAGAGCAAGTTACTTAATGGCTCTGAGCTTCAGTTTTGCCATATACAAAATGGCATCAACATATATAATACCTACCTCATGGATGGGGTTCTTGAGGCCGCTAAATGGCTTAAAACATACAATTTAGTTCATCATCATACCAATTATGTAACATGTGATATATGCCAGATACTGTTCTGAGCTCTTTAAATACATTAAAATTTTGTTCTAATCTCAATCTGTATTATCTCTGGGATTGTTAAGGATATTTCTTCATTCTTCTTTATTGCTGTGTGTTTGTCATGGTTGGAAATTCCTCTTTGAAATATTTTGCTTTTTACAGCATTGTCCTCCCCTGATTATTAATATAATTTCCTTTGCTATCATCTCATTTCTTCATCTCATAGTGTGAGATGCCTCATATTCATGACATATATATTTATTACATTTTCAATACTGCTGAACAATTCACTGTGCTAGGTACTATAGAGATCATAACTATATATAATACATGCAATAAGGTTTAAAAAACCATAATGTTGTGGGGCGCCTGGGTGGCTCAGTCGGTTAAGCGTCCGACTTTGGCTCAGGTCATGATCTCATGGTTTGGGAGTTTGAGCCCTGCATCAGGCTCCGTGATGACAGGTCAGAGCCTGGAGCTTGCTTGGGATTCTGTGTCTCCATCTCTCTCTGTCTCTCCCCCACTTGTGCTCTATTGAAAATAAATAAAATGTAAAAAAAATCAGAATGCCTAGTGCTGAAAAGGTTATCAAATATCCAGGTTGATGGTAATTACAATTGGAAAAGAATATGGAATATATATATATATATATTCCAATAAGATGTATTCTATGTATAATTGGAAAAGAATATGGAATATATATATATATATTCCATATTCTTTTCCAATTATACATAGAATACATCTTATTCCATATATATATAGCAAGGCCAGGAGAGACATGCATTGCTTTGATCAAGCAACATTTATCATACAAGTACACACTAAGCTGGTATTTCACAGTATGCAATAAACTATACAAATGAACATGTTGACTGAAGCATTATGTAGGAGAGAAAACAACTGGGAACATTCTAAATATAAAACAATGGAAAAAAAGGTATATTGTGATCATCCAATAAATTCATGTTAAATAAAATATGGCATATATTTTTCAAGTTGATTTATTTATTTTGAAAGAGGGAGAGAGAGACTCTCAAGCATGTTCTGCACTGACACTTCAGAGCCCAACATGGGGCTTGAACTCATGAACCATGAGATCATGACCTGAGCAGAAACCAAGAGCCAGCCACTTAACCAACTGAGCCACCCAGGCACCACTAAAATTGTGGTATAGTAGCAGGATGATATATTGTGCCACTATTGAAACTTAAAACATAGAAACAATTATATTACTTTCTTTTTTTTAGCGTTTATTTATTTTTTAGACAGAGAGAGACAGAGCATGAATGGGGGAGGGTCAGAAAGAGAGGGAGACACAGAATCTGAAACAGGCTCCAGGCTCTGAGCCATCAGCACAGAGCCTGATGCAGGGCTTGAACTCACGAACCGCGAGATCATGACCTGAGCCGAAGTTGGACGCTCAACCGACTGAGCCACCCAGGGGCCCCTATATTACGTTCTTAAACTGTACAATTAGATATATAAATTACTTAATATGCAAAATTAAAATATGCAAAAATAAGTCGTGATATGATGCTATCTTGGATTATTCTTTTCTTTTTCTTTATTTTTTTAATATGAAATTTATTGCCAAATTGGTTTCCATACAACACCAAATGCTCATTGCAACAGGTGCCCTACTCAATGCCCATCACACACTTTCCCCTCCCTCCTGCCTACCATCAACCCTCAGTTTATTCTCAGTCTTTGAGAGTCTCTTAGGGTTTACCACCTTCCTTCTCTGTAACTTTCTTTTTCCATTCCCTTTCCCCATGGTCTTCTGTTAAGTTTCTCAGGATCCACATAAGAATGAAAACATATGGTATCTGTCTTTCTCTGCATGACTTATTTCACGTAGCATAACACTCTCCAGTTCCATCCACGTTGCTACAAAAGGCCATATTTCATTTTTTCTCATTGCCACGTAGTATTCCATTGTGTATATAAACCACAACTTCTTTATCCATTCATCAGTTGATGGACATTTAGGCTCTTTCCATAATTTGGCTATTGTTGAAAGTGCTGCTATAAACATTGGGGTACAAGTGCCGCTATGCATCAGCACTCTTCTATCCCTTGGGTAAATTCCTAGAAGTGCTACTCCTAGGTCATAGGATAGATATATTTTTAATTTTTTGAGGAAACTCCACACTGTTTTCTGGAGCGGCTGCACTAGTTTGCATTCCCACCAACAGTGCAAGAGGGTTCCCGTTTCTCCACATCCTCTCCAGCATCTATAGTCTCCTGATTTCTTCATTTTGGCCACTCTGACTGGCGTGAGGTGGTATCTGAGTGTGGTTTTGATTTGTATTTCCCTGATGAGGAGTGACGTTGAGCATCTTTTCATGTGCCTGTTGGCCATCTGGATATCTTCTTTAGAGAAATGTCTATTCATGTCTTTTGCCCATTTCTTCACTGGATTATTTGTTTTTCAGGTGTGGAGTTTGATGAGCTCTTTATAGATTTTGGATACTAGCCCTTTGTCCGATATGTCATTTGCAAATATCTTTTCCCATTCCGTTGGTTGCCTTTTAGTTTTGTTGATTGTTTCTTTGGCAGTGCAGAAGCTTTTTACTTCATGAGGTTCCAATAGTTCATTTTTGGTTTACATTCCCTTGCCTTTGGGGATGATTCCAGTAAGAAATTACTGTGGCTGAGGTCAGAGAGGTTTTTTTTCCTGCTTTCTCTTCTAGGGTTTTCATGGTTTCCTGTCTCACATTCAGGTCCTTCCTGCATTTTGAGTTTATTTTTGTGAATGGTGTAAGAAAGTGGTCTAGTTTCATCCTTCTGCATGTTGCTGTCCATTTCTCCCAGCACCATTTGTTAAAGAGACTGTCTTGTTTCCATTGGATATTCTTTCCTGCTTTGTCAAAGATTAGTTGGCAATACTTTTGTGGGTCCAATTCTGGAGTCTCTATTCTATTCCATTGGTCTATGTGTCTGTTTTTGTGCCAATACCATGCTGTCTTGATGAGTACAGCTTTGGAGTAGAGGCTAAAGTCTGGGATTGTGATGCCTCCTGCTTTGTTCTTCTTCTTCAATATTACTTTGGCTATTCAGGGTCTTTTGTGGTTCCACACAAATTTTAGGATTGCTTGTTCTAGCTTCGAGAAGAATGCTGGTGCAATTTTGGTTGGGATTGCATTGAATGTGTAGATAGCTCTGGGTAGTATTGACATTTTGACAATATTTATTCTTCCAATCCATGAGCAGGGAATGTCTTTCCATTTCTTTATATCTTCTTCAATTACCTTCATAAGCTTTCTATAGTTTTCAACATACAGATATTTTACATCTTTGGTTAGGTTTATTCCTAGGTATTTTATGCTTCTTGGTGCAATTGTGAATGGGATCAGTTTCTTTATTTGTCTTTCTGTTGCTTCATTATCAGTTTATAAGAATGCAACTGATTTCTGTACATTGATTTTGTATCCTGCAACTTTGTTGAATTAATACATCAGTTCTAACAGACTTTTGGTGGACTCTATCAGGTTTTTCATGTATAATATCATGTCATCTGCAAAAAGTGAAAGCTTGACTTCATCTTTGCCAATTTTGATGCCTTTGATTTCCTTTAGTTTTCTGATTGCTGATGCTAGCACTTCTAACACTATGTTAAACAAGTGAGAGTCAATATCCCTGTCGTGTTCTTGATCCCAGGGGGAAAGCTCTCAGTTTTTCCCCTTTGAGGATGATATTAGCTGTGGGCTTTTCATAAGTGGCTTTTATGATGTTTAAATATGTTCTTTCTATCCCGACTTTCTCGAGGGTTTTTATTATGAAAGAATGCTGAATTTTGTCAAATGCTTTATCTGCATCGATTGACAGGATCATATGGTTCTTTTCTTTTCTTTTATTAATGTGATGTATCACACTGATTGATTTGCGAATGTTGAACCAGCCCTACAGACAAGGAATGAATCCTGCATGATCATGGTGTATAATTCTTTTTATATGCTGCTGAATTTGATTTGCTAGTATCTTGTTGAGAATTTTTGCATCCATGTTCATCAAGGATATTGGCCTGTAGTTCTCTTTTTTTGCTGGGTCTCTGTCTGGTTTGGGAATCAAAGGAATGCTGACTTCATAGAATGAATCTGGTAGATTTCCTTCCCTTTCTATTTTTTGGAACAGCTTGAGAAGGATAGGGATTATCTCTGCTTTAAATGGCTGGTAGAAATCCTCAGGGAAGCCAACTGGTCCTGGACTCTTATTTGTTGAGAAATTTTTGGTAACTGATTCTTCTTTGCTAGTTATGGGTATGTTTATGTTTTCTATTTCTTCCTGTTTTTTGAGTTTTGGAAGTGTGTGGGAGCTTAGGAATTTGTCCATTTCTTCCAGGTTGTCCAATTTGGTGGCATATAATTTTTCCTAGCATTCCCTGATAATTGCTTGTATTTCTGAGAGATTGGTTGTGATAATTCCATTTTTATTCATGATTTTATCTATTTGGTTCATCACCATTTTCTGTTTTAGATGCCTGGCTAGAAGTTTATCAATTTTGTTTATTTTTTCAAAGAAACAACTCTTGGTTCCATTGATCTGCTCTACAGCTTTTTTGGATTCTATATTGTTTATTTCTGCTCTGCTCTTTATTATTTCTCTCCTGCTGGTTTTGGGGTGTATTTGTTGTTCCACTTCTATTTCCTTTAGGTGTGCTGTTAGGTTTTGTCTTTGGGATTTTTCTTGTTTCTTGAGATGGGCCTGGATTGCAATGTATTTTCCTCTCAGGACTGCCTTCACTGCATCCCAAAGCGTTTGGATTGTTGTCTTTTCATTTTCATTTGTTTCCATATATTTATTAATTTCTTCTCTAATTGCCTGGTTGACCCATTCATTCTTTAGTAGGGTGTTTTTTAACCTCCATGCTTTTGGAGGTTTTCTAGACTTTTTCTTGTGGTTGATTTAAAGTTTCATAGCATTGTGGTCTGAAAGTGTGCATGGTATGATCTCAATTCTTTTATACTTATGAAGGGCTGTTTTGTGACCAATTATGTGATCTATCTTGGAGAATGTTCCATGTGCACTTGAGAAGAAAGTATATTCTGTTGCTTTGTGATGCAGAGTTCTAAATGTATCTATCAAGTACATCTGATCCAATGTATCATTCAGGGCCCTAGCTTCTTTATTGATTCTGTGTCTAGATGTTCTATCCATTGCTGTTAGTGAATTATTAAAGTCCCCAGCAATTCCCACCTTCTTATCAATAAGGTTGCTTATGTTTGTGATTAATTGTTTTATAAATTTGGGGGCTTCCATATTCGGTGCATAGACATTTATAATTGTTAGATCTTCCTGATGGATAGACCTCATAATTATGATATACTGTCCTTTTTCATCTCTAGTTATGGTCTTTAATTTAAAGTCTAGTTTGCCTGATACAAGTAGGGCTACTCCAGCTTACTTTTGACTTCCAGTAGCATGATAGATAGTTCTTCATCCCCTCACTTTCAATCTGAAGGTGTGCTCAGGTCTAAAATGAGTCTTTTGTAGACAGAAAATAGATGGGTCTTGGTTTTTTTTTTTTTTTCTTATCCATTCTGATACCATATGTCTTTTGATTGCAACATTTAGTCCATTTACATTCAGTGTCATTATTGAAAGATATGGGTTTAGAGTCATTGTGATGTCTGTAGGTTTCATGCTTGTAGTGATGTCTCTGGTACTTTGTGGTCCTTGCATCCTTTCACTCACAGAGCTCCCCTTAGGATCTCTTGTAGGACTGGTTTAGTGGTGATGAATTCCTTCAGTTTTTGTTGTTTGGGAAAACCTTTATCTCTCCTTCTATTCTGAATAACAGACTTGCTGGATAAAGGATTCTTGGCTGCATATTTTTTCTGTTCATCATATTGAAGATTTACTGCCAGTCTTTTCTGGCCTGCCAAGTTTCCGTAGATAAGCCTGCTCTTATCCTTATGTGTCTACCTTTGTATGTTAAGATCTTATGCCTAGCTGCTTTCAGAATTTTCTCTTTATCCTTGTATTTTGCCAGTTTCAGTATGATATGTGGTGCAGAAGATCGATTCAAGTTACGTTTGAAGGGAGTTCTCTGTGCCTCTTGGATTTCAATGCCTGTGTCCTTTCCCAGATCAAGGAAGTTCTCAGCTATGGTTGTTCAAGTACATCTTCAGCCCCTTTCTCTCTCTTCTTCTTCTTCTGGAATTCTTATGATACGGATATTTTTTCATTTGATTGCATCACTTAATTTTCTATTTCTCCCTTCTTACTCCTGGATTTTTTTATTTCTCTTTTTCTCAGCTTCCTATTTTTCCATAAATTTATATTCTAATTTACCTATTCTCTTCTCTGCCTCTTCAATCCTTGCTATGGCCACCTCCATTTCATTTTGCACTTCATTTATAGCATTTTTTAGTTCCTCATGTCTATTTCTTAGTCCCTTGATCTCTGTAGCAATAGATTCTCTGCTGTCCTCTATGCTTTCTCCAAGCCCAGTGATTAATTTTATTACTATTATTCTAAATTCTTGTTCCGTTATATTGCTTAAATCGTTTTTGGTCAATTTGATAGCTGTCACTACTTCCTGGAGTTTCTTTTGAGTAGAATTCTTCGGTTTCATCATTTTAGCTAGTCCCTACAGCAGCTCCAAACTGCAGGGCACTTCCCCTGTGCTGTCCAGAGAAACTTTTGTTGGTAGGCGGGCCACAGTCAGACCTGATCTCTGCCCCCAGCCTACTGTTGGGGCCACAGTCAGACTGGTGTGTACCTTATCTTCACCTCTCCCAGGGCAGGACTCACTGTGGGGTGGTGTGGCCCCTGTCTGGGCTGTTTGCACACTGCCAGGCTTGTAGTGCTGCTTTAATGGGATCTGACCAAGGGCGTGTTAGACAGGGTGGATCTGCAAGGTGCACAGGGGCAGGAGTGGCAGGCTTTGATAGCTGTGCCATGGTTGGTCCCCTGCAGGAGGGGCCCTGTAGCACCGGGAGGGAAGCAGACCCATTGGAGGGATAGATCCACAGAAGCAGTGTTTGGCATTTGTGAGGTGCAGACAAGTTTGGTGACGTGAACTGGTTCCCTTTGGAATTTCTGTTGGGGGATGAGAGAGGGAAATGGCACTTGCCAGTGTCTTTGTTCCCCCCAAATTCTGTCCTTCTGGGGCTCAACAACTCTCCCTCCCAGTGTCCTCTTGCCCTCCCTGCTCTCTGAGAACAGAGCTGTTGGCTTTTAACATTCCATATGTTAAGTCCCACTGGCTGTCAGAACTCACGGCATCCAGCCCCTCCTCTTTTGCAAGCCAGACTTCTGGAGCTCTGCCCTGCCTGGCAGGCTGCCCCTCCACCGCGCTGGCTCCCTCCTGCTAGTCTGTGTAGCACGCACTGCCTCTCTGCCCTTCCTACCCTCTTTTGTTGGCCTATTATCTATTCTTGGCTCTGGAGAATCAGTTCTGCTAGTCTTCTGGTAGTTTTCTGGGTTATTTAGGCTGATGTGGGTGGAATCTAAGTGATCAGGAGAACTAGGTGAGCCCAGTGTCCTCCTATGCTGCCATCTTCTCCAAAAACCTCTCTTTCTGTTCTTTTTCTCAAAATTGTTTTTAATATGACTGTTTGTATTGATTTTCATTCAAATCCTGGAAAAATAGAAAAATATGTAAAGTGCATGGTCCCTATTATTGGTGAATTCAAAATTGTGTTACAGTGACAGATCACATACATTAAAGAGTTAAATAAGGTAATACAATAAGGCAAAATATTCAACATTCATTCATTCAATGAGTTTCAATTATATGCATGGTATAGTATACATGCATACATGTAATATACATATGTTAAGTGTATATACAAATGAGCACAAGGCCTTTAGGTAGAGGTCAGTAAATAAATATCAACTTTTAGGTCCAGGTGTTGGTCTTTTATTGTTTTATTCTAGAATTTCTAGTCGTTTTTTGTTACATATTTCTCCAATTTGTTAGCCCCAGCAACAACTTCTCTAATTTAATGATGGCTAGTAGCGATAGATTTGGCTGTCAAATGGCAGCAGACTAATTACATTCCACCTTGGTTTGCAAGAGTGAGACTAATATTTTTTTTCTGCAAAGCTTTTTAGAAGTAGTCTGTTATATTTATTGTTTGCATAAAAATATTAGCACTTTGATGGTGGTCCAGAAGGACATTCAATTAGTTGAGAGATTGGGAAGGACTTGCGCATATTGGGAGTACATAAATCCATAAATCTAGGGCTCCATGAGTTTTCAATAAACTGTGATGATCCTCTAAATTAACCATATTTAATTCCACATACTGTGTATTATCTAAAACTCCATAATGTTAATATTAAAAATAATTTATTTTCATCTAAATCTTTTTATTTTAAAAACTGGCCTCATAATCTAGCCAAAAATAGTTCCTTATTTTCATTTCCCATCAATCCACTTGACATTTTTGGTACTTCTTGGATTTGAGACTGGGACAAAAATAGCAGAAACTATTATAATAGCTATTTCTGAATCCCCAAACTCTGTAAGTGCACCAAATAAATGTTTCATAACCTAAAAAATAAAATGTTCCTACTGATATGACTGAGTATATTAAAAATATGAAAATTTTATCCATTTTTATTAAAAATAACAGCCCATATATGTCATAATATTATTAAAGACCATTACAAAAAAAGTTTAATTAGATAGTATTTTTGCTTTTCTCTCACTTTTATTCTCATTAGTGGCCTGTGAAACAATGGCTTTAATGAATAAATTCCAGACATCTGATTCAAAATGCCAGAAAAAGATGTTCTCATGTCATAACATGTACTTCTTTTTGAAGCTTATATCAAACATTACTTCTATGAAGATTTTCTCATAGCTCTTCTTTTATTTCCCCTCCTAGAGAGAATCTTTGTATTAGACACTGTTCCATGTATAAAATTATATTTGAACATCTTTAAATATGGCTGCACTTGCCTGTTTACATGTGTGTGCCTCTCACCCTGTAGACTCTGAGCCCTGCTCCTTGAGGACAAGAACAGCACCTCACTGCCCTTTGTGTCCATAATACCTGATACTGAGTGTAAGATTTAACAAATCTTTTTCTTTATCCCTTTCAGTACCTATATCCCTTATAAAGTCAAATTGTGGTGTCCTACCATTCTGATGTTAGGCTTGGTGATATGATCAGCTTTGGCCAATGAGATGTTAGTAAATTATGGTGCAAACATAGGCTAGAAAAGTGTTTGTATGACTGGGCTTCTTGCTCTTGGATTCTGCAATTACTATGAGAACATGCCTAGGTTAACCTGCTGGAGATTGAAAAACAAAATTATTCCAGATTGTCTAGGTGAGGCCATTCTAAATCACTTAACAACCAGCCAACTCCCACCCATGTGAGCAAAACCCAGAAGACTATGTAGCCAACCCAACAAAAGTAAGTAGGATTGCCACCCAGCCATTCCAGATTCATAAAAATGATTTTTAAAATTATTTTTAAATGTTTATTTATTTTTGAGAGAGAAATAGAGTGCAAGCAGGGGAGGGGCAGAGAGAGAGGGAGATACAGAATCTGAAGCAGGCTTCAGGCTCCAAGCTCCAAGCTGTCAATACAGAGCCCAACTTGGGGCATAAACTCATGGGGCTCAAACTAACAAACCGGGAGATCATGACCTGAGCTTAAGTCAGAAGCTTAACCGACTGAGCCACCCAGGTGCCCCATGAAAATGATTTCTTATTGTTACATACAGGTTATGTTTTGGTGTTTCTACTTGCAATTATTTTGGAATTAAATAGCTGATACAAAGAGAATAGCACATAGTATGTGCTTAATTGAAAATGAGTGATATTTCTAGATGGCACAAGGAAAAGGAGGAAAAAAAAAAGATGAAGAGGAAAGCAAAAACAAAAGACATATTTGTCCTCTAAAATTATATGACTAAAATTCCCTAATTATAGCTCCACCTATATTAAAATAGTCTAGATAAGATGAAAAAAGAAACTGTTCTTTTCTCAAAGCCCAGGAAAAAAAATTGAAGCTTACGTTAAATGAGTGGCTACTATGTCCCGAGCATTTTACATATTGTTCCATTTAATCCTCATGCTAACTCAGGAGGTAAGAATTATTGTCTCCATTCTAATGGCAAAATGAGATTCAATCAAGTAACTTGTCCAAGGTTATACATTTAGAAAGTTTAAATTTAGTGAAAGAAGCTCGTTGTAGACAATATTTATGAGATAGGGGAGTAAGGCATAGAAAGAATGTATTTAGTAAGCCTAATGCCAACTGGGGACTTTACAAATGCTATTGACCACCTACCATATGTCAAATACTTTGTTAGGTATTAAAATATAATAAGCATTAAAGAATAATATTGTTTAAAGATATAATGAAATAAAATAAAGATGTATATTGTAAATACTAGAGCCACCACTACATTTTAAACAAAAGAGGTATAACTAATAAATAAATAGAGGAGTTAAATGGAATTAAATTTTAAATCTCAAATTATGCAAAAGAAGATAATAAAACAAAAAGGAACAAACAACAGAGCAAACAGAAAATAAATAGCAAGATGATAGATGTAAACCCAACCACTGAGGTAATATAAAAGGTTTAAAATTTTAATTAAAAGACATACATTTAGAAATTAGATTATATAAAAATTCTAAAACCTACCTGTATGCCATCTGTAAGAAATCCACTTTAAATATGATGACATAGGTCAAAAGTAAAAAAATAGAAAAAATATATATATCATATAAACACTAAAAGAAAGCTGGAGTCATATACTAATATTGAACAAAGCAGACTTCATAGTAAGGAATGCTATCAGGGATAGAGACACAAATTTTATTAGAATAAGAAAAATAATTCATCAAAGAGACATAAAAACCTTAAATGTGCATGCACCTAATAATAGGACACAAATAGGACACAAAACAAAAGATAATAAAAATGAATGTAGAATAGGCAGATTCATTGGAGAGTTCAATATTCCTATCTTAGTAGTTGAGGTAAAATGACAAGGGAACAAAATGTTATTGTTTATTAGTTGTTATACTTTTATTGGCTTTCTCTGAGACTTGGTTATTTATCAATACAGACAATAATGAAAATGATGTGGTTTCCTTTTGAACCCTAATTTGTTCCATTTTTCCTTATTTTCTTACGGAGTCAACTACTCAAGTTAAAAAGAAGGTTTAAATGGAGTATAGCTCAGCAATCAAAAAGAATGAAATCTTGCCATTTACAACCACGGGGATGGAACTAGAGGGTATTATGCTAAGTGAAATTAGTCACAGAAAGACAAATATCATATGGCTTCACTCATATGAAGACTTTAAGAGACAAAACAGATGAACATAATGGAAGGGAAGCAAAAATAATATAAAAAGAGGGCGGGGGACAAAATATAAGAGACTCTTAACTATTGAGAACAAACTGAGGGTTACTGGAGGGGTTGTGGGAGGAGGGATGGGCTAAATGGGTAAGAGGCATTAAGGAATCTACTCCTGAAATCATCGTTGCACTATATGCTAACTAATTTGGATGTAAATTAAAAAATAGTGAAAATAAATACAAATAAAAATAAACATAAATAAAAATAGAAATAAAAAACGAAGGTTTAGCATATTGGCAAGAAATAGTAAATAGTTTTATTTACTATTTTTTAGTATTGTTGCCTGCCAGATGTTAACTAAATACAACAAGCAAAAACATATTCTCCCCAAAAACTAACGTAGTTAATGCTGTCAAAATTGTGCCTTCAAAAAGTCTATTTTTACTTTTCTCTATCTTAGTGATCTTGATTGTAAATAACATCTGCATATGTTTGGCTTTTCCTGGGCAATGGATTACTTTATTGGAGCACATTATTTTGAAAAAGTAAATAGCATTGGCATTATTTTGCTAAACAGGTCTAAATTTGTGTTAAATGTTGAAAAAATATTTAAACTGAAAACTATGTAAACTGCCTACCAAATTCAGTTCATCATTTTTAAATAAAGTTTTATTGGAACACAACCATACTCATTTGTTTATGAATTGTGAATGGTTGCTTTCACACTACAGTGGCACATTTGAAGGGTTTCAACAGACACCGTACCACCAACAAAGCCAAAATATTTATTACCTGGCACTTTACAGAAAATGTTCACCTACTTTAGATCTAGGCTGTCAAAATTTAATCAAGATGTTAATAATAAAATGTCTAACAGATGAATATTATACCTATAAATATAAAAATTTAAGTAGAAAACCTTAGCACAAAATTCACATGAATATGAAAATCCTTATTTTTATTCACTATTAATTTTTATTCACAAGTACATGTACACAGACATATACACATACACACACACACACATACATCACTCTTACAAAGAGAATTTATAGTGACCATATTAGGTTCATAATGTTCAGTCATCATTTCATGAAAGTAGGAGGGAGCTTTTAAAATTGTTTAAAAGTAGTAGCTGGGCTGGGGTGTTTGGGTGGCTCAGTTGGTTAAGTGTTTGACTTAGGCTCAGGTCATGATCTCCCAGTTCGTAAGTCTAAGCCCCGCTTCAGGTTCTGTGCTGACAGCTTGGAGCCTGGAGCCTGCTTCGGATTCTGTGTCTCCCTCTCTCTCTCTCCCCCTTGCCTGCTCACACTCTGTTTCTCCCTCTCTCAAAAATAAATAAATGTTAAAAAATATAGTAGTTGGGATAGTTGATATATATAATTTTGTTTGTCAGATCTTCAGTCTTAGAACTTAAACTTTTCCTTTCACAAAAGTCTGAGAATCTATTATTCATCTTCATTGTTTTACCCAGCTTGATCAACTGATGTCCAGAAAAAATTAATACTTGACAAACTAGGAGCATGTTTTATCTTGGGATGAGAGTAATTTATCAAAAAATATGCACAAAGACAGTTCCATAAGATCACATGGATTATTGTATACAAGTCCCAGAAAGCAAACGTCATATCAAACCTATATGAAAGCTTCTGATCTTATGAAAATAAAGAGCCCAATTGTACTCTGAAATTTTGTAGACCCACTTTGATCATAGACAACAAATTTTATCAGTCCTAGGAGCCTTCAGCCAGTATCTTCAGTCAAATTAAATCTATGGATATTTCTCTTATTGGTGTTCCACACATTCTATCTAGTAAAGCCCATTTCCTATTTTCTATCTCAGACAACACTATAGAATAACTGATATTTCAGGAAAATAATGGTGCTTTAATGATAAAATGGCTAATTTCAAGGATCATTCTACAAATTATCATTAATCTTCATAATAGTTGCTGTCATATAACTCATTTGTAAACTAAAGCGGAATTTGAGTACATGTGATTTGTTAAACCACATGTATCCAAAACCCTAGCTATAGGAGACTGGGAAATATATTTTCCAGATTCCATTCAATGCACCTAAAAAAGGATTCAAATGGATGTTGAGCAAGCTAACTCATGAAATCACAATAAGGAGCACAACTGTCATTTTTCACGGATCATATGTTGGTCAACACAGAAAACCTCAGAGAAGCAACTACAAATCTAGTAATACATCTATAGTCATTCACGAATAGACTAATACAATATATTAAAAAATTACTTATATTCTAGTACAGAAAATTAATCAATTGGTAAAGGTAACAAAGGGACCATATCCACAAATGCAACAAATTTTTTCAATATTAAGGAATATAATTTAAAAGATATATCCAACATCATTTCAAAATAAGTAATAAACATCAAAAAAAATTAAAAAGGGGGGGCGCCTGGGTGGCTCAGTAGGTTAAGTGTCCAACTTCAGTAGTACCAATACTACATAAGTTTGAGCCCTGCATGAGGCTGTGGTGACAGCTCAGAGCCTGGAGCCTGCTTTGGATTCTGTGTGCTCCTCCCCCTCTCACTCTCTCTTTCAAAAATGAATAACATTAAAATTAAAAAAAATAAGTTATAAAAGGTACTTAAAATAGTAATACATGAATATATAGTGTATTTCCCTAGAAGGAAAGAGTGAATATCAGAAAGATCATCCCCATTTATTTTTTTGTTTTGATATTCATTGTTCCACTTACTTTTTTTTTATGTTTTCAAAGTTTTTATTTAAATTTCATTGTTAACATACAGTTTAATATTAGTTACAGGTGTATAATATAGTGATTCAACACTTCCATACATCACCCAGGGCTTATCAATACAAGTCCATTCCTTAATCCCCATTATCTATTTAACCTATCCCCCCACCTCATTTCTACTAACCATCAATTTGTTCTCTGTAACTTACTCTGCCTCTCTCTCTTCTGTTTTTTCCCTTTGCTCATTTGATTTTTTTTTCATAGTTTCCACATATGAGTGAAATAATGTGGTATTTGTCATTCTTTGGCTGACTTTCTTCTCTTAGCATTATATGCTCCAGCTCTATTCATGCCCATGGCAAGATTTTATTCTTTTTTTTTTTTTACGGCTGAGTAATATTCCATCATATATATATATGCCATTTCTTCTTTATTCATTTAACTATCAATGGACATTTGAGTTGTTTTGATAATTTGGCGATTGTAGATAATGCTGCTATAAACATCAGGGTGCACATACCATTTCAATAAGTGTTTTTGCATTTAGGGAGTAAATAGTAGTGTGATTACTCAATCATGGAGTAGTTGTATTTTTAACTTTTTAAGGAACCTCCATACTGTTTTCCACAGTGGCTGCACTAGTTCGTATTCCCACCAACAGTGCACAAAAGTTCCTGTTTCTACACATCCTCACCAACACCTGATGTTTCTTATATTGTTGATTTTAACCTGACAGGTGTGAGGTGATATTTCATTGTAGTTTTGATTTGCATTTCCTTGATGATTAGTGATCTTGAGCATCTTTTCATGTGTCTGTTGGCTGTCTTCTTTGGAAAAATGTACATTCATGATTTCTGCATTTTTAATCAGATTATTTTTGGTGGGTGTTGAGTTTTAGAAATTCTTTGTATATTTTGGATACTGTTTATCAGATATGTCATTTGCAAATATCTTTTCCAATTCAGTAGGTTGCTTTTAGTTTTGTTCATTGTTTTCTTCACTGTGCAGGAGATTTCCCTGTTTTTGTAGTACCAATAGTTTATTTTTATTTTGTTTTTCTTCCCTTAAGAAACATATCTAGAAAGAAACTACTATGGCTATTGTCAAAGAAGTTATTCCTTATGCTCTCTTCTAGGATTTTTATGGTTTCAGATCTCACAGATCTGTCTTATATCCATTTTGAATTTATTTTTGTGTATGGTGTAAGAAAGTGGTCCACTTTTACTTTTTTCCATGTTGGTGTCCAGTTTCACCAACACCATTTTATGAAAAGACTATTTTCCCATTGTATATTCTTCTTACAGCTTTGTCAAAGATTATTTGAGCATATAATTGTAGATTCCTTTTTGAGTATTTTGTGTGTGTGTGTGTGTGTGTGTGTGTGTGTGTGTGTTCTACTAATTTATGTCTCTGCTTTTGTGCCAGTACCATACTGTTTTGATAACTACAGCTTTGTGATATAACTTATAGTGATGTAACTTATAGTGATGCTTCCAGTTTGTTTTTCTTTTTCAAGTTTGCATTGACTTCTTAGGGTCCTTTGTGTTTCCATACAAATCTTAGGATAGTCTCTTCTAGCTCTGTGAAAAATGCTGTTGATATTGTGATAGACATTGCGTTAAATCTGCAGAATGCTTTGAGTAGTATAGATATTTTAATAATATTTGTTCCTGCAATAAATAAGCATGGAATATATTTCCATTTCTTCATGTCATCTTCGATTTCTTTCATCCGTGTTTTATAATTTTCAGACACAGGTATTTTCCCTTTTAGCTTAGGTTGTTTCCTAGATATCTTTTTGTTTTTGGTACAATGGCAAATGGGATCAATTTCTTAATTTCTCTTTCTCATTGTTCATTATTGGTGTATAGAAATACAACCAATTTTTTTACGTTGATTTTTTATCTGCAAATTTATTGAATTCGTGTATCAGTTCTGTCAATTTTTTGATGGAGTCTTTTGGGTTTTCTATATAGAGTATCATGTCATCTGTAAATAATAAAACTTTTACTTCTTCCTTGTTTATTTGAATATTTTTTATTTCTTTTTGTTGTCTGATTGCTAAGGCTGGACTTCCAGTACTGTGTTGACTATAAGTGGAGTATGGTAGACAACCTTGTCTTCTTCCTGATCTTAGGGGAGAAGATCTCAGTTTTCCCCCATTGAGAATGATATTAGCTGTGAATTTTTCATAGATGGACTTTATTATGTTGAGATATGTTCCTTCTAAGACTACTTTGTTGAGGGTTTTTATTATGAATCAATGTTGTACTTTGTCAAACAAATGCTTTTTCTGCATCTGTTGATATGATCAGATGGTTTTTATTCTTTCTATTATCAATGTGATGTATCACATTGATTTGCAAATATTGAACCATGCTTGCAACCCAGAATAAATCCCACTTGATCATGGTGAATGATTTTTTAAATTTATTATTAGATTTTATTTGCTAGTATTTTATTGAGAATTTTGCAGCTATGTTCATTAGGGATATTGGCCTACTGCAGTTCACTTTTTTGGTGGTGTCATTATCTGGTTTTACAATCAAGATAATTTTGGCCTCATAGAAAGAATTTGGAAGTTTTCCTTCATTTTATATTTTTTGGAATAGTTTGAGAATAGGTATTAACTCTTCTTTCAGTTTTTTGGTATTATTCACCTGTGAAGCCATCTGGTCCTCGACTTTTGTTGGTTGACAGATTTTTGATTACTGATCAAATTCTTTGCTGGCTATTAATCTTTTCATGTTTTCTAGTTGTTCCTGCTTCAGTTTTGGTAGTTTATATGTTTCTAGAAACTTATGTATTTCTTATAAATTGTTCAATTTGTTGATATATAGCTTTTCATAATGTTCTCTTATAATTGTTTGTATTTTTGTGTTGTTGGTTGTTATTTCTCATCTCTCATTTGTGATTTTATTTATCTAGATACTTTCTTTTTTCCTTTTGATAAGTCTGGCTACAGGTTTATCAATTTTATTATTTTTTTCAAAGAGCAAGCTCCTGGCTTTATTGATATGTTCTATTGTTTGTTTATTTGTTTCTATATAGTTTATTTCTGTTCTAGTGTTTATTATCTCCTTCCTTCTGCTGGCTTGCGGCTTTATTTCTTATTATTTTTAGCTTCTTTAGGTGTAAGACTAGATCATTTATTTGAGAATCTATTGCTTCATGAAGTAGACCTGCACTGCTACATACTTCCTCTAAAAACAGCTTTTTCTGCATCTCAAAAGTTTTGGACAGTTGTGTTTTCATTTTCATTTGTTACCATGTTTTTTTTTTCAATTTTTTCTTTGATTTCCAGGTTGACACATTCATTATTTAGTAGCATGTTATTTAACCTTCATAGATTTGCAGCCTTTATAGGTTTTTTTTTCTTGTGGTTGACTTCTAGTTTTATAGTGTTGTGGTCAGAAAACATGTATGGTATGACTTCAATCATTTTGTATTTGGGGGGCCTGCTTTGGGACATCATATGTGATCTATTCTGGAGAATGTTCCTTGTACACTTAAAAGGAATGTGTTTTCTGTTGTTTTAGGATGGAATATTATGAATCTATTTTTCTGTCTGTTAAGTCCATTTGTTCCACTGTGCCATTCGAAGCCATTGTTTCCTTGTTTGTGTTCTGTTTATATGATATGTCCACAGATATAAGTGGAATGTTATTATATTATCAATTAATTTCTTTATGTTGTAATTAATGTGTTTTCTACATTTGGTTGCTTCATGTTGGGTGCATAAATATATACAATAGTAGTTTCTTGTTGGATTGCCCCCTTTATTATTAAATAGTACCCTTATTTGTCTCTTGTTACAGTCTAGTTTTAAAGTCTAATTTGTCTAATACAAGTATTGCTACTTTGCCTTTCTTTTGACATCTATTTGCATGATAAATGTGTCCCCATACTCTCACTTTCAATCTAGAGGTCACTTTAGGTGTGAAATGAGTCTTTTATAAGTAGCCTATGGATGGGTCATTTTTTTATCCATTATGACACAGTAAATCTTTTATTTGGAGTGTTTGGTCCATTTACATTCAAAGTAATTATTAATAGATATCTAGTCTCACTTTCTTTCTTGTTTTGTGTTTGTTTCTGAAGATTTTCTTTTTTCTTGTCTTTTTCACTTTTGGGTGATTTTCTTTAGTGATATACTTAGATTTCTTTCTCTTTATTCTTTGAATGTTTATTAGTGGGTTTTGATATATGGTGACTATTAGGTTTATATATAACCTCTTCTGCAAATAACAGCCTATCATAAGTTGATGGTAGTTCAAGTTTGAACCCATTATATTCTCCTCTCCACTTCATGTGTTAGGTATATGTTACTACGTTTTCTATCCTTATTTTGTGTGTGAGTTCCTTGACTGAGTTTTATAAAAATATTTACTTTTACTGCTTTTGTTTTCTTTTCCTATGCCATCACTTTTTTCTTTCCTTTCCACTCAATGACTCCCCTTTAATATTTTTTTGCAGGGTGGGTTTATTGGTCACGAACTCCTTTCGTGTTTGTCTGGGAAACTCTTATTTCTCCTATTCTGAATGATAACCATGCTAGATAGAGTTTTCTTGGCTACAGATTTTTCCCATTCAGCACTTTGATTATATCACATCACTCCCTTCTGGCTTGCCAAGTTTCTGTTGAAAAATCTGTAGATAGCCTGGTGGGGTTTTCCTTTCAAGTTGATGATTTCTTTTGTCTTGCTGCTTTTAAGATTTTTTTTATTACTATATTTTGAAAACTTAATTATAATATGTCTTGGTGTTGACCTGCTTTGTTGATTTTGATGGGATTTCTCTGTGCCTCCTGGGTCTGGATGTTTGTTTCCTTCTCCAGATGAGGGAAGTTTTTGCTATCATTTCCTCAAATAAATTTTCTGTTCTCTTTTCTCTTTCATCTTCTGGCACTTCTATGATATGAACACTATGTTTGATGGAGTCACTGAGTTCCCTAAGCCTATTCTTGTGTTACATAATTCTTTCTTTTGTTCAGGTTCATTGCTTTCCATTAAGTTGTTTTCTAGGTCATTCTTTCCTTTGCTTTTTCTGGCCTGCTGTTCATTGCATCAGATATGTTCCTACTCTCATTTATTGTACTCTTCATCTCTGATTTATTCATTTTTAACTCTTTTATTTCTGTGGTAATGGTCTCACTGATGTCTTTCATTCTTTTCTCAAGTTCAGTGACTATCTTTATGTTCATTGCTTTAAATTCTCCATCAGGCATGTTACTTATTTCTGTTTCACTTAGCTCTCTGACTGTAGCCTTATCTTTTTCTTTCATTTTAGGGTAATTTCTTCTGTCATTTCATTTTGTCTATATCTCTGCCCTTTTTTGTTATAAATGCCAGTTATGTCTCTTGTTTCTGAAAGTAATGGCCTTATGAAGAAGAGGTCATGTAGTACCCAGTGGTTGACACCTCAGGGAATATCTCTGGTGTGTATTGCTTGTGCTCTGCTGTTGTGTCCTGATCCACTTAATCTTTCAGGCCAATCATATCCAGAGTCTCTCCTAGCTTTCTGTTTGTAGTGTTTGGTCTCTTGCCTTAATTTGATGAGTATTAAGTAGATGTGCTCTGGGGTGCAGGTGAAATGAGACTTGTTACCACCTCCACAAGAACTGGGCCCTGAAGAACTCTGGTTGGGAGATGTCGTTTTGGCAGGGGTTTGTTCTGGTGGTCTGAGGGAGAGGCCCACTGTGCTGAAACTGAGGGAAACTTGACTGAGAATAGCAGTTCCATTCAAATACAGACATCGTGCTTGGTGTAAGCAAATTAGGCAGCCAGTATCCCACTGCTCTGCTTCCTGCAGGTGGCTCTGTGTTTATGCTGAGGGATGGGAGAAGGAAATAGTGCATACATGTTCCTTTGTTCTTATAGAGGTCTCTCTGTGAACCTGCCTTTCAGGAATGCAAAGAACATATAGTCTCTCCCCTGTGTGCTCCAGGCATTCTTCAGATTGCTGTTTCCATGCTGTCTGACCCTGGTTATTTGCTTGTCTTCTCTACAGGAACAGGGCAATGCCCTCTGGGCTCTATCCTTACCAAATGTAGTGACCTTTAAAACTCCAGGTTTAAGCCCTGCTGTTTGTAAGAGCTCACAAAATTCAACCCCACTCAGTTTCTAAGCCAATGGCTTTAGAGAAACGTTCTCCTTGTGCATTCCCCTGTGTGCTCCTTTCTCTCTTGCTCTTCTCTGTGACTACAGCTCCCTCTTCTCCACAGCACCCAAGATCATTTGTCCCCCAAACCGCATGTCCATACTTCCTATCTTCTTTGATGTGACCTCTTCTTTCCCTTTAGTTGTGGAGTCGTTCTGTTAGTCATCAGGTAGATTTCTGAGATTCAGGATGATTTGATAGCTATCTAGTTGTGTTCACAGGGCAAAGTGAGCCCAGGGTCTTCTTACTCCACCTCCATTTTCTTGTAAACTCCTCCACTTATACTTTCTTTTAAATTTTATTCAACTTGATTGTCACAAGTTAATTTTTATGGACTATACACACCTTATTTTAAAATTGGCTTTTGCATTTGAGAAGTATGTATGTTTTTTTTTTAAATTAATTTTTAAATCTTTTGACCCCTTCACTCATTTGCACCACTTGCCATTGCCCACCTCTGGCAACCAACAATCTGAACTTCTTTTCCCTTTCATTTTTTGTTTTTGTTTTTGAAGATTCTACATATAAGAAGGTAATATGGCATTTGTCTTTCTCTGTCTGTTGTATTTCACTTAGCACAATGTCCTCAAGTTTTATCCATGTTGTTGCAAATGCCACGATTTTATTCTTTTCATGACTGAATAATATCCCACACCAAATTTTTTTAGTCCATTCATTCATTGATATAAACTTAGGCTGTTTGCTTGTCTTGGATATTGTAATAGTACTGCAGTGAACATGGGTGTGCATATATCTTTTGAGTTAGTGTTTTCATTCTCTTCAGATAAATACCTAGAAGTGGAATTGCTAGATCATATGGTTGTTCTACTTCTTTTTTTTTTTAAGTTTAGTTGTTTTGAGAGAGAGAGAGAGAGAGAGAGAGAGCAGGGAAGGGTAGAGAGAGAGAAAATCCCAAACAAGCTCCATGCTGACAGTGTGAAGCCTGGCATGGGGCTCAAAGTATGAGATCATGACCTGAGCTGAAACAGAGTTAGATGCTTAATTAACATGCCACCCAGGCCCCCTTTTGAGAAACCTCCATAATATTTTCCATAGAGGCTGTACCAATTTACATTCCCACCAACAGTGCATAATAGCTTCATTTTCTTTACCTCATCCTCAATACGTGTTATTTCCTGTCTTTTTGATAATAGTCATTCTAACCTCTGTGATGTAATATCTCATTTTGGTTTTAATTTGCATTTCTCTGATGATCAATGATGCTGAGCATCATCTATTCATGGACCTGTTTGCCACCTGTCTTCTTTGGGAAAGTGTCTGTTCAGATTCTCAGTCCATTTATTAATTTGATTTTGTCTTTCTTCTTCTTCTTTTTTTTGCTATTGAGTTCTTTATATATTTTGGATATTAACCCATTATCATACAATATGATTTACAAATATTTTCTCCTATTCAGTATGTTGCCTTTTATTTTGTTGATGATTTCCTTTGCTGTGCAGAGCTTTGTGGTTTGATTCCTACTTATTTATTTCTGTTTTTGTTGCTTTTATTTTTGGTGCAAGATTAAAAAAAAAAATTACCACAGAGACCTATGTCATGGAACTTACTGCCTATGTTTCCTTCTATGAGTTTTACCATTTCAGGTCTTATATTCAAGTCTTTAATCCATTTTGAGTTATTTTTTTGTGTATGGAGTAAAATAGTGGTCCAGTGTCATTCTTTTGCATGTAGCTGTCCAGTTTTCCCAGCTCAACTTAATAGAAGAAATTGTCCTTTCTTCATTGTATATCTTGCGTCCTTTCTTGTAAATTAATTTACCATATAATTGTGGGTTTATTCCTGGGATCTTTATTCTGTTTCACTGATCTATGTGTCATTTTTATACCAAGACCTTACAATTTTAATTAATATAGCTTTGTAATAGAATCTGAAATCAGGAAGTATTGATGCCTCCAGCTTTGTTCTACCTTCTCAAGATTGCTTTAGCTATTTGGGCTCTTTTCTGATTCCATTTCATACAAATTTTAGGATTGCTCTATTTATGTGAAAAATGCAATTAAAATTTTAATGAAGATTGTATTGAATCTGTAGATTGCTTTAGGTATTATGAATGTTTTAAAATTAATTCTTCAAACCCATGAGTACATAATATCTTTTCCTGTATGTGAGTCCCTAACTTCTTTCCTTAATGTTTTGTAGTTTTCAGTATAAGGTCTTTCACTTTTTTGGTTAAATTTATTCTCAGGTATTTTATTCTCTTTAATGTAATTGTAAGTGTGATTGTTTTCTTAATTTCTCTTTCTAATAGTTCATTATTAATGTATAGAAATGCAGTAGATTTTGTTTATTGCATAAGATAAAATCTTATGTCCTGCAACACTACTGACTTCATTATTTCTAAAATGTGTGTGTGTGTGTGTGTGTGTGTGTGTAGACTTTAGGGTTTTCTCTATGTAATATTATGTCATCTGCAAATAGTGACAGTTTTACTTTCCAATTTGGACTTTATTTATTTATTTATTTATTTATTTATTTTTCCTTTTTTAAAGGTCTTTATTTATTTTTTTTGAGATACAGAGAAAAAGAGAGAGCAAGAGCAGAGGAAGTGCAGGGACACAGAGAAAAAGATAGAGGATCCCAAGCAGACTTCATGCTGTCAGCATGGAGCTCAATACAGGGCTCAAACTCAAAAACTATGAGATCATGATCTGGTCCAAAATCAAGAGTCAGACCCTTAACCGACTGAGCCACCCAAATGCCCTTATTTATTAATTTTCTTAATTGCTCTGGCTAGGACTTCCAATACTTTGTTGAACAAAATTGTATCTCTTAATATAACAATTGTTATGCATCTGAATAAAAAATCTCAAAGGGGTTTTTTGTCATATTTAAAATTTTGATTCTAATATTTATCCAAAGAGAAAATTCACATTAATTGCTAAGATATTTTTAAAAGAATTGATAATGGAATTTTTACCAATAGACTTTAAACATGTCATAATTTGATATTAATTAAAATAGTGTAGTATGACAATAGGCCATAGAGATAGACAAATATATAGTAAAAAGAAATAGAGAGTTCCAAAACAGGCTTATTTATTTACAAGGATTTAACACACAATAAATGTGGCATTTGAAGTCTGCACAGAAAAGATGGACCCTTCAATGAAAGATATTTGGGTGATTTTAGATAACTATCTGAGCAAAAGAAAATAGAGGCATCTTCCATATGACAATTTTAAGATGAAATAAGAAATTTAATATAAAGGAACATTTAAATTTTTTTAAGAAAATCACAGATATTAGGTTCTTAATGGAATCTTGAGATTGAAGAATGTTTTCTTAAGCAAAATACAAAACTTGGAAGTTATATAAGAAAAGTAGGGATGGATAATACTGCAAAAAGTGTAAACATCTGGACTCAAAAAGATATCACATTTAAAAGAAGTGATCGATTGGGTGAAAATGCTTATGATCTATATCACAGATAAAGATTTGAAATGTGGAATAGAGAAAATGCTATAAATATAGGGTTAAGAGGAGAAAAATCAAACAACCAAATAGAAAGTAATGATAGAAGATATCAACGAATATTGTACACAAAAAGACATATAAATTATCAATAAACATATGAAAGGACACCTCATGTCATGAAAGTTTAGAGAAATGAGAATTAAAACAATGTCAACCTTTCATTTTTTTTTCCATCAGAGATGCAAAGAGAGAGAGAGAGAAAGGAACAGAAAAAGCAAGGAAGCAAGGGAGAATGAAGTTTTAGCATTGATAAGGGTGTGGAAAAACAAATATTATCATACACTATCATATGTACTATTCATACTAGGAGTATAAGTTGGAAGAGCTTTTCTGCAGGCAAATTTATGGTATCTATCAAAACTTTAAATGTCCATGCTCTTCATTCCAGAAATTCCATTTCTAGGACTGCATCCCAGATAAACATTTATTCACATATATTCACAAAGAGCCATTTACATGGATGTTCACTATAGCATTGTTTATAGTACAGAAAACATGAAAACAATGTAAAAGTCCATGATTATGCAAATGGTTAAATGTAGTGTACATTCATATTACAGACAATTTTGTAATAGTTAACAAAGTGAAGTAGACCTATATGCACTGCATGGAGTGGCCTCATATTTTACAGAACAAAGCTAGCTTCAGATTAATAAATTAAGAGGGATTGCACACTCAAAATATTTGCATGCATATTTCATACAAAAATGGAAGTGATAGTAGTGCCTATCTTCAGAGTGGAGGGGTGTGGCATTGATTAGGAGGCTCAAGAGAGATACATTACACTTTTTACACAATTAGTTTTTGTAATTTGACACCTTCATTTGTTTATTCATTTACTACTGTGTCATCTAAAAAATTAACTATGCAGACTGTCTTGTAGCCAACATCTTTCCCTCATCTCCAAATTATTATAATTATAGGTAAAATTTCAATAAAATTATTTATCATTATAACTATCAGATACTGAGTATTATACATTCAACCAGCTTCTGTGTTACGTGTCTCACTTACATTATTCATGTAAATCACTCAAGGACCACCTTAGTTTGTTATCATTATTGTGTGCCAGGCACTTGCTAAGTGTTTTACTTACATTCTCTCATTTATCTTTCTAACAACTCTAGAATTTGGTTAGTATTATTACCCTCATTTTCAGGTCAGGACATAGGGGCTTTGAGAGGTTAAGTAACTTCCCCAAGTGGTACAATTCTTATGTGTCTGAGACAGGATTTGAAGCTAATTTGATACCAAATCCTATACTCTTAGCCACAAAACTGTTTTTCCCCTTCTCCAAGATTCTAAATATCCCGAGTCATAGTGGACAAACTGAAGCTGTTGTCATACGGGTGTGGAAAACAATTGTATTTTGACTTTTACAATTTAATATATACAATTTTAGTTGAAGAGGCTTGATTTGATAGTTAAGAGTGAAGTTCTTCTTACAGAACAATATGATATCCTCTATTTGGTACCAAGACTTAAAGCTACAACACTGACCAATATATGCCATTTTCAAAAGACAGCCCTTTTATTAAGGGCTGGCCACTTTGGACTCATTGCAACTTTATTAAGAGTTAGAATTTAGTTCTTTAAGTCTTGGGCTTTACCAGAATTTAATCATTCTAATCACATTGCTACCTATTATGGCATTAATACAATTGCATTTGTTTTAACATTTCATGTTTTTCCACAGAAATCTCTGAAATATGACTTTATTTCTTGCAAACTGGGGTAAAGAAATGCAAAGGAACTGTGTGCCACATCAGCCCCATATGTCACTAGCATTCTTTTGTCCATTTATATTGTGCTAAACTTCTAGCTAACTACTATTTTATGAGATTAAACAATTTTTTATTGATCATAGCTTATTTTCAACTATTATACCTTGTTTTCAATCAATTCTTAGCAATACATCCTTATTTATCATAATTTAAGTTTCTTTATTTTTTTCCTTAATATATCAATTTCCCACCATTTATTTCTACTTTCTGTGAAATGTTTTAATTCTAATACAGTGCCATTTTTGCCTTAATCACTTGGTGAATTTTCTCATCAATCTTGATCAGTTCTCATCCAGTAGGTTATTTTTCTATGTGCCTTTCTTCTTACTGATTTGGCAACATAAACTTTAAGCTTTGTGGTGTAGGTACTTTTTTGGCCTTTATTTCTTTTATTTTATGCCCCTATTTCTTCTTTTTTCTTTCATAAACCTTTTTTTCCGGGTTTGATTTTCATATTTATCAAAGTTTGCCATTTCAAAAGTAAAAGTTTTTGTCCTTTCTACCATTGACATTCACATTTGTCACAACATTGTCAGCCAACATAATTTTACATAACAAATCTTTAAATATTATAAACACAAATCAGATAAGTTCATAAATATTTGCCAAACTAACACACACACCAAGGAATACATAGCCTTCGAAATAGTAACAGTATGTTTAATCAGCAGCAAAAGGTGATTGACTGGATCATGAAAACAAAAGATTTTAGGCATAAAGACATATGATCAAAGACTACCATTCCACAAATCAAATCATAGCAGATTATTACCTACCAAATTAAACTTGGGACCAACACTGAGAAATAAGTAAAATTGCTTAAAAAATTATATCCATGAAATTGGACTTGAAATTATTCATGTGGAATATTATATACCAGCTCTGCCAGTTTAATGAGACTGATTGCCTTTAGTTTCAGTAAGGAGACACTATAATATATAAAGTCAGTTTCATTTGGACTACAGGTTGTATTTATATTAATTGTATGTTCAGGGCAGCTGTTGATGTAGTAGGAGTTAAGGGAAAGCCATGCACGTTCCAGCAACCTTGCATAAAGTAAATAATATGAAATGTATTTTAAAAGCTATATGGCAATTTTTTGAGTTGCCAAGTTGGATGAGCTTGTGACCAGAATGAACAAAAAATTATCAAAACTCCAGAAGTTATGTTCATGATTTGTTGTCATGAAAACAAAGATTTGGGCCAAAAATGAAATAATGAATGCCATAACACTGCTTTTCTCTACTAATTAAAATTTTAACTCAGAATGATTTGCTTATCCTTTTCATTGACACAACTCGTATCTCCCAAGATAAAACAAACAAACAAACAAACAACAAAAACACACCTTTCTCTAGTCACTGACATCCTTACAGAACTGAGGAATATCCTTTTTTCTAATGTATAATACAATAACTGAAAATCAACAGTCCTTGGAAATTCAGGCTTTATTTATTCAAAATCACAGAAAATCAATTAAAAATGTTCTATACTAGGAGATGAAACAAAGTTTAGAAATATGTAGACTGTATTAGAATACTAAAGTGACCAAATAAAAATATTTTTAATAATTATGAGATGATAGAAAGCTTATGAAGGGAATTGAAGACGATACAAAGAAATGGAAAAATATTTTGTGCTCATGGATTGGAATAAAAAATATTGCTAAAATGTCAATACCACCCAAAGCAATCTACACATTCAATGCAATCCCAATCAAAATTGCACCAGCATTCCTCTTGAAGCTACAGCAAGCAATCCTAAAATTTGTATAGGACCACAAAACACCCCGAATAGCCAAAGTAATATTGAAGAAGAAGAACAAAGCAGGAGGCATCACAATCCCAGACTTTAGCCTCTACTCCAAAGCTGTACTCATCAAGACAGCATGGTATTGGCACAAAAACAGACACATAGACCAATGGAATAGAATAGAGACTCCAGAATTGGACCCACAAAAGTATCGCCAACTAATCTTTGACAAAACAGGAAAGAATATCCAATGGAAAAAAGACAGTCTCTTTAACAAATGGTGCTGGGAGAAATGGACAGCAACATGCAGAAGGATGAAACTAGACCACTTTCTTACACCATTCACAAAAATAAATTCAAAATGCAGGATGGACCTGAATGTGAGACAGGAAACCATGAAAACCCTAGAGGAGAAAGCAGGAAAAACACCTCTCTGACCTCAGCCATAGAGATTTTTTGCTTGACACATCTCCAAAGGCAAGGGTATTAAAAGTAAAAATGAGCTATTGGGACCTCATCAGATTAAAAAGCTTCTGCACTGCAAAGGAAACAATCAACAAGACTAAAAGGCAACCAACGGAATGGGAAAAGGTATTGGAAAATGACATATAAGACAAAGGGTTAGTATCCAAAATCTATAAAGAATTCACCAAACTCCACACCTGAAAAACAAATAATCCAGTGAAGAAATGGGCAGAAGACATGAAGACATCTCTAAATAAGACATCCAGATGGCCAACAGGCACATGAAAAGATGCTCAACGTCACTCCTCATCAGGGAAATACAAATCAAAACCACACTGAGATCCCACCTCATGCCAGTCAGAGTGGCTAAAATGAACAAATCAGGAGGCTATAGATGCTGGAGAGGATGTGGAGAAGCAGGAACCCTCTTGCACTGTTTGTGGGAATGCAAACTGGTGCAGCTGCTCTGGTACAGTGTGGAGGATCCTCAAAATATTATAAACAAGTCTACCCTATGACCCAGCCATAGCACTGCTGGGAATTTACCCAAGGGATAGAAGAGTGCTGATGCATAGGGGCACTTGTACCCCAATGTTGATAGCAGCACTCTCAACAATAGCCAAATTATGGAAAGAGCCTAAATGTCCACCAACTGAGAATGGATAAAGAAGTTGTGGTTTATATACACAATGGAATACTACTTGGCAATGAGAAAGAATGAAATATGGCCTTTTGTAGCAATGAGGATAGAACTGGAGAGTGTTATGCTAAGTGAAATGAGTCATACAGAGAAAAACAGATACCATATGTTTTCACTCTTATATGGATCGTGAGAAACCTAACAGAAGACCATGGGAGAGGGGAAGGGAAAAAAAACAAGTTAGAGAGGAAGGGAGCCAAACCTAAGAGACTCTTAAAAACTGAGAATAAATGGAGGGTTGATGGGGGGTGGGAGAGAGGAGAAAGTGTGTGATAGGCATTGAGGAGGGCACCTGTTTGGATGAGCACTGGTTGTTGGATGGAAACCAATTTGACAATAAATTTCATATTAAAAAAACAAATAAAAAGATACACAGTTAAAAAAATTAATAATTATGAGACAGGGGGCACCTCGGTGGCTTGATTGGTTAAGCATCAAACTCTTGGTTGCAGTTCTGGTCATGATGTCATGGTTTGTGGGTTTGAGCTCCTTGTCATGCCCTGCACTGGCAGCATGGAACCTGCTTGGGATTCTCTCTCTCTCTCTGCCATTCCCCACTCACTCTCTCTTTCCCTTTCTCAAAATAAATAAATTTTAAAAATAATTATGAGAAAGAAGCCCTTAAAATATTCATAAATTCATATATTGCAATCTAATTTCTTTTGAGAGGATCTGCATTTCTTTTATCCAGTGACAACATTCAGGCATATATGGTAGGCAGCATCTAAAATGAATCCTGCTTCTAAGTATCCTTGTTTTGTGTCATCGTTCTACCCCATGCGTGTGGACCAGAACTCATGATTCCATTTTATTTTATATTATTTGTATTTATTTTATTTATTTATTTATTTTTATTTTATTTTATTTTATTTAAAAAATTTAACACAAATTAGTTAATATACATTGTAGTAGTTGTTTCCGGAGTAGAATTTAGTGATTCATCACTTACATATAACACCCAGTTCTCATCCCAACAAGTGTTGAGCCTGCTTTAAGACTCTTTTAAATTTTTTTTAATGTTTTTATTTATTTTTGAGAGGCAGAGAGAGACAGAACATTAGCAGGGGAGGGACAGAGAGAGAGGGAGCCACAGAATCTGAAGTAGATTCCAGGCTTTGAACTGTCAGCACAGAGCCCAACATGGAGCTCAAACCCACAAACCATGACATCATGACCTGAGCCAAAGTCGTATGCTTAATCATCGGAGCCACCCAGACGCCCCTCAAGAAGTGTCCTTCTTAATGCCCACCACTCATTTAGCACATCCTCCCACTCACCTCATCTCTAGCAACCCCCAGTTTGTTCTTGGTATTTAAGAGTCTGTTATGGTTTGCCTCCCTCTCTGTTTTTATCTTATTTTTGATTCCCTTCCCCTATGTTCATCTTTTGTGTTTCTTAAGTTCCACATATGAGTGAAAGCATATAGTATGTGTCTTTCTCTGCCTGAGTTATTTCACTTAATGTAATACATTCTAGTTCCATCCTTGTTGTCGCAAATGGCAAGATTTCATTATTTTTGATTGCTGAATAGTATTCCATTGTCTGTATGTATGTGTGTGACACACACACAAACATCTATCTATCTATCTAACTATCTATCTATCTATCTACACCACTCTTCTTTATTGTTTCAACAGTCAGTGGATATTTGAGCTCTTTCCATAACTTGGCTATTGTTGATAGTGCAGCTATAAACATTGGGTTGCTATCCAAAATGACGAAATGGAAGAATTCTCCTCAAAAGAAACTCCAGGAAGTATCGACAGCTAACGAATTGATCAAAAACGATTTAAGCAATATAACGGATTATGAATTTAGAATAATAGTCATTAAATTAATCATTGGGCTTGAAAAAAAGTATAGAGGACAGCAGAGAATCTATTGCTACAGAGATCAAGGGACTAAGATACAGTCTTGAAGAGCTAAAAAAATGCTATAAATGAAGTGCAAAATAAAATGGAGGTGACCGCTGCTTGGATTGAAGAGGCAGAGGAGAGAAAAGATGAATTAGAAGATAAAATTATGGAAAAAGAGGAATCTGAGAAAAAGAGAGATAAAAACATACAGGAGTATGAGGGGAGAATTAGAGAACTAAGTGATGTAATCAAGCACAACAATATACGTATAATAGGGATTCCAGAGGAGGAAGAGAGAGAGAAAGAGGTTGAAGGTGTACTTGAACAAATCATAGTTGAGAACTTCCCTGATCTGGGGAAGGGAACAGGCATTGAAATCCAAGAGGCACAGAAAACTCCCTTCAGATGTAATTTGAATCGATCTTCTGCATGACATATCATACTGAAACTGGCAAAATACAAGGATAAAGAGAAAACTCTGAAAGCAGCTAGGGAGAAACATGCTCTAACATATAAAGGGAGACTGATAAGACTAGTGACGGATCTATCTACTGAAACTTTGCAGGCCAGAAAGAAATGGAAGGAAATCTTCAATGTGATGAACAGAAAAAATATGCAGCCAAGAATCTTTTATCCAGCAAGTCTGTCATTCAGAATAGAAGGAGAGATAAAGATCTTCCCAAACAAAAACTGAAGGAATTCATCACCACTAATCCAGCCCTACAAGATATACTAAGGGGGATTCTGTGAGTGAAATGTTGCAAGGACTACAAAGTACCAGATACATCACTACAAGCATGAAACCTACAGATATCACAATGTCTCTAAACCCATATCTTTCAATAATAACACCGAATGTAAATGGACTAAATCCCTCAACCAAAAGACACAGGGTATCAGAATGGATAACAACAAGACCCAACTATTTGCTGTCTACAAGAGACTCATTTTAGACCTGAGGACACCTTCAGATTGAAAGTGAGGGGATGGAGAAATATCTATCATGCTACTGGAAGTCACAAGAAAGCTGGAGTAGCCATACTTATATCAGACAAATTAGACTTTGAATTAAAGACTGTAACAAGAGATGAAGAAGGGGATTATATAATAATCACAGGGTCTATCCATCAGGAAGAGCTAACAATTATAAATGTCTATGCACCGAATACGGAAGCCCCCAAATATATAAAATAATTAATCACAAACATAAGCAACCTTTTTGATAACATGTGATAATTGCAGGGGACTCTAATACTCCACTTACAACAATGGATAGATAATCTAGTCACAGGATCAATAAAGGAACAAAAGCCCTGAAAGATACATTGGATCAGATGGACTTGAGAGATAGATTTCGAACTCTGCATCCCAAAGCAACATCCCAATATTTTCTTCTCAAATGCACATGGAACATTCTCCAAGATAGATCAAATACTGGGTCACAAAACAGCCCTTCATAAGTATAAAAGAATTGAGATCATACTATGCATACTTTAAGATCACAATGCTATGAAGCTTGAAATCAACCGAAGGAAAAAGTCTGGAAAACCTCCAAAAGCATGGAGGTTAAAGAACACCCTACTAAAGAATGAGTGGGTCAACCAGGCAATTAGAGAAGAAATTAAAAAATATATGGAAACAAATGAAAATGAAAATACAATAATCCAAACCCTCTGGGATGCAGTTAAGGCAGTCCTGAGAAGAAAATAAATTGCAATCCAAACCTATCTCAAGGAACAAGAAAAATCCCAAATACAAAAATCTAACAGCACACCTATAGGAGCTAGAAGCAGAACAGCGAAGACACCCCAAACCCAGCAGAAGAAAAAAAATAATAAAGATCAGAGCAGAAATAAACAATAGAGAATCTAAAAAAAAACTGTAGAGCATATCAAGGAAACCAAGAGTTAGTTTTTTGAAGAAATAAACAAAATTGATAAACCTCTAGCCAGGCACTCAAAAAGAAAAGGGAGAGGACCCAAATAGATAAAATCATGAATGAAAATGGAAATATTACAACCAATCCCTCAGAAAAACAAGCAATTATCAGGGAATACTATGAAAAATTATATGCCAACAAAATGGACAACCTGGAAGAAATGGACAAATGCCTAAGCACCCACACCCTTCCAAAACTCAAACAGGAAGAAATAAAAAACCTGAACAGACCCATTACCAGCGAAGAAATTGAGCCAGTTATCAAAAATCTCCCAATAAATAAGAGTCCAGGACCAGACGGCTTCCCAGGGGAATTCTACCAGACATGTAAAGAAGAGATAATACCTATCCTTCTCAATCTGTTCCAAAAAATAGAAAGGGAAGGAAAACTTCCAGACTCATTCTAGGAAGCCAGCATTCCTTTGATTCCTAAACCAGACAGAGACCAAGCAAAAAAAGAGAACTACAGGCCAATATCCCTGATGAATATGGATGCAAAAATTCTCAACAAGATACTAGCAAATCAAATTCAACAGCATATAAAAAGAATTATTCACCATGATCAAGTGGGATTCATTCCTGGGCTGCAGGGATGGTTCACCATTCACCAATCAATCAGTGTGATATATCACATTAGTAAACGAAAAGAGAAGAACCATATGATCCTGTCTATCGATGCAGAAAAAGCATTTGACAAAATTCAGCATTCTTTCTTAATAAAAACCCTCGAGAAATTCGGGATAGAAAGAACATATTTAAACATCATAAAAGCCACTTATGAAAAGCCCACAGCTAATATCATCCTCAAAGGGGAAAAACTGAGAGCTTTCCCCCTGAGAGCAGGAACATGACAGGGATGTCCACTCTCAACGTTATTGTTTAACATAGTGTTGGAAGTGCTAGCATCAGCAATCAGACAACAAAAGGAAGTCAAAGACATCAAAATTGGAAAAGATGAAGTCAAGGTTTCTCTTTTTGCAGATGACATGATATTATACATGAAAAACCTGATAGAGTCCACCAAAAGTCTGTTAGAACTGATGCATGAATTCAACAAAGTCGCTGGATACAAAATCAATGTACAGAAATCAGTTGCATTCTTATACACTAATAATGAAGCAAAAGAAAGACAAATAAAGAAACTGATCCCATTCACAATTGCACCAAGAAGCATAAAATACCTAGGAATCAACCTAACCAAAGATGTAAAAAATCTGTATGCTGAAAACTATAGAAAGCTTTTGAAGGATATTGAAGAAGATATAAAGAAATGGAAAAACATTCCATGCTCATGGGTTGGAAGAATAAATATTGTTAAAATGTCAATACTACCCAAAGCTATCTACACATTCAATGCAATCCCGATCAAAATTGCACCAGAATTCCTCTTGAAGCTACAACAAGCAATCTTAAAATTTGTATGGGACCACAAAACACCCCGAATAGCCAAAGTAATATTGAAGAAGACCAAAGCAGAAGGCATCACAATCCCAGACTTTAGCCTCTACTCCAAAGCTGTACTCATCAAGACAGCATGGTATTGGCACAAAAACAGACACATAGACCAATGGAATAGAATAGAGACTCCAGAATTGGACCCACAAAACTATGGCCAACTAATCTTTGACAAAGCAAGAAAGAATATCCAGTGGAAACAAGACAGTCTCTTTAACAAATGGTGCTGGGAGAAATGGACAGCAACATGCAGAAGGATGAAACTAGACCACTTTCTTACACCATTCACAAAAATAAACTCAAAATGCAGGAAGGACCTGAATGTGAGACAGGAAACCATGAAAACCTAGAGGAGAAAGCAGGAAAAACACCTCTCTGACCTCAGCTGCAGTAATTTCTTACTTGACACATCTCCAAGGCAAGGGAATGAAAACCAAAAAAGAACTATTGGGACCTCATGAAGGTAAAACTCTTCTGCACTTCAAAGGAAACAACCAACAAAACTAAAAGGCAACCAACGGAATGGGAAAAGATATTTGCAATGACATATCAGGGCTAGTATCCAAATCTATAAAGAACTCACCAAACTCCACACCTGAAATATAAATAATCCAGTGAAGAAATGGGCAGAAAACATGAATAGACACTTCTGTAAGGAAGACATCCAGATGTCCAACAGACACATGAAAAGATGGTCACCGTCACTCCTCATCATGGAAATACAAATCAAACCACAATCAGATACCACCTCATGCCAGTCAGAGTGGCTAAAATGAACAAATCAGAAGGCTATAGATGCTGGAGAGGATGTGGAGAAACGGGAACCCTCTTGCACTGTTTGTGGGAATGCAAACTGGTGCAGCTGCTCTGGAAAACAGTGTGGAGGTTCCTCAAAAAATTAAAAACAGGTCTACCCTATGACCCAGCCATAGCACTGCTGGGAATTTGCCCAAGGGATAGAGGAGTGCTGATGCATAGGGGCACTTGTACCCCAATGTTGATAGCAGCACTCTCAACAATAGCCAAATTATGGAAAGAGCTGAAATGTCCACCAACTGATGAATGGATAAAGAAGTTGTGGTTTATATACACAATGGAATACTACATGGCAATGAGAAAGAATGAAATATGGCCTTTTGTAGCAACGAGGATGGAACTGGAGAGTGTTATGCTAAGTGGAATGAGTCATACAGAGAAAAACAGATACCATATATTTTTACTCTTATGTGGATCATGAGAAACTTAACAGAATACCATGGGAGAGGGGAAGGGAAAAAAAAAAAAACAAGTTAGAGAGGAAGGGAGCCAAACCTAACATACTGTTAAAAACAGAAAAAAACTGAGGGTTGATGGGTGGTGGGAGAGAGGAGAAAGTGTGTGATAGGCATTGAGGAGGGCACCTGTTTGGATGAGCACTGGTTGTTGGATGGAAACCAATTTGACATAAATTTCATATTTAAAAAAAATAAACTGGGTTGCACGTGGCCCTTTGAATCAGCACTTTTGTATCCTTTCAATAAATACCTAGCAGTGCAATTGCTTGGTTGTAGGGTTGTTCTATTTTTATTTTTATTTTTTTTTGAGGAATGTCCATACTGTTTTCCAGAGTGGCTGCACCAGTTTGCTTTCCCATCAACAATGCAAAAAGATTCCCCTTTCTCTGCATCCTCACCACCATCTGTTGTTTCCTGAGTCATTAATTTTAGCTACACTGACAGGTGTGAGGTGGTATTTAATTGTGGTTGATTTGTTTTTCCTGGAAAATGATGTTTAGCATCTTTTCTTTTGTCCACTAGCCACCCTGATGTCTTCTTTGGAAAGGTGTCTATTCATGTCTTATGCCTATTTCTTCACTGGATCCTTTGTTGTTGTTGTTTTTTTTTTTTTTTTGATGTTGAGTTTGATATGTTCTTTATAGATTTTGAATACTAACCCTTCATCCAATATATAATTTACAAATATGTTCTTCCATCCCATCATTTCCTTTTAGTTTTGTTGATTGTTTCCATTGCTGTGAAGAAGCTTTTATCTTGATGACGTCCCAATAGTTCAATTTTCGTTTTAATTCCCTTTCCTCTGGAGACATGTCTAGTAAGAAGTTACTACAGATAATTTCAAAGATGTTGCTGCCTATTTTATCCTGTGGGATTTGGATGTTTTCTTGTCTCACATTTAGGTCTTTCATCCATTTTGCATTTGTTTTTTGTGTATGGTTTAAGAAAGTGGTCCAGGCCTTTCTGCATGTCAGTGTCTAGTTTTCCCAATACCCTTTGCTGAAAAGACTGACTTTTTTCCATTGGATATTCTTTCCTGCTTTGTCAAAGATTAGTTGGCCATACATTTGTGGGTCCATTTCTGGGTTCTCTATTCTGTTCCATTGATCTATGTGTCTGTTTTTGTGCCCATGCCATACTGTCTTGATGATTACAACTTTGTAATGCACCTTAAAGGCCAGAATTGTGATGCCTCTAGCTTTGTTTTGCCTTTTAAATTTTTTAATGTTTACTTTTGAGAGAGAGAGAGCACGCACAGGTGGGGGAAGATCAGAGAGAGAGAGAGAGAGAGAGAGAGAGAGAGAGAATAGAAAGCAGGCTCCAGGCTCTGAGCTGTCATCATAGAGCCCAATGTGGGGCTTGAATTCCTGGCCTGCGAGATCATGACCTGAGCTGAAGTCAGAAGCTTAACTGAATAAGCCACGCATGCACCCCTGCTTTTTGTTTTAAACATTACTTTTGCTATTCAGGGTCTTTTCTGGTTCCATACAAATCTTAGGATTGTTCGTTTTAGATCTCCGAAGAATGCTGGTGTTGCTTTGAAAAGGATTGCATTAAATGTGTAGATTGCTTTGGGAAGTATCAAAATTTTAACAATATTTGTTCTTCCAATCCAGGAGCATGCAATGTTTTTCCATTTTTTTTGTCTTCTTCAATTTTTCATAAGCTTTATGTAGTTTTCAGTGTACAGGTCTTTTACTTCTTTGGTTAGGTTTATTCCTAGGTATCTTATGGGTTTTGGTGCAATTGTAAATGGGATTCGCACCTTAATTTCTCTTTCTACGGCTTCATTATTGGTGTATAAAAATGCAACCGATTTCTGTACATTGATTTTATATCCTGCAACTTTGCCGAATTCATGTATCAGTTCTTGCATTTTTTTTTTTTTTGGTGGAGTCTTTCAGGTTTTCCATGTAGAGTATCATGTCATCCGCCAAGAGTGAAAGTTTGACTTTTTTGCTAATTTGTATGCCTTATATATTGTTTTGCTGTCTGTTTGCTGAGGCTAGGATGTCCAGTACTATGTTGAACAATGGCGGGGAGAGTGGACATCCCTGTCGTGTTCCTGACTTTAGGGGGAAAGCTCTCAAATTTTCCCCATTGAGGATGATATTAACTGTGGACCTTTCACATGTGGCTTTTATGATGGTGAGGTATGTTCCTTCTATCCCTGTTTTCTGTTGTATTTTGTTAAATCCTTTTGTAAATGTATTTAAAGGATCATATAATTCTTCTCCTTTCTTTTATTGTGATGTATCAGGTTGATTTATTTGTGAATATTGAAACAGTGTTGTAACCCAGGAATAAATCCAGTTGGTCATGGTGAATAATTTTAATGTACTCTTGAATTCAATTTGTGAGTATCTTGTTGAGAATTTTTGCTGTATTGTTGAATTCAATTTGTGAGTATCTTTTGAGAATTGTTGCATCCAGTTTCATCAAGGATATTGACCTGTAGGTCTCCTTTTTAGTGGGGTCATTACCTGGTGTTGGAACCAAGGAAATGCTGGCTTCATAGAATGAATTTTCAAACTTTCCTTTCATTTCTATATGTTGGAACAGAGAATAGGTATTAACTCTTTTTTAAATGTCTGGTAGAATTACTCTGGGAAGCCATCTGGCCCAGGACACTTATTTGTTGGGAGTTTTTTGATAACTGATTCAATGTCTTAGCTGGTTATGGGCCTGTTCATATTTTCTATTTCTTCCTGTTTCAGTTTTGGTAGTGTGTGAGTGTCTAGGAATTCATCCATTTCTTCTAGATTGTCCAGTTTTTTGGCATATAATTTTTCATAGTATTGTTTTATAATTGTATTTCTGTGGTGTTGGTTGTGATCTCTACTTTTCATTTGTGATTTTATCTATTTGGAACCTCTGACTTTTCTTTCTGAGATGTCTGGCTAGGGGCTTATCAATTTTGTTTATTCTTTCAAAAAAACAACTTTTAGTTTCATTGATCTGTTCTACCATTTTTGTTTGTTTGTTTATTTGTTTCTATATTGCTTATTTCTGCTCTAATATTTATTTCTCCCATATTCTGCTGGATTTGGGCTTTATTTGCTGCTCCATTTTCTAGCTCCTTTAGGTGGAATGTTAGGTTATGTATTTGGAACATTTCTTGTTTCTTGATATAAGACTGAATTGCAATGTACTTTCCTCTTAGGATTTCCTTTTCTGTATCCCAAAGGATTTGGACTGTTGTGTTTTATTTTTATTTGTTTCCATATATTTTTCTATTTCTTCTTTAATATCCTGGTTGACCCATTCATCCTTTAATAGGATATTCTTTAACCCCCATGTATTTGAGGGCTTTCCAAATACTTTCTTCTGGTTATTTTAAGTTTCATAGTGCTGTGATCTGAAAACATGCATGGCATGATTTCAATCTTTTAGTACCTGTTGATGGCTTATTTATAACCCAGTATGTGATCTATTTAGGAAAATGTTCCATATGCACTGGAGGAGAATGTGTATTCTGCTGCTTTAGAATGAAATGATCTGAATATATCCGTTAAGTCCATCTGGTCCAGTTTGTCATTCAAAACCATTGTTTCCTTGTTGATTTTCTGCTTAGATGATCTGTCCATTGTTGAAATTGGGGTATTAAAGTCTCCTACTATTATCATATTATTATCAATGAGTTTATTTTTGTGGTTTATTGATTTATATATTTGGGTGGTTCACATTGGGGGCATAAATATTTAAATTTGTTAGACTTTCTTGATGGATAGGCCGCTTAATTATGATATAATGCCCTCCATCTCTTATTACAGTCTTTCTTTTAAAATCTAGTTAGTCTGAAATAAGTATGGCTACTCTGGCTTTCTTTTGATATCCATTACCATGATAGATGGTTCTCCCTTCCTTCATTTTTAATTTGCAAGTGTCCTTAGGTCTAAAATGAGTCTCTTGTAGGTAGTATATAAATGGGTCCTTATTAAAAGCTGAGAACAAACTGAGGGTTGATGGGGGGTGGGAGGGAGGGGAGGTTGGGTGATGGGTATTGAGGAGGGCACCTTTTGGGTTGAGCACTGGGTGTTGTATGGAAACCAATTTGACAATAAACTTCATATATTGAAAAAAATAAATAAATAAATGGGTCTTGTTTTTTTTTTTTTAACCATTCTAATACCCTATGTCTTTTCACTGCAGCATTTGGCTCATTTACTTTTGAGTGATTATTGAAATATATGAATTTATTGTGATTGTGTTATTTGTAGATATGGTGTTTCTGGTGATGTTCTCTGGTCCTTTGTAGTCTTTGCTGCTTTTTATTTTCTCCACTCAGAAAGCCTCCCTTAGAATTTCTTGCAGAGCTGGTTTAGTGGCAATTAACTCCTTTAGTTTATGTTTGTTTGGGAAACTGTTTATCTCTCCTTCTATTCTGAGTGACAGCTTTGCTGGATAAAATATTTTTTGGCTCCATATTTTTCCTATTCATCACATTGAATATTTCCTGCCACTCTCTTCTGGTCTGCCAAGTTTCAGTGGACAGGTCTGCTACTAAACTAATGTGTCTACTCTTGTAGTTAAATTACCTTTTGTCCCTACCTGCTTTCAGAATTCTCTCTATATTTTTGTATTTTGCAAGTTTAAGTATGATACATCATGACATTGACCTCTTTTTTTGATTTTGAGGGAAGTTCTCTGTGCCTCGTGGATTTGGATGTCTGTGTCCTTCCCCAGATTGGGGAATGTCTCAGCTATTATTTTTTCAAATAAACCTTCTACCACTTTTTCTCACTCTAGTTTTTCTTGGACTCTTATGATATGAATATTGTTTCATTTCATGGAATCACTTATTTCTCTAAATATCTCTAATTATCTCTAAGTATTTCCTTATGCTCCAATAAGTTCCTTTCCCTCTTTTTTTCAGCCTCATTATTTTCCATAATTGTATCTTCTTTTTTACCTATTCTATCCTGATAATTTGGTCATACACTGTCCAAAACCTGGCATTTCAGGAAGTGCTGTAAGTGTATGCTGTGTGAACTCTGCTGTTCTGTTTTTGTTCGTCATTTCTTTTTAAACAATAGACTGTACCAAAGTGGGGGTGCCACTTATGAGAAAAGGTTACCAACAGATTTCATCTTGGGTTTCACTCTCTTGCTCTCCTGCTGTATTCTTATCTTTCTCACTCACTTGGAAGGAGGAGAGTTGCCTTGTTTTCAACTGACCTATGGAGAGTTCTATATAGCAAAAGACTGATGTCTCCATCCAACATCCAGTGAAGACCTGTAACCTTTCAACAGTTATGCATGATTGGAAATGGATTCTCTTTTGTAATCCCCTTGAGAGAATTACAGACTTTTCCCATAATTTGACTTCAGTCTTGTAAGAGACCTTGAGTCAGATACACCCATATGAAGGACACCTGGATTATTAAACCATAGAAAATGTGAAATATAAATGTTTGTGTTTTAAGCCACTACATATTGGGATTATTTGCTAGATTACAACAGGTACCTAATATAGCATAGTGGCATGATTTATGATTTTATTGTTTATTATAATTAAGGATCTTCTGATTTATTAGTAATGTAGATGAATAAAACATAAGACTTTCAGTTAAAAACTCCATTGTTGAATTAGGAAGATATTTTACACACAAAGACCTTGAAGATTCTAGCTGCCTTTAAAAAGTTGCTTTCTATAACCACTTTATTACATTAATATGATTTGGGCAGTTCAAAATGTAAATATGATGATTACAATGAATTGTAATAAGGTAAGTATGAAAGTAGAGGAAATAACATTATAGTCTTTCTTGAGCAGGGCATTAAAAGAAAATTCTCCTTCAACTTCTCCACTGAACAATATTCCTCAACATTATGTATTCCCATACATATCTAGCTAATCACACCAGAGCTCAGCTTTATACCTGGACTAGGTAAGCACTAGGAATACCGCCATACTTTTGTGCTCTTACACAAAACTTAATGAAAGAACAATAAGAAAAAGAGTTCAGTTCAGAGATATATCAAAATGGGGAAGGGAAACATCTTTCTGTGAGTTCACTGTGAGAATGCTATTGGTTTTTTTTCTTTCTTTTTTCTTTTGTTTTGTGAGATACGTTTCAGGACTGTTAGAAGGCACTTTGATATGTAACAGATTATAAATTAATTTTCAGGCAAGTATTTTTCCTTTGACAGTCATGGTAAAAGCTGACACAGTCTAATATGCACAACTCTAAATATTAATTGGCATCAGAGAGTAGTTAGCTGTCATTAACATCTACTGCTGGTCAATGTATTCTTAAGTGATAGACCAATGGAAATGATTAAAATATTGCAGGTGTAAATGAAGAGAATTAACACAAATGAATTAATAATTTTTTTAATTGAGGAGCTTTCTAAGTATATTCATTTTCTAGGATTTCTGTAACAAAGTATCACAAGTAGGGCGGCTTAAAACAACAGAAATTTAGATTTCATGGCTGAAGAGGCCAGAAGTCCAAAATCAAGAAGTTGGCAAGCGTGATCCCTTTTGGAGGCTATGAGAGGGCAACCATCCCATGCCTGCTTCCTATCTTCTGGTAGTTGCTAGTAAGTGTTAGCATTCCTTGACTTGTAGATACTTCACTCTAAAGTCTGCACGTATCTATTCTGATTCTTATACGGACACTAATAATTGGATTTAGGATCCACCCCTAAATCCCAAATTATTTCGTGTAAAGATCCTTAACTAATCACATCTTCAAAGACCTTATTTCCAAATAATATCACATTCTGAGGTTCTGGATAGAATGAATTTTGAGGGATCACTATTTAACCCACTAAACCAAAGTTAAAAGAAGATATAAAAAAGATAACAGTCTCCTACTTGAATATTTGAATAAAATTGAATATACAAGAAACAACTAGTCAGGCATTGGTTAAGATTTATCTGAATGTTTAAAAGATCATATTAAATGGTTGGGTAGATTCTTACAATAAGATTTTGGAGGCTTTATTTTTTTAATGTGAAATCAGATTTATTAGAATGTTGTTATTATATAGACAGTATTTAAAAAGATGTGAGTCACAAGGGTCCCCTAAGGATATTTAGCAAGTATGCTATGTATTCTGCAATAAAAACCTCATGAACAATGCAAAGGCAGAAATCCTCAACTCTAAATATCTGTTGCAATATATGCATTCTGGAATAGGCAATTCATGCATGGTTGACACTGAATCACCCAGTAAATGAACCAATGGTAAGCCACCATCTTGGAAGCTATAGTTTCCAAGATCATATGCTTTTTGCCTTAACTCACTTTGAATAAAATTGGATTAATTTAGAGTATAAAGCTGAACTATTCCTTACATCTTTCTACATGCTGTTCCAAGTTGCTTTTCAATTCATTTTACATATTCACTTAGGTAATGGTTTGTTATTGGAGTATATATCACATGCCTAATAACAAATAAATTAACATTTAGTAATTACTAACACTATTTTGAAAGTACTAGCCCAGTGTTGGGGATCATAGAATGAAAAGGATGCTCCTACACATTGCTGGCAAGAATTTTACTCCATGGAATCTTTCTAATGACAAATCTGGAAATATGTACTGGAAGTCTTAAGAATACTCATATTCTTTGACTCAGAATATCTACTTACAGAAATTTAATTAAAAATAAGCATATAACTGCACAAAAATGTGTGTACTAGAATATTCATTGCAGTATTGTTTATAACAGTGAAAAATTAGAAATATCCTAAATGTCTCAAACAAAGTTTTGGTTGGATATATTTGAGGACATTAAAAAAAAGAATAAGATACTATGCAGTTATTAAAAGTGATTTGGTAGAAAAATATTTAATGGCATAGATCATCTTTATGTCTTGTGAAGTAAGAAAAAATAAGACAAAACAATATGGAAAAAAAGATCTCATTTATGCAAAAAAATTAGAAATAAGCACCAAAAAATAAAGAAAAAGAAAGAAACCCTGAATGTCTATAGATAAAATGTTAATAGGTCATTTATTTTAAATGATGTGATTATGGGTATTTATTAGCTTTTTTGTTTTGATAATTTGTATTTAAAATGAAAAATAATAAACACATTTAAAAATAAAACATGTCAATAAATAATAAGAATCTTAGCCTAAAACATGTGTTTATTAGGGCATGTATTGCCAACAGTTTTCTTCTTCTATGGACATTATTTACCAATTCAATAACCCAGTTTTTAAAAAGTAAAGCAAAGGAGATTATTCAAAACTTTAGCTGAACGTAAATAAATTTATTTTATTGAGAGTTTATTGAGAGTTGTTTTTATAGGTCTTTTAGATTTAGGTAATTATGTTTTCTTGAGCAAACCAAAAACCAAATGTAACTTTAAAAAAAATTAAGCTTGGGGCGCCTGGGTGGCTTGGTCGGTTAAGCGTCCGACTTTGGCTCAGGTCATGATCTCATGGTCCGTGAATTCAAGCCCCGCATCGGGCTCTGTGTTGACTGCTCAGAGCCTGGAGCCTGTTTCGGGTTCTGTGTCTCCCTCTCTCTCTGCCCCTCCCCTGTTCACGCTCTGTCTCTCTCTGTCTCAAAAATAAATAAAAACGTTAAAAAAAAATTAAGCTTACCAAATGCTTTTACATTGTTATTTAGCAAAATATTCTTGGGGAACAACTAGTAGATCTTAGGCCAAACCACTGGGCATTATAAAGATCCTTCTCTTTTTTTACACCCCATCGTTGTATCATTGAATTCCTCTTTTAAGTTATTATTGCAATTCATATTACATCTCTGATGTATACTATTATAAGATCTCTGGTATATACAATTATTTTTTATCTACTTCCTAGACTTTTTTTTCCCAGCATAAATAGAACTATTCTGAATGTAAAGCATATGACAGCAATGCATCAATACTCTAGAAAGCTAATTCATATTTTTTATAATTTGATTTTTATGACATTATAAGATGACAGGAAGAAATTTAAATGACTAAAAAATAAATGAGGCTACTGGGAAATAATTGACTTACTTGAAAATAATCAGTTACTAAGGAAAAAGAGTGGACTAGTGTCGTATCCAGCAAAATTCATAACTGAACAGACATTTTGCTTCAATTGTTATATGCATTACTTGAACTCTTTCTTAAATGCTGAGGTCTTTCATTTTGGAAAAATTGGAAACATATTTACATTACAGATTAGAAACCATACTTTCATTTTCTCACTAGGAATGTATGTAATCAAGTATTAAAAAATTCATGTAAAAACACTTTAATACTTGAATCATAATTAATTTCACTGTTGTAACATGTCTAAATGTAATGTTCATTTTTTGTGGCATTCCTTCCAAAATAATTAAAATATTTAGATTAACATGTGTCTAAATTGATGGCTCAATTATAGGACCTAGTAGGTGTGAGTTCAAATTCTTAACAACTTTCCAACACAAAAGGAAATAATTTAGTTCCTCATAGAAGGATTAATCACATGTTTTTGTGTGTTTAAAACAAGGAATCTGAAAATTAGCTTTTGTTTCAAATTCCTCAATCACCAGTGGAAGGGCATAAAGGCCTATAATGGACAACTCAGGAAATAGTCTAAAAAATAATGAGAAACCAAAGAATGGAAAGCAGAGAGTGATCAAGACTAAATTCTTAAGAATATGTCCTCATCTGTAAAATGTATGTGAGGATATTTCAGTTCTTGTTAACAACTACATGAGATATTATATGCCTGTTTAGTCACAGGGTTAAATTTGGAATATCTTCTGGCCTAGAGACAAAGACAGCAAGTTCAGCCAGTATTTTGTAATCCTGACAGCTTAGGAGCAAGCTGCACTATGAATCCTGTTCAACTAGAAATCTGGCCAGTACTTCCATCTCCAATTCTTTCAACTCTCTACTTGATCACTGTAGACAAGGAAAGTGGTACAGTATTCTGTTACAGGGCTTCTTGTGAATAGAGCAGACTTTCTGTTTCAAATTGCTACAAACTGCTTCCATAAGAGATTCTATGATCAGTAATCTAGGTCTACATAGATAGTGACCTCATTTAGACATTGTTTAAAATAGAAAAAGATAATATTTATGGGGCTGAGCCTATCAATGAGTTAAGGTCACAGTATGAATTTTGATTATTTTTTCTGTCCTCATGTTATAATTTTGTTGCCACTTCTTAGATTGTTTCCATCAAAGTGCTCTTGTAAAAAGCAGGAAAAGATGATATATACAGATACAGTAAGGAGAGAGTAAGAATGGGGTGGGGTGGTTTAGGAGCTATTGTAGGATGAGGATTTATTTTAAGTCATATCTTTTATCTAAATAATCATATGAACTTTTTATTTCACCCACAATTATGCCCAATAAAAAATATTTTATTACTGAGTAAAATAAGTAAACATAGTTCGACTTTAGGTGAAATATCTGAAGCTACAAGTACCTCTCTCCCTGTAAACCATTGCATACCTCAGTTTGAAAGGCTGTGTTAAAAAATAAAATTTATCTGTGTAAATTTTAAAGATCTTATTGGTTTTCCTCAAAGATTCATGAATGGAGTAACATCCCATCTAGCAGATAGAGGGAGCTCCAAACAGCTGTACAAAAAGAAAGACTTTTATAGGCAGAAGGGGATAACCCATAAGTTACTAGCAAGAAGTGGGTTATTTCAGGCAAGGTCAACAACCTTTGGGGAAGAGTAGAGGTCTGTCAGGTGGATTACCTCATTAGTGCTGACCAGGAAATTCCAGATTAACTGGTTAAGATTATATTTTTGGGAGAGGCTGAAGCTTCAATTCGGTTAAGTATTGAGTCTTGGTTTGGTGAGATGAGCTCCCTTTGGGGTCTTTTGTCTCTTTTTTTAACACATACATTTAGTGTTCCTAAAGCATTTACCAAATGGACGCCTGGGCGTCTCAGTCGGTTAAGCGTCCGACTTTGGCTCAGGTCATGATCTCACCGTTGATGAGTTCAAGCCCCATGTCGGGCCTTGTGCTAACAGCTCAGAGCCTGGAGCCTGCTTCAGATTCTGTGTCTCCCTTTCTCTCTGCCCCTCCCCCACTAGTGCTCTGTCTCTCTTTCTCTCAAAAATAAATAAACATTAACAAATTAAAAAAAGAAATTTACTAAATGATATTGGTAAGCATTACATAAGATTTGATGCATTATCTAAAATGAATGGTTACTCATTAGGGATAGGTCCATTGGTACCTAAATTATAAGAAATTACTTCTTCATATAGTCTTTTAAATCAATTTTGGCAAAAACTCAGTGACTGTAAAGTAGTATAACATGTTTATTAGTAATTAAAGTGAAACGTTGGGGGATAACTCATGTTGTGTAGCAAGATAATCCTAAGGAACAAAGAACGTCTCCATTTTAACCTACCCAGGAAAATGTAAGAAAAACAAATGTGTTTAATTCTTTTTTCATCTTCAAGTGGTTTCCATAACTAGTCAATATTATAAATTTGTATACCTTTATTTCTCCTGAATCACACAATTATTTGAAGATATCAATTAAAATTTCATAACATCTCTTCAGGTCTAAGAAATAGTGTCACCACATTAATTTTGTGTGGCCATCAATTAAGGTGCTCTTATATCAGAATTATATGATAGTTTATGAATCAGTAGTGAATAGTTAATAGGAACAGATGATGCTAGCTGGGGTACAAGTTTATGTCTAGAGATGGGCCACATGAATGGCTCCGTCAGTTAAGCATCTGACTCTTGATTTTGGCTCATGTCATGATCTCATGGTTTGTGGAATTGAACCCCACATCAGGCTCCATGTACTGACAACGCAGAGTCAATAGCCTGTCCCCTGCTCATTCTCTCTTTCTCTCCAAATAAATAAATAAACAACAACAACAACAAAAGAAAACCAAGATTATGTCTGGAGGAATCTTCATTTGAAAACACTAACTTTTCCCATCGGTGTTAGATACAAGTATTTACAGTTGTTCTGATTAATACTTAACCCCTTTTTAACTTGCAACTTTTCCCCTTCCTCTCACCCAAGTAGGTTACCTCTATGTACACAAAATAATACTCACAACGGTCCAGGGTTGAAAGAGGCACTAGTTCAGTTTTAAATGTAACTGTCATCTTGGAAATACAGATTTTAGCAACATTAAAGTCACAGTAGCAGTAGCTTAACAGCTTCTAGGTGGTCTTGATTTAATCTGGCTCTTTAAAAAGTGCAAGGCTAAAACAATTTACTGTTGAAAACTATGGAAGGATTGACCAGTGCTGAGTTTGTAAAGCAGTTTCATTTGAGCCACTAAATTATATGCCATTATTCAGTGATCTAATTTTCAGGATTCACCAAATAGTATCAAGAAAAAAGAGTTTGGAGTAATACAGTCAAAGGTAAGTATATTTCCATCATCTATTTTAGAAATGAAACAAAAATAAAAAAGCTGAACTTTGCTCAGGGATTACAATGTCTTTCTATTCAACCTTTGTCTTTTATTGCCTTGCTTTTAAAGATTTTATGTAGATGCTATTTCTCCTAGTAGATAACAAGTTCCTTGAAAGTGTTTGCTGTCTTATCACTTTACATCTCTCAGAGAACTTACCTCTTGCACGTGGTAACAAAGAGATTCAGCAAATCATTTTTGAATGAATGCAACATTGTTTTCTTCATAGAGCTTCCAAATATGTGCACATATTTAAAGGCATTTTCAGAACATATGCTAATGATACAGTTTTCTTATACACACACAAGTAATTTGCAACTGTTCAGACTGAATGAACAGAATTTTCAAAAATTGCTGAGTAGTTAGAGGGTAATCAAGTTACACTGCATCTCAACAAAACAAATACAAAATCATTTGCTTATAGAGACTTGATTTTTAAAAAAGGCACTTCTAAGAATTAATGTTAATGATACCATGGTTTACTCTAAAACATCAGTTTAACAATGTATCTGGGTATAAAACTAAAACGAAATTCAGTTATTAAAAAACCTAAAACAGGCCTAATTGGGTAAGTGGCATCAAAATGGATTTTTCCTGACTTGTTAGACCATGTTTATCACATTTGCAAAAGAAGCCTGCAGTGCATTGATTATGTCCCACTTTAACTGTGGGAAAAGAGTCTGAATCAATGTTCAAACAAAAAGTTTTAAGATAAACTGTAACACTTTAGAAAACATTCAACTAGGTGAGTTACACCAAATAACAACAACAAAAAATATTTTCACTGTAACTTTGCTGAAATGAATAGATTCCCTCTTAAGATGAAAAAAAAAAAAAAAAAAAAGATTCCAAGATTCCTAGCCTTAGTTGGGGAACTAATTAAGAAATTGATGTGCTAACAGTCTTTTTTTTATCAACAATGGTTTGTATATCATAATTATCCCAACGTATTAGTTATAGTTGAGTTTAAAAATAGAGATTGGAGCTACCTAAATATGACCACGCTATATACACAATTCAGATGGTTAGACTGACATTGGGTTTTGTTTTTTTTTTTTTTTTTTTTTGAGACAGAATTCTAAGCTGGCAGTTTAGATGCCAAGTTTTAGCCAGATACAATTTAGACAGTTGTGAATAGCTCAGAGGGATAAAAAGAAACACTGGTAATGAAAATGCTACAAGGCTTAACCACAGAAAGCTGCCCAAAGCCACCCACTAAAAGATAACCTCCAAGTATCAGAAGACTAATTTCAGAATATAAATGAGTGTATTGAGAGATTCATTTAACATTCAGAAAAACAACTGTCTGCACTATGAATGTTGCTAGTAAATAAATTGTTAGTATATTAGAGAAACCATTACAAGATTAAAATATTTGAAAAGCCCTACTTGTAGTTTTTGGTATGTTCTCTGGAATAACTCCTAGGTTTTATTTTATAAACAATGTATGATATTCTGTATAATAGAGTTGACTGGTTGCAATGGTAATGTTCAGCATTTCTGTTCAATTGTTATTTGTTCTCCAATGAGATATTCTTTTTTTATTCATAAATCTGTATTTTATTTTTTATGAATATAATTTATTATAAAATTGGCTTATATACAACACCCAGTGCTCATCCCAACATATTCTTTTAAGCATTAACTTCTGTGGTAAAAGAGCATTACTGAGAATAGTTTTCAAAGCTAATGTAATGGTTTCTACTCACATTATAGGTAGTGTCAATGATGAGAGCAATATTTAATTTCCAGGATATAGTAATCTTGAAATCAAAGGGGTGGAATGATGAAATCAAGGGTATGCTGGGATGTTAATGTGGTTAGTGTTGTCAACACTCTTGTCAAATGAGAGAATCTACTCTGCTTTGCTTCCAAGATAGAATATTGTTTTTGCTATTGTCAGATTTCATATGTCAGTTCTTCCTACCTAGATTACATTCAAGCCATCTTAACTTCTTAGTATCAAAGTATCATATTTTATCCATTTATATAAAATTGTATATAACAAGTACAATATAAATTATCATAGTAGACTAATGTAGTGGGAAGAGTACAGGTTTTCAAGCTATACAGATCTGTGTTGAAATTTCAGCTTTTTCCTTTCTAACTAAGTATGTGCTTATGGGAAAATCATTTAGCCTTTCTGAGTCCAGTTTCTTCACCTGTAAAATGGGGTAATAAAACTTATCTAGGCTTGTTGTGAGATTATAGACAGCATGTATAAAATTGCCTAAAATTGCTGGAACTATCTTAGAGTCTATAGCATGTCTTTCTCTGCTCCATTTGTGTGCCTTTGCTTCAGAACATTTTCATGTTCTTTCTCTCACCCTGCTTATCCAGGATCCTCAGCTTCAACCAAGTTCCATCTTAACATAGCCACAGCTTCCTCTCCTATCCCTCAAAGTTTTTGGAAGGGAAGCTGGATAAGCACAGTACCTGGAATATTATAGTTGTCTAATAAATACTTAAGATTATTATTATATGTGCATTATATATACTTTTGTATGTGTGAAGAACTATCAATGCATATACAGAATATGCCTAGTATATTGCTTAAACAAATATATTTTCTTTTTACCAGCCCAACACCATTATTCACATAACTTTCTTTTAGCATTACTCTCATTTTTTATGAGGAAACAATCGCCCACCAGTTCTCTTAATCCATGTGGTTTCAGTGGATTTTTTGGTCTCAGAAGAAGGAATATGGCCCAGGCTTGATCAACATCATAGATATTTATTCACTCACATGGACATGATCATAAGAGTGAACTCTAGGATTTTGGGGGTCACTTTTTTGTGTTAAGGTTGCCAGCTTGTAGAAGTAATCCTGTGGTTGTTGCCATGAACTAGGAAGAGTCTGTCTGCATGGAGAAAAGTTGTCACAGGGAAAAGCACATAAAGCGAGTACAGATAAAATCTAAGCCAGATGTAAGGAGGCTATGTCTATGTAAGGAGGCTATGAAAGTTTTTAAGATCTTGTATTTGCATCTGCTTATAGCAAGATATTCTTGGACATTTTAGTTTGTAAATAAGAATATTTTAAAATGTATTACCATCATCAATCACTATCATCATCATCATCATCATCATCCATTCATTACTCAAACTAATTTCAGATTGGTCTCTATCACTTGCAATCAAGAGTCCTACTGCAGTTGTTTTTTTGCACAAAAATACCACCCTGCATATGGGTGGAAACATAACTACTAACTAGAATTCTTTTCAAATCCCCAATAGTGAATGGACACTTTCTAAAGTGTTAACAACAATAATAATATAACAAAATAATATAACAAACATTGAATGGACATTTTCTGAAGTGTTATCAACAAAAACAATAGTAGTGTAACAAACACATGTTTACACACACACACACACACACACCACTAAAAATCAGCATGATTCACCATCATTTCTGAAAACCTCACTAAAAAATCTCACTACTCAACATTAAAGAGAGAGAAAATAGGGGCGCCTGGGTGGCTCAGTCAGTTAAGTTTCTGACTCTTGATTTCAGATCAGGTCATGATCTCATGGTTCGTGAGTTCTTTTTTTTTTTAATTTTTCTTTAATGTTTATTTTTGAGAGAGACAAAGACAGAACACAAGTGGGTTAGGGACAGAGAGAGAGAGAGAGAGAGAGAGAGGGAGGGAGACACAGAATCCAAAGCAGGCTCCAGGCTCTGAGCTGTCAGCACATAGTCTGACGCAGGGCTCAAACCCAGGAATAGTGAGATCATGACCTGAGCCGAAGTCGGATGTTCAACTGACTGAGCCACCCAGGCGCCCTTCACAGTTTGTGAGTTCTAGCCCTGCATTGGGCTCTGTGCTGACAGCGTGGAGCCTGCTTAAGATTCTCTCTTTCTCTCTCTCGGCCCCTCCCCCACTCTCTTTCTCGCCTCTCTCTCTCAAAGAAAATAAACATTAAAAAATAAGGGCAGAGAGAGAATAGCTCTGCAATGGTTTTGGGCTGGATCATTTATTCCTGGTCTGCTTTGAAATTGTGACACTAAGTATTTGAGTTCCTGCCTTCCAATAACTATTCTGTTTGGCATATTTTTGTGATTTGAAATGAATTAAAAATAATTTTGTTTTGAGAATTGTTCCACAGCTCCTGACATTCTTTGAAACAACTTGAATTGTTACACAAACTCGATTAGGAATCATGGCCTTAGGCTCTCTTTATACAATGAAAATTCAACTTGCAAAAAGAGAAAAAAAAATCTATAAGTGTATTTTAAGCTACAAAAAAAATGTATCATTTCTTGGGATTTTTACCACTGAATATACTGGATATTTGATTGAGCTGACTAATGTAACCTGTGGTTTTGGAATTATGTAGACATGCCTTAGTTAAATCCATCATAAGGAAGAGTATGTTTTGTCTTAGTTACAAGGAACCAAGATTGTAAAGGCCAAGTTTAAAGGTTTTAATCATTCCCAGCTGGTTCCCCAGACAGGCAGACTCCACAAAGCATGGATTTACAATGTCCTGCTGAGATTAGGATTCTCTTATAATTCAAATACTTTATTGGTTTGCATGTATGCAATATTGCTACTTTCTTTTTTGTTTTGTTTTGTTTTTATTTTTACAAAATACATTTATTGGAATGTGTACTGGGAATGATATCTGAATTTGTAAACAACTAATTTGGTGGAATTAGTTTCATATATTCAAAGTGAGATATTGTAATTTATATATTAATTTGAAAATTATTAATAACAATTTACCATAGAAAAAAAACCTTTTAAATTTAGCTTTTATGATGAGTAAAGCATTGTGTTTACAATTTTCTCTTGATGTTTAGCACAATCTTGAGGGTAAGTATAGCAATACCCATTTATTTTATTTTGAAGACAATTTTCCATAAAAATTATATTTCAAAATATGGAAACAGCAAATACTTCAACATCTGAAAGATAAAATAAAATTTAATTCATAAGTTTATTTAAGAAAAAATTAGAATATTTTTTAAATTTTTGAATATTCAAAGATATCTTTTTTATTAAGTTTTTTTTTTTAATTATAGTATACTTAGCATACAGTGTTATATTAGTTTCAGGAATACAATATAGTGATTCAACAATTCTATAAATTACTCAGTGCTCATCATGATAAGTTTACTCTTAAATCCCTATCTACTTCACATACCACCTCAACTACCTCCTCTCTGGAAACGATCAGCTTGTTTTTTATAGTTAAGAGTGTTTCTTGGTTTATCATATTCTCTTATTTTTTTCCTCCCTCATTTGATTTATTTTTTTTAATTTACCACATATAAGTGGAATCACATGCTATTTATCTTTTTCTGACTTATTTCTTTTAGCATTATAATCACAAACTCCATGCACAAGAGCAAGATTCCATTCATTCTTTATTATTGCTGAGTAATATTCCACATATATGGATTTATGTGGAATTATATATGTGGACATATATATGTGGATTTATGTGTAATATATATATAAAATCACCTCTTTTTTATTCATGTATTTTTATCTTCTTTATCCATACATCTGTCAATGGACACAGGTTGCTTCCATAGTTAGACTATTATAAATAATGCTTCAATAAAACTAGAGGTGCATGTATGCTTTTGAATTAGAGTTTTTGTATATTTTGGGTAAATATCCAGTAGTGAAAATACTGGATCACAGGGTACTTCTATTTCTAATTTTTGTTTCAAGTTTTTATTTAAATTCCAGTTACTTAACATATAGTGTAATATAAGTTATAGGAGTAGAATTTAGAGATTCATCACGTGCATATAAAACCCAGTGCTCATCACAGTAAGTGCACTCCTTAATACACATCACCCAATTAACCCATCCCCCATTCTACCTCCCCTCAAGAACCCCTCAGATTGTTCTCTATGCTTAAGAATTAGCTTTATGGATTGCCTCTCTTTTTTTGTCCCTTACATTCATCTGTTTCATTTCTTGAATTCAACATATGAGTGAATTCATATGGTATATGTCTTGCTGACTTATTTTGCTTAGCATAATGCACCTTAGCTCCATCCATATCATTGCAACTGGCAAGATTTCATTCTTTTTATGGCTGAGTAATATTCCATCATGTATATATACCACAACTTCTTTATCCATTTGTCAATAGGTGGACATTTGGGCTCTTTCCATAATTTGGCTATTTTTGATAATGCTGCCATTAACATCAGGGTGCATGTGTCCCTTCAAATCAGTATTTTTGCAATGTTTAGGTAAATATCTAGTAGTGCAATAGCTGGATGCTAGAGTAGTTCTATTTCAAAATTTTTGAAGAAACCCCATACTGTTTTCCAAAGTGGCTATACCAGTTTGCATTCCCATCAACAGTGTAAGAGGGTTCCCCTTTCTCCACATCCTCCCCAACATTTGTTGTTTCCTGTGTTGTTAATTTTATCCATTCTGATAGGTGTGAAGTGTTATCTCATTATAGTTTTGAATTGTATTTCCTTGATGATCAGTGGTGTTGTGCATCTTTTCATGTGTCTATTAGCCATCTGGGTGTCTTCTTTGGAAAAATATCTATTCATGTCTTCTCCCCATTTCTTAACTAGATTATTTTGGGGGGATGTTGAGTTTGATGAGTTATTTATCCATTTTGGATGCTAACCATTTTTAGATACGTCATGTGTAAATATATTTTCTCGTCCCAAAGACTGCCTTTTAGTTTTGTTTGTTTACTTTGCTATGCAGAAGGGTTTTATCTTGACTAAGGCCCAATAGTTCATTTTTGTTTTGTTTTCCTTGCCTCAAGAGACATGTTTACTAAGAAGTTGCTATGGCCAATATCAGAGAGGTGTCGTCTGTGATCTCTCCTGTCTCATGTTTAGGTCTTTAATGTATTTTGAATTTATTTTGGGGTATGGTGTAAGAAAGTGGTGGTCCAGTTTTATTCCTCTGCATGTTGCTGTCCAGTTTTCCTAGAACTTTTTGCTGAAGAGACTCTTTTTGTCCATTTGATATTCTTTCCTGCTTTGTTGAAGATTAGTTGGCCATATAGGTGTGGGTCCATTTCTGGAGTTTCTATTCTGTTCCATTGAAATATGTGTCTGTTTTTGTGCCAGCACCATACTGTCTTGATCACTACAACTCTGTAATATAATTTGAAGTCTGGAATTGTGATGCTCCAGCTTTGCTTTTCTTTTTCAAGATTGCTTTGGCTATTTGTAGTCTTTGGTGGTTCCATACACATTTTAGGATTATTTGTTCGAGCTCTATAAAAAATGCTGTTGATATTTTGAGAGGGATTGCATTAAATGTGTAGATTGCTTTGGGTATTATATACATTTTAACAAAATTTGTTCTTCCAGTCCAGGAGCATGGACTGTTTTCCCATTTCTTTGTGTAATTTAAAATTTCTTTTATAAGTATTCTACAGTTTTCAGAGTACAAATGTTTTACCTCTTTGGTTAGGTTCATTCCTAGGTGTCTTATTATTTTTGGTGCAATTTTAAATGGTATTGATTCCTTAATTTATCTTTTTTATGGTCAATTATTGGTGTGTAGAAGCGCAACAGATGTTGTACATTGATTTTGCATCCTGCAACTTTACTGAATTTGTGTATCATTTCTAGCAAATGTGTGTGTGTGTGTGTGTGTGTGTGTGTGTGTAGCCTTTCATGTTTTCTATATACCATATTATGTCTTCCATGAATGCTTGACTACTTCCTTGCCAATTTGGATGCCTTTTATTTCTTTTTGTTATCTAATTAGTAAGGCTAGCACTTTCAGTGCTATTTTAAATAACAATGGTGAATGGACATCCCTTTATGTTATTGCCTATATAGGAAAAGTTCTCAGTTTTTCCCCATTGAGGATTACATTTGTTGTGTGTCTTTCATATACGGCCTTCATAAATTTTTTAATGTTTATTTACTTTCAAGAGACAGAGAAAGAGAGCACAAGCAGGAAGGGCAGAGAGAGAAACACACACAGAACATGAAACAGTTTCCAGGCTCTGAGCTGTCAGCACAGAGCCCGACATGGGGCTTGAACTCAGAAACCACGAGATCATGGCCTGACCCAAAGTCTGAGGCTTCACCACCTGAGCCACCCAAGCATCCCTTTCATATATGGCCTTTATGATGTTGAGGTATGTTACCTCTATCCCTACTTTGTTGAGGATTTTTATTGAGAATGGATGCTGTATTTTGTCAAATGCTTTTTCTATATCTACTGCAAGAATCCTATTGTTCTTATTCTTTTTTTTTACTAATATGGTGTATCATGTTGATTGATTTGTGAATATGCAAATACTGAAACACACTTCCAGCCCATGAATAAATCCCACTTAATTACAGTGAATGATTCTTTTAATGTACTGTTGAATTCTGTTTGCTAATCTTCTGTTGAGAAGTTTTGCATCCATGTTCATCAGGTATATTGGCTTGTAATTCATTTTTTTAGTGTCTGGTTTTCATATCCAGGTAATGCTGGCCTCATAGAATGAGTTTAGAAATTTTCCTTACATTTCTATTTTTTTTGGAACAGTTAGAGAAGAATAAGTTTTAACTTTTCTTTTAATGTTTGGTAGAACTTCCCTGTGAAGCCACCCCTGGGAAGCCCCGGAATTTTGTTTGTTGGGAGATTTTTTGTTACAATTTCATTTATTTGCTGGTTAATTGGTCTATTCAAGTTTTCTATTTCTTCCTATTTCAGTTTTGGTACTTTGTATGTTTCTAGGAATTTATTCATTTCTTCCAGATTTTCCAATCTGTTGGCATATTATTTCTCATAATATTCTCTTATAATCATTCATATTTCTGTGGTATTGCTTGTGATCTCTCCTCTTTCATTCCTGATTTTCTTTAGGACCTCTCTCTTTTCTTTTTGATAAGTCTGGCTAAGGGTATATTAATTTTATTAATTCTTTCCAAGAACAAGCTCCTGGTTCATTGATGTGTTCTATTGTTTTTTAATTGATTTTATATCATTTATTCCTGCTCTAAACTTTATTATTTCCCTTCTTATGCTCGATTTAGCCTTAATTTTCTATTCTTCTTCTAGCTCCTGTAGGTGTGAGGTTAGATTGTATATTTGAGATTTTTCTTGCTTCATGAATTAGTCCTGTATTGCTATATGTTTCCCTCTCATGACCAGTATGTTGCATACCCCCAATTTTGGACCATTATGTTTTCATTATCATTTGTTTCAGTGTATTTTTTTTTAAATTTCTTCTTTAATTTCCTGGTTAACCCATTCGTTTTTTTGGTAGGATGTTCTGTAACTTCCATGTATTTGTGGTCTTTCCAATTTTTTGTGTGTGACTGACTTCAAGTTTCATAGCATTGTGGTCACAAAATATGCAAGGTATGATCTGAATCTTGTTGTATTTGTGAAGCCTGATCTGTGACCTAATATGTGATTATTCTGGTCAATGTCCCATGTGCACTTGAAAAGAATGTATATTCTGCTGCTCTAGGATGGAATGTTCTGTATATATCTGTAAAGTTTATATGATCCAGTGTGTCATCAAAGCCATTTTTTCCTTGTTGATTTTCTGCTTGGATAATCTGTCCTTTGATATAAGTGGGGTGCTAACTTCCCCTACTAAATATTATATTATTATCAATGAGTTCCTTTATGTTTATTATTAAGTATTTTATATAATTGTATGTCTTCAAGTTGGGGGCATAAATATTTACAATTGTTAGATCTTATTTTTGGTAGACCCCTTTATTATGAACTAGTGCTCTTCTTCATCTTTTGTTACAGTCATTGTTTCAAAATCTAGTTTGTCTGATATAAGTATTGCTACTCTGGCTTTCTTTTGATGTCCATTTGCATGGTAAATATTTCTCCATCCCCTCCCTTTCAATCTGCAGGTGTCTTTAGACATAAAATGAGTCTCTTGTAAACAACATAAAGGTAGGGCTTTTTTTTCCATTCTGAAACTCTATGTCTTTTAATTGGAGCATTTAGATTTAGCATGGTTATTGTTTGATATGAATTAAGTGCCATTTTATTATTTGTTTTATCATCATTTCTGGAGATTTTCTTCATTACTTTCTAGTCTTTGTTGCTTTTGTCTTTCTTTCCCAAAGTGTCCCCTTTAGTATTTCTTGCAGAGCTGATTTAGTGGTCATGAACTCTTAGTTTTTGTTTGTCTTGGACATTCTTTATCTCTCCCATTCTGAATGACAGTCTTGCTGGATAGAGTATTCTTTGTTGTATATTTCTCCCATTCATCAGGTTGAATATATCATGCCACTCCCTTAGGGCCTACCAAGGTTCTGTGAAGAGGTCTGCTGCTACCATTATTTGTCTTCTCTTGCAAGTTAGGGACTTCCTTTGTCCTGTTGCTTTTAGGATTTCTTTATATTTTGTAAATTTATCTATGACATGTCTTGGTGTTAGTTTTTGTTGTTGTTGCTGATTTTGTGGGGAGATTTATTTGTCTCTTGGATTTGGATGTCTGTTTCCTTTACCAGATTAAGGCCATTTTCAGCTATAATTTTCTCAAATAAGCCTTCCCATTTTCTTTGTCTTCCTCTTCTGGGACTCCCATGATATGAATGCACTTACACTTAATTGAGTCACTGAATTCTGTGAGGCTACATTCGTGATCAAATATTTTCCTTCCCTCTCTTCTTTTCAGCTTTATTATTTTCCATAATTTTATTTTCTATATCATTTATTGTTCCTTTGCTTCTCCCATCCTTGTGGTCATTACACCGTCACTTTCATATCTCAGCTATTGCATTTTTCGCTTGGCCCAACTCTTTTTTAGGTCTTTTATCTCTGTGGTAAGGGACTCCCTGTTGTCCTCTATGTTTTGTGAAACCCAGCAAGTATCCTTATGATTGTTCCTTTACATTCTAGATTGGGCATATTACTTATGTCTGTCTCAATTGGATCCCTGGCTATAACCTTTTCTTGTGCTTTCTTTTGGGATGAAATCTTCCATCCTGGCATTCTGTCTAGGTCTCTCTCTTCTGTGTGTTAGGAAATCCTGTTATTTTTACTGGTCCTAAGAGTAATGGCTTTAATTTTTTTTAATGTTTATTTATTTTTGAGACACAGAGACAGAGCATGAACGGGGAGAGGCAGAGAGAGAGGGAGACACAGAATCGGAAGCAGGCTCCAGTCTCTGAGCCATCAGCCCAGAGCCTGACGTGGGGCTCGAACTCACGGATCGCGAGATCGTGACCTGAGCCGAAATCGGATGCTTAACCGACTGAGCCACCCAGGTGCCCCAGTAATGGCTTTATAAAAATGAGATCATATTCTGTCCAGGGCCTGCCACTCCAGAAAGTGTCTCTGGCGTATGCTGTCTGCACTCTGTTGCTGTATTTTGGCTGAAATTTTCCTCTGGTAAGTCCTCTGCAGAGTTTCTCCTTGCCTGCAATGGGGAGTGTTTGGGCGTTGGTCAGATTGTGTTAAATTTTAACTAGTGTGCTCTGGTATTCTTGGTAAAAGCGACCTGATGGCATTTCCACTATAGCTGAAGCTGTGCAGAACTCTATGGTCAGTAGATGTGGTAAAAGTGGGGTGTTTGTACTGGTCTTCAAGGAAAGGAGTCCATTTTGCTAGTTGTCAGGTACACTTGCCACAGAAAAATAGCACCTGCAGAGCACAGGGGGGTGAGGCTTGGTGTAAGTGGTAAAACCATGAGTGTTGGTGCTGTGCTGTTTACTGAAGTTAATTTATGCGAAGGGGGCAAGGAACAGAAATGGCTTCAGCCAGCTCTCTTGTCCTTGAATAGGGGAAGTCACACCCATTGCCATCTGGGAAACCCTCCCAGTAGAGTGAACCCTCTCCCCTCACATGACCTAGGTATCCCTCAGATCCCTGTTTTCACCCTTTCTGTGTTCAGGCTACTCACCCCACAGTGCTGTGTACTTGTGTTCTATCCCAGACAGGCTGAGTGAGTTTTAAAACTCCAAACGTTAGGGACCTGGTGTGAAGGGGACACATATTGGTCCTCTAGGGAAAGGTATTTCCATGCTGGGACTGATGCAATTTTGTTACAGAAGGGCAGTTGCACCAAAGTACAGGCATATAGAATTTGGGATAAAGAAAAGCCAAGAGCCAGGGTCCAGGTTAGCCACCCTCAGCAGGTGTGTCTGCACCTATGCTGAGGGGTGGGATTATGTAATGGTGTCTACCAGCTCTTTTGTCCCTGGAGAAGCAATGCTACCTCTCCGACACTCACTCCAAGAGGGAAAAAATCCCTCCTAGTGTATCCCAGGGTATCCTCAGATTGCACCATCTATCTACCTTCCTTTGCCATAATAGCACTGCAGTGCACTCAGGGCTCCACACCAGCCATATGGCTGGTCTCTAAAACTCCACTTTTTGAGTTCCACTGGTTGTAAAAACTCATGAAAATCAGTCCCTCTTGTTTCCCCATCCAATATCTTTGGGAAAATGTTTTCCTTGAGAGATCCCCTTTGTGCTCGTCTCTCTCCTCTCCCAATACCAGGGCTCCCTTCCCTCCGTAACACGTTTTGCCCATTACTCCCCACTCTTTGGATTCTTATAGATAAAAGCTAGACGAAAGAAATGTTTCCCCTGAGTTATGACATTGACAGTCTGTTAGCCTGCAGCTAGCAATATCCACCATCCCTGACCCTAAACACAGCTTTTTTTGGGAGAAGAATGAACTAAGGCAGAGACAATAAGAGAGAGAGAACAGGGCACAAATCACTCATTTGAAACTCCATATCCTTTTGAAGTTTGCAGTTGGTTTAAGCTGGTTCAAAATGGGTTTTTGTTGCTTGCCACCAGAGGCTCACTGATCATTATGTCAATACTCAAGCTAAGTTGCCTGAATCCACCTAGCTATGAGGTCTATATCAAATCCATGCCCAGGTCTGTTCCAAAGATGCCTCTTCTCATGTACCGTAAAGATCTCTCAGGGGAGGATGGGAGAGAGAGGGTTCATTGGAAGAGAGCTGGTATTTGGCTTTAGATCCAGCTGCCACAAAGCTGGGGCTTTTAATGCTGTGCCACCTTTTTTCTGACCCGACCACCAGGCCAGACATCAGGCTGAGATGTATCAAACAACAGGCACTTAAAGTCTTGTTTATTTGTCTGAGAAGGCTTGTTAGATGAACAAATCATCCTCTTTTTCTTCATCCGTCAACAGGAGAGAGTGAAAGATACATGGCTTCTCATTAATGACCTGGGGAAACATGAATGTGTTACACCTTCTGACTTGATGAATGGGATTAGCTCTGTGGGTCAGGACACCGAATTGGCTTCCTTCCTGTCCTGGCCAAGGTGCTAGTGACCCCTTCCAATTTACCCTCCAGTGTAGGAAATGGGAACAACTCCTGGGTGTTGGGAATATTTTAAGGCTCAAAGAAGCTCACATTGACTTCGGGAGGCCTCCATTCTCTTGGCTTCCACCAAACACCGGACCTGGCCTCACACTCTGGGGTTGGCCTTCACCTTAACAGAGGGAATAAGACTGCTGACTCCAATCTTTGGGAAATCTGATATAATTATTGCTACTTCAGCTTTATTTTTACACCCATTTGCACTGAAGGGTCAGAGTGTGTAACATGGCCATGTTTCTCTGGAGCATTAATGATAGACTGTGTATCTTTCCCCCACTCCTATTGACAGATGAGGAAACACAGGATCATCAGTTCATCTAACAAGCCTTCTCAAATAAAAACCAAGCTTGGTGCCAGCTTTGAAGGAGTAGAAAAATTCCCACAGTGAAATAAGTAAGCCCTGGTAGGCCCGAGGAGCCAAGAAAAAGTGAGAAGTGAGTGGCAATGCTGGTGACAGGTGGAATCCTCCTGTGATTGCTATTGTCACTTTATTTTTTTTAATGTTTATTTATTCTTTCTTTTTTTAATTTTTTAATTTTTTTCAATATATGAAATTTATTGTCAAATTGGCTTCCATACAACACCCAGTGCTCATCCCAAAAGGTGCCCTCCTCAATACCCATCACCCACCCTCCCCTACCTCCCACCCCCATCAACCCTCAGTTTGTTCTCAGTTTCCAACAGTCTCTTATGCTTTGGCTCTCTCCCACTCTAATCTCTTTTTTTTTTTTTTCCTTCCCCACCCCCATGGGTTTCTGTTAAGTTTATCAGGATCCACATAAGAGTGAAACCATATGGTATCTGTCTTTCTCTGTATGGCTTATTTCACTTAGCATCACACTCTCCAGTTCCATCCACGTTGCTACAAAAGGCCATATTTCATTTTTTCTCATTGCCACGTAGTATTCCATTGTGTATATAAACCACAATTTCTTTATCCATTCATCAGTTGATGGACATTTAGGCTCTTTCCATAATTTGACTATTGTTGAGAGTGCTGCTATAAACATTGGGGTACAAGTGCCCCTATGCAACAGTACTCCTGTATCCCTTGGGTAAATTCCTAGCAGTGCTATTGCTGGGTCATAGGGTAGGTCTATTTTTAATTTTCTGAGGAACCTCCACACTGCTTTCCAGAGTGGCTACACCAATTTGCATTCCAACCAAGAGTGCAAGAGGGTTCCCGTTTCTCCACATCCTCTCCAGCATCTATAGTCTCCTGATTTGTTCATTTTGGCCACTCTGACTGGCGTGAGGTGATATCTGAGTGTGGTTTTGATTTGTATTTCCCTGATAAGGAGCAACGTTGAACATCTTTTCATGTGCCTGTTGGCCATCCGGATGTCTTCTTTAGAGAAGTGTCTAAACATGTTTTCTGCCCATTTCTTCACTGGGTTATTTGTTTTCCGGGTGTGGAGTTTGGTGAGCTCTTTATAGATTTTGGATACTAGCCCTTTGATATGTCATTTGCGAATATCTTTTCCCATTCCCTTGGTTGCCTTTTAGTTTTGTTGGTTGTTTCCTTTGCTGTGCAGTAGCTTTTTATCTTCATAAGGTGCCAGTAATTCATTTTTGCTTTTAATTCCCTTGCCTTTGGGGATGTGTCGAGTAAGAGATTGCTACGGCTGAGGTCAGAGAGGGCTTTTCCTGCTTTCTCCTCTAGGGTTTTGATGGTTTCCTGTCTCACATTCAGCTCCTTTCTCCATTTTGAGTTTATTTTTGTGAATGGTGTGAGAAAGTGGTCTAGTTTCAACCTTCTGCATGTTGCTGTCCAATTCTCCCAGCACCATTTGTTAAAGAGACTGTCTTGTTTCCATTGGATATTCTCTCCTGCTTTGTCAAGGATGAGTTGGCCATACGTCTGTGCGTCTAGTTCTGGGGTTTCTATTTTATTCCATTGGTCTATGTGTCTGTTTTTGTGCCAATACCATGCTGTCTTGATGATTGCAGCTTTGCAGTAGAGGCTAAAGTCTGGGATTGTGATGCCTCCTGCTTTGGTCTTCTTCTTCAAAATTACTTTGGCTGTTCGGGGCCTTTTGTGGTTCCATATGAATTTTAGGATTGCTTGTTCTAGTTTTGAGAAGAATGCTGGTGCAATTTTAATTGGGATTGCATTGAATGTGTAGATAGCTTTGGGTAGTATTGACATTTTGACAATAGTTATTCTTCCAATCCATGAGCAGGGAATGTCTTTCCATTTCTTTATATCTTCTTCAATTACCTGCATAAGCTTTCTATAGTTTTCAGCATACAGATCTTTTACATCTTTGGTTAGATTTATTCCTAGGTATTTTATGCTTCTTGGTGCAATTGTGAATGGGATCAGTTTCTTTATTTGTCTTTCTGTTGCTTCATTGTTAGTGTATAAGAATGCAACTGATTTCTATACATTGATTTTGTATCCTGCAACTTTGCTGAATTCATATATCAGTTCTAGCAGACTTTTGGTGGAGTCTATCGGATTTTCCATGTATAATATCAAGTCATCTGCAAAAAGCGAAAGCTTGACTTCATCTTTGCCAATTTTGATGCTTTTGATTTCCTTTTGTTGTCTGATTGCTGATGCTAGAACTTCCAACACAATATTAAACAACAGCGGAGAGAGTGGGCATCCCTGTCGTGTTCCTAATCTCAGGGAAAAAGATCTCAGTTTTTCCCCATTGAGGATGATGTTAGCTGTGGGCTTTTCATAAATGGCTTTTATGATCTTTACGTATGTTCCTTCTATCCCGACTTTCTCAAGGGTTTTTATTAAGAAAGGGTGCTGGATTTTGTCAAAGGCCTTTTCTGCATCGATTGACAGGATCATATGGTTCTTCTCTTTTTTTTTATTAATGTGATGTATCACGTTGATTGATTTGCAAATGTTGAACCAGCCCTGCATCCCAGGAATGAATCCCACTTGATCATGGTGAAGAATTCTTTTTATATGCTGTTGAATTCGATTTGCTAGTATCTTATTGAGAATTTTTGCATCCATATTCATCAGGGATATTGTCCTGTAGTTCTCTTTTTTTACTGGGTCTCTGTCTGGTTTAGGAATCAATGTAATACTGGCTTCATAGAATGAGTCTGGAAGTTTTCCTTTCCTTTCTATTTCTTGGAATAGCTTGAGAAGGATAGGTATTTTCTCTGCTTTAAACGTCTGGTAGAACTCCCCTGGGAAGCCATCTGGTCTTGGACTCTTATTTGTTGGGAGATTTTTGATGACTGATTCAATTTCTTCACTGGTTATGGGTCTGATCAAGCTTTCTATTTCCTCCTGATTGAGTTTTGGAAGAGTGTGGGTGTTTAGGAATTTGTCCATTTCTTCCAGGTTGTCCAATTTGTTGGCTTATAATTTTTCATAGTATTCCCTGATAATTGTTTGTATCTCTGAGGGATTGGTTGTAATAATTCCATTTTCATTCATGTTTTTATCTATTTGGGTCATCTCCGTTTTCTTTTTGAGAAGCCTGGCTAGAGGTTTGTCAATTTTGTTTATTTTTTCAAAAAACCAACTCTTGGTTTCGTTGATCTGCTCTACAGTTTTTTTAGATTCTATATTGTTTATTTCTGCTCTGATCTTTATGATTTCTCTTCTTCTGCTGGGTTTAGGCTGCCTTTGCTGTTCTGCTTCTATTTCCTTTAGGTGTGCTGTTAGATTTTGTATTTGGGATTTTTCTTGTTTCTTGAGATAGGCCTGGATTGCAATGTATTTTCCTCTCAGGACTGCCTTCACTGCATCCCAAAGCATTTGGATTGTTGTATTTTCATTTTCGTTTATTTCCATATATTTTTTAATTTCTTCTCTAATTGCCCGGTTGACCCACTCATTCTTTAGTAAGGTGTTCTTTAACCTCCATGCTTTTGGAGGTTTTCCAGACTTTTTCCTGTGGTTGATTTCAAGCTTCATAGCATTGTGGTCTGAAAGTATGCATGGTATAATTTCAATTCTTGTGAACTTATGAAGGGTTGTTTTGTGACCCAGTATATGATCTATCTTGGAGAATGTTCCATGTGCACTCGAGAAGAAAGTATATTCTGTTGCTTTGGGATGCAGAGTTCTAAATATATCTGTCAAGTCCATCTGATCCAATGTATCATTCAGGGCCCTTGTTTCTTTAATGATCGTGTGTGTAGATGATCTATCCATTTCTGTAAGTGGGGTGTTAAAGTGCCCTGCAATGACCACAATCTTATCAATAAGGTTGCTGATGTTTGTGAGTAATTGTTTTATATATTTGGGGGCTCCGGTATTCGGCGCATAGACATTTATAATTGTTAGCTCTTCCTGATGGATAGACCCTGTAATTATTATATAATGCCCTTCTTCATCTCTTGTTACAGCCTTTAATTTAAAGTCTAGTTTGTCTGATATAAGTATGGCTACTCCAGCTTTCTTTTGGCTTCCAGTAGCATGATAAATAGTTCTCTATCCCCTCACTCTCAATCTAAAGGTGTCCTCAGGTCTAAAATGAGTCTCTTGTAGACAGCAAATAGATGGGTCTTGTTTTTTTATCCATTCTGATACCCTATGTCTTTTGGTTGGCGCGTTTAATCCATTTACATTCAGTGTTATTATAGAAAGATACGGGTTTAGAGTCATTGTGATGTCTGTATGTTTTATGCTTGTAGTGATGTCTCTGGTACTTTGTCTCACAGGATCCCCCTTAGGATCTCTTGTAGGGCTGGTTTCGTGGTGACAAATTCCTTCAGTTTTTGTTTGTTTGGGAAGACCTTTATCTCTCCTTCTATTCTAAATGACAGACTTGCTGGGTAAAGGATTCTTGGCTGCATATTTTTTCTGTTTAGCACACTGAATATATCATGCCAATCCTTTCTGGCCTGCCAAGTTTCAAAAGAGAGATCAGTCACGAGTCTTATAGGTCTCCCTTTATATGTGAGGGCACGTTTATCCCTTGCTGCTTTCAGAATTTTCTCTTTATCCTTGTATTTTGCCAGTTTCACTATGATATGTCGTGCAGAAGATCGATTCAAGTTACGACTGAAGGGAGTTCTCTGTGCCTCTTGGATTTCAATGCCTTTTTCCTTCCGCAGTTCAGGGAAGTTCTCAGCTATAATTTCTTCAAGTACCCCTTCAGCACCTTTCCCTCTCTCTTCCTCCTCTGGGATACCAATTATGCATATATTATTTCTTTTTAGTGTATCACTTAGTTCTCTAATTTTCCCCTCATACTCCTGGATTTTTTTATCTCTCTTTTTCTCAGCTTCCTCTTTCTCCATAACTTTATCTTCTAGTTCACCTATTCTCTCCTCTGCCTCTTCGAGCCGAGCCATCGTGGATTCCATTTTGTTTTGCATTTCGTTTAAAGCGTTTTTCAGCTCCTGGTGACTGTTCCTTAATCCCTTGATCTCTGTCGCAAGAGATTCTCTGCTGTCCTGTATACTGTTTTCAAGCCCAGCGATTAATTTTATGACTATTATTCTAAATTCACTTTCTGTTATATTATTTAAATCCTTTTTGATCAGTTCATTGGCTGTTGTTATTTCCTGGAGATTCTTCTGAGGGGAATTCTTCCGTTTGGTCATTTTGGATAGTCCCTGGAGTGGTGAGGACCTGCAGGGCACTTCCCCTGTGCTGTGGTGTATAACTGGAGTTGTTGGGGGGGGTGGGGCGCAGTCAGACCTGATGTCTGCCCCCAGCCCACCGCTGGGGCTACAGTCAGATGGTGTGTGCCTTCTCTTCCCCTCTCCTAGGGGTGGGATTCACTGTGGGGTGGCGTGGCCCGTCTGGGCTACTTGCACACTGCCAAGCTTGTGGTGCTGGGGATCTGGCGTATTAGCTGGGGTGGGTAGGCAAGGTGCACGGGGGCAGGAGGGGCAGGCTTAGCTCGCTTCTCCTTAGGTGATCCACTTCAGGAGGGGCCCTGTGGCAGCGGGAGGGAATCAGATCTGCTGCTGGAGGTTTGTCTCCACAGAAGCACAGAGTTGGGTGTTTGCACGGAGGGAGCAAGTTCCCTGGCAGGAACTGGTTCCCTTTGGGATTTTGGCTGGGGGATGGGCGAGGGAGATGGCGCTGGCGAGTGCCTTTGTTCCCCGCCAAGCTGAGCTCTGTTGTCCGTGGGCTCAGCAACTCTCCCTCCCTTTCTCCTCCAGCCTTCCCGCTTTCCGAGCAGAGCTGTTAACTTTTGACCTTCCAGACGCTAAGTTGCGCTTGCTGTTGGAACACAATCCGTCAGGCCCCTCTGCTTTTGCCAGCCACACTCAGGGGCTCTGCTTGGCTGGCAGGCGGCCCCTCTGCCCTGTCTCCCTCCCACCAGACATGGAGCGCGCACCGCCTCGCCTCCCTTCCTACCCTCTTCCTTGGGCCTCTCATCTGCGCTTGGCTCCGGACACTCTGTTCTGCTAATCCTCTGGCGGTTTTCTGGGTTATTTAGGCAGGTGTAGGTGGAATCTAAGTGATCAGCAGGGCGCGCGGTGAGCCCAGTGTCCTCCTCCGCCACCATCTTCCCTCTGCAATCGCTATTGTCACTTTCAATCTGCAGGTGCTTTAGGTCTAAAATGATTCTCTTTTAGGTAGCATATAAATGGGTCTTTTTTTTTCCGTTCAGTTACCTTATATCTTTGATTGGAGCATTTAGTCCATTGACAATCAAAGATATTAGATAGAAGAAATGTATTTATTGCCATTTTACTACTTGTTTTGTCATTGTTTCTGGAGGTTTTTTTCCTGGTCCTTTCTAGGGTTTGTCACTTTTTGTCTCTCCTTTCACCACAAAGAGTCCTCTTTCATATATCTTGCTGGGCTGGTTTAGTGGTCACAAACTCGTTTAGTTTTTATTTATCTGGGAAATGCTTTATCTCTTCTTCTATTCTGAATGATAGCCTTGCTAGAAAGAGTATTCTTAGCTTCAGGTCATTTCTTTTTATAACTTTGAAAGTATCTTCTGGGGTGCAAAATTTCTGCTGAAAAATCTGCCGATAGCTTTATGAGGTTTCCCTTGCATGTAACTGTCTTTTCCGTTGCTACTTTTAAATTTACTTTCTTTATCACTACTTTTTGCCATTTTAATTACTGTCTTGGTGTGGACTTCTTATGGTTGATTTTTGAAGGTGAGTTTCTGTGCCTACTGGATCTGGATACCTGATTCCTTCCCCAGATTACAGAATCAGCTATTATTTCTTCAAATAAATTTTCTGCCCCATTTCCTGTCTCTTCTTCTGGGATCACTATAATGTGAATGTTATGGCCAGTGGTGTCATTGAGTTCCCTAAGACTATTCTCAGTTAGCATAATTTTTCCCTCTCATTTGTCCAGCTTGATTACTTTCCATTACTCTGTCTCCCAAGTCATTAATGTGCTCCTCTGCTTCCTCTAACCTGCTATTTAGTCTAATAAGTGTATTTTTAATTCCATTTAAATTAATCATTTTGGATTAATTCTTTGACATATCTTCGTTAAGGGTCTCAGTGATGCGCTCCAATCTTTTGTCAAGTCCAGTGAGTATCTTTACGATCATTACTTTAAACTCTTTATCATATATATTACTTATTTCCATTTCACTTAAGTCTCTTCCTGTGATTTTGTCCTGTTCTTTCATTTGGGACATATTTCTCTGTGTCTTTACTTTGTCTAACTCTCTGTGTCTGTTTATGAGTGTTTGGAAAGTCAGGTACATTTCTTGCTCTTGAAGATAATGGCTTTATAAAACAGAGGTCTTGCAGTGCCTTGCAGTGCAGTGTCCTTTGCTCTCTAGTCCTGGCATTTCAGGGAATGTCTCCTATGTGTGTTGTCTATGGCCTGCTGTTGAGTCCTGACCTCTTTTCCCTTCAGTACTGATGTCTCAGAGTCTCTTTTTGCCTGTTGTGGACAGTGTTTGGTCCCCAGGTGGGTGGAGTATTTTTAACACATTATGTACTGGTCTGCTTTGAAATGAATTTTTCCAATGCCACAGCTGCCAGAACTGAGGTCCTGAAAAATGTGCAGATCAGGAGAAGGGGTGTTGTGGTGGGGTTTGTTCAGGTCTTCTATGAGAAGGGGCATGTAGCACAAGGACTGAGGCAAGTGTGATTGGGAAGGGTAGAGCCTCCAAAGCATGGGGTGATAAGACTTGGTGTTAACAAGTTAAATAGCAAGTGTAGACGCTATGCTGGTTCCTGTGATGGCCTTGTGTTTATGGTGAGGGGTAAGTGAGGAAAATGGCACCTGCCAGCTCTTTTGTTCCTGAAGGGGTCTCCCTGTGATCCCTCCCTCTCCAAGCCACACTCTGAGATGAGTAAATCACTCTCCTTCCTGTTTGACCCTGATATTTTTCAAACTGCTGCTTCCAGGTTATATCTCTGAGAGCTGTTTGTAGTGGTGTCTCTTTCAAGGTGGGACTTCACTTCCCAATGCCATTGGGGCTTCCCCCAGAGCCAAGCCAATTTTCTAAATTCCAGGCTTTAATTCCTGCTGGCTGTAAGAACTCATGAAATTCTTTCCCTCTCATTTTCTAACCAAATGTTATGGGGATTCATCTAATTTATGTGGGCTACCTGGTGTGAAAGTCTGTTTTTTAACCCTCTCTGTACCATCATCTCCTTCCCCATGGTCTCCTCTGTTTAGCTTCCAAATCATATCTCCACTCTTCCTGCCTTCTTCAATGTGGCCCCTTTTCTATGTTTAGTTCTAGAGTTTGTTCCACCTGTCTTCAGATCCTTTTCTAGGTTATTTATACTGATCTCAATGTTATCTGATAGTATTCATGGGATGAGGTGAGCTTAGGGTCCTTCTACTTCACCTTCTTCCAAGACTGCAATATTGTTACTTCCTAATGGAAATAAATTGGCTTAAGAACCTCAGCTTTATTTGTCCAAGAGATAACTACAATTGTCTATCTCTATTGCATAGGCCTATCTTCAGGAATTATGAAAGCTAATAATCTATTTATGCGATTCTAATATTTTTGAACATATGGAATTTTTATTTTGCAAATGACTGTAACAAAACAAAAAAAAAAAAGTAAGTACCACATTGATAACCAGTTCATCATTTAACTTTTACTGAGAGCCATTAGTTGAAGAGCTAACATTACAGGAGGTTTGTTATCTTCCAAAGGCAATTCTCAAGCAACTTTGATGTATCAGTCACTTTAACCTTTAATAAACAGATTTCTCAGAAAATTAAAATATTTGGGCAAATCACCATTTAAATTTTAAACTATTTTCTTATATTTTATTTTTGCATATATCTTGACAACAGGAAGTCTCTGATAGAAACGTGTTTCTTCACAGTAGAAACTAATACTAAAAAAGTATACCTTTTACATCTCAATTTAAGAAATTGTGGGGTGCCTGGGTGGCTCAGTCAGTTAAGCGTCCAACTTCAGCTCAGGTCATGATCTCACAGTCTGTGAGTTTGAGCTCCGCGTCAGGCTCTGTGCTGACAGCTCAGAGCCTGGAGCCTGCTTTGGATTCTGTGTCTCCCTAGCTCTCTGCCCCTCCCCCTTTCATGCTCTGTCTCTCTCTCTCTGTCAAAAATAAACAAACATTAAAAAATTTAAAAAAAAAACAAAAAAGAAATCATATTAGGCTTTGTTCTGCATGCATCTCAAAGTGAAAGCCTCCTGTGGTCCTAATGACAGGTGCCTGGCACAAAAGATAACACAGCTTGGTGCTACTGTAGGATGGCAGCCAAAATACTTTATACAAAATACTACTGGCTGTAGTTTGCGTAGGCAGACAGCCTGCCCTCTGACCCTTGTTTGGCTAAAGCTTAGCAGTCAAACATGTAGCTATCAGGTTTTTTTCATTTCTCCAAGAACAGCTTCATTATTATAAGTCAAAAGTATACTTTTAAAATACAAAATTATTCATTTTTCAGTCTACCTTGTAGCCTGAGGCAGCCATCAACAGAAAGAAGAAAAAAAAAACATTCAGCATGAGAAAAGTGATGAGAGCTGGAGAAAAGCCAAATGCGGGAAGTCAGGATGAAGAAATAGTAAGTAAGCTGGCAGAAGTGACTGCAGAATTACTTTGGCAAATAGTAATAGCGAAAGTTAATTTTTAGCATGTAAATAGTTTAGTGAACAGGAGTGGTGATGAAGAAAGGAGGAGGAGGAAGCAGAAAGAGAGAGTAGGAAAGGAGCCTAAAGCAGATTAGAAGTTGTCAGTGAAATGCACTTTAGGGAATATAGCAAAAGACACATAAGCTACACATTTAGTCTTTCTTACTGCAGAATGTCTCACCAACTCATGTTAAAGTTTCTTGTGACATTTATTTAACCAATTATTAATCCTATGTTTTAGGTAATTCATATTTTTCTATAGGTCTCATGTAAATACCATGTTGCTTTTGAAGTTTTTATCTCTTTAAATCACAAATGATTTACAAATATTACTTTTTCTACTCTTCTGTTTTAAAATTCACAAATTGGAGAATGTGGGGGTTTTGTGTTTTTTTTTGGCTCAGTTTTCTAAGAGCAGTCTTAAAACCTTTGGTATGCTCTCGGCTCTTGAGGTTGTATAATCTTCAATATAGACTGTTATGGTGGTGGTTCTTCCAGCTTTATAATGCACTATTTAAAAAATGAAAGTGGACAGTTTGGGGCTTTGATTCACAGCAGGAATGTTTTTCTTTTTTTTTTTTTAATTTTTTTTTCAACATTTTTTATTTATTTTTGGGACAGAGAGAGACAGAGCATGAACGGGGGAGGGGCCGAGAGAGAGGGAGACACAGAATCGGAAACAGGCTCCAGGCTCCGAGCCATCAGCCCAGAGCCTGACGCGGGGCTCGAACTCACGGACCGCGAGATCGTGACCTGGCTGAAGTCGGACGCTTAACCGACTGCGCCACCCAGGCGCCCCAGGAATGTTTTTCTTATTCTTTTATGCTTTACTAGGCAATGGGCACTTTTGAAGGGCTGATGGGGGTAGGAGAGAACAAAAGCCTGAGAAAGAAAGCTTTTGGATTATAATGGACAAGAAGTACAGTAGTCAGAAAGATCAGCATGGCACTACCTTGATTCTACATTCCTTTAGTATATGAAATGGCCCTTAGCACCACAAGGGGAAAAAATGCCAGCTTTTGTAACAAGGAAAGAATGCAAATGTCAGTAGATTGAATAACAGAGATAACACCTATATAAACACAATATATTATTTCTTAATATTGTTCCCAGGTTCAGATGCTTATATTCTATGAGCCTGCTGATACAAGCCCTAGTAGGAAGGGTATAAGGAAGGAAAGAGAGCTACCCTGGAAAACAAGAGCACATGCAGCAGTTCAAAACTTGTAACTGCTTTTGAACATTGGCAAGGCCACAGTCACAGCGGCTTTAATTGACCTGGTCTGTATGGAAAAGGTATACAATAAGAACAAAAAATAAGAGTACTATCAACAAATGAGAAAAAAGAAACAACTTTGCTTAAGAACAGAAAAATACATTTTCATTTATTTCTGATATTTCAGCAATCCCTGAGGTAGAATATGTTAGTCAACCGTTTATATACAAAAAGACTGGCTTTGATTTACATCCTTCTTACCAAATCATAACCAAAGAGTCTATTGTCAGCCAGATCATAGCAGAGAGCTCCTTTAATGCAGCATGTATGATGCCTGGATTATCTTTTAAAAAATAGAATGGGGATTTATTGGCTGTGGCAGGACTTGTTTTTAATGACGGTCAGAAAGAGAAGAGATGTATGATTAATTTTCATGAAAATATTTTATTTATTTTACAAAAAAGTATGTTTTTTAATGTTTATTTTTGAGAGAGAATGAGACAGCGAGCATGAACAGGGGAGGGACAGAGAGAGGGAGGCACAGAATCTGAAGCAGATTCCAGGCTTTGTGAGCTTGATGTGGGGCTTGGACTCACAAACTGCAAGATCATGATTTGAGGTGAAATCAGATGCTTAACCAACTGAGCCACCCACAAGCCCCATAAAGTATATAATTTTTGAAAAAAATCAAATAGAGAAATACAAGCATTTAAAAGTAAAAGTATGTTCTCCTCCTCATTCACACTCTTAAAGAAACGAACATCAATAACATTTTACTATGTATCCTTTAGCATTTTTTAGGTTACATACAAGTACATCTACATTTATGTAAACATACACATTACATACACCAAATGCTTTATATATTGAATAAAAATGTTTTATAAATTTATAAATTAAAATATTTCTAGATTAGTATATTTTATATATCATATGTGATATATTACATACATTTTATATATTTACATATATTTAAGATTTTTTTCTTATAAAAATTAAATCAAATTCTAAACTTTCTGTGCAACTTTTTTCGGTTGATATATCAAAGATTAACTTCTCTGTAAGGATATACAAATATCTCACATTCTTTATGATGGATGCAAAAGATTCCATTCTATGTGTAACATTTTATTTAGTCTTCTGATATGAACATTTTGGTGTTTCCAGTCTGTTGCTATTAAAAAGTAATGCTACAGTGAATGTCCTTTGGCATATGTCTTTGCATAGTCATGCATTAATTTTGTATAATAGATGCTTTGTATTATTCATTATGCATATCAGGTATTGTTTGATATGATTAAAATAGCTATAATATATATGTAACAAATGAAGCACAATAACAAAAAGAATAACAATAGATCCACTACTGAACTTAAGAAATGATTCCTTTGTATCTCCCTGTGTTCTCCTTTCCAATCCCCATTCCATTCTCTGGCCTCCATTGCCTGCAATCCACTTAGAGTTCGTGGAATTTTTGTATTTTACTTTTTGAATGGATATTCTCTTATTATTGAATGCATAAGTGATGTACTTTATTTGCATATTTTTGGCATTTATAAACATTTTATTTTATTGTGTGGACTCTGTCACTTGTTTTATTTTCATCAATATTATGATAAGAGTTTGTGTACATTGTTGTGTGTAGCTTTGGTCCATTCATTTTCACTTTCAAACATTCCAATTTGTAACTGTCTTGCAATTTATTAATCCGTTCTGCATTGCTGGATCATATAATATGTGCATATTCAATTTTCTGAGACTGCAAAGTTGTTTTCCAAAATGATGATAGAATTTCAAGCTTTCAGAAGTAGAGTATTAGAATATGAGTATTATGGTTGCTCCACATTTTTGTATCACCACATTTTTTAATTTTAACAAATTTCTTAATTGTTGCCAATTTTTTCAGTGTGTCTCATTTTGCTAGTAATTTGAATCTCTCTGATTCTTAATGAGACTCATTTTTAAAAAAATATTTTAACGGTCTTTTGTTTTTCCTATTCTGTGAAATGTTTACACATGCTTCTGCTCAGTTTTCTATAGAGCTATTTGTCTTTTTCTTTTTAAAAATTTTTCTTATGTTTTATTTATTTTTGACAGCAAGAGAGACAGAGCACGAGCCGGGGAGGGGCAGAGAGAGGAGACACAGAATCCAAAACAGGCTCCAAGCTCTGAGATGTTAACAAAGAACCCAACACAGGGCTCGAACTCACAGACTGTGAGATCATGACCTGAGGTGAAGTCAAATGCTTAACTGACTGAGCCACCCAGGTACCCTGAGCTGTTTGTCTTTTTGTTATTGATTTGTGAGAATTCTTTATATTCTAGATACTAAAATTTTGTCCATTTTACATGTTTCAAATATATTTGCCCAGTTTTTAGTTTGTCTTCCCACTTTCTTTATTGTGTCTTTTCATAAGCAGACATCCTTAGTTTGATGTAATGAAATTAATCTCATATTTTAGGGTAAGCCTTTTAGTTTTCTGTGTATCTTAAAAAAATTTCCTTACTTTGAGGCCATAATGTTATTCTTCTGTAAGTTTCCAGGTTTTGACTTTCACACATAGAACTTAATCATTCAAAAATTGATTTGGGGGGACACCTTGGCAGCTCAATTGGTTAAGCTTAATTGGCGACTCTTGGTCTCAGCTCAGGTCATGATATCACAGATTGTGAGTTCAAGCCCCACATTGGACTCTGCAATTACAGCATGGAGCCTATTTGGGATTCTCTCTCTCTCTCTGCAACCTCCCCCAATCATGCTGTCTCTCACTTTATCTCTGTCTTTCAAAATAAATATATAAACTAAAAAAAAAGAAATTTATTTTGGTGTTGGTGATATAAGTATACAAGCTTTTAAATATAATTGTAATTAAGTATAATTATAAATATAAATGTCTCAGCACAACTTATGAAATAGCCCATCATTTCTTTACTGATATGTTATAGCATCTCAGTCATATATTGTTTCCACATATGCCACAGTGTAGTCAAGTCTATATTCTAAAGATAGCTATATGAATATAGCCCATTTAACTTGTTCTTCTTACACATAGAGAGCTGGAGTCTACTTTTTCTCCGTCTGTGTCTGGCCATGTCACTGACTACAGTGGAAGTAACATTAGTTGACTTCTGAGGCTAGAACATAAAAGACTATGCAGCTTCCTTCTGCTTGGCTGTCATAGAATGTGTGCCCTTTGAGCCTTAAGATGCCATGGAATAAAACTTAACCAAGGAGGTCAAAGAATTGTACTTCAAAAATTATAAACCACTGATGAAAGAAATTGAAGATAACACAAACAAATGGAAAGATATTCCATGCTCATAGATGAAAAGAATCACTATTGTTAAAATGTTCATACTATCCAAAGTAATTTACAGATTTAATGCAATTCCTATCAGAATACCAATAGCATTTTTCACAGAACTAGAACAAACAATCCTAAAATGTGAATGGAACCACAAACAACCCCAAAGAGCCAAAGCAATCTTGAGGGAAAAAAAAAAAGAACAAACCTTGAAATATCAGAATTCCAGATTTCAAGATATACAATAAAGCTGTAGTAATCAAAATTGTATGGTACTGCCACAAAAATAGACACATAGATCAATAGAACAGAATAGAGCCCGGAAATAAACCCACACATTTATGGTCATTTAATCTTTGACAAAGGGAACAAGAATATACAATGGGAAAAAGTCTATTAAACAAATGGTGTTGGAAAAAAACTGGATAGCTACATGCAAAAGAATGAAATGGGACCACTTTCTTGTACCACCTGCAAAAATAAGTTCAAAATAGATTAAAGACCTAAATATGAGACCTGAAATCCTAAAAATCCTAACAGAGAACATAGGCGGTAATATCTGTCACTTTGGCCATGGAAATATTTTCCAAGACATGTCTCCTCTAGCAATGGAAACAAAAACAAAATTCAACTATTGGGCTTCATAAAAATAAAAAAGTTTTTGCACAGCAAAGGAAACCATCAACAACAAAAAAGGCAGCATACTGAATGGGAGAAGATATTTGCAAAAGACATATCAAATAAGGGATTAATATCCAAAATATATAAATAATTTATACAACTCAACACCTAAATAAATAAATAAATAAATTTCCAATTAAAACTAGGAAGAAGGCAGACTTGGTCAAGAAAGTTGAAGAGTATGGTGACTCTTAGATTGCCTCCTTACTTGAACACAGCTAGATAAATATCAAATCATTCTTAAAACCCCAGAAGTTGATCTGAGGATTGAAAGAACAAAGCTGAATGTGTACAAACAAAAAATGGTTACCTCGTGGAAGGTAGGAAATTCAGAGTTTATTTGTGGGAGAAAAGAGCTGTGGGTGTTGCAGAGGGGACGAAGTCCTAACCACAGAGAGAGGAGTGAAAGAGAAAGAGAAAGGGAAAGAAAGTTTTTAAAAAAAGAGTGAAAACATGCACAGGGGATGGCACAAGAAAATTCTTCCCCAAAACAATTGACTGGGAAAAAGGAGAGGGTTTAAATACTACAAGCACTTTATAAATAGTGCAGCACAGAGTCTGAAATTTCAGAGGTCAGCACAATAGCCTGGGATGTATCTGGCAGTGCTTTGATGGGGAAGGAGGGCAGAGATCTGGTATCAGGCAGCATGGTCTGAGGATCCCCTGGAATGCAGGGGGACAAACAGCTCCCCTGCTTGGAGTGCATTTGATAGAGGTGATATGGCCTCTCTTAGGGGCAAAGGACCCAAAGGGTTACTTTGAGCTGCCCCATTCATCAGCATAAGATCTAAGATGCCTGCTGGCTAAACGCAACAAATCAATCCACTGGGCCATTGCAAACCTATTTTCTGGGACAAGACAGGTCCTAGTGCAGCAAGAACTTCACCCAGAGGATCATTACAGGGCCTCATCGCAGGGTGTCTCTGAAGTTTGGAATTTTGAAATACAGCCGCACTTGAGATAAAACAAAGGTCTGTCCTGTCTGGCAGGCAGATGGCTCGGGCACAAACAGGGTGAGGTGGGGATCTGATGGAAGCTGGGGAAAAAGGAAAGGGGATTGTTTCCTCATTTGTGAGGGCATCTTGAGGAATGGTGGGCATGAACTCTCTGCCCCAGAGACAAGAGAGCAAGATGAAGCCATTTTCACCCCTATTCCACCAGCACTGAGGACCTCAGTGAGGTAAACAGTGCCACCAAGTGGAGACTTGAGTCACTACACCAGGCTCTGCCCTCCTGCGCCCTATAGGAGCATGTCCACTAGGGCAAGTCAGCCTGAGAATCAGCTCAACGGGCCCTTCCCTCAGAAGACAAGTGCAAACCACTCACATGCACCAAGTCTGGTGATCTTTGAGTGCTGCAAAGCTTTGAGTTCTGCAAAGCTTCATTTCTAAGGGGAAATAGAATCTGACGTCCCTTTTATTTATTTTTCTAATTTAAAATGTTAAATTTTTACTATATATATATGTTATTTTTTTGGATCCAGCTTCTTTTAACAAGCAAACCAAACCACACCTAGATCTATATTATCTAGATTTTTTTTCCTGGATGAAATGAAAAGATAGGAATGCACCACCAAAGAGAGAATAGGAAGTAGAAATTATGGTCAGAGATTTAATTAATACAGATATAAGTAAGATGTCTGATCCAGAATTTAAAACAATAATTATAAGGATACTAGCTGGACTTGAAAAAAGCATAGAAGACACTAGAGAATCTCTTACTGCAGAGATAAGAGAACTAAAATCTACTGAGGCTAAATTTAAAAATGCTATAACTAAGATGCAAACCCGAATGGATGTTATAGTAATGAGAATGGGCAAAAGAGAAGAATGAATTGGTGATATAGAAGATAAAATTATTCAATATAATGAAACCGAAAAGAAGAGGAAAAGGAAGGTATTGTATCATGAACATAGACTTAGAGAACTCAGCAACTTTTTAAAACATAATAACATCAGTATCATAGGAGTCTCAGAAGATGAAGAGAGAGAAAAAAAGACATAAGGTTGACGGGAGCAAATTATAGTTGAAAACTTCCCCAATCTAAGGAAGGATATGGATATTGAAATCCAAGAAACATAGAGAACTCCCATTAAAATCAACAAAAACCAACAATCATCTGGACATATCATAGTCAAATTCACAAAATAACAGAGAAGGAAAAAAATCCTGAAAGAAGAACGGGAAAAAATGTCCTTAAGCTACAAGTAAAGACAGATCAGGTTTGCAATAGATCTGTCCAAAGAAACATGGTGGGTCAGAAGGGAATGGCAGGATATATTCAATGTGTTGAGTGGGAAAAATCTGCACCAAGAATACTTTATCTAGCAAAGCTGTCATTTGCAATAGAATGAGAGATTAAGTGTACCCCACACAAACAAAAACTAAAGGAGTTTATGACCACTAAGCCAGCCTTATAAGAAATATTAAAGGGGACTCTCTGAATGGGGGATAAAAACAAAAGCAACAAAGACTAGAAAGGGAGAGAGAGAGAGAGAGAGAGAGAGAGAAAAGAGAAAAAAAAAGAAAGGAATAGAGAACATTACCAGAAACACCAACATTACAGGTAACACAATGACACTAAACTTATATATATCAATAATCATTCTGAATGTAAATGGACTAAATGCTCCAATGAAAAGACATAGCATGTAAGAATGGATAAAAAGGAGACCCATCTCTATGCTGCTTACAAGAGACTCATTTTAGACTTAAAGGCACCTACAGATTAAAAGCAAGGGGATGGAATAATATCTATCATGGTAATGGCCATAAAAAGAAAACCAGAGTAGGAATACTTATATCAGACAACTAGATTTTAAACCAAAAACTGTAATAAGAGATGAAGAAGGGCACTATATCATAATTTAGTCTATTCAGCAACAAGATCTAACAATTGTAAATATTTATGCTCTCAACTTGAGAGCACCCAAATATGTAAATCAATTAATCACAAACATGAAACTCATTGACAATAATACATTAATAGTAGGTGACAATAACACCACACTGACAGCAATGGAAAGATCACCTAGGCAGGAAATCAACAATGAAATAATGGCTTTGAATGACACACTGGACCAGATGGACTTAATGGATATATTCAGAACATTTCATACTAAAGCAACAGAATACACGTTCTTCTTAAGTGCACATGGAGTATATCTCTAGAATATATCCCATACTCGGTCACAAAGCAGCCCTTCACAAGAACAAAAAGATCAAGAGTGTACCATGCATATCTTCAGATCACAATGCTCTGAAACTTGAAGTCAATCACAAGAAAAACTTTGGAGAGGTCTAAAATGCATGGAGGTTAAAGAACATCTTACTAAAGTATGTATGGGTTAACCACGAAGTTAAAGAAGAAAAAAAAACACACATGAAAGCCAATGAAAATGAAAACACGCCAGGACAAAAGCTTTGGGATTCAGCAAAGGCAGTCCTATTAGGGAATTATATTGCAATACAGGTTTACCTCAAAACAAGAAAAGTCTCCAATACACAGCCTAACCTTACCTTACACCCAAAGGAGCTAGAAAAGAAACAATAAATAAAACCTAAAGCCAGCAAAAGAAGGGAAATAATAAAGATTAGATCAGAAATAAATGATATAGAAACAAACAAACAAACAAACAAACAAAAAGAAACAGGAGAACAACTCAACAAAACTAAGAGCTGCTTCTTTCAAATAATTAATAAAATTGATAACCCCCTAGCCAGATTTGGCGAGAGAGAGAGAGAGAGAGAGAGAGAGAGAGAAAGAGGGAGAGAGACACACAGAGAGAGAAGGACTTAACTAAATAAAATCATGAACGAAAGAGGAGATATCACAACCAAAACCATAGAAATACAAAAAATTATAAGAGAATGTTATGAACAATTATAGATGAACAAACTGGGAAATCTGCAAGAAGTGGACAAATATCAAACAAAAAAAACCTACCAAAATTGAAACAGAAATAGAAAATTTGAAAATAACCCAAACCAGCAAATGAACTGAGTCAGTAATCAAAAATCTCCCAACAAACAAAAGTCCAGGGCCACATGGCTTCCAAGGGGAATTCTACCACACATTTAAAGAAGAGTTAAGTTCTTTATAGATTTTGGAAACTAGCCCTTTATTGAATATGTCATTTGTAAATATCTTCTCTCATTCTGTAAGTTGCCTTTTAGTTTTGTTGATGGTTTCCTTTGCTGTGCAGAAGATTTTTATCTTGAATAAGTCCCAATAGTTTATTTTTGCTTTTGTTCCCCTTGCCTCCAGAGATGTGCCTAGTAAGAAGTTGCTCTGGCCAAGGTCAAAGAGTTTTCTGCTTGTATTTTACTCTAGGATTTTGATGTTTTCCTGTCTCACATTTAGGTCTTTCATCCATTTTGAATTTATTTTTTTATATGGTGTAATAAAGTGGTCCAGTGTCATTCTTCTTCATGTTGCTGTCAAGTTTTCAAAATCTATAAAAAACTTATCAAACTCAACACCCCCAAAATAAATAATGCAGGTAAGAAATAGGCAGAAAACATGAACAGATGTTTCTCAAAAGAAGACATACAAATAGCCCACAGACATTAAAAAATGCTCACTATCACTTATCATCAGAGGTCACAAATCAAAACTACAATGAGATACCCTCCCCCCACACACCTGTCAACTGGTTAAAATTAAAAACTCAGGAAAAAAAATAGGTGTTGGTGAGAAATGGGAAATGCTACTTACACCTTTGATGGGAATGTAAACTGTTGCAGCCCCTCTAGATGACAGTATGGAGATTCCTCAAAAAGTTAAAGATAGAAGAACCCTATAAGCCAGAAATTGCACTACTAGGTATATACCAAAATGATACAAAATACTAATTCAAACAGACATATGCATCCCAATGTTATTAGTAGCACTATCAACAATAGCCAAATTATGGAAGAGCCCAAATGTCCATTGATTGAAGAATGGATAAAGAAGATGTGGTATAATACAATAAAGTTTATCAAAAAGAATGACCTCTTGCTATTTGCAACAATGTGGATGTAGCTAGAGTGTATTATTTGCAATAATGTGGATGTAGCTAGAGTGTATTATGCTAAGCAAAGTAAATCAGTCAGAGCAAGACAAATGCCATATATTTCACTCATATGTGGTATTTAAGAATGAAAACGGATGAACACATTGGAAGGTATAGGAAAATAAAAATAGATAAAAACAAGGGGGATAAACCACAAGAGACTCTTAACTATGGAGAACAAATAGGGTTGCTAGAGGAGAGTTTGATGGATGGACTGGCTAAATGGGTAATGACATTACAGAGGGCTCTCATGATAAGCACTGGTGTTACATATAAATGATAAATCACTAACTTCTACTCCTGAAATCAATAAAAAAACATAAAGAAGTGTTAATACCTATTCTTTTCAAACTGTTTCAAAAAATAGAAATGGAAGGAAAACTTCCAAACTCATTCTATGAGGCCAGGTTTACCTTGATTCCAAAACCAGACAAAGACCCCACTAATAGGGGAATTGCAGGCCAACATATCTGATGAAACTGAAAGCAAAAATCCTCAATAAGATACTAACAAATAAAATCCAATGGTACATTAAAATAATTATTCATCATCAGGTGGGATTTATTCTTGAGCTGCAGGGTTTGTTCAATATTCACAAATTAATCAACGTGATACATCATATTAATAAAATAAAGGGTAAGAATCATATGATCCTCTCAATAGATGCAGAGAAAGCATTTGATGAAATACAGCATCCATTCTTGATAAAAACCGTCAACAAAGTAGGGATAGACAACCTCAACATCTTAAAGGTCATATATGAAAGATCCATAGCTAATATCATCCTCAATGGGGAAAAGTTTAGAGCTGTTTCTCTATGGTCAGGAACAAGATAGGTCAGGATAGTAAAGGTCCACTCTCACCATTACTATTTCACATAGTACTGTAAGTCTTAGCCTCAGCAATAAAACAACAAAAAAAAATAAAGTCATCGAAATAAAAAAGGAAGAAGTCAAAATATTTCACTCTTTGATAGTCTATGCATAAACCCAAAAGACTCCACCAAAAAATTTTTAGAAGTAGTACATGAATTCAGCAAAATTGCAGGACATAAAATCACCATACAGAAATATGTTGCATTCTAGGGCACCTGGATGGCTCACTCAGTTGAGCATACGACTTTGGCTCAGGTCATGATCTCATGGTTTGTGGGTTAAAGCCCCACATTGGGCTCTGTGTTGACAGCTCAGAACCTGGATTGTGCTTCAGATTCTTTCTCTCTCTCTCTGGCCCTCCACTCTTCATGCTCTCTCTCTGTCTCTCTCAAATATAAATAAACATTAAAAATTAAAAAAGAAATATATTGCATTTCTATACACCAAAAATGGAACATCAGAAAGAGAAATCAAAGAATCTATCCTATTTACATTTGCACCTGAAACCATAAGATGCCTAGAAATACACCAAAGAGGTAATATTTGTAATCTGAAAACTGTAAAACACTTATGAAAAGAAATTGAAGAGGACACAAAGTATGGAAAAACTTTTAATGCTTGTGGATTGGAAGAATTAACATTTAAAAAATGTGTATACTACCCAAAACAATCTACACATTTAATGCAATCCTCATCAAAATACCACCAGAATTTTTTACAGAGCTAGAACAAACAATCATAAAACCACAAAAAGACCCTGAATAGCCAAAGTAATCCTGAAAAAGAAATGCAAAGCTTAAGGCATCACTATTCTGAAATTCAAGCCATATTACAAAGCTGTAGTCATCCATACAGTATAGTACGGGCACAAAAACAGACATATAGATCAGTGAAACAGAATAGAAAACCCAGAAATGAACCCCCAACTATATGGTATACTAATCTTTGAGAAACCCTGAAAGGACAATGGAAAAAAGACAGTCTGTTGAACAAATGGTCTTGGGAAAACTGGACAGCAACATGCAGAAGAATAAAACTGGATGGATCACTTTCTTACACAATACATAAAAATAAATTCAAAATGGATGAAAGACCTAAATGTGAAATAGGAGACCTTTAAAAGATTAGAGGAGAACACAGGCAGCAACCTGTTGACCTTAGCTGGAGCAACTTGTTACTAGACACGCTGCTGCAGGCAAGGGAAACAAAAAGCACAAATAAACTATTGAGACTTCATCAAGGTAAAAACCTTATGCACAGCAAAGGAAACAATCGACAAAACTAAAAGGCAACCGACAGAATGGGAGAAGATATTTGAAAGTGACATATCTGATAAAGGGTTAGCATCCAAAATCTATAAGGAATTTATTAAACTTAATACCCCCAAAAAACAAACAATCCAGTTTAGAAATGGGCAAAAGACATGGACATTTTTCCAAAGAAGACATCCAGAAGGCTAACAGACACATGAAAAAATGCTCAATATCACTCATCATTATGGAAATACAAATCAAAACCATAATGAGATACCACCTTTCACCTGTTAGAATGGCTAAAATTAACAACACAGAAAACAATAGGTGTTGGTGAGGATGCAGAGAAAGAGGAACCCTCTTATACTGTTGGTGGGAATGTAAGCTGGAGTAGCCATGGTGGAAAATAGTATGGAGGTTCCTCAAAATGTTAAACATAGAACTACCCTACTATCCAGCAATTACACCACTAGATATTCACCCAAATAATACATAAATACAGATTCAAAGGGGGGCACATTCACACCTATGTTTATAACAGCATTATCAACAATATCCAAACTATGGATAGAGCCCAAACATCCATCGACTGGTGAATGGTTAAATGGATAACGAAGATGTGGTATATACATACAATGCAATGTTAGCCATCAAAACAATGAAATCTTGTTATTTGCAATGATGTGGATGGAGCTACAGTATATTAAGCTAAGCAAGATAAGTCAGTCAGAGAAAGACAAATACCATATGATTTCACTCATATGTGGAATTTAAGAAACAAAAGAGATGAACATATGGGATGGGGAAAAAGAGAGAGGGAAACAAATCATAAAAGACTCTTAAAGACAGAACAAACTGAGAGTTGATGAAGGGATGTGGTACAGATAGGCTATATCGGTGATGGGTATTAAGGGCACTTGTTATGATGAGCGCTTGGTGTTGTATGTAAGTGATGAAGCAATGAATTCTAGTCTGGAAATCAATATTTTACTGTATGTTAACTAAATGAAATTTAAATAAAAATTTGAAAAGGAAAAAACAAGTCAAAAAAGTAAGGGCAGAAGCCTGAATAGACATTTTTCCAAAGAAGACATACAAATGGCCAACAGACAAATGAAAAGATGCTCCATATCACTAATCATCAGGGAATTGCAAATTTAAACCACCATATTACTTTACATAGGTCGGAATGTCTGAAATCAAAACATAAGAAGTAAAAGGTGTTGGTGGGGACATGGAGAAAAAGGAACCCTCATGTGCTCTTGGTGGCAATGCAAATTGGTGCAGCCTCTGGAAATAGTGTGGAGGATCTTCAAAAGAGTAAAAATAGAATTTCCATATGATCTAGTAACTATATGACTGAGTAGTTATCCAAAGAAAATGAAAACACTAATTTGAAAAGATACATGCACCTTTTTGTTTATTGCACCATTATTTATACTAGCCAAATTATGGAAGCAACCCAAGTGTCCACCAATAGATGAATGGATAAAGAATATGATGATATTACTTAGGCATAAAAAATAATGAAATCTTGCCATTTCCTATAATATGGGTGGACCCCAAGGGGATAAAGCTAAGTGAAATGCATCAGAGAAAGACAATTACCATATGATTTCATTCATATGTGAAATTTAAGAAACAAAACAAACAAAGAAAAAGGAGAGACAAGCAAACTCAGACAAATACAGAGAACAAACTGATGGTTGCCAGAGGGAAGGTGGGTAGAGGAGGGGTGAAATAGGTAAAGGGGATTAAGAGTAGACATATTTTGAAGAGCACTGAGAAATGTAGAGAATTGTTGAATCATTATATAGTACACCTGAAATTAAGGTAACACTGTATGTTAATGATACTTGAATAAGAAAAAAATGACACCATGGAATAATTATGGCTGTACTGAAGTCACCTTGTAGAAAAAAAACATGTGAAAATAAGTGCCTCAAGTATCTCAGCCCCCATATGTTTGAGTCTTCCCAGTTTAGGCATCATAGCCTTTGAGCTGGCCCGTGCTGTCACTATCTTCTGACTGAAATCTAATGAGACCTGGAACTAGAACCCCCTACTGAGCACCCCATATTCCTAACTCACAAAAACTGTGACAAATACTAAATGAGTATTATTAAATCAAACCTACTAAGTTTTGGGATGATTTATTACACAGCATTATATAGACAGAAAACCAAGTCTTTTGGCATTTCTATTTGTTCATTGGTCAATCTGTTTATTAACTAAACTCTTTGTGATTTTTTTAATTTGTAAAATGGAGAAACTGTATCCTTATAAGGTTTTTGTGAAGATTAAAAAGGTTATTTTTTATCAGTGCCCAACACATAGTAAGTGCTATATGTTAACTATTACTATTAGTATTGCTACTCATAAAAGTGATTACAAGTACCATTAGTTCTGAGTCAATAGCATATTGTCATAATTTAAATATCATTACAATGATTCATGACATCCAGTGAGTTAATTTCCTCTATCTTTTTCTTCTTCTTCTCTGGTTTCTCTTCACTATTCCTGGATTTATGTTCTTTCATATAAATTTTGTAATTGCCTGTAAATTTCCTCAAAATAATGTTAGAATTTTAATTGCAATTGCATTGACTCTAGTATTCAATTTTAATTGATTAATATCTTTAAGATTTTGAGTCTTCCTAGAATTGTAAATAGAGCAAAATATTTTAAGTAGAGGGGTCATGAGGCATCTGGGTGGCTCAGTCGATTAAGCCTCCAACTTTGGCTCAGGTCATGATCCCAGTGTTCATGAGTTCAAGCCCTGTGTGGGGCTCTGTGCTGACAGCTCAGAGCCTGGAGGCTGCTTTGGATTCTGTGTCTCCCTCTCTCTCTGAACCTCCCCTGCACTTTCTCTTTCTCTCTCAAAAATAAGTAAACATTAAAAAAAGTTAAAAAGAGGGGTCACGAAACCTTTTCTTATTGTAAAAGATCAGATAGTTAATATTTTTAACTCTGAGGGCTATGCAGTCTGTATTGCAACTAATCAACTGTGCCTTTGTAGAGCAAAAGTCATACATACACACACACACACACACACACACACACGTATATATGCACAAACACATATACAGTATATAATTGAGTGCACATGGTTGGCCACACTAGGCTTACAGGTCATAGCTTGCTGACTTCTGTTCAAGAAGAGACTTAAATAAAGTCTTCCTAGTTACCTTGTTTGGATATTAAACTCCCATATACAAGAAATATATATTTTTCTGAGTTTCCTTTATATTTCATTTGTCTATTTGTGAGTTTACTGCTTAACATTTTAATGTTATCACTTATTTAAATAATGACAACTTCAATTTTACTGTTTTAATTTTTTTCAAGTCTACCCACTCACATTTTGTACTTTCTTATTGATTACTCATGTTATACTTCCATCTTTTATTCATTGTGGTTTTTCATTTCATTGTAGTTTTCATATATCTTGTGTCTGATAATTTTAGATTCTAAAACTTCTATGGGTCAAAATCCATTGGATTTTTGTTGTTGTTTATCCCTGATGATTGTAACTCATGATGGTTCATTTTGTTTTTGTATTGTGACCTTCATTTATGAGCTTAAAGTGGATTGTTTCCCTCATCTTTGTATATTTTGAATGCTTTCCTCCCAAGAGGAATTATGTTGCTTTTTCTGAGAGCCATGGGGGGCTATTGACCTGGTACAGTTTTATTTTTATCATCTTCCCAGTCACCTCCACTTCATCCAAGATTCTCAGGTTCCAATATACTACCCTCTACGTACAGCGTGGTTTTCAGCATTTACCATTAGGGCAGCCATGTTTTTTCATGTATTTTCTGCTCATCTGTTTTTGTTTTTTTTCAGCTCACTTTTTCTCAATCCCTTGAAGATTGTCCTTAGTTTCCATCTCCCAATAAATGAAAAAAAGATTACACTATATGCAGGATTTAGCTTTTTTCTTCATGAAGAGCATCTATTAAGATTTAATTTGCCATATAGCCAGAAGTAAGAGTGTCTGATACATTCTTTAAAACAAAATTATAAAGAAAATAAAAGGCATATCTTTTTGTTCCACATTGCCAATTGTCCTTTGTAAAATTAATCAATTTATGCTGTGAAACCTGTCAGAATGGCTAAAATTAACAGCACAGGAAATAAGAGATGTTGGTGAGGATGGAGAGAAAGGGGAATCCTCTTTCACTGTTGGTGGGAATGCAAACTGGTGTAGCCACTCTGGAGAACAGTATGGAGGTTCCCCAAAAAGTTGAAAATAGAACTACCCTGTGATCCAGCAATTGCACTACTAGGTATTCAACTAAAGATTACAAAAATACTGATTTAAAGGGCAACCCCCCCCCGATGTTTATAGTAGCATTATCAACAATAGCCAAACTATGGAAAGATCCCAAACATCCATTGATTGATCAATGTATGAAGAAGATATGGTATATATATATATATACACACATATATATATATATATACACACACACACACACACACATACACACGCACACAGTGGGATATTATACACACACACACACACACACACATATACACACACAATGGAATATTCCTCAGCCATAAAAAAGAATGAAATCTTGTCATTTGCAATGATACAGTTGGAGCTAAAGTGTGTTATGCTATGTGAAATAAATTAGTCAAAGAAAGACAAATACCATATGATTTTACTCTTATGTGGAATTTAAGAAGGGAAACAGATAAACATAAGGTAAAGGAAGAAAAAGAGAGGGAGGTAAACCATAAAAGACTCTTAACTATAGAGAACAAACTGAAGGTTGATGGAGGGAGATGGACAAGGGATGGGCTAAATGAGCGGTAGGGTATTACGGAGGCCACTTGTGATGAGCACTGGGTGTTATAGCTAACTGAACAATTACTAAATTCTATACCTGAAACCAATTTTACCATATATGTTAACTAACTAGAATTTAAGTAAAAACTTGAAATTTAAAAAAAAATCAATTTATACTTTCAACAACCGTGAATGAGAGTAAACACTATCTCCTACCATTGTCAACGGTGAATATTATTAATCTTTTTAGTTTTCCTCACATAGTTATGTGTGGCTGGTTACCATAGGGAAGAGAGAAATTAAGATACATAGAAATAGGATACATACATAGTTTCACTCCTTATCTGAAGGTGACTATGCTAGGACTCAATAATCCTCCACTGTGCAGTGATCATCTTTCTACACCTACTCATGTTCTGCCATGAATAAATGAAGAAACTTGAAGCTTTCTTATCATTTTGAGATAAAATCATAGTTATCTTTTTGCTTAGACAAACAACTGTATAACAAAGTAAAAACCATGCCCAATCCCTACTTACAGTTGCATTCTCCTTCTGGCACTGTGATCTTGAAGAAATTGTATCTGTTAAATCTTAATTCCCATGTTTGAGGAACAATGGGGAAAATATATATTCTATTTCACACTATGAATACCTAAACATGCTCTAAGATCTTTAGAAAGATGTGACATAAAACAAGTGTATTATTAGAATGCAATTTTAATGTATGTTCAGAGATTTTAAGGACAAAAGTTTATTAAAATAAATCTTCTATTGCCAGAATATTTTCACTTCTATTAATCTGAGTGTTTAATGTAGGAACTGACCCAATAAAATCATTGCTCATAACTAGCACAGAAGTAGCCTGGTACAATGTGAAAAATCACGAAAAACCTATGAATAAAATCTGATTGCTGTATCCCTCTAAGGGCCCTAAGCCCCAGGTTCCATTACAGAGAGTCTATGTGCACAGATGTTCTGACATGGGGTTTGTAAATTAAAACAAACTTAACACTAAGGCTTATGGATATCCCAGTATATACCTGAAATTCCTTTCAAAAAGTATACTCTCCAGAACACTTGAATGCTGAGGCGTAAGTCAAAGGAAAAAAATTGCCTTCCAAACAACCAATCAAGAGTCATTTAGTGTTTGAGGGGCAACATGAACTGACATTCCTATTAGCATAAGAGTGTTTTAGAATATCAGGGACACCACAATGTGACCATTAATACTGCATTAAATCCAATTATATTTCTTAGCTTGAAAAATCATTGTCTAAAATGATAGTATTCAGAGCCTTCCTCAAAATTGTGCAATTCAAATAAGCAGGCATTGCTTTTAATTTAATTGAACAAAATTTAAATTCATACACATTTCCAGAGGCCATGCATTAGTGTTTATTAAATTATGACAGCAAATGCCACATTTGTATCCTATTGTAATCTCTGTGTTTACTCAACTAGACTCATAAATATGGAGAACAAACAGAGAGTTTCTGGAGGGGTTGTGGGAGGGAGGATGGGCTAAATGGGTAAGAGGCATTAAGGAATCTACTCCTGAAATCATTGTTTCACTATATGCTAACTAATTTGTATGTAAATTAAAAAAATAATAATAAAGGTAAAAAAAAAATCAATGAAGACAATTACAAGTGACCTTTGCCTTTTCAGTTGGAAAGTGTTATCTGAGCAAAATTTTAAAGTATATTTTTATAATTTGTTAATATTTTAAAAAGATGATACCCTTGAGGAAATGACTTAGTGCATATATTAATGTTAGTCCAAATGTATATAAGCTTAAAAATAGAACTCAGACATTTATCCACCATCTTTAACTGGCAATAATCAAGACACACCCACTCTATCCTATAACCTGGAAGTATATAATATGGTCTTCCTTGGTCATCATGAAAGGGAATATAAAGACAATGATTTTCAGTCTTAGATAAGATATAAAAATGGCAATCCTCTGACATAAGTTAGACAGTTTATAGCTGCCTAAATATTGGTGCTTCATGTTATTTTGCACATTAGAGATGGCTAAATCAGAGGTAAAGGAGCCAGAGCAGAGAATCAGGTAGTGAAAAAGGGAGCTATGATGAGACTTAGCCTGTGCCTGCTAGAGCTCAGTAGAAGGCTGACCTCATGCCAAACAGAGGCAGTGAAATTTCTTTCTATAGAGGCAAACACAAAAATGCTATTCTCCATACTTCCTACCAAAATAAAACAAACACATATGGTGAATTTCACAGCGAAAAGAGAGCCACTGTTGTGATATACAAGATGACTTGGAAAGAAGCACAGATCAGATTACTACATGGGATTCACATCTTTGGAGAACAAGGTTTAATCCCAGCTCTTGTCACAAATGAAATGAGTTTGATGGTCTGTAGTGAGTAGTAATGCATAATACACAAAACTGCTACACTCCTTGGCAGGGAGAATCGAGAGTGTTCCATCTAGAACAAAGTTTCTACTATTTGATAGAAAATAACTCATAGTGCAATTCCTTTAAGTATCTGGGGAGGAAAATACAGATAGTGAGCATTGTTGATTACAAGATATAGGAAGCAATCATCCTCATCTCATTGCTTTATTTGGTTGGATGATCAAAAAGGAGTTTCAAGACCCAGAAATATTAATCTTTCACAATTTTATTAGTAGAAAAGTATTAGCGTATCATTAACCCATGTGTCTTCTCCAAAATAGATATCCGTTCACTAGGAGAAAGGGTGTATTTTCTCAATAACGTATTACTATGTGACTCACCTGAGCTTGAGGGTAGTATATTTTTAAGGTATGTTTCTGGTTACCAGTTTCATAGTTATAACTTCAATCGATTTCTCTGTGTTATCACTTGATAGTTGTGTATCCTCTGAAAACAACTTAATAATATTTTATTTGCCTTTCTTATACATAGACTTATACATAATTGCCTTTCTTATACATAGACTCATACATAATTTACTGAATAAAGTACTGTTCAATGAGTCCAAAAACTCCAATTCCAATCTCTCTTTCTAGACTACTCCAATAAGCTATGTGATTTTTAAGGAGTCATTGTGTTATTATAACAGTTCCATCATTTGAGTCTACACATTAAATCACAGTGATGAAATCCTGCAAAGGATTTAGGGATTAACCACATTTCCTGTTTTAACACCAGAATGTTGAGGCCCAATGATTCAAGGCTTGAATTAATACAAAAGCCTCCTTGACCACTCATTTCATCCCAGAAGACAAGAAACATATGTGTTTGTTGACTGGGTCATCATAACTATGACATGTAGCTTTTCAAAAAAGTATTCAAAAGTTTTTCTCTTGCCAACTGTCTATATTCATGAAATGACTCTGTATAGGTTAAACTCTATTTTAAAAGTAAAAAGAAAAATGGTGTGTAACACTGGACACTGATTGGGTTAGTTAAATTTTATAAACAGGTAGTATTGATGTCATTACGGAAACTATTGAATGAAAAAATATGAGTTCAATAATAGAGCAGTAAACATTTTCTCTAATAAGTGTGACAAGAAAGCTATGAAAAAACTCTTACTAAGTATCACACTGTATATCAGGCACATGCAAGATGATATACATCCATTGTCTCACTGAATCCTCACAACCACATCATGAGTAGATATTGGCACTATTTTGCAGATGAGGAAATATAATCATATGGTTTAAATAAATTGCCAATGTCACATATAATATAGATAGAATTAGAACTTCTAGGTCTGACTGACCTGCAAAGCTATTATTTTCTCTACACTATAGCATCTAGGTAGACCTAAACATCCTTTTGATTGTTTACTTCATCAAAACTGGTTTGTTTTCATGTTCACATTCCAGCATAAAGAAGTAGGCAAAACCCAAAAATCTAGAGAAGGTAACATGGTTTTCAAGTGAAGAGAGCCTAGCTGTTGCATATATTTATTTCCATTTACATCCCGTTGACTTAGATTTATTCTTTACCTACGGGTAAGGGAAAGTGGGAAAGGTAGTCTCAAGCTTGGTGGCTATGTGACTATAAAATAAAGGGAAAATAGATTTAGAGGAAAAACTAGTAGACCGTCACTATTAAAGATTGTACTTAGGGGTCAGGTTTGTGCAGTATGTGGTGAAGAAGTGTGATTTAAGAAGCCACAGTAAGTACAAAAAGCACTTGATAGTGATATGAGAGGAATACATTGTGTCCCCAAAATGGATACAATGTGGCAAAGGGACATTGGGCTTTTGAGGCATATTTTAGCTAAATTACTTCTTAAATAAGAACAAATTCTTATTTAGAATATGCCTGAGTCCAGCTCCAGCAGGTCCAGGGTTCCCAAAGGATGAACGGCATTGGTGAAAAATTGAAAATAAAACTAAAATAAAAAACTAAAATAAAAACAAAAAATAAAAATAGACACAGACAACAGCAGTGTGTTGAACTGGCCAATTTATTGTAGCAAACGTGGCATTATATTTGCTAGTGATTTCCTTGTAGCATACATCATCTGTTTTCTGGCATTACCCAATTCTAAAATTGTTCCTTTGTATAATCACCCAATAAAGAATAACATGATTGTTTTCTCATAACGTTCCCTCCTGCCCTTTGCTTATTGATTAATTTCTTTCATTGTTTTTATTATGTACCTATGTTTATCTATAATCTGTAAAGTATTTGCTTTGCTGTTTTCATGAAAGGTCATTTATCTGTCAACACCTCAAGTGGAACAGTTACAGGGGCATGACCTCTTAGTTGTTTCCCTGAACCATTCGTGGTTTTGAAGAACAAAAGTGTTTGCCTGAGTCCGAGGTGCCAGGAAGGGGTCCAAGAGGGCCTTAGAAACCCACGCCTTATACATTCTGAGAGAGACAATGCACCTAGGAACCAATGAACCATTCTGTACTTTAACCGACTAGGTTCAATCATCATCTGGAATGCCTCCTGGGGGCCAGGTGGGCCTAGGGGTCAGCGTGATCTGTGTCCATAGATACACTCCTTAGTTACCGGAGTGGGGCTTTTGGATCCATCTGTCTCTCCTTCGTTGGCCACCTTTGCTGGCAAATGCATGAGGCTATCCTTCCTGTAAGTAGAGGAGTCTCCATAGGGGGTGGCAAGGGCTAAACCTAAGGCTGCACAATTTCTTGGGGAACCTTATTTTCTTCCCTAATGGTTCTTTTCCCAGGGGGTCTGCCGAGGGCAATTCCCCAACAGACAATACCCCAGGTAGTTTTAAGGCCAAATTACCTAAAAGCGGGAGTACAAGAAGCTTCACTCTCAGTGGGCCGCCTTGCAGTCACCAATCCGTCCACAGCCCGGGCCTTGCCACTCAGTCTGGGATAGCTCGGCTTCCAGCAAGAATATATATCATAATATATTATAAGCATAAATTGTGCAGAAAGCATTATATAACATGAACTACTATATACAACATATGTAATAAAATATTTATTACATTCTAACCTTAATCTACTATCAACAGACATTAAAGATCCTTTATTACAAAAAGCAAAAGGGAATAGATAAAGGGGTTTGACAAAATTTGAGTATCATTACTTCTGGGAGTTGAGTGTATGGCTGTTCATTTTGCAATGCTTTCTACTTTTATATGTTTAAAATTTTTCATGATATATTTTTAAAAACATATTATTAAGGAAAAAATAACCAAAAGGAAATGTATCAACTATGTTAAAGTGAATACAGACTGATAAGTGGAAACATTCAAGTGAAAGTCAAACTCTTTGTTTTCTAAAATATTTTTTTGTGTAGCAGTTTCAGGCAGTATACATTCACAGTAACAATTTGGTATTTATGACATATCATAGTAACTTTAATTCCAGTACCATTGTCCTTATAGTGTCTTTCAGGTGAATGTTTTCTTGTGTGTTTTTGTTCTTCTTCACAAAACTTTCCCCAATATTATAACTTAAATTGATTTCTCTCTCTAAACATTTTTAGTGATGAAAGACCACAGCATTCCTCTTAGTGCTTCATCATGTATTGCCAGATATTATTATTCAATGTATTGCAGTCTTAGAAGCTTTATGTCAAAATATACCTTACCATAAAATTATCAGTAGGATTTTGCAGACAACATTTTATTAAACAAAATTTACATTTACTCTGGTTTGGGGTTCTCACTATATTATACTATTTTTGAAACACCTCAATTTGTCACCCCTTCTTACTTAAATGACCTTAGCTAACTAGCTTAACCTCTCCATGCTTCAGTTCCCTCATTTGTAAAGTGGAGGGAATAATGCTTACTATTTAGCATGTTGTGAATATAAAATGGGACAGCTTCAGAAAGCACTTAACAGAATGATTGGCCTCTTAGGTGTTCAATAAATTTCAGTTCTGTTTTCCTTTCTCTAAACGTGACATAAAGAATAGGTGTTAATCCCAACAACTGACTTTAATATGTTTTTTAAACTTTATTGAGGTATATTTTAATATCATAAAATTTCTCCATTTCCAGTATACAATTCAATGATTTTAGTAACTTTACCAAGTGGCACAATCATCACCATGAATTAGTTTTAGAATATTTTCATCCTGTCCAATAAGATCCCTCATGTTGATATGCTTTACACTACTTAAAAATATTTTCTTTCATTGGATATTGCTTAGAGTAAGACTTGTGTACTTCTATACAAATTTCTAATGTCTTCCCAAAGTGCATTGAGCCTTACAGTGCCACTATCTTACCTGGTCCCCAGGCTATGGGTTTGCCTACTTTGTTGCTATAATGACCAATAAATTTGAACCTGAACAACTTGGGCAACGAAGTCTCTAATACTGAGGATGTTCAACTACTAAGTGTCTAGGCAGTGCTCTTCAAGCCACAGAAACCAAATATGACCTTTTTTGGGGGGGCCTCTCTCTTATGCTAAAGCCTATAGTATGTAGTTACTATTTAGTCTCTTTTTAAGCTTTCAAGTCAGGGACAATTTGGCATGAGAAAATAATATTGATTGCTTTATTCACATCTGTTTTAGCTAGAGTACTCTGAGAAGTTTTGTGAATTAAACTTTCAATTTATTATTATTATTATCACTTATTAAGTATTTATTATATGCTAGGAATCTTGCTAAATACTTATGCATCATCTAATTTGATCTTTCTGATTACCCTACTAAATAACTATTAATATCTTTATATTGAAGATGCAGAAATGTATTTCTCATTTTACAAATAAAGAAACTGAGATCCAGAAATTAAAAAAATACTTTTCAGGATCATGTAACAAGTAAATAGTGAAGTCGCTACAAAAGTTTCTTAACCACTTTTACAAGAGTAAAGATTAACCACTTTTACAAGAGTAAAGATCATAAGTCACATGCTCAACAAATATCAACATTATTATTTATAATTATTAACCCATAAAAAGTTGTGTTAGGATTATTTTTTTTAAATTTTTTTACATTTATTTATTTTTGAGAGACAGAGAGAAATAGAGCGCGAGTGGGGGAGGGGCAGAGAGAGAAAGAGACAGAATCTGAAGCAGGCTCCAGGCTCTGAGCAAGCTGTCAACACAGAGCCCCACGCGGGGCTCAAACCCACGAGCGGTGAGATCATGACTTGAGCCGAAGTAGGACGCTCAACAGACTGAGCCACCCAGGCACCCCTGTGTGTTAGGATTATTAACCCCCATTTAATTGAAAAGGAAACTCGGGGTCAAAGTGTTCAAATGATTGTAAGCAGACAAATACTAAGTGGCAAATGTGGGACTTAAACCAAGTACATTCTTGAACTTCCTTGCCTCTGAGTTTGGATACTGGTTCTGTTACCTACTAGTTGTTTGACCATGGGTGAATTATTCCATCTTTCTATGCCTTAGTTTCCTTATCTATAATAGGGATTTAATAGATTATGAAGATAAAATTAGTTGAGAAATATAAAGCACTTAGATCCAGGATCTGGTACATAATGAGTGCTATAAAAAAGCTAGCTAGTAGTAGCAGTAGTATTTTTATTATGCTAAACTGCCTCTGGGATATGTATTACTTGTCATATCGAGGGCACTGATTTTCAGCCTCATTTTCTGCATAGTCCTCTTTGTTTCTTTATAATTAATTTTTAGAGATGTTCCAAATCTATTTTTTTCAGCAAAACACACAACCAATCAAAATTATATTTTAAGATATGACTGGGTTTCTTCATAATGTGCATTTATGATTAATATGCTTTCCAATGTGAGAAGAATGTAAGAAAACAGACATTCACTCTTTTTTTGTGTGTGCATGATAAGGGCAGAGTTTCCTACTATTCTCAAGTTTCTCTGTAGTCTTGTTTCTCACATGCAGTAGGGAAATAATGCCCTTATCAAAGCTAATGAAGTGAAAGGTTCATATTAGTTATTATCAGTGATATGCCCCGATTCGAGAGACCCCCCAAAAACAAACCACCAGAGTCCAGAGCCAAAGCCAAGCGGCAAGGGTCGTTTATGGCAGGTTCGAACCCGGTCCTCCGCACACTCGTTGCCGGTGACGCAAGAGGCCCCGAGCAAGGATCTTACAGCTTCTTTTATAGACAGGCACAAACAAGTTAGGGATTTTTTTGAGGTTACAGAGTTGTTATAGGTTGACATTTAAATTTGAACGCTCAGCAGAACTTGATTGGTTCCCACCTTTATGTCAGACTACGACCTGACCGGGCATACCCTGGCTGGTTTCGGGAACAGCGGGGGAGGGGAAAGATCTTTTCTTTGCAGTTGTGAGTACACCTGGTAATTTTTCTCTTAGCCTCTCATTCCCCCCTCTCTTTGGTGCCTTAAGAGCCAATCTTGGATCTTATGTGTCTGACTCAAATGTTTCGGTAATGACGGGTTGGTATTGGGTCCTAAGGACCATCAGTTGAATCGTGTTAACTCGGTCTTTAATAAAGGCAGCTAGTTTATTAATAATATAAGGCCCGAGGGTGAGGAGAAGGAGGAGTATAAGGGGTCCCGCTAGAGCAGAAAGCAGGGTGGCTAGCCATGGGGACTGATTGAACCAAGACTCAAACCAGCCTTGTTGTTGTTCTCGTTCACGCTTCCGTTTGGCCAGGCCTTCTCTAACTTTAGCCATGGACTCTCGGACTACTCCGGTGTGGTCAGCATAAAAACATTCTTCTCTTAAGGCTGCACATAAACCTCCCTGTTGGAGGAAGACTAGATCTAGCCCCCTTCGGTTCTGTAGGACTACTTCAGAAAGGGAGGTCAGAGATTTTTCGAGGTGTGAGATTGAGTCCTCAAGTCTGGCTATATCCTCAATGGCTGTCCTTAGGCTATTGAACCCTCGGTGCTGAATGGCTAGTGATGAGATCCCTGTTCCTGCCCCTATGGCACTGAGGCCAAATAAGTTGGCCAAGGTTATGGCCGTAAAGGGTTCCCGTTTTGTTCTTATTGACTCTCTCGCTTCCGTCCCTTCTGTCCACAGATCATATATAACATTTTCTCGGTGGTAAATAACCCTTGGAAATATTAATATCATGATACAATATTCGGGTGACAAATTAAAAACATCCCTGCTAACACATGGGGTGAGCCCTGTCTTAGAACAAATCCACCAGCTGTCAGGAGCTGGAATCATCCATTTAGATTCACCTATAGGGCGACTAGTCTGGGCACAGAGCTGGATATGGCTAGAGGGGACCTTTCCTATACAAGTCCCATTGCCAGTGACCGCTTGCAGTGTGAGGCTGGGGCCCTTTCGATTCCACTTGTAAGCTGCTGGCGAATCTTCGTCTGACTGTGAAAAAGGGGCAGCTAGTAATATGGCTTCATAGAAGGGGGGTTTTATATCATAACATAGCCAGCAGGCCCTTGTTGCCTCAGGGTCCGATCGGTTTAAGGCCTCATACGCTGCTGTTAGCAATTTCCATAGGGAGTCTATACCTTCTGGGACAGACTCGTCTCTTTTTTTTCTTAATTTTTTTAATACCTGATTTGGCCCTACCGGTTGTACATGAGGGGAGACTTTTAATTTTATTTGAATGGCAGTCCCAAAGAGGGGATATTGATATAAATAGAGTCCCCAAGTGAGTCCTAAGACCCACTGCCTGTCCTTTTTTCCCTCCTCTGTAAATCTCACACAAATAAGGTTACAGTTTTCATCATACCTGGTGTGGGTACATGGTTGAACATAGGACATTTCAATACATTGGGGTTTTACTTCCCACTTCCATTCCCCATCATTGGAGGTGACACAACTCCAGGCTGTGCAATAGAGGTTTTCAAACCCTCCACATGTGTGCCTCATCGCCCCCGTCCTAAATCCCGGACATGCATAAAATCCATTTCTACTTATTGATACCCTCCTTTGCATTTGCCTCCATTTACCTCCTTCCATTTCTTTTAATGGACTAATTTTTTCTAAATTAAAATATAAATCTGGCCACCAGGTATTTAATGGGGCAGTTCCTAGGGTTTTGTTGTAGACTTCATGAGTCTCTAAATTAGTAATTTCCCATATCAAATTATAGGAGTCAGGGGAGTTTGAATTTACAGACAGAATTTGCAGAACAATCAAGAGAAGGGTAAGTACCATAGTTACAGCTCAGTCCGTTGGCGGCGTAGGGTCAATTTCAAAGGATTGTCCTTAGTCTGATCAACAGTCCAGGTTGTCTTTGAAGGTCCGATGAGGTCTGAGAACGGGTCCACTGGTTTGGCGTGGGCGAAATGGATCCAGGTGGCGATTCCGTCTACTTTGATGGCAGTAGGCGTTGTCAGGATGACCTGGAAGGGTCCTTTCCACCTGGGCTCCAGAGTTCCCTGTCGATGACATTTCACGAGGACCCAATCCCCTGGCCGGAATTGATGTGGAATAGGTGGGGGTCCAGTCTCATAGAGTTCTTTTAATTTGGGCCACACATCTTCATGGACCCCCTGCAAGGCTTGTAGGGAGAACAAGAATTCAAGACTATTATCGTTCTCAGCTTTGATAAGGTTATCTTTTAGGTTAGGGATGATGGGGGGTGGTCTACCATGTATTATTTCATAGGGTGTGAGTCCCAGTTTGTATGGGGAATTACGCACCCTGAACAGAGCGTAGGGAAGAAGGACCACCCAATTAGCGCCAGTCTCCATGGTCAATTTGGTTAGGGTCTCCTTTAAGGTTCTGTTCATTCTCTCTACCTGTCCTGAGCTTTGGGGTCGGTATGCACAATGTAATTTCCAATCAGCCCCAAGTATGGAAGCCAGTCCCTGACTTACCTTAGAGACGAATGCAGGTCCATTGTCTGACCCTATCATTACTGGAAAACCATACCTGGGCAGGATTTCTTCTAGGATCTTTTTGGCTACAATCTGCACCGTTTCATTCTTGGTTGGAAAGGCTTCAGTCCATCCTGAAAAGGTATCTACAAAAACTAGCAAATACTTATATCCATATTTTCCTGGTTTTACCTCAGTGAAATCTACTTCCCAATAGGTCCCCGTTCTGCTCCCTCTTTGTCTTACCCCTGTAGTCTGAGGATTGCTACTCGCATTGTTGAGTTGGCACACTGTACATTTAGTGACTACTTGATCGACCTTATCAGAGACATTTCTGATTTTTAGTCCAGTCTGTCTCAGTAAGCCCAACATTCGCCGGGAACCTAAGTGGGTGCTGCGATGGATCCGCTCTAGAACTTGCCATCCTAGTTTATCTGGGAGTATAATGCTGCTTTTAGAGTCTCTCCACCAGCCATCTTTGATTCGGGTCATAGGAAGTTTACTCATCCATTGAATGTCACTTTCTGAATACTCAGGGCCGGGGGGCAATTCCTGGGGTCTGGGGTCTGGCAGCTGTAGGGTCAGCAATTGCGCTGAGGGCCGGGCTATGTTTTTTGCAGTCTGATCGGCTAAATTGTTGCCCCGGGAAATTGGGTCGGTTGTCTTCTGGTGTCCTGGGCAATGTACAATTGCTAGCTTTTTGGATTCCCATAAGGCTGCTAGCAGGGCTAGAATCTCTTCTTTATTTCTGATGTCTTTCCCTTCAGCTGTGAGGAGCCCCCGTTCTCTGTATATCGCCCCATGTACATGAGCGGTGGCGAAGGCATATCGGCTATCAGTGTACACGGTTAGCTTGCGGTCTCTTCCTAACTTTAGCGCCTGGGTTAAGGCTATTAGCTCAGCTTTCTGGGCCGAGGTTCCGGGGGGTAAAGCTTCTGCCCACACCACCTCGGTCTCTGAAGTCACGGCCGCCCCCGCATACCTTTGTCCTTGGTGAACGAAGCTGCTTCCGTGGGTAAACCAGATGGCGTCCGCATCCAATAATGGTTGGTCCTGCAAGTCCTCTCGGCCCCCTTTGCCCTGTCAGGGCGGCTCGCGTGGAGGCTGAGTTGCGCGCGGGGCTGTGCCCCAGGGATGCGTGTCCCGGTGGCGGCCCGCGGGACGCCGCGGCGTAGCCTGCCACTGCGCGAGCCGTGGCCCCGCCCCCCACTGGCGATCCCCCTGGTTGGAAATGAATTTGGGCCCCCATTTTGGTAAGCAAATCCCTCCCCAGCAGGTGGCAGGGGGGGGCTGTCGGGAATGACCAGGAAGGAGTGGGTTACCTTCCCAGTTCCTAAATCCACAGTCCTCTGAGTTGTCCAGGGGTACTTCTTTATTCCGGTGGCCCCTTGTACCCAGGATGATTTTTCAGATACTTTTCCATGGGGCTTGACCTGAACTGAGTGCTGTGCCCCAGTATCAACTAGCAACTGGACCGGGGTCCCCTCCACTTGCAACGTTACCCTGGGTTCGGGGAGGGGATCCGAACCCCGTCCTCCCTATTCTGTATCCTGGGTAAACAGTATGGGGGCTATTTTAGGCTGCCATTGCCCTTGGCTGGGGCGGGGTTGTTTCTTCTTGGAGCATTCTCGTATCCAATGGCCCTTCTCTTTACAATAGGCGCATTGATCTTTATCTAAGTGCTGCCCGGGAGGGCGCATTGTTTGAATGCCTTCTGGGGGTGGCTGTTCTTTCTGGACTATAGCGGCCAGGACTTTAGTCATTTTCTCTGTGGCTTTGATCTGTCTCTCTTCTGGGGCGTCCCTGTTGTTATAGACCGGTTGTGCTACACGGAGTAGATCCTGGATCTGTTTACCTTCTAAATCCTCTAGCCTTTGGAGTTTCCTTTTAATGTCAGGAGCTGCTTGATTTACAAAGGACATAACGACTGCAGCCTGGTTCTCAGGGACTTCTGGATCCATGGGGGTAAACTGCCTAAAGGCTTCCATTAATCTAAGTAAGCAGCTGGACTCTATGCCTTTCCCTGTACAACCGAATATACCTTAGCCAAATTGGTGGTCTTGCGAGCTGCAGCCCGGAGACCTGCCATTAGAGTCTGGAGATAAATGAGTAGCCTTCCCCTACCTTCTGCCATGTTGTAGTCCCATTCGTCCTGTGGAGGCCCGGTTAGGGGGAAAGCCGCATTAATGAGGTCAGGGTTAGATGTCGGCCTACTGTCGTCTCCGGGAACCAGCTTTCTTGCTTCTAATTGGATCCTCTCTAGCTCCTCTGTAGTGAACAGGATGCGGAGGAGCTGCTGACAGTCGTCCCAGGTGGGCTGGTGGGTGAACATGACACTGTCTAAAAGAGCTATTAGATCTTTAGGGTTATCAGAGAATCGAGCGTTCTGCGTTTTCCAGTTGTAAAGGTCACTGGTGGAAAAGGGCCAATACTGGAGTCGGGGGTTGCCTGTTTCATCGGGGGGTCCTATTTCCCGCAGGGGTAGGGCCACCGTGGAGTCGGGGAGGCGAGAGTTTGGCTCACGCTGGGTGCGCCCGCGGGTACGACCAGCTGGCCCCTCGTGGTTGGTTACATTTTCAATGGGGCTCGGCGCGGCTGCTGCCTCCCGTCCCCCTGGTTCCAGCGCAGCTGCTGCTTCCCGTCTTCCCGGTTCCGGCGCAGCTGCCGCTTCCCGTCCTCCCGGTTCCCCTAGGGGGGCAACTAGTGGGGCGACTGCCGCGGGCAGGGCCTGGGGTGCGAGGGGAGGGGGATGATAGGGTGGAGGGTCTAGGGATAGTAGGTCCTGACTATCGGGCAATATGGGATACAAGGGCGCGGCTGGCGTCCTTGATTTTGGGGGACCTGCAGGCCGCATGGCAAGGACCTTACACGTTCCCGAGGATAGGAAGGGGGCTAACCAAGGGGGTGGATTTTCCACTAAATTTGGCCATACAAGAATGTAGGGAATCTGATCCGGGAGTCCCTCGCAACCCGGTAGAAAAATCTTTGATTTCACCTTAGCAATTATAGGGAGGCAGAAAGTTCCTTCGGTTGGCCATCCAACGCCGAAGGTTGGCCATTCGGAGCAGCAGAGGGTTATTAATTTTCCCCGCCGAATGTCTAAACTCAAATTCTGTCCTCTGGTTCTAACATCCCTGAAGTTAGCAATGAGGAGAGAAAGAGGAGTGCTTTGAGATTGGCCCATCTGTATCCTGGAGGTGGAGGAAAGGATTAAAAGGAGAAACAGTAAAGTTATGAGGATTTCTGGCTGGGCCAGGCCAGGTCACCTGTGAAAGAGAAGGAGTTTAACACTTAAAGGTTATAGAATAGAGAACACAACACTTAACACTCAGATCGCTAGCGCGTTTCGGGTGTCTGCCACCCGACCAGAAAAATTCCAATGGGCCCAAAAAGGTGCCCCAGACGGGTGCCAGTGGACATCTCCTACTGGACCCGACCGACTGCCCTATAGCGCGTCCGCCAGGGCCGTGTTAGTCACTGATACAGATCCCGCGCGGGAGAGCCAGAAAGGAACAGACAAACAGAAACGGACAGAGCCGGCTCACTTACCGATCGGTCTCAGGAACGACCCATTGACTTGGGGTCTGGTGGGTTTGGGGGTATCCCGGACGAACCCCCAAATGATATGCCCCGATTCGAGAGACCCCCCCGAAAACAAACCACCAGAGTCCAGAGCCAAAGCCAAGCGGCGAGGATCGTTTATGGCAGGTTCGAACCCGGTCCTCCGCGCACTCGTTGCCGGTGACGCAAGAGGCCCCGAGCAAGGATCTTACAGCTTCTTTTATAGACAGGCACAAACAAGTTAGGGATTTTTTTGAGGTTACAGAGTTGTTACAGGTTGACATTTAAATTTGAACGCTCAGCAGAACTTGATTGGTTCCCGCCTTTATGTCAGACTACGACCGGGCGCACCCTGGCTGGTTTCGGGAACGGCGGGGGAGGGGAAAGATTTCTTTGCAGTTGTGAGTACACCTGGTAATTTTTCTCTTAGCCTCTCAATCAGCAGTGAGCACAAAGGGAAAAGGTCCAACTCTTCTGGCCAGGGTAAATCTCAGCTGTAACCCTGGGGAGACTTTTTACAAATTTCAAACACCACTTAGGGGGTTAGAGTCATTTCTAAAATGCAAAAAGTGCCTTTCTGATAAGTAGACTTGCCAGCTGATATTTCTTGAAAGTGAAAAAACTACCTGAAAGCAAAAGCAACTTAAAATTTAGTCATATTTCTCATAACCAGAGAATTACATGTGAAATCACCAGGATGGTTACATACACTAGCCGCTTAAAAAAAAGGCCATGATTGCATGAATAATTTATTATGTGTGCCAAATATGTGATTGCAATTAAAACTTACTTGTAGTATGCTCATTTATCAATTTATGAAATGTTTCTCAAGGGACTACTACAAACCATGCACTCTATGTTGGTTCTTTGATATTGGGAATTTTTCCAAAAAATGCCTTTATTTTGACTTAGCTCTGGATATAGATGACCAAATCAATAGGATTCTGGCATATCTTTATCCAGGGATATCTTAGATCCTGCCATCTTGGTACAATGTTTGAAATTAACTTACTTTGTTTAAGAAAATCAATATCCTGTCTGTGATCAGTTTAATAGAGGCTAAATGATTAGTAAATACATTAGTCATTTTTTAAATATTTACTTTAAAAGTATATTTAGTCTGGCAAAACTTATGTTCCAAAAATTGTTATAAAAAATTTGATTATCTTGTTCCAAGAACAGATACACAACAGATTAAATTAATTTAATCTCTGGGGTGCCTGGGTGGCTCAGTCGGTTAAGCTTCCAACTTCGGCTCAGGTCATGATCTCACAGTCCGTGAGTTCAAGCCCCGCATCGGGCTCTGTGCTGACAGCTCAGAGCCCGGATCCTGTTTCAGATTCTGTGTCTCCCTCTCTTTGACCCTCCCCCGTTCATGCTCTGTCTCTCTCTGTCTCAAAAATAAATAAACGTTAAAAAAAATTTAAAAAAATAAATTAATTTAATCTCTACTGCATTATGATTCTATTATTTAATTATAAAATCTAAATATTTCAGTAGTGATCAAAGCGATTATTAATAATATGCTATAAGTTAAAATATCCTCTTAAACAATAATCAAAAGCATGCATATAGATTTTTTTATTCTCCAAACATAAAACTTATAAGAATAAAATCAGTCCATGTATTTAATAACAATTATGTCCAGTATCTAATATATATTTATATCTTATTCAAACAAAATTTGGAAAGGTATTTATGATGTGTACTACTTGAACCATTAGCATCTCTTCAAGATGGGAACAATGAACCATAACTGTTGTCCTTTTTTTTTTCCAAGTGACTTTAAAAAGACCTTTATACCTTGTAATTAATTGGTCAACTAGGGAAATCTCTGTAGGAATAAATGCAGTTCAAATAGTATTCCACAGTAGATGGCATTTGTTCAGAAACCTTTTGTTTTTCCTGAAGACTATTAAAACATGCATGAGAAAGTACCAATTACTTAACCCAGAGAGAGTTCCTTACAGAAAAAGCTGGGGGAATTATCATACAATAATAATAAAAACACTGAATGTGTTACCTTGGGCATGAGATCATATACTCTTGGTGACTTTAGGCACCCGGTTTTATATCTAATTAGGTTGATCAATGTGTTTCAGCATCAGTTTAAATAGTTGAGTCTTTATTGAAAAATTGAAATTTATTTGCATAAAATGTGCATATAACTGCAAGTCTTAAAGTGACATTGGATGTTTTACTCACAAGACTACTTTTCATTACTATGTTACATTTTTGATATTCATCTTAAAGTGCAACAGCAGATGAGAAGTTATTAGTCCTCACATTTCCCTAAAGACTATAACAGCTTCAATTTATTGCAGGAAAAAATGCCTTGGACTCACGATGCAAATGTAGTTTAAAAAAAAATGCTCTCATTTCCTTTGAACTGAAGTCTACAGTTCACTTCACTTATTGGAGTCTTGCTTATCCCAAACCAGTCACTTTAATGAGGTCATTTTTCAAGACGTGAATATTTACGTGAAATGCTTTTAATTTTTCCTCTCATCTGCTCGTCAGTTTATTCAAATTAATTCCCTTTGTATAATTAAAATTTGACTGTATTAGTTAGATAATGGTCAATACTAAAATGTGTGTCAAGGTATTATTTCACCTTGCTTTTCTTTAACCAGTTGCTGACTTACTGTTAACATTCTTAGTAATATTTGATCTAGGACCTTGTTTTAGGCCCTTTAGTTGCCAGTTATCTAATACACAATAACACAGGAATTTTTTTAAAAGCTTGAAGAAGGAGTGAAGATTATTCAACCTTTGTCTTCCTTAAAATAGAGTGATTAGTGACTAAGAACAGTTAGGGATATAGTAGTCATACATACTTTGGTGAAGATCCATAACTCAGAAAGTATAATTTTTTATTGAGGTTCAATATGGTTTGCATTGTATCCTAAGGATTAAAATCATGGCTACTGGCTTTCATATAGGGGTGGATTTGTAGCCACTCAGTATTCGTGGATGGTGCTCATATTGGTTTATTCAATACAGATGTTGATAAATCTGTCAGACAAAGGAGCAAGAACAGTAAACCTCAGGCTGGAAAAATAAAATGAATACATTTTCATTACACAGACATTTTTCTAGTCTGTTGTCTGAACAAGCAATAAGTTAGCAAATTGTTTAGCACTGGAGAGCAAATTCCAGTCAGATCTGGAATGGAATAATTTGACAAGAGAGTAAGAATAATTGTGGACATTACCACTAAGCACGTTAATGTAAAAACTGAATTTCTCCATTGCCATTCATTAAAGTTGTTTTATTTGATCCTAGGTTGATACTGAAGCACATTCAACACAGCATTATTTTTTAAGAAATAGTATTTTTAACTTCTCATTCACTTTTGAAAAAGATCCATAAGCCAGGTTTATTTAAATACTCAAACAATGCTATTTGAAATTGAATAGCTCTTGTTAAAGGTCATTTCCATACCAATAGATAAGCTATATTTACATAGAAATTAAGAATTTTCCATTATAATTTATAGGGTGGTGACAAATATCTTATTTATTAAAGAATAGCACTGATGCATGTAATAGGTTCAAGTTAGTGACAAAGATTGGTTTTTAGAAGAATTATTGACTACACCAAAAGCTGGTCAATATAACAGCTAGTAATTACTGATAGGTTTCACAGTAAGAAATTTGTGTATACCACTTTGGTGTCTGAAAATAAAAGAAAAAAAATAAAAATATTTTTGAGAGCCATTACTGTAGAATCCTTAATAAGTATGGAAGAATCATTATGTAAGAACCAAAAATATGAAATGTAAAGTTAGGAAACTGAGAGAGATGAAATAGAGCAATAACCTACCAGTTAAAAACAGCACTAATAACAACTATTCCTTTAAGTCTGCCTGAAGACAACTAACTTTCAGAATCTTGATTAATAACTACATTTTCTGAACCTACAGTTATACATATATTTATATATAAAATATATTATAATTATATTATATTATAATTATTTTATATTATATAATTATACTATATAATTATTTATATTTGTGTAATATTTATATATTAATATATTATATGTAATATGTATTATATATTAATATATGTATAACTAACTTCAGAAAATGTAATTATTAATCAAGATTCTGAAAGTTAGTTGTATATATATATTTTGTATATATATTATATGTAATATATACATATAATATATAATATAATACATACATATATACATATAATATATAATGTAATATATATACACATATATATAATGTAATATATATACACATATATATGTATATATATATATATTTAATCCCATGAGAAACTAATAGTCTTTTTTTGACAACTGCTGCATTTGCATTGGTGCTGTAAAGTAATATGGGTTTCCATTTGCACAACTTAGTGACCTCCATTTTGGGTGTTGGATGTTATGTCTATATGAGTCTCATAGATTTCAGTGAGAAATGAAATCATTCAGTTGAACTGGCAACTACAAAATGGACACAATTAGACTGGTTGTGAAATTCAAAGATACTTTGGTAGATGGGGATGAAGTTCCTTGAAGTGCCAAAGCAGCTAGTTTTGATAACCAACTTATATTTGAAACTATTTCTTATAAAGAGCTTTTCCAGCTAAAATCATATCAACTCTAGAAACTGAAGTATTCTTTCTCTGAATCTTGAGGAAGTTTTAAAGAAAAGATAGCCAATTGATATTTTCCACCTTTAGACATATCTTTTTACTTTCCCCAAACCCATTGACCTGGAGTACGTCATGTATTTTGCTCAACTTTCATTCAAGAAGATGATTCAGAAAGAAATTGGTTGGTATTAGTAGCACTCTAGTTTTGCAATCTAACATTATGGACCACAAAACACACAGCCACTGGCAACACTGAATTGTATGTTACATATACGTTAAGGGAAGAAAACAACACTTAAAAGTCCACATAGAAAAAAACAGTGAGAGATTAGAGATAATTCCTGAAAGTGGAAAAAGTGTTGTCGTTACAAAAAAAAAATTGATTATAGCAAACAGTTTTACTTACTTGATGTTACTATTAAAACAGAAATAATACACTGTTTTTTGACAGTAGAGTTACTTTTCCCATTTTCATTCTTGATTTATAAGTCCAATTTTACATTCAGTTGTTAAAAATCTTACAAGTCAGTACAAATCTACAGAGATAATGAAAAATAAATGATGCTACAAAGTGTAGTCAAAATTAACACTAGACCATTAAGATGTCAAGTTACAATGGGTTGGTTTCATCAGGTATACTATTTTGTAGTACACTATTGGGCAACTACAGGGGAAATAAATTATTCAGACTCTCTGCTCCTTTTAGGATTCTACTGAACAACTTGTGTAAGCAACTTCTGTCTCATGCTCTGCCAGAGCATGGAAAATAATTCAGGCTTTATTCTTGTAAACGCTGAATGGGTGCTTGTGATGATTTTAATGCCTCTTTTTTAAAATTTCAGTATATTTTAATGACATCATGAATCACCAGTGTTATTGAAAGATTTCATTAGTCATTGTATCAAGTTGAAATGCTCCATTACTCTTTATATCAGGTTCAAATAAGATATAACTCCTTTGTAACATAATGCTTATTTATTAAATTGTGTTTATCTTGTCTGGTATATTAATATGTATTTTTCATAAGAGATGTAATTTTAGTAACAATTTCCCATAAAATTAGAAGAGTTATCTAAAACATTTGAGGCAATTTAGCAGAATATTAATCTTCTAAAATTGCTGTGCTAATAATACTCTTCTTGGTAAATACAGTGAAGCCTCATTGTAGCATTCCTGAAATGTTCTGTAATCCACCACTTCTAGTCATTACCTTGCTATTTATAATTTTAGCCATCTCACAACTTTTGTTATCCACTGAAAATTAATTTCACATATTTTCTGTTGAATTAGTTCTAAAGAAAGGGGCATGTTCTATAACAGAAGTCCAATTTATTGGTTATCTGTCTGCCTTAATTACTCTCATCTACAAAAACCTGTATGAGAATATTTAGTATGGTTTATCAGAAGGAATTTTTATCTCCACTGAAAAAAAAAAAAGCAAAATGATGTTTTGTTTTCTCAAAGACCTGAAAGGTAACCTGGAGTGGCAAAGTAAAAATTAGCCCAGTTATTATGGCTCAAATTCTATTGAGAAGAGCTTGGAAATCTAAATTGATAGGGAGATACATTTTGCACCAGTCAAATGGCAAACAGGAGGAAGAGTATATTTTTTTTTCAAAAATATAAAGCAAATGAAAAGAAAATGAGAAAACTTCCAACTACTTATTAAAAGGGACTGTTTGGTAGATTGTTTCTTGATATAAGATTGAGCAGTCAAGCAGAAATAAAAAAGAGAATGGTTAAAGATATCTTGAAAGGCTGGTGATATACATTCTTTTATTTTTAATATGAAATTTATTGTCAAATTGGTTTCCATGCAACACACAGTGCTCATCCCAACAGGTGCCCTCCTCAATACCCATCACCCACCCTCCCTTCCCTCCCACCTCCCATCAACCCTTGGATTATTCTCAGTTTTTAAGAGTCTTTTATGGTTTGGCTCCCTCCCTAACTTTTTTTTCCTTCCCCTCCCCCATGGTCTTCTGTTAAGTTTCTCAGGATCCACATAAGAGTGAAATATACATTCTTAAGTATTTATGTCACTGGGAGATATTACTTTAGTTACCAGTATCAGTTTTAAGGCTTAGTTGGGAAAAAGTGGAAAGGCTAAAGAAATATGTGAAAGATAAAAGAAAGTAATATTTAGTGAATGCTAATAAAGCTATGAGCTAAAAATTATTATGTCCATTTTATAGGTGAACAAACTGAGGCTCATAAAGTATAAGTAATTTATTAAATGTCACACTGATAGTAAGTGGCACCACGAAGATTCTAATGTGTGTATCTGACTCTTTGGTCTACACAAAAACCTGCTGCCTAGATAAATGGAAGGAAGTTATGAAACACTGCAAAAGTAATGTAGTCTTACCGCAAAGAAAAGAAATATATAAATGTCTGTTTTCATGGCATCAGGCATATAATTTCTATTGTTTTCTTCCCATTTTTAATCAGTTGCCCAGCATCACATTTACACAATCATGTTTTCATTCGGAATATTATAATATACTATAAGGATGCTGACACATTGTCAGAAAAGCAGATGAGAAAAATGTAGTCTTAAAAAGCATCAAGATAGTGTTTAGGTATAAAGAAGAAATTATTTACCTTAAAATATATTAACCAGTATATTAAAATGGATCGTAGTTTCCCTCTATGTGGATAATAACAAATGACAGAGTTCTCCATTTATAAAAGATTTAATTTACCAACATCTGCTTCCTACCTTTGACTTGGGTCATGAGAAGGATTTGTTACCTTGGATCTCTTTAAAAACAAATGGAAAATGGGGCACCTGGGTAGCTCAGTCAGTTAAGCGTTTGACTTCAGCTCAGCTTAGGTCATGATCTCCTAGTCAGTGAGTTGGAGCCATCATTGGGCACTGTGCTGACAGCTGAGAGCCTGGAGCCTGCTTCAGATTCTGTGTCTCCCTCTCTGCCCCTCCCTCACTCACGCTCTGTCTCTTTCTGTCAAAAATGAATACATGTTAATTAAAAAAAAAGGAAAATAAACAAAACAACCCAAAAAACTAGTCATACCACTTTCTTTCTGAACATTATCTTGACTAGATATAAAGCCCAGAACTGCTGTGGCCATTTCAATATTAACCTGAGAATGTAGCCAATACCACCCAGATGAGAGCAAAGATAAGGGAATCGCAGAAAAATAGAGCTAAACTTCTGAAGACGGTTCTATCTCTGGACTTCTAGTTGTTTGAACCAACTTATTTCTTTTACTATTTAAGAAAAATAACCCACAGAAAGGAATTTATACTTATTAACCAAAGTATTTTCATCATGTAGTATTTTATAACTGGCTACTTAAATTAACCCTGATCAGCAGGTAAAATGTAGACAATCTGCTAAAAAAAAAAAAAAAAAAAAAAAAAAAATCAATCACCATTTTACTAGAAAACATGTTCTAAATTTTGTATTTCTTCCAAAAGTACATGAATAAAAATAAAATATTATTCTAGTCACATTTTGAGTAGATGATGATAATAGGATGTACAAAAAACAGCAAAATTATTTCCTTAATTTTTTATTGAGATAAGCCCCATTAGGATGGCAAAATTCTGTAGTTTCACAGCTGATGGAATGATAACAAAATGATATCCATCTACATTCCCAGAACCATAAACAGATAGTGCTGAGGTTTTCTGGAAATATTAAATAAGTAACATGAGCGTATGTACCATTTCATTATACAAGGACTCTTAATTTGTTCAAGAACAAAGAGTAAGTTTTCATTATATTTTAGAAATTGCAAAAGTATATAACCTTTGCCAAAGATAGAGAGACTATTCCCATCCCAAATATATTCCTGGTATAATCAATCTTCTCCATATGTATACATTCAGAGAACTGTTAAAGAGATCCACACTACCCAAAATGGAAACATAAGTACAATTTGTACTTCGGTGCCTTGTTTTTCTGGGTAAATCATCACTTCTTCTTCACTGCACATTCTAAAGCAAAAATCATATTACCAAAGCTTTAGTTACAAACACTGTTGAGCAGAGGGGTCAAAGTCATTTGTGTAAAGGCACAGGGCTACTGACTGAGAGCTGGGACAGTTGCTCAGTTCTGTTTGATCCCAAACCAGTATACCAAGTTGCTATCCAAAATACGAAGAAATCATTTTATTTCTGATAAGAAAGGAAAGAAGGAAGGAACAAAAGCAAAGAAAGAGGGAATGAAAGGAGGGAGAAATGAAAGAAAGGAAGTAAAGGAGGAGAGGAAAGGCAGTGGTTCTCATGTGGGAATATAGTGGAGATAGTAGTATTTGGGCAGGTCTATGTAAAGAGTTGTAGTTACTGATAATACCTGCTACAGAGTAGGTAAACCTAAATAAGAAGTAAGATAAAGTTGAAGTGACAAAAGAAGTGTTGGGAGGGTTTTAGTGCTTTTTCATGACTTCCACCACAAATATACATAGTCTAAGTAAAATAGTATAAATGACATGCAAGTGCAGCTTCCTGGTCTACAGCCCCTCCCCTATCCCCATCCTTCTGATGAGATTGCCACCTTAATTCATTCTTTTTTTAATGTTTATTTTTGAGAGATAGACAGAGACAGAGAGAGGGAGACAGAATCTGAAGCAGGCTCCAGGCTCTTAGCTGTCAGCCCATAGTCTGATGTAGAGCTTAAGCCCACGAACCATGAGATCATGACCTGAGCTGAAGTCTGATGCTTAACTGACTGAGCCACCCAGTCTCCCCACCTTAATTCTTTCTTATAGAGAAATTCTGGGAGTGCTTGGGTGGCTCAGCCATTTAAGCGTCTGACTCTTTTCGCTCAGGTCATGATCTCATGGTTCCTGGGATCAAGCCCACTGACAGCACGGAGCTTGTTTGGGAGTTTCTCTCTCCTTTTTCTCTGTTGTTTCCCCATTCCCACACATGTGTGTATGCATGCATACACATGCCCACCCCACCCCCCAAATAAATAAATAAACAAACATTAAAAAAAGAAATTCTAGGGCTGTGACGGCTGAGACATAGTCCTTTCTCTCAAAAGTCTTATAGAGTCCAGTAGGAAAAAATAAGAGAAATGCGTAAAAGATGCATAGTGCAAGCTAGAGAAAAATGTTCCATAACAGATCTAAGGCCCAAATGTAATTAGAGTTCAAAGGGTCAACAGATACCGATCCCAGAGATAGCTGCTTGACTTAATGTTTCTCTAGTAAAGGCTCTAGGATTAATTATGCCTCAGACTAGAGTCACAAGAGGCAAAGATTGTCTTGTATCTACCATGGACCTAAAAAGGGACAGGTAGAATGCCTACCAGCTATTGGCCATAACTGATGAAGCCCAACTTGTTTGATCTTATCCTTTGACTCTGAATGATTATTCATATAGAATATTTTTCTATGTGGCATTCAAAGATTACTTCTTGAGCTTCAGTACAGTCTACATCAACTTCTTAGTGTTTATCTACCTTTTCTCTATGATGCCTGTAAAAGTATCCTTTTAGAATTAAAATTTCTGTACATTGAAATGTCCTTAATAGACAGGTCCAAAAAACTTAAGGAAAGAAGTCAATTTGAGATGGACCTCGGAGGATTATTAATATTTCTATGTGGAGAGAGGAGGAGAAAGGCAGGTCAGAGAGGAAGCAGAAATGATCAAAGGCAAACTATAGGGTAGCATAGGTTGTTTTTAAAAAGTCAGCAGTCTAGTTTGATTGGATCATAGGTTAAATGTGGAAGAATTATAGCAGATGAGGTTTGGTAACATATCATAGAGAAACCTAAATGCCAGAGTCAGCAATTAACATTTTGTTGGCTAGTGTAGGAACCCAGGGAAAGCTGCCCCAAAATGTGCTGCTTTTGTATAAAGATTATTTTGAATTATAAGTAATAAAAACCCAGAAGATTCAGGGAAAGCATTCTGCATCCCCCATAACTGCCTAAATTTCTATTGGAAAGTATAGCTTACAACAAGAAGAAAAGTATTAAAAGACTTTTTAATACTTTTTACCAAAGGAACTCATCTGCATAATAGAACAATCTTGTTTTTCTGAACATCTCCTTTCACCTTCTTGCTAATTAGTTTTCTCCCTTCCCCCTTTCCTTAGTTATATGACCTAAGCTTCTTGTTGCCTCATGGTCTTTGGAATTTCATGCCTATGTGGATTCCCCATAGTATGTCTATTAAATTTTATTTTCTTCTGTTGATCTGTCTCATGTCGATTTGATTCTTTTTTTTAAAAAAAAATGCTTATTTATTTATTTTGAGAGAAAGGGAGAATGCTTGGGGAGAGGCAAAGAGAGAGGTGACAGAAACTCCCAATCAGGCTCCGCACTGCAATGTGAGTGTAGAGCCTGATGCGGGGCTTGAGCCCATGAACCATGAGATCATGACCTGAACCAAAATCAAGAGTCAGACACTTAACTGAGACACCCAGATACCCCTCATGCCAATTTCATTCTAAGTCCAGCTACAAGGACCATAGGACAGAGAAAGTTCTTCCTTCCTGACACTGGCAATGATAAGGTGTTGAAAATTTTTTGAACATGGTGGTAACTTGATCAGAATTGGCTTAAGGAAGACTTCTCTAACAGTGTGTATAGCATGCAATGGAGTGAAGAAGGATAAGTGATAAAAGACCAATTCAGAAGCTATTTGAATAGTCCAAGAGGAAGAGTAATGAGACTATTAACCAGGGTGTTGACAATGAAAACAGACATGAGGGGACAGATGTAAGAGACATTGAGGAAGTAGAATCAAGAGCACGTGGAAATTGATTGCATGTGAAGGGCCAGGGAGAGAAAGGAGTCTAGGGTGACTGAAGCGCTCATGATTGAGGGAATGGGAGAGAGGCTGCATTATTGATAGAAAAAGGAAAGTCAGGAATTATGGTTTAAGAAGGATGTATGTTGAAAGAACAAGAGGGATATCAAGTCAGAGATATGAATCCTGCATTTGGAAACATGGATCTGGAGTTGAGACTATATTTGAGGGCTACACATTTCAGGGTTGACTAGAAAGAGACCACAGCAGAAGTTCCTAGATTAGGCAAAATAAATGGCAAACTATTATATACAGTGAGAGGGAAGACAGTCTTCCAGACTTTGTGTAAATGGAGGTGAGAATGGGAAAGATGAACTGAGGCAGCTCAATAAATAGTACTGTGGAAAAAAAAATAGACACTGAAAGATTTTAGTGGTTACTAGACAGAGAAACAATGTAGCCCCTGTTAAAGTGCCCCCAGAGGAACACAGGAAAGTGAACATCTCCCCAAGAGAAGAAAAATACACTGTTAAAGATACAGCAGGTTTTAGCCTTAAACTGAACTTGAATAGTCAATGAATCAAGGTTTTGACATATGTTCTTTTTACTTTAATTCAAAGCATCATTAAATCAAATATGGGATGTATTTTTACTGTCCTTTGATCTAGGTCTTCTGGGGATTTAAAAATAACATTTTCTAGTCAGTCAAACCTGAATTTAAATTGTATATTAAGGGTCTGACTTAACTTCATAAAAACAAAGACATTCAGAGTTAATGCTGAAAACATTGACCTTAATTTATCGCAGCAAAACCTTTCAGAAAAGGTTTTTTTTTTTCCTGTTTGTGTCATTTTTCATCCTTTTAGATAAAATGCAAATGTAAAAAATAAATATATGAACTTGACGACCTAATGAAGGTGGCCAAAAAGAAAGGGATAGTGGATGAGAATAAATGAACTATAAATTGAAAATAAGGAAATTACTGCGACTCCTATATATATTACCTTAAGAGTTTATTTGCATCTTTATTTGTTTTAGTTTTTATTTAAATTCATGTTAGTTAACATGCAGTGTAATATTAGTTTCACGTATACAGTTTAGTGATTCGACACGTATATATAACACCCAGTGCTCATTACAAGTGTCCTCCTTAATCCCCATCTCCTATTTAACTCATCCCCCCACCTATCTCTCCTCTGGCAACCATCAGTTTGTTCTCTATAATTAAGAGTCTTTTTCTTGATTTTCCTCTCTCTCTCTCTCTCTTTTTCCCCTACATTAATTTGTTTTGTTTGTTAAATTCCACATATGAGTGAAATCATATGGTATTTGTCTTTCTCTTACTGACTTATTTTGCTTACCGTAATACCCTCTAGCTCCATCCACTTTGTTGCAAATGTCAAGATTTCATTCTTTTTTATAGCTAATATTCCATTATATATATATATATATATATACACACGCACACACACACACATATATATGCATATACATATATACATATGGATGTACAGTTTTTAATGAGTACTCCATTTTTGGATGTTTAATCTGTTGATATTCTTGGTTATAAATAAAACTTCAGAGTATTCTTCACTATGTTGTACACCTGAGATTTATGCAGTAACGTGTGTTAATTACACTCAAATTTTCAAAAATTTTTAAAAAGGTAAAGGAACATATAAAATCAATAAAACTGAGGTAGCAGAATTTTTTAAAGTGTTCTTGAAATAACACCTTGATACACATACATTATTTCTTTAGTATAGATCTCTTTATTAGGGACAAGGATATGCAAAATTTCACAGCTTTTGATGGATATTGACACAGTATAGTGGAATTAAAAAAAAATTCTTTAAAGAGGTGTGGCACGGTCACTGCCCCTGAGGTCCTTCTTAGACTTCCGCTCTGCCTCCTTGGAATAGGCTGTGGGGTATGGCAAGTTTGGCAGAACTGTGGGTCTGGCATCTGTCCCACACTACCTACTTGGGGCTGACCAGGGGCTGCTGCTGATGGGAGGCAGTGTCCAATAAGGGAACAAATAAATATCTTGGTTTGAAAAATATAACTTCTTTGGGACAGCCTCTGCCAAATTTTTCCTTTATATTTATTTGCTATTTAATTTTCTTTGTCATCCTTTCCTGACTTGTGTTCATTTTTACAGCCTGTTCATCATTACTTTATTAATGTCTAAGAATTATTTTTATACTGAGTCACCTTAATCTGGGGAATACTCTACATGCACTTTACCTAGTTTATCATTTGCTTTTCACTTTTGTGAATCTTGTTACACTTAATTATTACCATTTCCTATACTTGAGTTTTTTCATCTACTTTTTCTCTAAATTGCTTTTAAATTATTAGTCATAGATAGGCAGTACAGAAGAACTATTATTTCACCTAACATATTGTGTTTTTATCTGTATTTTTTTCGCTGTCCTTTATGCATATACTTTATTGTGGTGTTATTTTTTGAGGCATTACCTCCAAACAAATGGAATGTCTAAAACCAAACTCTAATAACATGATTTTCTGTTAGAAGTCATCTGTAATTTTGTCAGCAGTTCCATATAAAGCAGGGGATCAGCCAGATGCATAATGTGGAAATAAGAAAACTAGAGAACTGATAAGTAGACTCCTATTGCCCTTTTCTGTGGTTTATTGAAAAACCTTATATCAAATTCATGGCTGAAGCTGTACCACATGCTGTGTCCCTTGTCAGACATTCTTTTCCAAAAAGGATATCTAATAACTTTATGAAAGTGTGTGCAGAAGAATAATCACAGGCCTTTTGGGGCTTCTCCACCAAGACTTTCAGTACTGAGAGTCTCACTTTCAGATGATAAATATGCCCCTGTAACTTGCACTTTGGAGACTTCGCCTGAACTGAGAAGCAGTGAGGATTAGGAGATTGCTTTTTCCCCTGTGCAGTAATGGGATATAAGCACTATCTACAGGCTCCTGAAGCCTAAGTAGCTTGCCAGACATCAGAAATTTCACCTTTAGGATTTACATAGGTGTAGCAATATCTCAATAATCACCATTACTATCAGGCAGAAATACCTCGGATATAGAAATCAATAGGTGTGGACAGCTGAGAGTAGGCCCCAGTAGTGTGATTTAGGGGGGCCTCTCCTTACTCTCTTCAGTTATATAATGTATGAAATTCTGTCACTATATTCCTCTAATATGAAGAATAGTTCAAGGTGTATCAGCTAAAACATTGTATGGGACACCTGAGATTAAAATCCTATGTGGAATGAGAAATGGTCCAGAAAAAGGCAGCAAGAAAAACATCAGGGAGAATCTGTATTTACTTGATAATACTGTGAGGGACCAGGTTGAATAATACAGAATTCCTTAAATAAAACACCTCAGAAATTTTAAATGTTGGAGTGAAGCAAGTCATTTGTCCATCCATCCGTCCATTCATCTATGAGGAATCAGTGGTGAAAAGAGCAACTTTGGATTCAAATTATTTTATTTCATCCTCATTTACTGTGTAACACATGTAATTACAACCAAAAGAGCTAGCATTAACAAATTACTCATTTGAATCACTATCTTATTATTAACTCAGAGGGATGAATCATCCGTGAAGACTCACAAGTGTGTTTTTTTACTGTATCATTTTTCTTAAATCATTTGTATAGTGTCCAAAATGGAAAAACTTTCAGAGATCATTTAGTTCACCTTCTTCATATTACAGAAGAGAAAATTGAGACCCAGAGAAAGGAGATGATTTATACAAAGAATTTTTTTTTTTTTTTGGTCAGGGCTAGATGGAGTAGAGCTCTGGTCCAATTTGATTATGTGTAACTGATCATAATGTTTTCTTATTATTGTTTGAATTTTTGTGGCGTTGGCTGTGATATCTCCTCTTTCATTATTGATTTTATTTATTTGGGTCCTCTCCTTTTTTTTTTTTTTTTTTTTTTTTTTGGCAAATCATCTAGGGGGCTATCAGTTTTGTTAATTCTTTCAAAGAACCAGCTCCTAGTTTCAGTGATTTCTTCTACTATATTTTTTATTTTGATATCATTGATTTCTGCTCTAATCTTTACCATTTCCCTTTTTCTGCTGGTTTTGCTCATTTCAATTACCAGTTTTGAAATCTCAAGTTATGAAACTTTCATGAAACAGCATTAGACTAAATGGAATATATTGAGGCTGTTTATTTGTATATACATTTCTCTGTTTAGAAACTGTAATATATCAAATCTTTAGCTGTGAATTTAGCATACCAAATTATACATCATACCTATTCAAAGAATTTCAGTGTGCCCAAAATATATGATGAATCAAGAAGAACATAAAATAAATATGAGATTGCACATGACCAATTTGATTTTAAGAAGGTAGTAGCAAAAACTTCCCCCCACAATCCCTCTCCAGTAAGTGTGTATTTACCATGCTGCTTCTCACCAAGATGGTAATCAGATTTATATTGGTTACCATATCAAACCAGATAAAGCAACCTCTTCTGACATGATCTTCAGAAAAACCCATGCCCAAGATTTGCTCCTTTCCTTTAATCTCTAGAATTTTCTCAGTATCAACTTTTTATCTTTCTCTCCATCCTGCCCTCCATCCTTTATTTCTTTACTTTCTTTCCCTTTCCTTGTCCATAAGAGTGACATCATTGAAAAGTGATAGCATAACAAGACAGTATTTGTGGAGCCAAACCAAGCACTAGCTGCTCTCAAATCTCCAACTTTTATTATTATACTGGGAACTCCAGTTGGTGGCTGCTGTGGGAATAAAAGAATATTTCTCTTACTAGGTAAAATCATTTTAGACAAATGAATTTATAATGGTTTTGGGGTTAAAATACTGTTATATAAGGTTTATATGTATTACACACTAGTGTGCACACAAACACATGCACATACTCAACCACACACAAATATTTTGGGGAAAATGGCCATATAAATTATCTTTGTAGGTAGTAAACTAAGATTTCTTATTAACAGGAGTTGAATTCTCTAAGGATCACACTTGCTGGGGTCTGTTTATATTCAGTAAATTACTTTCCAGAAGGTAAAAACCAATATTACAGAATTGTATAGCCATTGCATCCACATGTCTAAATTTACAGATTATGAGATCGGATCTGGGGAGTCTCATAGCTCAAGGAGGAACAGAAGAAGTACTAGCATAACAGCCTACGGATTCAGGGCTTTTCCTTTCTACTGTATGCTGGTACTCCATTCTCTACTATCTTATCTTTTTGTTTATTCAGAGGATGGATACCTGATTATCTTTTTGTTTGTTTGCTTCACATTTTTATTTACATTCTAGTTAGTTGACATGAAGTATAATATTGGTTTCAGGAGTAAAATTTAGTGATTCATCACTTACATATGACACCCAGTGCTCATCAAAAGTGCCCTCGTTGGGGCACCTGGGTGGCTCGGTCGGTTAAGCATCCGACTTCGGCTCAGGTCATGATCTCATGGTCTGTGAGTTCGAGCCCCACGTCGGGCTCTGTGCTGACAGCTCAGAGCCTGGAGCCTGTTTCGGATTCTGTGTCTCCCTCTCTCTCTGCCCCTCCCCTGTTCATGCTCTGTCTCTCTCTGTCTCAAAAATAAATAAACGTTAAAAAAAAAAAAATTAAAAAAAAAAAAGTGCCCTCGTTAATACCTATCACTCATTTAACCCATCCCTCCACCCACACCCCTTCCAAGAACCATGTTTATTCTCTATAGTTAAGAGTCTCTTATAGTTTGCCTCCATCTCTTTTTTTCCCTTCCCCTATATTCACCTGTTTTGTTTGTTAAATTCCACACATGAGTGAAAATATATGATATTTGTCTTCTCTGACTGACTTATTCTGCTTAGGATAATACATTATAGCTCCATACATGTTATTGCAAAGGGTAAGATTTCATTCTTTTTCATGGGTGATTAATATCCATCATTCCTTTCTTTCATATATAATATGTGAACATAATTTGTTCTGGAAACATGTTTGTAATCCAAAGCACTGGTATACCAAAGCAAATTTCAAGAACCATTGACTCAGTTGTGATCATGTGACATTCGGTGCCACTTATTACTCATATTCCAAGACATCACTTTTTTATCAAGTTAAAAAATTTATTAGAAATGTTTGCTAATCTTGCGGAACACTCAGACAATAAGTTACTCGCAATCCAAGGTTTTACTGTGTGTGTGTGTGTGTGTGTGTGTGTGTGTGTATGGATATATATATATATATATATATATATATATATCCATACACACACAAAAGCAATTCCTAAAGTTTTCATTATATTTTTTGGAACCTCATAGCAGCCATGTGAGATAGTCAGCACAGGTATGATTTTTATAATCAATGCAAGTATTCTTTCTTTCTTTCTTTCTTTCTTTCTTTCTCTTTCTTTCTTTCAACAGATAGTACAGCTAAAACACAGGGAACACTAAAGCAATTTGGTAGCAAGTGGATGTAAAAGAGCTAGAACCTAAGTCTTCTGACTTGTGATTCAGTATACTTTCTAATATTATTTACATTTCTTAATTAAAGTAAATATTATCCATTATCAGAGTTTTCATGTTCTAACTACATAAATTCATATAGATAACTGCATCAATAGGAATGGCATATAACATGCTACAATTTTAAACTGGGTGTAGGTGACCTATTTAGTAGAAGCTACAATTTTGTCTGGGAGAGCTACCATATGCACATTTCTTTTTATGGGACTAAGAATGCAAAGTAATCTTGAATAATTACTATAAGTTTTCCCATGTAATATTCAACATATAGAGATTTGGATCACTAGAGTGAAGTTGATATTGAAAAATGAAAGGAGAAAAGAGAAAAAAATGAGAGAAAGTTTTAATAACCTATGACATAGCAGAAACTGTCAAGAATGACTTATCAGTTCTGTCCAGGAAGGTCAAGAAGAAAGCAGGTAGAAACCAAAAGTAAACAAAACAAAACAAAAAACAAAATGAAGGAAAGAAAGAAAGAAAGAAAGAAGAAAGAAACCAAAAGTAAACAAGCCCAGAGATCCTCTACTTTCTTTTTAGAATACCCACCTGAGATTCAGCAAGAGCTATCTAGAGATTTTGCTACTTATATGTGTTAGGGGCTTAATTGATTACAAGAAAACGTGCTACTCTTCTTGGGCTTTTAGGGAACCATTTAAAATAAAACATTTATTTGCTGGATACCAGGGAATTGAACTATAAGGTGGGGGTTGGTGCCTAGTATAAAGGGGGAGGTGAGAAGCAGATTTTGAGCTATTATTGTTAGAAAAGCATATGTAAATATGGTACAGATTGTAAGATTTAAAGATGAAAGGATTCACTTAGGGCTCAATAAAAAAGATCAATGACAAGGAAAAGGGAAAACTCACCTCTTATATGCTCTCATAGCATAATGGATTTCCCCTATTACCTCTTCATACTTTATCTTGATTATTTTTATGCCATTCCCAACATATTAAAAAATCTATGAGGTCATGAAACATGTCTGTATTATTCTCTACTTTATCCCTAATGTCTTGTATGGTGCCAGGCATACAGTAAGATTTTAAACATAACTGTTAATAAAAAGAAGGGAGGAAAAAAGGAGACAGGAGACAGGGCTGGAAAAGGGGAGATGGAGGGAGAGACCTAGAAAAGAAACAAGTTCACCAGAGACTTGTATTGTTATACTTAATTGCACTTATTCAATTTATATGCTTTAATTTTTATTCTTCCTGATTGGAATGTAGTCCAAATAACCTTAAAATATTATGTCATGTGCACTTTTCTGCATGCATATTATGATTCAGTGAGGAGTAAAACTGTGCCTTTGAGAAAATCCTATAAAATATATTCAAAATACAAGCTTGTAGTAGACACTAGCTTTTGAATGAATGTTCCTTGCTGTAATTTTAAACTTCAAGTTATTTTTCCATAATAATATTTTAATACCTGCTCTAAGAATATGCCAGGCTCCTATTAACATTCCCTTCTATAATCAAAAATAGGCTCAACATTCCAAAATGTGAAGCAAGTTCTGCTCTTCTCTCTGCCAGTGTTTAGGGAGAACTTTCTAGGGCCTTTCACTTTTTTCCCCCTCATTTGCTTCACATGCCCTGAGACCTAAATGGAAATCATGTATTTATATATGTCTCTTTGTCTCTGTTTATAGTTCTGTTGGTGAGATTGTTTTCACTTATCAGATAAATCACAAATTTTACTTTGGAATTGAGAAGCTACTTGTTTACATAAAATATGAGGTCAAAGCCAAACTTTGAGGTAAGTAGCTAGTGCTTTGAAATTATAGCAACACCCAGCAGAACTAAGATGTCAAGACATATTGGTTTACCAGTTCTTCAGTCCACCAAAAACATTGACTTGACTTCTAGGGCGCTAAGCTGAAGAATACTGAAAGTGATTCTTTTTCCTCCTTCTGTGATACTGAAATTAAAATGTGCTCATTTCTAGAAACCACTTCATATAACATATGCTAAGTTATCATGCCAAATTCCAAAATTTAGTAACTCAGATTCTTTCACTAGTCCTTATTAAAACTTGTTATTTCTTTAAAGTCAACTCTCAGTGCCTTCTTTTGATGTAAAAATAATTATTAAGCCTTTTAAAATCACGTCTTTTAAAATATATTAAACATCTAGGGGCACCTGGGTGGCTCAGTCAGGTAAATATCTGACTTTGGCTCAGGTCATGATCTCACCATTCGTGAGTTCAAGCCCCACATTGGGCTTTGTGCTGACAGCTCAGAGCCTGGAGCTTGCTTTGGATTCTGTGTCTCCCTTTCTCTCTGCCCCTCCGTTGCTCATGCTCTGTCTGTCTCTGTATCTCAAAAATAAATAAACATTGAAAAAAATTCAAAATATTAAACATCAGATCATAATGGGAAGATGGCGGCTTAGGAGGACGCTAGGCTCACCGTGCATCCTGCTGATCACTTAGATTCCACCTACACCTGCCTAACTAACCCAGAAAACCACCATAAGACTAGCAGAATGGAGTCTCCGGAGCCAAGCGCAGATGAGAGGCCCACGGAAGAGGGTAGGAAGGGCGGAGAGGCGGTGCGCACTGCCCGGACTGGCAGGAGGGAGCCAGGACACAGGGGCGGCCCGCTGGCCAAGCAGAGCCCAGAGTCTGGCTTGCAAAAGCGGAGGGGCTGGATGGAGTGTGTTCCGACAGCAAGCAGGACTTAGCATCTGGGAGGCCATAAGTTAATAGCTCTGCTCAGAAAGCGGGAAGGCTGGAGGACAAAGGGAGGGAGATTTGCTGAGCCCTGGGATGACAAAGCTCAGTTTGTTGGGGAACAAAGGTGCTCACCAGCGCCATCTCCCTCACCCATCCCCCAGCCAAAATCCCAAAGAGAACCAGTTCCTGCCAGGGAACTTGCTTGCTCCGCGCAAACACCCAACGCTGTGCTTCTGCAGAGCCACCCCTCCAGCAACGGGTCTGACTCCCTTCCGCTGCCACAGGGCGCCTCCTGAAGTGGATCACCTAAGGAGAAGTGAGCTAAGCCTGCCTCTCCTGTCCCCGTGCACATTGCCTACCCACCCCAGCCAGATCCCCAGCACCACAAGCCCGGCAGTGTGCAAGTAGCCCAGATGGGCCACGCCACCCCACAGTGAATCCCGCCCCTAGGAGAGGGGAAGTGAAGGCACGCACCAGTCTGACTGCAGCCCCAGCGGTGGGCTGGGGGCAGATAGCGAGTCTGACTGCCACTCCGTCTACCAACTCCAGTTATACACCACAGCACAGGGGAAGTGTCCTGCAGGTCCGCACCACTCCAGGGACTATCCAAAATGACCAAAGGGAAGAATTCCCCTCAAAAGAATCTCCAGGAAATAACAACAGCCAATAAACTGATCAAAAAGGATTTAAACAATATAACAGAAAGTGAATTTAGAATAATAGTCATAAAATTAATCGCTGGGCTTGAAAACAGTATAGAGGACAGCAGAGAATCTCTTGCTACAGAGATCAAGGGACTAAGGAACAGTCAGGAGGAGCTGAAAAACGCTTTAAACGAAATGCAAAACAAAATGGAAACGACGACGGCTCAGATTGAAGAGGCAGAGGAGAGAATAGGTGAACTAGAAGATAGAGTTATGGAAAAAGAAGAAGCTGAGAAAAAGAGAGAAAAAAATCCAGGAGTATGAGGGGAAAATTAGAGAACTAAGTGATACACTAAAAAGAAATAATACATGCATAATTGGTATGCCAGAGGAGGAAGAGAGAGGGAAAGGTGCTGAAGGGGTACTTGAAGAAATTATAGCTGAGAACTTCCCTGAACTGGGGAAGGAAAAAGGCATTGAAATCCAAGAGGCACAGAGAACTCCCTTCAGACGTAACTTGAATCGATCTTCTACACAACGTATCATAGTGAAATTGGCAAAATACAAGGATAAAGAGAAAATTCTGAAAGCAGCAAGGGATAAACGTGCCCTCACATATAAAGGGAGACCTATAAGACTCGTGACTGATCTCTCTTTTGAAACTTGGCAGGCCAGAAACGATTGGCACGAGATCTTCAATGTGTTGAACAGAAAAAACCATGCAGCCGAGAATCCTTTACCCAGCAAGTTTGTCATTTAGAATAGAAGGAGAGATAAAGGTCTTCCCAAACAAACAAAAACTGAAGGAATTTGTCACCACTAAACCAGCCCTACAAGAGATCCTAAGGGGGATCCTGTGAGACAAAGTACCAAGACATCGCTACAAGCATAAAACATACAGACATCACAATGACTCTAAACCCGTATCTTTCTATAATAACACTGAATGTAAATGGATTAAATGTGCCAACCAAAAGACATAGGGTATCAGAATGGATAAAAAAAACAAGACCCATCTATTTGCTGTCTACAAGACACTCATTTTAGATCTGAGGACACCTTTAGATTGAGAGTGAGGGGATGGAGAACTATTTATCATGCTACTGGAAGCCAAAAGAAAGCTGGAGTAGCCATACTTACATAAGACAAACTAGACTTTAAATTGAAGGCTGTAACAAGAGATGAAGAAGGGCATTATATAATAATTACAGGGTCTATCCATCAAGAAGAGCTAACCATTATAAATGTCTATACGCCGAATATCGGAGCCCCCAAATATATAAAACAATTACTCACAAACATAAGCGACCTTATTGATAAGAATGTGGTAATTGCAAGGGACTTTAACACTCCACTTACAGAAATGGATAGATCATCTACACACACAGTCAATAAAGAAACAAGGGCCCTGAATGACACATTGGATCAGATGGACTTGACAGATATATTTAGAACTCTGCATCCCAAAGCAACAGAATATACTTTCTTCTCGAGTGCACATGGAACATTCTCCAAGATAGATCATATACTGGGTCACAAAACAGCCCTTCATAAGTTTACAAGAATTGAAATTATACCATGCATACTTTCAGACCACAATGCTATGAAGCTTGAAATCAACCACAGGAAAAAGTCTGGAAAACCTCCAAAAGCATGGAGGTTAAAGAACACCCTACTAACGAATGAGTGGGTCAACCAGGCAATTAGGGAAGAAATTAAAAAATATATGGAAACAAACGAAAATGAAAATACAACAATCCAAACGCTTTGGGATGCAGCGAAGGCAGTCCTGAGAGGAAAATACATTGCAATCCAGGCCTATCTCAAGAAACAAGAAAAATCCCAAATACAAAATCTAACAGCACACCTAAAGGAAATAGAAGCAGAACAGCAAAGGCAGCCTAAACCCAGCAGAAGAAGAGAAATAATAAAGATCAGAGCAAAAAATAAACAATATAGAATGTAAAAAAAACCGTAGAGTAGATCAACGAAACCAAGAGTTGGTTTTTTGAAAAAATAAACAAAATTGACAAACCTCTAGCCAGGCTTCTCAAAAAGAAAAGGGAGATGACCCAAATAGATAAAATCATGAATGAAAATGGGATTATTACAACCAATCCATCAGAGATACAATTATCAGGGAATACTATGAAAAATTATATGCCAACAAATTGGACAACCTGGAAGAAATGGACAAATTCCTAAACACCCACACGCTTCCAAAACTCAATCAGGAGGAAATAGAAAGCTTGAACAGACCCATAACCAGCGAAGAAATTGAATTGGTTATCAAAAATCTCCCAACAAATAAGAGTCCAGGACCACATGGCTTCCCAGGGGAGTTCTACCAGATGTTTAAAGCAGAGATAATACCTATCCTTCTCAAGCTATTCCAAGAAATAGAAAGGGAAGGAAAACTTCCAGACTCATTCTATGAAGCCAGTATTACTTTGATTCCTAAACCAGACAGAGACCCAGTAAAAAAAGAGAACTACAGGACAATATCCCTGATGAATATGGATGCAAAAATTCTCAATAAGATACTAGCAAATCGAATTCAACAGCATATACAAAGAATTCTTCACCATGATCAAGTGGGATTCATTCCTGGGATGCAGGGCTGGTTCAACATTTGCAAATAAATCAACGTGATACATCACATTAATAAAAGAAAAGAGAAGACCATATGATCCTGTCAATCGATGCAGAAAAGGCCTTTGACAAAATCCAGCACCCTTTCTTAATAAAGCCCTTGAGAAAGTCGGGATAGAAGGAACATACTGAAAGATCATAAAAGCTATTTATGAAAAGCCCACAGCTAACATCATCTTCAATGGGGAAAAACTGAGAGCTTTTTCCCTGAGATCAGGAACACGACAGGGATGCCCACTCTCAACGCTGTTGTTTAACATAGTGTTGGAAGTTCTAGCATCAGAAATCATACAACAAAAGGAAATCAAAGGCATCAAAATTGGCAAAGATGAAGTCAAGCTTTCGCTTTTTGCAGATGACATGATATTATACATGGAAAATCCGATAGACTCCACCAAAAGTCTGCTAGAACTGATACATGAATTCAGCAAAGTTGCAGGATACAAAATCAATGTATAGAAATCAGTTGCATTCTTATACACTAATAATGAAGCAACAGAAAGACAAATAAAGAAACTGATCCCATTCACAATTGCACCAAGAAGCATAAAATACCTAGGAATAAATCTAACCAAAGATGTAAAAGATCTGTATGCTGAAAACTATAGAAAGCTTATGCAGGTAATTGAAGAAGATATAAAGAAATGGAAAGACATTCCGTGCTCATGGATTGGAAGATTAAATATTGTCAAAATGTCAACACTACCCAAAGCTATCTACACATTCAATGCAATCCCAATCAATATTACACGAGCCTTCTTCTCGAAGCTAGAACAAGCCATCCTAAAATTCATATGGAACCACAAAAGGCCCCGAATAGCCAAAGTAATTTTGAAGAAGAAGACCAAAGCAGGAGGCACCACAATCCTAGACTTTAGCCTCTACTACAAAGCTGTCATCATCAAGACAGCATGGTATTGGCACAAAAACAGATACATAGACGAAAGGAATAGAATAGAAACCCCAGAACTAGACCCACAAACGTATGGCCAACTTATCTTTGACAAAGCAGGAAAGAACATCCAATGGAAAAAAGACAGTCTCTTTAACAAATGGTGCTGGGAGAACTGGACAGCAACATGCAGAAGGTTGAAACTAGACCACTTTCTCACACCATTCACAAAAATAAACTCAAAATGGAGAAAGGACCTGAATGTGAGACAGGAAACCATCAAAACCCTAGAGGAGAAAGCAGGAAACGACCTCTCTGACCTCAGCCGTAGCAATCTCTTACTCGGCACATCCCCAAAGGCAAGGGAATTAAAAGCAAAAGTGAATTACTGGGACCTTATGAAGATAAAAAGCTTCTGCACAGCAAAGGAAACAACCAACAAAACTAAAAGGCAACCAACGGAATGGGAAAAGATATTTGCAAATGGCATATCGGACAAAGGGCTAGTATCCAAAATCTATAAAGAGCTCACCAAACTCCACACCCGAAAAACAAATAACCCAGTGAAGAATTGGGCAGAAAACATGAATAGACAGTTCTCTAAAGAAGACATCCGGATGGCCAACAGGCACATGAAAAGATGCTCAACGTCGCTCCTCATCAGGGAAATACAAATCAAAACCACACTCAGATATCACCTCACGCCAGTCAGAGTGGCCAAAATGAACAAATCAGGAGACTATAGATGCTGGAGAGGATGTGGAGAAACGGGAACCCTCTTGCACTGTTGGTGGGAATGCAAATTGGTGTAGCCACTCTGGAAAGCAGTGTGGAGGTTCCTCAAAAAATTAAAAATAGACCTACCCTATGACCCAGCAATAGCACTGCTAGGAATTTACCCAAGGGATACAGGAGTACTGATGCACAGGGGCACTTGTACCCCAATGTTTATAGCAGCACTCTCAACAATAGCCAAATTATGGAAAGAGCCGAAATGTCCATCAACTGATGAATGGATAAAGAAATTGTGGTTTATATACACAATGGAGTACTACATGGCAATGAGAAAGAACGAAATATGGCCCTTTGTAGCAACGTGGATGGAACTGGAGAGTGTGATGCTAAGTGAAATAAGCCATACAGAGAAAGACAGATACCATATGTTTTCACTCTTATGTGGAGCCTGAGAAACTCAACAGAAACCCATGGAGGAGGGGAAGGAAAAAAAAAAAAGAGGTTAGAGTGGGAGAGAGCCAAAGCGTAAGAGACTGTAAAAACTGAGAATAAACTGTGGTTTGATGGGGGTGGGAGGGAGGGGAGGGTGGGTGATGGGTATTGAGGAGGGCACCTTTTGGGATGAGCACTGGGTGTTGTATGGAAACCAATTTGACAATAAATTTCATATATTGAAAAAATAAATAAATAAATAAATAAATAAATAAATAAATAAATAAAATATTAAACATCTAACCAAAGGCATGAAGTAGTCAGAAACAGAACCATATTTTATATTAAAGAGGTTCCAAACTCAAATACTCTAGTCAGACTACTGTAATAGCTCTCTTGTCTTTACAGCTTTAGGAAATATTCCTGATGACTTTCTATTTTGATATTCCAAGGACTAAATTATTATCATTTACTCTATAAACATAGCAGGTGAGAATGTTATTTTTAGCAGTATCTCAGTAATTATTTGGAAATAAAAATATAATAAAAAGTTGTAAAAAACCAATATTGGTAGAAACCAATTATAGAAGAAGAAAAACAATATTGTGTAATTGTGAAGTTATGTTAAGACATTTTAGCAAAATTCACTGGATATTTTGTATATTTTATAGAGGACCTGTGATATTCTGGAAAGATTAAGTAAGAGATCATTTTGCAAAGTAAATGATGGATTAGCTAAATTCCCAAAGAAAGAACAGTTTAAAAGCACATGTTATATTTAAGGCCAGAAAAGATTTTGTCTGTACAATCTTTTATTTGGAAATCAGTGTGAAGATTTCTTAGTAATGGCTTTAACTGCTAAGGACATATGTACACTGACCTAAAATGGAAATGCATAAATCTTTTTGCTCAAGGTATTTTTAAAAGTGTCAGTAACATGTATTTATTTATAATTAATTTCCAAACTGTGAAAAAGCTTTGTAGCTAAAGTATTATATAAATTCATATAGAGCACGTTGCTATTAAAAGGCAAAATTAAATATCTTTTAAAAAAAGTGGATTTAGAAGTATAGTAAAGATACTCAAAGGACACTGAGAGTACTGCTTAGTAAAATGTTTCAGTTTAAAATAATTATTCTATAGCAGCATTATCAACAATAGCTAAATTAAAAGAGTCCATATGTCCATTGACTGATGAATGGATGAAGAAGTGGTGTATATATACAATGGAATGTTGTTCAGCAATCACAAAGAATGATTATGCCATTTACAATGACGTGGATGGAGCTACAGTGTATCATGCTAAGGTGAATAAATCACTCAGAGAAAGACAAATACCATGTGATTTCACTCATATGTGGAATTTAAGAAACAAAACAAATTATCATAGGGGAAAATAGAGAGAGTCAAACCAAGAAACCGACTCAACTTTAGAGAACAAACTGATGGTTACCAAAGGGGAGGTAGGTAGGGGGATAGGTTAAATAGGTGATGGAGATTAAGGAGGGTACTTGTGATTAGCACAATAAAGGGTGTTGTAGGTAAGTGTTGAATCACTATATTGATTCAACAAATTGAAACCAATATTGAAACCAATATTACACAGTATGTTAACTAAGTGGAATATAAATAAAAACTTTAAAAAAAATGTTCTAGTTAAGACAAAAATGTAGCATCAGGATCTCAGCAAAAGTATAAAGATGGACTTACTTTCCGAATTTTATGTATCCTCTCTTCTATTGCCAACCTTCTGTATGTGCATGCTGCCCTGAGGTTCTTCTATAAGAGAGAAATGCCACTAATGTGATATTGATTTAATGGATTAACTCTCCAGGGGCATTTAATTTTAAAAGCCACCATAGGAAGGGCCATATTTAACCCAAAGTAGGGCTGGAAAATATGATCAAGTTGGGCTGGAAAATATGCTCAAGTTGAATATATATTCCTGTCAGTGAAAACTTTACTGTAATTTCTTGTTTGGTGCTTTTAAAGTACAGGAATTATAATTTTGCTTTCATTTTAGTTTCTCAGAGCCCCACACTGTGAGTATCACACTAACATGAGGGTTACATATCACTAATTTAGAGCTATCACTTCTGCATGATGTTCTTTGGAATATGTTTTACATTAACTGGACTGTGAGCTTCTTGAGAGTTGAGACTCTGCCTTAATCATCTTAGAATTAGTAGTATGTGGCACAGCCTGGAAAATAAAAAACAATAAATGCTTGTGGAATTAATAAATGCATAAACAAGCAGAGACTTGTGTATGTACTATGTAGATCCTCAACATGATCTCACACACTACAGTTTAATGGAATGTAAATCATAAAAATACCTAACATATATTATTAATACTATATATTAAATATCAAGGCCATTACAATTAATTCTGTGTGTGTGCAATTTGCATATGTATACCTCACCCTGTGAAATAATAAGAAATACATATATTTTGGTCTCTGTCCCTGGTTCCTGGCACAGAACTCCTAAAACCCTTATGATTTTCTAAGTGATAAGGACAGTAGGAGCATTTTTGTTCTATATTTGGCCTCTGACTCTGGTTCCTGACACAGAGCTAACTTCCTAGGAATTTCCTGGGTGATAGGAGCTTTCTTTTGTTCTAATGAAGTGATTCATGGTGGGCTCCTGGACTGGATCTTTCCACCAGAAAGACCAAGCCACGATTCTAAGCAGATAATGTCAGAACTAAATTGAATTGTACGCTGAGCTGGTATCAGAGAATTGGTCTGTGTAGAAATAAACCAAGAAACTTGCTGTCAAAAATATTGTTAGGGTGGTAGTAGTACAAAAATAAAGGAAAATAGGAATTTTTCCTAGACATCCCCCACTGGTGAATAAGTTCTTTCAGAACAGAGAGCATGTCATGTTCGTCTTTGTAATTCACAAGCATAGGGCCTGGCACAGAGTAGGTATCCAGTTCACTTTTCCTGAATAAATGATTGATGGACCATATAGATAAATTTTAAAAAACTAAGATATAATTTGTCTTTAATTCATGAAGATTTATTATTCTATTCCAAATTACATTTTTCTCCATAACCTTGAAAAGCTTGATACTACTGTTAAGGACTATTAGTTGATTTGAAAATATATATTCAAATGATAATAATCAATACTGTTGTGTCAACCATAGATGCCAAAGATAGAGAACAAGACAGAGATGGTATTTATCCCCCTCTAAAATATTTTATTTCATTTAGTTTAATATTTTCATCAATTATTGAGATATAATAAAATTACATGGGGTTGATGATATCTTAAAAATGCAAAATGCAAAGTGAAATGTACACCTAGGAAGCAAAAACGGCTAGCAGGTATCCTATTATCTAATAAACAAAATATAAAGTAATAATGCAATTCCATGTGATAAAAAATGATGTGACGCTGGTATGCATTAACAGAAGCTAGAAATATTCTTTCTATGTTAATGTCTGCCTATCTATATATTTATTTACCTATAACTTCCAATAATTTCCAACAATCTTGTGACTTACATTCTATTATTACTCTCATTTTATTGGTGAGCAAACTAAGATTAACCATGTTAAACAACTTGCTCAAGTCATACAGCTATACAGTTCAGTTTTTGCTAGATCACGATGCCTCTCGAATAGTCTGTGAGCCTACCCAATGTTCTCCTGTACAAAACCTACTCATTGCCTAAATCTCTCTGCTTTAGTTCCTGCTGTTTCTCCTGCCTGGCATGACATCTCTGGTCCATCTCCATGTGTCCAAGTTGTATCTGTTTTTCAAAGATGAGTCCAAGCTTCTTTTAACCTTGAAAAATTTCCAATAATTCCACTATGTCCCTCTAAATATGGATACCCAAGATTCCTGTCCCCTGGTTATTCAATCAAACATTGGATAAATTTCTGATTTTGCAGATGTAGTTAAAATACCAAGTCAGTTAATTTTAAGATATGGAGATTAACCGCATGCGCCTGACCCAATCAGGTAAACCCTTTAAAAGCAGAGAGTTTTGGGGGCACCTGGGTGGTTCAGTTGGTTGGGCGACTGCCTTCACCTCAGGTCATGATCTCATGGTCTATGGGTTCAAGACCCGCATTTGGCTCTGTGCTGACAGCTCAGAGCCTGGAGCGGGCTTCAGATTCTGTGTCTCCCTCTCTCTCTTCTATTCCCCCCACCCCCCGCCGCCTTGTGTTCTATCAAAAATAAAGTTTCACGTGGTGGATGCTGTGGATGTTATTGTGCGTGTTGCCAAGGCAACCATATGTACTATGTTCAAAAAAGTTGACTTGTTTTTCCTGTCCTGAGAAGAAAAAAAAATATTGCTTAAAAATCTATTTAGAGGGGCATCTGGGTGGCTCAGTCAGTTAAGCTTCCAACTTCAGCTCCAGTCATGATCACATGGTTCATGAGTTCAAGCCCCGCTTCAGGTTATGTGCTGACAGCTGAGAGTCTGGAGCCTGCTTTGAATTGTGTATCTCCCTCTCTCTCTGTCCTCCCCTGCTCACTCTCTCTCTGTCTCTCTCCGTCTCAAAAATAAACATTTTAAAAATTAAAAAAAAAACTATTTAGAAAGGAACAACCTGGAATTTTTGAAAAGCTGGAATTTCATTCCATCTTATCAAAAGTCATTCCCTCCAAAATGTCAAACCCAAAAGCACCAGATTTTTAATCAGTCCATTTATTTATTTTTCAAGGATTGCTTTTTGGTTGTTTTTTGATGGCTTTAGGACTCTAGTTTTATTCCTTTACCTCATCTCCCACATTGGAGTAAATACCACATTCATACACATACTCATCTGAAGATACAACAAGCATTTCCATATATGGCATTGTTGTTACACAGTAATATTCTAAGAATGAACTTTTTATATTCTAGGGACTATATTTACTACTTTCAATCAGACAAATAAGGCACTGTTTGAAACTTTGGGCATTCTAACATATTGTCATAGTCCTTTTGAGTCATTGACAAATAATGTGCTTTATTCCCATTATCAAACACTTAAGCAAAGAATGTATTGGAGAAAAGGCAACAAGCTTTGTATAAGGAGAAATCGGGTGTGACTGACCTATTATGGTTCTTTCAGGGGGAAAATATGCATGCAGATAAAGGGAGTCCAGTAATTATGATCTATTTAGATACCCCCCAAAAAACCTTAGACAAGATTCCACATCTTCAAAGACTGTTGAGGAACAAAGTGACACAAACAACAACAAAAAAAAAGGCATACCACTACAGAAAATCATCAAATCACTAAAAGAGCAAGAGAAGAAAAAAGAACAAAAGAATTACAAAACAGCCAGAAGACAATGAAAAAAATGGCAATAAGCCCATAAACAAATGAACAAAAAACAACAACAATCTTCATTACACAATAGAGAATTGGGTTTGATTTAGGAAGCAAATGGGCATTTTTTTTTTTTTTAATTTTTTTTTCTTTTTTTTTTTTTTTTTTTAATATATGAAATTTACTGTCAAATTGATTTCCATACAACACCCAGTGCTCATCCCAAAAGGTGCCCTGCTCAATACCCATCACCCACCCTGCCCTCCCTCCCACCCCCCATCAACCCTCAGTTTGTTCTCAGTTTTTAACAGTCTCTAATGCTTTGGCTCTCTCCCACTCTAACCTCTTTTTTTTTTTTTTCCTTCCCCTCCCCCATGGGTTTCTGTTATGTTTCTCAGGATCCACATAAGAGTGAAACCATATGGTATCTGTCTTTCTCTGTATGGCTTATTTCACTTAGCATCACACTCTCCAGTTCCATCCATGTTGCTACAAAAGGCCATATTTCATTTTTTCTCATTGCCACGTAGTATTCCATTGTGTATATAAACCACAATTTCTTTATCCATTCATCAGTTGATGGACATTTAGGCTCTTTCCATAATTTGGCTATTGTTGAGAGTGCCGCTATAAACATTGGGGTACAGGTGCCCCTATGCATCAGTACTCCTGTATCCCTTGGATAAATTCCTAGCAGTGCTATTGCTGGGTCATAGGGTAGGTCTATTTTTAATTTTCTGAGGAACCTCCACACTGCTTTCCAGAGCGGCTGCACCAATTTGCATTCCCACCAACAGTGCAAGAGGGTTCCTGTTTCTCCACATCCTCTCCAGCATCTATAGTCTCCTGATTTCTTCATTTTGGCCACTCTGACTGGCGTGAGGTGGTATCTGAGTGTGGTTTTGATTTGTATTTCCCTGATAAGGAGCGACGTTGAACATCTTTTCATGTGCCTGTTGGCCATCCGGATGTCTTCTTTAGAGAAGTGTCTATTCATGTTTTCTGCCCATTTCTTCACTGGGTTATTTGTTTTTCGGGTGTGGAGTTTGATGAGCTCTTTATAGATTTTGGATACTAGCCCTTTGTCCGATGTGTCATTTGCAAATATCTTTTCCCATTCCGTTGGTTGCCTTTTAGTTTTGTTGGTTGTTTCCTTTGCTGTGCAGAAGCTTTTTATCTTCATAAGGTCCCAGTAATTCACTTTTGCTTTTAATTCCCTTGCCTTTGGGGATGTGCCGAGTAAGAGATTGCTACGGCTGAGGTCAGAGAGGTCTTTTCCTGCTTTCTCCTCTAAGGTTTTGATGGTTTCCTGTCTCACATTCAGGTCCTTTATCCATTTTGAGTTTATTTTTGTGAATGGTGTGAGAAAGTGGTCTAGTTTCAACCTTCTGCATGTTGCTGTCCAGTTCTCCCAGCACCATTTGTTAAAGAGACTGTCTTTTTTCCATTGGATGTTCTTTCCTGCTTTGTCAAAGATGAGTTGGCCATACGTTTGTGGGTCTAGTTCTGGGGTTTCTATTCTATTCCATTGGTCTATGTGTCTGTTTTTGTGCCAATACCATGCTGTCTTGATGATGACAGCTTTGTAGTAGAGGCTAAAGTCTGGGATTGTGATGCCTCCTGCTTTGGTCTTCTTCTTCAAAATTACTTTGGCTATTCGGGGCCTTTTGTGGTTCCATATGAATTTTAGGATTGCTTGTTCTAGTTTCGAGAAGAATGCTGGTGCAATTTTGATTGGGATTGCATTGAATGTGTAGATAGCTTTGGGTAGTATTGACATTTTGACAATATTTATTCTTCCAATCCATGAGCAGGGAATGTCTTTCCATTTCTTTATATCTTCTTCAATTACCTGCATAAGCTTTCTATAGTTTTCAGCATACAGATCTTTTACATCTTTGGTTAGATTTATTCCTAGGTATTTTATGCTTCTTGGTGCAATTGTGAATGGGATCAGTTTCTTTATTTGTCTTTCTGTTGCTTCATTGTTAGTGTATAAGAATGCAACTGATTTCTGCACATTGATTTTGTATCCTGCAACTTTGCTGAATTCATGTATCAGTTCTAGCAGACTTTTGGTGGAGTCTATCGGATTTTCCATGTATAATATCATGTCATCTGCAAAAAGCGAAAGCTTGACTTCCTCTTTGCCAATTTTGATGCCTTTGATTTCCTTTTGTTGTCTGATTGCTGATGCTAGAGCTTCCACCACTATATTAAACAGCAGCGGTGACAGTGGGCATCCCTGTCGTGTTCCTGATCTCAGGGAAAAAGCTCTCAGTTTTTCCCCGTTGAGGATGATGTTAGCTGTGGGCTTTTCATAAATGGCCTTTATGATCTTTAAGTATGTTCCTTCTATCCCGACTTTCTCAAGGGTTTTTATTAAGAAAGGGTGCTGGATTTTGTCAAAGGCCTTTTCTGCATCGATTGACAGGATCATATGGTTCTTCTCTTTTTTTTTGTTAATGTGATGTATCACGTTGATCGCTTTGCGAATGTTGAACCAGCCCTGCATCCCAGGAATGAATCCCACTTGATCATGGTGAATAATTCTTTTTATATGCTGTTGAATTCGATTTGCTAGTATCTTATTAAGAATTTTTGCATCCATATTCATCAGGGATATTGGCCTGTAGTTCTCTTTTTTTACTGGGTCTCTGTCTGGTTTAGGAATCAAAGTAATACTGGCTTCATAGAATGAGTCTGGAAGTTTTCCTTCCCTTTCTATTTCTTGGAATAGCTTGAGAAGGATAGGTATTATCTCTGCTTTAAATGTCTGGTAGAACTCCCCTGGGAAGCCATCTGGTCCTGGACTCTTATTTGTTGGGAGATTTTTGATAACCGATTCAATTTCTTTGCTGGTTATGGGTCTGTTCAAGCTTTCTATTTCCTCCTGATTGAGTTTTGGAAGAGTGTGGGTGTTTAGAAATTTGTCCATTTCTTCCAGGTTGTCCAATTTGCTGGCATATAATTTTTCATAGTATTCCCTGATAATTGTTTGTATCTCTGAGGGATTGGTTGTAATCATTCCATTTTCATTCATGATTTTATCTATTTGGGTCATCTCCCTTTTCTTTTTGAGAAGCCTGGCTAGAGGTTTGTCAATTTTGTTTATTTTTTCAAAAAACCAACTCTTGGTTTCGTTGATCTGCTCTACAGTTTTTTTAGATTCTATATTGTTTATTTCTGCTCTGATCTTTATGATTTCTCTTCTTCTGCTGGGTTTAGGCTGCCTTTGCTGTTCTGCTTCTATTTCCTTTAGGTGTGCTGTTAGATTTTGTATTTGGGATTTTTCTTGTTTCTTGAGATAGGCCTGGATTGCAATGTATTTTCCTCTCAGGACTGCCTTCGCTGCGTCCCAAAGCGTTTGGATTGTTGTATTTTCATTTTCGTTTGTTTCCATATATGTTTTAATTTCTTCTCTAATTGCCTGGTTGACCCACTCATTCGTTAGTAGGGTGTTCTTTAACCTCCATGCTTTTGGAGGTTTTCCAGACTTTTTCCTGTGGTTGATTTCAAGCTTCATAGCATTGTGGTCTGAAAGTATGCATGGTATAATTTCAATTCTTGTAAACTTATGAAGGGCTGTTTTGTGACCCAGTATATGATCTATCTTGGAGAATGTTCCATGTGCACTCGAGAAGAAAGTATATTCTGTTGCTTTGGGATGCAGAGTTCTAAATATATCTGTCAAGTCCATCTGATCCAATGTATCATTCAGGGCCCTTGTTTCTTTATTGACTGTGTGTCTAGATGATCTATCCACTTCTGTAAGTGGGGTGTTAAAGTCCCCTGCAATGACCACATTCTTATCAATAAGGTTGCTTATGTTTATGAGTAATTGTTTTATATATCTGGGGGCTCGGGTATTTGGCGCATAGACATTTATAATAGTTAGCTCTTCCTGGTGGATAGACCCTGTGATTATTATATAATGCCCTTCTTCATCTCTTGTTACAGCCTTTAATTTAAAGTCTAGTTTGTCTGATATAAGTATGGCTACTCCAGCTTTCTTTTGGCTTCCAGGAGCATGATAGATAGTTCTCCATCCCCTCACTCTCAATCTAAAGGTGTCCTCAGATCTCAAATGAGTCTCTTGTAGACAGCAAATAGATGGGTCTTGTTTTTTTTATCCATTCTGATACCCTATGTCTTTTAGTTGGCGCATTTAATCCATTTACATTCAGTGTTATTATAGAAAGATATGGGTTTAGAGTCATTGTGATGTCTGTATGTTTTATGCTTGTAGTGATGTCTCTGGTACTTTGTCTCACAGGATCCCCCTTAGGATCTCTTGTAGGGCTGGTTTCGCGGTGACAAATTCCTTCAGTTTTTGTTTGTTTGGGAAGACCTTTATCTCTCCTTCTATTCTAAATGACAGACTTGCTGGATAAAGGATTCTCGGCTGCATATTTTTTCTGTTTAGCACACTGTAGATATCGTGCCAAGCCTTTCTGGCCTGCCAAGTTTCAAAGGAGAGATCAGTCACGAGTCTTATAGGTCTCCCTTTATATGTGAGGGCACGTTTATCCCTTGCTGCTTTCAGAATTTTCTCTTTATCCTTGTATTTTGCCAGTTTCACTATGATATGTTGTGCAGAAGATCGATTCAAGTTATGTCTGAAGGGAGTTCTCTGTGCCTCTTGGATTTCAATGCCTTTTTCCTTCCCCAGTTCAGGGAAGTTCTCAGCTACAATTTGTTCAAGTACCCCTTCAGCACCCTTCCCTCTCTCTTCCTCCTCTGGGATACCAATTATGCGTATATTATTTTTTTTTAGTGTATCACTTAGTTCTCTAATTTTCCCCTCATACTCCTGGATTTTTTTATCTCTCTTTCTTTCAGCTTCCTCTTTCTCCATAACTTTATCTTCTAGTTCACCTATTCTCTCCTCTGCCTCTTCAAGCCGAGCCATCGTGGATTCCATTTTGTTTTGCAATTCGTTTAAAGCGTTTTTCAACTCCTCGTGACTGTTCCTTAGTCCCTCGATCTTTGTGGCAAGAGATTCTCTGCTGTCCTGTATACTGTTTTCAAGCCCAGCGATTAATTTTATGACTATTATTCTAAATTCACTTTCTGTTATATTATTTAAATCCTTTGTGATCAGTTCATTAGCTGTTGTTATTTCCTGGAGATTCTTCTGAGGGGAATTCTTCCGTTTGGTCATTTTGGAGAGTCCCTGGCGTGGTGAGGACCGGCAGTGCACTTCCCCTGTGCTGTGGTGTATAACTGGAGTTAGTGGGCGGGGCCGCAGTCCGACCCGATGTCTGCCCCCAGCCCACTGCTGGGGCCACAGTCAGACTGGTGTGTGCCTTCTCTTCCCCTCTCCTAGGGGCGGGATTCACTGTGGGGTGGCGTGTCCCGTCTGGGCTACTTGCACACTGCCAGGCTTGTGTTGCTGGGGATCTGGCGTATTAGCTGGGGTGGGTAGGCAAGGTGCATGGGGGCTGGAGGGGCAGGCTTAGCTCGCTTCTCCTTAGGTGATCCACTTCAGGAGGAGCCCTGTGGCAGCGGGAGGGAGTCAGATTCGCTGCCGGAGGTTTGGCTCCGCAGAAGCACAGAGTTGGGTGTTTGCGCGGAGCGAGCAAGTTCCCTAGCAGGAACTGGTTCCCTTTGGGATTTTGGCTGGGGGATGGGCGGGGGAGATGGCGCTGGCGCCTTTGTTCCCCGCCAAGCTGAGCTCTGCCGTCCGAGGGCTCAGCAGCTCTCCCTCCCTTTGTCCTCCAGCCTTCCCGCTTTCCGAGCAGAGCTGTTAACTTATGACCTCCCAGACGCTAAGTCGCGCTTGCTGTCGGAACACAGTCCGTCCGGCCCCTCCGCTTTTGCCAGCCAGACTCGGGGGCTCTGCTTGGCCGGCGAGCCGCCCCTCCCAAATGGGCATTTTTTAAATAAAAAAAGCAGCAAGGTTCCCTTGCTATCTGGGTAGTTAACATTTTACAAATGATCCTGAAGTAGGACACGGTAAATTCTTCAAGCCAGCAGAAGTCTTCAAGCTCTTTTGGGCAGTTAAACTGTCAAGGGATGTAGGAAGACCTAACAAGGCCTTGTGGCTGTTCAAATTGGCAATGTGGCTTCACACAAGGGAATGTCCTCAGGGAAATATTTCCTAAATTGTACCCAAAGAAAATTCAAGAAACGATGTGTGAATCAATAGAAACTATTTCCCAGAGATATCTGCCCAGTGTGTCGTGGAGTTGAGAGAGAGAGGAAAGAGAGGAGAGAGAGGGTGAGAAAAGAAAGAAGAGGAACAAAAGGAGGAGGAGGAGGAGGAGGAGGAGGAGGAGGAAGAGGAGAAAAGGCAAATAAAGAAATAATTGGTATAAATCATTAAGAGATGAATGATACAGAAAACAGCATTCTCCCTTTGATTGGAGAATAGTGTTGCAATATCATACAATTCAGATCAATAAACTAAAGACAGTAAGCAAAGGAGTAAATGAAACAGATCAAGGGCATGGCCAGATTGTTTCCAAAAATAAAGACTGATAGGAGGTAATGAATAAGATGAGGGCATAATTTCAGGTTTTTTTTCAATTTTAATTTATTGCATCCCTGAATACTAGAATGAAACATAAATTTTAACAAAAGTTTAGCAAAACAAATAAAAAATACACTGAAGACCTACATTCTACAGTGAAGAATAGATCTATGGAAACTCTTATTGCCAGAGGTTTTTTTTTTCACTTCATCTCTTTCTCAGATGATGGATGTTAATTTATAACTGCTTACTTGACATCTCTTCTTGATTCTTACACAGACACAGTGAAGTCAAAATCTGTAAATTCTTTATCTTCTGCCCCCATATATGCTTTTTTCCTCCTTGTGTGCCCTGATCACTGAGTAGCATCCCATGGTCCTTTCAAGTACCTTCCTCTCCCAAAGAGCCCTTTGCATGGACACATAATGACACAGCCAAAAATTTTCGAAACCTGAAAGTTTGATTGCTGAAATATGCCTAAATCTGAACCTACTTCTCTATTCCTATTGCCGCCATTTTTATCCAGCCCCTAATCATAGTTTGCCTGGACTATGTTAGGAACTTCCTAAGCTGTTCTAACCTGTCCCTACTCTTTCATCTCTTCTCTGTCCAGATCACCCTGGACCTAGTTTCAAGACTTACCTTTTTAAATTTCATGTTTGGTCATATTATTCTCTTACAAAATAGTTTTCAAAGGCCTCCTACTGCACATAGAATAACTTCCAAACTACTTACACTGCCATTTAAGCTCTAACACCATCCAGTTCTAACTGCTTCATCTCCTGTCTAACCAGTGCTTTCCACTCCAGGGTCCCTAATCTCCAGGCATAACATACTACTTGCAATTCCCAGCATAGTCCATGACCTTTCATGATCAAATTTCTATTAAACCATTCCACTCCTTCTTATTGTAGTTAATTGCTACTCACAAGCTTATGAGCATGCTGAGAGCAAATACCTTGTTATATAGTTTTGAAGGGAAAAAAAGGAACTACATAAGCATTGAATGAATGGATTATTGAACAAATGATCAGGGACCATGTAGGCTGGAAATATGAATCACTTCCACAACATTTTTTGATCAATTCCTACGTGACAGAGCCATAAAGAAACCAAAGATATATTTTACTTATTTTTAAAAATAAGATATATTACTAGTTTAATACAAGGTATACCCTTACTGTGTTATAGAAGTGGTGAAATAATTTGTATTAGTTTGTACTAGTTCATAGCAGTAATTTAAAGATTCAACAGTTTTTGAAGTTTCTAGGTTCATGCTTCTATTTTGTACATAAAAATGTACTAAAGCTATTTCTGATGCCTGCTTTTGTGGATTCCTGATTTGAAGTGCCATACAGATTCTGGTCATTTTCTATGTCCCTAACACAGATTGTCATCAGCCATAAAACTAAAAGTTACCAAGCTTCCTTGAAGTACATACAAATGGAAAGTGATCCATCAAATGTTACAAATGGAAGTATGTAGTTTGGAATTACAGAGGACTGTTTGAGTCAGAAAGTAAATTTCCCAAACCTGAAGGCATTTGCAAACATTCACAGATGTAGTGACACCACAACCACAAACATAAGCTTGAGTTTTGGAAAAAAATAAAAGCCATTTTATACTTACAGTAAAGGTGTTGAAGTTTCATCTAGAGAAATTGCTAATAACTCTTCTTTATTAAACTGTAATTAGGGGGAAAATCTGGGTGGCTCAGTCAGTTGAGAATCTGACTTCAGCTCAGGTCATGATCTCCAGGTTTGTGAGTTCAAGTCCCACATTGGGCTCACTGCTGTCAGCACAAAGCCCTCTTTGTATCCTCTTTCCCTTTCTCTCTGCCCCTCCCTGTAGGTGCTTTCACAAAAATAAAATAAATAAAAATAAAATAAAATAAAATAAAATAAAATAAAATAAAATAAAAAAGTAATTAGGTAGTGATCATAAACTCTGACATTTTAGGTTTGTGTATTCTGTAAATAAGGAACACTTTTATATGCTTATTGCCTATTTCTATTCCTGTGTGTCCCTCCCATCCATAAAGAAGCTTTATTTTCTATATTTATGATGTTTTCTAAGACACAACCCCCAGTGCATAATAGACACATTAGACTCCAGTATGTGCTCTTATAGAATCAGATTCCATTCAGATTTCTTTCCTTTCCTTTCCTTTCCTTTCCTTTCCTTTCCTTTCCTTTCCTTTCCTTAAAATAATTGTTTCTTTTATGTTTCATTGCAGAAGTAATATCTCTGCATCAGCAAGGTATTTGCTACTTCAGGAATATAGTACTTTCCATATAGTATTTCATATAATATTGTCTTGCTGCTGCTCTTGTTTTGTTACAAAAATTCAGCCCACATACCCTGAGGGGGAGGTGGAGAAAAACCACACATATGTCAGTAGAGTCCTGGAATTTGATTTTTAGACATCCCTCAATCTTGCAAGACAACACGCTACCAAATGTGAAAAGCTCAGTACATCTAACACAAAGAGTTCAAGGGCTGACTGCTGAATCTAATCTAAGTGCCATGTTCCAAAGATTTTTCCTTTCTGGGTTTTGCTGAAGGGTTCACATCTATAGTTCATCTGTCCTTTTCGATGTATGTACAGTAGCAGTTGGGGCTGTGCAATTTTCCTTCTCCAAGAAAAGTATTGATTGCTCAGGAGTTATTGTCAGCATTTTAAAATAAAATATGCTTTACTTTCATCATCAGAGGGAGAAGTATATTGTAGATTGTAATTTACTGGTGTTGACTCTGGATATGCAGGTTTGTTGCTTCAGTGATTTGGTAGATTATCTATGGATAGTTTGTTACATTTCTAATTTGAACATATATCTGCAGCATGTGTTTAATATTATTCAGTTTTCAGCGAGGCATGAAGGTTTTGGCACTACAAAGCAAAAAAGCGAAAGGACTGTGTGGCTCTGAGGACTGGTTGTGAGGTAACTGAGCTAGTTTAAAAATCAAATCCAAATCATTCCAACACAGAGGTCATAGTGAGAAAGGATAGCTGGGCAGAAGTCTCTGAGAGAATACCAGTGGCAAAAGCAAACCTGCAAACCACCTGACAAAATTCCCTTCACCAACAGAAGACTAATGAACTTACTTATCATATGTTAATTATAGTTGACAGACAGATAAAATACAATTTTTTGTCTTTAACCCCCAGACTAGCCTCCTTAGGGCTGGCAATATGTGGCTGTGTCAGGAGGATGTCACCTCTCTGGGATTCTACAACAATTCATGTTTCAAGTGGTGATCTGCTAGAGTGTGAGGTCACTATTGGGAAAGATGTTATTTAAGAATTCTAAGGAGGGGCGCCTGGGTGGCTCAGTTGGTTGAGCAGCCGACTTCAGTCAGGTCATGATCTCGCGGTCCATGAGTTCGAGCCCCGCGTCAGGCTCTGTGCTGACAGCTCAGAGCCTGGAGCCTGTTTCAGATTCTGTGTCTCCATCTCTCTCTGACGTTCCCCCATTCATGCTCTGTCTCTCTCTGTCTCAAAAATGAATAAACATTAAAAAAAATTAAAAAAAAATAAGAATTCTAAGGAATCTAAAATAGGAAAAATTAAATTCCCTTAAAATAGGTTTAAATAGTGAGAGAAATGTTGTATAGGGAAAATAAAGAAAGGGAGATTAATATACTAAAAATGCAGAAGTAAGGTAAAAGCAGACATTTGTGAATGTAAAATAAAAATCTCAGAGTTTGGGAATATCATTTGTCTGAACACTTGTTTTGCTCATCTCTTTACCCCAGGGTTTGGGATGAGCCATTCAAATAGCAGAGAATTTTCTTTTCTTTTATTTGAAATTATTATAATATTTGCAAATAAACTGCAGCACAGTACTCTGATATGCTTTTTCTGTTACCAAGGCTCTTCATGGACCTAATTCCTGCTTCTCCCTCTCTTCTTTCTGTGATTTCTCTCATCTATCCCAATATGTCAGACAATCTTAGACATCAATTAACCACAAAACATGTCTTACCCACATGTGAATTGTTCCAAGGCATGGTTCATTACTCATTTTGAAAAGCTATTGTGAAATGTACAAAACCTGATTTTGTTGCCACCCGGATTATTAGAAATAAATAATTAAGCTCTGAGGCTAGAGGATAAATGTGCTTTTTGAAGGAAAAAAACACCTGTGCAGATAGGCTATGACTCACACCAGGGTAAGACAATAGCAAGATGGTTGCCTGTGGGGAGTTTGAACTATTTGTGTTTTCTGATATTTTCAATAAACTGCTTCCCACTTATAATTATTTCTGAAGAGTAAAATGAATTTTTGAAATCCCTCCAGCTTTTAAAACCAAACCTGATTTATGAAGCTATTTGTTAAAAATATCTTTTTCAGCTTGTATAGCCTTAAAATATTCCAATTCCAAACCACGTAAGATTCAAATAGGATTGTCAAATCTCACTTATTATTTCTTACCAACCCCTAATGTGCTATTCTGTATGCTTTGCAGGCACAGCTTTGGAAGCCAATAAATTAATATTTGAGATGTTTCACAGTCTGCTCTGTTGCAGCTCTTGTATCTTTGAGGACACAATATACAGTAAGATTTTATATGGTGAATAAACAGCCTTTGCAGTAGATTATTTCAAAGCTTGAGTGCTTTAGCCCTTTCCTGAATGCAGTAAATTTTAGGTAGATTGTAAGCCCATTCATACTTTGGCTTTTAGAATGTCTAACAAGTTTCAGCAACTACAAATCATTATGCAAATGCAATAGAATCATGGTTTGCACAATAAAATTCCTATCATTTTCAGTAAAAAATAAAATGTATATTTCTCTATGTAGGTTAATCATAAATATGTATCTGCCAATAGTTTTTCACCTAATGTAGCAACCAAAATTTTACTGTATTAATTCATTTGGTACTTATGACAGTCATGGCTTAATATAGACTGATTGAATATCATAGAGTCTACTCCAAAAGATTCATGGGCTTCCTTAAAAGCTTTTATAGCATCATCCTAGTAGGTGTATTAAAAATAAAAAGTAGGTTTAGATTAACTGTATATCAGCCATTTAATAGGATTTGCAAATCTTACATAGAAAGTTAGTGATATCAAAATGCTTTTTCTCAACATTAAAAAGAAAAGGTTTCTAATTAACTTTATAATGGAATGAACTGCTAGGGAGAATCAAAGCATGGGACTTATTGGGCCAAATTTGTTTAAATGCATCCTAACCCTCTTCATTTTGCCTGCTGTGTCACTATTTTGTATTAATGTAGCAGATGAGACCCTTAAGCAAACATTAAAAAACACATTTTATAAGATGAATTATCTTCATTTCTAAACCAATTCAATAATTAATTTAGAAATCTATTACAATCTTAACAGCAGTATGCTTTTGTTCAATTCCATAATGGAAGATATTCCATTCTCATGCACCTCTTTATATGTCATAGTTTCTGCTGTTGTACTTTACATAATCTTAAACATTTTTTGTTTGATTGACTTATATTGAAAAATGTTTTTGGTTACTCTGAATTAAGCAACTAGGTAAAATTTATGTAAATGATGATAAAACAATAGGAATTCTGTTCTTGCTAGAGAAATGTTGTTTTTAGTTAGTGTTTTTCCATCAATAATACTGCAATGATTGTTGGGGTTATAAGATATTCGTATATATGCACAATAATAGTCATATTTAAAAGAATCTTAATGCAAGGTTCTAGTGAAAATGATTCATGAGTACTTACTTTCATCTGTTGTATTCATTTACTTTTGTAAATGAAATGTTTATTCTTAGTCCAGCTTCACTAATTTTAGTTTGACTCACACTTGATAACCTTTCTGAAAATGCTGCAAGATCCCATTATAATAGTCCAAACTATCAGGCTTTTTACATAAATGTTATGCCTCTTTTATGTGCCATCTTGCAAAGCATTTTATAATGGAAACTTCATAGTTGCTGTTATATATTTATATTTTATCAGTATTTTCTCCTTTTGTAAATGGTATAACCATTGGCTCTACTATACCACTGTGCCCTGAACATAATACTTTATCAAAGCAAAATCCTAAAGATTGTGGAACACATAAATTTGGCTCGTTATTGTTGGTTGCCTTCGAGAGAAGCAATATGTTCTGTTTTTTTATACAATCACAAAACTAAACTCCTCTAACCTTCACCATAACCTCTCATTGCACTTCATGATTGATTTGTTGTTTAATGCTCCTGGATTTAGAGAGCATAAGGTTGTAAATGGGGACAATTCAAATCACTGCACAAAAAAAACCACTTGATTTTTTCAGATTTGGACAGGGATTGTGGGGGGGGGGGAGGTTTTTGCCACTTACCTTCTTAAAATCAAATTGGTCATGTGCAATCTCATATTTATTTTATGTTCTTTATTCATCATATATTTTGAGCACATTGAAATTCTTTGTATAGGTATGATGTATAATTTGGTATACTAAATGCACAGCTAAAGATTTGATATATTACAGTTTCTAAACAGAGAAATGGATATACAAATAAACATCCTCAATATATTCCATTTAGTCTAATGCTGTTTCATGGCAGTTTCATGGCTTGAGATTTCAAAACTGGTAATTGAAATGAGCAAAACCAGCATAAGAAGGGAAATAATAAAGATTAGAGCAAAAATCAATGATAACAAAATAAAAAAAATAGAAGGGATCACTGAAACTAGGAGCTGGTTCTTTGAAAGAATTAACAAACCTGATAACCCCCTAGATGATTTACCAAAAAGAAAAAGAAGAGGACCCAAATAAATAAAATCAATAATGAAAGAGGAGATATCACAGCCAACACTACAGAAATTCAAACAATAATAAGAAAACATTATGAGAAGTTATACATAATCAAATTGGACAATCTGGAAGAAATGGATAAATTCCTAGAAACAATATAAACTATCAAAACTGAAACAGGAAGAAATAGAAAATTTGAAAAGACCATAACCAGTAAAAAAATGGAATCAATAATAAGAAAATCTCCCAACAAACAAGAATCCAGGGCCGGACTGCTTCCCAGGGAATTTCTACAGAACATTTAAAGGTGAATAAATACCTATTCTTTTAAAACTGTTTCAAAAAATAGAAATGAAAGTAACACTTCCAAGCTCATTCTATAACACCATCATTTCCTTGATTCCAAAGACAGACAAGGACCCCACTAAGAAGGAGAGTAAGAAACCAATTTCTCTGATTATCAATGACACAAAATTCTCAATAAGATAATAACAAATAGAATCCAACAGTACATTAAGAGAATCATTCACCATGATCAAGTGGGATTTATTCCTGGGCTGCAGGGGTGATTCAATATCCACAAATCAATAAACATGATACATCACATTAATAAAAGAAAGGATAAAAATCACATGGTCCTCTCAATAGATATAGAGAAAGCGTTTGACAAAGTACGGCATTATTTCTTGGTAAAACCCTCAAGACAGTGGGAATATAAAGAACATACCTCAAGATCATAAAGGCCATATATGAAAGACCCACAGCTAATATCATCCTCAATGGGGAAAAACTGAGAACATGACAGGGATGTCCACTCTCACCACTATTGTTCAACACAGTACTGGAAGTCATAGCCTCAGCAATCAGACAACAAAAAGAAATAAAAGGCATCCAAATTGGCAGGCAAGAGGTCAAACTTTCACTATTTGCAGACTACTCTATGTGGAAAACCTGAAAGACTCCACCAAAAAACTGCTAAAACTGATACATGAATTCAGCAAAGATGCAGGATATAAAATCAACGTACAGGAATCAGTTGTATTTCTATACACCAATAATGAAGCAGCAGCAAGAGAAATCATGGGGCCAATCCCATTTACAATAGCACCAAAAACCATAAGATGACTAGGAATAAACCTAACCAAACAAGTAAAAGATCTGTACGCTGGAGACTATAGAAAGCTTATGAAAGAAGTTGAAGAAGACACAAAATAATGGAAAAACATCTAATTATCATGGATTGGAAGAACACATATTGTTAAAATGTCTATACTACCAAAGCAATCTTTACATTCAATGCAATCCCTATCAAAATAACACAAGCAGGCTTCACTGAGCTAGAACAAACAACCCTAAAATTTGTATGGAACCAGAAAAGGCCCTGAATAGCCAAAGTCATGTAGAAAAAGAAAATCAAAGGCACCTGGGTGGCTCAATCGGTTAAGCATCCGACTTTGGCTCAGGTCATGATCTCGCGGTCCATGAGTTCGAGACCCGCGTCAGGCTCTGTGCTGACAGCTCAGAGGCTGGAGCCTGTTTCAGATTCTGTGTCTCCCTCTCTCTCTGACCTTCCCCCGTTCATTCTATCTCTCCCTGTCTCAAAAATAAATAAATATTAAAAAAAAAGAAAATCAAAGCTGGAGGTATCACAATTCCAGACTTCAAGCTGTATTACAAAGCTGTAATCATCAAGACAGTATGGTACTGTCACAAAAACAGACACATAGATCACTAGAACTAGATAGAGAACCCAGAAATGGGCCCACAAATGTATGGCCAACTAATCTTCAAAAAAAACAGTAAAGAATATCCAATGGAAAAAAGACAGTCTCTTCAGCAAATGGTGTTGGGAAAACTGTATAGCAACATGCAGAAGAATGGACATGGACCACTTTCTTGCACCATGCACAAAAATAAATTCAAAATGGATGAAAGACCTAAATGTGAGAAGGAATTTATCAAAATCCTAGGAGAGAAAACAGGCAACAACCTATTTGACCTTGGCTAGAGCAACTTCTTACTAGACACGTCTCCAGAGGTTAGGGAAATAAAAGCAAAAATGAACTATTGTGAACTCTTCAAGATAAAAATCTGCACAGTGAAGGAAACAACAAAACTAAAAGGCAACAGATTGATTGGGAGAAGATATTCGTAAATGACACATCGGATAAAGTGTTAGTATCTAAAATCTATAAAAAAAAAATCAAACTCAACAACCAAAAACCAAATAATCCAATGAAGAAATGGGCAAATGACATGAACAGAGGTTTTTCCAAAGAAGACATCTAGATGGCTAAGAAACTTATGAAAAGATGCTCAGCATCACTCATCATGAGGGAAGTACAAATCAAAACCACAATAAGATACTACCTCACACCTGTCAGAATAGGTAAAATTAACAACTCAGGAAACAACAGGTGTTGACGAGGATGTGGAGAAAGGGGAACACTTTTGCACTGTTGGTAGGAATGCAAACTGGTGCAGCCATTCTGGAGAACAGTATGGAGGTTCTTCAAAAAGTTAAAAATAGACCTACTTTATAACCCAGCAATCACACTACTTGTTATTTTTCCAAGGGATACAAAAGTCTTTTTTGGAAGGGCACCTGCACCGCAATATTTGTAGCAGTTGTATCAACTGTATCAAAAGTTGTATCAAAAATAGCCAAATTATGGAAAGAGCCCAAATATATATATATATATATATATATATATATATATATATATATATTTATATGTATATGTGTGTGTGTGTGTATATATATATATATATATATATATATATATATATATATACTGGAATATTTTTCAGCCATCAAAAGAATGACATCTATCCATTTGCCACAATATGGATAGAACTAGAATGTATTATGCTAAGCAAAATAAGTCAGCCAGAGAAAGTTACATATATCATATGATTTCACTCATTTTAGGAATTTAAGAGGGAGGCAAACCATAAGAGACTCTTAAATACTGAGAGCAAACTGAGGGTTGCTGGTGGGGTGTTGGGTAGGGGGTGGGCTAAATGGGTGATGGCCATTAAAGTGGGTACTTGTTGGGATGAGCACTTGGTGTTATATGTAAGTGATGAATCACTGAATTCTACTCCTGAAATCATTATTACCTTATATGTCAACTTGGATTTAATTAAAATAACAACAAACAAACAAAGAAAAAGAAACAGGAGAAGTCAATTTTAAAATGACAATTAATAAAGAATGAGCATTAAGGTGTACATGACAGATTGTTTCCAATTATTTCACCTATTTCTATTCAAAATTTTGTATGTATGGGAAGATCCCTATGGCAACACTATGACACCTGAGAACACAAGTATTCTGTCTTGACTGAGGTAACATTTCTAAGAAGCAGGTCAGTGCCACCCAGCTCCAGTGGGTGATCAGACCTCAGGGTAACCTGATCTTGTTGATTTATCTCATGAAATATAAGTATTTAAGTATTAACTTTTAGAAACTTGTGTTATGAATTACACATCCAGAGGTTCCAAATCATTCCTATTCAAACTGAAAATAGTATTGATATGTTGATGTAAACAGTATTCACATTCTAGGATTGACAATGTTTCCAAGTGTTCCTATCCACTATTTGGTTGTTACAGCTTCTTTTCTTCCTTCCTCCTATCTTCTCTCCTTCCCTTCTTTCCATTCTTTCTTCCTTATTTTCTCACTTTCTCCTTCTCCCTTTCCTCCTTGTCCTTTTTCTCCTACTGCTTCTACTCCTGTTTTTCCTCTTCATTTTTCTTCTTCCTAATGGTCAGAGACCCTTATGATGGAATACATGGAATCTTGGTTGCTTAAGAAAAAAACTAAATGGAACAAGTACCTTAACAAGTGGGAAAAGTGGAAAAAAGAATCAATATGGCTAAAGAATCTATAACAGATAAATCCAGTAAAGTGAGAAATGGTCTATCCTTTTTTTTTTTTTTTCAGTACCATCTTGGATCCAACGAGAGAGACTGTGCTGAACAGACTCTTAGAGTGGGCTCCATGATGCCCACTTCCTGATATCCACACCCATGTGTAATCCTTCACTTTGACTATGGGCAGGATTGTGACTTGTTTCTAGCAAATATGAGATAATATGGCAGAATATGGCAAAGGTAATAGGATGTATGTGATTACGTGCACATGATTACATGATTTACAAGATTGTAGCACCCATCTTCTTGAAGTTTCTTCTTTACTGGTTTTGAGGAAGCAAATGGACATGCTGACGAACACAAAATGACAACTATAAATGATTTCTAGGAGCTAAGGATGACATGTAGCTGACAGCCTATAAGAGCTTACAGCCAACAGTCAGCAAGAAAATGTGGCCTTAACCCTGACAAACCACAAAAAAGTTGAATCCCACCAACAGATTGAACTTGGAAGTAGATCCTTTCCTGGTAAATTCTCATATGAAACTGAAGCTGCACCTGACACGTTGAATGCAAACTTGTGAGACCCTGAGGCAGAGAACACTGCTAAGTTGTGCCTGAACTCATGGCTCACAAAAATAGATAAAATTATGCGTTGTTTTAAGCTGCTAGGTTCATGGTAATATAATGCAGGAATAGATAACTAATACAGACCCTTCCCTGTCCCCACACATAAATACATATACAAACACATACTCAAATAACCACATTACAGAACACAAATGTGCTGTGTCACTCATTCTGGTGCCCTGTTCTGGCATAAAAAAGTCCTATAAATCTTCACTTCTGCTCACATAACTAACTGTTCAGACTCTAGGGAATCACACTACATTTCTTTTTTATGTACTTCAAATAAAAAAGGCAATTGCATCTGGGTCCCATAAAGATTTCCTGGGTTGCCAAAATCAGAGAAGAGTACTACTTCAGAATATGGGGAAGATTTGAATAGAACTGCTTAAGAGAAGAAACAAAATAATTAATATCCCCAATCCTTATTCATAGATAGCATGAATACAACAGATATTGCTTAATGAAGTATTATTTCCCAGTAATTCCCAGGCATGCCAAATATCCATTTTCTTACTTCTTGTGATATTTTGGCTCATGGTTACAGAGGCACTCACAGACTGATCATTAGAATTGATGCTGTAGATAAAAAGCCATTACCAAAACCAAGTTTACCTAGATGTTCTCCTATGTTACCTTCTAGGAATGTTATAGCTTTGAGCATTAAATTTTAGGGCTGTGAATTAATTAATTTTTGAATTAATTTTTGTGAAAAGTTTAAGATCTATGTCTAGATTCATTTTTTTAGCACGTGAATGTCCACTTGTTCCAGCACAATTTCTTGAAGATTATCCTTTTTCCATTGAATTGTCTGTCTTTACTACTTTGTCAAAGATCAGTTGACAGTGTTTGCATGTATCTGAAAACAAGTTTAAACCAACTGTGGCTTCTTTATAGATGCATAATATTTTTAAAATTGTGACTGTCTTATTATTAATATGAGTTTAAGCCACCTGTCTATCTCTTTCTCAGGTGAATGTGGAGGATTTCATTTACTTCAGAAAATATATAAAAAAAGATACGCAACCTGGGGAAGTCAAAATAATTTCCAGCATAACAAGTATTCAACAAAAAATAAAAACTATATTTTACCTTTACAACTAAAGATGAAGAAACTAGCTAGCTATATTACAATATACAATAATTAACCCTATTTTTCCAGGCAAAAATAAAGACATTTGGAAAGTTTACCCTTTCAAAATTAAGCGATTGCTTAGAGTGGTATGAAATTTGCCCTAATGAGATATGAGACCAACTACTGAAATGTTAATACCTTTAAATGTTTTTCTAGAATACAAATATCAGACTTAAATCAATAAAATGTAATTATTGAGGTTAGAGAGTTCACTTCTATTTCTGACCATGATCACCATCATAACCTTATCTTCTGAGAATAAGTGCTAATATATATAAGCAGAAAGAAAAATGATGAAAGACAGTGCAACTTGACAGAGATCTGCTAAGTTTATCATTATTTGGGATTATATTTCATTTTTTTTCAATATATGAAATTTATTGTCAAATTGGTTTCCATACAACACCAAGTGCTCATCCCAAAAAGTGTCCTCCTCAATACCCATCACCCACCCTCCCCTCCCTCCTACCCCCCATCAACCCTCAGTTTGTTCTCAGTTTTTAAGAGTCTCTTATGCTTTGGCTATGTTTCATTTTATTTTTTATTTATTTTTTATTTTTTTTTTCAATATATGAAATTTATTGTCAAATTGGTTTCCATACAAGACCCAGTGCTCATCCCAAAAGGTGCCCTCCTCAATACCCATCACCCACCCTCCCCTCCCTCCCACCCCCATCAACCCTCAGTTTGTTCTCAGTTTTTAACAGTCTCTTATGCTTTGGCTCTCTCCCACTCTAACCTCTTTTTTTTTTTTTTTCCTTCCCCTCCTCCATGGTATTCTGTTGAGTTTCTCAGGCTCCACATAAGAGTGAAAACATATGGTATCTGTCTTTCTCTGTATGGCTTATTTCACTTAGCATCACACTCTCCAGTTCCATCCACGTTGCTACAAAGGGCCATATTTCGTTCTTTCTCATTGCCATGTAGTACTCCATTGTGTATATAAACCACAATTTCTTTATCCATTCATCAGTTGATGGACATTTCAGCTCTTTCCATAATTTGGCTATTGTTGAGAGTGCTGCTATAAACATTGGGGTACAAGTGCCCCTGTGCATCAGTACTCCTGTATCCCTTGGGTAAATTCCTAGCAGTGCTATTGCTGGGTCATAGGGTAGGTCTATTTTTAATTTTTTGAGGAACCTCCACACTGCTTTCCAGAGTGGCTACACCAATTTGCATTCCCACCAACAGTGCAAGAGGGTTCCCGTTTTTCCACATCCTCTCCAGCATCTATAGTCTCCTGATTTATTCATTTTGGCCACTCTGACTGGCGTGAGGTGATATCTGAGTGTGGTTTTGATTTGTATTTCCCTGATGAGGAGCGACGTTGAGCATCTTTTCATGTGCCTGTTGGCCATCCGGATGTCTTCTTTAGAGAACTGTCTATTCATGTTTTCTGCCCATTTCTTCACTGGGTTATTTGTTTTTCGGGTGTGGAGTTCGGTGAGCTCTTTATAGATTTTGGATACTAGCCCTTTGTCCGATATGTCATTTGCGAATATCTTTTCCCATTCCGTTGGTTGCCTTTTAGTTTTGTTGGTTGTTTCCTTTGCTGTGCAGAAGCTTTTTATCTTCATAAGGTCCCAGCAGTTCATTTTTGCTTTTAATTCCCTTGCCTTTGGGGATGTGTCGAGTAAGAGATTGCTACGGCTGAGGTCAGAGAGGTCGTTTCCTGCTTTCTCCTCTAGGGTTTTGATGGTTTCCTGTCTCACATTCAGGTCCTTTCTCCATTTTGAGTTTATTTTTGTGAATGGTGTGAGAAAGTGGTCTAGTTTCAACCTTCTGCATGTTGCTGTCCAGTTCTCCCAGCACCATTTGTTAAAGAGACTGTCTTTTTTCCATTGGATGTTCTTTCCTGCTTTGTCCAAGATTAGTTGGCCATACGTTTGTGGGTCTAGTTCTGGGGTTTCTATTCTATTCCATTGGTCTATGTGTCTGTTTTTGTGCCAGGCTATGTTTCATTTTAAATAAGATTTTGTTCTCATAAACTTATAACACACAGTTTTATGGCAGTGATTGCAAAATATTGCCTTCAAAACTCACATCATTCAAAGTCTCTTTAGTTAGAGCAGTAGGCTGACATTTATCAGAAACTATGTGCATAGTTATGCTCTTTACACCCTCTTGCTCTGCAATTCTTACAGTTTACCTGTGAAAGTTGATGATGGTGAGCTCAGAAATGTCATAGTGTCTTTCTTGTTTAATGTCAAAAACTACACTAAATGCTAGAGGAAATCTTGTCAGGCCAGTTTTCCACCCACAATGAATGAGAGGAACACTTTTCGTGAAAGGTTTCAGAGTAATTTTACTTGTTCATGTTGGCTCACCAAACCCCCTTTCGGTAGGTCACAATATCATATGTTTTGGTCTCATATATTATTTTCTCTGTCATTCACAGAGCCAAAATATTTTGATGCTATTGGGAAGAAAGTCTGGCTTCACCAAAGATTACATGAAGCACTAGGTAAATACTCTGTGCCTAATTCCTTATCTTCAAATGGAGTGTGTAGTAATAATAATGGACTGACTAATGAGGCAAATACAAAAGGAAGTAGTTGAGTTTCCACTGCATGCAGTTCTGTACTCCTGACCTGAGGGAAAAGTGAAAAACTCATTTGAAGGGGTTAAGATTGCAGGAAAGATAAAAGCAACACTACATATGAAGTAATCTTAGACTGATTTCACATATATTGGAATCTTTTGGATATTTACAGGGATTTAATCCTTTGTGTCAGATGTTTATCTTCATAAGCATTTTATAACCTCAAAAGATGATCTGCTCCTTTTCATTTAGTACTAACATAGATAAATTGCTTGAAGTTAATATGAAAGAGTCTTAACCCTAGAATTAAAAAAAAAAACAATTTCTGGCATATAACAAGGCCACTTAATGTTGCTGCTTTTAATGGAATAATGTAGGTAAACTTTGTCTATGGCAATTCAGCCTTGGAGTCTTTTCAATTTAGATATCTCCAATCCTTATGTGGACCATGCTCCTTATGGGAGAAAAGCTTTCTACTGTATTCAGCATTTTATTACCTTGGGCTTGAGACATGCTGTAACTAAGCACCTATGCAACTGAATTGCTTTTGCAAACTTGTAACCCGATTCTCATAGCATAGGGGAGAAAGACATCCTGTTAATGGTGGTTTCACATGCTTCAGGTAAGTACTTCTTCCATATTATACATCATTCTTTTGTTTTAAAACTGGAAAGCACGTTAGAGTTTGTTAATGCCCTAGTTGCCCTAGATTTCCATGGTGAATATGACTGATGTTTTAGATTTGAGTAACTGAGACCAATTTTGGTGGTTTACTGTTTGAGGTTATTCAGTCTTTTAATCTAATTAATAGTCACTATGAATAGAGGCTGTGGTTTCTGTAGAGTAGAACTGTGTCTTAGCTCTCAGTTTAGCCAGCATTGCACCTCACCAAAGCCAGATGAGCCATGGGTTTCTTGATTTAAGTTTTAGAAGCTTAAAAATGGGCATTTTTCTTGTCTTTGATTATTTTTTAAATTACCAAAACACTTATTTTAGTACAACAAATAAAATACAGATAGAATTGATACAACATTATTTTCCCTTTTTCAAGTTTTTATTTAAATTCCAGTTAGTTACATGTAGTGTAAATTCAGGTGTAGAATTTAGTGATTCATCACTTACATAGAATACCCAGGGCTCATCACAAGTGCCCTCCTTAATACCCATCACCCATCTAGCTCATCTCCCAACCACCTCCCTCTGTCAACCCTCGGTTTGTCCTCTATCATTAAGAGTCTCTTGTGGTTTGTTTCCCTCTCTTCTTTTTCTCATTTGTTTTGTTTTTTAAATTTCATGTATGGGTGCAGTCTTTTGGTATTTGTCTTTCTCTGACTTATTTTGCTTAGCATTCTACCCACTACCTCCATTCATGTTGCTGGAAATGGCAATATTTCATTCTTCTTTATGGCTAATTGATATTATATATAATATATATATAAATGTAAATATGTATGTAATACATATTACATAAATTATATAAATTATATATTATTATATTATATTTGTAATTATATATTATATAATTTATATAATGTAATATTATAATATAAAATTAATATATAATAACATTAATTGACACTTAGGCTGTTTCCATAGCTTGGCTATTGTCAATAATGCTGCAATATATGCAGGGATGCTTGCATCCCCTTGAATTAGTGTTTTTGTGTTTTGGGAGTAAATACCCAGTAGTATGATTACTGGATTATAAGTTAGTTCTATTATTAAATTTTGAGGAATCTCCATACTGATTTCAACAGCGGCTGCATCAACAATGCAGAAAGATTCATTTTTCTACACATTTTGCCAACACCAGTTGTTTCTTGTGTTTTTGATTTTAGCCATTCTGACAAGTGTGAGATGATATCTCATTGTAGGTTTATTTGCATTTTCCTGATGATGAGTAATGTTGAACATCTTTTCATGTGTCTGTTGGCTATCTGTATATCTTCTTTAGAGAAATGTCTGTTCATTTCTTTTGCTCATTTCAAAATTGGTTTGCTTTTTTCAATGTTGAATTGTATCAGTTCTTTATATATTTTGAATATTAACCCTTTATCAGATATGTCATTTGCAAATATCTTCTCCCATTCAGTAGGTTACCTTTCAGTTTTGTTGTTTGTTTTCTTTGCTGTGCAGAGCTTTTTATTTTGATGTCATCACAGTAGTTTTTTTTTAATTTTTTTTTTAACGTTTATTTATTTTTGAGACAGAGAGAGACAAAGCATGAACGGGGGAGGGTCAGAGAGAGGGAGACACAGAATCTGAAACAGGCTCCAGGCTCTGAGCTGTCAGCACAGAGCCCGATGCGGGGGTCGAACTCACGGACTGTGAGATCATGACCTGAGCCAAAGTCGGCCGCTTAACTGACTGAGCCACCCAGGTGCCCCAGTATTTTTTTTTTTAATTTGTTTGTTTTTGCTTTTATTTCCATTGCTTCAGGAGATATTTCTAGAAAAATGTTGCTATGGCCCATGTCAGAGAGATCAATGCCTGTGTTCCCTTCAAGGATTTGATGGTTTCCTGTTTCACATTTAGGCCTTCAATCTATTTTGAGTTTATTTTTGTGTATGGTGTAAAAAAGTGGTCCATTTTCATTTTTAGCATGTGGAATTCCAGTTTTTCCAACACCATTTGTTGAAGAGACTGTCTTTTTCTTATTGTCTATTAATTCCTCCTTTGTCAAAGATTAACTGACCATATAATTGTGGGTTTATTTATAGATTTCCTGTTCATTTTCCTTGATTCTTAATATTATAGGGTATGCAAAATTAAAGTGTTCATAGCTTTAACATGTAAAGGCTACATGCTGTTTATAGTCTGAAGGAGAGGCTGGCATTCATCCTAGGACTAAAATGAGAAAGTTGTAAGGAACCTTAGGGATCTTCTGGCCTTGGAATAGATCTCTGATTGTTCTGAGTTCACACTATCTTCTAAACTAATAGGTTTAGGTTTATTTTGAACTTTTTAAGGGATGAAAGGTTTAAATTCTAATCCATAAAATAAATGGTAAATTATTCATATTTGGAAATCATAACTGAAATTTTAAGACTTATACTAGGTTAAGTGCAATTTGAATTATTGCATGATTGGTTAAGATACTTTCCTTGTGAGAATTCATATCTGAAAAATAATGGTGATAATGAAAATATAGAATCAATCAACAACTTTTTTAAATTTTTCAAATAACTTTTTAGACAAGAGTTGGAATAAAGTAAGGTCAACTTACTCAACTACATTTCTTGCTGAATCATAATAACTAAAATTTTACAGTACACATGTCATGTTTCACATATTTTATAGCTACTGCCAGGACTAGATTTAAGTAATTCACCTGTACAATTTTCAACTACTTTTTGGAAGATTAGTGTATAATCTAATTGATATAGTTAACAAAAACTATATTTCTTATATTTACTCTCAAATGTGTCACTTCTTAATTGTATCTGACAATTATACTTCAAGCTTAATAAGCAATAAATGGTAACGAGAATAAACTATCACACAGTTTGACAATATCTAAACTTCATTCTTTCCTACAAAAAGCTAAAAATTGTGGTTGCAAACTTATGTCTTTATGAGTTTTAAAATAATAATATTAATTTAAAAATATTTATGTATTACCTTTATGTGTTTCCAGGATGTAGCATGATCTAGAAGAATGAACAATAATTTTGGAGCATGTGGACTGGGGTTCACCTTAGCCTACTAGCTCTGTAACTAAGTAATATGTCAATCTCTCTGAATTTCATTTTCTTTATTGGGGAAATGAGTATTTAATAATTCCTACTTCTCAGGATTGCTTTAGGCTTAATTAAATTCATGTCAAGTAAGTAGTATAGAACATGGCAAAGAGTAGGCTTTCAATAGATGTTACTTGTCTATCATGCATAAACATTTCAAGTGTATTTTAAATCATTAACTTTAACCTGTATAATGCCAATAAGCCTTCAGGGCATTCAAGAGAACCATTGCTCTAACTTATATTTCCAACAAAGCCTGAAAAATTATTAAAAAGTATACTTTAGTGGCACCTGGGTGGCTCAGTTGATTAAACATCTGGCTCTTGATTTCTTCTCAGATCATGATTTTGCAGTTCATGAGACTGAGCCTCAGGTTGGGCTCTACTTTGACAGTGCATAACCTGCTTGGGGTTCTCTCTCTCCCTATCTCTTTGCCCCTCCCCCATTCACACATGCTCTTTCTCTCTCTCAAAATAAATAAATAAGCATTTATTTGCCCATAATCCATGGGCAGCTGTTTATTAAAGCATAATTATGTGACACATCATTCAATTTCCTAAAAATATGAGACTGTATATTTTATATTATGACCTTTCCTACATAAGGTTCTCAATTTCATAATGGGCAACTAACATAGATAGGCATATTTATATTCCTAATTAAACAAAGCAACTAATCTCATTTCTGATTGGGAATAGGGAACACAAGTTGCTATAGTTACATGTAGAATTCTTACAGCTTGACAGAATTTGTATATGGCCAAAACTAGTTATGCTAAATAGCTAAAAAGAATGCAAAAAGACCTAGGAAAGGAATGTGAAGATTAAATATTGACATGGATTAGAAAGAACAAGACAAACCCAAGCCATAATTAGGTAGGCTCAGAGTAGAGTTCATATAGGGTATAGAATGCTGTGAAATGAATAACATGCCATTCTATAACCTGAGGGCAACTAAAAACTCAATTCCAATAAAATCCATTGTGGACAGGTGTCTCTAATATTACTAGGGTGAAACAATTCGAAAGATAATTGAGCTATGCCTGTGTCAATGATAAAGAGACAGCTAACATATGGAACCCTAGAAAAGTAAATCACTAAGGGCAAGCTCAAGGACGGGGACTCCCAAGTTAGGTCGCTATAGGGTAAAAACGGTATGGAAAGACATTTATAAAATAGCACTAAAATATGAAATAGTCACAAGCATTTTAATAGGACTTTATTATTTATAAAGCCTTTCACATGCATTATCTCATTGAACATTCAGTAGAATTCTGCAAGGCCAACATAGAAACTAGAAACATATAATGACTTCCCTAAAATTCTACATCCAGGATCTCTTAATCCATGCCTCATACCCTTTTCACTATTATGACATCACTTCTGATGAATAAGAATAAATTTCTGTGGTTAATCCTTCAAGGTTAAAGTAATCAAGAATCTTAGAGAGCAGAGCTATAGAATAAGGAAACTGTAAGTATGGGCCAATGTTGTATGTTCTAAACTGAGTAGACAACCTTTCAGGGAAATTCTGTGACCAGAGTTTAGAGATGTGACTACACCAGGAAAGAGTGGTTTGGGATAATAGGCTAGATACTTTGAATATACACCCCCTTGTTTATTCAATAATAAAATGTTAAATATTTAACTGAGCATAGTCCAATCAGCTGAAATGTACATTTCCCACTATGTATTGTAGTCATGTATGGCATGTGACTAAGTTCTGACCATGGGAGTTAAACAAAAGTAATGTGTAAGTCTTCTGGGTTATGCCACTAAGAAAAGGGAATGTCCTCCATTTCTCTCTCTCCTTATTCTAACTAACATGTGAACATGAGGCAGTAGCTGGAACAGCCATGTAAGATATAAGCTGGCATTTTAATAGTGACAATGGCAGATTTAGAAGACAGAAGGAACCTGGGTCCCTGAATACCGTGTGGCCAACACCAACTCTTCAGGAATCACCTTCAGACTGTTATGTGAGACATAAACTTCATTTTTTCAAACCACTGTTACTTTGATCTTTATTGCAGAAGGAAACTCTATATTCTAACTTAATTTTTTTTTTACCTGAAATTAAGGAAAATTTAGTCACAGGAAAGCAATTTACCTTTTTCTGGGTTCAAGGGAAAAAAATGAGTATGTTACATAGAATGAAGAGTAAGGTAGCAGAGTGATATAAAGGCAAGTTAGAATGAGAATGTGAAATGGATTCAATAGCTACAGAAAGCTACATTTAGGCAAGAGCAACCGCTATCTCAAAGGCTGCCTGGAGCCACATGCAGTGTCATGGTAAAACCAGTAACAAGAAGTGTGTATATTTTCTTTACAAAATCTTTCTCTGCAGTTTAGTTAATTAGCTTCCAGGGATGATATGAAAGCTTTATTTCATGTGTCAAATTCCATTGAGTTATAGAAATTGCATGAGTTCTATTAAGATTAATCTTGACTCTACACCAGGATATAGAAGTAGGAAATAGTAGCAGATATGCATGTGGCATTTTCTAGTTAGAGACTATATAGACAGGAACATAATGATGGAGAAAGGGAATTAAATTGGGAAATAACACTTTTTAAAAAAAAAAGTTTATTTGTTTTGAGAAGGACAGAAAGAGCATGAGTGGGGGTGGAGCAGAGAGAGAGGGAGAGAATCGCAAGCAGGCTCTGCACTGTGAGCGCACAGCCTGAATGGTGCTCGATCTCATGAACTGCGAGATTATGACCTGAATTGAAATCAAGAATGTGACACAACCGACTGAGCCACCCAGGAACTCCGGAAAAGAACACTTTTTCAAAGTTATCATTTGTTACGTTCTCCTGAGAGTTATGGTGAATATGATTTCCAGAACTGTTCTGCTGTTGAATGGAGTTGGAAAGCAATAGAGGAATATGAAGTAATGAGATCTAAAATGTATTTATATAACTAAGGGTATGGGCAATAAGCAGAATTGGAAGAAGAATAAACAGGGAAAATGGGATTGTGAATTTTGCAAGCCTATTCTTGGCCTTTAATGCTTGAATTCTGGATTATAGTCACCTTGCCTGAAGTAGTTTTAATGAGAGAATTATTTATTTTGAAAGAAAGAGAGAGAGAGGAAAGTGAATATGAGTGAGGGAGGGACAGAGTGAGAAGGAAAGAGAGAATCCCAGGCAGGCTTCATGCTGCCAGCTTAGAGCCCCACTCGGGGCTTGATCTCACAAACTGTGAGATCACGACCTGAGCAAAAATCAAGAGCCAGATGCGTAACTAACTGAGCCAGCCAGGTACCCCATGAGGGAATAATTTCTGAATAAAGGTGTTTCTGAAAGAATTTAACTCACCAAACTTTTTTTTTCTCATGGGACAATATTAAAAGGTCACTATGTCAAATGTAGTAGTGGATCACTCCCCAATTTTTATAGTGTTTCCAATTTTTTTTTAATGGTATTTAACTTGTCATTTCTTAGACTTCTAAAAAAGAAAGACTTACCATTTTCTTCTATAAAAGGTACCAGCAGCATTCTCTTCAAAGGCCCCCATATACTTGTTTCATCATTTTAATTATCTGTAATTTTATCTTATTCTAAATGAATATACTCTGCTTTACATAAATAAACAAAATGAAAATTATTTTTCTTTTTTTAAATTGAGGTTTAATTGATATACAAGCATTATATTCGTTTCAGGTGCACAACAAACTGATTTGATATTTGTATATTGCAAAATGATCACCACAAGAAATCTAGTTAATATCTGTCATTATGCAGAGTTAAATTTTTTTTATTGTAATGAGAATTTTTAAGATGTACTCTGTTATTTCAAATATGCAATACAGTATTATTAGATATAGTTGCCATGTTGTACATGACATCCACATGACTTACTTATTTTATAACTAGAGGTCTGTGCCTTTTGACTCCCTTCATTCACTTCATCTATTCTCCGCCCCCCAACCACCAATCTGTACTCTGTATCTATGAGCTTTCTTTTTCTTTATTTAAGATTCCACATATAAGTGAAATCATATGATATTTGTCTTTCTCTGTCTGACTTATTTCACTTAGAATAATGCCTTCAACTCTACTACAAAGCTGTAATCATCAGGGCAGTATGGTATTGGCATAAAAACAGACACATAGACCAGTGGAATAGAATAGAGACCCCTTGAATTGGACCCACAAATGTATGGCCAACTAATCTTTGACAAAGCAGGAAAGAGTATCCAGTGGAAAAAAGACAGTCTCTTTAACAAATGGAGAACTGGACAGCAACACGCAGAAGAATGAAACAAGACCACTTTATTACACCATACACAAAAATAAACTCAAAGTGCATGAAGGACTTGAATGTGAGACAGCAAACCATCAAGACCCTAGAGGAGAAAGCAGGAGAAAACCTCTTTGACCTCAGCCACAGCAATTTCTTACTCGACACATCTCCAAAGGCAAAGGAATCAAAAGCAAAAATGAATTGTTGGGACCTCATGAAGATAAAAACTTCTGCACTGCAAAGGAAACCATCAAAAAAACTAAAAGGCAACCGATGGAATGGGAAAAGATATTTGCAAATGACATATCAGATAAAGGGTTAGTATCTAAAATCTATAAAGAATTCACCAAACCCCATACTCCCCCCCAAAAAATAGTCCAGTGAAGAAATGGGCAGAAGACATGAAGAGACACTTTTCCAAAGAAGACATCGAGATGGCCAACAGACACATGAAAAGATGTTCATCACTCATCATCAGGGAAATACAGATCAAGACTATAGTGAGATATCACCTCATGCTGGTCAGAGTGGCTAAAATGAACAAATAAGGAGACTATAGATGCTGGCAAAGATGTGGAGAAATGGGAATTCTCTTGCACTGCTAGTGGGAATGCAAACTTGTGCAGCTCCTCTGGAAAACAGTGTGGAGGTTCCTCAAAAATAAATAAATAAATAAACAATAGATCTATCCTATCACCCAGAAATAGCACTGCTAGGAATCTACCCAAAGGATACAGGAGTGCTGATGCATAGGGGCACATGTACCCCAATGTTTATAGCAGCACTCTCAACAATAGCCAAATTATGGAAAGAGCCTAAGTGTCCATCAACTGATGAATGGATAAAGAAATTGTGGTTTATATACACAATGGAGTACTACATGGCAATGAGAAAGAAAGAATGTAGCAACGTGGATGGAACTGGAGAGTGTGATGCTAAGTGATATAAGCCATACAGAGAAAGACAGATACCATATGGTTTCACTTTTATGTGGATCCTGAGAAACTTAACAGAAACCCATGGGGGAGGGGAAGGAAAAAAAAAAAAGAGGTTAGAGTGGGAGAGAGCCAAAGCATTAGAGACTGTTAAAAACTGAGAACAAACTGAGGGTTGATGGGGGGTGGGAGGGAGGGCAGGGTGGGTGATGGGTATTGAGGAGGGCACCTTTTGGGATGAGCACTGGGTGTTGTATGGAAACCAATTTGACAGTAAATTTCATATATTAAAAAATAAAAAATAAAACATAAAAAAAATTAAAAAAAAAAAACTGAGAACAAACTGAGGGTTGATGGGGGGTGGGAAGGAGGGTAGGGTGGGTGATGGGTATTGAGGAGGGCACCGTTTGGGATGAGCACTGGGTGTTGTATGGAAACCAATTTGACAATAAATTTCAAAAAATAAAAATAAAAAAAATAAAAAAAGAAGGTGTGGTTTATATATACAATGGGATACTAGTTGGCAATGAGAAAGAATGAAATCTGGCCATTAGCAGCAACGTGGATGGAACTGGAGAGTATTATGCTAAGTGAAATAAGCCAGATAGAGAAAGACAGATATCATATGTTTTCACTCATATGTGTATCTTGAGAAACTTAACAGAAGACCATGGGGGAAAGGAAGGGGAAAACAAAAGTTACAGAGAGGGAGGGAGGCAAACCATAAGAGACTCTTAAGGACTGAGAACAAACTAAGGGTAGATGGGAGCTGGGGGAGAGGGGAAAGTGGGTAATGGGCAGGGAGGAGGGCACTTGTTGTGATAAGCACTGGGTACTGATTGGAAACAAATTTGGCAATAAATTATATTAAACAAAATAAATAAAAATAAAAATAAGAATAATATCTTCAAGGTCCATCCATGTTGTTGCCAATGGCAAGATTATATTCTTTTTCTATGGCAGAATTATATATATATATATATATATATATATATATAAAATATGTGATATATATATGTGATATATATGTGTGACATATATTTGTGATATATATACATATATACACATATATATACATATGTATGTATATATATGCATACATATGCACATGCATATGTATATACATACAGATGTACATACATAATATATATTTATCCCACATTTTCTTTATCCGTTTGTCAAAGGAATCTTCTGTTATTTCTATATGTTGGCTACTATAAATAATGCTCACAAAAAAATAATGTTCACAAAGAACATAGTATCGCATATAGCTTTTCAAGTTAGCGTTTTCATTTACTTTGGTTAAATACCCGTTAGTGGGATTGCTGGATTCTATGGTGGTTCTATTTTCAATTTTTTTTTTTTAAAGCTCCATACAGTTTTCAATAGTGGCTGGACCAATTTACAATCCCACCAAAAGTGCACAAGAATTCCTTTTAATCCACACCCCTGTCAACACACTGTTAGTTTTTGTCTTTTTTATACTACCCATTCTAACAGGCATGAGGTGATACTGTGGTTTTGATTTCCATTTCCTAGATGATTAGTGATATTATGCATATTGTCATGTACCTGTTGGCCATCTGTATGTCTTCTTTGGAAAAATGTCTATTCTAATCTTCTGCCTATATTTTAATCCAACTTAATTATTTTTCTATTGAGTTGTATAAATTCTTTATACATTTTGGATATTAGCCTCTTATCAGATATTATTTGTAAGTACTTTCTCCCATTTAGTAGGTTGTCTTTTTATTTTGTTGATGGCTTCTTTTGCTGTGCAGACACTTTTTAGTTTGGTATAATCTCACTTGTTTTTTTTTTTTTTTTTTTGCTTCTATTGCCTTTGATTTTGGTGTTAAAGTTTAAAAATCATTGCCAAAACCAATATCAAGGAGTTTACTGCCTATGTTTTCTTCTCTTTTTTTTTCATTAATAAAACATGCATCCGAATAATTTCAGTTGAGAAGCTTTAAAATTTTTCAAGTTTTAATTTAAATTCCAATTTGTTAATATATAGTGTAATATTAGTTTCAGGTGTACAATATAGTGGCTCAACACTTCCATACAACACTCGGTGCTAATCACAAGTGCAGCCATTAATTCCTTTCATTTTAAAAATGTTTTATTTATTTATTTTTGAGAGAGAGAGAGAGAGAGAGAGAGAGAGATAGTAAGAGAACACAGCTGGGGAAGGGCAGAGAGAGGGAGGGACACAGAATTTGAAGTAGGCTCCAGGTTCTGAGCTGTCAGCACAGAGCCTGACATGGGGCTTGAACTCATGGATCGTGAGATCATGACCTGAGTCAAAGTTGAATGCCCAACAGTCTGAGACACCCAGGTGCCTTTCCCCATCACTTATTTAACCTATCCACCCACCCACCTCTCTTCATCAGTTCACTCTTGTCCGAATGGCTAAAATCAACAACACAAGAACTAACAGGTGTTGGCAAGGATGCAAAGAAAGGGGACCCTTCTTGCACTGTTGGTGGGAATGCAAACTGGTGCAACCACTCGAGAAAACAGTATAGAGGTTCCTCAGAAAGTTAAAAATAGAATGACCCTACAATCCTGAAATTATACTATGTTTTCTTCTAGGAGTTCTATGGTTTCAGGTCTTATGTTCTTTAATCCATTTTTAGTTAGGTTTTTTTGTGTGTGTGTGTGTGTGGTGTAAGACAGTGGTTCAGTTTCATTCTTTGCATGTGACTGTCCAGTTTTCTTCACATTTAGTGAAAAGACTGACATTTCTCCCCTGTATATTCTTTGCTCTTTTGTCATAAATTAATTGACCATATATGCATGGATGTATTTCTAGGGGCTCTATTCTATTCCATTGATCTGTATGTCTATTTTTATACCAATACTATTCTGTTTTGATTACTATAGCTTTGTAATATAGTTTGAAATCATGGAATGTGATGCCTCCAGTTTTGTTCTTTCTCAAGATTGTTTTTATTATTTGGGGTCTTTTGTGGTTTCATACAAATTTTAGAATTGCGTGTTTTATTTATGCGAAAAATGCCATTGGAGTTTTCATAAGGATTATGTTAAATTGTAGATTGCTTTGCATAGTATGAACATTTCAACAATACTAACTCTTTTGATTAATGAACACAAGATATTTTTCCATTTACTTGTGTCTTCTTTAATTTTTTTCATCAATGTCTTATAGTTTTCAATATATAGATCTATCACCTCCTTGGTTAAATTTATTTCTAAGTGTTTTATTCTTTTTGATGAAATTATAAATGGGATTGTTTTGTTAATTTTTCTAACTGATAATTTATTATTAGTGTATAGAAACTCTACAGATTTCTGCATATTAATTTTGTAGCCTGCAACTTTACTGAATTCATTGTTTAGTTCCAACATTTTTTTTCTGGTGGAGTCTTTAGACTTCTCTCTATATAATGTCATCTGCAAACTGTGACAGTTTTGCCTGTTCCTTTCCAGTTTGGAGGTCTTATATTTCTTTTCCTTGCCTAATTGTCCTGGCTATGAATTCCAATACTATGTTGAATAAAAGTGGTGAGTGTGGGCATCCTTTTCTTGTTCCTGATCTTAGGGAAAAAGCTTTCAGTTTTTTCTGTTGAGTATGATGTTAAAATGGAAAACTATTTTAATTTTAAGAAAAAATGTTCTTCAAGAGAAAATGAAGCATAACAAATAAGTCTGGAAGAAATATATTCAAATGTTAATAGTCATTATTTTTGAATGATAAACCATATGGGTTTTTTTCTTCCATTTTTTTATGTTTTTTTAAAATTGTCTTATATGAATATGTGTTTCTTTGTAACACAACAACCACAATAGCTTAATGTAAAAGAAAAAAAAATAATCCTATAATTCTAATAGTCTTTTGAAAAGACCTCTGGAAAAAGTCAAATGTGTAGATATCTAGACCCCTGGGAGTCTTAGGAAAGGTTTCAATCTAATTTACTAAGCACATTCTGTATGACTAGGGAGTTCTTTCTCTTACCTAGCCCAATATTTTTCTTACTGTCATTAAATGGCCTCTCTCATTCTCTCACTTTTTGTTTGTTTGTCTCTCTCTCTCTCACTTTTTGTTTGTTTATTTTAATTCTCATTTCCACATAGATGTTCATTTATAGATAATATTTTATTGGAAAGACTGGTGTTTTGTGTTAAATTGAATACCCTTATTTCTAAAGGCACTATGTTACAAATGATCATTTCTATAAGAAGTTTCTAAAAGTATGAGAAACCTCTGTGTATTTGGTTATTAATTGAAGTTTTCCAAATTTCGCCTACTTGTGAAACAGAGGAGTTGTATGATGCCACTTTGGGAAGAAACCGCATGAGAAATTCAAAGAAAAAGGCCTGGAAATTTTTTTGCAAATCTATCAGTAGAGTGTGGGGGAAGTTCTTGCTCTTAACTGTAGGAAAAGGCGACTTAATAAGGCTAAAACAGGATATAATCGAGGTGTAATCCATGCCACTGGCCTAGAAATGAAAAAAGACTAACAATCCTTTTCTGCATTTTAGGCCAAGGTAGTAGAAGAGACAATGATACAGATGATGGTGTTTTCCATAATGATACAGATATTACCTCAACTCTAGAGTTTGTCTCAGACTCTAGAAATGTCTTTAGATGGCCGGTAAAGAAAGAGGGTGAGTGAAATAAACCCTATATTGGGGTCATGGCAGTAGGCAAAGCCAAGGAAATAAAGGACCTTGTAAGTCATGTTAAGAAGGTATAAAATATACTGATAGCTAGACATCTTTTAGGCTAGGGAGTTATTTTGTCAGATCACTATTTGTGAATGTATCTCTTACACTTCTGAGAACAATGGATTGGAAGCAGAGAACAATCCAAGCAGGAGATAATAACTTGAACTTTGGCAAATGGAAAGAAGTTGATGTACAAATGCAATATCAGTGGTAGAATCAATAGAGATTTGGGATTGTGATGTGTCTGGATAAGTGTAAGTAAAGGGATAAGAAAGAGTATGAGACAGCTTTGATTATCTCCATTCATAGTTGTAAGTGATTATAAGAAGTAGATTGGGGGAAAGACAAATTATTTGGCGTTGTATATACTGATTTTGAAATTGACAGGACAAGATGTTACCAGTGTCCAAAATAATTGACATAAAATAGCAAGATATGCCCAGGTTAAACACACAGATTTTTTCAATGAAAATAAAATTTTTGACTAAAGAATACAATGAATAAATATTAATTACCTAATTTCTTTTTTTTAACTTGTTTAATTTTTTTTTTTTTAAGTTTAAATCCAAATTAGTTAGCATATAGTGCAACAACGGTTTCAGGAGTAGATTCCTTAGTGCCCCTTACCCATTCATCCCATCCCCCTTCCACACCCTCTCCAGTAACCCTGTTTGTTCTCCATATTTATGAGTCTCTTCTGTTTTGCCCCCCTGCCTGTTTTTATATTATTTTTATTTCCCTTCCCTTATGGATCTGTTTTGTCTCTTAAAGTCTTCGTATGAGTGAAGTCGTATGATTTTTGTCTTTCTCTGACTAATTTCACTTAGCATAATACCCTCCAGTTCCATCCACATAGTTGCAAATGGCTGGGAAAACTGGACAGTGACATGCAGAAGAATGAATCTGGACCACTTTTTTACACCATACACAAAAATAAACTCAAAATGGATAAAAGAACTCAATTTAAGACAGGAAGCTATCAAAATCATTGAGAAGAAAGCAGACAAAAACCTCTTTGATCTTGGCCACAGCAACTTCTTACTCAACATGTCTCCAGAGGCAAGGGAAACAAAAGCAAAAATGAACTACTGGGACCTCATCAAAATAAAAAGATTCTACACAGTGAAGGAAACAATCAGCAAAACTAAAAGGCAACTGACAGAATGGGAGAAGATATTTGCAAATGACATATCAGATAAAGGGTTAGTATCCAAAATCTATAAAGAACTTATCAAACTCAACACCCAAAAAACAAATAATCCAGTGAAGAAATGGACAAAAGACATGAATAGACACTTCTTTAATTGCCTAATTTCTAAAAGTAGACTTACTCAACCTTTACTTAAGAATGTCTGGGATATCCAATGCTTACAAATCATATATTATGAAATGAAAAAATGCTTCAAGGTATGATTCCACTATACGTCTTACCCTATAGGCATTATAAAAGCTTGATATTTTCTCACAAAGACAAGTGTTATCCTCAGGTGAGAGATAGAATTGTGTCTAGTGAAAAGCAACACACTTGAGATGCTGAAAATAATGAAGTAGCAAAATATGTATCAAGATCCAATGGTCAAGTGAACAAAGCATAATCAGCAAGGAAATGAACCTACTGATCAATTCATATTCTTCTATATTCAGATTTGGCCCAGTCCATGTAATTATTACTTGCCCACCTCAAATTACATTACTGCATTCATTCTCACTACTGATCCCAGAATCATAGCCCCAGAATTCTCATCATGACTCCCTCTTGCCATAAAAACCTTAAAACACTATTCCCATTTCCCCCATCATTCCACTCATGTAGCAAAGTATTATCAGTCTACTCCTTTCTGTGTCTCATTCTTATACTTGGTAAGTCACTTTATTAATAGAGAATATACTTTCTTCAAGTCATACCTAAAATATTCTCAGTTTTCAGGCATTGAGCACTAGTCTACTAGTTTGTCATATTTACCAAAAATATTCAAATCCACCCCTTTTCATAAGTTAGCTATGAATTGCAGAAGATTTAAACTTTTCATATATCTCAAAAGAGTATTCATTTCCTTTCTGGACTTATGTCTTCCAATGATACATCCATCAGGAAGTTAATATAATAGTATACAATAGGTGAAAATGTTGTGAATATGTATGCTTGTGTGGATAGAAATGGATATGAAGATGTTACATGTGTGGTTACTTTATCTTCTCTAGCAGAAGAGGTTAAGGCTTTGATCTAATATTAGATCAATGTCATGCTTGAGTACATCAAGGTGACTGGAAAGGAGTCCAAATGAGAAACTAAATATACTTGGTTGGTTGTAAAAGAGAAGTGCAGCATTGGTTGAAGGGAATAAATATATAGAGTGCAAAAAGCTACTGATAGTCCATGATGGTCAAATCCCAGCAGGATACTCTCGATTCTGTTTTCATGCCCCCCAAGTGAGAAGTTTATATAAAGAAGGTAGCATTTTTATTCAATGGTGAAACCAGTATTCTCCAACGATTCCACCAAATAAATATGCTACCATGATTTGCATTTTTAATGATCTGTATTTTGTAAAAATACAGAATTAAAATGATCAAACTACTAGAGGCTCATTATTTGTTATTTCTATAACTGGATTAAAGTGATATGGCATATTTATAAAAACATAATACTTCCTGGAGCCAGGTCAAGAAAGACTCAGAGCTACTCTACTGTGAATCAGTTTTATTGAACATCAGCATTTGATAAGTGAAATGAGTCAGTCAGAGAACGACAAAAATCATACTACTTCACTCATATGAAGACTTTAAGAGAACATAAGGTAAGGGAAACAAAACTAATATAAAAACAGGGAGGGGGACAAAACAGAAGAGACTCATAAATATGGAGAACAAACTGAGGGATATGGGAGGGGTTGTGGGAAGGGGGATGGGCTAAATGGGTAAGGGGCACTAAGGAATCTACTCCTGAAATCATTGTTGCAAAATATGCTAACTAATTTGGATGTAAATTTAAAAAAATAAAAAGTAAAATAAAATAAAAATAAAAGTAAAAAAAAAAGAAAATCAGCATTTGAACTCAGTGTCACTAGGAATCTTAAGGGAAAGGGCAACCACATAAAAGAGGCCTGGAGATGGTGGGCTTCTCTCAAGAAAGTTGCAGGAAGGGTACCAAAGATAGTCATACCTGGACCTAGCATGGATACTATGCCTAAAAGAATATGGAATATTGGCTTTGGTGCAGCAAAACAAAGATAGTTCACTGAAATGCTGTGGCAGAAAAAATCAGTGGAAACAATCACAATACCTCCCAAATATGGGGTTATTTAAATAAATTATATTATTTTTTATTATTTGAGAGAGAGCACATGAGTGTGGAAGAGGAGCAGAGGGAGAGACAGAGGGAATCTTAATTAAGCATGCTCCACGCTTAGTGCAGAGGCTGAAATGGGGCTTGATTCCATGACCCTGGTATCATGACCTGAGCCAAAACTAAGAGTTGGATGCTTAATCAACTGAGCGACCCAAGAGCTTCTAAATAAATTATATTCTTAAGATAGATATACAATACAAGCCTGCTATTAAAAATCATGTTGAAGTTTACCAATTAAGGAAAATATTTGTAATATAATTGAAGGCCAAAAACAGCCTATGAAGTAATAATACAGAGTATGATTCCAGACAGACACACCTGGACAGGTAGATAGTCCTGGGTTTGTATCCATGATTTGCCTTTTACCATATGAATGTTAATAACTAATGTACTCTATATGAACTTCACTTTTTCAGATCTATAAATTGACATAAGAATAGTACCACTTGTGAATTTTTGTGATCATTAAATATATGAAAGAAAATAGAATGATCTTTATTTTTACTTCTACAAATTCAAAAAATTTAACCTTTAGCATATTTATCTCACATCAGTGGTATCTGGAGTAACTTCTGTTCTTTTCCTTTCTGTTCTATGTTTTCCTCATTAAGAATATATTCCCGTGTGATTGGATAAGACATAAAAAATAAGTTATTGTTTAAAAACAGAAACAGAAACAAGGACACATTAAAAGTGGTTAAAAGGGTATAAAATGTAGCTTGAAGATTTAGAAAACACTATTTAAAAATAAAAACTAAAAAGGAACAATAGGCATTGCATGATACTTAATGGAGAAGTACCTGTCTGTTCTCTAGGCTAGGGTGATGAAAAGTGGAAATGGATGTAATTATACCTTATTAATATCCTTCCCGTGATGGTGGTAGAAATTACAGAATAAGAAGTGGTTAAGAATGCAAGTCTGGGGGCGCCTGGGTGGCGCAGTCGGTTGAGCGTCCGACTTCAGCCAGGTCACGATCTCGCGGTCCGTGAGTTCGAGCCCCGCGTCGGGCTCTGGGCTGATGGCTCGGAACCTGGAGCCTGTTTCCGATTCTGTGTCTCCCTCTCTCTCTGCCCCTCCCCCGTTCATGCTATGTCTCTCTCTGTCCCAAAAATAAATAAAAAAACTTTGAAAAAAAAATTAAAAAAAAAAAAAAGAATGCAAGTCTGGAAACAGAATTATTGTGCAAATTTTGGTTCTGCCACTCACCAATTGTATTAACTTGGTTAAAGATATCTAATTTAACTAAGCCTTGATTTCCTCATTTGTTAATTGCAGACAAGATAATCCACCTAAATATCTAAGTGTAGCTTATGACACAAAATATGCTATCAATGAATCTTGCTTTCAGTCTTGTGCATTGAACGAAAGATTTGAAGTCAATGGACAATGGTTTAATGTCAACTCTGCCGTAGTAGGAAAATCTTACACATAAGACAAGCCACTTCCCTTCTCTGAGCTGAGTTTCATTATTTGTAATAAAAAAAAAAAATTTTCCCTGTCTCCTTCCCAGTACTTGTAGGTGGATCAAATAAAATAATGTAAATATTCTTTGGAAAATATTAAGTAGTTAATAAATATAAGTGAGTCTTATTTGCATGGATTACTGACTTATGTCATCATATCAGTAAAATATCACAGCTCTTATTATCAAATAATACGGCATTCGGTTTTTAGTAATAGGACACTGTTTCATTGAGTGGAGTGCTTAATAATATGGTGCGTCTTAAGAGGACTCTTACATCTAAATGCATTTGTCTTGTTTAAAACTCCCTGATGGTGTGATTTAGTCATCATAGAAATTTGTTCAACATGACTTATGAAAAGTGATGCCAGCTATGTGTTTGGTATGTTAGTGATAGAGTGAAAACATTCAGCGTTGACCAAAGCTAAATTGATTTAAGGTCTTTTAGAACTTGGTCTATTGAACTAAAAAACAAAAACAAAAACAAAAACAAAAACAAAAACTATTAAGCAATTAACTGGTGTCCTTAAATAGCAGAGGCGGATAGTTTGAATAATTCAGGTGATTGGGAGACCCTAAACCATCTAAATTAGGACTGGTTGTCTCCAATTCATCTATGTTCAGATCTCCATTTCACTTTGTCAGAGGAATATTTATTGTTGTAAGATGAATTATTTCCTCAAATTGCATTTAGAAAACCATTCTAAAGGTTGTAAGATAGTTGGAAGAAAAATACTCTCCAGCATATTTTTTTGGTTTATAATGAATAAGTAAGCAGGAAAAAATTGTATTATATGACTATCAAAATTATCTAGGAATACAACTTGGACAATAGAAACAGCCAACTTTCAATTAGGCCACAAGCAACCTCAAGACTACAAAAACATTCTTGGCATTAGCTTAGTCTCCAATCATTAGGGTTTATACAAGAAAGGAAGCATTCTATTATTTTAGGAAAATATCTCGGTCAGTTGAATAATGTTATAAAATGTAGTTAATAGTGAGCAATTACTGAGGCAAAATTTAATTATCTTATTTTATAAGTAAGAAAAATAAAACATTGAGGCTAAGAAACAGATCACAGGAGTAAAGTGAACTGTTGAAGTTCAGTATCTAGAATTTAATACAACTCCAAATTCAATTCATTATAAGTGTAGTGAATATTTTCCTACTCTACTGTCAAATCACAGTACATGTAGAAATATATTGGGATGCAAAGGCTATGGCTTAGCTCTATGAAATTTCTGGCAATGAGGGTCTCTATGCTCTGGATACCTAAAGATTAATGTTGATACATTTGAATGTTTAATTATTACCTTTTCATATTTTGATAAGCACTCCAGGGGTTGGAGACCAATTCCACAACCTCAAAAAATGAGTACAATACTTTTATTAAACATAGTAAAAAATTTGAATATGAAATTATTTTCAAATTTTCATTTCCCATGCATTCTACAATTCAATGCTTACAAATACTTTTAGATTTGCAGAAATGAATCTAGGTCACCTACTGAATTTGTACTGGAGGTCTCCTCCTTAATCTTGGATGTCTTATTCAGTTGTTTATGTTTCTCAGAGGAACTAGTTGCCTTTTATCTGAGTTACAGACAGAAGCTGAAAGCAGTGACTTTAGATACAAGGATTTTGGCAAAAAAGCAACTGCCTTGGGGGGGGGGACCTCAGAATATTTCAAAACCCTGCGTGTTTTGAAAATTTCCATGGCACATTGATTAGGAAACATTGCCAGGACTGTAGACTTTCAATAAATTCATGCAAAACTGGCTTGTCAAATTCTGGTTAGTAAGAATCAGTCAATTGTTTCAGGGATTTTTTTTTAAGGAATGGATGGTAATTATCATTTAAATATCTCTTCCTCAGATTTTACAGTTTTACAGCCAAGGGTGATAAACAGCAAAAAATAGAACCTCAATGGTGCTCACATGTTCAAAACACTTAGAAGACACTAACTAGAACTTGGGTTTTCAGGATGTGTAGTGTCACTGGAATTGCTACTACTAGACTACATAATACATGGTTTTCTTTCTTATGATCTGTCCAATAGCTTTTCTTGAATATTTAGCAGCCTGTTCAATTCCCAGGACAGATTGGCCTTAATAGCATCAATTAGTGTTGTAATTGGTTTTTTTAGGTTCACAACCAAAATTGACTCCACTATGCCTACTATCCAATTTCCCTGGTGTACTTTTTTGACAGGACAGCTAACATTCCGATAATGTTGCTGAGACCCAAACTGGAAGGAGGGAAAGGAATTTCAAAACTTGTGTTTGTTAATGATGTTCTCTTCTCCTCATTTTCTAGAATTCCCACCTTCAACCACTTGAATGTTGATCTTTGTTGCAAATAAACTACCTTTTTAAAAAGAGAGCTTCTGCACAATATCCACTAAAGAAGATATCCATTTAAAGATAGAAATATAAGGTAGTTCTATTTTTAGTTTTTTTTGAGGAAACTCCGTACTGTTTTCCAGAGTGGCTGCACTAATTTGCATTGCCACCAACAATGCAAAAGAGATCCTTTTTCTCCGCATCCTCGCCAACATCTGTTGTTGCCTGAGTTGTTACTGTTAGCCATTCTGACAGGTGTAAGGTGGTATCTCATTGTGGTTTTGATTTGTTATTTCCCTGATGATGGGTGATGTTGAGCATTTTTTCATGTGTTGGTTGGCACTCATTTGAGGACTTTAAGAGACAAAACAGATGAACATAGCGGAAGGGAAACAAAAATAGTATAACAGGGAGGGGGCAAAACAGAAGAGACTCATAAATATGGAGAACAAACTGAGGGTTGCTGGAGGGGTTATGGGAGGGAGGATGGGCTAAATGGGTAAGGGGCATTAAGGAATCTACTCCTGAAATCATTGTTTCGTTATATGCTAACTAATTTGGATGTAAATTTAAAAAAATAAAAAGAAATAAATTAAAAAAATAAAGATAGAAATGTAATTTGGTGGATACTATGCAGAAGTCCTACGAAAAAAGAAATTCAAAATGGATGAAAGACCTAAATTTGAGACAAGAAACCATCACAATCCTAGAGGAGAACACAGGCAGCAACCTCTTTGACCTTGGCTGGAGCAACTTCTACTAGACACATCACAGAAGGCAAGGGAAACAAAAGCAAACACGAATTATTGGTACTTTATGAAGGTAAAAAGCTTCTGGACAGCAAAAGAAAACAATCAACAAAACTAAAAGGCACCCTACAGACTGGGAGAAAATATTTGCAAATGACATATCTGATAAAGGGTTAATATCCAAAATCTATAAAGAACTCATCAAACTCAACACACAAAAAATAAATAGCCCAGTTAAAAAAATGGGAAGAAGACATGAATAGACACTTTTCTGAAAGAAAACATCCAGATGGCTAACAGACACATGAAAAGACACATGGAAAGATTACTCATCATCAGGAAAATGCAAATCAAAACCATGATGAGACACCACCTCATGCCTGCCAGAATGATTAAAATTAACACAAGAAACAACAGGTGTTGGTAAGGATGAAGAGAAAGGGGATGCCCTGTTGGCTAGGAATGCAAACCAGTGAAGCCACACTGGAGAACACTATGGAGGTTTCTCAAAAAACTAAAAATAGAACTACACTATAATCCAGCAATTGCACTATTAGGTATTTACCCAAAGGATACAAAAATACATATTTGAAGAGGTACATGCACCCCAATGTTTATAGCAAAATTATCTACAATAGCAAAACTATGGAGAAAGCCCAAATTTCCATTGACTGATGAGTGGATAAAGAAGATGTCGTATATATACATAACGGAATATTACTCAACCATCAAAAAGAATGAAATCTTGCCATTTACAATGGCATGGATGGAACTAGAATGTGTTATGCTAAACAAAATAAGTCCATCAGAGAAAGACAAATACAATATGATTTCATTCTTCGTGGAACTTAAGAAACAAAACAAATGAACATATGGGAAGAGGGGGGAGAGGACAGAGGGAAACAAAGCACAAGCTAGTCTTAATGATAGAGAACAAACTGACAGTTGATGGAGGGAGGTGGATGTGAGATGGGTTAGATGGGTGATGGGTATTAAGGAGGGCACTTATTGTCATGAGCACGGGATGTTGTATGTAATCACTGAATTCTACTTCTGAAACCAATATTGCATTGTATGTTAACTAAAATTTAAATAATAAATAAATAAATAAATAAATAAATACATAAATACATAAATAAAAGAGAAATTAGGCTGAGAAGCACTTTCTATTACTGAAGCAACTTCAATTTGAAATTACTTATAATTTAATCAAACAAAATAGTCAGTGCAATCTACACATTGATGCTTATGTTATAGTAGTAACAATGCTACTTACATCCATACTGAGATAGTATCATAGTAACAAGCTGGAAAATGTTCTTAGAAACCAGTCTACCTGATAAGATTGACAATTCAATTAAACTTTCTTGATATAGTTGAAATAAAGTACCTAGCCTAGGACAAGCCATCCAAAGCAAATGCAGAAACTAAGATAAGTCAACCAAATACAAGTACCATCACTGACTAAAGTAAAATAGAACAATAAAATTGATAAAATAACACATAAGTAACAGGGATATTGTAAAGATCAAATGAGATAACATTTTGGTGGGAATAAAGTTAATAAAGGTTAGTTTGTTTCCCTCTTGATTTTGTTTATTCTATACATTTCTAGAAAGAATGCCCCTCTTACTTTCTTGGGTTCTATTATACTGGGGGTATGAGTGGAGAAAGATACATAGAGTGTGCATTGGAAAATAAATTATTTTTTAGTAATGTCATGTATAAGTTAGTATAAAATTGTTTCAAGGAGATGTGACAAACTTAACAAAGACAAACAGCAGATTGATTTACTTTAGAGCTGGCTAATCACTTCAAATATATAATCTCATTTTAATCTTACACAAACATGCTGAGATAAGCACTATTTCTATATCCATTGTACAGAGATTAACATTGAGGCTTGGAGATTATGTAATTTACCCAGGGTCACACAACCAGGAATTTTAACCCGGTTATCTCCAGTTTCACAGCAAACACTCATAACTGCCAAAAAAAGGTTCATTCAGTAAGAAAAATTTGGTTGTAATTTTGTTAAAATTAATAACTCTGATGAAGTAAAATTCCTCAAAGATTGATTTGCAGACCAGAACTGGGGTTATTTTACCCCTGAGAAGAGAAGATTTGTGTCAAGAGTTGGTAGCTATCTTTTAGACATGTTTTAGTCTGTTACAAGATAAATAAAGAATTACTTTGGGCATTTGCTTCAGTTAGGTTGTTCCAGACATACTAGAACCAAAGGATGGAAGTTATTGGCTAAATGCAGGAAAACAAAGCAAAACATCTTCCAACAAACAAAACTGCCAAAGATGTCAAATTTTAAAGAAAGACCAAACTTTATTAGAGATGTAAGAGGTAATTTGGGTTACTTTCTCTTCCCCATGAAAGGACAGCAGAAAGTCCCTCCAATCTTTTGGATTTTATGACCTTCAGTATTATTGACAGAATCTTGAGCTTCATGTCATTGGTTTTATAGACACACAAAAAAGGTTATCAATAAAATAATGTTATTTCTTTGTTTAAGTGAAAGAATATTATAACCATCAGAAATTGGAAACTATTTGTACCATGATTTTATAACAGCTTATAAAAAGTACTGTTTGTGATATACTTTAACTTATGAAGGTTAAGTTACTAAATGCAATCTAATCACAAATTTCCTCCATGAAGTGGTTGTTTAAGTATGTATCAGGGACACTTTAATACAGGATGTAGCTTTTAGTGGAAGAAGTGACAATGTTTAGAAAAACATTTCTCTCTGGTATATTCTTACTTTTAAATTTTCTTTTATTTTCATTCTTCTTTACCATGTGCTTGGGGAAGTAGGATAAGTCTGGGGTTGTCTTCTACCTGGATGTCACAGCCTGCCCCCTATTCTTAGCATAACAGGCTCAGAAGAGAAGACTAAGAAAAAAGAAGCAGGGAATAGGATTCTTAGGTCAGCTGGCCTTGAGGCTTTTCTCCCTCAAACTCTTTCTTCACTCTTACTTTTCCAAATTATTTTAAGCCATCAGAATACTAAGATCTGGGATAGATGTCAAGGTTAGGCTCTGTTCTTTGTTTAAATTAGAGTGAAAATGAATCCTTTAGCTTACTTAATAGTAATAGATCTAAGTCAGTAGTTTTGACAATGCACCTTGATAATGGAAAACCCTGACAATGAGGGTAACTGAGTGTGGGATATGTGAAGACTTCTTGTATTATCTTTGCAACTTGTCTGTAAATATAAAATTATTCCAAAATAAAAATTTTATTAAAAAAAACTTGATCCATATAAAACTCTTATATAGCACAGATCAGCTTATAAGTGTAGCCAGTCGTAGAAATTTTGGGTCTTAGTTTCAGCTAAGACTAGCACACATTTTCCTATACATGTCTGAAGGACCAAGATGGGATGTGAAGTGAGGAATTTCGGATAGATAAATAATTCAACGTTGTATCTATCCATTTTTCTTCAGGGACACAATTAACATTCAATACCCCTTTTCTCTTTGATTATGGGAAACACAATGCACTAATATTCTTTCCCTTGGACCAGGGTGGTTGGAGCAGAAGGAATAGAGGTGAGGAACAAAGATTAATATATAAAATTGAGATATAAAAATAAGTATATGTTTACATATGCTTCCCAATAAAACCAATATGTCCTGAGTGCTTAATCTGATTGCCCCTATGTTTTTTTCTGAAAGAAATCTGAAATCCTGGAGAGCTCAAAGTGTCCATCTGCAACTTGGACTTTCTAGTCCTAGCCACAAATTACACTGGATATCTCAGCTGACTTTGATTAAACAATTTTTGATTAAACATAAAATAGGGAAGCTTTAGAAAAGTTACTAGACTTGTACATACCCATTTCTATACAATAAGTCATTCTCATTATCACCCTTTATGAATATTTTAGCTGCTCTTCTTCAATTATACTAGCATTACAAGGAGAAAACAGACCATTTTGCCATTAGGCTTGTGTGAAAGACTCAAATACTAAATAATATATCTCCTTTTTTAAAGGAAACAACTCATCTATTCAGTCTAGAGATGTATTCCACAAGGGATGTCAACAATATCCCCAGGTTGCCAAGGTATTTTCAGGAATGACAGGCTCCCTCTATCTTTCCAGAAACTGTGCATTTTTTTTTCTCACAGGTAAAGGACTCTCAAACATATTAAATTCAAGTCTTCAAAAGATCTTAAAAGAGCATGACTAAAATGCAAAGAGAAGGGTAGGCAGGTACAGGCAACTTAGTAGATAAAATGCAAAGACAGCATTCTTTGCTGGCCAATGGACAGGTTTCAGAGGAGTGTGTGATTGGGAAATAAACTACATAGCTATATTCTCTTGCATTGTTAGGATGGACTCTCAGACAGATGAAAAGATTAAGGGGACTATGTTCAACAACTGTATACATATATATCTATATTTATTTTATGGAAAATGCCCAGGCAGAATGCAGTTCATATGGGTCCAATGATTGATAACTTGCTTGTTGAATAAAGGGAGGGTGAGCAGACATAGAAGCTGCACTGCACTGATACTGTAGGTGGTTTGTATAGATGAAGATAAAAGACAAAATTGAGAGTGTCCAGTTTACCAATAAAACAAATGAATTTATAGACATTTTAAGGCTGGTTACAAGAAGGGAAAATGGAAATAGAATGCTCATAAAATTCTTACCTAAGTACATTATAGGATTTGTTAGAAAAGTACCTTATAAGTGAAAGAAAGTGATTATTTACAAAGCTGGGCATTTGGACCTTAGCAAACACCGGCAAGCAAAAAACATTCAACAAATTCTGGTTCTGGAAATCAAATGTATCAAGATCTATAATGCAATTCTTATGTAACTTATAAAATTGATGTTTACTCAGAGATGCCTTACCTGAGCAAATACTTAAACAACATCAAACCCTTTGATCAGGAAATTCTATTAAAAGGTATCCATCCTACAGAAATATTTTTATATGCACACAAAAGATGCATGTGCAAAAATAATCATTGCCATATTCACTGTAATAGCAAAAATATAGAAACTACTTGAATGACCATTAACAAATAAAATGCTTAAATATATTATAGATGCTATTGTCTGGATGTCTGTTTCCCCTCCTCCATTCATATGTTGAAATCCTAACCCCCAAGGTGATGGTATTAGGAGGTGGGGCCTTTAGGAGGTGATTATATCACGGAGAAAGAATCCTCATGGTCAGGATTAGTGCCTTTATAAAAGAAACTCCAAATAGCTTGCTTGCTCCTTCCACCATGTGAGGATACAGTGAAAATATGGCCGTCTATGAACATCATGCAGGCTCTCATCAGACAGTGAATCTACCAGGCACCTTGATCTTGGACTTTCCAACCTCTGTAGCTATGTAAATAAATTTATGTTATTTATAGGCTATTCAGTTTATGGTTTGTTATAGAAGCCCAAATGAAATAAGACAATAAACATCTATGCTATGATATACACCATAGCTGTATATCACACAGCTAATATAGTGCATACTGATAAAAGAAATTGATAGTACAATATATTTAGTATGGTGTTACTTTTGTAATAAGACACACTAAATTGCTTATTTGTATATGTATGTAATATCAAGTAATATCTATGGAGCACTTTTGAAGGGAGTATTCTCATATAGAATAGTAGTTAAGAATGTAAACCCTGAAGGGGCACCTGAGTGGCTCAGTCAGTTAAGTCTCCAACTTTGGCTCAGGTCATGATCTCATGGCTCCTGAGTTTGAGCCCCACGTCGGGCTCTGTGTTGACAGCTCAGAGGCTGGAGCCTGCTTCAGATTCTGTGTCTTCCTGTCTCTCTGCTCCTCCCCCACTCATGCTCTCTCTCTCTCTCTCAAAAATAAATAAACATTAATTTTTAAAAAAAAACATAAAAAAGAACGTAAACCCTGAAGAATAATAGTAACCAGGTGCAAAAAGGCAGGCAAAATGGGGAAGTATTAGCCAAAGAGTAAGAAGTTGCAGTTATGTAGGATGAATAAACCTACAGATCTACTAATGTATTGCATGATGACTGCACTTAATAATACTGTGTTGGATACAGGAAATTTGCCAAAAAAGTAGATTTCAAGTGCTTTCATCACAAAAGAAAAATAATATATATGTGAGAAAAGATATATTAATTAGCTTGACTATAGTAATCATTTCACCATATACATGGATATCAAATCTTTATGTTGTACAACTTAAATATATACATTTTCATTAAAAAAATGAGAAGGTGAACTCTGGAGCCAGACTGCCTGGGCTTCATAAACTAGTCAGTCCTATTTATTAGCAGTGTCACCTTGAGCAAGTTACTTAACTCCTTTTTGCCTTAGTTTCTTCATCTATAAAATGGAGGCAATAATGTGATGGTTAAATAGATTAATGCATGAAAAGTGCTTGGAACATAGTAAATGCTAAATAAATGTTAGCTATTATTGTTTTATGGACTACACACTATTAAGTGCCTTACATATGCTTACTTTCACAGCTACTCCATGAAATAAATATTAGTATTATCTTCATTTTGTAGTGAAGGACACTGAAAGAGAAAGATGAATGAACTTGCCTAAGGCCACATAATTTGTAAACCTCGGAGATTATACTTGGACCCAAGTATCTGATTCCAACAGTTGCACTTTTAACCAATACTCTATACTGCTTCTCTTTACACATACATACACTTGGACACACACACAAGTCTAGAAAAATACATGGTAATTTTTAACTTTGGATGAGCAGTGGTGTAGTGCTGAAAACAGACTATTGTTTTCTACTCAATATACTCCCTAGTTTTGTGATAGATATTCATATACTACATGTGTAACTTAAATAATTAAGAGTCAAGAATTATAGTCAATAAGTATAATGTTTTCAAAGTATTTGAACTGGGATACAAAGTTAACAGCTTCTGTTTATCAAAAGGCACCGTGAAAAGAGTAAAATTGCAAGGAACAGAAGGTAAAAGATACTTGCAATGCAAAAATAAAAATAACTGACAAAGGCTAGTATCAATAAAACATAAAGAACTCCTACAAATCAGTAAGAATGAGATTTTTAAAAATAGGGAAATCAACAAAATATTTGAAATTTAGTTTTAGAAAGAAGAAATACAAATGTCTAATAAACATATGGGAATGCTTTTGAACTCATTAATATCCTTGGTGCAAATGAAAACCACAACGAGATACACATTGAGAGCATCAGTGACTAAAGTTTTGTTTTATTTTCTAGAACATCTTTATTAGCAAGTACAAGAATTAAAGTCTTTCAAAATAGTTTTTTTTTCAGAAAGCAAAGTGGCAGTGGTTTAAAATTGAGGTTGCTAGCAGCTGCTTTGTAGGCCCTGAGTTTTTATGTATTTGATGAGTACACACCAATGATTTGGGGTATTCAAACCTCCTTAACTGAAGAAGGGATCACTGAGAAGTTCAGTGAACTCTCCCCAAATGAAAGCAAATGATATTTATTTATTCAATAAGTTTATTCCTTTGCCACAGATTCAGTTAAAAGCTTTCACTCATTTGCCATAAGTTTGATTGAGGACAGTAAAAATGTACTAAATGACATTTTTTATGTGAGCATCAGTACATAATAATTGTGGCAAGTGTACACATAATTTTTCATCATTTCTTGGATAAAATGATCATCATTACTCCACAGTATAATTTATACTCCCATTGAAGGACACTAAGATCCAGATAACTTTAGTCAGTTTATGATTTCTGTTTAGCCATTCAATTGCACTTCAAAGTCTCCTCTTTCCCACTGACAGAATATGTGAGAACAGTCTTCCTTCACACTTGCATAACCTTTGCCATCAAAGCATTTTACCAGCTTTTATTCTTTTTTTTTTTTAATTTTTTTTAATGTTTATTTATTTTTGAAACAGAGAGAGACAGAGCCTGAACGGGGGAGGGTCAGAGAGAGAGGGAGACACAGAATCTGAAGCAGGCTCCAGGCTCTGAGCTGTCAGCACAGAGCCCGACGCGGGGCCTGAACTCACGGACCGTGAGATCATGACCTGAGCCGAAGTCGGACACTAAACCGACTGAGCCACCCAGGCGCCCCAAACCAGCTTTTATTCTATCAGTTCATCTATTTCTGACGTTTGCCATGTCTTTCTTTGCAGGGAGAGCGTAGCTTATAACTAATGTACCTGAAATCCCATGAGTATGGAATGCCTTATAATGAAAAAGAAATTCTGATATTTCATAACTTCCTGACACAATGGCTACCAGACAGCTAAAGCTGGAAGAAATGCTGAGTGCTAAGACCTTTTCAGGCTTATGATTTTAGTGCAAAGAACTCTAGGTGAGTATCAGAAGACATGAATTCCATGCCCAGCTCCCACTTCTATTATATGTGACATCATGGACAGGTCACTAAAACTATATGATCTTCCATTTATTCATTAATAAAATAGAAATAATATCAAGAAGTTTGATTCTGACCTAGATATTCCAATATAAGATATCACAGATTGTACTAGATATGACTAGAAATAATAAGAAGGACTGGATATGTTTAAAATTAATTTTGAAATGTTATGTTAGTTAAAGTTTGTTGAAATAAATATTTTTGCTAGCTTAGAAGAGGAGTGTTGCATTGTAAAATATCCTATAGAAGAAAAGATGATGATTTTAGAACTTTATGAGGAGAAACATGCATTCTACTTTATACAATGAGGTACAAATTAGATTCTCTGGAATCTCAATTCTGCCTATGAAACTAGGAAACTGTGTGGCCTTGGGCAATTTACTTAGCATGTAATGAGAAGATTATTCTAAAATAGTCCCCACCTGTTCATGGTTTTGTTTTCTGAAGTTTCAGTTACCTGCAGTCGACTTCAGTCTGGACATAGATGATCCTCCTTCTGATGTACTGTCAGAAAGTCAATAGTAGCCTAACACTAGGTCACAATGCCTACACCATTCACCTCACTTTATCTCATTATTTAGGCATTCTATTATCTCACATCATCACAAGAAGAAGGGTGAATACAGTAGAATAAGATACTTTGAAAGAAAACAGACCACACACACTCACACAACATTTATTATAGTGTACGGTTATAAGTTCTATTTGATTTTTAATAGTTGTTAATTTTTTTTTACTGTGCTTAATTTACAAATTATGAAACTTATGTACAGGAAAAAAACATTGTATACCTAGGGTTCAGTACTGTCCACGGTTTTAGGCATCCACTGAGAGTCCTGAAACATGTCCCCTAGAATAAGGAGAAGGATTACTTCAGGTTATTATTAAACTCCCTTTCAGAGTAACTCAAAATCTCAAATAGTTTAATTTAAAAGTATTATAATGTTGCCTCAAATTGGTACAGTGTCTTTGATAAACTCATGTGGATTTTTTAATGGAGATAGTGTGTGGTAATAGTTATAGCTTAAAAGTCAGTGTATGGAGGTGGTGGGTTAGTCCATTAAGCGACTGATTTCAGCTCACGTCATGATTTCATGTTTCATGGGTTTGACGGTGAAGAACCTGCTTGGGATTCTCTCTTGCTCACTTTCTCTGCCTTCCCGACTCATTCTTTCTCTCTCTCTCTCAAAGTAAATAAACTTACAAAAATATATCTATGTATGAATTTCACATATCCATTAGGACTCAGCAGCAAACAACTGATCTTGATTGGAATCATGGTATTATTTTTAAGAGCCATCATTCAGATAAGACAGCATTAAAATGCAAACACGTATCATACTAAGGAGATATTTAGAAGATTAGTAGAAAGATTGTTTTATATACTTGGCTTGAAATCAGTAACCCCAAAGTGAAATGAAGGGCTGAGAAATTGAGAATGGGAAAGGCTATCTTTTGGCCATGGGTATCAACAGAGCTGTTGACCTCTGTTAAACTGCTTTGTGGCCTATGAACAATGAGTTAGCTGTCTCTTTCCAAACCCAGATGATTGAAAGTTCATCTTGCAAAAAATATCAATATGGTTGCATAAAATTACACTCTTTTTGGCAGAAGAAATCTCAAGTATTAATGCACACATATTTAACTTTTTGTTTCTTTCTGTAAGACTTTCCCATAAACTTAGGCAAAATACCACAAAGACACCTAACCCAATGTTTCTCATGTTTAGGGAACACAATGAAATACTCCTTTATATTTCTAGAATAGTTCTATATTTTTTCTGAGTAAAACAGTATTTTTTAAAGATGCCCAGAGTAATGAAGTAGAAGTCAAGAAAAATGGCAGCTACATGAAAAAGATGACCACAGTGGAAGGATTTAATTAGTTGATTGGATCCAAATCATATCTTGATAATTGCAAAAAGGTTATTCCTTACTAAAAGCAACAAAAAGATTCCTTAAATTCTGAAAAACTAAGTTTTTTCTAAATTATATTTTAAATGGTTAAATAAGTTTACTGCTTAACTTAAAATTTAGATTGATTCCTTTTTATTTATTTATTTATTTTTTTTTAAATTTTTTTTTTCAACGTTTATTTATTTTTGGGACAGAGAGAGACAGAGCATGAACGGGGGAGGGGCAGAGAGAGAGGGAGACACAGAATCTGAAACAGGCTCCAGGCTCTGAGCCATCAGCCCAGAGCCTGATGCGGGGCTCGAACTCACGGACCGTGAGATCGTGACATGGCTGAAGTCGGACGCTTAACCGACTGCGCCACCCAGGCGCCCCAAGATTGATTCCTTTTTAAAAGTAATATCTTTAAAAGGTGAATAGTCAACCCCCCCCCCCCCCAGTTTTTGTTTTGTTTTTGGTATTTTTATGCATAGGTTTCATAAAATTAGACACATAGGCAATCAAGATTGAAATACAAAAAATATGTTTAATGTGCTTTATATTTGCGTTTGCTCCAAGCTAATTATTTTATTTTATTTTTTATTTTATTTTATTTTATTTTATTTTATTTCATTTTATTTTATTTTATTTTATTTTATTTTAAATTTACATCCAAATTAGTTAGCATACCATGCAACAATGATTGCAGGAGTAGATTCCTTAATGCCCCTTACCCATTTTAGTCCATTCCTCATCCCACAACCCCTCCAGTAACCCTTTGTTTGTTCTCCATATTTAAGAGTCTCTTATATTTTGTCCCCCTCCCTGTTTTTATATTATTTTTGCTTCCCTTCCCTTATGTTCATCTGTGCTGTGTCTTAAAGTCCTCATAGGAGTGAAGTTATACGATATTTGTCTTTCTCTGACTACTTTCGCTTAGCATAATACCCTCTAGTTCTATCCACATAGTTGCAAATGGCAAGATTTCATTCTTTTGGATTGCAGAGTAATACTCCATTGTATATATATACCACATCTTCTTTATGGTGGACATTTGGGCTCTTTCCATACTTTGACTATTGTTGATAGTGCAGCTATAAACACCGAGGTGCATGTGCCCCTTCAAAACAGCACACCTATATCCCTTGGATAAATACCTACTAGTGCAATTGCTGGGTCGTAGGGTAGTTTTATTTTTAATTTTTTGAGGAACCTCCATACTGTTCTCCAGAGTGGCTGCACCAGCTTGCAATGCCACCAGCAATGCAAAAGAGATCCTCTTTCTCCGCATCCTCACTCACATCTGTTGTTGCCTGAGTTGTTAATGTTAGCCATTCTGACAGTTGTGAGGTGGTATCTCATTGTGGTTTTGATTTGTATTTCCCTGATGAGTGATGTTGAACATTTTTTCATGTGTCTTTGGCCATCCTCCAAGCTAATTCTTAATTATCTTCATTGAGTCTAGTTGTAGTCCAATCCTTTTGGATTTCCTTTACCAGCTTTTCCATGTGGTGATTGGAGGGGTGGAAACCAGAGCCAAGAAAAAGCAGAGAAGAAAATAATAAAAATAAATATTTTTGGTAAAAATTCTAAAAACCCTCTTTATATTAACCAACAATTGCCTCCCCATTTCCAGATTGACAGGCAAAGACAAATAAAAGAGGATTCAGAAGATTTCCAACTCATTAACAGGATTCTCAATGAAGATAATGGAAACAGGAAAAATAAAAGAACCAAATTTCATCCTTCTCTTGTCCATTTGATAAAGGATTCTGAAACATCAAGATTCATCATAGGATGAGAAAGAGAATCTAAACGCCATATATATCTTAAGGTGAATTTGTTTTCATATAGAAATTCTTACCAAGTTCTGAATATTGGTTTATACTGAACTGCGACACAAAATATAAAATAAAAGTAAATGGGATTATGATAACTAATTTACAGAATATTCTTTTATAGACTACTTTTCCTTCTTATATTAAAGTTCATCTATTATGCTTTATTCTTGAGTTTTCATACATATGCATGATAAATATTATCAAGTGGCCACCTAAAATTTGCAATACCTTTAAGTCATATTTCATATAATTTGTTTTTCACTGAATATACTTTTACACTGTAATTTCCATTTTAAAAATAAGCACATAAGTTTGAAAGAAGAAAATAAAAACATTAAACATCTACACTGCATCAAAAACAAAATGTGATGAACCCACAGGAAGAGAAAAAGAAAACCCTACAGGAGAACAGTAATAGAAGGAGAGAATATAGAGAGAGACACACCATTCTTTGATGAGAAGACTCAATACCTTAATGTTAACTCTCCTCAAGTTGATTTTATTTTTTTATTTTTTATTTTTAAAATATTTTTATTTATTTTTGAGACAGAGAGAGACAGAGCATGAGCAGGGGAGGGGCAGAGAGAGAGGGAGACACAGAATCGGAAGCAGGGTCCAGGCTCTGAGCTGTCAGCACAGAGCCCGACACAGGGCTTGAGCTCACAGACTGTGAGATCATGACCTGAGCTGAAGTCGGACGCTCAACCGACTAAGCCACCCAGGCGCCCCATCCTCAAGTTGATTTTAATGTTAAAAACAATTCTAATTGATATAATCTTACTTTCTGGAATCTTATAGCATTATTATATTTACATATTTTAATTAAATATATATATATATATAATTTTATATAAATGAGATGGAATCACAGAATATAATACTTATACCTCTTTAAAGTAGTAGTCCACTACTTCTTTTTGTTTTTGTTTTGGCTTTTAGCTTACCTTTCCTTCTTCTCTTCCAACTCTACTTAAACTTTAATCTCTATAAATCATGTTAAAAACCTATTGTACTATGAAGAATTCCATATTTTTCATACTTATATACATAGTACAAATACATACACATATGGAGGGATTTGGATACTGTTTTACAAAAATATTATCTAAAATACTTTCTGAATCTTTACTTTTTCATTAAATTACATGTCTTGGCAATCTCTCCACCTAAACAGGTATAGCTGTAATTGTTTTTAAGGGCCACATAAGGTTTAATGGTATTGACAGACCATGAGGACATTCAATCATTCCATTTTTGGTAGGTATTCAATTTGTTTTCAGGTTCAATGTGTTACAAATAATGTTCTAATAAATATTCCATGACATATATCTTTATAGCTGTTTCTACTTTTAGGGATAGAATCCTGGAGTGGGATTACTTTCTTATAGTTAAACTGAATTTTAATGTTAATTTTAATTGATGACAAAGATTGCCTTTCAAACATTTGTAACATTAATATCCCTTCTCTCAACCTTTGAAAATACGTTTATGCGCTTTGAAAATACATCTATGCTACTACTATGTGTTATATCATTTCATTTTTATATTTATTGTATTTTACTTTATCATTTTGTTTTACTTTATTGCCTTTTGGATTGGTAGAAAGTCAATCATTTTATAATTTTAACTGCATTTTCCTGATTGCTGCTGAGTTTGAACAATTTTATATAATTATTTTATTTTTGTCAATTTTTAAAGTGTTTGAAGTATAACTATTTATCCACTTTTGTATTGTATTGTATTTATACATTTTTACTGGAAATACAGGTTTTCACTCAAATCTAATATTAGTTTTACATTTTTGGACAAATATTTTCATTTATAGTTAACATATCTAGACTTTCTTTTGTAGCTTCTGGGTTTTCTTTACCTCTAGATTATACAGCAGGCAAGTAAATTCAGTTCTATAATCTATTGTTTACATTTAAGTTTTAATGATTCTGTAATATACTTTTATATGGTGCACATATTAATTTCTTTCAAAAATTAACCAGTTGTATCAGAGTCATTTATTAGTTGAGCTTTTTTTTTAAGTTTATAAAGCTTTTTTAAAAAATGTTTATTTATTGGGGCGCCTGGGTGGCTCAGTCAGTTGGGAGTCTGACTTTGGCTCAGGTCATGATCTCACAGTTCGTGAGTTCAAGCCTTGCATCGGGCTTTGTGCTGACAGCTCAGAGCCTGGAAACGGTTTTGGATTCTGTGTCTCCCTCTCTCTCTGCCTCCTTCTCTCTCTCTCTCTCCCTCTCTGTCTGAAAAATAAACATTAAAAAATGTATTTATTTTAAGGGGAAGAGGGGCAGAAAGAGGGAGAAAGAGAGAATCCCAAGTGGGCTTTGCACTGACAGCAGAGAGCCAGATGTGGAGCTTGAACTCATGAACCATGAGATCATGACCTAAGCCAAAACCAAGAGTCAGACACTTAACCAACTGAGCCACCCAGATGTCCCTTAAAGTTTATTTATGTATTTATTTTGAGAGAGAGAAAGAGTGAGAGTGTGTGAGTGAGCACAACTGGGGGAGGGACAGAGAGAGAGAGAATCCCAAGCAGGCTCCCCACTGTTGACACAGAGCCTGATGAAAGGTTTGAAGTCAAAAACTGTGAAGTCATGACCTGAGCCAAAGTCAAGAGTCACACACTCAATCAATCGACTCACCCAGGCGTAACTTTTTCCAATAAATTTGAAATACCACTTTCTCATACATTAAATTTTCTGGACATTGAGATCTATTTCTGTGTTCCGCTGATAGGTTTTTTGTTTGTTTGTTTGTTTCTATACCAGTAGTACATTTATTTTATTACTGTAGCTTTATATAGCATTCAATAATTGTTAAAGAGTCTTCTCCCACATGTCTTCCATTTTCTGCTTTTTTTCATGGTTATTCATTGGCATTTATGCCTATACATAATTCTTTGGATAAATTTTAAGATTACTTATCTACTTATAGAAAATTATATTATATTTTTAATCAGAATTATATTCAATTTGTATAATAAAATTTTGAAAATTAAGATTTTGAAAATATTAAATATGCTCTCCTTAAAATTTTTTATTTAAGTATTGTTGACATACAATGTTATATTAGTTTCAGGTATACAACATAGTTATTCAACTTCTCTATATATTATGCAATGCTCACCACAAGCATAGCTATCATCTGTCACCATATAATGATATTACAATAAGATTGACTATATTCCCTATGCTGTGCCTTTTATTCTAATGACTTATTCTGTACTTGGAAACCTGTATTTCCTGCTACCTTTCACTCATTACACATGAGTGAAATTATATGATATTTGCCTTTCTCAGTATGACTTACTTCATTAAGCATAGTATCTTCTAGATCCATCTATGCTCTTGGAAATGGCACAATCTCATCCCTTTTATGGATGTGCAATAGTCCTGTGTGTGTGTGTGTGTGTGTGTGTGTGTGTGTGTGTACATACCACATCTTCCTCATCCATTCGTCCATCAGTGGACACTTATGTTGCTTCCACATTTTGATTATTGTAAATAATGCTATAATAAACATAGGATACATACATCTTTTCAAATTAGTATTTTTGTTTTCTTTGAGCAAATAACATATACAGGAATTATTGAATCACATGGTATTTCTATTTTTAATTTTTGAAGTACATTCATACTGTTTCCCACAGAGGATGTATGAATTTACATTCTCACCAACAGTATACACGGGTTCTTTTTTCTCCATATCTTCTCCAACACTTGTTATCACTTGTCATTTTCATTTTAACAATTCTGATAGGTAAAAGGCAATATTGCATTGCAGTTTTGATTTGCATTTCCCTGATGATAAGAGATTGATAAGAGATATAGAACACCTCTTCATGTGTCTGCCTGCCATGTTTCATAGATAACTCTACTTCTTTTTTGGAAATAGGTCTTTTCAGGTCTTCTACCCATTTTATAATAGGATTGCTTATTTGGTGTTGAGTTGTATAAATACTTTATATATTATGGATATTAACTCCCTATCAGATATATTCCTTTCAGATATCCTCTCCTTTTAGGTAGGTTGCCTTTGTTTTTTGCTGATGGTTTCCCACACTGTGCAAAAGTTTTTATTTTAATGTGGTCTCAATAGTTTACTTTTGCTTTTGCTTCCCTTTCCTAAGAAGACATATTTAGAAAAATGTTGTTACAGGCAATGTCAGAAATTACTATGTTCTCTTTTAGGATTTTCATGCTTTTAGATCTTCAAATACAGGTCTTAAATCCATTTTGAGGTTATTTTTGTGTATGGTTTTAGAAAGTGGTCCAGTTTCATTCTTTTACATGTAGCTGACCAGATTTCCCAGCACCATTTATCAAAGAGATGTCTTTTCCTCATTGTATATACTTGCTTCCTTTGTCATAGTTGATAGACTGAATTAGTGTAGGTTTATTTTTGAGCTCTCTATTCCTCTTCATTGGTTTCATTGATCCATGTGATTTTTGTGCCAGTATTGTACTGTTTTGTCTACTATAGATTTGTAATTGCGATAATTTCAGCTTTGTTTTTCTTTCTGAAGATTGCTTTGGATATTGGTCTTTTGTGGTTCCATACAAACTTTAGTATTATTTGTTCTAGTTTGTGAAAACTGTTATTAGTATTTTGGTAAGGATTGCACTGAATTTGTAGATTGCTTGGGTTGGCAAGTACATTTTAACAATATTAATTCTTCCAGTTCGTGGACATGCAATATCTTTCCTTTGTGTCATCTTCCATCCCTTTCATCAATGTTTCATAATTTTCCAATATAGCTCTTTTGCTTCCTTGGTAAAGTTTATTCCTAGGTCTTTTATTCTTTTTGGTGCAATTGTAAATGGAATTTTTTTCTTAATTTCTGTTTCTGCTACTTTATTATTATTGCATAGAAATGTTACTAGTTTCTGGGTATTAATTTTGTGTCTTGAAGTTTTACTAAATTCATTTACTTCTAGTAGTTTTTTGGTGCAGTCTTGAGGGTTTTTTCTAAATTGTTTTAATGTTTATTTATTATTTTTGAGAGCGAAATACAGAGTGAGAACAGGGGAGGGGCAGAGAGAGAGGAAAACACAGAATTTGAAGCAGGCTCCAGGCCCCGAGCTGTCAACACAGAGCCCGGCACGAGGCTCAAACTCACAGACCGTGAGATCATGACCTGAGCTGAAGTTGGACGCTTAACCAACTGAGCCACTCAGGTGCCCCTCGAAGGCTTTTTATGTATGGTATTATGACATCTACAAATAATGACTGTTTAACTTCTTCTTTAACAATATGTATGCCTCTTATTCTTTTTCTTTCCTGATTGCTGTAGCTAAGACTTCCAGTAGGATGTAGAATAAAAGTAGCAAGAGTGGACATCCTTGACTTACTCCTAATTTCAAAGGAAAAACCTCTGCTTTTCACCATTGAGTATAATATTAGCTGTGGGTTTTTCATATATGGATTTTATTATGTTGAGGCATGTTCCCTGTAAATCCACTCTGTTGAGAGTTTTTCCCAGGAATGGATGTTGAATTTTTTGAAATGTTTTTTATGCATATTTTGAGATAATTATATGGCTTTATTTTATGGATGTGGTATATCATGTTGATTGACTTGCAAATACTGAACCATCCTTTCTTCTCTGGAATTCATCCTGCCTGATGATTGTGAATGATCCTTTTAATGTATTGTTGAGTGTGGTTTGCTACTATTTTGTTGAGGATTTTTGCATCTATATTCATCAGGGATAATTTTTTAAATGCTTATTTATTTATTTTGAGAGAGAGAGGGGGAGAGAGAGAGAATCCCAAGTAGGCTCTATGCTGTCAGTGCAAAGCCTGATGCAGGGCTCAATCCTAAAAACCTGAGATCATGACCTGAGCAGAAACCAAGAGTTAGATATTTAATTGACTGAGCTACTCAGGTGCCCCCTTCAGGGATACTGTCCTGCAGTTTTATTTTTTCATGATGTCTTTTCTGGTTTTGGTACAGGGTAATGCTGGGCTTGTAGACTATACTTAGGAGCTTTACTTCCTCTTATGTTTTTTTTTTTTTAATTTATGGAGAGTAGTAATAACTATTCATTAAATGTTGGGTAGAATTTGCCTATGAATCCATCTATTCCTAGGTTTTCTTTTCATTTCTTTTCTTCTTTCTTTCTTTCTTTCTTTCTTTTTTCTGTAGTTTTTTGTTTACTGATTCAATTTTGTTACGGACTAATCAATGTGTTCTGATTTTCTATTTCCTCCTGATTCAGTTTTGGAAGAAACTGGAATTTTCCAGTGTCTAGGAATTTGTTCATTTTTTAGGTTCTCCAATTTCTTGGTAAATAATTTTTCATAGTATTGTCTTATATTCCTTTGTATTTCTGGAATGTTAGTTGTTATCTTTACTCTTTTGTTTCCTATTTTTATTTTGGGTTTTATCTTTTTTTAATGATTTTTGACTGAGGGTTTGTCAGTTTTGTTTATCTTTTCAAAGAAAGCTCTTGGTTTCATTATCTTTTTAATGTTTTCTTTTTAAGTCCCTATGCCATTTATTTCTGCTCTGGTCTTTATTCTTTTTTTTTTCTCATTTTTTTTGTCCTTTTTCTAGTTCCTTTAAGTATGAATTTTCATTGTTTAGTTGAGCATTTTCTTGTTTCTTAAGGTAGGCCTATATTGCTATGTATTTCTCTCTTAGAACTGTTTTTTGCGATGTCCCAAAGATTTGGACTCTTGTGCTTTCATTTTCATTTGATCCATGTATCTTTTAACTATTTCTTTGATTTCTTTGTTGACTTATTGGTTTTTTAGCATCATGTTGTTTAACCTGCAGTGATTTATGTTTTTTCCAGTTTTTTTTTCTTTTACTTTTTTCTTCCGTTTTTTTTCCTTGTGATAGACTTCTAGTTTCATATCATTGTCAAAAAAGATGCATTGCATGATTTCAATCTTTTCAAATTTTTTGAGGTTTGCTTTAAAGGTTAACATGGGATCTATTCTGGACTATGTCTCATGTGCACTACAAAAGAATGTGCATTCTGTTGTTTTTAATGGAATATTCTGTATACATCTGTTATCATCTAGTCTAATGTGTCATTCAAACAGTTTCATTTTTGATTCTCTGCCTGGATGATCTATCTATTGATGTAAGTAGGATGGTAAAGTCCCCTAATATGATTTTATTAAACTCTATTTCTCTCTTTTTTTTAAATTTTTTAAAATATTTATTTATTGTTGAGAGAGAGAGAGACAGAGCTTGAGTCAGGGAGGGGCAGAGCGAGAGGGAGACACAGAATCCAAAGCAGGCTCTGGGCTCCAAGCTGTCAGCACAGAGCCCAATGCCGGGCTCGAACCCACAGACGGTGAGATCATGACCTGAGCTGAAGTCGGATGCCCATCTGACTGAGCCACCCAGGCACCCCTCTATTTCTCTCTTTATGTCCATTAATATTTGCTTTATGTATTTAGGTGTTCAAATGTTGGGTGCATATATATTTATAATTATTATATCCTCTTGGATTGATTTCTTTATCATTATATAATGTCCTTCTTTGTATCTTGTTACAGTCTACCTTACAGTCTATTTTCTCTCATGTAAATATTGCCACCCTGGACTTTTTTTTTTTTTTTTACTTCTATCTGCATGGTAAGTGTTTTTCCATCCATTTATTTCCAGTCTGTATGTGTCTTTAGGTCTGACGTAAGTCTCTAGTAGGCAGCATATAAATGGGTCTTTTTAAAATATATTTCACCCCCTCATGTCTTTTGATTGGAGAATTTAGGCTATTTACACTAAAAGTAATTATTGATAGACATGTACTTATTGCCATTTTGTTATTTATTTTCTAGATGTTTTTGTAGTTTCTTATCTGTTCCATTCTTCTCTTGCTCTCTTTCTTTGTGACTGATGAATTTCTGTAGTGCTATTATTTTCTCTTTCTTTCTTTTTATTTTTTGTGAATCTATTATAGGGTTTGGGCTTGTGGTTACCATGAGGCTCATATATAACATCCTAAGTATATGGCAATCTTATTACATTGATGGCCATTTAGGTTCAAGGGTATTCTTAAAAACAAACATTTTTACTCACTCCTCCATGTTTTATGTATATGCTGTCATACTGTACATCTTTTTATTCATAATTTTCTTATGTCTAATAATAGCCTTTGTTTCCACTTAAAGAAGTGTCTTTAACATTTCTTATAAGGCTGGTTTAGTGTTGATAAACTCCTTTTACTTTTGTTTGTTTTGGAAAATTGTTTTCTTTCCTTCAAATCTGAATGATAATCTCGCCAAATAGAGTATTCCTGGCTGTATTTTTTTTTCAGCACTTTGAATATATGATGCCACTCCCATCTGGCCTACAGTTTCAGTTGAAAAATCAACTGATAGCCTTATAGGGTTTCCCTTGTAGGTAACTTTTTGCTTTTCTCTCTTGTTACATTTAAAATTACCTCTTTATCTCTAAACTTTGACATTTAATTATTATGTGTCACTGTGTGGACCTCCGTGAGTTCATCTTGTTTGAAACTCTCTGTGCTTCTTGAACCTGGATGTCTACTTCCTTCCTTAGGTTATGGAAGTATTCAGATATTATTTATTTAAATAAGCTTTCTGCACTTTTATCTATCTTCTTCTTCTGAGACCCTTATAATGCAAATGTTTATATGTTTGATGCTATCCAAGAGATACCTTATCTTCATTTTAAAAAGCATTGTCCCTTTTCGTTGTTCAGCTTTAGTGCTTTCCATTACCTTGTTTTCCAGATTGCTGATACATTCTTCTGCATCTGATAATCTACCATTGATTCCCACTAGGGTATTTTTTGTTTCAGTTATCGTATTCTTCAATTCTGATTGTCTCTTTTTATATTTTCTATCTCTTTATTGAAAGTCTCACTGAGTTCTGCCACTTTTCTCTGTACTGGGTGAGCATTTTTACAATCATTACCTTGAATTCATTTTCAGCTATATTGCTTATCTTTGCTTCATTTACTTCCTTTTCTGAGGTCTTATCTATTTTTTTTTTCTGGAGCATTTTCCTGTCTCCCCATTTTGCTTGGTTTTCTGTGTTTATTTTTATGGGTTAGGCAGAGCAGCTAATTCTTCTAAACTTGAAGGAATGGTCTTGCGTATGCTTATCTTTTATGTAGACTGTGTGTGCTTGGTGACTTGTTGGCTTGCTGGAGCTGTGGCTGGTGTGGTCTGGGGGTCTCGGGCTCTTGTGGGGACCCTGGCAAAGAGTGGGGGTCCCTGGAAGGACAGCTAGAGTTGAAGTGAGAATAGATCAGTGTGGTTCCTGGGTTCTCTACTTAGCAGCTGCCCTGGCAGAACAACCAAAGCTAACATGAGTGCAAATCTGAATGTCCCAAGGCTCTACACGCAGAAGGCACATTGGCAGGATAGCTGAAGCTGAAGTAAGTGTTATCTGCAGTGTCTTGGGCTTCTCTGCATAGAGGGTGCCCTTGCAAGGTGACTGGATCTGACACTGGGTACTTGTTGGGAGGCCCTGAGGCTTTCTGCTCAGTAGGCAGTCTGGCAGGATAGCTAAAGGTGAAGTGAGTACAGGCAGGATGTCCTGGTGTTCTATATGCTGAGGGCACTCTGGCAGAACAGCTGAAGCTGAAATGGGTACAAGTCAGGTTGTTCCAGGGTGCTCTGTGCAGAGGGTGCACTGGTCGGTGGCTAGAGCTGAAGCAGAGTGCAGGCCAGGAGGTCCTTGTGCTCTTGAAACAGAGGATGTCCTGGCAGGATAACTGAAACTAAAGTGGGTGCAGGTTGGAGGTGCTGGGGCTCTACTTACAGAGGACAGCTTCACAGGATAGTTGAGGCTGAAGTGAGTATAAGCCAGGGTTTTCAAGGACTCTCTGCACACAGACTGACCCAGATGGATGGCTGGAACCAAGGTGGGCTACAGGTTGGGGCATTCTGGGGTGCTCTGCATAGAGGGCACCTTGGCAGAACAGGTAACGTTGAAGTGGGTGTGGGCCAGTGTGGTCCCAGGGCTCTTCATTGCAAAGTTTGCCCTGGCAGAACAGCTGAAGCTGAAGTGATTGCAAACTGGGTTTTCTCAAGGCTCTGTACACTGAGGGTGAGATAGCTGAAGCTGAATGGGTTATAAACAATGGGGTCTCAGGGTGCTCAGTGCAGAGGGTGCACTTGCCGAGGACTGGAATAGAAGCCTGTGAGGTTGTGGAGTTTTTTCCAGGGTGCTCTACAATGGGGGTGCCCTGGCAGGGTGGCTGGAAGGAATGCAGGCATTGACCTGGGATTTACAGGGTGATCTGTGTAGGGACACCTTGGCAGGGTGACTGAATTTGAAGCAAGTATCAGCTGGGAGATTCCAAAACACTGTGCACTAGGAGTGCTCTAGAAAACCATCTGAAGCCAAAATGGTGTTTTCCTGGAGTCTTCCAGAGTGCTTTGTGCCTGTGTCACCTGGGTGCAAAGGCTGGAGACGTAATGTGTACTGACCATGGATGTTCCCCTGTGCACCAGTTCGTAGCCAACCTTTTGGGATGGCTGAAAATCTTGTGAGCTAGGTAGTCGAGGCTCACTGAGGCAGCAGACTGGTTAGGGCACCCAAACTGTGCACTGGTCTATGCTTTTAAAGGAGTGGGGGCACATAGACTGTGTCCATCAGCCCCTCCCACCTAGAAAGATTTCTAGCAGCTCTTCCTCCCTGCTCATCTTTTAGCAGAGTTTTAAGAATGGTTCTTTTATGTGCTAGTTTCTCTTTTAAACTGCAACTTTTTTTTCTGTGCCCCAGTGTTACTGGTACTGGTGTGGGCTAGGGGACCCAGGACTTCCTGAAATAACAAGCTAGCTATGGCATTCAGATCCTGCTCTGGTCTATGCTTTCAAGGTGAAAGGGGGCATGTAAACCATGTGGTTTTCCAATTTTTCTGACCCAGAGAGAGTTCCTCTGCCCCAGTTTGGTGGAGTTCTAGGGCTGGCTCTTTTATGTGCTAGTTGCTCTTTTAAACTGAAGCTTTTTTTTCTGTGCCCAAGGACAGACAAATCTCTTCATAGTCCCTCAGTGCCATCCTTACCCACTGGAGTTTGCAGTAAGGAGTTGTGGATCCATTCATTACTGTATCGGTCTCTCTTGTCATTCACTTTTGATGTTCTCTCTATATTTTGTTGTGCTGAAGCTGTTCAGTTGGTTCTCAGTTCTCTTTGGGAGGAATTACTCTGTAAATAGGTGTAATATGGTGTGTTCCATGGAGCAAGTGAGTTCAGGGTCTTAAATTGCCTACATTGCCACCTGGAATTATTATGTTCTTTAATATATTTTTCATTGCAAAAAAATCACATTATGTAAGATCCATTTTGACTATTTTAGCACATACAATTCAGTGGTTTTTAGTCCATTCACATGATTGTACAAATATTAGTACTAATTCCAGAACATTTTGCCACCCCCTAAAGAAATGCCATACTTCTCAATTCCCTTCTTCCACCATTCCTAACAACCCACTAGACTATTTTCTGTTTCTAATGGGTTTGCTTATTCTGAACACTTCATATAAAATGGAATCCTATGTCATGTGACATTTTATGTCTGGCTTCTTTTACTTAGAATAATGTTTTTAAGGTTCATCTATATTTAGCAAATACCAGCAATTCATTCCTTTTTATGGGTGAATAATACTTCATTTTATGGATATAGCACACTGTGTTTAACCATTCATTAATTGATGGCGATTTGAGTTTTTTCCACATTTAACTATTTTGAATAATGTGTTTATGAAGTTTTATGTACAAGTGGTGTGTGTGTGTGTGTGTGCCTAAGGTTTTAGTTCTCTTGAGTGTGTGTGTGTGTGTGTGTGTGTGTATATATATATATATATATATATATATATATATATATATATATGGAATTGCTGGGTCATATGGTAACACTTTTTTTAACTTTTTGAGGAACAACCAAAAGGTTTTCTACAGTGGTTGTCCCATTTCACATACCCACCAACAATGTATAAGGGTTCCACTATATCCACATACTTGCCAGCACTTTCATTTTCCTTTTTATTCATTATTATAGCTATCCTAGTGGATATGAAGTGGTATCTTGTGGGTTTCATTCACATTTCCCTAATGATTAATGATGTTAATAATCTTTTACTGTGCTTATTGATCATCCACAATTCTTTGTAGAAATGCTTATTTAGAAATTTTGCCCATTATTATTGTATTGTATTTTATTATATTTATTTTTATGAATATAATTTATTGTCAAATTGGCTTACATACAAAACCCAGTGGTCATCCCAACAAGTGCCCTCCTCAGTGCCCATCACCCATTTTCCCTCTTCCCCACCCCCCATCCACCCTTAGTTTGTTCTCTGTATTTAATAATCTCTTGTGGTTTGCCTCCCTCCCTCTGTGTTTGTATCTATTTTTTTTCCTCTTCCCTTCCCCCATGGTCTTCTGTTCAGTTTCTCAAGATCCACATATGAGTGAAAACATGTATCTGTCCTTCTCTGAGTGACTTATTTCACTCAGCATAATACCTTCTAGTTCCATCCACGTTGCTGCAAATGGAATGATTTCATTCTTTCTCAGCCAATATATTCCATTGAATATATAAACCACATTTTCTTAATCCATTCATCAGTTGATGGACATTTAGGCTCTTTCCATACTTTGTCTATTGTTGAAAGTGCTGCTATAAACATTGGGGTACACGTACCCTTATGCATCAGCACTCCTATTTCCCTTGAGTAAATTCCTGGTATTGCTATTGCTGTGTCATACGGTAGCTCTGTTTTTTTTTTAATTTTAAATTGGATTGCTAGTCTTTATATTGTTGAATTGTATTACTTATAAATTCTGGTTATAAGTCCATTACCAGAAATGTGATTTGCAAATATTTCCTCCCATTCTGTGAGTTGTTTTTAATTTTCTTGATATCATATTTCAATGCACAAAAGTTTTTAAATTTGATGAAGTCCAATTTGTCTATTTTTTTCTTCTGTTTCTTCTGTTTTTGTTATAGTACCTAAGAATCCACTGACTAATACAAGGGAACAGATTTACTCCTAAATTTTCTTCAAAGAGTTTTATAATTTTAGCTCTTAGATTTCAGTCTTTGATACTTTAAGATTTTGTATATGGTGTGAGGCAGGAGTACACCTTCATCATTTTACATGTGGATTTCCAGTTGGTCCAACACCATTCATTGAAAACATTATTCTTTCTCCATTGAATGATCTTGACATCTATGTTGAAAAATGTTTGGCCATACATTTATGAGTTTATTTCTGGACTCTGAATTTTATTCCTCTGGTCCATATATCTATGCTTATGTTAGTGCCACATTGTCTTGATTATTGTACCTTTGCAGTAAGTTTTGAAATTGGTAAAAGTGGCTCCTCCAACTTTATTTTATTTTTCAAGTTTGTTCTGGCTCTTCTGGGTCCCATGTATTTCTAATAATGTTATTCAACATTTAATCTGAAAAAAATGAAGGAATAAAAATAGAAAAGATAATTCTGAGGGAAAATGAGTAACCAATGTAAACCTATTATATAAGATAATGAAATTATTATATAACTATCATATTTTACATAATATCATACTGGTTCTTGAGCAAATCAGAATGTACATAAGCAAATTTTTATATAATTAGGTTTAATATATAATAAAGGTAACACTTCACATTATTTAGTTATTGGGAATATTGATAAACCATTTAAAAACTTGAAACTCAATATAACTCTCATTCTTTAAATTAAAAAAAAATCTCATATGAACTAAAGAGTCAATGTAAACATTAAACTATATAAGTACAAGAAGAAAATATAGTATAGTATTTTTATAATTTTGAAGTTGGGAAGGTTTTCCTAAGCAAGAGACAAAATGCAGAATTAATAAATATGAGCAATTATTTCAATGAATTATCATTTAAAACTTTATTTAAAAATTATAAAATATACTGGGGTGCCTGGGTGGCTCAGTCGTTTAAGGGTCCGACTTTGGCTCAGGTCATGATCTAGTGGCTCATGAGTTTGAGCCCCAGGTCCAGATCTGTGCTGACAGTTCAGAGCTTGGAGCCTGCTTTGGATTCTGTGTCTCCCTCTCTTTCTGCTTCTCCCCTGCTCACTTTCTGTCTCTCTCATTCTTAAAAATGAATAAACATTATTTTTTTTTAAATTAGCAACTATAAAATAAAATCACAAACTAAAAAAAATAGTTGCAACAACTAAGATACAGAATTGATGGCATAAATATATAACCAACTTTTATAAATCAATAAGTAGAACACCCCGATATAGTAATATATTAAATATACAAACAGACAATTCACAAAATCAGAACACACATGTTCAGCAAACATTTTGAAAATATTTAGCCTTACTAAAACTCAAATAAACATATTATGTAAAAAATAATTTTTTAATTTTTATTTATTATTTATTTATTTAATTTACATCCAAATTAGTTAGCATATAGTGCAATATGATTTCAGGAGTAGATTCCTTAATGCCCCCTACCTGTTTAGCCCATCCCCCTTCCCACAACCCCTCCAGTAACCCTCTGTTCTCCATATTTAAAAGTCTCTTATGTTTTGTCCCCCTCCTTGTTTTTATATTATTTTTGCTTCCCTTCCCTTATGTTCATCTGTTCTGTGTCTTAAGGTCCTCATATGGGTGAAGTCATATAATATTTGTCTTTTTCTGACAGACTACTTTCGCTTAGCATAATACCCTTTGGTTCCATCCACGTAGTTGCAAATGGCATGATTTCATTCTTTCTCATTGCCAAGTAGTATTCCATTGAATATATAAACCACATCTTAATCCATTCATCAGTTGATGGACATTTAGGCTCTTTCCATACTTTCTCTATTGTTGATAGTGCTGTTATAAACAAGGGGGTGCATGTGTCCCTTTGAAACAGCATACCTGTATCCCTTGGAAAAATACCTAGTAGTACAATTGCTGGGCCTAGGGTAGTTCTATTTTTAATTTTTTGAGGAACATCCATACTGTATTCCAGAGTGACTGCACCAGCTTGCATTCCCACCAACAATGCAAAAGAGATCCTCTTTCTCTGCATCCTTGACAACATCTGTTGTTGCCTGAGTTTTTAATGTTAGCCATTCGGACAGTTGTGAGGTGGTATCTCACTGTGGTTTTGATTTGTATTTCCCTGGTGATGAGTGACGTTGAGCACTTTTTCATGTGTCGGTTGACCATCTGGATGTCTTCTTTGGAGAAATGTTTGTTCATGTCTTTTGCCCATTTCTTCACTGGATTATTTGTTTTTTGGGTGTTGAATTAAAAATAAAATTATTTTTGACCAAACATTTTGGTAAAGGCAAAAAAATATTAAACTGTAATAACACTTTGTTAGATAAAGTGTAAATTAATGTAAATCTTTCTGCAGGACAATTTTTCAGTATGTATTCAAACTTTAAAAATATATACTTGTAATAAGTTATGTTATACTGTAATGAGTCTTCCATATAAATAAGTACTCCTACAACTTCATGGTGATAAGATGTTTTAAATTTTCTTATACTCATATAATGTTGTACGAGCATCATAATGGCAGAGTGAAAAGGTTTTGGCATCCAGTAAGCTATAAACTAGAATACTGACCCTTCAAGTTATAAGCAGTGTGACCTTGTCAAAGTATTCTGAACTTTAATTCTTTTCGCTCTAAAACAAATATAATAATATCCACCTTTCAGAATTAACAAAATTTGGCAAGGTAGTGGCTTTAGCATCCTCTATTGGGTTAGTGTACCCTGAAATTCAAAATTCATGTCCACTTGGAATCTGTGAATGTGACTTTATTTGGAAATAGAATATTTGCTGATGTAAGTTAAGGTGAGGTCATACTGGATTAAGATGGTCTCTAAATCCTATATGATGGGTGCTCTTATAAGAAGATGGAAGTTTTAGGCACACGATGGAGAAGGAATGGGCAGACAGAGGTGGAGATTGGAAGGATGCATATGCGAGGCAAGAGATGCCAAGGATTATCAAAAACAACCAGAAGGTAGAAGAGGCAAGGAAGGAATTTTTCCTAGAAACATCAAAGGGAACATGGTCCTGTCGACACCATGATTTTGGACTTCTGGCTTCCAGAAATGTGAGAGAATAAATTTTTATTGTTTTAAGCTACCAATTTTGCAGTACTTTGTTATGGAAGCCCTAGAAACTAATACATGTAGGTAGCAGTGTTTTGTAAAATAAGAACTCGTTAAAGGAAAACTTTTATTTACTAGTGACAAGCTTTTTCTTATACACTATTTTAGTTTATGATTTATGCTCTCTGTGATGTAGGCAGTTTTATTATTGCCAGTTTTCAAAAAAACAGCTTAGAATTAGAGGTTAGGTATTTTGTCACAGGTCACAACATTAAGACAGAATTGACATTTGTTTCGTATTTACTTGACAAAAATACTCATTTTTTGAAAAGGAAACCCTCTTGCACTCTTTGTGAGAATGCAAACTGGTGCAACCTGTCTGGAAAACTTTCAAAAAGTTAAAAATGAAACTACCTTGTGACCCAGCATTGCACTACTAGGTTTTTACCCAAAAGATACAAAAATACAGGTTCACATGGGTACTTGAATCCTGATGTTTATAGAAACATTATCAAAAATAGCCAAACTATGGAAAGAGCCTAAATGTTCATTAACTGATGAAGAGATAAAGAGATAATATGGAATAATACAATGGAATATTACTCAGCCATCAAAAAGAATTAAATCTTGCCATTTGCAACAGTATGGATGAGAATACAGTGTATTATGCTAAATGAAATAAGTCAGTCAGAGAAAGATAATATCATAGGACATCACTTATATGTGCAATTTAAGACACAAAGCAGATGATCATATGTTAAGTGAAAAAAAAGAAAGATAGAGGGAAACAAACCATAAGAGACTCTTAATGATTGAAAACAAACTGATGGTTGATGGACGGAGGTGGGTGGAGAATGGGTTAAATGGGTGATGGTTATTAAGAAGGGCACTTGTCCTGTTGAGGACTGGGTGTTATATGTAAGTGATGAATCACTAAATTCTACTCCTGAAACCAATATTATATTAAATGTTAACTAAGTAGGATATAAATAAAACTTTGAAAGAAAAAAAAAAAACGCTCATTTTAATTTTTTTAATTTACTTTAAATTTTTTAATCTTTATTTTTGAAGCAGAGAGAGAGAGAGAGAGAGAGAGAGAGAAAGAGTGGGGGAGGGGAAGAGAAAGAGGGGGACATAGTATTCGAAGCGGGCTCCAGTCTCTGAGCTGTCAGCACAGAGCCCGATGCCAGGCTTGAACTCAAGAGCTGGAGTTCATGACCTGAGCCAAAGCCAAAGCTTAACTGAATGAGCCACCCAGGCGCCCCCAAAATTCTCATTTTTAAAGCATCTTTTGACATTCTTATTTTAAATTCTACTTTTAATGCTGCCTAATAATTAAGCAAGCTAGTCTGCACCCAGTTTTGAACTGCTTATTGGGAAATTCTAGGATCACCACAGGCCTTTAGGTCGTTTTGTAATACATAAGGAAAACAGGAAATTGCAGATACTTACAGAAATTTCATTGATCCATACTAAAGAGCCTGATAGAACAAGACTGGTAAATGGTGATAGTTCAAGCTATTGGACTCAAGATCAAAGCAAGAAGAAGATGATATGGTCAGTCTTGTACTGATGTGTTCTATTTTAGCAAATCTTTCCATTAGAAGAAAATAAGCTAAGAGGTCGAATTCATATCACTACTTTACATAATAAAGAGAAAGCATGCAGCAATAACTTTTAAAGTTATTAGGTTATTGTTTCAATTCCTTAAGAAACTTCATCTTAAAAGGCCACAAAGAAGAAATTTGAACCAAGAATTCAAAGTACATAAAAGATTTCCTTAAAATCTACCTATATATCTTCCAAGATATGAGTCATGTTATATAACCAAGAAACACATTTATAATCTTCATGACCCATTCTCCAATAAGTACATATTTCCACTAGAGATAAAAAGACATTAAATCCCAAGTTCTTAGTAGCATTTATTTCCAAAGTTTTGTTGGAGGACATGTTAAGTAAAGGAAGAATGCAAACTCTAGAATGTGACCCTGAACTTTTTTGTTACCTACAATTTTAGTCTATCTGACAAGCCTAGAAAAGTGAATAGTGCTTTCCATTCCATCAAAACCCAATTCAGAGTACCCTTACCTCCATGAATCCTTCTCCAGCGACTCCAGCCTGTATTGATCTCTGTCTTCTCAGACATTCTATTTAGCTTGTCCTCAATGCATTCTCTATCCTAACATCATTGTGTACTTACTATTTTCCAGACATTGTGAAAAATACATAACACACATTATCTCACTTATTTCTTACAAAAAGCTGTGAGGCAGGTATTTGAACAGATATTGTGCCTAAGGATAAAAATCCAAATCATGTTAGAACTTACCCTGTTCCATATCTGTAAACTCTATTACTATTGTCCAGAAATGCAGACAAATAAGCTTCGTCTCTTTAAGGGCTTCTCAGGGTCAAAAAAGCACATCACTTTTCACAGTTTTAGACCCTAAATAGGTACTCCACAAATACTTGTTGATGATGGATACTAAATATGAAAGAACCATATTATAGTGGAAAGAATATTCTACTGGAAGTCAAGAGAAATAAGATACAGTTGTGATCTTGAGGAAACAATCTCTCTGAGCTTCATTTTATTTTTTATAATATTAATGAATCAGATTAGATCTCTGACACTCTTTCTCACTCTGACACTGCCATGTACACCAAAAGGCCCAAAGAATTGTTATTTGGAAAGCAGAGGTTTACTTTCAACAATAAAAGTAGGCTGGAGAAATATTTTAAGAGCATTTTAAATAATTACTTCATAAGACACTACACCTGCCATAGTTGTAAAGATGCCTCAGTATTAGAAAGAAATGAAGCAATACCTTTTAGGTGAAGATAATGTATAGATTTGATTTTTCTAAAGATATTGCTGAGATAGACTCCTGACAAGTTCTCCTGACTTCCCTCAAATCTTTTCTCCACAGTATAACCAAAGTGATCTTTATAAAGTTACAAACAAATAACTACCAGCATGATTAAAACTCTTTGATGGCTTTAATGTGCTCCTTGGAAAAAGATAAAATACTTAAAATTGTATCTGTGGCCTCCCTGGATCTGACACCTTCCTAAAACTCTAACCTCAACTTTCACTACTCTCTGCTTCAAAATATTTATTCTAGGCTTTCAGTCATACTCAACTTTTTTCAGATACCCCAAAGTGCCACAAGTGTACTCCTCTGTAGGCTTTTGAACAGGCTCACCAAATAAAAATGCTGAGGATATATTACATGTGAAAAAACAATTGCATATTCTTTTTTTTATTTTTTTAAATTTTTTTTAATGTTTATTTATTTTTGAGACAGAGAGAGACAGAGCATGAATGGGGGAGGGGCAGAGAGAGAGGGAGACACAGAATTGGAAGCAAGCTCCAGGCTCTGAGCCATCAGCCCAGAGCCCGACGCAGGGCTCAAACTCACGGACCGCGAGATCGTGACCTGAGCTGAAGTCAGACCCTTAACCAACTGAGCCACCCAGGCGCCCCTAAAATTGCATATTCTTAGTAGTATTATTTGAAATAAACAGAAAGTGAAAAAACACTAACATTCATCAACTAATGGATGGATAAACAAAAAATTTTACTATCCCTACACTGTACTGTTCATACAATGGAATATTATTCAGCCATAAAAAATAATGAAGTACTGATACATGCCACAACATAGATGAGCCTTGAAAACATCATTATGCTAAGTGAAAAGAGACAAACACAAAAGGCCACACATTGTATGATTGTATCTATATGAAATGTCCAGAAGAGCCAAATCCATAAACATAAAAGTAGATTAGTAGTTCCCAGAGTCCAGAGTGCGGGAGAGTGGGGAGTGACTGCTAATAAGTATGTTTCTTTTTGGAGTGATGAAAATGTTTTAAAGTTATATTTTAGTGATGGTTGCACAAATATGTGAATACTAACAACCATTAAATTGTATGCTTTAAGTGGATGAAGTATATGGTGTTTGAATTATATTTCAACAAAACTTAAAAATGCAATTGAGGGGGTGCCTGGGTGCTTCAGTGAGTTAAGCATCCTCCCTTTGATTCAGGTCATGATCTCATGGTACATGAGTTTGAGTCCCACATCAGGCTGTGTACTGACAGCACAGAGCCTGCTTGGGATTATCACTCTGTCCTCTCTCTGGCTCTTCCCTGCTCATTCTCTCTCTGTCTCTCTCTCTCTCTCTCTCTCATAAATAAACTTAAAAAAATGCAATTGAGGATGCTTTGAAAGACATTATAGAAGTGGCAGAGAGGCAGGGTAGTCAAGTGCATAAAGATAACTGAATTTAGGTTGGATTGTTGGCATCCCAGCTTGCTGGCTGTGTGAGCTTGGGTAGATCATTTCTCAGCCCATACCTGTAAAACTAAGAAAAATACAACCCATATTAGCTTGTGTGAGTATTAAATGGGATAGTGTAGGTAAAAATGCTTTGCAACCTACAAAATACTATTCAAATATAAGATCTAGTTAGATTTAGGTAATACATAACTGCGTTGTGTAATTATTGCAATATATAGTGGGTATGTGAATTCCAGTATTTGACACCTGTATTTTCTTTTTTTTCAATCTTTTTAATGTTTATTCACTTGTGAGAGACAGACACAGAATGCAAGCGGTGGGTGGAGCAGAAAGAGAGAGACACAGAATCCAAAGTAGGTTCCAGACTCTGATCTGTCAGCACAGAGCCCAACGTGGGGCTTAAACTCAAGAATCATGAAACCATGACCTAAGCCGAAGTCAGATGTTTAACTGACTGAGTCATCCAGGCGCCCCTGACACATGTATTTTCATTCTTAGTCCTGTAAACTCTGTTGATAATGATCAAAAGAATTAACTTTAGATGAAGAAAAATTCTCTTAATTACCCGCTTTTAATTTTAGAGAACGTAAATGTATTCTATTATATTTGGTTGATACTTAGACAAGGGAGTTTTTTTTTCTGATTTTTTTAACGTTTATTTATTTTTGAGACAGAGAGAGACAGAGCGTGAACAGGGGAGGGGCAGAGAGAGAGGGAGACACAGAATCTGAAACAGGCTCCAGGCTCTGAGCTGTCAGCACAGAGCCCGACGCGGGGCTTGAACTCACAGACCGTGAGATCATGACCTGAGCCGAAGTCGGACGCTTAACCGACCGAGCCACCCAGGCGCCCCAAGCAAGTTTTGTTCATGAGTCTCTGAACACAACACTCTTTTCTAATAATATTTTAAGAAGGCAATTTTTTTTTTAGAAAATCCGAAGAAGATAACTGTATGGAAAAGATTTGAAAGCCAAGCTTTATAATATGACATTAAGGAGGCAGAGAAGGAAAAAGAAAAGGATGGATGCGTATTTCTTTATAAATTTTTGCTAAAAATCTTGGGGTAAGGAGAGAGAAGCAAATGTCAGTAGTGGTGAATTATTTTTTTTCTCCTTAAATTGAAAGGGCAGCTGAAAAGCAATCTGTTGTTTGTATAGACAGTAATACTAGTGAAAGAGGAAGAAAATACACTTGGGGGAACATCTGCTCTGAAAAACTACTTGAGAAGTAAGTGTGGGGAAACCTTTGCACAACACACAGCATACACTGTGCTGAAGAAGTGAAAAGAGAATAATGCAAGAAAGATCTGTATGCATAAATACATGTAACATAGGGAAACTTAAGTAAAAATATAACATATTGACTATTTTCCTCTTCATAAGTATTTGTACAACCTTAATACTAGGTTGTACAGATCATGATCCCTAAAACACAGTAACCACGAATGACATCTATTGCCCTAGCATAAGTCAACCCCCACTTTACTTATGATGTGCTTATTGTAATTACAGCAGAGTTGAAATACAGGATGTTGTCCCTGCCTTTGACAAACTATTGGCTGACTTAGGGAGACAGACTCAATGTCTAAAAAGGTCATATTGACATATACAACACCATAGAAGTACATGTAAATATGAGTACAAGAACACATCATCATCATAAATTTTATTTACTAATTATATAATTATATAAATGATATAAATGATATTTTATATATATATATATATATATATATATATATATAGTCAAGAAAGATCAATGTCACACATTAGCTTCCCTTGAACCAAATCCAACCAAAATTTAGGTTTGGTTTGTTTTGGTTTGCACACACACACACACACACACATACACACACACACATATCACATTGAACATTTAAAAATTGGGAGCATTCCCATAAGAAGTCAGATACCTGATTTTTCCTGAAAAAAGCAGATAATCAAACAAAACTGGGCTGACTTTCTTACATAGCAATAATTGGTTGACCTGAGTCACAGCTGCCTGCTTTGAAGACAGCCTGTGTTCTTTTGTCCACCATATTCCCCTCCAAATTATATCACTAGGGCATCGGTTATGATGATTGGCATGAACAAAAATCAGAGCAGAAACTCTCAAATACTATATGTGTAAGGAACATTTGTTGTATGAAACCTTTGACTATGTATGTATGTATGTGTGTATGTATATGGATGCATAATACACCTGGCCTCAGGGTACGTTATGTAGGAAATATTTGAGGTGCTGATTATACATATGTTTCCTGTAATGTATTCTAGAACTATAATCTCTGAGGCCAGTTGACTGAAATATCATTTTTAAAGTAACATTATTTATTACATACACGTAAGTTTGAGTGCCACTGTTCTTGGCCATCCCTACTCAAATTCACTTTAGTTACCGGTAGATTAACCTTAATCTAACTCTGACATGTTGCTTTCTGCTAAAACAATCTTTAATGATTTCCCCTTATCTACTGAATAAAGTTCAAATCAGTCGGTCTGGCATACAAAGCCTGTTATGGTCTATTCCAAGGCACTTTTTCATTATTTTCCAGCTGCATAAACCTTTCATTCTTTTCAAATTGAATTATTCCTTCCTCATAAATGTCTCATACCTCTGTATCCTCTAGGCTTTTAGAGAGGTTTATCCTTATATGTGGAAATATCTTTTTTCTATCTGCCAAATAATTGATGCCAAGGTTGATACCTGATTTAAGTTAGGTCAGTCAGAATTTTTCCCCAGTTGTTTCTCCCTAGGAGGTTGTAAAACCTGAGAGCTTATGACATTAATGTTTTCAAATATGTGGAGCAGAAAAGCAGAGAAAAAGCTGGAATGGGACTCAGGCATCTGCATTTTTACTGGCAATTAGGTGGTCCTTTCAGAGCCAATAGTATAAGAAATAAACATTTATTTGGAATTAGAAGACCTGCTTCTAAACTGGGGTCTACCATTAACATATTGGGTGAGTTGGCATAAATTGGTCAAGATTTCTGATGTTCAGATTTCTCCATCTAAAATTTAGGAGTTGTACAATGAACTCAATTATCAGAAAATGAGGGGGTGCCTGGGTGGCTCAGTCAGTTGAGCGTCTGACTTCGGCTCGGGTCATGGTCTCATAGTTCATGGGTTCGAGCCCTACATCGGGCTCTGTGCTGACAAACAGCTCAGAGCCTGGAGGTGGCTTCGGATTCTGTGTCTCCCTCTCTTTCTCGCTCCCTCCCCTGCTCATGCTGTCTCTCTCTGTCTCTCAAAAATAAATGTTTTAAAAAATTAAAAAAAAAGAAAATGAAAGGATTGGGAATGAATAATTTTATTGCACTTTGGGTTGTAATTTTTTTTCCCCAATACTCTGTTTCTAACCTGCACTGTGTGATGTTGTGAATTTGTCCAAAGCATTGTTCCATGATGTTTGATGACCACAAAGAAATATATTGTGTAAGATAGGAGTTGAACCAGTTGTAGTTTTCTTTACTTCAATGACTTCAGAGAAAGACCTGTGGGAAAGACAAGAAGAAAAAATAAAAAACAGATATTGTAATTGTGAGCTGAAAGTGAGCTCACTGGGAACTTTCCACTGAAACTGAAGGTGAAATCAGAGATGGGCCAAGAGAATTAATTACAGTGCTATGGAAAAACATCTGTGACACGGTCTGATTCAAACCTTTGATTGTTGCAATTTTATTATACAGTTTATGTCTAAAAGCAATATCAGGACACTAAATAAAATCTTATTTATGTGTCTGATATTTTTAAAATTAGCTAAGTATTCCATCGCTATGACATTTCCTAACATCTAACATGGCTTTGGAAGACTGACCCTGGATAGAAATTTCCTCATTCTAGAAAGTGGACTTTTTGACTCCTCTGTTCTTTAGGTTACTGTAATAGTGCCTGTACAAAATATTGTGTTTAATTTGAATCAGTATCCTGTTCAAGTCTATGGTAAGTATTAAGGAAAATATGCTATATTTGTTAAACTAACAAAAGATCCAAGAATAATTCCTTGAGTTCCAAAAACTTTATATGTGCACATATTAATATACAAACATATATTATACATATAGTTATATGTTGATATAATATATAATAGCATATATTATATAGTATAACATATATACTATACTATATATAATACTATATATAATATATATGTATATATGTTGTCCAAGCAATTAGAAAATTTTGGCAATTCAATAAGGAAAAAAATCAGTTATGCTTACTTTGGGTATATTGTAAAAAAAATAAATTTACTTGTCACCAACTTATTTGTAGCAGCTTGTAGACAGTCACAGCTTTCCATTTAGAAATTAATAAAACATCTCAGCTTTGTATATACCATCCCATTACAACCTGGAGAAGATTCTGAGCAAGTTGCATACTGAGTGTTCGGTGTATAAGAATAGATGTCATATTTCTCAAAAGGAGTATTAATTTTCCTGTAAAATTTAGGTCTCTTCAAAATGCTCTCTCCCTCTCTCATTTTTTCTTACTGATAGGCAATTGGTGTAATATGTTAGGTTACATGTTGGAATAAATTTGTTAGGTACTTTCAAGTAGAGAATGAACTATTTGAAATCTTAGATAATGTAAAGAAACACAAAAATAAACATTTTCTTAGTTTTGCCTATTGCTCCTATTACCTTATTTATCTTTTGTAGGCTTCATAAACATTTTGAAAATACACAAAAAGATAGAAAACAAAGACATCAAAACCTGAGCAACCTAAGCTAATCATACACAAGATGCATAGAGTTTTCTAACTTAAATTTAAAGTGACAAGTGGTTAATTGAAGGATGGAAGCAGCCGAAATTAAGGTGCCTTTCAGTGCCAAAAACATTAATTGACCTGACACATAGATTAAGAGCTGAATGCTTTCTTTTTCTTTTCTTTCTTTCTTTTTTTTTTTTTTTAAGAGAAAGGAAGAATTTTATTCCAGTCTAAGTTAGGACAGCTGCCTGGGATACACAATCTTCACAAAGAGAGTGAAGAGCTGATTGCTTTAAGCACTTTTGAAAATCTCTTCAGTGTAGTTAGGCTAACTTTGGAAAACAAAATTGGCATAGCCAAATTTATTCTTTAAATAAACATGGCATTCTTCTTCAGAATTGTTAATTTCAAAGTTATTGTTTTGATCCAGGCATTCAGATTCTTTCATTTTGAGCTTTAAACATGCATTGTATTATGTAAACACATAAAAAATGTAAAATTGAATAGTTATATCTTGAAAGTAAATATTTTAGATTAGTTATACCTATTATTAGTATATTTGTAATTATTTTCTCATAGTAATCTAAACACAACACAATACCTCTTTGGGGAGAAGGGGGTTTCTGGATACATTAAACTTCTCAGTGTAGATTAAGATTTGTTTACAGCAAAATAGCCTTTGTAATTCAGCTTCTACTTGTTGAAGTAATTATATACCATGGTATCAATGAATGGTAGTTAACATTCAGCCCAGAATCACCTGATATACTGAAATTAATAAAATTATTACATTATAGCCTCACAGGATATAGTTTCACACAAACTATTTGATTCCTCTTTTTCAAGTATGGAATAAGTCACACAAATAGTACATACATACAAAATGTATTTCTTCATGAGACTGTAAAGACTAAAATAGTATTTAGATTATTTAAAATTCCACTATAAAATATTGTAAAAAGTTAATATTACAGAGCATGCATTAATGTCATAATTGAAAGTTTATTTTTTGTTGTTAACCACTGTATTGAGATATAATTAACATATAATTCACCATTTGAAGAGGTTGGGGTGGGATGAAAGGGAAAAAATAAAGTGTATTATTCAATGATCTCTAGTATATTCAGAGTTGTAAAACCACAACTATAATCAGTTATAGAACATTTTTATCACCCTCCCCCCAAAAACCTGCATGAATGTAGGCATTAATACTCAATCCTCCCCTCCCGCATATCCTATGCAACAACTAGTATATATTTTATCTCATATACATGCTTTTATAAAAATTTTACATAAATGGAATCATACACAATGTGGTCTTTTGTGATTGGCTTCTGTCACCTACCATATTTTCAAGGTTCATCCATGTTGTAGCATGTGTCAGGACATCATTGTTTTTTTTTTTTTTTTAAACCAGATAATATTATCTTGTAAGGATATACAGCATTTTGTCTATACATTCACCAGTGGATGGATATTTGAGTTATTTCCATTTTTTGGCTATTATGAATAATGCTATTATAAATATCCATGTAGAAGTATGTGCATGGACATATCATTTCAATTATTTTGGTGGATTTGCTGGGTAGAATTCCTGTGTCATATGGAAGCTTTATGTTTAATTTTGAGGACTGCTAGACTTTTTTCATAGTAGTCACTCCATTTTATATTTCTACTAGCAGTGTAAGATAATTCCAATTTTTCCACATCTGTATCAACATTTACTTTATATTTTTTCGTTAAAAACATCTTAGTGGGAGTATGTATCTCATTGTGCTTTTGATTTGCATTTCCCTACTGACTAATGATGCTGAGCATCTCATCATGTGCTTATTGGCTATTTTCATATATTCTTTGGAAAAATGGGTCTTCAGGCTTTATTATTATTATTATGCCTATTTGCTAATCATTTGTCTTTATATTGTTTAGTTGTAAGACTTATTTTTATATCCTGGTTATAATCCCTTAATCCCTTATTATATATGTTTTGCTAATATTTTCTCCAATTATATGGGAGATTTTTACTTTCTTGATAATGCTTTTTGAAACCCATTTTCAATTTTATGCCCAATTTATTTTTTTCCTTTTGTAACTTGTGCTTTAGGTATCATATCTAATTCAAGGTATCATTGCCTAATTCAAGATCTTAAGGATTTACATGCATTTTTTAAGAGTTTTATATAATAGGAGCGCCTGGGTGGCTCAGCCGGTTAAGCGTCCGAGTTCGACTCAGGTCATGATCTCACAGTTGGTGAGTTCGAGCCCCGCATCGGGCTCTGTGCTGATAGCTCAGAGCCTGGAGCCTGCTTCGGATTCTCTGTCTCCTCCTCTCTGCCTCTCCCATGCTCATGCTCTCTCTCTGTCTCTCAATAATAAATATACGTTAAAAAATAAACAAATAAATATTAAAAAAAGAGTTTTATATATTGTAGCAAATCTGGATAATCAGAACCACATTCCAGGGCATTTTTTGTTGTTTGCTTGGCTATCTGGACTATTTTAGTGAAGTCTATTTCCCCAGAAGTGTGAATTATCTTATATCAATCCTCAGAGAGTGTTGCTTGGGCATGTGCAGTCACTCTGGAATTATAGTGTTTTCAGCAGTAATTTAACCAAGTGTCATTAGCATGGCATTTTAGCAGTCATTGCTTTGACTCTCCCTTTATCCAGCTGTTAGGCTTTACTAATTGCTGATTCATTGTTCTATTTTTGAGAGAGAGAAAGAGAGAGAGAGAGAGAACAAGTCAGAAAGGGGCAGAGAGAGAGGGAGACACAGAATCCAAATCAGGCTCCAGGTTCCAAGCTGTCAGCACAGAGCCTGACATGGGGCTCGAACCCACGGACCATGAGATCATGACCTGAGCCAAAGTCAGATGCTTAATTGAGTCACCCAAGTGCCCCTTCATTGTTCTATTTTCTTGAAAATGCCCTGGACCCTAAATTGCTCCACTGTTTGATCCAATTACATTGGGACCCCCTTTGCAAGTATAGTTGTTGAGGAAGGTATTTGAGGTTTCTTCTTATGCCAGGACAGCTCTTAGTGACCTCCTTTCCTGGTTTTCTCTGATAAAGCATCTGACCTGTTAGATTGTTGGTCTCAAGGAGCTACCAGTCTCCTTTTATTTGTTTATGACCAAAATGCCCATTGTTTTCAAGAGGGCCCTTAGGCTTGAACTTTCCCCCACTCTGTTTCAAATACAGTTGGTTCATCTATGGAGTTCTACAGAGCTCTCTGTTCTTATGAACTTTACCCCTGGAAAAAAAAATTCTGGAAAACTGCTCTAGATGCTGGACATGCTGGTAGCCTCAAGCCTTCTCTGCTTGCTTCCTTTTTTACCCTGCTTGCTTCTCAGTGTTTAACCTGTGTTCTCTGAGTGAGGTGGGTTGAATACCCCAGGATCAGGATCCCAGGGCTTTCTGCCTGTAACAACTGGAATAGAGCCTTTACTCTATGAATGGATACTTGGAGGAAGAATGAACCTCCAACCTCTCTACCACATTCACCTAGAATTTAACTTCTGCAATTAGTAGCTTGGAGGAGGATGAGAAATTAAGTAGTCTGTTCTTACCAGATGATGTTATAGCCCTTGACTGAGAGATAGGAAGAGAATTAGCCCTGTGGTCTTGGTTACATTCACCTGGACAGGAGATGTAGTTTCTATGATACTGAGCTGGGAGGGATAAGAGATGGAGTAATGGTTTAAATGTTCAAGACTCTTGTTGTTCTTATCAAGTTTTAGTATATTTTCTTGAAAAATTTCTTCACTTGCAATATACCCCTAGACCTATTTATAGAGATTGAACATAGATGATAGATAGATAGAAATATAGCTAGATATAAATTCGATATAGATTTATAGATATATAGATCTATGTCTCAGACTTTGAGTCTGGAGCTATCTCTCTTGCCCAGAAAGAAAGTGGGCACGGAATTGAATATGAGAGAAGCTAATATCCAGGAGGAAACAAGAGTCTCGAGTAAGGGTCCTTGCTCCATATTTATTAGGATCAAAAGGCTTACAAATGTGATCAACGTACAGAAAGACACAAGGAAACAGTGTTTACTAACTCATGTGGGTGAAGAAAAAGGGGTTTCTAAGATATGCAGATTAAGGGTTTGGATCTTTACAAAACAAAATTGGAACCAAGCAGATGGCTATTTACAGCAGGCACCAGGCACCATGTCTATTTATCTTAACTTGCCTAGGGGATAAGACAGAGTATGCTACCTCAGGGTCAACAAAACACTTTTTTTTTTTTTTTTTTTTTTTTTTTTTAGCTCCTGGCAATTTCACCCTGCTGTAGTGGTCTATAGCCTTGCTTACCTATTCTGGATGTTTTCATTCTGTGGAAGCAGCTTTCTGCTCTATGCTTTTGTTCTATGCTGGGGGCACTTTTGCCCTGTTTACGTATTCTCAGACACTTTTGTCCTAAGCCTTATTAACCCATTGGTACAAGATCTGGGAATTCCTAAACTTATTCCCCACAGTTCCCCCCACATTTTGTTTTGTTTTGTTTTGTTTTTTCTAGTTTTGTGTTCAAGGACCATCATGATGAGCTCTTGGTCCTTCTTTTGTTTTCAGGTGGTTTGGAGGATGATTCTGCAAAGACATAAAAAGAGAAACATTAAAAGCATTCCACTTCCCAGAGTTAACCAGAAATTTAGATGGGTGCTGGCTATAAGTGATAAAGTATTTAGGTCATGCCACATTGCCCAGGAATCAGTTCATTCATTTCTAAGTTGATCTTCTGCATATTGTAGCTGTTGGTGCAATGTCCCATCTAAATTTTCTCTATTGTTAGAGCAGTAGGAAGAAAAAAAAAAAACACTGTGAAGGTGTGTCTGTACAGCATCCCAAGATTGGGAGTGATTGTAAGGAATGCCAGTTGTGCAAATATGCTGGTAGTTAGGGTCTCAGGGCAGTTTAGAGTGGAGGAACAAGGCCTCCAGACTTTTTCCAATAAATTCCACTGTAGTCTCAAGAGCTTCGAGGTGGGCCAAAACTTGCCTGTCAATAGAAGTTTGGTTTATTAATTATTTGGTAGTGTTGACCATAAATTTATTAAGGACATGGGCTGTTTGGATAGTATGATTCAGGCTGATTCCAGTGACAGTGGCAGAGGTGATAACACCTACTGCTGCTAGGATGCCCATGATTAACAGGCCAACAAATCTTTTTTTTCCTTACAGCTGAGTACTAGTGTTGAACAATCTTATAAAGTGTGCCTAGTCCCAATGGATGCATATAGGCCTCAGAGCTATTAACAGGAACCCAAGCTGAGACACGCTAAGTACTAATAAAGAGGAGATATTTAATTGGGTAATATTATCGTTATTTACTCAGGACATGAACCATCCCTGGGAGGTAGAAATGTTGTAATTTTCTTCTATTTGATCTGCAAAATGGAGGTAGCAAAGAGAAGGTAGGAAGAAGGGACATAAATAGTGGTCCATGCAAATTTATCATTGTGTAGGGAGGCCCAAATTAGGTTAATATGTCAATTTATATAAATTTCACTGTGGCTAATAGTACAAATAAAGGGAAGGCCTAGCTTCCAAATATTAACAAGCCAAGGTCCTTTTAATTTCCCTTTATGTGCAGAAATTATAGGGCCTGACAAGCCTCTGTCTTTCCAAAAAATATTCTCCAAGTAGATTGGTCAAACAATATGGTCTTATTTGAATATTTTGCTTTCAAGATGTCCTCTAGGACCCCTGTCAGTAATAGTCCAATTGCCCCAGTGAAGATTATGCTCAGTCTCTCTATAACAGGTTGTCCAAGGAATATTATTCCAGGGTGGTCTGAATACTTGAGACTAGGGCAAACCAGAACATTAGGAGTGTGAGATATGTTTGTTTTTTGAGATATATCAAAGCTTGTGGCTGAGAAAAAAGTAAAACTGTCTGGCCTTGTAGAGGTTTTTGACTGTACATGTAAAAGCCAGTTGATTCCTGGTTTGAGACAAGCAGATAAGTTGCTATGTTTGGTAACACACATGGGAAGTGCTGGAGTAAGCCACCAGTGAGGTCTGGGCATATAAAGCCAATGCTCTTGTTCAGTTTGGGAGGGCAGGTTAAGATTGGCTCCTCCCATGAACTCAGTGTCATTATTGCTAATAAGAATATCCCGGTCTAGGAGTGTTAAGCTGTCAAATATAGGTGGATTAAGGAGATGAGCCCAATATGAATATTGAGCTTGGCCTGGACAAATGAGGGCAAGCAGAAGAATCAGGGTTACACATATTGAATTTCTGTCAATGATGGAAATCATGGCCATCAGATGTGAATCAGGGGTATATGCAATACCATTGTATTATAAGAGGATGCTGGCCTGGCTAGACAGGCGTTTAATGCTTCTCCATGTTATATCAGAGGCGAGGATTTGCATTTGTGGAGGGGCTTCAGGGTGAGGAGTCAATGAAGAGCCTTCTTCATCTTGAAAAAGGGGGGAGGAAGTGGTTGCTTATTCAGTCATTCTCTGGATGTTCTGATTCATTGTAAGATATCCTGGGAGTCTTCACCATGCCATGGAATGGCTTCACCAAATGAGAGTAAATCCACAGAAGTCCGGAATCTGAAAGAACACAAGCATATACTCAACCCCAGGTTACAAGTTTAGTGGGCCCGTTCCATGTGGTCCCCCGATTCAGGGGTTTTGTATAGCACCATAGGGTGAGAAGATTTATCAGATTTTGAAAAATGACTTTCAAATGCAATTAGTCCTTGAGGGTCAAGATTTAAAAAGTTAAAAGTAATCCCAGAACAATTGAGAAGTTGAATTTGTAATGTAGACAGCTATGGGTATTTCCCTTTTTTTTGTTTTTTTTAACATATTTTTGAGAATATTAAGTGTTCATTTTATAATTGCTTGGCCTTGTGGATTATAAGGAATGGGTAATTCCAACCAAGACTTGAGTAAAACAGCTCAAAAGGGTGTGTTTTACCTTTTTTGTTAAAATCATATTTATTTATTTATTTATTTATTTATTTCTTACCTTTAAAAATTTATTCTCATTTTTTATTATCTTTCTTAATATCTCCTACTTTTTTAATACAGAGTTACTTTCCTTATTTCCATTAGCCTTACTTACATTTAGCAGAATTTTAACTCTTAGAAACCTTAGTCTCCAGTGAAAACTAAGTAGTAACCAATTGTGAACCATTACAACATAATTTTTTTAGGTGGCAGACTTATGGATTCATTAAGCATACAGCATGTTTTTTAATAGATTTAAATATCCTTAGGTTTATTTTGCCATAGAAACCCAGGAGCACAAACCTATGTTTAATAAGCAATGATTCAGCATTCCATGTGATTTGGAACAGGCCTAAATATTTGTCCAATGAACTTAATTCAACTTATAATTCAAGAAAAATGTTAAATTTTCAGATTACCAAGGACCCTGAAAGCTATTTTAAAAATTACCCATGAAAACTATGAGACAGATAAAGTTAACCATTACTTTAAGTCATCCTTTTGCTAACAAATGGGAACAGAAATAACATGAGCTTATTTGACCTTCAGTAAACCTTAGTAGAATAAAGTTTTATTATTTAATTCTGATAATTTAAAAGACATGTTTATCTCACTTACATTTCATCTGTGTCTCCTCAAAAGTTTACCAGTGTCAATTTTTTTCCCAGGAAGCCAGTAAGGAAATCTGAAGTGGGCGGCATAAGTCTAAGAGGATATATTTTGTTCCTAGACAATGTGGGAAGGAGGAGCTGATGCTGAATGAGGCATTGGAGAGTCAGATATGCAGGCCACACCCCAGGTTCTGCAGAAACAGGAGGAGGGGGAAAGGAAGGCAGAAAAGGTGAGGTACCACCAAGAAGCCTGGAGGCAGATAAAGGTGCAGAGGGCAGAGAAAGTGTTCTCCTGGTCCCAGAGCCTGTCAGCTTAGACAGATGAACAGATACACATTTTTGTTTTCTTTGGTTTGGTTTTGCTTTCCACTAGTGGAATTAGGCAATCCTTATGAGGACAGAGAAGAGAGGGAATTTCCCCTAAGCAAAAGGAGTTTGGGCAGCTGCTTGGGAATATTCCCTAAAGTCTCCACCCTGAGATAGGCTAACCAGAGACAATAGGCTCTAATCATCATAGTTATTAACCCAAGAAATGAATAAAGGAGAAGCCCCCACATATAGTTAGAATAACCAGAGTGTATTGGGAGAAACAGTGAGAGAGAGAGAGAGTCAGAGTCCCCCTCAATAGGGATTACCTGTGTAAAACACACCACACTATTTTAGTCCATTATTTTACTGACAATGACTGGAAGCTGGGCTTGCTGCTTTGATTGGATATATTGCCCTGTGCTGGACAGTTGTTCAAAAGACACTGGAACAGCAGCGTCAAAGTTTTGCATAGTACAAATCAAGCAAGCATCATGAAACTCTTGGGCATAGATAGCATATTGGGCTGGGGTCAAAATATTTTTTATAAGAGAGCCCCAGACCCAGACACACATAGAATAATTGCCACAAATAGTTTATAAAATGCTAATTGTAAAAGGGTTGTGGAGGCCATACAGATGAGCTGATTTCTGAAATTCTTTTACTATTTGAATGGGCAAACCTTTATGGACATATTACCCATTTTGCCTGATAACAGGAAACAGCTGGAATTCACTGGCCTTATGGACTTCCTTAATGTACTTTTGCATTGGGGTGAGGACCTTATTATAACCAGCCGGTGAGGTTTTTAGAGGCTCCATATCGTCCTACCTTTTTGAGGGAGGGAGAGTATTTTTCAGCTGTAAGTGCACCGAAGTCACAGGCTGACTATAAAAAAGCTCGTGTTTTTCCCCTATTTTGGGTAATTCTACATCTTTATATACATCGTCTGAAGTTCAGGGGAGAAGGGCAGTACGGACAATGGACCAATCGAGGACTACGTCAGGGGGGACATTAGCCCCCTCAGAATGCCAAACTTTTAATGTTTTCCCTATTTGTTCCCAAATATCAAGATCACAAGTCCCTTGTTTTGGGAACTAAGGAAAGTGTTGCTAGGTAATAATTAATAATTGAAGGAGCGCTTTCTGATTGAGGATAGTGCCGGCCACCTTTCCCAATGATTGTAAAATACGAATGTATTGTTTCTGCTCTGGGGATAGGGAGTCTCCCATAATAAGTCTCTCAAAAGTTCCATGGCAATGAATCTTAATATAGTTTCACTTTTCTCTTACTTCATCAGGAAGAGATTGAAGTCCAGTGCATTTTTTGTGGAGCTCTTTAGTCGTTCTGTGGCATTCTGAGGTCCTTGAATCTTACCGCTCTTTGGCCACGTCGGCTTCTAGTCATCTCGACTTCTAGTCACATCATAACCACCATCTGCTGCAGACTTTGAGGCTGGAGTTCTCTCTTGTCCAGCAAGAGAGCGGATGCAGAATTGAATATGAGAAAGGCTAATGTCCAGGAGGAGACAAGAGCCCCAAGTAAGGGTCCTTGCTCCATATTTATTAGGATCAAAAGGCTTACAAACGTGATCGACCTGTAGAAAGAGACAATGAAACAGTGATCATTAACTCAAGAGTGTGAGAGAAAGGGGTTTCAAAGATATGCAGTGTTAGGGGTTGGGTCAATACAAAACAAAATTCTGGTGCCAAGTAGATGGCTGTTTTCAACAGGCACCAATTTGCCTAGGGGGTAAGACAGAGCATGCTATCTCAGGTCAATTTTTTTTTTTTTTTTTTAGCTAATTAGCTCCAGGCATTTTCAACCTGCTGCAGTGGTGTATCACCCTCTTTACCTATTCTGGATGCTTTTGTCCTGTGAAAGCAGATTTCTGCTCTAAGTTTTTATGCTATACTGGGGGTACTTTAGCCCTGTTTACCTATTCTCAGAGTTTTTGTGCTAAACCTTGCTAACCCATTGGTGCAAGCTCAGGAAATCCCTAAACTTATTCCTCACAGATCTATATAGATAGATAGGTATAGATTACATATAGATATGGAAATATGTCTATATCTATATCTAATCTATAGATGTATAGATAATATATAGATATGTACATATTTGTATGTATATATCTATGTATAGCTATATCTAATCTATACCTTTGTCTATCTTATCTATTTGTCTATCGTTTTACCCACTATTATTGTTTTATTAGGGAGCAGGTTCATGGAGCTCCTCATGTTGCCATTCTATATTTGTAACTTCTTTTCCTCTAAAAAAGCCATAAGCTAATTAATGTTCAACATGAGAATCACTGTTCGTTTGTATTGACTTGTCAGGCCAGTGATTACTTATTTTGTTTGGTCTATAGTTATATTATCTATAAAACATATTTCTTGGATGACATTATTATTTTTTGAAAGATAAATCAATCAAGGTTTATGCTTCTTTATGTGACACAAACACAAACATATATTTAAACATACACATTATACTATAATTAGCAGATATTACACATTATACTTAGCAGATATTATTTGCTCAGCATTTTTTCACTCCTTGAAACAGTATCAGACATCATGTTTCTTTTGGTGAATGTATTCTCCCACACTCCAACAAACATAATATTTACTCCCATGAACCCAAAAGTTAGGTGAATCACTAACACTGGGTCAAATAGAGACTTGCCATTTGCTATATTTTCTGTAGCTAAGAGTAAGAGATATATTTTTTCCTCTATATCATAAGCTGATATGATATAAACCTGAAGCTACCTCTGGGTACAGGAAGCTCCCAGATGGTAGGAAAGAAGTAAGCTAACACATAGAAATGTTCTATGTTTCCTTCATTAAGTGAAGAGAAACAGAAAGAAAATGGAGAGAGATCAAGAGATGAAAAGAGAGAGAAAGAAATTGAGTGAGAGAGAGAGAGAGAATTAGTAATATTGTTTGAGACTCTGAATATTGTTTTTTCTGAGGCTAGATATAAGTCTGACCTTTCTATATATAGGAATCCATAAATCCCCTTTCTCCTTAAAATTGTTTGGGTTGGCTTTGTCTCACTTCAATTGAAAGAGCCTTGAATAATACATCATATGTGTACATACATTATAACTGCAAAGACATAAAAAGATCATATACATATTTGTGTATGCACACACATATCGATAAAAATGTGTACACTAGGAATTATAAGAAATCATGAATGTTAAAGATATGACAAAACAAAACTGACAAATTCCTTAAATCTAAATTTTCCTATTAGATTATACAAGTAATCACACTCTGTAGAGCAAATTTTTCAGTTTCTTTTAAAATGTAATGGAATCAAATTTCAATCATTGTTACTGAGGTCCCACTTGTGTCAACACTTTATCATACTTAAAAAACAGGAAATCTTATCAATGTGGCCTAACAATATTGTGGTTTGTCTCTTACAATAAGATGCCTAGGTTTCTGCAGTTCCACAGTGCCAAAAATGACCTTTTTTTTCATCATTGTCTTCTGCCATTCTTAGTGTGTTGGTTTTTGTTCTTGTGTTTATTGTCTCATGGTTACAAAATAACTGCTGTGTGTCCAGGCTTCACATCAACATTACTGTCAAGATGGAAGACAAGTAAAGAGGCAAAAAGAGAAAGGTGAAGAAGTTATGGTAATTGTAGAGAGGGCAATTATAAGAATTTAGGACCCAGTAGCAAGGTTTTGGATATAACTATGGATTTAAGAGTCAGGGATATATGGATAGTAATAAATCTATGGGACTAGATGAGATAAACTATAGAGAGAATGGAGAGTGAAAAGACAAGGAAGGTGGCAAAAAAGCCAGGAAATTCCAGCTGTTAAAATCCATAGTCCATATGGCCAACAAACATATGAAAAAATGCTCAACATTATTGTTCATTAAGAAAATGAAATTTAGGGGGTGCCTTGGTGGCTCAGTCAGTTAAGTGTTTGACTCTTAATTTTGGCTCTGGTCATGATCTCAGGGTTCATAGGATAGAGCCCCACATCAAGCTTTGTGCTGACAGCTCAGAGCCTGCTTGTGATTTTCTCTCTCCCTCCCTCCCTCTCCCCCTCTCATGTTCTCTCTCTAAAAATAAATAAACTTAAAAAAATGGAATTTTAAACAGAATAGGATCACATACATATATACACACTCAAACACATACATGTGCATGTACACACACACACATACCAGAATGGGTAAAATTAGAATGACTGAAAATATCAAGTATTGTCAAAAATGTGAATCAAGTTGAACATTCATACATTGCTGGTAGAAGTGTGAAAAAACTGGAAGAATCTATCAAAGATAAACGTATCTATCATATAGACCAGCAATGCCATTCTTGGGCAAATAACCATTTAGACTAGAAATGCCATTCTTGGGCATATAACCATAGAAGGAGTGTTTATGTTCACCAAAAATGTAGATATGCTTGCAGCAGTATCATCTGTAAGAGCCAAAAATTTTAAATAACCTTAATGTTTAATAATAGTAGAATACATTGCAGTATATTTATACAATGGAATATTACACAGCAATAATATGAAGTAATGCTATACACAACATGGATGATCCTCACAGATATAATGATGACAGAGAAATAAGACATAAATTAGTACATATGGGGATTGACAGCAGAACAATGACTACCTCTTGAATGATATAAATTGGAAAGTATATGAGAGACACTTTTGGTATTCTATGTTTTATGGTTTTTTAAAATCATCTATCTATTTATCTATGTACCTATCATCTATATTATATAATAATAATAATAATAATAATAATAATAATAATAATAATTCCCTTATAATCCTATCTTTGTTCCCTGAAAAGTCTTAGAAATAATTACAAACCAGTAGTAATATCACTAGTGCACTCAGTTTGCAACCTTGAAATATAGTTTCCATTCAAAGAAACCAGGACTTCTTGGGGAAATTACTGATTCCAGGACTAAGGGAGGGAATATAGATACTGGAGCTGGGACATTCTGAGATATCAGATAGGAAGCTATCAGTTATTATAAGGGTCATGTCAAAAGGACTCAAAAGATAACTTTGGCGAGGCCCCAGTGGTCAAAAATAAGAAAACTTTTAGCTTCAATAGGTAAGTATTGCAAGATTGAAATCTAAGAATTGTGTTTCATCTCTTGAGTTTTAAATTATATTGAACAAGAAAATGACGATGGGTTTCAGAGGGTGAAATCCATCTGAGGATGACAGAACTGATTCATTATCCTGAAAATTGGTTGGATAAATGGAATGAAATGTGCTTATACTGCTTTTCCCATGTAAAATCTAACAATTGATAACAGAATACTATATGAGAGGAATTTTCTCCATATAAAATTCTTCCAGTGAATAAATGAATATAAAATAATTGAATTAATATATCAAATTTTACCCCTCAAATTATTTAATAGATGCATGCTTTGAATATCATTGGTTGCTTATATGAGGGACAGGGAGTGGGACATGGGTGGGGGGAGAGAGAGAGAGAGAGACAGAGAGAGAGAGAAAATTTGAGAGAACATCAAGAATTATGTGACTCTTGACAAAATAAAATATTGCCTCCATTCTTGATGAAGGGTTTGAACCTGAGTTTGATCAGACCTTGGATCTAGTTGCCAATCTTCAGGAAATACAAAAGAATTTTTTAAGCTACACCATGTGTGTTAAATCAATGAATCTTGACTATGGGAAAGTCTACACTTTTAATAGCTCATGTTTTTAGCAAGTAAATTATAAAAGAGAAATGAAGGTTGGGGAATACATTGATTGTAAGAGACAAATTATTTCAGATAATTTATCACATATCACATATTTTTAAAAATGGCAAGGACTAAACTATAATATCTAGGGATTCAAACTTGGGTAATAAAACTATCAAGAAAAACAAATAAGAAATTACTGTAAAAGTCAAAATAGTGGTATTTTTCGAGAGAGAGTAGCGACAGTGATAAAAATAAAGCACATGATAGGAACTCTTGGATAATTGAACAAATTCTATTTCTTGAGCTATGGTGATGGTTATAAGAGGATATTTGTTTTATAGTATATATTTATTTAATGTTATTTTCTTTAATTAATTTTAAAATAAAAAGATAAAACATAAAATAAGTTTAAATACAAATCATAAAAGTAAAGGTCAAATAATTTCATTTTTTCAGAGATAAAAACAAATAATTTTTTGACAGTAATTCCATACTAAAAGACAAATTAAAGGTAACTAGAAAGAAGGAAAATGATCTCAAATGGAAATTGAAAATGCAGAAAGAAATGTTTAACACCAAGAAGGGCAAATATGTGAATAAATATAAATGAATATTGATTCTTGCCTCAACAACCACAATGTTATAAAGAATTTTAAATATGTGTATAAGATTATATAACAAGGGGGTGGACATAATTTGCTTAAATATTCTAAGTTTCTGTTAAGTATCAAAGAAGTGGTTAAAATAATTTTTACACAGTATAAGTAAGGCATATGAATTATAGTCTTTGGGTTAGTTACTATAATACTAAAATAATATGCAACTATAAAGTTAAAGAAAGTAAATATACCTAACTATATAAAAAACTACATTAAATGAAAATGGGAAAAATAATCCAAGTTAAAAGATTATCATAGTTTATTAAAAAATAAGACTCAGTCATATGTTATTTTAAAAAAATAAAAAAATAAGAAAAGAGAACAAGCTTAAAAGAAAAATAAAAAAGAAACATACTCCATATAAACAACTAATCAAAAGTTACCTGGTATAGCTCTATTAGCATCAGACATAGTAAATGTTAGAGGAAAACATTACTGGGGATATACAGGAGCATTCATAATAGAAAGGTGTTAGTCTAACAGCAAAATAACATAACTCTATATCTTTCTTTAACTAGCACCATAGCTAAAAGTATATAAAGCAGAAATTAACAAAAATAAAAACAGATGTAAAAACTCACAAATATAGTAATAGTCTTTATCATATTTCTTTCAATGCATAGTAGAACACCAAGCAAAAAAAAAATGATGATACAGGGATTTGAACTATACAGTTAAGTTGACCTAATTGACATATAGAACATGTGCCTAACAATGACAGACTTCAGTTTCTTTCCAAATGTGTATTAACATAAACCATAGACTAGTCCATAAAGTCTCAATACATTTCAAAGTACCAAATCACTCAGATTTTGTTTTCTGACCATAATTGAATTAAACTAAAACTCAGTAAGAAAGTAAAAATTATATAAAATTCCACTGCTGGAAATTATGCAGTTCAGTTTTTTTTTTTTATTTGAGAGACAGAGAGAGAGAGAGAGAGTGCATGAGCATGGGAAAGGGGCAGTGGGAGAGAGAGAGCCCAATGTGGGGCTTGATTCCACGACCCCGGGATCATGACCTGAGCCAAAATCAAGAGTTGGATGTCCAACTGACTGAGCCACCCAGGTGCTCCAGGCAACCCATTACTAAATAATTCATGGGTGAAAGAAGAATTCAAACAGAAGTTATAAAATATTTTGGAAGAAATAACAATACGGTATGACAAAACAAAACTTGGGGGACGCAGCCTAATCAAGTGTCTAGAGGGAAATTCATTACTTTAAGTGATATATCAGAAAGGAAAAACAAACTAAAACTAAATGATTTAAGTTTCTATCTCAAGAATCTAGGGGAAATATTAGGCATAGGAAGAAAAAAACAGATTAAAGTAGAAATCAATTAATTGGAAAGCAGACATAAAAGAGAGAAAAATCAGTGAAGCCAAATATTGGTTTTTTACACTAATAGAAATGATAAATGTCTAGAAAGATTGGTCAAGGAAATGAAAGGGAGAACAAGGACATTACAGATTCCACAGATATTTCAAAATAATGAGAGGTTATTAGAATTACTTTATGTAGGGGCGCCTGGGTGGCGCAGTTGGTTAAGCGTCCGACTTCAGCCAGGTCACGATCTCGCGGTCCGTGAGTTCGAGCCCCGCGTCAGGCTCTGGGCTGATGGCTCGGGAGCCTGGAGCCTGTTTCCGATTCTGTGTCTCCCTCTCTCTCTGCCCCTCCCCCGTTCATGCTCTGTCTCTCTCTCTGTCCCAAAAAAAAAAAAAAAAAAAAAGTTGAAAAAAAAAAAAGAATTACTTTATGTAGACGCTTTTAACAGTTTGCATGAAATGGAATACTCCATTTCATGGAGTATTCCATGGAGTATTCAATGGAATACTCCTCAAAAAGCATCAACTATCAAAACTGACAGAGAATATTAGAAATATTTATACACTGACTTCTAGGGGCACCTGGGTGGCTCGGTCAGTTAAGTGTCTGACTACTTCAGCTCAGGTCATGATCTCACAGGTTGTGAGTTCAAGCCTCTCATTGGTCTCAGTGCTGACAGCACGGAGCCTGCTTTAGATTTTCTCTCTCCCTCTCTCTCTGCTCCTCCACAACTTGTGCACCCTCTCTCAAAATAAATAAACATTTTTAAAAATAAAAAATATATATTCATACACTGACTTCTATTAAAGAAAATAATTCTGTTAAATTCTTACACATGCACATGCACACACAAAAACATGCATACACAAGCACACATACAAGCACACACACACACACACACACTCACATAGTTTTACTAATAAATTATTCAAATATTTAGGAAATAAATATCACCAATTTTGTACAAACTCTTCCAGAAAAGAGAAGGAACACTTCTTTAATCTATTTAAGGACACCATAACCTAATTCTATAGTCTGACAGCATGGCAGGCAAGAAAAATTACAGATCAGTCTCTCTTACCAAAATATATGCCAAAATAATAAAATATTAGCAAATTAAAATCATTGATATATTAAAATAATAATACATTGTATCAAACTGAATTTCATTTTAGTTATGTTGTATCATATGTGTATTTAAAAGTGATTTACAGCCAATCAGTTACATTAACAGAAAAAAAAAACTCAGGCAATTCATATGATCATCCTGATTGATGCAGACAAAATATTTGAAGAAATTCAGCACTATCCATGATAAAATTCTAAGCAAATTAAGAATAGACGGAAGCTTTCTTAATATGGTAAAGATCATGTTTTATTTATCTACTACTACAAAAACAAATTAGTACAAATTTAGCAGCCTAAAATAACACAAATTTATTATCTCATATGTTCTGTGATCAGAAGTCTAGTTGGTTTTGGCTGACATTAATACATTGGTCAGTCTGCTTTTTTTTTTTTAATTTTTTTTTAACATTTATTTTTGAGACAGAGAGAGACAGAGCATGAATGGGGGAGGGTCAGAGAGAGGGAGACACAGAATCTGAAACAGGCTCCAGGCTCTGAGCTGTCAGCACAGAACCTGATGCGGGGCTTGAACTCACGGACCGCGAGATCATGACCCGAGCCGAAGTTGGCCGCTTAACCGACTGAGCCACCCAGGCGCCCCGGTCAGTCTGCTTTTCTTACTGAAAGCTCTGGAAAAGGATCTGCCTCCAACCTTATTCAGGTTTTTGGAAGACTTCAGTATTGCAATAGCAAGAAATTGTTTCTCAGTATTGCAGAAACAAGTTTCTGTTTCCTTGAAAGCTATCACCTGGGGGCTGGCCTTACCTTCTAGAGGTCTCTGCTTGGCCCTTGTAAATGACTCCAATGCAATGATGTGGTGAACCCTTCTCATGCTTGGCATCTCTCTGAGTTCCTCTGTTGCATTTCTCCTGCTTTCTCTTTCACTTCCTCTCTATAACTCTAGGTAGAGAAATTGCTCTGCTATTAAAGACTCATGAGATCAGATTGGGCCCACCTGGATAATCTCACTATTTTAAGGTATGTAGTCTTAATTATAGTTACAAAGTCCCTTTGTCAATATAATCTAATATATTCATTGATTCCAGAGATAAGGCACGGACATTTATGGAGGATTGTACTGGTCACTGCAAGACATCTAAAAAAACATGGTAATTAGGAAATATTGGAAACATTTTTACTGAACTCAGAAATGAGACAAGACTACCCACTACCACTGATTTTATTCAGTACTCTACTAAAGAATCCAATCTGTTTGAGAACGCTAGAGAAATAAATAAAAAGGTATAAGGTTTGGAAAGCAAATAAAACCCTCATTAGTTTTATACCTAGAAAATCCAAAAGTGGCTATGTACCAGCATCATATAAAATGAAATACATTTCTTTACTTTTTAAAACGTTTTATTTATTTTTGAGAGAGACAGAGTGCAAGTGGAAGAGAAACAGAGAGAAAAGGAGACACAGAATCTGAAACAGGCTCCAGGCTCTGAGCTGTCAGCACAGAACCCAACATGGGGCTCAGGCTCAGGAACCATGAGATCATGACCTGAGCTGAAGTTGGATGCTTAACCAACTGAGCCACTCAGGTGTCCAGAAATACATTTCTTAAAAAAGTAATATCCAAATGACTTGTGGGTAAAATTACATAGGAGAAGGACCCTGAGCTCACCTCATCCAGTGGATACAACTAGATAACATTCACATAGGTTTAAATAACCCAGAATGTGTTTCAAAGACTGGCAGAACAAACTCCACAACTAAATGTAGAAAACAAGCCACACCAAAGAAGGTAAGAAGGGTGGGCATGCAGTCAGGAGCTAAACAGACTGTCAGGACATCCACAGGAGGGAGAAATGGGCATGATGAGGGCCATTTACAAGGTCTCTCACACCAGAGATCCCATACAGGAAGATGAATCCCCATAGCATTTGGCTTTGAAAGCCAAAGGGGCCAAATTTCATGAGTTCTTACAAACAGCAGGACTTAAACCCTAGAACATTAAAAATTAATGGGTTCAGCTTTGGGAGAGCCTGGAAGGTGATAGAAAACTGATTACCTGCCCTTATAGAGATAGCAGAAGAAACAGCTGGCAGAGAGACAGCATATAAGCAGTGTTTTCAAAAACACCTAGGTCGTAGGGGAGGGAGAGTTATTTACTAATACAGAATGTGTCTCAGAAGGACAGATTTTACTGGTAGAGTTTTCCAGGAACAGAGGAGCTGACAGGTGCCATTTCCCTTCCAACCCCTAGCATAAAACACAGCCAACTGTGGAAACCAGCACACTGCCAGCATACACCACATAACTTGCTTATAGTGTGTGCTGCACCCTCCAGCCAATCTTGACTCAGTCCTGGAGGTGTGGCAGCTAGTCAACTAACTCCTGAAGAGAAACCTTGCATCTTTCTAGAACTGCACAACCTGCCCCATGCACTTTGTGGATCATGCCCTGTCCATCCCCGTCTTAGAGGTGGCTGTACTAGTGGAAGATGATCAGTGCATAAAACTTGTGGACACTGAGTGCCATGCCCATGCAATTTGTGGAGTGGCCCTGGTAGGCCCTGCTCTCTGCAGAAGCTGTATGTCACCTCTGGCAAAGTATCACCACAACCTTGTTAAAAGTGAGTGCCCTGTCCACTGCTTTCAAGAGTAGGAGATATAAATAACTTTTCCAATGAACAGAAAGAGACAGAAATAGTTAAACAAAATCAGGAAGGAGAGAAATATGTCCTAAATGAAAGAACAGGACCAAACAACAGCAAGAGACCTAAGTGAAACAGATATAAATAATATGCCTGGTATAGAATTTAAAGTAACAGTCAAAGATACAAACTGGACTTAAGAGAAGAGTGGAGGACATCAGTGACACCCTTAACAAACAGGCAAAAAAAAAAAAAAAGCATAAGAAAGAACCAATCAGAGATTAAGTACACAATTAATAAAATAAAAATTCACTTGATAAGTAGCAGGCTGGAGGAAGCAGAAGAATGAATTAATGACCTGGAGGACAGAGTAATAGAAAGTAATAAAGCTGAATAAATAAGAGAAAAAATACGCAAAATGAGAAAATACTTAGGAAACTCAGCGACTCCATCAAGCATAATTATATTTCCATTATAGGGTTCCCAGAATAAAAAGAGAGATGAATGGGGACAGAAAATGTATAGCTGAAAACTTCCTTAATTTGGGTAAAGAAATAGATATCCACACCCAAGGGGAAGAGATCCCTCAACAAAATCAACCCAAAGAGAACCACACCAAACACATAGTAATTAAAATGGCAAAAAGTAGTGATATGGAGAGAATTTTAAAAGCAGCAAGAATAAAGAAAACAGTTACATACAGGGAAAACTCATAAAGGTATAAGCATATTTTTCAACAGAATACTTACAGGCCAGAAGTTAGTGGCATGATATATTCAAAGTACCGAAAGGGAAAAAACATCTGCATCCAAGAATACTATAACCAGCATGGCTATCATTCAGAAAAGAAGTAGAGATAAAGAGTTTCTAGGCAAAATAAAAGCTAAAAGCGTTCACGACCACTAAACCAGCCCTGCAAGAAATGTTAAAGGGGACTTTCAATAGAAAGGAAAGACCTTAAGTAAGATTAAGAAAAGTAGGAACCTCACAAGCAATAACAAGTATATCTGTAAAAATCACTCAAGGGACTCACAAAATAAAAGGATTAAAGTATCATACCATATACCTAAATGAGGGGAAGAGAAAGGAAAATAATTTGTTCAAAGTGCCATCAACTTATTATATATTCCTATATGCCAGGATGCTATATACAAGCCTAATGGTAACCACAAATAAAAAACCAGTAATAAATATACAAAAAATAAAGAGAAAAGAATACAAGTAAAGGAAGCCAACTCTTGGTGAAACAAGAGAAAAAGGGAAGAAAGGAACTACAAAAACAACCACAAAACAAATAACAATATGGCAATAAATACATGCCTATCAATAATTACTTTGAGAGTAAATGCACTAAATGCTCCAACCAAAAGACAAGGGTGACGAAATGTATCAAAAACAAAATCCATCTATATGCTGCCTAAAATAGATTAATTTAAGACTTAGAGACACATTCAGATTTAAAGTGAAGGGATGGAGAATCATTTATCATGCAAATGGAGTCAAAAGAAAGTCAAGATAGGAATACATATAACAGACAAAAAGGGTCTTAAAACAAACACTGTTATAAGACTGAAAGAAAAGCTCTATATACTCATTAAGGGGACAACCATATAAGACATAACAATTGTAAATATTTATGCACCCAACATGAGAGCACCTAATACATAAAACAGCTAATAATAAATACAAAGGAACTAGTCAACAGTGATACCATAAGTAGGGGATATTAACGCCACATTTACATAGATGGACAGATCATTGAAACAAAAAATCAACAAGGAAACGATGGATAGAATGACACACTGGACCAGATGGACTTAACAAATGTATTCAGACATTATATTATAAAACAGCAGAATACACATTCTTTTCAAGTTCATATGGGGCATTCTCTGGAATTGATCACATACTAGATCACTAATGAGGCCTCAATAAGTACAAAAATATTTTTATTTTATTTATTTATTTATTTATTTATTTATTTTATTTTATTTTTTTAATATATGAAATTTACTGTCAAATTGGTTTCCATACAACACCCAGTGCTCATCCCAAAAGGAGTCCTCCTCAATACCCATCACCCACCCTACCCTCCCTCCCACCCCCCATCAACCCTCAGTTTGTTCTCAGTTTCCAACAGTCTCTTTGGCTCTCTCCCACTCTAACCTCTTTTTTTTTTTTCCTTCCCCTCCCCCATGGGTTTCTGTTACGTTTCTCAGGATCCACATAAGAGTGAAACCATATGGTATCTATCTTTCCCTGTATGGCTTATTTCACTTAGCATCACACTCTCCAGTTCCATCCACGTTGCTACAAAAGGCCATATTTCATTTTTTCTCATTGCCACGTAGTATTCCATTGTGTATATAAACCACAATTTCTTTATCCATTCATCAGTTGATGGACATTTAGGCTCTTTCCATAATTTGGCTATTGTTGAGAATGCTGCTATAAACATTAGGGTACAAGTGCCCCTGTGCATCAGTACTCCTGTATCCCTTGGATAAATTCCTAGCAGTGCTATTGCTGGGTCATAGGGTAGGTCTATTTTTAATTTTCTGAGGAACCTCCACACTGCTTTCCAGAGCGGCTGCACCAATTTGCATTCCCACCAACAGTGCAAGAGGGTTCCCGTTTCTCCACATCCTCTCCAGCATCTAGAGTCTCCTGATTTGTTCATTTTGGCCACTCTGACTGGCGTGAGGTGATATCTGAGTGTGGTTTTGATTTGTATTTCCCTGATAAGGAGCGACCTTGAACATCTTTTCATGTGCCTGTTGGCCATCCGGATGTCTTCTTTAGAGAAGTGTCTATTCATGTTTTCTGCCCATTTCTTCACTGGGTTATTTGTTTTTCGGGTGTGGAGTTTGGTGAGCTCTTTATAGATTTTGGATACTAGCCCTTTGTCCGATATGCCATTTGCAAATAACTTTTCCCATTCCATTGGTGGCCTTTTAGTTTTGTTGGTTGTTTCCTTTGCTGTGCAGAAGCTTTTTATCTTCATAAGGTCCCAGTAATTCACTTTGCTTTTAATTCCCTTGCCTTTGGGGATGTGCCGAGTAAGAAATTGCTACGGCTAAGGTCAGAGAGGTCTTTTCCTGCTTTCTCCTCTAGGGTTTTGATGGTTTCCTGTCTCACATTCAGGTCCTTTATCCATTTTGAGTTTATTTTTGTGAATGGTGTGAGAAAGTGGTCTAGTTTCAACCTTCTGCATGTTGCTGTCCAGTTCTCCCAGCACCATTTGTTAAAGAGACTGTCTTTTTTCCATTGGATGTTCTTTCCTGCTTTGTCAAAGATGAGTTGGCCATACATTTGTGGGTCTAGTTCTGGGGTTTCTATTCTATTCCATTGGTCTATGTGTCTGTTTTTATGCCAATACCATGCTGTCTTGATGATTACAGCTTTGTAGTAGAGGCTAAAGTCTGGGATTGTGATGCCTCCTGCTTTGGTCTTCTTCTTCAAAATTACTTTGGCTATTCGGGGCCTTTTGTGGTTCCATATGAATTTTAGGATTGCTTGTTCTAGTTTCGAGAAGAATGCTGGTGCAATTTTGGTTGGGATTGCATTGAATGTGTAGATAGCTTTGGGTAGTATTGACATTTTGACAATAGTTATTCTTCCAATCCATGAGCAGGGAATGTCTTTCCATTTCTTTATATCTTCTTCAATTTCCTTCATAAGCTTTCTATAGTTTTCAGCATACAGATCTTTTACATCTTTGGTTAGATTTATTCCTAGGTATTTTATGCTTCTTGGTGCAATTGTGAATGGGATCAGTTTCTTTATTTGACTTTCTGTTGCTTCATTGTTAGTGTATAAGAATGCAACTGATTTCTGCACATTGATTTTGTATCCTGCAACTTTGCTGAATTCATGTATCAGTTCTAGCAGACTTTTGGTGGAGTCCATCGGATTTTCCATGTATAATATCATGTCATCTGCAAAAAGCGAAAGCTTGACTTCATCTTTGCCAATTTTGATCCTTTGATTTCCTTTTGTTGTCTGATTGCTGATGCTAGAACTTCCAGCACTATGTTAAACAACAGCGCTAAGAGTGGGCATCCCTGTCGTGTTCCTGATCTCAGGGAAAAAGCTCTCAGTTTTTCCCCGTTGAGGATGATGTTAGCTGTGGGCTTTTCATAAATGGCCTTTATGATCTTTAAGTATGTTCCTTCTATCCCGACTTTCTCAAGGGTTTTTATTAAGAAAGGGTGCTGGATTTTGTCAAAGGCCTTTTCTGCATCGATTGACAGGATCATATGGTTCTTCTCTTTTTTTTTTTTTGTTAATGTGATGTATCACGTTGATCGATTTGCGAATGTTGAACCAGCCCTGCATCCCAGGAATGAATCCCACTTGATCATGGTGAATAATTCTTTTTATATGCCGTTGAAATCGATTTGCTAGTATCTTATTGAGAATTTTTGCATCCATATTCATCAGGGATATTGGCCTGTAGTTCTCTTTTTTTACTGGGTCTCTGTCTGGTTTAGGAATCAAAGTAATACTGGCTTCATATAATGAGTCTGGAAGTTTTCCTTCCCTTTCTATTTCTTGGAATAGCTTGAGAAGGATAGGTATTTTCTCTGCTTTAAATGTCTGGTAGAACTCCCCTGGGAAGCCATCTGGTCCTAGACTCTTATTTGTTGGGAGATTTTTGATAACCGATTCAATTTCTTCGCTGGTTATGGGTCTGTTCAAGCTTTCTATTTCCTCCTGATTGAGTTTTGGAAGAGTGCGGGTGTTTAGGAATTTGTCCATTTCTTCCAGGTTGTCCAATTTGTTGGCATATAATTTTTCATAGTATTCCCTGATAATTGTTTGTATCTCTGAGGGATTGGTTGTAATAATTCCATTTTCATTCATGATTTTATCTATTTGGGTCATCTCCCTTTTCTTTTTGAGAAGCCTGGCTAGAGATTTGTCAATTTTGTTTATTTTTTCAAAAAACCAACTCTTGGTTTCGTTGATCTGCTCTACAGTTTTTTTAGATTCTATATTGTTTATTTCTGCTCTGATCTTTATGATTTCTCTTCTTCTGCTGGGTTTAGGCTGCCTTTGCTGTTCTGCTTCTATTTCCTTTAGGTGTGCTGTTAGATTTTGTATTTGGGATTTTTCTTGTTTCTTGAGATAGGCCTGGACTGCAATGTATTTTCCTCTCAGGACTGCCTTCGCTGCATCCCAAAGCGTTTGCATTGTTGTATTTTCATTTTCGTTTGTTTCCATATATTTTTTAATTTCTTCTCTAATTGCCTGGTTGACCCACTCCTTCGTTAGTAGGGTGTTCTTTAACCTCCATGCTTTTGGAGGTTTTCCAGACTTTTTCCTGTGGTTGATTTCAAGCTTCATAGCATTGTGGTCTGAAAGTATGCATGGTATAATTTCAATTCTTGTAAACTTATGAAGGGCCGTTTTGTGACCCTGTATATCATCTATCTTGGAGAATGTTCCATGTGCACTTGAGAAGAAAGTATATTCTGTTGCTTTGGGATGCAGTATTCTAAATATATCTGTCAAGTCCATCTGATCCAATGTATCATTCAGGGCCCTTGTTTCTTTATTGACCGTGTGTCTAGATGATCTATCCATTTCTGTAAGTGGGGTGTTAAAGTCCCCTGCAATGACCACATTCTTATCAATAAGGTTGCTTATGTTTATGAGTAATTGTTTTATATATTTGGGGGCTCTGGTATTCGGCGCATAGACATTTATAATTGTTAGCTCTTCCTGATGGATAGACCCTGTAATTATTATATAATGCCCTTCTTCATCTCTTGTTACAGCCTTTAATTTAAAGTCTAGTTTGTCTGACATAAGTATGGCTACTCCAGCTTTATTTTGGCTTCCAGTAGCATGATAAATAGTTCTCCATCCCCTCACTCTCAATCTAAAGGTGTCCTCAGATCTCAAATGAGTCTCTTGTAGACAGCAAATAGATGGGTCTTGTTTTTTTATCCATTCTGATACCCTATGTCTTTTGGTTGGCACATTTAATCCATTTACATTCAGTGTTATTATAGAAAGATACGGGTTTAGAGTCATTGTGATGTCTGTATGTTTTATGCTTGTAGTGATGTCTCTGGTACTTTGTCTCACAGGATCCCCCTTAGGATCTCTTGTAGGGCTGGTTTCATGGTGACAAATTCCTTCATTTTTTGTTTGTTTGGGAAGATCTTTATCTCTCCTTCTATTCTAAATGACAGACTTGCTGGATAAAGGATTCTTGGCTGCATATTTTTTCTGTTTAGCACACTGAAGATATCATGCCAAGCCTTTCTGGCCTGCCAGGTTTCAAAAGAGAAATCAGTCACGAGTCTTATAGGTCTCCCTTTATATGTGAGGGCACGTTTATCCCTTGCTGCTTTCAGAATTTTCTCTTTATCCTTGTATTTTGCCAGTTTCACTATGATACGTCGTGCAGAAGATCGATTCAAGTTACGACTGAAGGGAGTTCTCTGTGCCTCTTGGATTTCAATGCCTTTTTCCTTCCCCAGTTCAGGGAAGTTCTCAGCTATAATTTCTTCAAGTACCCCTTCAGCACCTTTCCCTCTCTCTTCCTCCTCTGGGATACCAATTATGCGTATATTATTTCTTTTTAGTGTATCACTTAGTTCTCTAATTTTCCCCTCATACTCCTGGATTTTTTTATCTCTCTTTCTCTCAGCTTCCTCTTTTTCCATAACTTTATCTTCTAGTTCACCTATTCTCTCCTCTGCCTCTTCAATCCGAGTCGTCGTCGTTTCCATTTTGTTTTGCATTTCGTTTAAAGCGCTTTTCAGTTCCTGGTGACTGTTCCTTAGTCCCTTGATCTCTGTGGCAAGAGATTCTCTGCTGTCCTGTATACTGTTTTCAAGCCCAGCGATTAATTTTATGACTATTATTCTAAATTCACTTTCTGTTATATTATTTAAATCCTTTTGATCAGTTCATTAGCTGTTGTTATTTCCTGGAGATTCTTTTGAGGGAATTCTTCCGTTTGGTCATTTTGGATAGTCCCTGGAGTGGTGAGGACCTTCAGGGCACTTCCCCCGTGCTGTGGTGTATAACTGGAGTTGGTGGGCGGAGCTGCAGTCAGACCTGATGTCTGCCCCCAGCCCACTGCTGGGGCCACAGTCAGACTGGTGTGTGCCTTCTCTTCCCCTCTCCTAGGGGCGGGATTCACTGTGGGGTGGCTACTTGCACACTGCCAGGCTTGTGGTGCTGGGGATCTGGCATATTAGTTGGGGTGGGTAGGCAAGGTGCACGGGGGCAGGAGGGGCAGGCTTAGCTCACTTCTCCTTAGGTGATCCACTTCAGGAGGGGCCCTGTGGCAGCGGGAGGGAGTCAGATCCGTTGCGGGAGGTTTGGCTCCGCAGAGCACAGAGGTGGGTGTTTGCAAGGAGCGAGCCAGTTCCCTGGCAGGACCTGGTTCTCTTTGGGATTTTGGCTGGGGGATGGGCAGGGGAGATGGCGCTGGGGAGCGCCTTTGTTCCCTGCCAAGCTGAGCTCTGTGGTCCGGGGGCTCAGCAGCTCTCCCTCCCTTTGTCCTCCAGCCTTCCTGCTTTCTGAGCAGAGCTTTAACTTATGACCTCCCAGAAGCCAAGGCGTGCTTGATGTCGGAACACAGTCCGTCCGGCCCCTCCGCTTTTGCCAGCCAGACTCGGGCTCTGCTTGGCCGGCGAGCCACCCCTCCACCCCGGCTCCCTCCCGCCAGTTCATGGAGCGCGCACTGCCTTGCCGCCCTTCCTACCCTCTTCCGTGGGCCTCTCGTCTGTGCTTGGCTCCAGAGACTCCGTTCTGCTAATCCTCTGGTGGTTTTCTGGGTTATTTCGGCAGGTGTAGGTGGAATCTAAGTGATCAGCAGGACGCGCGGTGAGCCCAGCGTCGTCCTACGCCGCCATCTTTCCGAGGAGTCACAAAAATATTTTTAAAATACCATGCATGTTTTCTGACCATAACACTATGAATCTTGAAGTTAACCACAAGAAAAAAAAAATTGGAAAGATCACAAATACATGGAAGTTAAACAACATGCTGCTAAACAATGAATGGGTGAACCAGGAAATGAAATAAGAAATTTACAAGTACATGGAAACAAATGAAAATAAAAACATAACTGTCCAAAACTTCTAGGATGCAACAAAAGCAGTCATAGCAGGGAAGTATACAGCAATACAGGTCTATCTCAAGAATCAGGAAAAAATCTCAAATAAACAACCTAACCTTACACTTAAAGGTGCCAAAAAAGTAAAAATAAATGAAGCCTAAAGCAAGCAGAAGAAGGGAGATAATAAATATTAGAGATAAATTATGTAGATAATAAAAAAAAACCAATAGAAAATAAGAAGCTGTTTCTTTGAAAATGTTAAAAAATCAATAAAATTCTAATGAGACTCATCAAAACAAAAAGGATTCAAATAAATAAAAAAACAACTGAGAGAGGAGAAGTAACAACTAACACCACAGAAATACAAACAATTATGAGAATATTATGAAAAAGTATATGCCAACATATGGGGCTACCTGCAAGAAATTGACTAATTCCTAGAAGAATGTAAAATACCAACACTGAAACAGAAGAAATCGAACATCTTAACAGACCCCTAACCAGTAAAGAAATTGAATCAGTAATAAAAAAAAAAAAATCTCCTAACAAACAAAAGTCCATGACCAGATGGCTTCCCAGGGGAATTCTACCAAATATTTAAAGAATTAATAGTGATTCTTTTGAAACTGTTCCCAAAAAAATAGATGGAAGGAAAACTTCCAAACTCATTCTATGAGGCCAGCATTACATTGATTCTGAAATCATACAAAGACCCCACTACAAAGGAGAACTACAGGCCAATATTCTTGGCAAACATGGATGTAATGATTCTCAATAAAATACTAGCAAACTGAATCCAATAGTACATTCAAAGAATCATTCACCAGAATCAAATGGGATTTATTCCTGGGCTGCAGGCATGGTTCAATGTTCACAAATCAATCAAGGTGATACACCACATTAATAAAAGAAAGGATAAGAAATATATAATGCAGAAAAAGCATTTGACAAAGTACAGAACCCATTCCTGGTAAAAACCCTCAACAAATTAGGGTAGAGGGTACATACCTTAACATAGAAAGGCCATATACAAAAAAAAAACCCTACAGCTAATATCATCAATGGGGAAAATTTAGAGCTTTTCCTGTACATTCAGGAGCAAGAGAGGGATTTCCCCTCTCACCACTGTTATTTATTTTTTAAGTTTATTTTTTATTTATTTTGAGAGACAGATAGCAAGTGGGGGAGGGACAGAGACAGACAGAGACAGAATCCCAAGCAGGCTCCACACCATCAGTGCAGAGCCCAATGCAAGGCTTGAACCTAAGAACCATAAGATCATGGCCCGAGCCGAAATCCAGGGTAGGAAGCTTAACTGACTGAGCCACCCAGACACCCCACCACTGTTATTTAACATAATACTGGAAGTTCTAGCCACAGCAAACAGACAACAAAAATAAATAGAAGGCATCCAAATCAGCAAGGAAGAAGTCAGACTTTCACTATTTGCAGATGATATGATACTCTATATAGAAAACCAAAAAGACTCCACCAAAATAATGGTAGAACTGATACATGAATTTAGTAGTCACAGGTGATAAAATCAACCTACAAAAACCTGTTGCATTTTATATACCAATAATGAAGCAGCAGAAAAAAAAATCAAGGAATCAATCCCATTTGCAATGTCACTAAAAACCATAAGACATCTAGGAATAAACATAACGAAGGGGGTGAAAGACCTGTACTCTGAAAACTATAAAACATTGATGAAACAAATTAAAGACGACACAAAGAAATGAAAAAACATTCCATGAACATGGATTGGAAAAACAAATATTGTTAAAATGTCTAGATTACCCAAAACAATCTACACATTTAATTTGATTCCTATCAAAACACCACCAGCATTTTTCACAGAGCTAGAAAAAAACAATCCTAAAATTAAATCTTAAAATACAACAAATATCCAAAGCAATCTTGAAAAAGAAAAGCAAAGCTCGAGGCATCACAGTTCTGGGCTTCAAGTTATATTACAAAAGGGTAGTGATAAAAACAATATGCTACTGGCAGAAAAACAGACACATAGATCAATGGAACAGAATAAAAAATACAGAAATGAACCCAAAACTATATGGTCAATTAATCTTTGACACAGCAGGAAATAATATCTAATGTAAAAAGTAAGTCTGTTCAACAAACAGTGTTGGACAGCAACATGAAATGAAATGAAATGAAATGAAATGAAATGAAATGAAACTGGACGACTTTGTTACTCCATACACAAAAATAAATTCAAAATTGAATCAAGACCTAAATGTGATACAGCAAACCATTAACATCCTAGAAGAGAACACAGGCAGTAACCACTTTCACATAGGCCCTAGCAACTTGTTACTATATAGGTCTCCTTAGGCAAGAGAAACAAAAGCTGAAAAACTTATTGGCACTTCATCAAGATAAAAAGTTTCTGTGCAGTGAAGGAAACAAGCAACAAAACTAAAAGCAACCTACAAGAATGGGAGAAGACATTTGTAAATGACATATCTGATAAAGTGTTATTATCCAAAATATATGAAGAACTTATAAAACTCAACACCCTCCCCAAAAATAGTCCAGTTAAGTGATGGGCCAAAGATATGAATAGATATTTTTCCAAGGAAGACACACACATGGCCAACAGATGCATGAAAAAATGCTCAATGTCACTCACCATCGGAAAATACAAATCACAAGTATAATGAGATATCACTTCACACCAATTAGAATGGTGAAAATTAACAACACAGGAAACTACAGGTGTTGGTGAAGATGTGGAGAAAGGGGAACCCTCTTACACTGTTGGTAGGAATGAAAACTGGTGTTGCCACTTTGTAAAACATGATGGAGTTTCCTCAGAAAAACTAAAAATCAAGCTACCCTAATTTTAAGTAATTGCATTACTAGGTATTTACCCAAGACATATGAAAATACTAATTCAAAGGGATGCATGCACACCGATGTTTATAGCAGCATTATCAAGAAATAGACAAATCATGGAAAGAACCCCAATGTCCATTGTCTGATGAATGGAATAAGAAATTGTGGTATATATAAATAAAATATTACTTACCCAGAAAAAATAATGAAATCTTAAGATTTGTAATGACATGGATGGAGCTAGGGAGTATTATGCTAAGCAAGATATGTCAGTCAGAGAATAACAAATACCATATGGTTTCACTAATATGTGGAATTTAAGAAACAAAACAAATGAACATGGGCAGGGGGAGAAGCAAATAAAGAAACAGACTCTTAACTGTAGAGAAAAAACTTATGGTTACTGGAGGGGAATTGGGGGGAGGATGGATTAAAGAGTTGATGAGTAATAAGGAGAGCATTTGTGGTGAGCACCGGGTGTTGTATGTAAGTGATCAATCACTAAATTCTACGCCTGAAACTTATATTACTGTATGTTAACTGGAATTTAAATAAAAGCTTGGAATGAAAAAAAAAACTAAAAATTAAAAAAATGATAATAGGGGAAACTAAGAGAGAGGAAAATCAAGAAACTGACTCTTAACTGTAGAGAACAAACATGGTTACCAGAGGGGAGTGGGATGGGAGTATGGGTGAAATAGGTGATGGGGATTAAGGAGTGTGCTTGTGATGAGCATCACGTGTTGAATGTAAGTGTTGTACACTAATTTGTACACCTGAAACTCATATTACACTTTATGTTAACTAGCTGGAATTTAAATTAAAACATAATAAAAAAGAAAACAAATGAGCAAAGGAAAAAAAATGAAAGAAAGAGGGAGACAAACCAGGAAACACACTCTTAAGTATAGAGAACAAACTGATGGTTAGTTACCATAGGAGAGGTGGGTGGGTGGATGGGTGAAATAGGGTGATAGGGATTAAGGCATGCACTTGTTGTGATGCGACCTGGGTGATGTATGCAATTGTTGAATCACTATATTGCACACCTGAAACTAATGTAACCCTGTATGTTAATAATACTGGAATTAAAATTTAAAAAGATGTGTTACATGAATACAATGAAATATTATTCAGCCTCAAAAAAAAAGAATGAAATCTTGCCAGTTGCAATAATATGGATGGATCTAGAGATTATAATGTTAAGCAAAAGAAGCCAGAGGAAGTCAAATACCATATGATTTAATTCATATTTGGAATTTATGAAGCAAATAAAATGAACAAAGGGGAAAAAAAGAGAAACCAACAAACATTCTCTTAACTGGGTTAAGAGAAAAAACAGGGTTACCAGAAGGAAGGTGGCTAGAGGATGGGTGAAATAGGTGAAGAAAATTAAGAGTACACTTACTTTGGGGGTGCCTGGGTGGCTCAGTAGGTTGAGCATTGGACTTTGGCTCAGGTCATGATCTCGCAGTTTGTGGGTTTGAGCCCCGCATCTGGCTCTGTGCTGACAGCTCAGAGTCTGGAGCCTGCTTTGGATTCTCTCTCTCTCTCTCTCTCTCTCTCTCTCTCTCTGCCCCTTCTCTACTTACGCTCTGTCTCTCTCTCCTACGGAAATAAATAAACATTAAAAAAAATTAAAAAAAAAGAGTACACTACTTTGGTTGAGCACTACATAACATATGGAATTGTTGAATCAGTATATTGTACACCTGAAACTACTACAACACACTACATCACATACACTTGGATTAAAATGAATTTATTTTTCAATTTTAAAAAAGTTGTATCCAATATTGCTTGTGGGAATTTAAATACTGAAGTCATTATGGAAAGCACTTTGATAGTTCCTCAAAAAGTTAAACACAGAAGTGCCTTAAGAGCCAGTTATTTTACTCCTAGCTATATACTCAAAAGAATTGAAAGCAGGGACTCAGATTACTTGTATAGCAGTATTCATAGCAGAGTATTCACAATAGCCAAAATGTAGAAACAACCTGCATCCATCAGGTTAATGGATAAGCAAAAATGGAATATACATAAAATGTAAATTAATTCACAAAAAGTTATGAAATGTTGGTATGTCACAATCTGGATGACCATTGAAGACATTATGCTAAGTGAAATAAACCAGACACAAAAGGACAAATATTGAATGAAGGCACTAATGTGACTTATCTAGAATAGTCAAATTTATTGAGACAGAATTTGTAACAGTGGTTATTAGGGGCTGGGGAGAATAGCTCATGGGAGGGTATTTAATGGGCAGTTTTGCAAGATGAAGAAGTTCTACAGACGAGTTGCACAGCAATGTAAATATATATAACACTACTAAACTGCACAGTTAAAATGACTAAGATGGTAAATTTAATGTTATGTATGTTTTACGCCAATATAAAAGATAAAAACTAATAAAAATAGTACCTCAAAACATTAAAAAATCATATATCTAGGACTCCATTAAATGACAGATGTATAAGACTTCTACATTAAAAACTAAATATATATATATACATATATATATGAGAAACTAAGAAATATCTACATATGGCCCCCAACTTACAATAGTAAGTTATTACAACTTAGAATATTTCAGTTTTACGATGGTGTGAAAGTAATATGTATTTAATAGAAACTGCACTTAGGGACACCTGGGTGTTTCAGTCGGTTAAGCACCCAGCTTCAGCTCAGGTCATGATCTCATGTCTGTGAGTTCAAGCCCCACATTGGGCTCTGTGTTTACAGCTCAGAGCCTAGAGCCTGTTTTAGACTCTGTGTCTCCTTCTCTCTCTGCTCCTCCCCCACTCATGCTGTCTCTCTCTCTCTCTCTCAAAAATGAATAAACATTAAAAATTTAAAAAAAATAAACTTTCTTTAGAATTTTGAATTTTGATCTTTTTCTGGGCTAATGATATGCAATGCAATACTCTTGTGATCCTGGGCAATGCCAGTAAGGTACAGTTCCCAGTCAGCCATGGGATCACAAAAGTAAACAACTGATACTCTTAAAACCATTCTGTATCCATGAAATCATTCTGTTTTTCACTTTCAGTACAGTGTTCAATAAATTATAAGATATTCAACACTTTATAAAATGGGTTTTGTGCTAGATGATTTTGCCCAATTATACGCTAATGTACATGTTCTAAGCATGTTTAAGGTAAGTTAGGCTAAGCTATGATGTTTAGTAGGTTAAGTGCATTAAAAGCATTTTCAACTTACGATTTTTTAAACTCATAATGGGTTTTATTGGATTACCCTGTCATAAGTCAAGGACGATCTGTAGAGAAATACAAATCCCAAATGATAAATATGTCAATTCTTCCAAATTATTACATAAATTCAATATAATCACAAGAAAAATATTGGCAGTTGTTTTTTTTTGAGGAAATTATTAAGCTGATTCTAAAAGTGAAATGGAGGGGCACCTAGGTGGCTCAGTAGGTTGGGTGTCCAACTTCAGTTCAGGTCATGATCTTGCGGTGCATTACTTAGAGCCTCACATTGGGCTCTGTGCTGACAGCTTGGAGCCTGGAGCCTGCTTCAGATTCTGTGTCTCCCTTTCTCTCTGCCCCTCCCCTGCTTATGCTCTGTCTGTCTCTCTCTCAAAAATGAATAAGCACTAAAAATTAAAAAAAATAAATAAAAAATAATAAAAACTGAAATAGACAAAACTAAGAGTAGCCAAAGGTATTTTGGAGAAGAAAACAAAGCTTGAGGATATAAACTATCAGATATCAAGATGTATTATAAAAGTAGGAATTAACACTGTGTGATACTGACACATGCATAGATAAACTGACAGATCAGAGAAAAGAGCCAAGATATAGACTTACATATAGACAGTCACCTGATTTATGGTAGAGATGATATAGTAATGCAATTGGAAAAGATGTAACATTTAAGTAAATTATGATTGGTAAATTGGAAATCCATATAGAAAAAACAATTATCTAGGACAATCACTAATGATTCTCAAAGTGTGGTCCATGAACCCTTAATAGTCCCAAGTTCTTTTCAGGGAATCTTTGAGTTGAAAACTCTTTTAATAACTATATTGAGACATTCTTTACCTTTTTCACTGTGTTGACATTTGACATGGTGGCACAAAGAGAAGTAAGAGGTAAACTTATGGTGTATTAGCACCAATTAAATTAATGGCAGAAAACTATACTAGTATTCATTGTATTGTTTGTCACCATATACTCCCAATAAAAACAAAAGCTAATTTCACTTAAGAATGTTTTTGATCTTAAAAACTGAGAACAAACTGAGGGTTGATGGGGGGTGGGAGGGAGGGGAGGGTGGATGATGGGTATTGAGGAGGGCACCTTTTGGGATGAGCACTGGGTGTTGTATGGAAACCAATTTGACAATAAATTTCATATATTGAAAAAAAAAGAATGTTTTTGATGAAGTAGCAAAAATTATTACCTTTATTAAATCTTAAATTTTAATATACATCTTTGTAGTATTTTATATGATGACACAGAAAGTATATAAAAATTACTGCTGTGTACTTATGATGGTTCTCTGAGGCAAAACAGTTGAGTGATTGAGTTGTCCGCTGAACTAGTCACTTTTTACATGGAATGCCATGTAAATTTACTTGAGGGAATGATTGTCAAACTATGGTTTTTGAGACTTTCTTATTTGTTGGACAATATTCCAGAAAATGAATGAAGTCAGCCTGTCATTTAAAGATAAACAATTCATAATATTTATTGCCTATGATAAAATGTGACCTTCAAGTAAAAATTGGATTTATGGAAAACTTGTATCTTCCATTGTGCACCTGATATCATCCAGGTGCTTAAATATTTCTTTGTTGAGATCTGTGGTAACATTAACTAATGTGATATTTTAAATGCTATATAGCAAAATGTGTCAACATTTGAAAGATATGCATAAATTAATCAACAAATATTTTCCAAATGATCAATATGTTACAATATTATTCATTTGTCAAACATTCATCCAACATGAAAGATACATCAATTATCTTTATAATAACAGGGTACTGGAGCACCTGGGTGGCTCAGTTGGTTAAGCATACAACTCTTGATTTCAGCTCAGATCATGATCTCATAGATCTTGGAATTGAGCCCCATGTCAGGCTGTATGCTGATATTGTGGATCCTACTTGGGATTCTCTCTCCCTCCCTCTGTGTTCCTTCCCTCCTTGTGCACTCTCTCTCTCCCCTCCAAAATTAATTAAATAAATAAATAAATAATAAAATAGCAGAGTACAAAATGTTTATGACTATATTTTTGTATTCTGTATACAACTAACCTTTAAGAAACTACCACTTGTTGGGCAGCCTCAGTGGCTCAGATGGTTAAGCGTCCAACTTCAGCTCAGGTCATGATCTTGCAGTACATGAGTTCGAACCCTGCATTGGGCTCTATGTTGACAGCTCAGAGTCTGGAGCCTGCTTCAGATTCTGTGTCTCCATCTCTCTCTGCTCCACCCCCCACCCTTTCATGCTCTGTGTCTCTCTCAAAAATAAACATTAAAAAAAATTAAGGAACTACCACTTGTCAAGAGTAGTGTCAAAGAATTTGTATAGTTATCTTGAAAGATATTATAATACTCTTCCCTTTTCCAACTATAATCTGTGTGAAACTAAATTTTCATCATAAGCTGCAACCAAAACAGCATAGTGTAACAGATTGGGAAAGCAGATATGAGAATCTAACTGTTCCTATTAAGTCATGTATTGAAGAGTTTTACAAAAATGTAAAAAAAAATGATGCTACTCTTTTCACTAAATAGGTGTCTTGCTTTGGAAAATATAATTATTTTCATAAGATATGTTAATGTTATTAACCTGTAAATTTTATTATTTGTAATAGAATTAATAAATATTTTAAAATTTTCTCATTATTATTCTCTATTATGGATAAGTATCAATAGGTATATATCACATAAACAAAATCACTTTGAAGTCCTCACTAATTTTAAGACTTTAAAGGACTTTTGAAACTAAAACCTGAGAATCACTGCCATACAACAAAATCCATTCCTAATGACTTAATATATAATTATGAATAAGACATTCATAATTCTTTCAAAATAAAACACAGAACATCTTTGTGAAATTAGAAGAAGTAAATATTTCTTAATATACAGAAAGTACTAATCTTAAATGAAAAAAAAATACCAAATTTGTCTGTAATACAAGAAAGAACTTCATCAAAGTCACCATTAAGAAAGTGAAAAGGCAACCCATTCACAGTGTGGGAAATATTCATAGCATATACCTGCAACAAAGCACTCATACCCAGAATATATGAAACTATTACTACTTCATGAGAACAAAAGCACACAGTAGAAAAATGGGCAAAACTTTGAACACACACTTTACAAAATCATCAATCTGCTAGAGCTGTACCTTCTACAGACTTTTAACCCAAATTAACACGTTTGTTTTTATTTTGACAGTCATAATTTTTCAAAGTATGGTTCAAGGTCCACTTGCATCAATATAACCTGGTAGTCTTATGAACAAAGAATAATTTTGATTCCCACTCTATGGGTATGGTGCTCACATCACTGAGAACACCATAGTTTTTGATGTCTTTTGTGTGATTGTTAGGTATCATAATAGATTAATTGATTTGTTCTTCTAAATCCTTTAAAGGCTGTTGCTATTTTTGCATTTTTATTTTTTAAAAGCTTATTTATTTATTTTTGAGAGAGAGAGAGAGAGAGGCAGATAGAGAATGACAGCATACAGACCAACACAGGTATTGAACCCACAAACTGTGAGATCATGACCTAAGCCAAACTCAAGAGTCAGATGCTTAAATGACTGAGCCACCCAGGAGCCCATTTTTTGTCTTGTTAAAGTCAACATAATTTGGAAGTTATGTTTTTTTTTTAATCATGTCTAACAATGTGCAGGGTGAAATTTCACAACACATATTCTCTAGGATAAAAAGAAGAAGAGTGAGTAATGATTGTTGCAAAAGTAAGTAAATAAAGGCAACCTGGAAGTCTTTGCTGATCTTATATAGACCAGTTCTAGAGACGTGTATAAGTGAAATTTGTGAGGTAAAAGTATGTAGGTGGTCAGTGTGTAATTCAGAAGTTATCAAAGTGTGGTGTCTGGACCAGTAGCAGACACACCATATAAAATCTAGTTAGAAATGCAAATTCTCTGGGTCCACTGAGGGAGGGCACAGAAATCTGTTTTATCAAGCCCTCCAGTTGATTTTGATATATGTTCAAGTATGAGAACAAATGGTAGAGAAAATTATTTTGAGAAATTTAGTCGTGAGGGGAAGATGCTTAATCATATTTAAATACTGATAAAAAAAATAGTCTGTACTGCTTAAATCATTGAAAACGTATCAGTAAAAAAGAAATTCCACTGGGTAATGTTCTTAAAGAGTTATGAGATGATGGAATTCAATCACAATTCGAAACAGAGGGTTATTTATGTATTGTAAAAAACAAAAAGAAAGAAGAATGAGTTCAGATAAAAATAGCTAATATGTATTGAAGTTTTATTATACACCGTATACCATTCTAATATATTCACAAGACTAAATTCTTGCATTATAACAACCCTATATATGATATTATTATCCCTATCTTACTGGTGAGGATATAGAAATACAGAGAGGTTAAGTAACGTTCCCCTAATCATACACCTAGTAAGTGGCTTTAGACTCAGAAGTTCCACCTTCTGACCTTATGTTCTCAATCATTATGCTATGCTATATCTTACATTCAGGTAGGCTTTTAAATGTGATGTATGGAAATTGAGATAAATACCATTAGATGGCTTGTTTTAACCCTGAGAAATAATCTGCTGAAAGTGAGAGGGAGAGGTCAGATATTTGAAGTCAATGCAGCTAATTTGGAAATAATTTTTATAGAGCATAGAAGGGCCAGCTGAGAAAAAAACACATCATTAAAATGGCCGGAGTGGTTGGAGGCCAAATGGAGGTTGGTAATCATTACAGTCCTACCAAAATCCTTGTCATATTGTTTCCCCAGCAGTGATTTGTTGCCTGCATGTAAGTGCAGGGATAGTAGATATTTGGTTTTATCTAGGGTTGGGATTTTGGCTGGGTAGTTAAGAGAAGATAAGGGAGCAGGACATTTTCTGGGTTGGCACTAGATATATTGAAATGATAGGCAATGCCATGTAAACTGAGTATTAATGAAAATTAAAATAAAATCACTTATATTGTCAAGAAAGTTAGAAAAGAAAAAATGTGCATATTCTAACAACTATTTTTAAGTCTCTGTTCCTTGGCAAGTCTTTAGCCATATGTATGTATATTTTACATTATTTAACCATACTGTGCTTTCATTTCTTTGGTTTGTTTACTTAGTATTTTTTATTTCATTTGTTACAATTTTTTCACCATTTTCAATAGATGCTTTTCTCATTTGATGTAGCATAATCTACTTAATACTTCCCTTATGTGGAATTATTATACTGTCTCTGTTTTCTAATATAAACATAAATGTTTTCTAATATAAACATAAATACATTTGTATATAGGGATTTTTTCCTTTTTTTGGAATAGATTTCCTAGAGTAATTATTTGAGAGTAGATTATCAAAAGAAAAAGCTTAAGCAATTTTATGTCTCTTGATATGTTGATTAAATTTCAAATTGATAGTCAGAATAATCATCCTAATTTACCTCATCACCAGAAAAGTGTGATATGCCAGCTTTCCTATGTTCTCCCATTATCTGGCTTTTTTAAAAATATAGAATTATTTTCTAATTTAGTAGGAGTAGATTAAGACTTTGCTTTTATTATAATTATTATTACTTTTATTAATAGTCAAATGAACAGATTTCCGTATATTATTTTGTTTTATATATTTCCGTTTGGGTGAAACAACTTTTCAGATCTTTTGCCTGTGTCAAATATATCTATTAGGATCTTGGTGTTGACCTTATTTGAATAAACTCAATGAAAAGTAAACAATAAAATCCATCCTCTCAGGTATCATAAATATAATAGATTCTTGCAAAATGAAATATAAATTCCCAGTAGTTCTGTGTCCAATTTGCTGTTTCAGTGCTTTGGGGATATTCGCGTATTAGCGTGACATTCGCACATGGCAACTCAGGAATATTTTGCAATATTAAATAATTCGTATAATTCTTAAATTTGTAATTATGAGGTAGAGATATAACACACATTAAATGTGATGTTGATTTACATTGAATAATTAATTATGAAGAGTTTTACTCACAAAGGTATGTAATAAAATTCATATTTTCAAAAGTGATAGAATTTCAGTTTTACTCATACAAAATCACTTTAAAATTTTACTATTCATTAAATATAATTTGTTTTGTTATTTAAATATAATAAATATTTTGAATATTTTAGATCAAAAATAATTTATTGCCATATGTATGAAAACTAAATTTAATTTTTTATTTTATACATTACTTATTTACATTTTGATAAAATAGATGTAATTTTGTACACTTTGAATAAAATAACATTTTATTTTTTGACTCTTTAGATCATAAGTGTCAGTAACCAGTTATGTCAAAATTTAATTACAACAAAGTGATTATACTAAAAGTTAAGAAAAATCAATTTTATGGAAGAAAATATAATTCATGTACTATATATACATTACTAATTCAAACAGAATAATGATGACCCAACATGAGAATAATGATAAATATGGCAAGATTTTACATTTTTACTACTTTCAGTTATATGAAAATTATAGCTTTACACATTTACAATTTTTTTATTATGATAGTGTATTTGTTAATATAAATTTTAAATATTTAAACATATTTATACTCTTGCTCTAGACCCCACAAGTGTTAGAGATGGGTCCACATACTGTAGTTATTTAATAAAGTTATTAAATATACAAATAAATGTTGCACTCTAAAGATATGCACATACCACAGAAGTAAAATATTCACCCTCTTGAGTTCCAAGATTTTGTATTAAAGCCATCACTCTATTACAGAGTGATATTTTCTAGTGTGGCAGATAGCCAAAAGAAAACATCTACACAGATGCAATATAGAAATTGCAAGTCTTATTAAAATAAATGAACTGAAAACTAAGACACTAATCCAGATAGTTTTCTTTTCTTTTTTTTAAAATTTTTTAACATTTATTCATTTTTGAGAGACAGAGAGAGACGGAGTGCAAACAGGGGTGGGACAGAGAGAGAAATAGACACATTAATCCAAAGCAGGCTCTAGGCTCTGAGGTTTCATCACAGAACACAACGCAGGGCTTGAACTCATGAACTGTGAGATCATGACCTGAGCCGAAGTCAGATGCTTAACTGACTGAGTCACCCAGGCACCACCAGAGTAATTTTCAAAGCATTTCTCCTTAATATTTATATTGCTCCAGCACTTTTCTCTTTAAGTAGGCTTCATGCCCAATGTGGAGCCTAATGTGGGGCCTGAACTCCCGACACTGAGATCAAGACCTGAGCTGAAATCAAGAGTGAGACGTTTAATTGACTGAACAGCCCACATGTCCCAATATTGCTCCACCACTCTTAACCAGAATCTAAGAGACTTTATAATTGTCAAACCTTGAACTACTCTTCTTTAAGGCAGTGTTGCATACATATAAGAATTAATTTTCTTTTTTCCTTAAGATGCAGTAATCACTTCTTGGAAAAGGGAATATATAGTATGTAGTGGGCTGAGAATCATACATATAAAAGAGTCCAGACTGCACTGATGAAAGGTAATAGTATTTCATAAAAAATGCAACTTCTTGAAGTTTATCCTGATGCAATTTGCAAAGTTACAATTTTCAATCAATTAAAAAAAAACAGTCAGAAATTGTGTTTTTATTAACATGTAACACACTCTCCTATACCCCATTTACCATAACATTTATTAGCATTCACATTTCTTGTTTTATATGTAATTCATTGAAATTGAGGTCCCCAATTTAAAAAAAAAACTTTTCATTCTAAGTACCCTTGGTCATTCAAAAACAGAAAACATAAATGATAACAGGACTTGTTTTGTTAATTTTTTGTGTGTTTTGGGGATTTTAAGTACAAAGATGCATCAATAAATCCAACAATTTATCTCTACTATTCTTCCTTTAGAAAATTATCAATAGTGGATGGGGAAATAACTAATTTAGTAAGTAATTCTCTCTTTTTCTTTTTTCTTTTAACCTGGTCTAGACAATAATGTGATCACAAATAACAGTAATAATAAGAATAGAAGTGTTCATATGTGTAGATTTTAGTTATTATCAAGAAATAATGAATTATATTTTAAAGGGAGTCTGTTAACTCTGTTCAGAGGTATTTGTTAACTGAGAAAGACCCGAAGTGTTCTAGGAGTAACTTAATTCAATATCAAAGAGCTGTTCTAAAATGTTTTTCACATGTTATATCATTAAAGCCTTATAACAGTTTAATTAGTGGGTACTATTGTTGATCCCATTATACACAAGGAGAAACAGAGGCAAGATGGGTTAAGTATTTTATACACATCTACATAGCTAGCAAATGACAAAGCTAGAGTTTCAACCAGTTTGGATGCTATGAAGATAGGAGTAAGATCTCTAGGGAAGTGAGAACACATGTAATCTATCTCTGAGGTATATCTTCTTGGGGGAAACAAAGTAAGTATATTTCCTTTAAAAATGCATGGATCAAAGCACAGATGCATAAATACACTATTAAATAGAGCTGCAAAAAGTTCATTACACCAATCTGCTCAGTCTCACTAAATCAGCAGTGAGAAAGGTCATTGAGGATACAGGTAGGAGCAATGGACTGACTGGGGTTAGGGATAGGCATAGTTCCAGTAGAGTTAAATGATAACAGTTGAGGTACAATTAATTATATCTTTTAATCTTTTAATCTTTGCAACAACTCAAAGGCCTTTTTCAGGCCTTATATCTTTTTAAATTTTTTTTAACTTTTATTTATTTTTGAGACAGAGCATGAACAGGGGAGGGGCAGAGAGAGAGGGAGACACAGAATCTGAAACAGGCTCCAGTCTCTGAGTGGTCAGCACAGAGCCCGACCTGGGGCTCGAACTCACAGACCATGAGATCATGACCTGAGCCGAAGTCGGACGCTTAACCAACCGAGCCACCCAGGCGCCCCAGGCCTTATATCTTTTCATCTTTGCAACAACTCAAAGAGTAGGTATATTGAGAAGATTTAAGATGGCTGAAGAGTAGGAAGACCCTAGGCTTGCTTCATTCCTTGAACACAGCTAAATATCAAATCATTTTGAAGACCCAAGAAATTGATATGAGGACTGAAAGAGTGAAAACGCACAACCAGAGTTAAAACAAAAAAAAGGTATATCATGGAAAGTAGAAGCTATGGAGAGTTGGCTTGGGGCAAAGAAGAGCTGTGGGTACTGTGCTAGAGAGGGAGCTCTGATCATAGAAAGAGGAGTGAGAGACAGAAAGAGAGAAAGAATGAAAGTGTGTGTGGGGAATTTACAAGAAAAACTCTTCACCAAAACCATTGACTGGGGAGACGTGTGGAGCTGAATACTCCAATTGTTTATAAACAGCAGAACACAGAGTCTGAAGTTTCAGAGTCCACTCCATTGCCAGGGTAGTTCCTTGGAGGGCTTAGCTGTGCTGTGGGGAAGGTTGGCAGAGACTCATGAACAGGAGAAGTGGTCTGAGGATTCCCTGGATCACATGGGGGAGAAGCAGTTCTCCTGCTTGGAGTGTACTTGGGAAAGGTGGCACAGCCTCTCCAGAGGCAAAAGACCAAGCAGAAGCCATTGAGCTGCCTCAATCACTAACACAGAACGAGGATGAGGGCTTCGGCAATGAGACTTTATGATGTCTTTCTGCAGTGATTTACTATAAACTCCAAACTGCTGTGCAGTCATGCAACCAATTTCTGGTACAAGCCAGCATCAGCTAGAGCAGAGGGAGATCTTTCCACAGAGCATCAGCATGGGTCTGGGCCATGCAGATCTCTAAATTTTTGAGGGTTTTTTTTTTTTATGCAAGATCAAAGGTTTTCTTTTTTTTTCAATATATGAAATTTATTGTCAAATTGGTTTCCATACAACACCCAGTGTTCATCCCAAAAGGTGCCCTCCTCAATACCCATCACCCACCCTCCCCTCTCTCCCACCCCCCATCGTCCCTCAGTTTGTTCTCAGTTTTTAAGAGTCTCTTATGCTTTGGCTCTCTCCCACTCTAACCTATTTTTTTTTTCCTTCCCCTCCTCCATGGGTTTCTGTTAAGTTTCTCAGGATCCACATAAGAGTAAAAACATATGGTATCTGTCTTTCTCTGTATGGCTTATTTCACTTAGCATCACACTCTCCAGTTCCATCCACGTTGCTACAAAGGGCCATATTTCGTTCTTTCTCATTGCCATGTAGTACTCCATTGTATATATAAACCACAATTTCTTTTTTTTTTTTTTTTAATTTTTTTTTCAACGTTTTTTATTTATTTTTGGGACAGAGAGAGACAGAGCATGAACGGGGGAGGGGCAGAGAGAGAGGGAGACACAGAATCGGAAACAGGCTCCAGGCTCAGAGCCATCAGCCCAGAGCCTGACGCGGGGCTCGAACTCACGGACCGTGAGATCGTGACCTGGCTGAAGTCGGACGCTTAACCAACTGCGCCACCCAGGCGCCCCTATAAACCACAATTTCTTGATCCATTCATCAGTTGATGGACATTTCGGCTCTTTCCATAATTTGGCTATTGTTGAGAGTGCTGCTATAAACATTGGGGTACAAGTGCCCTTATGCATCAGTACTCCTGTATCCCTTGGGTAAATTCCTAGAAGTGCTATTGCTGGGTCATAGGGTAGGTCTATTTTTAATTTTCTGAGGAACCTCCACACTGCTTTCCAGAGTGGCTGCACCAATTTGCATTCCCACCAACAGTGCAAGAGGGTTCCCGTTTCTCCACATCCTCTCCAGCATCTATAGTCTCCTGATTTGTTCATTTTGGCCACTCTGACTGGTGTGAGGTGATATCTGAGTGTGGTTTTGAGTTTGTTTTTTAATGTTTATTTATTTTTGAGAGAGAGAGAGAGAGGGGAAGAGAAAGAGGGGGAAACAGAATCTGAAGCAGGCTGCAGGCTCTGAGATGTCAGCACAGAGCCTGAGGTGGGGCTTGAACTGACCAACCGTGACATCATGACCTGAGCTGAAATCAGACGCTTAACTAACTGAGCCAGCCAGGCCCTCCTAAATTTTGGAGTTTTGAAACTTACCTGCAGGCCTGAAATAAACACAGGAGTGCTATAAACATAGGAGTGCTGTGCTGTCTGGCAGATTGACAGCTCGGATGCAAGCAGGGTGAAGGCAGGGACCTGGTGGAAGACTGGAACACAAGACAGCTGATTGTTTGCTCTTCTGTGAGGGCTTCCTGAAGAGTGGCAGACATGAGCTCACCTCTCTGGGGACAAGAGAGTGGGGCAATGCCATTTTCACCCCTCCCATCAGCACTGACCAACTTCAATGAGCAAAACAGTGCTACCAAGTGGAAGGCTGAGCTGCTTACACCAAGCCCCACCCACACATACCCTATAAGTGTATCTCCACTAGGGCAAGTTCACCTGAGAATCAGGCCTCAAACCCAGATTAGCACAAACTCCTTAAACACACCAAGTCTATTGATCATAAGGTGCTAAAAGCTTTAGCTGTAGGGGAAGTTGGATCTATCTTCCTCTGTTTTTGTTGTTTTGTTATTTTTTTAAGGGATACATAAAAAAGCATTTTTTAAATTTTATTTATATATAATATATATATGAATTATATATAAATATAAATATATATATTATATATATAATATATTATATATATATATATATAATATATATTTGACTTTGGCAATATAAAAAGACGAAGGAATTCACCCCAAAAGAAGAAAAAAAAACAGGAACAAGTAACAGCTAGTGATTTAATTAATACAGATATAAGTAAGATGTCTGAACTAGAATTTAAAACAATAATTATAAGGATACAGACTTGGCTTGAGAAAAGTATAGAAGACGCTAGGGAATCCATTACTATAGAGATAAAAGATCTAAAAACTGATCAGACTGAAATATAAAATGCTATTAGTAGAGGTGCAAAGCTAACTGGTTGTAATGACGAGGATGGATGAAGCAGAGGAACAAGTCAATTATATAGAAGGCATAATTATGGAAAATAAAGAAACTGGAAAGACGAGGGAAAGAAGGTAATTAGATCATGAATGTAGACTTGGGAAGCTCAGTTACTTCTTAAAATGTAATAATATTTGTATCATAGGAGTCTCAGAAGATGAAGAGAGAGAAAAGGGGGCAGAAAGTTTATTTGAGCAAATTATAACTGAACACTTCCCTAAACTGAGGGAGGATACAGACATCAAAATCCGAGAAACACAAAGAACCCATATTAAATTTTTAAAAAGCCAGCCATTACCAAGACATATCATAGTAAAATTCAAAAAATACACAGACAAGGAAAGGAACCTGAAAGCAGCAAAGGAAAAAAGTCTTTACGCTGTATACAAGGGAAGAAAGGTCAGTTTCAGAGCATATCTGTCCACAGAAACATAGCAGACCAGAAAAGAATGGCATGATATACTCAACATGCTGAATGGGAAAATATGCAGCCAAGAATTATTTATCTAGTGAGGCTGTCATTCAGAATAGAAAGAAAGATAAAAAGGTTCCCAGATAAAAAAAAAAAAGAAAAGAAAAAGAAACACTAAAAGAGTTTGTGACCACTAAACCAGCCCCAAGAAATATTAAACAGGACTCTTTGAGGGGAAAAAAAGGACCAAGAGCAACAAGAGTAGAAAGGAACAGAGAACATCACCAGAAACACCAACTTTAAAGGCAATAAAGGCACTAAACTCATATATATCAATAATCACTCTGAATGTAAATGGACTAAATACTCCAATCAAAAGATATAGTGTCTCAGAATGGATTAAAAAACCCCACAAGACCCATATATATTCTGACTATAAGAGACTCTTTTTAGACCTTAGATACCTGCAGATTGAAAATGAAGAGATAAACAACCATTTATCATGCTAATAGATGTCAAAAGAAAACCACAGTAGCCTTACTTATATCAGACAAACTACATTTTAAACCAAACACTGTAACAAAATTTGAAGAAGGTCATTACATCATAATTAAGGGATCTATCCTTCAAGGAGATCCAAGAATTGTAAATATCTATGACCCCCCAACTTGAAGGCAGCCAAATATATAAATCAATTAATAATGAGCATAAAGAAACTCAGTAATAATAATAATAACACATTAATAGTAGGGGACTTAGGGGCGCCTGGGGTGGCTCAGTTAGTTAAGCATCCAACAGCAGCTGAGGTTGTGATCTCACAACTCGTGAGTTTGAGCCCTTTGTTGGGCTCTGTGATGACAGCTCAGAGCCTGGAGTCCACTTCAGATTCTGTGGACAGTCTATCTCTCTCTCCTTCCAAAATAAATAAACATTTAAAACTTTGAAAAAAGTAGTAGGAGACTTTAACACCCCACTTACAGTAAAGGACAGATCATCAAAGCAGAAAATCAACAAGGAAACAATGGCTTTGAATGACACACTGGACCAGATGGATTTAACAGATATATTCAGAACATTTTATCTTAAAGCAGCAGAATACACATTCCTTTTGAGTTCGTATAGAACATTCTCCAGAATAGATCACATAATTGGTCAAAAATCAGCCCTCAACAAGTACAAAAATGTTAAGACCTATCAGGCATATTTTCAGACCACAACACTATGAAACTTGAAGTCAACAAGAAAAAAAGGAAAAACCACAAATATATGGAGGTTAAAGAACATCCTATTGAAGAATGAATGGGTTAACTAAGAAATTAAAGAAGAATTAAAAAAAAAGTGCATGAAAGCAAATTAAATTGAAAACACAACAGTCCAAAACCTTTAGGATGCAGCAAAGGCAGGCCTAAGAAGAAAGCATATTGCAATCCATGCCCACCTCAAGAAGCAAGAAGAGTCTCGAATACACAATCTAGCCCTCCACCTACAGGAGCTGTAAAAGTAACAGCAAATAAAGTCTAAAGCCAGCAGAAAAAAGGAAATAATAAAGGTTGTAGCTAAAATAAATGACATGGAAACAAAATAAACAGAATAGTTCAATAAAACTAAGACATGGTTCTTTAAAGAAATTAATACAATTGATAAACTCCTAGCCAGATTAAGAAAAGAGAAACGACCCAAATAAATAAAATCATGAATAAAAGAGGAGAGATCACAACCAAGACCACAGAAATACAAACAATTAAAACAGAATATTATGAAAAACTATATGCCAACATACGGGACAATCTGGAAGAAATGGACAAATTCCTAGAAACATACAAATTACCAAAACTGAAAATGGAAGAAATAATTTGAATAGACTCATAACCAACAAAGGAATTGAATCAGTAGTCAAAAATCTCCCAAGAAAGAAAAGTCCAGGGCCAGATGGCTTCCCAGGGGAATTCTAATAGACATTTAAAGAAAACTTAATACCTATTCTTCTCAAACTGTTCCAAAAAATAGAAATGGAAGCAAAACATCCAAACTATTCTTATGATGCCAGCATTAACTTGATTCCAAAACCAGAAAAATACCCCACTAGAAAGTAGAGCTACAGGCCAATATCCCTGATGAACGTAAACACAAAAATTCTCAAAATAATACTAGCAAATTGGATACAACCATACATTAAAAGAATTATCCACCACAATCAAGTGGAATTTATTCCTGGGCTGAAAGGGTGGTTTGATATTTGCAAATCAATCACCATGATAAACCACATTGATAAATGAAAGGATAAGAACCATATTATCCTCTCAATAGATGCAGAAAAAAACATTTGACAAAATATAGCATCTGTTCTTGATGAAACCCTCAACAAAGTAGGGATAGATGGAATATACCTCAACATCGCAAAGGCCACATACAAAAGACCCACAGCTAATATTATCCTCAATGGGGGAAAAAACTGAGAGCTTTTACTCTATGATCAGGAACAGGACAGAGATGCCCACTCTCACCGTTACTATTTCAGATAGTACTATAAGTCTTAGCCTCAGCAACCAAACAACAAAAATAAATCAAAGGCATCCAAATCAGCAAGGAAAAAGTCAAACTTTCACCATTTGCAGAGGACATGCTATTCTATGCAGAAAACCTGAATATGAAAGATTCCACCAAAAAAAATGCTAGAAATAATACATGAATTCAGCATAGTCACAGGATACAAAATTACTGTACAGAAATATGTTGCATTTTTATACACCAATAATGAAGCAGCAGAAAAAGAAATCACGGAATCAAACTCATTTACAATTGCACCAAAAAGAATAAGATACCTAGTAATAAACCTAACCAAAGATCAGTACTCTGAAAAAACTATAGAACAATGATGCAAGAAATTGAAGAGAACACAAAGAAATGGAAAGATATTCCAAACACATGGATTGGGAGAACATTGTTAAATTGATAAATTTATTTTAACATTGTTAAAATATATATACTACCCAAAGAATTCTACACATTTAATGCAATCACTATCAAAATAACACCAGCATTTTTCAGAGAGCTAGAAAAAACAATCCTTAATTTTGTATGAAACCAGAAAACACCCTAAATAGCCAAAGCAATCCTGAAATAGAAACACAAGGCTGAAGCATCATGATTCCAGACTTCAAGCTTTATTACAAATCTGTAATTGTTAATAAAGTACAGTATGTGCACAAACACAGATACATAGATCAATGGAACAAAATAGGAAACCCCTAAATTTACCCACCACTATATGGTCAACCAATGTTTGACACAGCAGGAAATAGTATCTAATTGAAAAAACATAGTCTTTTCAACAAATGGTGTTGGGAAAACTGGACAATGACATGCAGAAGAATGAAACTGGATCACTTTCTTACACCATACACAAAAATAAATTCAAAATTGATGAAAGACCTAAATATGAGACAAGAAACCACCAAAATACTAGAGGAGGACACAGGTAATAACCCCTTTGACCTTGGCTGGAGCAACTTCTTACTAGACATGTTGCCAGAAACATTTGCCAAAAGCAAAACTGAATTGTTGGGACTTCATCAAGATAAAATTTTCTTCAGGGTGAACAAAACAATCAACAAAACTAAAAGGCAGCCTATGGAATGGGAGAAGGTATTTGCAAATGATGTATCAGATAAAGGGCTAGTATACAAAATCTATAAAGAATTTATCAAATTCAACACCCAAAAAACAAATAATCCAGTGAAGAAATGGGCAGAAGGCATGAATAGACACTTTTGCAAAGAAGATATCTAGACGACTAACAGACATATGGAAAAATGCTCAATATCACTCATCATAAGGGAAATAGAAATCAAAACTATGATAAGATACTACCTCACTCCTGTCAGAATGGCTAAAATAAAAAAATACAGAAACAGCAAGTGTTGGTGAGGATGCACAGAAAGGGTAACCCTCTTGCACTGTTGGTGGAATGCAAACTGGTGCAGCCACTCTGGCAAACAGTATGGAGGTTCCTCACAAAGTTAAAGATTGAACTACGCTACAACCAGCAATTGCACTATTAAGTATTTACCCAAAGGATGCAAAAATACAGATTTGAAAGGGTACATGCACCCTGATATTTTGTTTGTCTATTTGTTTAGAGAGAGAGCATGAATAAGGGAGAGGGGGCATAGGGAGAGAGAGAGAGAGAGAGAGAGAGAGAGAGAGAGAGAGAATATTAAACAGGCTCCACGCTCAGTGCAGAGCCCAATGTGGGGCTCAATCCTACGACCCTGGGATCATGACCTGAGCCAAAATAGAGTCAGGCACTCAACTGACTGAACCACCCAGCCACCCCTGCACTCCGATGTTTATAGCAACATTATCAATAATAGTCAAACTATGGAAAGAGCCCAAATGTCCATTCGTTGATGAATGGATAAAAAAGACATGGTACATATATTTATATACAATGTAATATTTCTCAGCAATAAAAATAATGAAATCTTGGGGTGTCTGGATGGTTCAGTTGGCTAAACTTCATGATCTAGCAGTTTGTGGGTTTGAGCCCCATGTTGGGCTCTCTGCTTCCAGCACAGAGCCTGCTTCAGATCCTCTGTCTCCCTTTCTTTCTGTCCCTTCCCCACTCATGCTCTCTATCTCTCTCAAAATTAAATAAAAATTAAAAATAAAATGAAATTTTTCCACTTGCAATGATGTAGATGGAGCTAGAGTATATTATGCTAATTGAAATAAGTCAGGCAAATGCATATACTATATGATTTCACTCATGTGGAACTTAAGAAACAAAACAGTTGAACACATGGGAAGGGTAAAAAAGACAGAGGGAAACAAACCACAAGTCTCTTCATGATAGAGAGCAAACTGAGGGTTGATGGAGAATGGTGGTTGGGGAATGGGCTAAATAGTGATGAGTATTCAGGCGGGCACTTGTGGTATTGAGCACTGAGTGTTATATGTAAGAAATGAGTCACTAAATTCTACTCCTGAAAACAATATTAAACTATATGTTATCTAACTAGAATTTTTAAAAAATTGAAAAAGTAGAAAATCAAAAGATACAACAAAAAAAATTAAAGGAAAAAAAAAACAGTAGGTATATTTATTTGGATTTTTTGGTTCTAAGTAACTGAAATAAACTAACTATATTCACAAGGAAATGGGATGTTCATTGTTTGGAACCAGGAATATTTCATGACACCCAAAGATGTACATAGAAAAACCTCGGAAAAAAATTGGAATGAGAAAATTGGAAGTTGTTGGGAAATAAGGGTATATTTTCCCTCCATTTCTTGCCTCTGATTTTTTTCTGCAGGCCTGCATTATCTTTCTTACTTTTTAGAATAGTTCTTTTACTCAGTCTTCATGGCATTCCACAGATCCCAAGTTCATAAACTCCATTTCCAATTCCAAGCATGGGGGTGCATAGGAAGAGGCTGAAAGGTTCAATGTGGGCTAGATTCGACCCAATCATATATGACTGGGGAGGTTAATCTAGTAAAAACATGGCTACTGGTGGTCCACTTACTTGGACCAGAGTTTCTATTAAAGGGATCACTATAAACTTAGCTATAGTATGTATTGTAATTTATTTTATAGATGAAATAAATATGAGTCTCAGTAGAGTAAGTAACCCCTCCAAAGTCACCATCATAGCAGAAATGTTTTTTTAACCCAGGTCCTTATGCCCAGAAGTCAGTCTTTTTCACCATTCTATAACATGTTCCTAAAGCAAGAAGCATTGTTTCACAAAATGAGAACCATATGGATTTACAGTTATATAAAATTAAGGGCTACGCTGGGACAGGAGTCAAAATAGAATGTATTGAGATGATATAATGCTTCAGGATCAAAACAGATCACCACAGAATCAGTAGATGAGACTTATTGAAGAGACGTCAGAAATAGAGATATGGCTTGACCATATGCCAGTGCCCAAGTCAGAACCAAATATAGCTACCAGTAGGATTTGTGGTTTTTATGCTTAACTTTTGAGGCAGTGGCTGTGGGACTTCAATAGTACTGGTATATTAAGACATTCGTTTATTCAACACTAATTGAGCGTCTATTCTGCCAGGCAATGTTCTAAAAGTGCTGGGAATACAGAAATGGGCAAGGTGGACAAAATTCCTGGACTCAAGGAACTTACATCCTAGTTAGGACAGACAGATAAACAAACAAACAAACAAACAAACAAACAAATAAATAGCGTGTCAGGGTTTGATGAGTTTTAGGAAAAAAACTTAAGCACTGTAAAGAGAGTATGAATAGGGTCCACAATTTTATTTAGGATGAAGGGTAGTTGGGGAAGGCCTCTATGAAAAGATGAGGTTTATGGAGAAAGTAAACAATTTGAGACAAGAAGTCATGCAGATATCTGGGGGCAGATATGCCCTGGTATTCCATTTGAAAGCTTGCCTAATTGGTATTCAGAACTTTTGTAAATTGGAGAATTTCAATTCTTTCAGATCTTCCATAGTTGAAATATTCTTGTGGTATATTGATAGCAAAAATGGCCCAATTCTCCACTTCTCTTTGTATCTAGGCCCTTAACAATGTGATTTTATAGTACCTCCCATCAATAGTTAAGAGGCTATTTTCCCACCCCTTAAATCTGGGCTAATCTTGTTACTTTTTCTGGTCAAAAGAATGTAGCAGATGATGGGCCTGTTCTGAGTCTAGGCCTCAAGAGGCTTCACACACTTCTACCTTTTTTTATTTTTTATTTTTATTATTATTTTTTTTAGGATCCCTGTTTCTTCCATAAGAACAAATTTAGGGTTTCCTGCTGGAAGACATGAAAACCATGTGGAGTGGAAACTTTTCAGCCAAGTGGCCCCAGATGAGGTCTCAGTTATGAGAGAGAGCAAAGATCAGTAAAGTTGCTCAGCTGACCTGAAGATCCATGAATGAGCCTTAACAAGCTCAACAGATACAAGAGAAACTTACTAACCAACACAGTGACTTACAAGCAATATTATAAGGTTATCAGTTTAGGCTGTTGAACTTTGGAATAGTTTGTTTTGTAACATTATTAACATTATTATGGCAACAGATAACTTATGCTTTTTGTTTTCCCAAAGAATGGTAATGCTCAGGAGTTAGGGGATCATGATTGCTCAGATTTGGAATGTATACTTAAAACTCAGCCTTGAATACTATCTCCAGTTGTGATGTTACATGTGAATGTGTGTGTGTGTGTGTGTGTGTGTGTGTGTGTGTTCAAAGTGTATGTGTCATCCAGTGAAGGGTGAGGAAGAAAGGGTTAGAGGCAATATTGAGAGGATCAAGGCAAGTTTATCATTTACCAGATATGCAAATTTAAAATAGATCTTCTCATTACATGTGCAAAGATTATGATGTGATAAAACCAGTATATGTGTAGATCCATAACCACAACTTGGTGGAATGTGACAGGCATTTTAGGAGCATTCTTGTGTCCTTTCATTTAGACTGTACCCTTGTTACTAATAGTGCCCCCACAGTCTAAAGTCTATACATTCTCATTTTAAACAATATAGCTGGAAACCAAATGTGTTATGCTCTACAAAACACATTTGGAAGATGACAAGAGCTAAATTACAGCTTTCATTTCACCCTATCAATCTTCTCTATGCCTGTTGTAATCTCTCTTGTAGAAAATAATTCAAATTATATTTTATAAAAACACTAAAAATGTCCTAAGCTTGTCATCTGTGTAATGTGTTTTTCAGTAGGCTTCTTATATTTCTATTTATTCAAATAATCGCATCATGCTTTGTGTAAGAACAAATGCTTCTGAACCATCAATAAGATGTATACTTTGAGCTAGTTTTTCAGTTGTTGGAGTGGATTTATATTGATCATCCTTCCCTTTACACCCAGAGCCCAATTTTGCTGGTGAGGACAGCTTACTGTAATCATGGAAATAGAATAAAATTTAATCCCACCCATATTAGTACTGTGTCCTCAGCAATCAAGTTCAGTTAAGTCCTGGCTTTAATTTCAATAGAACCTCTTGATGTGACGTCATTTTTTTTCTAATTGTTATCACATTCTAATTTATAATTGATATTTTTGGCATATTATTTTAAACTCCCCAAAGAAAAATTACTGAAAGCATGTTTCATCAAGCTCACATGAGCACTTTCTTCAACAATAGTTGGTATTATCTTCAACTACTTTTCTCTTGGTGAATAAGTATATTGTATAAAAACTAAAAATGTAATAGCTTGCAATTATTTTAAGAATATTTTATAAAGTGAAACAAACTACACTGTATGTAATTAATATTACTTATATTAACAAATTAGTCATTGACATTGGTGTTAGGTAATTTTTCACCAAATAACAGATTAATATAGCAATCTTGGCATATATATTTTACTTATTATTTAAATGTATTTACTTACAATTACAAAATACAAATACAATTATTTAAATGTATTTATATAAACAAAAATACATTATTTAAATGTATTTATTTACAAATACAAAATACAAATACAAAATCAGGAGGTAACATTATATAATTCAAAGATAAATATGACAATATTTGAATAATACTTATTTCATAAATGTTTACTCCTTAAAAAGATGTTCTCCTGAGATCTGATAAATTTTAAAAGTGAAATTAAGAAAATACCATATATTGTCACTAATTATAACACCCATTGAGAAATGTATAAATGTTTACGTAAAGAATCTGGTTAAAAACACTATGCAAATTTTTAAAGTGTTTCTGTTGGCAATTAAAAAATGCATAGACATGGCTAATTTAGTCTTCTTAATTGTAATTGATATACTAAATATGTGTTAGTTTACCATTTAAGTAGCAATTTTTATAAAATTTGTAGGATAAACTATTCATATCTATAATAAACATTATGTTTTGGATCAGAGAATTATTATCTATATACTATGAACATTAAAACTTTTATGTTTAAATCCCACTAGAGGATATTCTGCAGATCTTAAGTGCTCTATTTTGTACACACTTGATGTTTTGTCGATACTCTGAATTAAACTGTGCCTTAAACTTGAAAATGGCTCCTAAGTCAGTGTTCACATCTACCAGTGATTTCTGCTCTACAAATGGACTATTAGATTTTGGATTTCCCAAGAATAATTGTTCTTATCATATCTGTAGAAACCATTTTAACTACAGTTGAAGTTACCAAGATAGTAGCATATTTTCTCCCACCTTACAATACTAAAATATTGATTGCATGTGTGGTTTCTTGCCTCATTCACTATTACTTGTAGTTTGAGATTTGTTCTCTGACTTTGGAAAAAATTATACTTGAGAGTAAGAGAACATATAGAAATTAAGTCCATATCTCTGCTTGTGAGAGAATCTGTAGCAAGTAAAAGCAAGGTGTCTTTTTTGGATAAAGCTTTTTCTTTAAAGAGTAAATATTAATTCATTTCCAGATATTCCTGCAGCTTTAGTAATTTTATTCACCAGGGACTTGTGTTGTTTCTGATAGAGGGTGAGAGTATGCTATTGTCTATTACTCATTCTGTGCATATATAATTATTGAAATGTTGGTAGTGCTGTGGAGGAGAAAGAAGGTGACTTGTAGTTCACAAAATCTGGATCAGAATCATGGATCCACCAGTAATAAGCTACAATCTCTTGGTCAAGTAAGACTCTTGCTGAAGTTCAACTTACCATGTCTAAAGATGACTCCGACTACTTCATCTACCCTCTTCTGGAATTGTTAAGAAAATTTAATGGCATCATATATTTAGAAGCTCACTAGAATTGGTAAAATGATCTTGAAACAAAAGTATTTTTTGAGACAGGTAATATGCTCACTACATATATGGTGCTAAGTCTTCCCATTTCCTCACCTCTATTCCTTTACAGGAGTTTTCATTAAAACAAGTTGAACTCTTTTGCACATATGATTTACAAGGTGATAATTTAGTGGCAAGAATCTACAGCCATACCGGCTACACTATTTTTTGTTTGTGATTTTTGTGAAATGAAGTTTATTCCCACAAATAAAACAGGTTGGATGGAGGTATTTTTTAGTGACATAGGAGAGGTTTTGAAAAGAAAGAATAAGAATGATTGCCAGTTTGAGATGATAGGGATTTTCTGATAAAGCACAGGAAGTTAAAAATAAGACAACTGGATGCAAGACACAGTGAGATTGACAAAAGAATGAGTTCAGATAGCAGGCCAAAAGGAAACCATGAAAAGGAGCACTTCAGGAAGTTTGACATAGCCTAATGGAAGTTTTTGTTGTTGTTGTTGTTTTGTTTTGTTTTGTTTTGTTTTGTTTTAGTAGAGAGCAAGTGTGGTCTGAGTAGGGGAAACACGGATAAGCCACTATCGAGTTGAAGACAGGATGTATTAGTAATTAGGAAAAGAACAGTATAACCAGAGGTCTCTGAAAGAGAAATAACCAGGCCTGTGATGAGAATTTTGTAGATTAGCTTCTATAACAATGATTATTCTGTTGAAAGAAATACCTAGAATAAATAATAGCTTAAATTCAAGTTCTAAATTCATAAATTAATCTCATAAAGCACCCCCACCCCACCACTATGATTTTCTTTTCTTAAGTTCCTAAATACTACAGAAGATAGTTAGGTCATAGATGGATCTTTTCTAATGAAGAAATCTCAAGGGTTATGTAAATGCCAGTTCTTAGTCAACAACAACAACAACAACAAAAAGCAGTTTACCTTTAAAAAGACCAATATTTAACCGACTGTTTTCAGTCATCTTATACCATAGAAAAGTGAGGATCTTTAAAACATAATGCTTCATACTTTTGATCAAATATGATTCCCTTTTCCTTTATGTACAATAGCCTCTTATACCTTGTAGTGATTACACAGCATCACTGTCTGCTAGTACCACAAGCTGTATCAGCATCTTCACTGGCAGCTGGATAAGAAGTTACAATGTTTATCTTTTAAAATTATCTTTCCAGCGACTATCATGTTATTCAGTCTGGAAATACATTCTGATTCAACTCTGAAAAGAAGACAGCTTAAATACTTGACAGCAGTTATATAGTCAAGCCATGCCATAATTTCTGTTTCAGAAAGCATGTGTGCAAGCTGATTTTTCCTCTACTGCTAGAGTTTTAGGGACAGATTTTCAAACAAGCATTTGTGTTCATAAAATGGATAATTGCACACACAAATGGGCAATTTTGTATGCAATTATCCATTTTGCATACGCAATTATATGCTTAGGAGGGTATAACGCATATACATGAAATTGGTAAGCATACCCATTACACTTTCCTTTGAAAATGTGGTCCATATTGGAGGTTTATTGCACAGAAGAAAATTGAGATTCTTCCTGTTTGATAGTGTAATTGCACTCATTACTTTTCCTTACATCATACCTTTTAATCAAGGATCTCAAAGTCTATTAAATTATTAACCCAATCTTCCCAAGAGCACTATTGTCTATGGATGCTAAATGTTATGACGATCTCACTTTAGAAATAAAGAAATCAAGACAAAGAAGTTTAACTTCTCTATATATTAACCACTTTCCATTTAAGCTTCCTGACAAATAGTTCCCTAGAATCTACTTGCCATCTGCCTGCACAAATGCAAATCTAAAAGAACAGTTTTTGCAAATGGCAAAGCATTTGAGCATAAACACAGTTTCTTTCCTTGTCGTCCAACTAAGCCAAAGTTTATTCGCATTTCTGCTCTGACAAAAAGCTTGCACTGTTCCCTTCTTCAAGCATAGATCAGGTAAGACAGCAAGTTTTAATAGGAGGACTTGTTCATTTGAGAAATCCCTATGTCATTGCCAAAATGAGGGAATAAAACGTTCACTAACTTCATGGAAATAAATTGTGTCTTTAGCTTTGTAGCATGTTTCTCAGAAATCTGTTGAAAGAGGTTTATTTGACTGATAACAGCCTGAAGTTTATGGTTACACATGTGGCTTTCTCACAAAGCTGAAAGCAGGATTCTTTGTGGTTTTGATAACGGGGAAATAAAGCAGACACTTTTGAGTATTTGTTGTTGTTGTTGTTGTTGTTGTTACAGTTAACTTATGTGCCCTTTCCTATTCCTACTTGACTTGCTACTGTCTACCATGTCATTGTGCAGTCTGTGCTGACAGAATTGCAGAGGCAGAAAGCTCAACTTGTTCCAGAGAAGAAAATAATGCAATCTGTACCTGCAAGGAAAAAAAAATCCAGTCGGCACCTACTACACAGAGATCACAATGTGGCAGCAACTTTACCTGAGAACTATAAATTGCTTATACCAAGACAAATTAAAATACTTTAAGATAACCTTTAATTGAAGTATTACTGGGTAGTAGGAGTACAGTAGGAGTAGTAGTGATAGCAGCAGTAATAATGGTATAGTAGTAATAGTAGCAGCATAACAGGAATAACAGAAATTATAGCAGTAGAAGTAGGAGCAATACTGCTAATAATAGAAACAGAAATACCTAACATGTTTGTGACTACTTACCATGTACCAAGCACTATGATAGGTACTTTACTTATTTTTTTTTAAACTTTATCCATTTATTTTAGGAGAGAGAAAGAGAGCACATAGGAGGGACAGAGAGACACTGGGAGCGAGAAAGAATACCGAAGAGGCTCTGCACGGTCAGTGCAGAGCCCAACATGGGACTTGAACTCATGAACCATGAGATCATGACCTGAGCCAAAGCCAAGAGTCAGATGCTCAACCAACTGAGCCACCCAGGCATCCCGGATTTTTATTTAAAGTCCAGTTAGTTAACATACAGAATAATATTAGTTTCAAGTGTACAATATAGTGATTCAACATTTCCATACAACATTCGGTGTTCATCACAAGAGCACTCCTTAACCCCCATGACCAATTTAACCCATCCCCCAACCTACTTCCCCTCTGGTAACCATCAGTTTGTTCTCTACAGTTAAGAGTCTGTTTCTTGGATTGTCTTTTTTTGTCTCTTGTCCCTATGCTTATTTGTTTTGTTTCTTATATTCCACATTAGAGTGAAATCAAATGGTATTTGTCTTTCTCTGACTGATTTATTTCAGTTAGCATAAGATGTTCTAGCTCCATCCATGTCATTGCAAATGGCAAGATTTCATTCTTTTTTATGGCTGAGTAATATTCCATTGTGCACACACACACACACACACACACACACACACACATACACACACACATCTTCTTCGTCCATTCTTCAGTTGATGGACATTTGGGCTGTTTCCATAATTTGGTTATTGTAAATAATGCTGCTACAAACATCAGGGTGCATGTATCTCTTTGAATTAGTATTTCTGTATTCTTTGGGTAAATACGTAGTAGTACAATTCTTGGATCATAGGGTAGTTATATTTTGAAATTTTTGAGGAAACTCCATACTGTTTTCCAGAATGGCTGCATGAGTTTGTATTCCGAACAACAGTATAAGAAAGTCCCATTATCTCCACATCCTCACCAACACCTGTTGTTTTTTTTTTGTGTTGTTGATTTTAGCCATTCTGACAGGTGCGAGGTGGTATCCCACTGTAATTTTGATTTCTATTTCCATGATGAAAAGTGATGTTGAGATTTTTTTCATGGGTCTGTTGGCCATCTGTATGTCTTCTTTGGAAAAAAAATGCCTATTCATGTCTTCTGCCCATTTTTTAATTGTATTATTTGTTCCTTAGGTGTTGAATTTTATACTTACTTTATATATTTTGGATACTAACCTTTTATCAGATATCATTTGGAAATGTCTTCTCCCATTCCATAGGCACCTTTTAGTTTTATTGGCTGTTTCTTTTGCAGTGCAGAAGATTTTTTATTTTGATGTGTTCCCAATAATTTATTTTTCCTTTTGTTTCCCTTGCCTTAGGAGACTATCTACAAAGAAGTTACTAAGACCCATGTCAAAGAGGTTATTTCCTGTGTTCTCCTCTAAAATTGTAATGATTTCCTTTCTCACATTTAGGTCTTGAATCCATTTTAGATTTATTTTTGTGTATGGTGTAAGAAAGTGGTCACATTTCATTCTTTTGCATGTTGCTATCCAGTTTCCCAACATCATTTGTTGAAGACACTGTTTTTTTCCCTCATTGGATAGTGTTTCTTGCTTTGTCAAAGATTAATTGACCATATAGCTGTGGATTGATTTTGGGACTTTCTCTTCTGTTCTATTGACCTATGTGTCTATTTTTGTGCCAGTACCATGCTGTTTTGATCACTACAGCTTTGTAATATATCTTGAAGTCTGAAATTGTGATGCCTCCAGCTTTGCTTTTGTTTTTCAAGGTTGCTTTGGCTATTTGGGGCCTTTTGTAGTTCCATACAAATTTTAGGATTGTTTGTTCTAGCTCTGTGAAAACTGCTGGTGGTTTTTGGATGGAGATTACATTAAATGTGTAGATGCTTTGGGTAGTATAGACAATTTAAGAATATCTGTTCTTCCAATTAATAAGAATAGAGTATCTTTCCTATTCTTTGTGTCATCTTCAATTTCTTTCATCAGTGTGTTATAGTTCTCACAGCACAGGCTTTTACATCTTTGGTTTGGTTTATTCCTAGGTATCTTATGAGTTTTGGTGTAATTGCAAATAGGATTTATTTCTTAATTTCCTTTTCTGTTGCTTCATTATTGGTGTATAGAGATGCAACAGATTTCTGTTGCTTTTGTATCCTGTGACTTTACTGAATTTGTGTAACAGTTCTATCAATTTTTTGGTGGAGTCTTCCATGTTTTCTAAATAGAGTATCCTGTCATCTGCAATTAGTGAAAGTTTTATTTCTTCCTTGCTGATTTGGGTGCCTTTTATTTATTTTTTTGTTTTCTGATTACTGTGGCTAGGGCTTCCAGGACTATGTTAAATAACAGTAGTGAGAGTGTACATTCCTGTCTTGTTCCTGACCCTAGAGGAAAAACTCTCAGTTTTACCCCATTGAAGATTATATTAGCTGTGACTTTGTCAGCTATGGCCTTTATTATGTCGAGGTATGTTCCCTCTAAACCTACTTTGTTGAGGGTTTTTTTTTTTATCACAAATGGATGTTTTACTTTGTTAAGTGCTATTTAGCAACTATGATAAGTACTTTAAACAAGTTGACTCTTCATGCTGACAGCCTCTGAGAAATGTTTTTAACCACTTTTACAGATAAGGAAATGGAACGTTAAAAAACGTCCCCGTGATTATATACCTAGTAAGTAACCAAACTGGGATTAACCCCAGTGCATTCATATACTAAATGCTACAGATGTGAAAATGGGTACAATTCCATTTCAGCTATTTTGTTTGTACTGATATGTAGTTGCAGAAAATAACAAGGGTAATTTTTGCAGTTACTTATTTCTCAAAATACCATTCAAACGGTGCAGTTTTTTTTTTATTTTTTATGTTGTATTTTTTATGTTTGAGATAGAGACAGACAGAGCACAAACAGCGGAGGGGCAGAGGGATGGAGACAGAATCTGAAACAGCCTCCAGGCTCTGAGCTGTCAGCACAGAGCTTGATGCTGGACTCAAACTCAAGAGCAGTGAGACCGTGACCTGAGCTGGATTTGGATTCTTAACTGACTGAGCCACCCATGCACCCCCAAAAGGTGCAGTTTTAATAACTCATGCATTTCAAAATTAAGTCTTTTTAAGAAGTAAAAAAGACTATGTTGTGTAACAAGTCATGAGTTAGAGATAGTATTAAACAGAATGAAAGTGCTGAGTTTGAGCCATACTATTATTTATTTTTTAAGTATATTTATTTTGAGAAAGAGGGTGGAGGGGCAGCGACAGAGGGAGAGACAGAATCCCAAACAGGCTCCATGCCATCAGCACAGAACCCAATGCGGGTCTCAATCTCACAAACTGTGAGACCATGACCTGAGCTGAAATCAAGACTTGGATGCTCAACCAACTGAACCACCCAGGCACCCAATTATTGTTATTTATTAATGAAAAATTGAATCATTTTCCTTAATTTGTTTGTGTGTGTGTGTGTGTGTGTGAGAGAGAGAGAGAGAGAGAGAAGAAGAAGAAGAAGAAGAAGAAGAAGAAGAAGAAGAAAAAGGAAGAAAGAAAGAAAGAACAAAGAAAGAAGAAAGAGAAATTGCAATTATAATTGCTGGTATATAGAAGGCTAACTATCTGACTCTCCCAGTAACATTTGTTTCTTACCTTAATAACTAAAGCTGAGAAAGACCTCAAAGAATAAACTCCCTGCTGCTCATTAGTCTTAAACTTTTCATGATGAACATGTTTTTTGGGATGTTTAATAATTTGTGTTTCTTTAAGACCTTTCATCTTAGAATCCTGGTGTGCTTTATAAACATTAATTCTCTTACCTTGCTACTAGGAAGATGCACATGTATATATTTGGCTTAAATATGCCCCAAATGATTGAATGTTCTACTTTATATCATAAAGTGTGGGAAAGTCTATTATATAAACCATTCTCTGATTGGATGATTTATTCTAAACACACACATATAACCATAATTTCAGAAGAATGTGTTCCTCAAAGATATATTTGGTATATGATTTACAAATATATAATTGACAACCACTCCAAAAAAAACCTCTAGATATGATTCAATTTATAAAACCCCACTCAGATCCTTAGGATCTCAGGAAGGATTTTCATGAATCAATCAAATAACTAAAGTGATCCAGAAAAATTCTATAAATAAGTCTGATAAAGTATAGTTAAAAATGAATGTCCACACACACACACACACACAGCACAGGGCAGTTGGGCCTTTTGACTGGATTGCTTGGCCAAAGACTTCCTCATTGGCCTATGTTTACTCAGGAACCTTATGTCATAGCTTATTCTTCACAAACTCTTCTTCTTGTGCATGCCAAAGAAGAAAGTGTGTTATATTCTAATAATTTTCCTTGGGATGTCTAATATATCAGAAGGAGGTTGCAACTAAGATGCCTCTATGTCATTTATGGAAGTTCAGTGTGACTGCTGTATCTACACAGCAAAAACACTTTGTGTGAGTATGAGTAGTGGGGACTGGGAAGTTTAACCTTGGCTGATGTGTTGGAAAAATGTGTTTTCATAAATTGTGTAATGTAAATTCTGTGTGAAACACAAATGTTTCATTCTAAACCCAAGTTGTTCTTTTGCATGCTAAGAGGCATGCAGTTATCTCCTTAGCACTTAAATTTATAATTTAATCTATACTACATGCTGAAATATTTACATGGAGGTAGGCACTGGAAACACATACCTTTATCTCATAGTGAGCCATTATAAAAGAATATGCAAGGTAGCATACATATATGCAAAGTACAGTTTGTTTCCTCTGATTTTTTTTTCATATCTTCACAGACCCCCTTTTGTAAGGGATACTGTTAGATTTAAAGTACATGAGTTTTTTTTTCCTTTTGCTCTACGTTTCTGCAAACCATCCTTATATAATAATTTCCATTTGAGCAGATTTCTCATTCTCATAAGGCCTTCTATATTTCCTTTTCAAGAAAGTGTTTCCAGAAGGCAGTTTGCTCTTTAGAGCAGTTTCTTTAAGCTTAAATAAGTTTTAGCTTGTTCATGTACAGCATTTTCTTTCATCCAAGAAAGCATCATAGAAGGACAGCATTCTAAGAGAATTACAAACTATCAGACAAGCTTAGAAAAAAGGCTAATTTCTTTCACTCCAGAAAAGGCAACATACAATGGCTTCTGGGGTTTAGTGATAGTGAGAGCTGCATGTACTCTTATGGTTTAATTTATTTCAGAAATGAAGACAACACTGTTTATTTAGTGTTTGTGTTAATCCAGGCTACAACAGAAAGTTTTAAGATAATATTTTGTTTATGCTAAAATTGTTCAATTAAGAATTGCAATCTTTGTTGGAAAATTTGGGGGGAATTTAATGCATAATCAGAATTCAACAGATAATATTCTCATCAGTGAAAAAGAGTAAGACATTAACCCAAGGCCAAATACAAATTATCCAATAACCCATCAGACAGCAGAATAAGATTTAGTGTGTATTTAACTGGAACACATGTATTTTTCAGGCTCACTAGTTGCAAAATCATGTAGAACATGACATCACCAAGCTATTTGAAAATTAAATGGTAGTTTACTCATCACTAGTGTTTTGGCAACATTTGTGAACTGAGTGTAATAGTTCAGGATAATATTTTTTAAAAAAACCTCTCATATTCTAAACAGATTTCAGGATTCTTGAAAATGCAGAATACAGGTCACCTTTCCCTAAAGGATACATTTTTTAAGGTTATAATTTTATTGTGAACATTTGTTGTAGTGCTGGTTTATTCATGAGGAGAGACCAAGGTCAGGTAGTTGTGGATCATTAAGAGACAGATGATAAAAGGAGGAAAAAAATACATTCATCAGCAAACCAATATAAAAATAAAAGAAAATTAACAGGGGAGAGCATGGGGAAATGGATGAAAGAATGTCTATGGCTTCTCCATCAAAGTTAGATAATGTGCCTTGTGACTCTTGCATTTAGTTGTCCTCCTTGCACCATTCAGAATCACTCACTTCTCCCCCACCATTTATTTTAATTAAAGTAAAATAAAGATCATGTCTGTTAATTGCCATCTACATTTTCATGGCCTTTATGACCCTATGAAAAATCTCTTCAATGTCAGTAACACTCTCTTTTTTTTACCTATATTTTAATATTTTTATTTTCAACATGATATGTAGTATTAACTAGAACAACAATTTCTGTTCTCCTTCACTGAAACTAGGTATCTACTTTTTCTGTGCATTGTCCTCAACATTTGTCCCTAGTTGTCTATAAGGTCAAATATTATTCACTGTGTCTAACGACATTGCCCTCACTGACAATCCTGTAAACACTCTGAAACTGTTTTGTCCTGATGTCTTGCACATGCCCTTTGGCATCCTCCATACCACTTGCTTTTATATCAGATGTGTTTTCACATGGTATTGTGAAATAAATATTCTATATGAACCATCATGTAGAAAAGTGATTATGGCCTATCAAATTATTTATTTCTTTTTCCACTACCAAATTTGTATCCAAGATCTCTCTCTTTCTTTGAGGAAGATGTCTCTTAGGACATCTTTGGCTAATAATTCTCTCAAGGTATTGTTTTTTCTTCTTCTTTAGATTTACAGAATCATGTGCACCACTATAAACTGCTAAGTTCAAATGAAAATGGAGCATTTAACATTGAGAAGGACTCCAGCAGAAGGTAGAGTCTCATCACCATGGATCTTCCCATGATGACTGGAATATACATAGAAGTGACATTCAGTAATTTAATGACAACAAATCCAAACATACAAACTAAAACCTCACCATCTGTGCCTAATTCTTTAGCAAGTATTCACAATACAAATGCTACAGGGTTTTCTAGGTCATTTGGCATTATGTGGGAAACCACTCTGACCCCATATGGTGAAGTGTCAGTAGCTAAACAGATTGACAGGGCAGGGTCTTAATACATTAGAATCCTCGAGGACATCAGTTGTGTTTAGTCAATTCAAAAGCAACTTGACATTCCTTTTACCAATGACACTGTGTTTTGTTTTGTTTTTTTTGCTATAATAGTTCTATCACAAAAAGTAACTACTATAGGAAGACTTGGCTTAAATTTAGGTAGTTTTAACAGGAATAAAAATGATATGTGTGTATATATATATATATAATTAATATATAATCTATATGTAGATTATATAGATTTACATAAAAACTATACTATATACTGTATACATAATACATAGAGATATATGTATATATCCATATTTATGCAATGGGAGACAGAATTAAGCTTTTAATGATATGATCAGAATTTCTTGCTGACAATACAATTTTTTAGAGATGATGGAGAAAATGAGTATAGGAGAAAAAATTATTTTTTTAAATGTTTATTTATATTGAGACACAGAGAGAGACAGAGCATGAGCATGGGTGGGACAGAGAGAGGGGAGACACAGAATCCAAAGCAGGCTCCAGGCTCTCAGCTGTCAGCACAGAGCCCAACATGGGGCTCAAACTCCCAAACCAGGAGATCATCACCTGAACCGAAGTTTGAAGCTTAACTGACTGAGCCATCCAGGTGCCCCTAGGAGAAAAAAATTTAAAATAAAATATTTACATTATTTTCCAGAATGATACCTTTGACGTTACCAGCTTCTTTATAATTCAGGTAGCATGAGATGTCAAAGTAAAAGACCATATATAAGACTTGATTGACATCCACTTAAGAAAATTAAATCTTGGGGTGCTAGGGTGACTCGGTTACGTACCCAACCTCAGCTCAGGTCATGATATCACAGTTTGTGGGTTCAAGCCTGGCGTCAGGGCTCTGTGCTGAGCCTGGTGCCTGCTTCAGATTATGTGTGTCCCTCTCTCTCTGCCCCTCCACCACTCACACTTTGTCACTCTCACAAAAATAAAATAAACATAAACTTTTTAATAAACATAAATATAAAAATAAACTTTTTACAAGAGTAAATATTATAAGGATGAGGAATGGATCTTTATTACCTGAGTCTTACAGTTTGGTCCCTCATTTATTCATTTACTCATGTTTTCACCAGCAATTTTGACTTAATTTGAGCACATCTTAAAACTTTGTCTTTTGGCTATCCATTGGGATCCTCCTCAAATGTGAAATATTTTCTATTAACCTTCTCAGTTTCCAGTTTTCATCATAATTAAAACTAATAGAGTGTTTGGGAAAGAAGAAAAACCGGCACTACTATCATATCTGCCTGCTTAACAAATTCATTTCAGAACTGCCACCAATGATAAATCCATGGTATATGAAGATCTATGAAATTTACATCACTTGATAATTCTTCAATTAGGTCAATTACATCTGTGTATGGTTAATGGTCCATATATAAGGAGAGCTTGTGCTATAACTAGTCACTATGTATTCTTACAGTAACACTTAATGCACATATATATCTGATAAAAAGCAAAGAAATAAATTGTGGACTTTCCCTCTAAAAGCTATACTTGGAATTTCTTTTTATATAAATGAAATAATTTTTAAAAGTCCAACAAATTAAAAAATGCTTGTCCTTACAAAACATTTAAAATACATCGCTAATAAATATTACTGTCATATGGGCATAAAATGGTTTGATTGGTTTGAAAATTTATTACAAAGAATGAGGCATTATTTAGTAATGGATAATAGCAGAGGACCCTTTTAAAACTATATAAAAATTAAACAAGTCATGAGATTCCCTCAGGCTTTGATAAGATAGCTTGAGATAGACGAATCCTCTTACTTAGTAAAAATCCAATGGATGAAGTATTAAAAATACATTTTTAATGTAAAAGTATCTAAAAACTTGTATTAAAATGTATTTTAAATGTAAATGTATTTATTTCTTTTAAATGTAAATGTAAATGTAAATGTAAATGTAAAAATGTAAAAATACATTTTTAATGTAAAAGTATTTAATGTAAAAGACATTTAAATGTAAATGTAAATGTAAATGTAAATGTAAATGTAAAAATGTAAAAATACATTTTTAATGTAAAAGTATCTAAAAACTGCTAAGCAAAAGTACTCAATAGGTAACAGAGAAAAGAAAGTCATGGAGCAGTGAGCAAGAATTATATAGCATTTGCTTGGTCTTAGTCTGCTGTTCCAGCAGAGAACCAGAACATAGGGCTACTGCCAATAGACAAATAAACAAGTACAAATTTGGCAATCTTATGGGTCAAGAGACACAAAAATTGGAGTTCAAGTTTGCTTTGAACAACCAATAAAAACCCAGTGAGAAGAGAGGTGCATCAAACTATGCCTGACATACTGCCAGTTTTCCCTTGTAAGCATTTGGCCAAATTCTTGAACTGTGCAAAGCAGGAGGAAGGGCAAGAAGAAAGTTCTGAATGGCAGAATAAAAACTCCCAGAGGGTTTTTAAAAAGTATACACTGAAGTATACCATCCACCAAGGAGGAAATGCCCCATTGAAACCTAAGCATATTAACAGATCCCTAGGGAGGACTTCACCATAGAATTATAGATGGACCAGAGTTAGGGAATGCCTTACAAAGCTGGCGCCAAAATTTCAGTAATCTCAGTCCCTGATTGGCTTGAGATGATCTGTTACTGTTATGTCTGCTTATCAGAAAATAAATGAAACCTTCTCTGGAGCAAGAGAAAATCATATTGTGTCTCAAATATTTATCATATACATTATCTAATATTCAAAACTAAAAACAGACATGCCAAAAATATGATCATAAGAATATGAATAGATTCACAAGTGACCTCAGTAACTGATATTGGAGTTATCAGGTAGAATATGAAATATCTGTGATTAGTATATTCAAGACAACAGATGACAAAATAGAAATTTCCCCAGAGAACTGAAATTTTAAAATGTAGAAATTATCAAATTAAAAAAATAATAATTAATAACAAAGTAAAACAACAGGTTAGGTACAGCATCACAGACAAATAATGAACTGAAAAATAATAGAAAATATACATACTGAAGCACAAGGAAAACAAAAGCACAGGAAATACAGATGAGATCATAAGAGGCATGCAGGGAAAATAGAAAATATTTGGTGTATGTATAGTTACAGTCACAGAAGGGGCAGATGGAAGCAAGAGAGGGAGAAAGAAATAAGTCCAAGAATTTTCCAAAATGGATTGAGGAAAAAGAAGGAAATTCTGCCTTTTGCAACAATACTAATGCATTATGCTAACTAAGTCAGACAGTGAAAGATAAATATTATATGTTATCAGTTATATGGGAGAATCTAAAAAAAAAAAAAAAAAACACAACAAAACAAACTTACAGAAACAGAGAGTAGAATGGTGGTTTCCAGGAGCTGAATGGTGGGAGAAATGGATGTTGGTCAAAGGGCATAAACTTCCAGTTTTAGTATGAGTATGTTCAGGGGCTATGACGTACAGCATAATGACTACAATTAAGAATTTTGTATTAAATACTTAACAAGTTGCTAAGACAGTGGGTCTTAAATATTATTATCACACACACACACACACACACACACAGACAAAGATGGTAAATATGTGAAGGGATGGAGGTGTTCCTATTGTGGTAAACTATTTATCTATCTATGTATCTATGTATCTATGTATCTATCTATCTATCATCTATCTATCACCATCACATTATATACTTTAAACTTAGATATGTTATATATCAATTAAGGCTTAAAGCTGGAAGAACAATGCACTGAATATTTCAGGCCCTGGGTTCAAGAAATCCTACCAACCCAAAACAAGATAAGCAAACAAAAGCTGTACCTAGATTTATCACAGTAAGTTTGTTGAAAATCAATAATAAAAAGAACATATCAAAAGCAATAAGAATAAAAAACAGCTCTTCAGGGAGAACTAAGATTTCTCAATAGACACAATGGAAGTTAGAAAATAACACAATGACATATATAAGGTGCCAAAAAAAAAACCTAACAACTTAGAATTCTACCTTAAGCAAAGAAACAAAAAGATTATTGCAATATAAAGATATTTCCAGACAAACAAAAATAGAATCTTACTAAACAAATAATAGAGATCTTCAAGAAGGAAAATGATTCCAGTCAGAAAGATGGAAATATAGTTAAGAAATTAAAAAAAACAACATAAAAGATAATATGTGGGTTAATAAAAATGATTACTGTTAATAATAATAATGTGAATTTTAATATATAAATGAATGGGATATACATGAATATATAATATACATAAGTCTAATTATAACCCTAAGAGTAGCTATATATAGTCAATTCTCATGACTCATAGAGAGTCCATACATGGCATAAGGTGAGTGATATTTATTATAAAGTTAATAATGTGCTAGATTTATTACTGTCTTTGTAACTTTGTTTTTAAAGAATTACATTACTGTACAGTATGTCCCCCATGTATAAATATCCCTCTCATAATTGGAGAAATTTTGTATCAGCTTACTATCACAGGTAAATGTTTTTTTTTAATGTAGCAACATTTTGGGGTGCCTGGGTGGCTCAGTTGGTTAAGTATACCACTCCTGGTTTTAGCTCAGGCCCTGATCTCCTGATTGTGAGTTGGTGCCCTATGTCAGTCTCTGTGCTGTTCACGCGGAGCCTGCATGGGATTCCCTCTCACTCTTTCTCTGCCCCTCCTTCTCTCGCTGGCCCTCCCACACTCACACATACACACACACTCTCTCTTTCAAAATAAATGAATAAACTTTAAAAAATTTAACAACCTTTCAGGACACCTGGGTGGCTCAGTTGGTTAAATGTCTGACTTTGGCTCAGGTCATGATCTCATGGTTCATGGGTTGTAGCCTAGCTGTGCTGACAGCCCAGGGCCTAGAGCCTGCTTCAGATTCTGTGTCTCACTCTCTCTCTGCCCCTTACTCTCTCTCTCTTTCTCTTTCTCAAAAATAAATAAATATTAATTTAAAAAATAACAACCTTTCTAATATGGTATTATGAATATGACTGTAATACTGTATGCCATAAATTTTAAGGCTTATTTATTTTGAGAGAGAGTGTATGAGCATCGGAGCCCAATGCAGCCTCAAACTCACAAACTGAGAGATCATGACTGAGCTGAAATCAAGACTTGGACATTTGACCTACTGAGCCCCCATAAACTTGGCTCTGCATGCCATAAAATTTTTATAATGATTCATTCATCAATGTATAGGCTAGGTTATGATGAAGCAATTGTATTGATTATACTAGGCTGCCATAAAGCAATCATACTGTTGATTTTTCATTATCACTGCATAAAACTTCAAATAAATATGAATTTCTTTCTCACATTATCTTTTCACTTTTGATGTCCACTGTTAGTAATATGTATAATATCTACAGTGTTTTGTATCATATAAGACAATATTGATGTAGGAACTGACAGATGATTTATCTTGTAAACAGATGACGTGAACTTATGGTATTGATAAATACAATAAAGTACTATAAATGTATTTTCCTTTTGATTTTCTTAATAACATTTTATTTTCTCTTGCTTACTTTATTGTAAGAATGCAGTGAAATATATATACAACATATGGAATATATGCCAATCAACTGTTTATGCTATCAGTAAGGCTTCTAGTCAGCAGTATTTACATTTTGGAGGAGTCAAAAGTTATACATGAATTTTCTTATGTATAGGGTGAGTGTCCCTAACCTCTGGGTTGTTCAAGGGCCAACTGTAGTAGAATACTCAAACTATTAACAGCAAAATACACATTTTTTTATTTGCCTACATACTGTTCACCAGGAAAAATCATATCCCAGGCACAGTGAAACATCGACAAATTTAAAAGAATTAAAATCACCTAGGGTATGCTCTCTGACCATAGTGAAATTTAACTAGAAATCAATAACAGAGACAATAGGGAAATCACAAAACACATGGGAATTACTCAACACATTTCTAAATAATCCATGGGTCAAAGAAGAAGCCATAGGGAAATTTAAGAATATATATTGAAGTAAATAAAATAAAACATATCAAAATGTGTGGAACACAAATAAAACATGGCTGGGTGGGATATTTACAAAACTACATTTTTGCATCATTAAAAAGGATATATCCCAATTCAAATCTAAGTTCTTACCTCAAGAAACTAGAAAAAGAAAAAAAAAATCAATGCAAAGCAAGCAAGAGGTGGAAATAGTAAAGACAAGAAGGAGAAATCAGTAACATTGAAAATAGGAAAACAATAGAAAAAAATCAATGACACAAACTGTTGGTTTTTTAAATAATAAAAAATAAAATGGTTAATCCTTTAGTAAGTCTGACAAAAATTAAAAAAAAGAGGATACACAAGTTACAATATCAAGAATGAAACATGAAGAATCGTTACAGATGCTGAAGCCATTAAAAAGACTATAAAGGATTATAAAGCAACTCTATATGTACAAAATTGACAACTTACAGAAATGGACCAACTTCTCAAAAATCACAAACTACTAAAATTCAATAAAGATGAAAAACCTCTTAGTGCATTTTATGAGGTCAGTATTATTAGCATATCAAAGCCAGAAGATACAGCACCAAACAAGAAAACCACAGACCTCTCATGAATTACGGCAGAAAAAAAAACGTCCACAATATTAGTTAACTTAAACAATTTGCAAATAATAATAATAATAATAATAATGAATCACTTCCAAGTGAGATTAATTTCAAGTATGTAAGACTAGTTCATCACTTGAAAATCAATCCATATCAATAGATTAAAGAAAAAAATCACAATTATGTCCATAGATGAAGGAAAACCATTGGATGAAATTAAACACTCATTCACTATAAAAATTCTTATGTTATGTACAGGCAGAAAAATGTTATATAGAAACTAATTGTAACTATGGATCAAAAACCAGCAATAGATATTCAAAGAACAAAGAGAAAAGAACCCAAGCATATCACTGAAGAAGGCCGAAAAACCATGAAAGAGAGCAAGAGAAGAAAGAATCAGAGAAAAGCTACAAAAACGACCACAAGTCAAGTAACAAAATGACAACAAATACATAGCTACCAATAATTACTTTGAATGTAAATGGACTAAATGCTCCAATAAGAAGACATAGGGTGACAGAGTAGATAAAAGAAAACAAGATCCATATATATACTCCTATATGAGATTAATTTCAGATCTAAAGACATCTGCAGATTGAAAGTGAGGGGATAAAGAAGTATTTATCATGTAGATAGATGTCAAAAGAAAGCTGCCTTAACAATAGTTATATTGGACAAAATAGCCTTTAAAACAGACTGTATGTAAGAAGAGAAAAAGAAACTATATGAAAATAAAGGAGACAATCGAACAAGAAATTATAAAAAATGTAAATATTTATGCACCCAACATGAAGGAATGCAAATACATAAAACAGTTAATGAAAAACAAAGGAACCAATAAATAGTAATAGAATAATAACAGGGGACATTAACACCAGACTTGTATCTATGGATAGATCATCCAAACAAAAAACAACAAAGAAAGAGTGGGTTGAAAGGACACACTGAACCAAATGAATTTAACAGATATATTCAGAACATTCCATTCTAAAACAGCAGAATACACATTCCCTTCAAGTATTCATGGGACTCTTTCCAAAATAGATCACACATTAGGTCACAACACAAGCCTTAAAAATTCAGGATGATCAAAGTCATACCATGCATCATTTCTGATCACAACACTATGAAACTAGAAGTCAATCACAAGAAAAAAAATAATCTGGAAAGACTAAAAAACATGGAGATTAAATAACTTGCTACTAGGACTCCTGGGTACCTCAGTCAGTTAAGTTTTCAATTTTTTAAAGAAAATTATTTTTTTTTTTAATTTACATCCAAATTAGCATATGGTGCCACAATGATGTCAGGAGTGGATTCCTTAATGCCGCTTACCCATTTAGCCCATCCCCCCTCCCACAACCCCTCCAGTAATCCTCTTTTTGTTCTCCATATCCAATTCTTGATTTCAGCACAGGTCATGATCTCATGGTCATGAGATTGAGCCCTGTCTCTGGGTCTGCACTGGACATGGAGCCTGCCTAAGATTGTCTCTATGTCTCCCTCTGCTGCTCCCCTGCTTGTGTGTGCTCTCTCTCCTTCAAAAACAAACAAACAAACAAACAAACAACATGCTACTAAACAATGAATGGTTTAACCAAGAAATCAAAGAAGACATCAAAAATTACATGGAGATAAATGAAAAGAAAAACACAATGGTTCAAATCTTTGGGATACAGCTAAATGTGATTTAAGAGGGAATTTTATAGCAATATAGGCTTACATCAAAAAACAAGACAAATCTCAGATAAACAACCTAATTTTATGCTTAAGAGAACTAGAAAAAGAACAAATAAAGCCCAAAACGAGTAGAAAAATGGAAATAATAATGATTAGAGCAGAAATAAATGACATAGAAACTAAAAAACAAAAAATAAAACAAAAAAACAAAACAAAAAGTAAATGAATAAATAAAACCAGGAATGGATTCTTTGAAAAGATGACCAAAATTGATAAACCTCTAGCTGAATTTATCAAAAAAATAAAAGGAGAGGGAGAGAGAGAAAATAAACAAATAAACAAAATCACAAACAAGGATTGAAATAACAATGAAAAATACAGAAACAGAAAAGATTTCAAGAGAATATTATGCAAAATTATATGTCAACAAATTGGATAACCTAAAATAAATTCATTAATTCTTTGAAATATGTAACTTATCAAAACAGAAGGAGAAAGAAATAGAAAATTATAACAGACCTATTACCAGCAAGGAAATTAAATCAGTAATCAAAAAATTCCCAGTGGAAGAATTAAGATGGTGGAGTAGTAGGAGGACTTTATGCTTGCCTCATCCCTTGAAACACAACTAGGTAAATATCAAATCATTCTAAACACCCAGGAAGTCAATCTGAGGACTGAGAGAACAAACTTCACAAGTAGAGGGAGAAAAGAGAGCACATTGTGGAAGGTAGGATGCAGAGACATGATTTGGGGGAGAAAAGAATCGCTGGTGCTTTGGAGGTGAAGGAGTCCTGGTCAGGGAGAGAGAAAGAGAGAGAAAGAGAGCAGGGCACAGGGCATTGCACAAGAAAAACATATCCCCAAAACTACTGACAAAGAAAACAACACGGACTCATAAGTGCAAGTTTTCTACAAGCAGGGGAGCTCAAAGTTTGTAGTTTTAGAAGTCTGCGCCGTTGCCTGAGTAGAGCCAGGTGGGCTTAGAGGTATTCCTGTGGAGAAGGAAGGCAGAGGCCTGGGAGTGGACAGCATGGTCTGAGGATCCCCTAGGTCACACTGGGAGAGACAGTTTCCCTTCTTAGAGCACATCTGGGAGAGGTGGCGCTGCCTCTCTTGGGACAAAAGGGATGTCAGATGACTTTGAGCAGCTCCGTTCATTAGCATAGGAGCAGAGGCAGCTGTTGAAAGAAGCTAACCTGGAGACAGGCTTTTTGCTATATTTTACCATAAACTCCAAGCCTATGTAGATTTGTGCAACAGCCCCCTCCTCCAGAGGATCAGTGCTGGTCTGTGCCATGCCAGGTCCCTAAAATTTGTAGTTTGGAAACCCAGCTGGCATACCTGAGACAAGACACAGGAGCACTGCATGCCAGGTAGGCAGGCATCCCAGACACAAACAGGATGAAGGCAGGGATTTGAGGGAAGCCTGGTACAAATGAAGGGAGATTGCTCTTCTTTGTGGGCTTCCTGAATGGTGATGAGTGCAAACTCTCGTCACCAGGGATGAAAGAGACAGCTGAAACCACTTCCCACCCCCCTCCATTAGCACAGAGTGACTTCAGTGAGCAGTGCAGCACACACAGTGTGGGTTTAAGCTGCTTAGATGAAGTCCCATTCTCCTGAGCTCTGCAGGTGCTTTTTTACTAGGGCAAGTGTGCCTGAGAGTCAGAGTAACAGTGGGTTCCTCCCACAGAAGACCAGCAAAAAAAAAACCCTGCACCAACCTATTATACTGATAATAGAGGGCTGGAAAGCTTTAGTTATAGGGGAAATAGAATCTAGCCTCTTTTAATAAACAGATCAACATACATCTAGTTGAAACTTGCCACACAGTGGACAAGGTTCAAACACTCCAAAATTCAGGCAAGAAGAAACTCTGCAGAAGACTGACCTGAGGGAAAGAGTAGCCAAAGCACAACAGCAGAGTGCACACAACATACACCAGCAACATTTCCTGAAGTACCAGGCCCTGGAAAATATAGGATTTCTTAATATAGCCATTAGTCTCAATATCAGGAAACATAACAGGCTTCCCAACACAGACAAGAAGACAGATACTGAAACCAAATGCCAAGATGGAGGATGTCATCCAAAAAGTAATAACAAGGTCATATCCAGGGATCTAGTCAAAGCAGTTATAAGTAATATACTTGAACCAGAATTTAAAACAACTATCATAAAGATCCTAACTGGGCTTGAGAAAGACATACAAGACACTAGAGAATCCCTTACTGCAGAGGTAAAAGAAATAAAAACTGGTCAGAATGAAATTAAAAAAAATACTATTTCTAAGATGCAAAACTAACTGGATGTAATGATGAGAATGGACAAAGCAGAAAGCTAATCAGTGATACAGAAGATAAAATTATGAAAAATAATGAAGTTGAAAAGAAGAGAAGGTAGAAAAGAAGAAAGGCATTGGATCCAAAATGTAGACCTGGGAAGCTCAGCTACTTCTTAAAGAGTAATAAAATTTGTATCATAGGAGTATAAAAAGACAAAGAGAAAAAGAGACAGGTTTAATTGAACAAATTATAGCTGAAAACTTCCCTAATCTGGGTAAGGAAACAGACATCAAAATGCAGGAGGCACAGAGAATCCCCATCAAATTCAAGAAAAACTGGTCAACACCAAGATATAATGTAGTAAAAATTTAAAACATAGAGATAAGAATTGGGAAAGCATCAAGGGAAAAGAAATTCCTAACCTACAAGGGAAGACAAATCATGTTCACAGCAAATGTCTCCACAGAAACCTGGCTGGCTATAAAAGAGTTGCATGATATATTCAACATACAGAAGCGGGAAAATATGCAGCCAAGAACATTTTATAAAGCAAGGCTATCATTCAGAATAGAAGGAGAAATAGTTTCCCAGACAAAAAACAAAAAACAAAAAACAAAAACCCTAGAGGTGTATGTGACTACTAAACCAATCCTGTAAGAAATTAAAGGGGCCTCTAAGTGGGACAGATAGACCTAAAGGAACAAAGATTATAAAGGAACAGATGAAATTTCCAGAATCTGTGACTTTAAAGATTACAGTAGAACTAAATTCTTATCTGTCAATAATTACTCTGAATATAAATGGACTAAATGCTCCAATCACAAGACATAGGGTATGGATAAAGAATAAGACCCATCTATATGATGCTTACAAGAGACTCATTTTAGACCTTAAAGACACCTACAGATTGAAAGTCAGGGCATAGAGAAACATCTATCATGCTAACAGACATCAAAAAAGAGCTGGAGTAGTCATACTTACATCAGACAAGCTAGATTTTAAAACAAAGACTGTAACAAAACTGAAGGGGGGCACAATATCATGATAAAGAAATCTATCTATCAAGAAGATCTAGCAATTGTAAATATTTATGCCCCCAACCTGAAACACCTGAATATATAAATCAATTAATAACAAACATAAAGAAACTCAGTGATAATAATACAATAATAGTAAGGGACTTTAACACTCCACTTACAGCAAAAGACAGATCATCTAAGCAAAAAGTCAACAAGGAAACAATGGCTTTGAATGGCACACTGGAACAGATGGATTTAACAGATATATTCAGAACATTTCATCCTAAAGGACCCAAATAAATAAAATCATGAACTAGAGAGGAGAGGATACAACCAACACCACAGAAATACAAACAATTATAAGAGAACATTATGAAAAATTATATGCCAAAAAATAGGCAATTTGGGAAAAATTGACAAATTTCTACAAAAAAACATATAAATTACCAACACTGAAACGAGAAGAAATAGAAAATTTGAATAGACCCCAAACCAGCAAATAAATTGAATCAGTTATCAAAATTCTCTCAACAAACAAAAGTCCGGGGCCAGATGGTTTCCCAGAAGACTTCTACCAAACATTTTAAAAAAAGTATATACCTATTCTTCTCAAACTGTTCTTTAAAATAGAAATGGAAGGAAAACTTCAAAACTACTTCTATGAAACCAGCATTAACTGGATTCCAAAACCAAATACCTCAAGAAATAAAATAATTATAGGCCAATATCTCCAATGAACATGTGAAAATTATCAAAAAAACTAACGAATCGAATGCAACAGTACATTAAAAGAATTATTCACCACCATTAAGTGGGATTTATTCCTGGGCTCAGGGATGGTTCGATATCTGCAAATGAATCAACGTGATACCTCATGTTAACAAAATAAAGGATAAGAACCATATGATCCTCTCAATAGGTACAGAAAAAGCATTTGATAAAATACATGATACATTCTTGATAAAATCTCAACAAATACAGTATAGGGAATATAGCTCAACGTCATAAATGCCATATACAAAAGACCCACAGCTAATATCATCCTCAATGGGGAAAAACTGAGAAATATTCTTCTATGGTCAAGAACAATACTGGGATGTCCACTGTCATCACTGTTATTTCACAGAGTAATGGAAGTCCTAGCCTCAGTAATCAGACAACAAAAATAAAAGGCATCCATCCAGATTGTCAAGGAAGAAGTCAAACTTTTGCTATTTGCAGAGGACATAATACTCTATGTAGAAAACCTGAAAGAGTCTGTCCATCAAAAATTACTGGAACTGATACATAAATTCAACACAGTTGCAGGATATAAAATTAATGTTCAGAAATCTGATGCATTTCTATACACAAATAATGAAGCAGTAGAAAGAGAATTCAGGGAGTCAATACCATTTAAAATTGCACCAAAATCATAAGATACCTATGAATAAACCTAATCAAAGAGGTAAAATGTATGTACTCTGAAAACTATACAGCACTTATGAAAGAAATTGAAGACACACAAAATATGGAAAAACATTTCATGCTAATGTATTGGAAGAACAAATATTGTTGAAATGCCCATATTATCCAAAGCAATCTACACATTTAATGCAATCCCTATCAAAATAACACAAGCATTTTTCACAGAGCTAGAACAAACAATCTAAAAATTTGTATGGAACCACAAAGACCTTGAAGCCAAAATAATCCTGAAAAAGCATAGCAAAGACAGGGACATCAAAATTCCTGACTTCAAGCTATATTACAAATCTGTAGTCATCAACACGGTATGGCACAGGCACAAAAACAGACACAAAGATCAATGGGGCAGAATAGAAAACCCAGAAATGGACCCATAACTATATGTTCAATTAATCTTCGACAAAGCAGGAAAGAATATCCAAAGAAAAAAAAGACAATCTCTTGAATAAATGATGGTGGGAAAACTGGACAGCAAAATGCAGAATGAAAATGGATCACTTTCTTATACTATTCACACAAAAATAAACTCAAAATGGATGAAAGACCTAAATGTGAGACTCAAAATCATCAAAATCCTAGAGGAGAAAACAGGCAGCAACCTCTTTGACCTCAGCTGTAGCACCTACTTGCAAGTCACATCTTAGGAGGCAAGGGAAACTAAAGCAAAAAAAGAACCATTGAGACTTGATCAATGCAAAAAGATCCTGCACAGCAAAGGAAATAACAACACCATAGACAACCTATGGAATGGGAGATGATATTTGCAAATGACATATCTGATAAAGGGATAGTATCCAAAATCTATAAAGGACTTATCAAACTCAGCATCCAAAAAATAAATAATCCAGTTAGGAAATGGTCAGAAGACATGAACAGACATTTTTCCAAACAAGACATCCAGCTGGCTAACAGACACATGAAAAGTTGCTCAACATCACTCATTAACAAGGAAATACAAATCAAAACCATGATGAGCTACCACATCACATCTGTCAGAATGTCTAAAATTAACAACAGAAACAACAAATTTTGGTGAGCATGCAGAGACAGAACTGTCTTACCCTGTTGGTGAAAATGCAAACTGGTGCAGCCACACTGAAAAACAGTGTAGAGGTTCTTCCAAAAGCTAAAAATAGAATTACACTATGACCCAGCAATTGCACTACTAGGCATTTACCCAAAGGACACAAAAATACTGATTCAAAAGAGCACATGCACCCCAATGTTTACAGCAACATTATCAGTAATAGATAAATAATGGAAAGGGCCCAAATGTCCATCAATAGATGAATGGCTGAAGATGTGGTATATCTATACAATGGAATATTACTCAACCATAAAAAGAATGAAATCTTGCCATTTTCAATGACATGGATGGAGCTAAAGTGTATTATGCTAAGTTAATTCAGTCAGGGAATGACAAATACCACATGGTTTCATTCATATGTGGAATTATAGAAACAAAAGAGATGAACATAGGGGAAGGGAAAATAAGAGATAGAGAGAGAGACAGAGACAGAGAGAGAGAAAAGGAAATAATAAGAGACTCTTAACTATAGAGAACAACATGAGGGTTGATGGAAGGAGGTGGGCCGGGGATGGGCTAAATTGGTGATAGGTATTGAGGAGGACACTTGTGATGAGCAGTGGGTATTATATTTTAGTGATGAGTCACTAAATTCTAGACCTGAAACCAATATTACTATATATGCTAACTAGATTTGAAATAAAAAAAATAAAAAAATTAAAAATGACCCATTAAGACCCATTTTTGTTTAGTTTTTCTCTTTTAATTTGCATTTCATAAATAGAACATTTATCAAGCTATCTTTTAACCCTGGTTTTAGTTAGTGGGTATAATAACTATCAATTTTTTTCTGAGGGTTTATGGCTGTTATTAATATGATAATTAAATATAAAATGATTAGTCTACCAATTAGTCTAGATAGATTAGTCTATCTAATCTACTTCTGCCAATTATTTGCAAATGATTGGTCAAAACAGTTATCTGCGTTTAATTACTGACATTGGGTTATGCTTTTTATTACTTCACATAAACATTTCTCTATTTTCTTGAAAAAAAAACTTCTGTATCTTTCATGTTGATTTAATTTAGAACAAGAAAAACATTGAGACTAGGTTTTATGTGTTGATTTTTCATAAAATGGAATTAAAAGATAATGTCAAGAAAGGAGATTGCAACTGTGGATAAAAGTTTACTGTTGCAACATACACAAATTGCTATTGAAGAGGTTAACCATTGGGGGAGCAATTACAAACTACTATGAAAATTGTGTTTAAATTGTTTAAATTACCAGGTCTCATAGGAGATAGAACACATTCTTTTTTTTAAATGAAAGCTTTTTTAAACTATCATGAATCAAATTTACTTTATTTTTACTGTTTGTCACTCTGGTACACACACACACACACACACACACACACACACACACACATCAGCCATGGTTAACATTTTTTGAGCTATGAATTTAGTTTGCATAATTATACATTTATGTAACAGATTCCAATGGTGCTTTTTGCTCTGTCAACAAGAGCTATCAAATATAGTCTCTGCTAAGCTTTAGATTAATCTGCCATAATCATAAAATTAAATTGATTAGGACATAAAAGCACATCTCTGTAAACACAGAAATGAGCACGAATTTTTCTGGTTCTAGTAGTTGCTTGAATAATGTCTTTTTACCTACTGTTGATCATAGCAGAATGGCCTATGCCTTACTAAGAAAATTGCCAATAAATGAAATATTACAGGAGAGTAAATTATCAACAAGCATTGATTAAATACCCATGTGTTAGCAAAACACAGCACTGAGCTCTAGAAAAGAACCAATGAGTAATAATAATGTATTTTTCATGATTTAGAAAGAGAATAATGATAAGAAAGGACCTTTATGTTTAGACTAAAGAACTGAAATCATGATTTCCAACTGGTCAATGTAAACTTGTTTTATATATGGCTAAATGCAAGACCAAACTGAATGTTGGTCCAAAGCTATTTAGTGGTATTAGCTCTATGGAACACTTTTACCTTTGCTCTTAATTCTGGCTATTGACTATCTATTCAGTTCTGGTTGCAATCCAGTGTATTTATTTTAATCTACAAAAGCTATTTTTGCTATGGGAGTTGGTTATCTTAGAGTTTGGCATGTCCCTATACATCAAGATTGTTACTTCAGGTCGGTGCTAATATTCAATTATTAGTGTTAGTTTGATTAGGGGGGGACACACCTACTTTGGAATGTAATGTGTTTCTTTTCATGCAGAGAACAATGTAAAGTCCATATGCTTCATGAGGCCTTGATTTAAAGTGTTTGCAAATGAAGCTCCACTGTTTTACACTCACTAGCTAAGTTTATGATTATTTGGAAAGTCTACAAAACACTATAGAATGCACTGAAATAGATTTTAAAGACAAAATATTTTCTTCTACTTTTTGTTTACAATGATGATTTAGCAAATCCCGTCCCTATTGTTATCTCATTATCTAAATAGGGTAGAGCAGCACAAATGATATCAACATATTATCATTATACAAAGCATTAGGTGTTCAACAATTCCAATAAATTTTTAAGGTCATTCTCTAAATGAATGTAAACTTGTTAGGATTTTACAACTTAGATGATTTTTCCATCATCTTTTTAGCTGAACGTTTTGTTTTGCTCCAGGCAAGTCAATGAAAAATCATCTACTGAAATATAAAATTCTGTCTGTATATACTCACAAGAGACTAGTTTGGAATACACTTGATTTGGTAGACTATAAAATCAAATGGTTATCATAAGGGTTGTGCTCTTTTGTTCATTCAAATGTACACTATGCTTTATTATATCTGAATGTAGACTAATTTGCTCAAAAGAATTTAGGAATTATTTTAAGATTCAAGTAAAAATAACTCCTTAAAATGGGAAACTTGTTTTAAAAATTCAATTCTCATTATACATGTAGGGCTAATACAGTTTTTAATCTTAACATATCTTTGGAACATCAAGTAAAGAAATTGTTTACATAAATTAAGACTTAAGTGAAAAACAATTCAATTTATTTTTATAGTAGCACTATCAAATACAGCACATTACAACTCAAATTCACAATGAAACTCAGTCATAAAAGGAATGCTGAAAAGGAAAGTTTAAAAATGGGTTTAAACAAAGGACGTGACTCAATGGAAGGGATGGAGAAAAGATTGTAGTCAAATAAAGCAAGCCACTATCATCTTCATAGAAATGTAACTTATTTTCTTTATTTTTTCTAATCTCAGACTTAGATAACTCCATTTTACATAATCTCACTTCAGTAATTATAATAGTAGTAATAATAATAATGATAATAGCTACTTCTAATTCATGCATACTATCCTCAAGATACTTCTACATTTTAAAATATTGAGTTTTTAATGTTTATAACCATCTTATAAGATAGACACCATTTTGTCTTAATTTTACAGATGTAGAAACTGAGGCAAAGAAAGGTTCAGTGGTTTGCCTAAATGGCAGAGCTGGGATTTGAACCTAGATCAGGATTTGAACATAAGCAGTATAACTCAGAGACAGTAGGGTTTACATTAAATGCTGTGTCTCCTAACTATTTTTAGTCTATATGCCTGTTGCTTTTATGGTGACTATTTCGAGGAACAAACAATTATATGAAAAAAGCTATGTTTTCCAGGAACTTATATTGTGAAGGCAGTATACAGTATGAACACATGGAACTTCCTGGGTATTTTGTCTTGCAAAGTTTAATCTAGTTACTTTTTTCAGAAGAGATGAAGATGAGGTAAAGACAGAGGCAGAAAGATAGTGTGGTGACTATGTTGTCGTCATTTACTCAAACACATTTTGAGTCTCACTAATATGCCTGGTGCTCATTAATACAAGCTTATATTTTGAAGACAATGTTAATTTAACTGGAGAGGCAAATATGGCAACAAATAATTACAGTGGTAACTAGTATAGATGTTAAAGGTGACATGGGAATATAATATTGGGGTTGAATTAGAGTATTATACAGCTGATAAGAAAAAGAAAAGACTGAAGCAAATCTTATGGAATATTTCCTGTATTTGTTCCTTTATAATGATTCTGCCAGTTTTAGGACCTAGGTGAAGTTTACTTTTCAATCAAATCTATGCTATAATATACATATGTCTTTATTTTTGCTGTCTATAACACTTATTTGACAATAAACATTCCCTTACACTGTGCCTTTGACACACTAGTGCTCACAACATAAAACTCAGCTTAAATGTCATTTCTTCATAAAGGTCTTCCTAACCATCCTAACTTAAGTAGCCATGAGCCCACGGGTCATTATTTTATCACCTTATTTTATTTTCTTTATAATACTTATTCTCGGAAATTATCAGTGTTTATCATTTATTGATCCCCACTGGAACATGAGAGCTAGGGCTGTATTTATCTTTTTATTTTCCTTGTTTTTCAGCAATAGATTACACATAGTATGTGCTCAATACAAGAATCGTATACTCTAATGAGTTATGAAATACTCAAATTGCATAACCATCAAATAAATTCTGATTAAAACCAAATTAATAAGTTGTCTTTGACCTTCAATTATATTCTTATTCTTAGATGTTTCTTAAAGCTCCATAATATATTTTTCAACTTTATTGAAGTGTAATTGGAAGACAAAAATTATTCCATTTTAATTGTTTCATTCCATATATTTTGACATATGTATACATTGTGTAAATACCAAAACAACCATAGCATTTTGAAATCAACTTATGCCTATATAGTTAACAAGTGATATGGTTTTTATAATATGGATTAATTTTTCTGTGTTTAGAACTTCATTTTATGGGGGCACCATGGTGGCTCATTTGGTTGAACGATGGATTCTTGATTTCAGCTCAAGTCATGATCTCATGGATCATGGGATCAAGCCCCACAAAGGGCTCTGCACTGTAGAGCCTGCTTGGGATTTTCTCTCTCTCTCTCTCTCAATCTCTCTCTCTCTCTCTCTCTCTCTCTCTCTGTATCTCTGCACTTCCCCTGATTGTGCTATCTTTCTCTCTCTCAAAAATAAATACACTTACAAAAAAATTAAAAAAAGAACTTCATATTATAAAATGTGTTCTTTTGTATCTGATTTATTTTCATAAGTATAATGTTTTTTTAAATTTTTTTAATGTTTATTTATTTTTGAGACAGAGAGAGACAGAGCATGAATGGGGGAGGGTCAGAGAGAGGGAGACACAGAATCTGAAACAGGATCCAGGCTCTGAGCTGTCAGCACAGAGCCCGACGGGGGCTCGAACTCACCTACTGCGAGATCGTGACCTGAGCCGAAGTCGGCCGCTTAACCGACTGAGCCACCCAGGCGCCCCTTTAAGTATAATGTTTTTGAGACTCATAATTGTTCAATGTTACACATATTGGCTCCTTGTTTCTCTTGTTGCTGAGTAGCATTCCATTGTAAAAATACACCACAATTTTTTCTAACTTGGGCTATTATGAAGAAAGCTGCTGTGAACATTGATGTAAAAATTTTTTGTGGGTACAGATTTTTATTCCCTTATTTAAATTCATAGGAATAGATTTAATGTATTGTCTACTAGGAAGTTTTCAAATTCTTTTCCAATGTGGCTGGACCATTTTCATCCTATCAACAATGTATGAGGGTTCCATTTGTTACGTGTTCTCAATACCACATTGTATTGTCAGAGTTTAAAATTTTATCCATTCCAGTGTGTAATGTAGTTTATTGTGGTTTTGTTTTGAATTTTCTTAATGAATAAAGATGCTTGCCATTTTCATGTGCTAATTGAACATTAACTTCTGCATTTTTATTTGTAAGGTGTCTGTTCAAATTGTTGCCTTTTAGTATATTGGACTGCTTGTCTTTTATGGAAGACAGAATCATCCCCTCCCCCCATTTCTACATCTTTATTCCCAAAACCTGTGTCTACTTTACATAGCAAAAGAGACTTTACATCTGTGATTAAATTAAAAATTTTGAGGTGAAGAAATTACTTTAAATTATCCCAGGGGGACCAATCTAATCACAAGGGTCCTAATAAAAGGTAAGAAGGAGGGTCCAAGTCAGAGTAAGAAATGTGACCATGGAAATAGGAGTGAGACAGACAGAGAAAAGAGAGATTTTCAGAGAGATAGGTAGAGAGGGAAAGAGAGATTTTAATATGCTATGCTGTTTTCCGTTAAGGTAGAGAAAATGCTCAAGAGACAAGGAATGGCTGTGAACTCTATAAACTGAAAAAAAACAAAACAAAACAAAACAAAACAAAGAAACAGATTCTCCTCTAGCACCTTCAGAAGGAATGCAGCCCCAATGACACCATGATTTTAGGACTTTTGACCTTCAAACCTGTAAGAAAAAATTTTGTTGTTTTTCTGCCACTAAGTTTTTAGCAATTTATTATAGCATAAAAAAACCACAAAAACATAATATGTCTTATTGAATTTTAAGAGCTCTTTATATATTCTGGATAAAAGTCATGTCAGATATATGTAGTACAAACTCCATAGTCTGTGGCTGCCTTTTCCTACTCTTTTGCTTGCATTTTTATTATTGAGAAACGGAAGTTAAATTTGATGAAGTCCATTTTCTTTTATGATTTTTGTTTCTATTGTTTGTCTAGCCAGTCTTTGTCAACCTCAAATTGACAAAGATATTCTACTGTTTTCTTCCAAATGTTTTGGCATTTCAGGTTTTACGTTTAGTTCTATGATCCATTTTTAGTTAATTTTTGCATATGATGTGATATAATAATCCAAAAGCCATACACAATATGTAAATAAGTGCATATGATTGTGTTCCAGTAAAACTTTATTTAGGTACAATGAAATTTGAATTTCATGAAATTGTCATCATGAGATGTTCTATTTTTTCAACAATTAAAATAAAAATGTAAAAATTATTCTTAGTTTATAGGCTATTCAAAAATGGTTATCAGAATGCATTTGGCTCCTGGGCTATATTTCGGTAAGCTCTAATTTGTGCATTGCATCAACATAATAACAAAACTCACAATAAAATGTTGTAGAAAGTCTTGCTTTAAATAGTCATATGTATATGAAGAAAATTAAAAGGAAACAATAATTCTTTCATATTTACCTACATATTTTCCATTTCTGGTACCCTGTATTCCTGTCTGATGTTATAAATTTCTCTCTGGGGTAATTTCCCTTCATCCAGAAAAAAAAATTTTAGCATTTCTTATAGTGCCATTCTGGTAGAAACATATTATTTTTATTGTAATTTATATGAATATCTCTTCAGTTTGTCTACATTCTTTATGTATTTTTTTATTTTATATAGGATTCTAGATTGCTTTTTTCTTCCCTGATCTTTTTTTTTAATGTATTGGTCTATTTATTTGTTTTGCTTTTTAGATTCCTCATATAAGTGAAATCATGTGATATTTTCATACAGTATTTGTCTTTTCCAGGCTGACTTATTTCACTTAACATAATACTCTCCAGATCCATTCATGTTGCTGCAAATAGAAAGATCTTATCGTTTTATGGCTGCATGATATTCTATTGTGTAAATATACACCACATCTAACAAAACAAATGAATAAACAAACAAAAGCAGAATCAGACCTATAATTACAGAGAATAAACTGATAGTTTCCAGAGGGGAGTGGGATGGGGTGTGGGAAAAATATGTGAACAGGATTGAGAGATATAGGTTTCCAATTATGGAGTAAATAAGTCATGAGAATACAAGGTACAGCATAGGTAATATAGTCAATGAAATTGTAATAGCACTGATGGTAGCACACTTGTGGTGAGCATAGCATAATATATACAGAAATTGGTTGAATCACTATGTTGTACATCAGAAACTAAGGTAACATTGTGTGTCTAGTATATTATAATAAAACAATTTTAAAAAGTTATTGCCCTACTGACTTTTGGGCTCCCTTGTTTCTGATGAGTGGTCAACAGTCATTGGAATCAATTTTTCAGAATATGTAATTTTTTATTTTTAACCGGTCTTTTTTGGAGGGCTTTCAAGGTTTGCTCTTTGGCTTTGGCTTTTAACAGTTTGAGTATGGTATGTTTTTTTTTGTTTGTTTGTTTGTTTAGCATATTTTCTCCATGAGTTCACTTAGTTTCTTGAATCTATAAATTTATGTTTTTCACCAAATTTAGTAAATTTGTATCTTCAAATATTTTCCCTCAAATTACTCTTTTCCCTCATTCTAAGTCTCCAATCACATGTATGTTAGACCCATTTAATATTGTCCCACAATTTTCCAAAACCCTCCTTTTTTTTATATTTTTCCTCTTAGTTCTTTACATTGGATATTTTACATTTCTCTGTCTTAAAATTCACTCACACTTTCTTCTCTCATCACCAACTGTTGTTTGAGCCAATCATATATTTTTTAATATTTGAAATATTAAATATTTTAGTTTTAGAATTTCTACTTGTCTTTTTTTTTAATTCTGATGACATGTCCTATTTTTTCTTTGCTCATTATAGAACTATTTTCCTACATGACCTGGAAAATATTTAAAATAGCTGCTTTAAATTTTCCTGTGATAATTACAACATCCTATTATTTCAGCGGTAGTCTTTATAGTTTTTCTTCATACATAGACTTTTTAGACATATTTTGAAGATTCCCCTCTAAATAATTTTGTTGTTGTTGTTGTTGTTGTTGTTGTTGTTGTTGTTGTTGTTATGGGTCTCCCTAACATTTATTATCTGTCCCAAATTCTGTATTCTAGTTTTTCAAGCTAGAAAGACTTCAAGTTTTCTACCAGAATCTTAATCACCCAATATTGTACATATTGGGCACTGCTTTTAGGTTAAAAGACATGAAAAAGGGAAAAAATCACCCAGTGCAAGTATCTTCTTCCAAATTTGAACTCTCTTCCTTAAAAAATAATTCAAGGATCTGATTTCCTGAATTATTATTGTTTTTGCTAACAAGTACATAAACAAAAGTGCTCCGTATGTTTCTATGGATTGAAACTTATGGAAAGACCCTACACAAATGTCATCTTTCATGGAATAATTTTATTTTCTTTACTTACACAAAATTATAAGATAGATGTAGAAAACTCTCATATTCCTAACTTTTTATATACCTAATAAAATAACCATTGGGTCACTTGTTTCTGCCTGAAAAAAGATTTAACAATCAAACATATAACCTCAGAGAATTTATTCTAATTACAATTTTTCTAGTGTCATGCTGGGAAGGCAATTTCTTCTTTCCACAACTTTAAAGAAGGAAGTCCAGCTATTCTATTGCCAAACAAAAAAAAAAAAAAAACGCAGCCACTAAAGCTGGTTGTAAGTGCAGCAAAATTAAATGTCAATCCCTGATCATTGATACTACTGTTGCATAAATATTTAAATCATCTGACTTGCTGTTATTAAATTTTATCTTGTTTATTTCAATTTACTTTTAAAAAACATGGAATCAAACAAACAAAAGGTAACAAGCTGTATGATGACTAAATAGCTAGACAAACAAAGATTATTTCCTAGCTTCTGATAATACATACATAAATAAGGAAGTTCATTTTAATAAAGGGAACTATAAGCCATTGAATGTAATCCTGGCAATTATTTTAATTTTTTTTAAGTTTATTTAGTTTTGAGAGAGAGAGCGAGAGAGAGAGAGCATGAGAGGTGGTGGGGCAGAGAAAGAAGGACACCTAGAATCTGAAGCAGTCTCCAGAGTCTGAGCTGTCAGCACAGAGCCCAATGCGAAGTATGTATGACCTGAGCTGAAGTCGAATGCTTAACTGAGCCACCCAGACACCCCAATCCTGGTAATTATTTTAAATTATTTCTTAAATTAAAGCTATACCTACACTAAATAGGAGAAATATGAAACAGGCTTTAAATTTTGGGTGAATATGAGGACTACATTTTTAGACATGCTAGAAAAATAAAATGCTTGATCATTAGTTGCAAATTCATTAAAGATTGCTAGATTTTTCCAATTTAGAAATTACATCTGATAAAAAAGAAACTATTAGGTTAGAAAAAGGTTACAGAAAATGCATTAGTTTCCTATTACTGTTTTAAGAAATCACCACAAACTTGGTGGCTTAGAACAAGAGAAATGTATTATTCTACAGGCTTGTAGATTATAAATCCAACAGTAGTCTCAGTGGGATAAAATCAAGGTATTGCTAGGGCTTTTCCCTTTTCTGGAGGCTCTGAGGTACAATTTTTTTACCTATTCCAGTCTCTGAGCCTGCATGCATTCCTTGGCTCATGGACCCTTTACTTCACCTTTATAACCAGAAATTTTAAATGTCTCAGTGCCTTTCTTCCATTATATTTTCCTCTGCCTGACCTCTTCTTCCACTTTAAGGACCATTGCGATTACTGTGGACCTACTCAAACAATAGAAGATAATCTCCCTATTTTATGATCAGTTGATCAGCAACCTTGATTCCATCTGCAATCTTAATTCCCTTTTGGCATGTAACCTAAAATATTCACAGCTTCTGGGGATTAGAACATGCAGGACATTATTCTGCCTATCACATCAACTACACAGTAAGATATTGGAGGATACTTAAGAAAGCTTTTTTAAGGATATGACCCTTACATGGGACTTTGAAGAGAGAATTAAATATGAACAGGATTTATATTCAGGTGTGAAATATTAATTAGTTCTGAGATACTCTTTCCAAGCCAATGTTAGTGAGTAGAGAATACTAGGTTTGTGCTGGACTAAAATCAAGGTGCCAGCAGCACTTCTGGCAGTTCTGGGGAGAATCCTTTCCATTTGTATTTTCTAGGTTCAATAGACATAGCATTTCTTAGCTCATGGCCCCTCTCTCCATCTTCAAAGCCAGCAGTGTGGCATCTCAAATCTTTATCTGACTCTGACCTTCCTCCCTCCCTTTTTCACTTATAAAAATCTTGTGATTGTATTCTGGGTGCACCCGGATAATCAGGGATCATCTTCCTATCTCAAAAATCTTTAACTTGGTGACACTGCAAAGTCCCTTTTTCCCTATAAGGTAACATATTCACAGGCTTTGGGGACTGGATGTGAATAACTTTATGTGAATAAAAAGGGTGCATATGTTATCACTGAAAATAAACAAAGGTAGACTTTACCCAAAGTACCTCTTTTGGCAAGGTCCAATCACTATGTATCATTTTGTTTTCAGCAGTTTGAATATGATATACTCTGGTACATTTTTATTCTTCTTTTTCTTTTTGGGGGGAATTTTTCTTTCTTCATGTTTTCTGGACTTCTTGGATATGTGGTCTGATGTATGTCATTAATTTTGGAAAACTCTTAGCCATTATTTTTTTCAAAACTTTTTTTCCCTCCATTCTTTTTCTCTTCTTTGAGATTCTAATTACTTGTATCACAGATTATTTGGTAACATCTCTCGGCTCATGGATACTTGGATTTGTTCTTATCATTTTTTTTCTTTCCTTCTTTTCTACAAACCTATTGTCAAATTCATTGATTCATTCCTTGTTCATTGTCAAGTCTGCAGACAAGTCCATTGAAGACATTCTTCATCTCTGTCACAATGTTTTTCATTTGTAACACTTTCTTTTGACTGTTATAGTTTCCATCTTTCTGCTGAAATTACCCATCTGGTTACATGTTTTCAATATTTTCCATCAAAGTCTTAATATATTAATCATAGGTATTTTATTTATTTATTTACTTATTTATCTATTTATTTTTAAATTTATTTCTGAGAGACAGAGAGAGACAGAGCTCAAGCAGGAGAGGGGCAGAGAGAGAGGGAAACAAAGAATCCAAGGCATGCTCCAGGCTCTGAGCTGTCAGCACAGAGCCAGACCTGGGGCTCGAACCCATGAACCATGAGATCATGACCTTAGCTGAAGTTGGACAGTTAACCAACTGAGCCACCCAGGCACCCCAATCATAGGTATTTGAAATTCTCTGTCAGTTCCAACATTTGTGTCATTTCTAGGTCTGGTTATAACATTCTGCCTTACACGAGTGTGTTGTTTTCTTGCCATTTCTTATGCTTTTCAGTTTTTTGAAACTGAACATCTTGTATAAGATGGTAGAATCCGAGGAAAATAATTTTTATGCCTGGAGATTTGCATACTTTTCTTTTAACTAATCATCTAGTGTGGCATGTTTCATTCGAAGTACTGAATGGAAAAAAAAAAATCTATAGCCTAGAATATGCTATCCAGCTAAGGTACCATTCAGAACAGAAGGAGAGATAAAGTGTTTCCCAGACAAGCAAAAACTAAAGGACTCTGTGACCACCAAACCAGCTCTTCAAGAAATATTAAAGGGTCTCTTTGAGGGGAAAGGAGAGAACAAAAATGACAGTAGAGAAGTAGAAAACACAAAAGCAGTAAAAATATGTATTTCCTAAAGAAATCAGTCAAAGGACCCACAAAAAAGTATGTAAAATATAATAATATACACCTAAAACATAAGGAGGAGAGGATAAAATAATGAGTTCAAACTTTAACAACCATCAACTTAATATAGACTGCTATATGCATAGATAGTTATATACAAATCTAATGATAACCATATATCAAAAACCACCAATATATATGAAAATAATATGGAGAAATAATCCAAATATATCATTAAAGAAAATCAGAAAAAACATGAAAGACAATAAATAATCAGAGCAAAACTTCAACAACAACAACAAAACAAATACTAAATGTGGCAATAAATATATATCTGTCAATAATGACTTGAAATGTAAATGTACTTAATCCAATCAGAAGACATTGGGTGACAGAATAGATGAAAAAAAAAAAAAAACAAGATACATCTATATGGTGCCTAAAAGAGACTAATTTTAGACTTAAAAACACATTTAGATTGAAAGTGAGAGGATGAAGAAACATCTATCATGCAAATAGATGTCAAAAGAAAGCCAGAGTAGCAATAGTAATTTTGGACAAAACAGACTTTATGACAAAACTGTAACAGTTGACAAATAAGGACCCTGCAAAATAATGAAGGGGATAATCTAACAAAAATTTATAACAATTGTTAATATTTATGTATCCAAAACAGGAGCACCCAAATATATGAAACTCTTAATAACAAATATAAAGGAAAAAAAATCAATAATAAAACAATAATAGTAGGCGACCTTAATACCCACTTACATCAATGGAAACCATATAAACAGAACGTTAACTTTGAATGACACACTGGAACACATGGACATAGAAGACATATGCAGAACATTCTATATTAAAAAAAAAAAAAAAGAACACACATTCTTTGTAAGTGCACACGGAACATTCTCCAGAATAGATCATATATTAGCCCCCTAAATCCAACTCAATGAATTCAAGAAGATTGAAATCATACCATGCAACTTTTCTGATCACAATACTATAAAACTAGAAGTCAACCACACACACACACACACACACACACGTGGAAAGACCACAAAGACATGGAGATTAAATGACATGCTACTAAAATACTGAAAGGATCAACCAGAAAACCAAAGAAATAATTTAAAAAGGGGGTGGGAATGAAAATGAAAACATAATGGTTCAAAACCTCTCTGATGCATCAAAATTAGTTCTAACAGGAAAGTTTATAGAAACACAGGTCTACCTCAGAAAGCAAGAAGAATTTCAAATAAACAACCTAGATCTGCACCTAAAAGGAACTAGAAAGAGAAACAAACAAAATCTAAAACCAGCAGAAGAAAGGAAAGAATAAAGATTAGAGTAGAAATAAATGATTTGGAAACAACAACAATTACCACAACAAAACAATAGAACCTATCAATGAAACCAAGAGATGATTCTTTGAAAATAATCAATGAGATTGATAAACCTCTTGCCATACCTATCAAGAAAGAAAAAGGGCTCAAATAAATAAAATTTAAAATTAGAGAGGAGAATTAACAGCCAACACCATAGTAATATACTCATAAGAAAATATTATGAAAAACTATATACCAACAAATTAGACAACCTAGAAGAAATGGTTAAATTCCTGAAAACATTTAAACTACAAAAACTGAAACAGGAAGAAATAGAATATTTGAACAGACTGATAAACAGCAAAGAAATTGAGTCAGTAATCAAAACACTCCCAACAAACAAAAGTCCAGGACCAGGTGGCTTTATAAGTGATTTTTCTGAAACACTTAAAGAAGACTTAATAATAGAGCACAAACTGATGGTCACCAAAGGGAAGGTGGAAGAGAGTATGGGTTAAATAAATAGGTTATTGGGATTAAGGAGGGCATTTGTTATGATGAACACCATGTGTTATATGGCAGAGTTGAATCACTATATTGTATACATCAAACTAATATTACACTGTAGGTTAACTAACCATAACTTAAATTAAAACTAAACAAATAAAAAGAGTTAATAATCATTGATAATAATAGTATAATATTAATAATCTTTGATAATAATACCATAATAGTAGGGGACCTTTACACTCCACTTACAGAAATGGACAGATGATCTAAGCAGAAAATCAACAAGGAAACAATAGCTTTGAATGACTCACTGGAACAGATGGACATAACAGAGATACATTCATAACATTTCATCCTAAGCAGCAGAGCACACATCTTGTCAAGTGCACATGGAACATTCTCTAGATCTCAAGTGCACATGGAACATTCTTTAGAATAAGTCACATATTGGGTCACAAACCAACCTTCAAGAAGTATAAAAAGATATCATACCATGCATATTTTCAGATCAAAATGCTATGAAACTTGAAATCAACCACAAGAAAAAATTTGTAAAGACCATGAATACTTGGAGATTAAAGAACATCCTACTAAACAATGAATGGGTTAACCAGGAAATTAAAGAGGAAATTAAAAAGTAATGAAAGCCAATGAAAATGAAAACATGGCAGTCTAAAACCTCTGGGATGCAGCAAAGCCGGTCATAAAAGGGAAGTTTATAGCAAGCCAGGCCTTCCTAAAAAAAAGGATGAAATGTTTCCAATACAGAACCTAATCTTACACCTAAAGGAGCTGGAAAAATGAACAACATATAAAACCCCAAAACAGCAGAAGACTGGAAATAATAAATATTAGAGCAGAAATCAATGATATTGAAATAAACACACACACACACACACACACACACACACACACACACACAGTAGAACATATCAAGGGAACCAGGAGCTGATTCACTGGAAGAATTAACAAAATTGATAACCCCTAGCCAGATTTATCAAAAAGAAAAAGAAAAGTATCCACATAAATAAAATCACGAATTAAGGAGGAGAGATCACAAACAACACCATAGAAATACAAACAATAATAAGAGAATATTATGAGTAATTCTATGCTAATAAATTGGGCAATCTGGAAGAAATGGATGAATTCTTAGAAACATATAAACTACCAAAACTTAAAAAAGAAGAAATAGAAAATTTGCACATAACCATAACTATTAAAGAAATTGAGTCAGTAATCAAAAATCTCCCAACAAACAAAAGTCCATGGTTGGATGTCTTTCCAGGGCAATTCTACCAAACATTTAGAGAAGAGTTAATAACTATTCCTTTAAATCTGTTCCAAAAATATAAATGGAAGGAAAACTTCTAAACTGATTCTATGAGGCCAGCATTACCTTGATTCCAAAGCCAGACAAAGACCACACAAAAAGGAGAAGTACAGACCAATTTCTCTGATAAAAATGGATGAAAAAATTCTCAACAAGATACTAGAAAAGTAAATCCAGCATTATATTAAAGGAACTATTCACCATGATCCAGCGGGATTTATTCCTGGGCTACAGGACTGGTTCAATATCTGCAAATGAATCAACATTATACATCACCTTATTAAAAGAAAGGATAAGAAACTCATGATCCTCTCAATAGATGCAGAAATGGTATTTGACAAAATGCATCATCTTTTCTTGATAAACACCTTCAAGAAAATGGGATAGAATGAACATACCTCAACATCATAAATGCAATATATGAAGGACACATGGCTAATATCATCCTCAATGGGGAAAAAACAGAGCTTTACTCCTAAGTTCAGGAACATGGCAGAATGTCCACTCTCAACACTGTTGTTTAACATAGTTTTGGAAGTCCTAGCCTCAGCAATCAGATAACAAAAAGAAATCAAAGGATTCCAAAATTGTGGGAAATAATTTTAAGAATTTCCTGAACTTCCAACAATGGTTTAGCAAGGCTTAGAATGGAATGCGGCCACAGAGTGAAAGCACCTCCAGCATAGAACATAGCACAGAGCAGAAAGCCCCTTCCACAGGATGAAATAAGTAAGAATAGGTAAACAGGGTGGAAGCGCCCTCAGCATAGAACAAAGTGTATAGTGGAATGCTTCCACAGTATGAAATCTGAGAATAGGTAAACAAGTAAACAGGGTGAAAGACCACTGCATCAGGGAGAAATTGCTCAGAGCTAATTGGAAGAAAAAAACCCAAAAACCTTGAAAACCTCCTTACCCTGAGGTAGCATGCTCTATCTGTCTTATCACCTAGACAAGATAAACAGACACAGCGCCTGGTGCCTGCAGTAAATGTCCATCTGTTCAGTGCTAGGATTTGTTTTGTATTGACCCAAACCCCTAATACTACGTAATTTCAAAACTCCCTTTTATTTCACACAGATGACTTAATGATCACTATTTTATTGTCTCTTTCTGCACGTTCATCACATTTGTTAGCCTTCTAATCCTAATAAATATGGAGCAAGAACACTTGCTTGGGACTCTTGTCTCCTCCTGGACATTAGCTTATCTTGTATTCAACTCCGTGTTCACTCTCTTACAAGAGAGTGTACAAGAGAGAACTCCAGACTCAAAATCTGCAACACAAAGTGGCAAGGAAGCAGTCAAACTTTCACTCTTTACAGATGACATGATGCTCTTTGTGGAAAACCCAGGACTCCACGAAAACCTGCTAGAACTGACATATGAATTCAGCAAAGTCACAGAATATAAAATCAGTGTATAGAAATCAGTTGAATTTCTATACACCAATAAGGAAGTAGCAGAAATAGATTTAAAGGGATCTACCCCATTTACAATTGCACCAGAAACCATAATATACCTAGAAAGAAGCCTAACCAAAGAGGTAAAAGATCTATATGCTGAAAACTATAGAATGTTTATGAAAGAAAAGGAAGAAGACACAAATAAATGGAAATATATTCCATGCTCATGGATTTGAAGAACAAATATTGTTAAAATGTCTATATTACCCAAAGCAATCTACACATTCACTGCAATCACTATGGAAATAACACCAGCATTTTTCGGAGCTAGAACAAATAACTCTAAAATTTGTGTAAAACCAGAAAATACCCCAAATAGCCAAAGTAATGTTAAAAAAAGGGCAAAGCTGGAGGTATCACAATTCTGGATTTCAAGCTGTATTAAAAAGCTGTAATCATCAAGACAGTATGTTACTGGCACAAAAAACAGACACATATCTATGGAAAAGAACAGAGAATGCATGGATCCACAAATGGATGACCAAGTAATTGTTGACAAAGCAGGAAAGAATATTCTCTTTAACAAGTGTTCTTGGGAAAACAGGACAGCAACATGAAGAAAAATGAACCTGGACCATTTTCTTACACCATACACAAAAATAAACTCAAAATGGATTAAAGACCTAAATGTAAGACAGGAAGCCATCAAAATCCTAGGGGAGAAAACAGACAACTTTTTGACCTCTGCTGCAGGAAATTCTTACTAGACCTATCTCAGGAGGCAAGGGAAACAAAAGGAAAAAATGAACTATTGTGAACTCGTAAAGATAAAAAGCTTCTGCACAGTGAAGGAAACAATCAACAATACTAAAAGACAATATATCTAATGGGATGAGATATTTGCATATGACATATTGGATAAAGGGTGAATATCCAAAATCAAAAAATAACTTACCAAATTCAACACCCAAAAACCAAATAATCCAGTAAAGCAATGGGCAAAAGACATGAACAGACTCTTTTACAAAGAAGATATCCATATGGCTAACAGACACATGAAAAATGCTCAGCATCACTCATCATCAGGGAAATACAAATCAAAACCAAATGAAAGTACACCTCACACCTGTCAGAGTAGCTAAAATTAATAACTCAAGAAACAACAGATGTTGGTGGGAATGCGAACTGGTTCAGCCACTCTAGAAAACAGTATGGAGGTTCCTCAAAAGTTAAAAAAAAATACAGCTATCCTATTACCCCCTTGTACTACTAGGTATTTATCTAAAGGATACAAAAATGCTGATTTGACGTGACACGTGTACCCCATTGTTTGTAGCAGCACTATCAACAACGGCCAAACTATGGAAAGATCCCAAAGTCCATCAACTGACAAATAGATAAAGAAGAGGTGGTAAATATATACAATAGGATATCATTCAGCAATGAAAAATAAGGAAATTTTGCCATTTGTGCAACATGGATGGAACTAGAATGTATTATGCTAAGTGAAATAAGTCAGACAGAGAAGACAAATACAATATGATTTCACTCATATGTGGAATTTGAGAACAAAACAGATGAACATAGTGGAAGGGAAGGAAAAATAAAATGAGATAAAAACAAAGAGGGAGGCAAACCATAAGAGACTCTTAAATACAGAGAACAAACTGAGAGTTACTGGTGGGGTATTGGATGGGAGCATGGACTAAATGGGTGATGGGCATTAAGGAAGGCACTTGTTGGGATGAGTGAGCACTGGGTGCTTGTTATATGTAAGTGATATAATCTACTTCTAAAACCAATACCACACTATATGTTAAATGAATTTAATTTAAATGAAAACTTTGAAGAAAATGTAAAAATTAGTAAATAAAAAATAAAAATAAAAAGATTATAGTCAAGGGAGTATTACTGAGCTCTATAAAAGAATGAAAGCTTGACTTTTGCAAAGACATAAATTGAGTTTTATACTGTTTTATAGAGTTCAGACCACAAGTCATTTACCTCTTTGGTTAGGTTTCTTCCTAGGTATCTTATTGTTTTCGCTGCAATTGTAAATGGGATTGACTCCTTGATTTCTCTTTCTTCTACTACATTATTGGTGTATAGAAATGCAACCAATTTATGTACATTGATTTTATATCCTGTGACTTTGCTGAATTCATGTATCACTTTTAGCCACTTTTTTGGTGGAGTCTTTCAGCTTTCCCAAGTAGAGTATGTTGTCATCTGTGAAGAGTGAAATTTTAACTCCTTCCTTGGCGATTTGGATGTCTTTTATTTCTTTTTGTTTTCTGATTGCTGCAGCTAGGACACCCAGTAGTGTCTTGAACAACAATAATGAGAGTGGACATTGTGTTGTGTCCCTGAACTTAGGGGAAAAGTCCTCATTTTTCACCATTAAAGATGATATTAACTGTGGACCTTTATGACATTGAGGTATGTTTCTTCTATCTCTAATATTTTGAGGATTTGTATCAAGAACGGATGTTGTATTTTGTTAAATGCTTTTTCTGCACCTATTGAGAGGATCATATGATTCTTACCCTTTCTTTTATTAATATGGTGCATCATGTTGATTGATTTGCATACATTGAACCACCCCTGCAGCCCAGGAATAAATCCCACTTGATCTTGATGAATAATTATTTTAATGTACTGTTCCACTGGAGCAGGGAATTTCACAGGGAAATTGGTCTGTATATTTCATTTTTAGTGGTTGTCTGGTTTTGGAATCAATGCTGGCCTCTTAGAATAAATTTGGAAGGCTGGGAAGATGGCAGTGTAGGAGGACGCTGGGCTCACCGCGCATTCTGCTGATCACTTAGATTCCACCTACACCTGCCAAAATAACCCAGAAAAATGCCAGAAGACTAGCAGAACAGAATCTCCAGAGCCAAGTGCAGACAAGAGGCCCACGGAAGAGAGTAGGAAGGGCGGAGAGGCTGTGTGCACTCCATGGACTGGCGGGAGTGAGCCAGGATGGAGGGGCAGCCCGCGGGCCAAGCAGAGCCCCTGAGGCTGGCTTGCAAAAGCGGAGGGGCTGACGGAGTGTGTTCTGACAGCAAGCGGGAATTGACACCTGGAAGGTTATAAGCTAACAGCTCTGCTCAGAGAGCGGGAGGGCTGCAGGAAAACCGGAGGGAGAGTTGTTGAGCCCCGGACAACAGAGCTCAGCTTGGTGGGGAACAAAGGCGCTCGCCGGCGCCATCTCCCTCGCCCAAACCCAGCCAAAATCACAAAGGGAACCAGTTCCTGCCAGGGAACTTGCTTGCACTGCGCAAACACCCAATGCTGTGCTTCTTCGGATCCATCCCTCTGGTGGGTCTAAATCCCTTCCGGTTCTGCAGGGCTGCTCCTCAAGCAGATCTCCAAAGGAAAAGCGAGCTGTGCCTGCCCCTCCCGCCCCTGTGCACCTTGCCAATCCACCCCAGCTAATATGCCAGATCCCCAACACCACAAGCCTGGCAGTGTGCAAGTAGCCCAAAAGGCCACATCACCCCACAGTGAATCCCGCCCCAAGTACAGGGAAAGAAAAGGTACACACCAGTCTGACTGTGCCCTCAGCAGTGGGCTGGGGGCAGACAACAGGTCTGACTGCGGCCCTGACCACCAATGCAAGTTTTTCAAGACAGCACAGGGGAAGTGCCCCGCAGTCCAACACCACTCCAGGGATTATCCAAAATGACGAAACAGAAGAATTCCCCTCAGAAAAACGTCCAGAAAAAAACAACAGCTAATGAACTGATCAAAAATGATTTAAACAATATAACAGAAAGTGAATTTAGAATAATAGTCATAAAATTAATCGCTGGCTTGAAAACAGTATAAAGGACAGCAGAGTACCTATTGCTACAGAGATCAAGGGACTCATGAAGAGCCAGGAGGAGCTAAAAAATGCTATCAACGAGCTGCAAAGTAAAATGCAGACAACCACGGCTTGGATTGAAGAGGCAGAGGAGAGAATAGGTGAACTAGAAGATAAAATTATGGAACAAGAAGCTGAGAAAAAGAGAAATAAAAAAATCCAGGAGTATGAGGGGAAAATGAGAGAACTAAGTGATCCACTAAAAAGAAATAATATACGCATAATTGGTATCCCAGAGGAGGAAGAGAGAGGGTAAGGTGCTGAAGGGGTACTTGAAGAAATAATAGCTGAGAACTTCCCGATCTGGAGAAGGAAAAAGGCATTGAAATCCAAGAGGCACGGAGAACTCCCTTCAGACATAACTTGAATCAATCTTCTGCACAACATATCATAGTGAAACTGGCAAAATACAAGGATAAAGAGAAAATTCTGAAAGCAGCTAGAGATAAACGTGTGCTAACAAACAAAGGGAGACCTATAAGACTCGTGACCAATCTCTCTACTGAAACTTGGCAGGCCAGAAAGGATTGGCACGAGATCTTCAATGTGTTGAACAGAAAAAATATGCAGCCGAGAATCCTTTATCCAGCAAGTCTGTCATTTAGAATAGAGGGAGAGAGAAAGGTCTTCCCAAACAAACAAAAACTGAAGGAATTTGTCACCACTAAACCAGCCCTACAAGAGATCCTAAGGGGGATCCTATGAGACAAAGTACCAGAGACATCGCTACAAGCATGAAACCTACAGATATCACAATGACTCTAAACCGATATCTTTCTGTTTTTTTTTAAATTTTTTTTAATGTTTATTTATTTTTGAGACAGAGAGAGACAGAGCATGAACAGGGGAGGGTCAGAGAGAGAGGAAGACACAGAATCTGAAGCAGGCTCCAGGCTCTGAGCTGTCAGCACAGAGCCCGACGCAGGGCTCAAACCCACGGACCGTGAGATCATGACCTGAGCCGAAGTCGGACGCCCAACCGACTGAGCCACCCAGGCGCCCCAAAACCAATATCTTTCTAGAATGACACTGAATGTAAATGGACTAAATGTGCCAACCAAAAGACATAGGGTATCAGAATGGATAAAAAAACAAGACCCATCTATTTCCTGTCTACAAGAGACCCATTTTAGACCTGAGGACACCTTCAGATTGAGAGTGAGGGGATGGAGAACTATTTATCATGCCACTGGAAGTCAAAAGAAAGCTGGAGTAGCCATATTTATATCAGACAAACTAGACTTAAATTAAAGGCTGTAACAAGAGATGAAGAAGGGCATTATATAATAATTACAGGGTCTATCCATCAGGAAGAACTAACAATTATAAATATCTATGCGCCAAATACAGGAGCCCCCAAATATATAAAACAATTACAAACATAAGCAACCTTATTGATAAGAATGTGGTAATTGCAGGGGACTTTAACACTCCACTTACAGAAATGGATAGATCATCTAGACACACGGTCAATAAAGAAACAAGGGCCCGGAATGATACATTGGATCAGATGCACTTGACAGATATATTTAGAACTCTGCATCCCAAAGCAACAGAAAATACTTTCTTCTCAAGTGCACATGGAACATTTTCCAAGATAGATCACATACTGGGTCACAAAACAGCCCTTCATAAGTATACAAGAATTGAAATCATACCATGCATATTTTCAGACCACAATGCGATGAAGCTTGAAATCAACCACAGGAAAAAGTCTGGAAAACCTCCAAAAGCATGGAGGTTAAAGAACACCCTACTAACGAATGAATGGGTCAAGCAGGCAATTAGAGAAGAAATTAAAAAATATATGGAAATAAATGAAAATGAAAATACAACAATCCAAACGCTATGGAATGCAGCGAAGGAAGTCCTGAGAGGAAAGCACATTGCAATCCAGGCCTATCTAAAAGACAAGAAAAATCCCAAATACAAAATCTAACAGCACACCTAAAGGAAATAGAAGCAGAGCAGCAAAGACACCCTAACCCCAGCTGAAGAAGAGAAATAAGAAAGATCAGAGCAGAAATAAACAATATAGAATCTACAAAAACTGTAGAGCAGATCAACGAAACCAACAGTTGGTTTTTTGAAAAAATAAACAAAATTGATAAACCTCTAGCCAGGCTTCTCAAAAAGAAAAGGGAGATGACCCAAATAGATAAAATGAATGAAAATGGAATTATTACAACCAATCCCTCAGAGATACAAGCACTTGTCATGGAATACTATGAAAAATTATATGCCAACAAACTGGACAACCTGGAAGAAATGGACACATTCCTAAACACCCACACTCTTCCAAAACTCAGTCATGAGGAAATAGAAAGCTTGAACAGACCCATAACCAGCGAAGAAATTGAATCGGTTATCAAAAATCTCCCAACAAATAAGAGTCCAGGACCAGATGGCTTCCCAGGGGAGTTCTACAAGACGTTTAAACCAGAGATAATACCTATCCTTCTCAAGCTATTGCAAAAAATAGAAAGGGAAGGAAACCTTCCAGACTCATTTTATGAAGCCAGTATTACTTTGATTCCTAAACCAGACAGAGACCCAGTAAAAAAAGAGAACTACAGGCCAATATCCCTGATGAATATGGATGCAAAAATTCTCAATAAGATACTATCAAATCGAATTCAACAGCATATAAAAAGAATTATTCACCATGATCAAGTGGGATTCATTCCCGGGATGCAGGGCTGATTCAACATTAGCAAATCAATCAATGTGATACATCACATTAATCAAAGAAAAGATAAGAACCATATGATGCTGTCAATCGATGCAGAAAAGGCTTTTGACAAAATTCAGCACCCTTTCTTAATAAAAACCCTCGAGAAAGTTGGGATAGAAGGAACATACTTAAACATCATAAAAAGCCATTTATGAAAAGCCCACAGCTAACATCATCCTCAATGGGGAAAGACTGAGAGCTTTCTCCCTGAGATGAGGAACACGACAGGGATGCCCACTCTCACCGCTGTTGTTTAACATAGTGTTGGAAGTGATAGCATCAGCAATCAGACAACAAAAGGAAATCAAAGGCATCAAAATTGGCAAAGATGAAGTCAAGCTTTCACTTTTTGCAGATGACATGATATTATACATGAAAAATCTGATAGACTCCACCAAAAGTCTGCTAGAACTGATACATGAATTTATCAAAGTTGCAGGATACAAAATCAATGTACAGAAATCAGTTGCATTCTTATACAATAATAATGAAGTGACAGAAAGAGAAATAAAGAAACTGATCCCATTCACAATTCCACCAATAAGCATAAAATACCTAGGAATCAATCTAACCAAAGCTGTAAAAGATCTGTATGCTGAAAACTATAGAAAGCTTATGAAGGAAATTGAAGAAGATATAAATAAATGGAAAACTATTCTGTGCTCATGGATTGGAAGAATAAATATTGTCAAAATGTCAATACTACCCAAAGCTATCTACACTTTCAATGCAATCCCAATCAAACTTGCAACAGCAATCTTCTCGAAACTAGAACAAGCAATCCTAAAATTCATATGGAACCACAAAGGCCCCGAATAGCCAAACTAATTTTGAAGAAGACCAAATGAGGAGGCATCACAATCCCAGATTTTAGCCTCTACTACAAAGCTGTAATCATCAAGACAGCATGGTATTGGCACTAAAATAGACACATAGACCAATGGAATAGAATAGAAACCCCAGAACTAGACCCACAAACGTATGGCCAACTAATCTTGGACAAAGAAGGAAAGAACATCCAATGGACAAAAAGACAGTCTCTTTCACAAATGGTGCTGGAAGAGCTGGACAGCAACATGCAGAAGATTGAAACTAGGCCACTCTCTCACACCATTCACAAAAATAAACTCAAAATGGAGAAAGGACCTGAATGTGAGACAGGAAACCATCAAAACCCTAGAGGAGAAAGCAGGAAAAGACCTCTCTGACCTCAGCCGTAGCAATCTCTTACTCGACACATCCCCAAAGGCAAGGGAATTAAAAGCAAAAATGAACTACTGGGACCTTATGAAGATAAAAAGCTTCTGCACAGCAAAGGAAACAACCAACAAAACTAAAAGGTAACCAACGGAATGGGAAAAGATATTTGACATATCGGACAAAGGGCTGGTCTCCAAAATCTATAAAGAGCTCACTAAACTCCACACCCAAAAAACAAATAACCCAGTGAAGAAATGGGCAGAAAACATGAATAGACACTTCTCTAAAGAAGACATCCGATGGCCAACAGGCACATGAAAAGATGCTCAACATCGCTCCTCATCAGGGAAATACAAATCAAAACCACACTCAGATATCACCTCATGCCAGTCAGAGTGGCCAAAATGAACAGATCAAGAGACTATAGATGCTGGAGAGGATGTGGAGAAACAGGAACCCTCTTGCACTGTCGGTGGAAATGCAAATTGGTGCAGCCACTCTGGAAAACAGTGTGGAGGTTACTCAAAAAATTAAAAACAGACCTACCCTATGACCCAGCAATAGCACTGCTAGGAATTTACCCAAGGGATACAGGAGTACTGATGCAGAGGGGCACTTGTACCCCAATGTTTATAGCAGCACTCTTAACAATAGCCAAATTATGGAAAGAGCCGAAATGTCCATCAACTGATGAATGGATAAAGAAATTGTGGTTTATATACACAATGGAGTACTACATGGCAATGAGAAAGAATGAAATATGGCCCTTTGTAGCAACATGGATGGAATGGAGAGTGTTATGCTAAGTGAAATAAGCCATACAGAGAAAGACAGATACCATATGGCTTCACTCTTATGTGGATCCTGAGAAACTTAACAGAAACCCATGGGGGAGGGGAGGGGAAAAAAAAAGAGGTTAGAGTGGAAGAGAGCCAAAGCATAAGAGACTCTTAAACACTGAGAACAAACTGACGGTTGATGGGGGGTGGGAGGGAGGGCAGGGTGGGTGATGGGTATTGAGGAGGGCACCTTTTGGGATGAGCACTGGGTGTTGAATGGAAACCAATTTGACAATTAACTTCATATATTGAAAAATAAATAAATAAATAAACAAATAAATAAATAAATAAATAATAAAAAATAAAAAAAGAATAAATTTGGAAGTTTTACTACCATTTCTCTCTCTCTCTCTCTCTCTCTCTCTCTCTCTCTCTTTCTCTCTCTATTTTTGAAAGAATAGGCTTAATTCTCTAGATGCTTTGTAGAATTCCTCTGGGAAGCCACCTGGCCTTGCATTATTCTTTGTTGGGAGATTTTTGTATTGCTGACTCAATTTCTTTATATGATATGGGTCTGTTCGAATTTTCTATTTCTTCCTCTTTCAGTTTTGGTAGTTTATATGTTTATATGAATTTGTTCATTTTTCCAATTTCCCAATTTGTTGGTATATACTGGCTCATAATATCTCACAAATTTTGAATTTTGCATTGTTGGTTTTGATATCAACTCTTTCATTCATGATTTTATTTAGTTGAGTCCTTTCCTTTTTCTTATTTTAAGTGAGATTTATTTTTTTAGGTTTATTTATTTGTTTTGAGAGAGAGAAAGTAAGTGAGGCGAGGGGCAGAGGAAAAAGGGAGAGGGACGATTCAAAGCAGGATTAATTCTGTCAGCAGTGTGCCTGATGTGGGGTTAGATCTCACGAACCATGAGATCTTGACCTGAGCTGAAATCAAGAGTCAGATGATTAACCTACTGACCCATCTAAGTACCACTCATTTTTCCTTTGATTAGTTTGGCTAGAAAGAATTATTAATTCTTTCAAAGAACTGGCTCCTATTTTCTTTTATCTGTTCTACCATCCGTTTTATTTCTATATCATTAATTCTGCTGTAATCTCTATTATTTCCCTCTTCTGCTTATTTTGGGCTTTATTTACTGTTATTTTTCCAGCTTCTTAAGGTGTAAACTTAGGTTGTATTTCTGAGACATTTCAACCTTCATTAGGAAGACCTATATTGCTATGTGCTTCCCTCTTATGACGGCCTTTCCTGCATTCCAAAGGTTCTGGTCTGTCATGTTTTCATTTTGCTTGGCTTCCGTGTATTTTTTTTAAATTTATTATGTAATTTCTTGGTTATCTCACTCATTCTTTAGTTGGATGTTCTTTAATCTCTATATATTTGTGGTCTTTCCAAATTTTTTCTTGTGCTTAACTTCAAATTTCTAGTATTGTCTTCTGAAAATATGCATGGTATGATTTCAGTCTTTTTTTATTGGTTGAGGCCTGGTTTGCGATCCAGTATGTGATCTATTCTGGAGAATATTCCATGTGTACTCGAGAAGATGTGTATTCTGCTGCTTTAGGGTGAAATGCTCTGAATATATCTGTTAAGTTCATCTTGTCTGGTCCAGTGTTTCATTCAAAGCCACTGTTTTCATGCTGATTTTCTGCTTAGATGATCTGTCCATTGGTGTAAGTGGGGTGTTAAAGTCCCTTACTATGGTGCATCCAGGTGGCTAAGTCGGTTGAACATCCAACTCTTGACTTCAGCTCAGGTCATGATCTCACAGTTTGTGAATTCTAGCCCCACGTCAGGGTCTGTGTTGCCAGGATGGAGCCTGCTTGAGATTTTCACTCTCCCTCTCTCTCTGCCCCTCCCCTGCCTTTGTTCTCTCTTTGTCTCTCTCCTTCTCGAAATCAATAAACTTTAAAAATACATAGTCTTTTACTATTTTTGTACTATTATCATTGAGTTTCTTTAAGTGTATTATTAGATTTATATATTTGGCTGCTCCCAGGTTGTGGCCTAGATTATTATAATCATTAGATCTTCTTTTTGGATGGACCCCTTTATGATGATATAGTGTCCTTCTTCATCTCTTATTACAGACTTTGGTTTAAAATCTAGTTTGTCTGATATATGAATGGCTACTCCAGCTTTCTTTTTATATCAATTATCATGATACATGGTTCTCCAATCCTTCACTTTCAATCTAGAGCTGACTTTGTGTCTAAAATGCTTCTCTTGTAAGCAACATATCGATGATTTTTTTTTCATTTATTCTAATACCTTATGTCTTTTGATTGGAGCACTCAGGTCATTTACATTCAGATTAATTATTGATAGATATGAATTTAGTGCCATTGTATTACTTGTAAAATTGCTGTTCCTAAACATTGCCACTGTTTCCTTTTAGTCTTTTTTCTCTTGGATCTTCTTTCACACTAAAAGGGTCCCCTTTAATAATTCTTGAGGTGCTGATGTAGTGTTCACAGACTTCTTTAGTTTTTGTTTGCCTTGGAAACTATGTTTCCTTCTCTTCTGTATGACAGCCTTACTGGGTAAAGTATTCATGGCTACATTTTTTTTCCTGTTTAGCATGTTAAATCTATCATGCCACTCTCTTCTGGCCTATCAAGTTTCTGTGGAGAGGTCTGCTGCTAACCTTATGTGTCTACCCTTGTAAGGACCTTTTGTCCCTAGCTGCTTTCAGAATTCTGTCTTCATCTTTGTATTTTGCAAGGTTCACTATGCTATGTCTTGGTGATGACCTCTTTTTATTGATTTTTTGAGCTGTTCTCTGTGCCTGTTGGACTTTAATTCCTGTTCTCTTCCCAAGATTAAGGAAATTCTCAGCTATATTTTTTTTCAAATTAACCTTCTGTCCCTCTTTACCACTCTTCTTCTAGGACTCCTGATATAGAAACTATTGTGCTTTATAGAATCACTGATTTTTTTCCAAAGTCTATGTTGTTATATAATAGTTTTCTGTCTCCTTTTCAGCTTAATTATTTTCCATAATTTTGTCTTCTATATCACCTATTTGATCCTCTGCTTCCTCTGTCCTTATTGTAATTACATCCAATTTTGCATCTCAGTTATAGCATTTTTTAAAATTTTGGCCTCACTAATTTTTAGGTCTTTTATCTCTGCAGCAAGGGTTTGTCTGGAGTCTTTTATGCTTTTTCTTTTTTCTAATCCCAGTTAGTAGTCTTATGACTGTTGTTCTAAATTCTTGTTCAGATATATTACTTCTATCTGTTTTGAGCAAATGTCTGGTTGGGGTTTCTTCTTGATCTTTCTTTGGTGAATTCCTCTGCCCTGTTATTTTTTTCTAGGTTTCTGTCTTTTGCCTGTTATAAAAGCTTATTATTTTTCCTGTTCCTGAGAGTAATGATATATCAAGAAGGTGTTTTAAACTGTCCAGGGCCTGGCACTTCAGGAAGTGTTTCTGGTGTATGCTGTGTGCACTTTGTTGTTGTGATTTGGCTGCTGTGTCCCTAGGTCAGTAGTCTGTAGAGCTCCTCCTCACTTGCAGTGAGGAGTGTTTGGACATTTAACTACATGTGCTTTGTGTTTTTTTTTTTGTTTTTTTTTTTTTTGTTAAAATAAGACCTATTAAAAAAGAAAGCCTTATCCAAAAAGGGAAAAAAGTTGAAAGAACAACGACAACATTAACAACAACAAAAACCAAACAGAAACAAAATCTATACACCTGATTCCAAAGAAAAAGAAGGAAAAAATGAAGAAAAAATAAAGAAAAAGAAGCCTGTTCAAAAAATGATAAAAGGAAATGAAAAAAAAAAGAAAAAGAAACAAAAATAAACTGTAAGCCTGATTAAAAAAAAAAATCCTGGTCCTATTTCCATCAGAACTGAAGAACTGAAGCTAATGCTTTGGAGCACTCTATGATCAGTAGATTTGATGCATGTGGGGGGTGGGGGACTGTGTTGGTCCTTTGGGGAAGAGGTCCTCAGTGCTAGCTCACAATCAGACATGCCCTTGTCAAGATGACCATCTAGGGTATATGGGAGCAGGGTTTGGTGTAAGTGGCTCCAGACTCAACTGGGGTCACTGTGTTACTCACTGAGGTAGGGCTAGTCAGGGGAAGGGGGCATCAACCCGCTGTCTCATCCCTGGGTAGGGGAACTGGTACCTGCTGCTGTTCAGGTAGACAAGCAAACATTCTCCCATTCTGTGTCCCAAGTTTCTGTCGGATGCCTTCCCTTGACACTTCCGTGCCCAGGACTGTCAACTCACCTGGTGCCACAGCTCTCCTGTGTTTTATCTCTGGTGCATTATTGGGATTCAAAACTCCAAATCTTAAAGGACCTGGGAATGTGTTGACATTCTCCACCCACTCTGGAGGAGAGCATCATAGCATTGAGCCTGGAGCCATTCTTCCCCAGAAAAGCAGTCCCTTGTCTACACAGGTGTCTATAATTTATGGTGAAGCACAGTAGAAAGCTGTAACCACTTTATCTACCCTCTGCTCTTGCCTCTATCCCCTGCTATTGAACTTCTGCTGCTCAAATCCACCAGCTGGGTCTTTTATCCTAGGAAAGGCAATATACCTTCTTCCAAATGCACTCAGGGAAGGAAACTTTCTCTCCCAGTGCAACCCAGGGGTTCCCTGCCCCATACTGCCCACTGTGTGCTCCCAGGCTTCCCCTCCTTCTCCCAAGGAGCATTGATGCCCACCTGGGTCTACTTGGGCAAATGTGCAGACTTCCAGGAACTCAGAATTTCAGCCCCACTATTTGCAAAAGCTTACGATATTCAATTCCTTATGATTCCCCCATCAATGGTTTGGGGGGAGTGCTTTTCTTGTGTGAACCCAATGCACTGCCTTCTCTAACCTCTCTGTGAAAAGGGCTCCCAAAACTATGCAGCACTGAAGATTTTCTATCCCAAAAATCTCCACTTTGCACAACTTACCTGCCATGTTCTCTCTTTCAAATTATGCACACTTATCTCTTAATCCTCAGATATATTTTGTAGGTGTTCAAAATGATTTGATATTGATCTAGCTGTGTTAGAGGGACCAGAAAAGCCCAGGGTCGCCCTACTAAATCACTATCTTAACTCCACTTCTCCTTATCCATTCATCAGTTGATGGACATTTTGGCCTTTCACATAATTTGGCTATTGTTGACAATACTGCTCTAAACATAAGAGTGCATGTATCCTTTTGAATTATAATTTTTGCATCTGTTGGGTAAATACCTAGCAGTGCCATTTCTGGGTCATAGGGTAGTCTATTTTTAAAATTTTCAGGAAACTGCATACTGTTTCAAGAGTCCTGCACCAGTTTGCATTCCCACCAACAATGTAAGAGGGTTCCCTTTTTCCACATCATCACCAACATCTGTTGTTTCCTGAGTTGTTAATTTTAGCCATTCTGACAGATGCGAGGTGGTATTTCATTGTGGTTTTGATTTGTATTTCCTAGATGATGAGTGATGGTGGACATCTTTTCATTGATCTGTTAGCTGTTTGGATTTCTATTTTGGAAAAATGTCGATTCATTTATTTTTCCCATTTTTAAGGTGCATTATGTGATTTTGGGTATTCATTTTTATAAGTTCTTCATATATTTTGGATACTAAATTTTTATTAGGTATATCATTTCCAAAGGTCTTCTCCCATTACTTATATTGTCTTTTAGTTTTGTTGATTGTTTCCTTTTTTGCTGTGCAGAAGCAAAAGTTTACTTTTTTCCTATTTTCTGTGCAGAAGCCTTTTATCTTGATGATGTTTCAATAGTTTATATGTTCTTTTATTTCCATTGCATTCAGAGACATGTCAAGTAAGAAGTTGCTGCAATAGAGGTCAAAGAGGTGGCTGCCTGTATTGTCCTCTAGTATTTTGATGGTTTCCTGTCTCACAGGTCTCCCATCCATTTTTAATTTATTTTGTGTATGGTTTAGGAAAGTGATCTAGGTTCATTCCTTTGCATGCTGCTGTCCAGTTCTCCCAGCACCATTTGCTACAGAGACTGTTTTCTTTTCCATTGGATACTCATTCCTGATTTGTCGAAGATAAGTTGGCCATACATTTGTGGGTCCATTTCTGGGCTCTCTATTCTATTCAGTTGGTCTCTGTGTGTGTTTTTGTGCCTATACCATATTGTCTTGATTGTTACAGCTTTGTAATACAGGCTAACGTCCAGGATTGTGATGTCTCCAGTTTTGGTTTTCTTTTTCAACATTACCTTGGCTATTTGGAGTCTTTATGATTCCATACAAATTTTAGGATTGTTTGTTCTATGTCTGTGAAGGATGCTAGGGATATTTTGGTAGGGAATGCTTTGAATGTGTAGATTGCTTGGGGTAGTATCGATCTGTTAACAATAATTGCTTTCCAATCCATGAGCATGGGATGTTTTTGCATTTCTTTATGTCTTCAATTTCTTTCCAAACTTTCTATTGTTTTCAGTGTACAGGTCTTTTACCAATTTGATAGGTTTATTCCAAGGTATCTTACTCATTTACTGCAATTGTAAATGGGATCAACTCCTTGATTTCTCTTTCTGCTACTTCATTGTTAGTGTGTAGAAATACAACCAATTTCTGAACATTGATTTTGTATCCAGTGACTTTGCTGAATTCATATATCAATTCTAGCAGGGTTTTTTTGTGTGGAATCTTTCAGGTTTTCCACATAGAGTATCATGTCATCTGTGAAGAGTAAAAGTTTGACTTCTTGGCCATTTGGTGCCTTTTATTTTGTTTTGTTATCTGATTGCTGAGGCTTGGACTTCCAAAACTATGTTAACCAACAGTGATGAAATTGGATATCACTTTCCTGTTCCTGATCTCAGGGAGGAAGCTCTGTTTTTCCCCATTGAGGATAATATTAGCTGTGGACCTTTCATATATGGTTTTTATAATGTTAAAATATGTTCCTTCTATGCAGACTTTCTTGATTACTAAGAAAGAATGCTGTATTTTGTCAAATGCTTTTTCTGCATGAATTGACAGGACCATACAGTTCTTATTATTTCTTCTACTAATGTGATGTGTCATGTTGATTGATTTGTGAATAGAACCAGCCCTGACGCCCAGGAATGTATCCCACTTGATCATAGTGAATAATTCTTTTAATATACTGTTGAATTCGATTTGCTAGTATCTTGTTGAGAAGTTTTGCATCCGTGTTCATCAGGCATATTGGCCTGTAATTCTCCTTTTTAGTGGGGGTCTTTGTCTGGTTTGGGAATCAAGATAATGCTGGATTCATCAAATGAGACTGGAAGCTTTCCTTCTGTTTCTATTGTTTGAAACAGCTTGAGAAGAATAGGTATTAACTCTGCTTTAAATGTCTGGTAGAATTCTGCTGGGAAGCCATCTGGCCCAGGACTCTTATTTGCTGGGAGACTTTTGATAACCGATTCAATTTCTTCACTGGTTTTAGGTCTGTTCATATTTTCCATTTCTTTGCATTTGAGCTTTGGTAGTGTGTGAGTGTCTTAGGAGTTTGTCCATTTCTTCTAGATTGTCTAGTTTGTTGGCATATGATTTTTCATAGTATTCTGTAATAATTGTGTGTATTTCTGTGGTGTTGGTTGTGATCTCTCCTCTTTCATTCATGATTTTATCTATTTGGGTCCCCTCGCTTTTCTTTTGGGAAGTCTGGTTATGGGGTTATTAATTGTTTCTTCTTTCAAAAAACCAACGTTTAGATTCATTGATCTGTTCTACTGTTTCTTTTGGATTATTTAGTGTTTACCTCTGCTCTAATCTTTATTATTTCTGTTCTTCTCCTCGCTTTGGGCTTTCTTTGCTGCTGTCTTTCTAGCTCCTTTCAGTGTGACATTAGGTTGTGTATTTGCGACCTTTCTTGCTTCTTGACACAGGCCTGAATTGCAAAGTATTTTCCTCTTAGGACAGCCGTTGCTGCATCCCATAGGGTTTGGACTGTAGTGTTTACATTTTCATTTGCTTGCATATATTTTTACATTTCTTCTTTAATTTCCAGGTTGGCCCATTCATTCTCTAGTAGGATGTTCTTTAACCTCCATGTATTTGGGGGCTTTCCAAATTTGTTCTTGTGGTCGATTTCAAGTTTCATAGCATTGTGATTTGAAAATATGCATGGCACGATCTCAATCCTTTTATACTTGTTGAGGGCTGTTTTGTGACCCAGTATGTGATATAGTTTGGAAAATGTTCCATGTGCACTCGAGAAGAATGTGTATTCTGCTGCTCTTGGATGTAAAGTTCTGAATATAGCTATTAAGTCCATCTGGTCCAATGTGTCATTCAGAGCCGTTGTTTCCTTATTGATTTTATGCCTAGATGATCTGTCCTTTGCTGTCAGTGTATTAAATTCCCCTACAATCACGGTATTATTATCTATACATTTATTTACGTTTGTGATTATTTCAGTTTCTTCACATTGGGGGCATAAACATTTGCACTTGTTAGCTCTTCTTGATGGATAGACCCCTTAATTATGACATAATGCCCTTCTTCATCTCTTGTTACAGTCTTTGTTTTAAAATATTGTTTGTCTGGGGGCTCCTGGGTGGCTCAGTCGGTTAAGCGGCCGACTTCGGCCCAGGTCATGATCTCACGGTCCGTGAGTTTGAGCCCCGCGTCGGGCTCTGTGCTGACAGCTCAGAGCCTGGATCCTGTTTCAGATTCTGTGTCTCCCTCTCTCTGACCCTCCCCCATTCATGCTTTGTCTCTCTCTGTCTCAAAAATAAACGCTAAAAAAAAAAATTAAAAAAAAATATTGTTTGTCTGATATAAGTATGGCTACTCTGGCTTTCCTTTGACGTCCATTAACATGATAGGTAGTCCTCCATCACCTCACTCTCAGTCTGCGGGTGTCCTCAGGTCTAAAATGAGTCTCTTGTAGACAGCATATAGAAGCACCTTGTGCTTTTCTTTTCTTTTTTTTCCTTTTTTCCCCATCCATTCTGATACCCTATGTCTTTCGATTGGGGCATTTAGTCCATTCACATTCAGAGTGATTATTGACAGATACGGATTTAGAATCACTGTGTTATCTGTAGGTTTTGTGTTTGTGGTGATGTCTCTGGTCCTTTGTAGTCTTTTCTGCTTCCCACTCACAGAGTCCCCCTTAGGATCCTCTGCAAGGCTGGTTTAGTGGTCATGATTTCCTTTAGTTTTTGTCTGTCTTGGTAAGCCTTTATCTGTCCTTCTATTCTGAATGTCAGCTTTTCTGGATAAAGGATTCTTGGCTGCATATTTTTCCTATTCAGTACATTGAATATTTCCTGCCACTCCCGTCAGGCCTGCCAAGTTTCAGTGCAAAGGTCTGCTACTACCCTCATGTGTCCACCCCTGCAGGTTAAGGCATATTTTCCCCTAGCTGCTTTCAGAATTCTGTCTTTATCCTTGTATTTTGCCAGTTTCATTATATCTCGTGGTAATTATCTGTTTTTGTTGATTCTGAAGTGAGTTCTCTGTTTCTCTTGGACTTGGATCTCTGTTTTCTTCCCCAAATTAGGGAAGTTCTCAGCTATAATTTATTCAAATAAGCCTTCTGCTCGTTTCTTTGTCTTCTTCTTCTTCTGGAACTCCTATGATACAGATATCATTTCATTTCTTGGGATTGCTGATGTCTCTAATTCTCCCCTCATGGTGTAGTAATTTCTTTTCCCTCTTTTTTTTCAGCTTTATCATTTTCTATAATTTTATCTGGTATTTCACCTATGCTCTCCTCTCTTTCCATCCTCACTCTCACTGTATCTAGTTTATTTTATATCCCGTTTATATCATTTCTTAATTCATCATGACTATTTCTTAGATCTTTGATCTCTGCAGCAATAGATTTTCTTCTGTCTTGTAGTCTTTTTTCAAGCCCAGCTATTAGTCTTATGACTGTTATTCTAAATTCTTCTTCAGATATATTGTTTATATCTGTTTTGAGCAATTCTCTGACTATCATTTCTTCCCTGGGTTTTCTTTTGAGGAGAATTCTTCCGTTTCATCATTTTGGCTACATTTCTGTCTTTTACTTGTTTTTGATAGCTTGTTATGTGTCCTGCACCTGTGAGTACTACTATATTAAAAATGGTCATACACTGCCCAGGGATTGGCACTACAGGAGGTGTTTTGGAGTGTGTTTCATGCTCTCTGTTGTTGCATATTTGGGTGCTCTATCCCACTGGTCAGTCCTCTGTAAACATCATCTTTGCTCATAGTGGTGGAGTGTTTGGACCCTCCACTAGGTGTTCTTTGATTTCTTCGTTGAAGTAACCCTGAGAAAAAGGAACGAGCCTGGAACCTGATCCTATACAAAGAGGAAAGTGAAAGAGGTTAAAAAAAATCCCTAAGAGAATCATTCCAAGAAGCTATAAGGCTCAATCTAGATACAGAAATAGGTAATAAAAAGAAGAAGGATATACAGAAAAGCCATAAAAGAATAGGGTAAAAATACCCGATTAGACAAACAGGGAAAACAGATTATAGATATAGATATAGATATAGACATATTAATAGATATAGATATACAGATATATGGATATAAAGTTATATAGATATAGATATATAGAAATAGATATATAGATGTAGATATGTATTAAGAATATTTATATAAAGAATCTTATATACAATAAGAATTTACCCAAAGAAAGCCAGAAAATATGAGCCTGATTCCAAATGGAAAAAAATAAGAAGGTAGAAAGGAAAAGAAGAGAAAAAAAAATAAAGAAAAGTGGACAAAAAAGAGAAATAGATTAACATACAAAACCGATGGACAGTTGTCTGTTGCTGTCTGGAACCAGTGTCTGTACTGGTCTGGAGGAGAGGCCATGTTGTTTGCTTAGTGTCAGTATCACTCCAGTAGATAAGCAATTGCCAGGTACAGGGGGGCGGGGTTTAGTGTAAGCAGGTCTTACCTCCACTGGTGGCCACTGTGCTGTTCCTTGAAGCCCCAGCTTAATCATGATGGGGAAAAACATATCAACATCCCAATCTCTCTTCCCCTGATCAGGTGTCTCAAATCACTCTGTTCAGGCAGATATCACAACAGTACTCTCAGTCAGTTTGCCCTGCTCCATAGTTTCCCCTTGTCTTCTAAGAGCTTGGCTGGGATTAAAAATGTGATGTTTTAAAGGACCCTACATCATACAGATTGTGTTTTGATATAGTGCCACTGAGCCCTGCCAGTAAAAGGACTTTGGTGACTGCAGCGTCTTTTGTCATTGGGGAGGCAATAAACCCTCTTCCCTCACTACTTGATGAAGGGGACTATTCTCTCACAGTTCACCCCTGAGATTGCTACCATGCCCAGGGACTGATTCCCTCCCTCCAGGCACGGTGCATGGCCAGGTTCAGATCCAGAGAAACTGGTGCACTTTTAAAAATTCTAGTCTTCAGCTCCTGAAGCTGTTTAAAAAATAGAAATTGGCCTTCTCCGTATTTCTCATTCCCCAGTCCAGGGTCTGGAGACGTTTTTCTTTTGCACTAGCACAATACATCAATTCCACAGCCTTTCTTTGTCTCACTTTTGTTTCTCCATAGAAGGTGTTACCTCTCTTCTGGTGCCTATGTTTTTCTATCTCCCCCAATTCGCATACATGCACCTGTGTCCCACCAAGCTGTCTCCCTCCACCTGTGGAGATCATTCTGTTGCTCTTCAGGTTAATTTCTTGAGAACCCTAATTATTAAAAAAATTAGAAACAGTAAACAAATTCCACAAATTATAGGATAGAAAACCAACACAAAACCAGTTGTATTTCTATACACTAAGAACAAACAAATTGAAAAGGAAAATAAGAAAATAATTTTATTTACAACATTATAAAAAATATATACAATAGTTAGGAATAACATTACCCAAGGAGGTGAAAGAATTGTTCACTGAAAATTACAAAAGATTTTTAAATTAAAGAAAACACAAATAAATGCAAAGATATTTCATGTTCATGGGTTGGAAGACATAATGTTGTTCAAATGTCTGTGCTACCCAAAGCATTCTGCAGATTAAGGCAATCTCTGTCAAAATCCCAATAGCATTTTTTGTAGAAATAGAGAAAACAATCCTAAAATTCATATGGAACCACAAAAGACCCTGAATAATCAATACAACCTTAACAAAGAAGAACACAGTTGGAGACCTCACATGTCCTGGCTTTAAAACATACTACAAAACTACAGTAATCAAATAGTATGGAACTTGTATAAAAACAAACACATAGACCAATGGAACAGAATAGAGAGACTGGAAATAAACTCACACAAATATGCTCAAATAATCTCAACAAGAGTACAAAGACTACACAATGGGAAAAGATAGTCTCTTCAACACATGATGTTGGGAAAATTGGACAGCCACATGGAAAAATAGAATTTGAAACCATATCTTGCACTATACACAAAAACTAACTTAAAATGGATTAAATACTTAAACATAAGACCTGAAACTATAAACTTCGTAGAATAAAACATAAAGATTAATAGTCATAACATTGGTTTTGGCAATGACTTCTTGTATATTGACACCAAAATTGCAGGGAACAAAAGCAAAAAATAAAAATAAATAAATAAAAAAGAAAAAGAAGAAAATGGGAAAGTGGGACCATTTAAATTATGGTCATTATAAACACACGCACACAAAGACATACAAAATCACAAGTGTTGATGAGGATGTAGGGAAATTGGAATACTTACACAATGTTGGTGGAGTGTAAAATGGTGCAGTCACCATAGAAAACAGCATGGTGGGTCCTAAAAAGTTAAAACTAGAAGTACCATATGATCCAATAATCCCTCTGATGAGTATTTATCCAATAACCAAGAAGTAGAAACCAACTAAATGCCCATCATTAGATGAATGAATAAAGAAAACATGGTGTGTGTGTGTGTGTGTGTGTGTGTGTGTGTGTGTGTGTGTATGCATGTGGGTGTCCATTGAATAATTTTTATTATTCAGTCTTAAAAAAGAAAGATATTCTGTCATATTCTATAACATGGATGAACCTTAAGGACATTATGCTAAATGAAATAAGCCAGTCACAGAAGAATAATACTACATGATTCCACACATATGAGGTATCTGATATAGTCAAACTCATAGAAACAAAAGGTAGAGGGCTTATTGGAGGGGGAAATGCTGTATTGCTATTTAATGAGTATAGAGTTTCAGTTATGCAAAGTGAAAAAGTCCCAGAGGTCTGCTGTACAATAATCTACATAAAATTAGCAAAACTTTTCCGTGTACTTAAAAACTTATTAAGAGATTAGATCTCATGTTTTTAACATATATTATGTTAATATACGTTTAATATATGTATTTATACATATATTATTATATGCACATTTATAATGTATACATATATTTTAGAATGCATTATATATACTTATGTAATATATTATATATATATATGGGGGAAGGAGTCAAACTCAATGGAATACATACAGTATGATTCTTTTTATAAGAAGGCCAAGCACAGACAAAACTATGGTGATAGAAATTAGAAAGTGATGGTTTTGGGTTAGAGTGGCAGTGATGACCAAGGAGTGCAGGAAGAACTTTCTGGGGTAATCATATTTTGAGCGATAGTTACATGGGTATATAAAACTGTAACAATTCATTGAAATTAACTCTAAGGTTTCTCTATATAAATTATTCCTTAAAAGCAAAAGAAACAAATTTTTTAATCATTTTTCTTTACAGAGGTTAAATAAGTAGTTCTTCTTTCTTAGAAAAAATAAATAAATAAGAAACATAGCTAATGAAAAGTGGTTATAACCGGTGTTTCATCGGATGAAAGAAATGTTATATCTGCTTATAGGAAAATTGGATGTAAGTTTAAAAAAGCCCGACTGCCTCATATCACATGGCCTATAAATAGGAATAAAAAGTGGGAAATGGGATTATAATGTTTATTTCAAAAGTTGACCATAAATTTTTGTATAAATAGCCAGCATTACTTTGTGAAATTATTAGAAAATATGCATTGAAATAGAATGCATTTTCAGCTAATATCAACAGGTCTACAAACAGTAGGTCTTAAACAAATGGTAGAACCTTGCATAAAAACTGAGAAAGTAGAACTATAGAGTAAGATAAAGTAAACCATGAACACCAGGTCCAAGAAACAGATCAGGGTCAGAAACCAGGAAACATAAGATTAACAAAACCAAAATCCAAAGGCAGGCTCAGGTAGATGTTGAAGTTAAGGTTAAAAATTTTTAAATTAAAAAAGTTGTGGTTTTAAAAAAGGGGGCCAACAGGAAATATTTTACAATACAGTTTTCATGCTTATATTAGTAGCGTCACTCTTGGGTATAACTGGAAGAGTAGTACAAAGATCCAGAAAACAGACATAAACTCTGAATGATAGTGATTCAAAAACAGCCAAGGTGCATAACACAAACAGCCATTATTTTAAACCTGCAACTGAAAAACAATCATAAAAATATGTTTATGTTTTGTCTCAAATTCTTTTGGGGGCAAAGAGAAATTTATTAATATTGGTTTGATCACTGGCAAAGACTTCTACCAGTGAAGAGCAAAAAGAAATTTCTAATTTTGTGGAAACCATTACTTTATTTGGATAGTTATACCATATAATAACTATATGAGAAAATATGCAGGATACCTATCTATATCTATATGTATTGATACATCAGTACAAGTATATTTATCTTCAAAGTGGCCAGAGATGAAGAATAGCTGCACAGCTTGGTCACCATTTCATCTTGTATTATATGTAACTCTGTCAGTAGTTAACTGGTCAATTAGCCATTTAAAATAACCACAAGTTACAATGTCCCCACAGAGTTTATATGGTTTAAATATGACTTGAACCAAAGATAACGGTCAAAATTTACAAACTATGGAAGTTAGGAGGGAATAAAACAAAACAAAACAAGTTTTATACATGCACATACATACACAAACCCACCTTTTCCCCACTTATAATACAGGTTTCAAACATTGTAGCCCTGGTTTAAAGTCTCATTAATATACGCCAAAGCAGATATCCGTGATTAATATATACCTTCAGCATTGCAAACACAACTTGTAAATTTTCTCACAGAAGAGTTGTAAGGTAGAAATATACTTTAAAGAAAATGTAGTAGCATATAAGTTTAGTCCTAAAAATATAGTTTTGAATAAAGAGAATTACTGAAGGATTTTATGTTCCACAACATGAAAAATTGTTAAAATTTTACTTTTCTATTAGATCATAATACTTTATGTTTTTAGGGTATGTTTTTGATGTGCATTCTTCCTTTTTCTTTTATTCTTTCTTTTTATTTACCCAGAGTAATATAAAATATGATTATCTAGTCCCTCTACCATTTCCTGTAAGTACAAATCCTTTTTAAAAAGAAAAATAAATATATTATCAAGTTTCTACTTTTGCAGACCCCAGCAGTTTTATTGAACAGCAAATGTTCATTAGTATGCGCTGATATGAAGACAATCTTACCAACAATTCCCAGAGTGTTCCCTCTTTCATAAACAGATTGTTGATGGCTGATGCATAATCCATCTGAGCATTGCAATAAAAAGAAAATATCACAAAATGTGCATAGGGTTTCATAGAAATGCATGCCAAAATTCCAATTGATGGGAAGAAAATACTCACACGTGCACACACACAACTATGTTTGTTACTTAGATTTGATGCTGTTTGCAGAAAATTGACTACTATTGTGTTTGTTATTGAATAGATGTGCCGTAAAGTGGTCTTTATTCAGTTCTCTTAAATGGGGCTCTTTATTCAATCAAATTAAAAATACCATAACCCATACCAACGTGATAGTATGGATTTGACAGAGTTCAGCTATCTTACCAATGCCAAGCATCCAGATGAAATGTAGAAGAAATTATGTTCATCATACATATGTTTTACTATTTGATGCCAACCATCCAGGTGTTCTAAATATGTGGATATTTTGGATTCAAATAAGGTAAGTAGAAGGAACCTCTGATAAATCCTGGTAATTAACTCATTATTGTATCCATTCATTCAACAAATATTTATTTTGCACCTATTAAATGCAACGTGGTGTGTTGTGTTGCAAAGGAAATGTACGTGTACAAAGATCAGAACCTGTGTTCAAGAAACTTACCGTTAGATAGAAGAGACAGAATGGGAACACAAGACAGAATGGAGACTAGGGGTGCCTGGGTGGGTCAGTCGGTTGAGCGCCTGACTTCAGCTCAGGTCATGATCTCTGGGTCTGTGAGTTGGAGCCCCGAGTTGGGCTCTGTGCTGACAGCTCTGAGCCTGGAGCCTGCTTCCGATTCTGTGTCTCCCTCTCTCTCTACCCCTCCCCCGCTCATGCTCTGTCTCTCTCTCTGTCAAAAATAAATAAACATTAAAAAAATTGAAGAATGTAGTCTATACTTTAAGAGGCTGAAAATTGTTATGAGAATTAATAAATATGTTTAATCTGAAATTTGAAAGAGTGGCTAATAGTTTTATAATCAATGACTAAGAATAACAATATAAAATATGTAAGCAAAGAAATTTATGGAAGAAAACTCTATGTAAATTCATGAAGAGTTGTAATCCAGAAGAATAGTAGTAGATAAAACAGTGAAAGTAGGTTTGATTTATATTGGAAAAGACTTTGAATGTATAATTTGTATTTTATTTTTAAGTGACAAGCCACCATTAAATGTCATGTACTATGCCGAAGAGAGTTTTAGGAAAAAAAAATCCTTACATAAGTAATTTTTCTTCCATCTTTAGTTTTTCTGTCTGGCACATGAAAGAGACAGATTTTGTCATCTCTAAGGTTCCTTCAGGGTCTAAAAGATATGAAAAGGTTTTATTTGATCGACAAGAGAATTCCATGCACGGCTCATAAACATGAGCAAGAGACAATTATAGTACTCTAGAAAGTTGTATGTCATTGATGTGCAAGATGCATTGAATTATGGATATTGTGAATATAGGCAGAGCAGTTAGAGAACCTTTGTGACTGTCTTTGCAGAAACTGATCTGGAATGACAACATTGCAAGTGATAAGGTATAGACATAAAAGACTCTTGGTTTGTTTGTTGATCAGAAAAGTTTACATGGAATCAATGTATTTTTTAATTTTTTTAATGTTTATTAATTTTTGACAGAGAGAAACAGACCATGAGTTAGGGAGGGGCAGAGAGAGAGGGAGACACAGAATTGGAAGCAGTCTCCAGGCTTCGTCTGAGCTGTCAGCACAGAGCCCAATGTGGGCGTGAACTCACGGATTGCGAGACCATGACCTGAGCCGAAGTGGGACGCTCAACTGACTGAGCCACCCAGGTGCCCTGGAATCAATGTATTTTTAATTTTATTTTCAATCAGTCACAGTCAGACCATTTAAAACTTTTATGATGGAGCTTCTAAAGATGCAGAGTAAGGCTCATAATTCCTGTAGAGTTATATGGGAATGTCTAAGGAGCCTTGTTGTGTGCATGTGCGTGTGCGTGTGCGTGTGCGTGTGTGTGATTGTGCGTGTGGAAATTCTCTGATGAAAGATACCTTAAGAACAAAGTATTATCACTTTCCATATTTTTGCCATTCACCTTTATTAATGGATATTTCTATGAAAATTGGATTTGATTTATTCCCATGTAAACTACTTAGACTATGTGTGGCAGAACACCTTCTCCATATATATCCAAACTAATTTTAAGCAGAGATGAACATAAACAGTTATAAAATCTCAATGATCAATAAAATATGTGTTGATATATCTACTTTTTAATTTTTAAAGAGTTTTAAAAATATTTTTAATGTTTATTTATATTTGAGAGACAGACAGAGAGAGACAGAGCTTGAGCTGAGGAGGGGCAGAGAGATGAAGACAGAATCCAAAGCAGGCTCCAGGCTCAGAGCTGTCAGCACAGAGCCCAATGCAGGGCTTGAACTTAAAAGCTGTGAGATCATGACCTGAGCCAAAGTCAGATGTGTTCACAGACCTAGCCACCCAGGTGCCCCTAAAGATTTTTTAATATTTATCTATTTTTGAGAGACAGAGAAAGACAAAGCACGAGTGGGGGAGGGGCAGAGAGAGAGAGGGAGACACAGAACCTGAAGCAGACTCCACGCTCTGAACTGTCAGTGCAGAGCCTGAAGCCAGATCGAACCCAAGAACTGTGAGGTCATGACCTGAGCTGAAGTTGGACGTTCAACTTACTGAGCCATCTGGGCACCCCATTATGCTTACTTTTTATATGAAGGTATGTTTTATACTATCCCATTTCCAGTGTGATACACTTTTGATGTTTCAGAAGCCAAAGAAAGAAAGAAAGAAAGAAAGAAAGAAAGAAGAGAAAGAGAGAGGAGAAAGGAGAGAAAGAGAGAAACAAAGAGAGAAAAGTGCTCCATATTAACATGAAAGAAATACCATATGCACTGATTTTAGAAACTGATATATTGGAATTTGAAACTTCAGCCACTGAGTATCTTTGTGCTGAAATTCGCTTTACTTGTTTGTAAAATTAGAGTAATGATATTGTAAAAATGTGTTGTGCATGTGAAATGAGACATTGAATCAAAGGTCTATTTCACTGGCTGACACATAATACATATAGTAGCTATTATTAAAAGCACTTATAAATAAATTTTAGTTTTTAAGTTGTCTTTGCAACTATGAGTCGGTGAAAGAGAAAATATGATAAAAAAAGTATTTAGGAGCAGCGAATGGCCAAAGGACAATTGCTCTTCTCATGTAATTTCCAGAATATTAAAAGGATTGTTGTAAATAGGAGTCAAAGCAGCACCAGGAAGTATTTCTAAAGATTGGCAATAGATTTAATGGTCGATTAACTAATGCTTATACATTAATGCACTTCAAGCCAAGTTTTTGTTCACTATAATCAGATACATTGTCTAGATACTTTACATATTAAATATATATTGTTTTAACAATGTTGCCTATACTAGAAATTATTAATATGATAATACTATAAATTAATGAATATATTACTCTTATGTATACTTGAGTCAACCAAATATGACAGAGATTAATAATTGAGAATCAGCTTTGGCTTTGAATGAAGGAATCTGAAAAAGATAAACAATAAAATATAGAGAAGAGCTAGTTGTTTCAAATTAGATCAAATTATTAGTGTTTGCGGTGAGTACTTATTTGAGTCCTTGGTTATTTGAAGTCAATTTTTGCTCTCAAGAAAGGTATACATAACAAGAGATATATATTAATAAATTAGAAATACCCAGTTCCTTTAAAAAAACACCTTTATATATGATAAAATAAAATTTTATATTATTTTTTGAAACATGAAATTCATGTACTTACTTGCACTTCCTTCTCATGATAACCATGGATTTTTTTTTTCCTAGTAAGCCTAGAAACCTGAGATCTTTAACCTTTGGACTGCAAAAGTTTTAAAGTGCCCTCCCTGCTGTCAGCAGATATGATGTCATGGAAAACTCTGACTGTGATTGTGATCAATGTGTTATTCTCCAGACTATTTCTGCTTCATGATTAATTGCAGTTACAAATTTTCATTTCATTTTAATGGTTAATTTACTGATGTTTATAAAATGAAAGGTCATTTCAATAGTTGAAAATAGTTGTAATCACATTGACAGTGAATTAATACTTATTTATAAAAAAGAGAAATCATAGAGAAAATCTGATAAGGTCATAATGTTCGGGAGCTGAATATGTCTAATTGCCCTATTTTCTTCCAAAGGCCATATATTTTGTCACATTTTGTAAATGTCAGAGTTGCAGTCTCACATATAGAAATATTCCTAATGCACAGAATCAAAGGTAGGAGTTTAAAGCAAGAAAGAAATGGAAATTTGAATGAATCCTTTTCTATAAATTATTTGCTGAAAAAGACTTGACAAAAGTCTGAAGTCACCATTGATAAAGAATAAAAAGAAAGTTATTGAAAGTAGAGAAAATATTTAAAAATTATTTAAGCACCTAGATCAATCTGGTTTTAGAGGTCTACATTTTGACAATATTCACATTTCATTTTGCTCATAAATCAGAAATAAAAGACAGGATGAAATTATTGCCAGATATCCGAAATTCTGTGCTTGTGTTTAGCATTTATTTTTCTTTCAAGTTTCAGTTTTGATGTTCATGTATTTGTGTTTCAGAACAGGAAGGAACACAAAGCTCTTTATAATGTTAGCACATGGCTCTAGTATTTTCCAGATTGTATTGAATTTACTAATATCCATTGTGTTTAAAAGTTAATTTATTGATGTTTATACAACACTGCACAATTATTTGATAATTCTAATTATGTATTTTCTTTCCATTTTCAGTTTCAGTTTAAAAATCATCCCAGGTCATGCAGGTTTTTTTTTTTTTTTATTCTTATTTTGTTCTAAAAGTCTTCACATTTTATGTTTGCCTTTATATCAAAAATCATGTGGGTGTTGTATTTATAGACTATTTCGTTTCATCAATCTATGTATTTATCCCTTTACCCAAACCACATAATTTTGAATCTTAAAACAATTTGTGTTTCCTCCAACTCCATTCTTTTTCATTTGTTTTAAATATCCTAGCTCCTTTATTTTAATACACATTTTAGAATCATCTTATTTTGATCTCTAAATAATCTTTCTGAGATTTTGATGGAAATACATTCAGTCTATAGATCAATTTTGGGAGACTTGATTTTTTTTACCATACTGAGGCTTCAAACCTATGAGCATAGATTTTCATTTATTCATTTATTTAGGACTTTGATTTCTTTCACTATTTGTAATTTTCAACACAGAGAGCTTGAACATGTTCTGCAAAATTTGCATCTAAAATTTTGTTCCCCTTTTTGAGAGAGATTTATCTGTAGTATTACAATCTAATACATATATATATATATATATATAATTTTTTTTCAAATTTCAGCTTCCAATTGTACATTACTAATATATAAATATATGATTGATTTTCGTGTGCTGACCATATGTCCAGCAACTTTGCTAAATTGACCTATTAGTTCTAGGTTTGTTTTTTTTTTTTAATAGATTCATAGGGATTTTCTATCTACACAGTCATGTCATCTGCAAATAGGGACAGTTTTATTTCTTCCTTTCTAATGTATATGCCTTTTTAAATGAAATTATGTCTTTTCTTTCTTCTCTTGCCTTATCACACTGGCTAGGACCTCCATTATGATGAAAGTAGAAGGAACAGTTATCCTTCCCTTCTTTTCAATCTTAAGAGGAAAACATCTAGTTTTTCAAATTTAAGTATGATTCTAAGTTGAGGATTTTCATCTAGATGCAGTTTGTCAGGTTGAGAACGTCCCCATATAGTTCTCGTTTGTTGAATGTTACATTTTTATTACTATTAATTTATGGTCAAGGGCTATTTCTGCATCAGTACATATAATCAGGTTGTTGTTGTTGTTTTTCCTTTTGCCTGTTAATACGATGAATTACACTGAATAATTCTTGAATATTGAACTAGCTTTGCATTCTGAAAATGAAATATTAACAAACAAGTCTATGTGTTTATGGTCATGAAGCCTATTAGTCTATAGTCTGCTTTGTAGTTTGAAATGCTGGCCTCATAAAATGAGTTGGGAAATTTCTCCTCCTTTTCTATTATTTGGAAGAAAGTATATAAAATGTTTATTTATTTTTTTTAGAGTTTTCCAGTGAAACCATCTAGGCCTATTGATTTCTTTAACAAGGTTCATAACTACCAATTCAATAGTCATATTACTATTTATGTGATCTATTTAGTCTTGGATGAATTTAGCTAATTTATGGTTTTTGAGGAAATGGCCCATTGTATATAAGTTGTTGAATTTATACCCATAGTCTTCATAGCATTCCCTTATTATCTTTTAGCATCTTTTGAATATGCAGTGATATCCACTCTTTAATTCTGCTTATTGCTATCCTTTATCTTCTTTATATGTGCTTTTTCAGTCTTTCTGGTTTTATAAATTTTATTGATCTTCTCAAAGAACTGGGTCCTTCTATTAATTTTTTGTTATTTTCCAGGTTTCAATTTTATTGATTTTTTCTTACATTTATCATTTTCTTCTTTTTACCCACTTTGGGTTTAGTTTCCACTTATTTTCCTAACTTCTTAAATAAGAAGATTGTTTGTTAGGTTAGACATTTCTTCTTTTTCTAATATAAACATTTAGTGCTATAAATTTAATCACTGCTTTAGCTGTGTCCCACAAATCTTGACTTATTATGTTTAAATTTCATTCAGTTTAAAATATTTTCTGATGTATATTAAGAGTTGCTTGTTGATTAATAGATTAGTAAGAAATAATAATCTGTTGTTTAATTTCCAAGTATTTTGATATTTTCCTATTATTGTGTTGTGATGTCATGCTTAATTTCATTTTTGTCAGAGAACATACTTCATATTACTTTAATTTTTTATTAATTTTTTTTTTTTTATTTTTTGAGAGACAGAGAGAGAGAGACAGAGAAATACTGAGGAAGGGGATAACGGAGAGGGACAGAGAGTATCCTAAGCAGGCTCCATGCTCAGTGCAGAGCCAGATGTAGGGCTTGATCTCATGACCATGAGATCATGACCAGAGCCAAAATCAAGAGTTGGATGCTTAACTGACTGAGCCACACAGGCACACCATGTTACTTTAATTTTTGAAAATTTATTAAGGTTTATTTTATAAACTAGAATATAATCTATCTAGATTAATGGTCCATGTGTACATTAAAATAATATGTATTGGGGGATAAAGATCTCTACAGAAAAAAAAATTAGATCCTGTTGGCTGAATGAATTATATAGCTCCTCAATATCACTACTGATTTTTTTCTATTAGTTTTATCACTGAAAAAGGAGTTTTGAAGTTTTCATACATAAGTGTGTATTTGTCCTTTTAGTTCTGACAGTTTTTCTTTATGTATTTTGAAGCTCTGTTGTTTCCTCAGAAACATTCAAGTAGGATAAAGATTTCACCACTTAAGAGGACTACTTATTTTGTTCTTGGGACATATATGTATATTACATTCATAGCCCGAAACTATAGGCACCAGAATGTACGAAAAAGTAATTTTTAAATTGTTCTCCCTCAATTTTTTATTGTTAAGATTGCAAAAAAGTGAATTGTGTAAAATTGTTGACACCTACCCAATTCTGCCTTTATTCTATTTTTATTTTTTGTGGAAATATTTACCTGAAAAATAGATTTGACAAATGTTTTATTGTTTACATGTTCTTAGCAGATTGTTATACATAAATTCATATATATATATAATTATATGTATGTATTTCCCTTTCTTAAATTTCTTCTGCTTTTATAGATCTTCCAATAGTTCTCTCTAACAAATTTATTTTTGAGTCCATGTGTGAATTGCATACACAAATTTTTGAATTTCTACTTAATTATATATGTATGTTTTGCCCTTTTCATCTTAAAGGTTAACTAATTTGTCTCTTTACTGAAATCTTAAAGTTTCTTAAATATTTAAAATTTATTTGTATAAGGTTACAGAAATGCTTATGCAATACATTTGAAAGTTCAAAGTACAGCTCAACATCCCCTCAAAGTCACCTTCCTTAGAAGCATAGGATGTGCTTTGCTTATTTTATGTTCACACAACTCTTCATGTTATGATACCATTTCAGCGTTTTAATCACAACTGCTCCATTCCTTTTCCTAAAAATTGGAATAGTTTCCATCTCACATAATTTAAAAGAGCAAAACTTTATCCTATTTGGAGAGTGTGCTTTTATATCATTGATATCACAGCCAATATCTGAGTAATTAAAACATCCATAATTTAACTTTTAGCCTATTTCAGGCTTTTCTTATCAAAAAGAATATTTCCTGATCTGCTTTCCTGATCTGTCTTGTAGCTCTGTTATAATGTAGATAAAATTGCTGCCATTATCTTCTAAAACATTGTGTAGGTTAAAATATTATTATTATTATTATTATTATTATTTACAGATTCAGTATTCTCTTTTGCCACTGCCATCAACCCACTCTATTATTCCCCCACTTCTCTAGTATATTTATTTTTTTATATTTTTTGCTTTTTTGTATTATTTAATTTTTAAAATATCTAAAGAATATCTAAAATACCTAATATTTTAAAATATCTAAAGAAAATTGTGCAATATTGAGTTATTGCAGATAATTTAGAGGACTAATTTTTATTTTTTAATTAACTATTTAGTTTTCAACTTTGCTATGTTTTCAAAGGAATACTAAGTTCTAGAGAATAAAAACTGTGGCTTTGTATGCCGAACATGCAGATTAACTCTTATGCATCATATATCTGAAAAAACAATAAATAGAAATAAGTATTTCTGGAAGTAAATCTTACTAGAATGTAGAGTTTTCTGAAATGTTAGCAATAGTAACTTATAATGTTCCTCTTCAAATAAGCTATACTTTCTAATAAGAGAATAAGATAATCATGACACTGGTGAGTGTTAAAAAGATCAAATGCTTGTGTCTTCTTTTTAATGCTGACTTAATATTAAGAATCACTTTCATGACATTATCTCATATTTTGAGAGTTTAACAAATATTTCCACTTGCAAGTTTTATATATTCTAAACTTATTATGAGTCTTGCCTAACAGACTATAATTTTCTATAATGGTGAGAAATCTATCTTCCCACATTCTGCCAAACATTCTAGAGTTGGCATGTATTTTCTCTGAAATTATCCTATTTGCTTAAAAGTTATCCAAAATATTCTACTTAAGGACTGTAAAATCCTTGGCTCATCTCTAAAATCTTACTTATGGATGAATAATACCACAATTGGTTTATTTTGAAAATAATAAGTCAAAACTAAACAACAACAACAACAACAATACATCTTTTGGACATTTATAAACGATGCTTGAAATTCTATTCTATTTTTATTTTTACTAGTCTTTGTTTTATTTTTTTCCAAATTTATACTCAAATTCCAGTTAGTTAACATATAGTGTAATCTTTGTTTCGGAGTAGAATTTAGTGATTCATTACTTACCTACAACACCCAGTGCTCATCATAACAAATGCTTTCCTTAACACCCATTACCCATTTAGCAATGTTTGACATTTTAAATTTTCATCTCTTTATTCTAGCATTAGCAACTCCAAGACCTAGTAGATTCCTAAGAATGTAATTAAAAAAAAAAAACTAAAAAAAAAAGTATGCAGATTGTGTTTGCTAGGTCTCTATCAAATCTTGAAAAGTGGAAGAAGCTCATGTGGGACATAGGATGGGGAACCCTGCACCTTTGCTTTAAGAATAGGTGGCCTCCCCTGCCTGTCAGGTATACAAAGCCAGAGTTCATATCTATATACTGAGTAATAATACCAGAGAAGGGCAAAAGGAGGACTCTTTCTGTGAAATGTGGAGTGTTTTATTAGTAACCTTCCAGGCTTGAAAGAGAGAAAAAGTTCCACAATTTGTTTCTGTCCTGGGCTTTAATTTCCTTAATGGCTTTAGGTCTTGTTAACATCATACCTGTATACACACCAACTTCTCTCTTTGCTTTTAAAGTAACGTGCTTTTTTTGTCCATAATAAAACATGTACAGTCAGTGATCTTGAAAAGATCATTTTTTTAACTTGTTTTATTATTTTTTATTTTTTAAAATTTACATCCATATTAGTTAGCATATAGTGCACCAATGATTTCAGGAGTAGTGCCCCTTACCCATTTAGCCCATCCCCCCCCGCAACCTCTCCAGTAACCCTCAGTTTGTTTTCCATATTTATGAGTCTCTTCTGTTTTGTCCCCCTACCTGTTTTTATATTATTTTTGTTTCCCTTCCCTTATGTTTATCTGTTTTGTCTCTTAAAGTCCTCATATGAGTGAAGTCATATGATTTTTGTCTTTCTCTGACTGACTAATGTCACTTAGCATAACACCCTCCAGTTCCATCCACATAGTTGCAAATGGCAACATTTCATTCTTTTTGATTGCCGAGTAATACTCCATCGTGTATGTGTATATATACCACATCTTCTTTATCATTTCATCCATCAATGGACATTTGGGCTCTTTCCATACTTTGACTATTATTGATAGTGCTGCTATAAACATAGGGGTGCATGTGTCCCTTCGAAACAGCACACCTGTACCCCTTGGATAAATGCCTAGCAGTGCAATTGTTGGGTTGTAGGGCAGTTCTATTTTTAGCTTTTTGAGGAACCTCCATACTGTTTTCCAGAGTGGCTGCACCAGCTTGCATTCCCATTGAAAAGATCATTTTTAGCAAAGGTATTCACTGAAAAGACTATTGAAATTTAGAGGAGGCACTGAGAATTGTAAATACTGAAGAAACAGGGAAGTTACTTGGACTGACACAAGCAATGGAAATAACAGGTTGAAATTGAACTCGGCAAAATTTAGTTTGAATGTCAGGAAAAGTTGTCAACTCTTAAATTTAGGTAGTGGAATACTTTCCCAGAAGAAATGGCAGAAATTTGTTGCTGGAGCTATTTAAAATTGGCCTGAACTAAGCACTAGGGAATATACAGAAAGGGACAATCCTTCACAAATTCTCAAGGATTGATGTATATAGCAATTGATCTTTTGCATTTCTAATGTTCATGACCATTATTATAGCATTTCACTTCACAATGCTAGCTAAATATGTTCTCTGTAACACTGTAACCCTGAAAATTAGAACATTACATGATACCCACAAGAATATCTACAATTACTTTAAAAAGAAGTAATCCAAGCTGAATATTCCCCTTTAGTTTGTTAATCACATGACTCTTTTTTCTCTCTTTCCCTCCTTCTTTTCTTCTTTCCTACATCCCTCCCTACATTTCTTTTTTTCTTCCTTCCTTATCTGTTTCTTTCTTTCTTCCTTTTATGATTAGTCAGAAAAAAATCGTTCCAGGACGCTTCCGATTATCCTTTACTTTCCTATATCTCATCACTATGTGCAGGCCAGGAACACTGATTGATTGATTGACTGAACTTTTCCCTTTTGGAAAAATAATTAGTTCTTTCAATACTTCATATACTTTCACTTTTTAATCTGAATATGAGTCCAATAAGGCCCTTTTTCTCTTCAGCTTTTTTGCAAAATTATCTGGATTTGTCCATATTCATTATATTTAGGATTCTGGTTGAGAAACTTTTTTCCCATTTAATCTCTAAGAGGAGGAAATAAAACTTTAAACCAGATAAAATGCTATTGATAACTATTTCTTCACAGCCTTTACAGCCAAATAAATAATTTTGGTTTTTGTGAGGTATGAGTATTTTTTTCTTTGAGGAAAAATATGTATATACACACTATATTTATGGGCCATACTCAATAGGCGTGGAATGTATTTTATTCAGTTACCAAATTTCTTTAGTTTTAGCAGAGATGTTATAAATATACCCTGCACCCTATCTGACACACACCAAAGTATAGAATTAATATCAGTCTATTATAGGCATACAGTATTTTAGTCAGTATTTGGTTCTTCTCCTTGGGCTTTTTCAGCCACTTTGAAAGTTAAAGAAGTACCTCTGTATCTGTCCCTCCATTCTTTTCTTAATAATAATAATAGTTAATATTTAATTTGGGGAAACCGGATGGCTCAGTTAAGCCTCAAACTCTTGATTTTGACTCAGGTCATAGTCCCACAGCTCGTGATATCCAGCCCTGCTGCACTGACAATGTGGAACCTGCTTGGTATTCTCTCCTTTGTCCCTCCCCCAGTATCTGTCTCTCTTTCAAGGTAAATAAATAAACATTTAAAAATATATAATAATAGCTAACTTAAAAAAAAACCTGGTCTATATTAGACAATGTGTTAGATTCTTTTCATGGATTATCACATTGAATTATCACAACAACCCTGTAAAATATATATTACTATTAACCTAATTTTCAGGAAAGTAATTTGGTAAGGTAAGGCCTGGAATGCAGATAGTCTGACAGAAATGTACATACTCTCATGCACACTGGACAGATATGGAAGTGCCTCTGAATGGAGATTAGGAATTCCTGTAGTATGTTCTGAGTTTTGAGAACTTTAATAATAAATGTTAATTATTTTAGTATAATAGTGTATGCCACAGTGCTATGTTAAAATAATCAAAAGACAAGACAGATTCTTGTAATATTTGATATTCAAATACTGTGTGGCTTTTTGTGCTTTTTCCCACAGTTCTGATCTCCAATATCTACAATAGGTTCAGATAGACTGCAAGTTGGGAAGTTCAGCATTCATGAGTTGCTAGTACCCAATGGGTGATGATTTGGAGATTCTCTCCTAACTTTAAATTACTACCCGAGGTAATTGCTCTCTTAGTCAAAAATTTCAAATCCTTTCATAATTTCATAATTCTGTAAAACACAATTAGGTCACCACCAAGCCACATTTTTTTTTCAAACCAGAATAACTTCAATTCCCTTAAGCTATCATTATTACATATACCCTTGAACTATTTGGAGACAGAGTGATATATACTAAGTTAAGCATAAGTGTCATTCTCATGGAACAATGTAAGTAGAAAGGAACAGAATTTGACAGAGTCTAATTGGTACTTTAAAGAAAGGGAGAATCATATTTGCTATTCTGCTCTTTATTTCCATTGTTTCAATTATTTATGATATTCTAATGTATACACTTTTTATTACTTTTCAAAATGCAGTAGCATTGCTTAGATCATAATCAATTCATTCCATTATTTAAATTCAAAATAGTTGTTTTATAAACTGTATTACTAATATATGAAGGTTACAGGGTATCTAAACATAGGAAACAAGATATGCTTAATACTCAAATTTACTATTAGTATGCAGTAAATTTTCTAAATTCTTTTCAATCAGCTGAAAATGCTAGAAGTAATATCGGTCTAAGAGGAACAAACTAATTGGTAATAATAATAGCAGCTGAATGCATAATTTGAAGTTGTTTCTGTTTCTGTCAATACCTTCCCTCCAAAAATATGGTATCTTGATAAAGATAGCTTAGAGGGTTTTCATACTCTTTGTACCAGAAGCAAAAAATATATTACTAATTGTGTAGTTACAGACAAGAAACAGTGAATAACTCTTATAAGAAATTTATTTACATGAAATAATTTTCTACTTTTAGTCATGTGTTTGTTAGGCCACATAATTTTGAAGAATTGTCACTGATCAATAGTCAACTTTAAAGTGAAAGATCTGAATATGCTAGATAAAAATTTGACAAACCTGAAGAATCATTGTGAATATTTATTTCCATTTATTGTTGGGCAAGAGAAATCTTGAAATATCATCCTCCCCCAGAAAAGTGGAGTACATTTTATAAAAATTAAACACCATCATTTTAAATGTTATGTAGAGGGAGGGGTCCAAGTTGGCAGCATAGGAATATCCTAAAATCACCTCCTCCCATGATACACAAAATCTCTAGCTATATATGGATCATTTACTGAAAAAGAATTCTGAAAACCTGAAAACTAGAACTGATTCTTCACAACAAAGAAGTCCACATCATAACAGGTAGGAGAGGCAGAAATATGGTCCCACCAAAAACCCTACCCCAGATGAAGTGACACACAATAGGTAAGGATCTCACAAGTACAGTACTTCTCTCAGAGGAGTAAGGGATTTGTGCCCCACATGAACCCCTTCAACCCTTGGGATCTGCACTGGATAGACAAGATCGCCAAAATTATTCGTTTAGAAAAACAATGGGGCTGACATCCAAAGGGCCCAAAGTACTATAGGACACTGAAATTCTTCCATTCACTGGAGGATGCATCAATTTGAAAAGCTCCTGGACTGTATGTAAAGGAGACTCATTTGGTAGTTTGGGGGCATATTCCATATGGGCAGATGAAGGTTGGGACTTTTTCTGGAGATGGAGGAACAAGAATATGCCATTTGTGAACTATCCACAAGTACAGGTGGGCATGCCCAGATATGACACCATCTTTCTGCCTTACCGGGACAGGACAGGACAATTAGTCACATCACTGTCCCATTTTTATGATGAGGTTGGAGAGCCTGGGCAGTTGCAGAGATTCCCAACTCCCAAGCGAGGGTGGTGAATGGTCATGAAATTCTCCCAATCCCTTGCTCAAATTGGGGGCAGAGGGAGTTGTGACACTCTCCCAAACCTTGGCTAGGACTGGTAAGCCTGAGTGGTCATAGATTTCCCATTTCCCCAACCTTGGACTGGCATACATGCATTGACATGGCACTCTCCTACAGCATTGCTGAAGCCTCTGGATGCTGGTAGTCCAGAAATTTCTTGTTGCTTTTCTAAAACTAATTGTCATGCTCAACCCCCTATACTTGCCAGCTTCCTTGCTAAAGCCAGCAAATGCAAACACACAGGGGATGCCTCTTGTTTACCTGGCCCTGTGAGTAAGGTGGCTGGCATTCCTGAGATCCAAGGGACTATAACATTTGGAAAGAGTTCTTGGCAGGCCAAAACCCCCAAGGAACTGCACTGAGAGCAGACTGAAATATACACTGAGTCCTCCTGTGAGAAAGCCTATTTACTTATCCTGGAGTTTCAACCTGAAGGATAGACTTCAGATTTCCAACACATCTAAAGGCTAAAGAGGTATTCCAGGGAACATAAAGAAGGATACATTTTTGTGTACCCCCTTCACCTTAGCCTTGCTATAGCTTGACAAGACTTCCCAGAAAAGACCTTATACATTATCTGAACAACGAATTTTTGCAACTGTTGCCCAAGGAATACTTCTAGATCTCCCAATCTGGAAAGCAACAAATTTACAATAATGACCCCCAAGGGCTGTATATATATATTTGCATACTTTAAAAGCTGCTGCCAGGAGACTTTTTTTAATCAGCCTAAAATTAACTGCTAAATGAAATTCCTTCCTTTGGAACACTGACAGGTCTTGACAAACCCTCAACAATGAGCACACGTGAAAAAGGTGTTTTGACAATGACAAACCTTTAAAAGACAACCAAAAACTAGAGCAAAGTGAACAAGAAGTTTCATCACCCACACAACGCCACTCCTTGAAGACTTAAAGAGGTGGCTGTGTTTCAACTAATATGTAAAATACAAGCACAGATAGTCCAGGAAAATAAGGAAACAGAGAAATATGTTCCAAATGAAGAACAAGGCAAAACCTCAGTAAAAGACCTTAATGATACACAGATGTGCAATCTACCTGATAATTCTAAGTAATTTGTTATTATAAAGATGCTCACTGAAATAAGGAGAATGGAAGCACACAAAGAGAACTTTAACAAAGAAATATAAAGTATAAGAAAGTACCAAACAGAAGTAACAAAGCTGAATAATACAATAACTGAACTGAAAAATACACTAGAGGGGTTTAACAGTGGAATATACGAAACAGAAGAATGGGTTGACAAGTTAGAATGCAAAGCATTGGAACTCACACAGAAGCACAAGCAAAATTTAAAAAAAAAAATGAAAATAAATGAAGATAATTTTAAAAACCTAAATGTTATGCAGAATAGTATCCACAGTATAGAAGTCCCAGGAGGAGAGAAGAAAGATGAAAATGTATTTGAAGTAATACCTGAAAACTTCCATAACCTGGGTAAAGAAACAGATGTCCAGGTCTAGAAAAGCCAGAAAATTCCAAATAAAATGATTCCCAAGAGAGACACACCAAGAAACATTATGATTGAAATGTCAACCATTAAATATAAAGAATCTTAAAGGCAGCAAGAGAAAAACAACATTCCTTACTAGGAAATTCCATAGACCTATCAGCATAATTTTCAGCAGAAATGTTGCAGGCCATAAGGGAGTGACATGACATAATCAAAGTACTGAAAGGAAAAAGTTCAATCAAGAATACTATGCCCAGCAAGGTTATCTCTCAGAATTAAAGAAGAAGAAAATAAAAGGCTTTCCAGGTAAGCAAGAGCTAAAGGAGTTCATCACCATTAAACCAGATTTACAAGTAATGTTAAAGAAGTGTTAAGCTGAAAAGGAATGGCACTAGTTAGCAGCAAGAAAACATATGAAAGTAAAAAAAAAAAGTCTCACCAGAAAAGTGTGTGTGTGTGTGTGTGTGTGTGTGTGTGTGTTTGTAAGGGTAGTAAATAAATCATTTATAAAACTAATATGAAGGTTAAAAGACAAAAGTAGTAAAATTCAAGGATCTACAATAATTAAAGAATAAGTAAAGAGGTAAAATGTGACAGTAAAAATAAAATGTGTGATGAGTAGTAAAATATTAAAGGCTTGGAATGTGTTCAAACTTAAGTTGGTCTAAACCTAAAATATAATATGTGTATATGTACATATATATAGTATTATATAATAGTATATATAACATATATTACATAACATATAAATGATGTAGGATTTGTACTTCACAGTAACCACAAAATAAAAACATAGCAAAATACACAAAAGCAAATGAGAAAGAGATAAAAACATAACACTAAAGAAATACACCATACCAAAAGCAAAAGGAAAGGAACAGAAAATAATTACAATAACAGACAGAAAACAACAAACAAAATAACAATAATTACATACCTATCAATAACTACATTAAATGTAAATCAAATACATTGTCCAATCAAAAGACATAGAGTTGAGGAGAACAAGATGGTGGCACAGTATGAGGATCCTAGGCTTGTCTGGTTCCACTAACACAACTAGATCACTATCAAGTCATCATAAATACACGAGATATCAAACTGAAAACTGACGGAACAAACTCAACACCAAAAGGGAGAGAAGAGGCCACATCAAAGAAAGTAGGAGGCATAGAAATGTGGTATAGGGGAGAACAAGATCACAGGTGCTATGGAGGGAAGGGAGCTGTGGTTTCAAAGAAGGGCAAATAAATACACAGAATAAACACAGCCACCAGATGGAAGCATCACAGTGCCAACACAACCTGCTTAACATGCTTAACCAAGCCCCATCCCCTTGCACTTGAGCAGGATTGCCTTTGTTGGTCAAGCCTCCCTCAGTTCTGGCATGGTGGGCCTCTCCTCAAGAAGACTAACAACCCCCCTGCCCAAACCACATCTTCCAAACAGAGAGTTCTTCAGGGCTTCAGTTCTGGTGGAAATGGTGTCAAGATTCATTTCACAAGCAGATAAGAGCAAACCTAGTTAAAATTTACCACATCCAAGTGAAGGACCAAACACTGCCCACAGAAGATAAGAGAGCCTCTAAAAATTACTGACCTGAAAGATAGAGCAGCCATGACACAACAGTTCAGTACGTGCAGGACACACCAGAGACACTTCCTGGAACATAATGGCCCTGGGCATTACATGACATCTTCTTCATAAGGCTATTATTTTAAGGAACAGGAGATATACCAGACCTTCCTAACACAGAAAAGTCCGAAACTTAGACAAAATGCCAACATGGGGGAATTTATCCCAAATGAAAAAAAAACAAGATCAAGCCATGGCGAGAGATCAAAATGAAATAGATAAAAGTAACATACATAATGGAAAATGTAAAGCAACAATAATAAGAATAATCACAGGGCTTGAGAAAAGAATAGAGGACATCAGTGAGACACTTACCATAGAAATAAAAGAGTTTTTAAAAAAGAATCAATAAGAAATGAAGAATACAGTACATGAGATTAGAAACTGGCTTGATGCAATTAACAGCAGACTGGAAAAAGCAGGGGAATGAATTAGGGACATAGAAGACAAAATAATGGAAAAAATGAAGTCAAACAAAAGAGAGAAAGAATTATGCAACATAAGAATAGATATAGAGAACAGAGTGACTTCATCAAATTTAATAGCATACATATTATAGGAGTCCCAGAAAATGAAGAGACAGAAAATGAGGCAGAAAATTTATTTCATGAAGTGATAGCAGAAAACTTCCCTAATCTGGGGAAGGAAACAGACCCCAAATCCAGGAGTCACAGAGAACTCCCATCAAAATTAACAAAAACAGGCCAACACCAAGACATATTTCAATTAAATTTATAAAATATAGTAATGAAGAGAAACATATTAAAATTATCAGGACAAAAGAAGTCCTTAACTTACAAGGGAAAACCTAAAAGCCTAGTGGGGGATTTCTCAACAGGAACTTGGCAAGCCAGAGGGGATAAGCATGATATATTCAAAGTGATAAATGGGGAAAATGTTCAGCCAAGAACATTCTATCCAGCAAGGCTATAATTCAGTAAAAGGGGAGATAAAGTTTCCCAGAAAAAAAAAAAAACACACAAAAACTAAAGGAGTTGATGACCACTAAAGCAGCCCTGAAATAAATATTAAAGGGAAGTCTTTCAGTGCAATGGAGGGAAAAAAAGTGACAAAGACAAGAAAGTATCACAGAAAATCTCCAGAAATGATAACAAAACCTGTAATAAAATGGCACTAAATGCATATCTAACAATAATTTCTTTGAATTTAAATGGACTAAAAGCTCCAATTAAAAGACAGGGTCAGGGCACCTGGTGGCTCAGCCGCTTAAGTATCCAACTCTTAAATTTGATTCAGGTCATTATCTCATGGTTTATGAGTTTGAGCCCTGTGTCAGGCTCCAAACTGAGAGTGGGATTCTCTCCCTCTCTCTCTGCCCCTCCCCTGCTCACTCTCTCTCTCTATGAAAATAAATGAACTTAAAAAAAAGACATAAGATGTCAGAATGGATTAAAAAAAAAAAAACAAGACCCATATATATGCTGTCTACAAGAGACTCATTTTAGATCTAAAGAAACCTGCAGATTGAAAATAAAGGGATGGAGAAAATATTTATCATGAAAATGGGTGTCAAAAGAAAGCTGGTGAAGCAATACTTATATCAGGGAACCTCGATTTTGAAAGAAAGAGTATACAAAGAGACAAAGAAGGCCATTATATAATAAAGGGTGATAATCCAGCAAGAAAATATAACAATTTCAGATATTTATGCACCCAACATAGAAACACACAAATATGTAACATAATTAACAACAAATATAAAGGAGCTCATTGATAATAATACAATAATAGTAGGGGACACTAACAGTCCACTTAAATCAATGGACAGATCATTTGAACAGAAAATCAACAAGGAAATAATGGCTTTCAATGGCAAACTGGAACATATAGACTTCACAGATATAATCAGAACAATCCATCATAAAACAGCAGAATGCATATTCTTTTCGGGTGCACATGGGACATTCTCCAGAATAGATTACATATCAGGTAACAAAACAGGCAACACAAATACAAAAAGATTAAAATTATACCATACAACTTTTCAGACTACAAGACTATGAAACTAGAAGTCAAACAAAAGAAAAAAATTGGAGGTTAAACAAGATGCTATTAAACAATGAATGTGTCAACAAGGAAATAAAGGAAGAAATAAAAAATATCCATGGGAAAATGAACATGAAAACACAACAGTGAAAAACCTTCAGGATGAGGCAAAAAATGATCCTAAGATGGAAGTATATACAGTAGAAGATCCTAAGATGGAAGTATATACAGGCCTAACTCAAGAGCAAGAAAAATCTCAGATAAACAACCTGACTTTACATGTAAAGGGACTAGAAAAAGAAAAATAAACAAAGCCTAAAACCACAGAAGGAAAGAAAAAATAATGATTAGAACAGAAAGAAATTATAAATAAACCAGCAAAACAATTGAATATGTAAATAAAACCAAAAGATGCTTCCTTGAAAAAGTTAAAATTTATAAGCCTATAGCCAGACTTACCAAAAAGAAAAAAAAGAAAAGCCCCAATAAATAAAATCACAAGAATGAGAAGATAAATAACAACCAACATCACAGAAATATAAACAATTATAAGAGAATATTATGAAAAAAAAATATGCTTACTAATTGGAAAACCTGGAAGAAATGGGCAAATTCTTAGAAACATATAAACTACCAAAACCAAAATAGGAAGAAATACAAAATCGAAGAGACTGATAACCAGCAAAGAAATTGTGGAGTACCCAGATGATGGCAGCATAGGGGGATGCTGGGCTCACCTCGTTCTGCTGATCACTTAGATTCCACCTACATCTGCCTAAATAACCCAGAAAACTGCCAGGAGACTAGAAGAACGGATTCTCTGGAGCCAAGCATAGACAAGAGGCCCAGGGAAGAGGGTAGGAAGGGCAGAGAGGCAGTGCAAGCTACACGGACTGGCGGGAGGGAGTTGGTGTGGTGGAGGGGTAGCCCGCCCAGCAAAGCAGAGCCCCTGAAGTCTGGTTTGCCAAAAGCAGAGGGGCCGGACTGCGAGAGTTCTGACAGCCAGCGGGACTTGAAATCTGGAATGTTAAAAGTCAACAGTTCTGCTCTCGGACAGCGGGGAGGGTGAGAGGATGCCGGGAGGGAGAATTGTTAAGCCCCAGAAGATAGAGCTCACCTCCGCAGGGGAACAAAGGAGCTGGCAAGTGCCATCTCCCTCTCCCATCCCCCAGCCAAAATGGAACCAGTTACCATCACCGAACTTGCTTGTACCATGCAAATGCCCAACGATGTGCTTCTGTGGACCCATCCCTCTGACAGGCCTGCCTCCCTTCCAGTGCTGAAGGGCCTCTCCCACAGGGGAACACTGACTGCAAACTGAGCTAAGCCTACACTTCCCACCCTTGTGCACCTTGCATATCCACCCTGGCTAATATGCCAGATGGCATCAAAGCAGCACCACAAGCCTGGCAGTGTGCAAGTAGCCCAGACAGGGGCCACCCACAGTGAGTCCTGCCCCTTGGAGAGGGGAAGATAAGGTACACACCAACCTGACTGTACCCCAGTGGTGGGCTGGGGGCAGACATCGGGTCTGACTGAGGCCCCGCCCACCAACACAAGTTACTCTGGACAGCACAGGGGATGTGGCCTGCAGTTTGGAGCCACTGCAGGGACTACCCAAAATGATGAAACGGAAGAATTCTCCTCAAAAGAAACTCCAGGAAGTAACAACAGCAAACAAACTGATCAAAAACAATTTAAGCAATATAAAGGAACAAGAATTTAGAATAATAGTCCTAAAATTAATCACTGGACTTGAAAAAAGCATAGAGGACAGGAGAGAATCTATTGCTACAGAGAAAAAGGGACTAAGAAATAGTCATGAGGAAATAAAAAATGCTATAAATGAGGTGCAAAATAAAATAGAGACGGCCATAGTATGGATTGCACTGGCAGAGAGAATAGGTGAATTAGAAGATAAAATTATGGAAAAAGAGGAAGCTGAGAAAAAGAGAGATAAAAACATCCAGGAGTATGAGGGGAGAATTAGAAAACTAAGTCATACAATCAAACAGAACAATATACGTATCATAGGAATTTCAAAAGAAGAAGAGAGAGAGAAAGGGAATGAAGGTATACTTGAACAAATCATAGCTGAAAACTTCCCTGATATGGGGAAGGAAAAAGGCATTGAAACCCAAGAGGCACAGAAAACTCCCTTCATCCCTAACTTGAATCGATCTTCTGCATGACATATCATAGTGAAACTGGCAAAATACAAGGATAAAGAGAAAATTCTGAAATCAGCTAGGGATAAACACGTTCTAACTTATAAAGGGACACCCATAAGACTAGGGGAAGTCCTATCTACTGAAACCTGCCAGGCCGGAAAGGAATGGCAGGAAATCTTCAATGTGATGAACAGAAAAAATATGCAGCTGAGAATCCTTTATCCAGCAAATATGTCATTCAAAATAGAAGGAGAGAAAAAAATCTTCCCAAACAAACAAAAACTGAAGGAATTCATCACCATTAAACCAGCCCTACAAGAGATCCTAAGGGGGATTCTGTCAGTGCAATGTTGCAAGGACCACAGAGTAACAGAGACATCACTACAAGCATGAAACCTACAGATATCACAATGTCTCTAAACCCATATCTTTCCATAATAACACTGAATGTAAATGGAGTAAATGCGCCAACCAAAAGACATAGGGTATCAGATTGGATTAAAAAAAAGACCCATTTATTTGCTGTCTACAAGAGACTCATTTTAGACCTGAGGACACTTCCAGATTGAAAGTGAGGGGATGGAGAAGTATCTATCATGCTACTGGAAGCCAAAATAAAGCTGGAGTAGCCATACTTATATCAGACAAACTAGACTTAAAATTAAAGGCTGCAACAAGAAATGAAGAAGGGCATTAAATAATAATTACAGGGCCTATCCATCAGGAAGAGATAACAATTATAAATGTCTATGTGTTGAATACAGGAACCCCCAAATATTTAAAACAATTAATCACAAACATATGCAACCTTATTGATAAGAAGGTGGTAACTGCAGGAGACTTTAATACTCCACTTACAACCATGGATAGATCATCTAGACACACGGTCAATAAAGAAACAAGGGCCCAGAATGATACATTGGATCAGATGCACTTGACAGATATATTTAGAACTCTGCATCCCAAAGCAACAGAATATACTTTCTTCTCGAGTGCACATGGAACATTCTCCCAGATAGATCACATACTGGGTCACAAAACAGCCCTTCATAAGTATACAAGTATTGAAATCATACCATGCATACTTTCAGACCACAATGCTATGAAGCTTGAAATCAACCACAGGAAAAAGTCTGGAAAACCTCCAAAAGCATGGAGGTTAAAGAACATTCTACTAAAGAATGAATGGGTCAAGCAGGCAATTAGAGAAGAAATTAAAAAATATATGGAAACAAATGAAAATGAAAATACAACAATCCGAACGCTTTGGGATGCAGCGAAGGCAGTCCTGAGAGGAAAATACATTGCAATCCAGGCCTATCTCAAGAAACAAGAAAAATCCCAAATACAAAATCTAACAGCACACCTAAAGGAAATAGAAGCAGAGCAGCAAAGACACCTTAACCCCAGCAGAAGAAGAGAAATAAGAAAGATCACAGCAGAAATAAACAATATAGAATCTACAAAAACTGTAGAGCAGATCAATGAAACCAAGAGATTTTTTTTTTTAAAAAATAAACAAAATTGATAAACCTCTATCCAGGCTTCTCAGAAAGAAAAGGGTGATGACCCAAATAGATAAAATCATGAATGAAAATGGAATTATTACAACCAATCCCTCAAAAATACAAGAACTTGTCATGGAATACTATGGAAAATTATATGCCAACAACCTGGACAACCTGGAAGAAATGGACAAATTCCTAAGCACCCCCTCCATCCAAATCACAAACAGGAAGAAATAGAAAACTTGAACAGACCCATAACCAATGAAGAAATTGAATCAGTCACCAAAAATCTCCCCACAAATAAGAGTCCAGGGCCAGATGCCTTCCCTGAGGAATTCTACCAGACATTTAAAGCAGAGATAATACCTATCCTTCTCAAGCTATTCCAAAAAATAGAAAGGGAAGGAAAACTTCCAGACTCATGTTATGAAGCATTTACTTTGGTTCCTAAACCAGAGACCCAGCAAAGAAAAAAGAGAATTACAGGCCAATATCCCTGATGAATATGGATGCAAAATTCTCAATAAGACACTGGCAAATCACATTCAACAGCATACAAAAAGAATTATCCACCATGATCAAGTGCAATTCATTCCTGGGCTGCAGGGTTGGTTCAACATTCGCAAATCAATCAACGTGATACGTCACATTAATAAAAGAAAAGATAAGAACCATATGATCCTGTCAATCGATGCAGAAAAGGCATTTGACAAAATTCAGCAAACTTTCTTAATAAAAACCCTCAAGAAAGTCAAGATAGAAGGAACATAAACATCATGAAGGCTGTTTGTGAAAAGCCCACAGCTAATATCATCCTCAATGGGGAAAAACTGAGAGCTTCCCCCCTGAGATCAGGAACACGACAGGGATGTCCACTCTCACCACTGTTGCTTAACATAGTGTTGGAAGTTCTAGCATCAGCAATCAGACAACAAAAGGAAATCAAAGGCATCAAAATTGGCAAAGATGAAGTCAAGCTTTCACTTTTTGCAGATGGCATGATATTACACATGGAAAATCCGATAGACTCCACCAAAAGTCTCCTAGAACTGATACATGAATTAAGCAAAGTTGCAGGACACAAAATCAATGTACAGAAATCAGTTGCATTCTTATACACTAACAATGAAGCAACAGAAAGACAAATAAAGAAACTGATCCCATTCCCAATTGCACCAAGAAGCATAAAATACCTAGGGATAAATCTAACCAAAGCTGTAAAAGATCTGTATGCTGAAGACTATAGAAAGCTTATGAAGGAGATCAAAGAAGATACAGAAGAAATGGAAAAACATTCCATGTTCATGGATTGGAAGAATAAATATTGTTAAAATGTCAATACTACCCAAAACAATCTACACATTCAATGCAATCCCAACCAAAATTGCACCAGCATTCTTCTCAAAGCTAGAACAAGCAATCCTACAATTTGTATGGAATCACAAAATAAACAAATAGCCAAAGTAATATTGAAGAAGAAGACCAATGCGGGAGCCATCACAATCCCAGACTTTAGCCTCTACTACAATGCTGAAATCATCAAGACAGCATGGTATTGGCACAAAAACAGACAGACCAGTGGAATACAATAGAGTATCCAGAATTGGACCAACAACAGCATGGCCAACTAATCTTGGACAAAGCAGGAAAGAAGATCCAATGGAAAAAAGACAGTCTCTTTAACAAATGGTGCTGGGAGAACTGGACAGCAACATGCAGAAGAATGAACTAGACCACTTTCTTACACCATACACAAAAATAAACTCAAAATGGAAAAAGGACCTGGATGGGAGACAGGAAACCATCAAAACTCTAGAGGAGTAGGCAGGAAAAAACCTGTCTGACCTCAGCTGCAGCAATTTCTTACTTGACACATCCCCAAAGGCAAGGGAATTAAAAGCAAAAATGAATTACTGGGACCTCATGAATATAAAAACTTCTCCACTGCAAAGGAAACAATCAACAAAACTAAAAGGCAACCAACGGAATGGGAAACAATATTTGCAAATGACATATCAGGGCTAGTATCCAAACCTATAAAGAACTCACCAAACTCCACACCTGAAATACAAATAATCCAATGAAGAAACGGGCAGAAGACATGAATAGACACTTCTGTAAGGAAGACATCCAGATGGCCAACAGGCACATGAAAAGATGCTCAACATCACTCCTCATCAGGGAAATACAAATCAAAACCACACGGAGATACCACCTCACACCAGTCAGAGTGGCTAAAATGAACAAATCAGGAAACTATGGATGCTGGCGAGGATGTGGAGAAATGGGAACCGTCTTGCACTGTTGGTGGCAATGCAAAATGGTGCAGCCACTCTGGAAAACAGTGTGGAGGTTCCTTAAAAAATTAAAAATAGATCTACCCTATGACCCAACAATAGCACTTCTAGGAATTTACCCAAGGGATACAAGACTGCTGATGCATAAGGGCACTTGTACCCCAATGCTTATAGCAGCACGCTCAACAATAGCCAAATTATGGAAAGAGCCTAAGTGTCCATCAACTGGTGAATGGATAAAGAAATTGTGGTTTATATACACAATGGAATACTGCTTGGCAATGAGAAAGAATGAAATATGGCCCTTTGTAGCAACGTGGATGGAACTGGAGAGTGTAATGCTAAGTGAAATAAGTCATACAGAGAAATAAAGATACCATATGTTTTCACACCTATGTGGATCCTGAGAAACTTAACAGAAACCCATGGGGGAGGGGAAGGAAAAAAAAAGTTAGAGAGGGAGGGAGCCAAACCATAATAGACTCTTAAAAACTGAGAATAAACTGAGGGTTGATGGGGAGTGGGAGGGAGGCGAGGGTGGTTGATGGGTATTGAGAAGGGCACCTGTTGGAAGGAGCACTGAGTGTTGTATGGAAACCAATTTGACAGAAAATTTCATATTAAAAAAAATAGAATTGGAATCAGTTACCAAAAATCCTACCTCCCCACAATACTTCAGGTACAGATGGCTTCACAGGGAAATTTTACCAAATCTTTAAAGAAGAAGGAATACTTATTCTCCTTACACTACTCCAAATTCATTCTATGAAGCCAACATTACCCTGATACCAAAACCAGATAAGGACTGCCTTAAAAAAGAGAACTACAGGGCAATATCCCTAAAGACAGGGAAGCAAAATTCTCAACAAAATAAGACCAAACTGAATCCAACAATACTTTAAAAGAATCATTCACTATAATCATGTTGGAGTTATTACTGGATAGCCAGAGGGGATACATATTTGCAAATCAATGTAATACTACACATTAATAAAAGAAAGTTTAAGAACCAAATGATCCTCTCAGTAGAGACAGAAAAAACATTTGACAAGGTATAATATCCATATGTGATAAAAAACCTCAACAAAGTATGTTAAGAGTGTACATATCTCAAAAAATATACAGACCATATACAAAAACCCACAGGTAATATCATCCTTAATGGAGAAAATATGAGAACTTTTCTTCTATGGTCAGGAACAAGACAGGGAAGTCCATTCTCACACCTGTTATTTAACATACTACTGGAAATCCTAGACACAATAATTACACAAGTAAAAAGAATCAATGCCATCCAAATTGTCAAGGAAGAAATCTAAATTTCACTATTTACGTATTACATGATACTCTATATAGAACCCCAAGAATCCACAAAAAAACTGCTTGAACTCATACACAAATTGCATAAAGTCACAGGGTACAAATTCAACAAACAAAAATCTGTTGCATTTCTATACACCAATAATGAAGAAGCAGAAAATGAAATCAAGAAACTGATCGCATTTACAATTGCATTAAATGCCATAAGATACCTAGAAATAAACCTAACCAAAGAAAGAAAATATCTGCACTCTGAAAACCGCAAACAAGGATGAAAGAAATTGAAGATGACACAAATAAATGGAAAAATATTCCATGCTCTTGGATTGGAGGAACAGATGTGTTAAAATGCATATATTACCCAAAACTATCTATACATTCAATGCAATTCCCAAAGAAATACCACCAGCATTTTTCACAGAGCAAGAACCAATAATCCAAAAATTTGTATGGAAAAACATAAAACCATGAATAGCCAAAGCCATCTTGAAAATAACAGCAAAGCTGGAGGCATCACAGCGCTGGACTGCAAGTTATATTACAAAATTATAGTGATCAAGATGGTGTGGTACTAGCAAAAAAATAGACATAAATCAATAGAACAAACTAGAAAACCCAGACATGCACACAGAACTATATGGTCAACTAATCTTCGACAAAGGACAAAAGAATATGCAATGCAAAAAAGACAGTCTCTTCAACAAATGGTGTTGGGACTACTGAAGAGCAACATGGAAATAATGAAAGTGGACCACTTTCATACACCATACACATAAATTCAAAATGCATGAAAGACCTAAATATGAAACACGAAATTACCAATCCTAGAGAACAGGGACAGCACCCTCTTATTTTTCTCCCCATCACCAGGAAGGAAGGGCTTCAGGGAACAGAACACAAACCACCAGTAGAGGCAGGACCTGCTTACACCAAACCCCGCCATTCTGTACCTGGCAACTGCTTATCTACTGGATTGAGACTGACACTGAGAGAACCACATGACCTCTGCTCCAGACTAGCAGAGCCACTGGTTCCAGGCATCAACAGACAATTGTCCAGTGTTTTTGTAAGTTAGTCTGTTTCTCTTTTTTTTTCTCTTTTCTTTTCCTTTCTTTTTTTCTCTTTTCTTTTGTTTTATTTTCTTTTATTTACCTTTTCTTTTCTTATTTTCTTTTCTTTTTTTTTTAAATTTCTTTTCCCTCTTCTCTTCACTCCTCTTTTTATTTCTACCCAAAACTTTTTATTATTCTTTTCTTTTTCCTTAGTAATCAGGCTCACATTTTCTGATTTGCTTTTTGGTCAAGTATTATTATATACAATATAATAGATAGATTACATATTAGGTCACAAAACAGACCTCACAAATACATATATACATATATATATATATGTATATATACATATACACACACAGACACATATATATATATACACATATAAATTATATATAAGTATATATATATATATATATATACACATATATATACACTTCTCTGTTGTGCTTGTTTGTTTAATCAAAAATTTTACTCTTTTTTTATGATTTTTCTGTATATCATTTTTATTTACTTCCCTTTCCCTCACTCTGGATGAAGCCTTCTAGTTTCTTTGATGCTCTACAGGACTTTTTTTTTTTTCATTTCTTTCATTTTTCTCTTTGTACAGGATATATACGTGGCCCTTTCCTTTTCTTCAGGGTTACTCCAAGGAACAAATAAAAACACACTTGGTGGAAGGTCCAAGCACTCCACCACTATGAGCAAAGATGATGTTTACAGAGGACTGACCAGTGGGATAGAGCACCCAAATATGCAACAACAGAGAGCATGAAACACACTCCAAAACACCTCCTGTAGTGCCAATCCCTGGGCAGTGTATGACCATTTTTAATATAGTAGTACTCACAGGTGCAGGACACATAACAAGCTATCAAAAACAAGTAAAAGACAGAAATGTAGCCAAAATGATGAAACGGAAGAATTCTCCTCAAAAGAAAACCCAGGGAAGAAATGATAGTCAGAGAATTGCTCAAAACAGATATAAACAATATATCTGAAGAAGAATTTAGAATAACAGTCATAAGACTAATAGCTGGGCTTGAAAAAAGACTACAAGACAGAAGAAAATCTATTGCTGCAGAGATCAAAGATCTAAGAAATAGTCATGATGAATTAAGAAATGATATAAACGGGATATAAAATAAACTAGATACAGTGAGAGTGAGGATGGAAAGAGAGGAGAGCATAGGTGAAATACCAGATAAAATTATAGAAAATGATAAAGCTGAAAAAAAAGAGGGAAAAGAAATTACTACACCATGAGGGGAGAATTAGAGACATCAGCAATCCCAAGAAATGAAATGATATCTGTATCATAGGAGTTCCAGAAGAAGAAGAAGACAAAGAAACGAGCAGAAGGCTTATTTGAATAAATTATAGCTGAGAACTTCCCTAATTTGGGGAAGAAAACAGAGATCCAAGTCCAAGAGAAACAGAGAACTCACTTCAGAATCAACAAAAACAGATAATTACCACGAGATATAATGAAACTGGCAAAATACAAGGATAAAGACAGAATTCTGAAAGCAGCTAGGGGAAAATATGCCTTAACCTGCAGGGGTGGACACATGAGGGTAGTAGCAGACCTTTGCACTGAAACTTGGCAGGCCTGACGGGAGTGGCAGGAAATATTCAATGTACTGAATAGGAAAAATATGCAGCCAAGAATCCTTTATCCAGAAAAGCTGACATTCAGAATAGAAGGACAGATAAAGGCTTACCAAGACAGACAAAAACTAAAGGAAATCATGACCACTAAACCAGCCTTGCAGAGGATCCTAAGGGGGACTCTGTGAGTGGGAAGCAGAAAAGACTACAAAGGACCAGAGACATCACCACAAACACAAAACCTACAGATAACACAGTGATTCTAAATCCGTATCTGTCAATAATCACTCTGAATGTGAATGGACTAAATGCCCCAATCGAAAGACATAGGGTATCAGAATGGATGGGGAAAAAAGGAAAAAAAAGAAAAGAAAAGCACAAGGTGCTTCTATATGCTGTCTACAAGAGACTCATTTTAGACCTGAGGACACCCGCAGACTGAGAGTGAGGTGATGGAGGACTACCTATCATGTTAATGGACGTCAAAGGAAAGCCAGAGTAGCCATACTTATATCAGACAAACAATATTTTTTTTTAATTTTTTTTTTTAGCGTTTATTTTTGAGACAGAGAGAGACAAAGCATGAATGGGGGAGGGTCAGAGAGAGGGAGACACAGAATCTGAAACAGGATCCAGGCTCTGAGCTGTCAGCACAGAGCCCGACGCGGGGCTCAAACTCACGGACCGTGAGATCATGACCTGGGCCGAAGTCGGCCGCTTAACCGACTGAGCCACCCAGGAGCCCCCAGACAAACAATATTTTAAAACAAAGACTGTAACAAGAGATGAAGAAGGGCATTATGTCATAATTAAGGGGTCTATCCATCAAGAAGAGCTAACAAGTGCAAATGTTTATGCCCCCAATGTGAAGAAACTGAAATAATCACAAACGTAAATAAATGTATAGATAATAATACCGTGATTGTAGGGGAATTTAATACACTGACAGCAAAGGACAGATCATCTAGGCATAAAATCAATAAGGAAACAACGGCTCTGAATGACACATTGGACCAGATGGACTTAATAGCTATATTCAGAACTTTACATCCAAGAGCAGCAGAATACACATTCTTCTCGAGTGCACATGGAACATTTTCCAAACTATATCACATACTGGGTCACAAAACAGCCCTCAACAAGTATAAAAGGATTGAGATCGTGCCATGCATATTTTCAAATCACAATGCTATGAAACTTGAAATCGACCACAAGAACAAATTTGGAAAGCCCCCAAATACATGGAGGTTAAAGAACATCCTACTAGAGAATGAATGGGCCAACCTGGAAATTAAAGAAGAAATGTAAAAATATATGCAAGCAAATGAAAATGTAAACACTACAGTCCAAACCCTATGGGATGCAGCAACGGCTGTCCTAAGAGGAAAATACTTTGCAATTCAGGCCTGTGTCAAGAAGCAAGAAAGGTCGCAAATACACAACCTAATGTCACACTGAAAGGAGCTAGAAAGACAGCAGCAAAGAAAGCCCAAAGCGAGGAGAAGAACAGAAATAATAAAGATTAGAGCAGAGGTAAACACTAAATAATCCAAAAGAAACAGTAGAACAGATCAATGAATCTAAACGTTGGTTTTTTGAAAGAAGAAACAATTAATAACCCCATAACCAGACTTCCCAAAAGAAAAGCGAGGGGACCCAAATAGATAAAATCATGAATGAAAGAGGAGAGATCACAACCAACACCACAGAAATACACACAATTATTACAGAATACTATGAAAAATCATATGCCAACAAACTAGACAATCTAGAAGAAATGGACAAACTCCTAAGACACTCACACACTACCAAAGCTCAAATGCAAAGAAATGGAAAATATGAACAGACCTAAAACCAGTGAAGAAATTGAATCGGTTATCAAAAGTCTCCCAGCAAATAAGAGTCCTGGGCCAGATGGCTTCCCAGCAGAATTCTACCAGACATTTAAAGCAGAGTTAATACCTATTCTTCTCAAGCTGTTTCAAACAATAGAAACAGAAGGAAAGCTTCCAGTCTCATTTGATGAATCCAGCATTATCTTGATTCCCAAACCAGACAAAGACCCCCACTAAAAAGGAGAATTACAGGCCAATATGCCTGATGAACACGGATGCAAAACTTCTCAACAAGATACTAGCAAATCGAATTCAACAGTATATTAAAAGAATTATTCACTATGATCAAGTGGGATACATTCCTGGGCGTCAGGGCTGGTTCTATTCACAAATCAATCAACATGACACATCACATTAGTAGAAGAAATAATAAGAACTGTATGGTCCTGTCAATTCATGCAGAAAAAGCATTTGACAAAATACAGCATTCTTTCTTAGTAATCAAGAAAGTCTGCATAGAAGGAACATATTTTAACATTATAAAAACCATATATGAAAGGTCCACAGCTAATATTATCCTCAATGGGGAAAAACAGAGCTTCCTCCCTGAGATCAGGAACAGGAAAGTGATATCCAATTTCATCACTGTTGGTTAACATAGTTTTGGAAGTCCAAGCCTCAGCAATCAGATAACAAAACAAAATAAAAGGCACCAAATGGCCAAGAAGTCAAACTTTTACTCTTCACAGATGACATGATACTCTATGTGGAAAACCTGAAAGATTCCACACAAAATGCCTGCTAGAACTGATACATGATTTCAGGAAAGTCACAATGCATAAAATCAATGTACAGAAATTGGTTATATTTCTACACACTAACAATGAAGTAGCAGAAAGAGAAATCAAGGAGTCAATCCCATTTGCAATTGCAGCTAAAACCATGAGAAACCTAGGAATAAACCTAACCAAAAAGATAAAAGATTTATATATTGAAAGCTTACGAAAGAAATTGAAGACATAAAGAAATGCAAAAACATCCCATGCTCATGGATTGTAAAAACAAATATTGTTAAAATGTCAATAGTACCCAAAGTATCTACACATTCAAAGCAATCCCTATTAAAATAATACTAGCATCCTTCACAGACCTAGAACAAACAATCCTAAAATTTGTATGGAATCAGAAAGACCCCAAATAGCCAATGTAATGTTGAAAAAGAAAACCAAAACTGGAGGCATGACAATCCTGGATTTTAGCCTTCATTATAAAGCTGTAAGCATCAAGACAGTATAGTATAGGCACAAAAACACACATATAGACCCCTGGAATAGAATAGAGAACCCATAAATGGACCCACAAATGTATGGCCAACTTATCTTCGACAAAGCAGGAAAGAGTATGTAATGGAAAAGAAGAGAGTCTCTTTAGCAAATGGTGCTGGGAAACTGTACAGCAACATGCAGAAGAATTAACCTGAACATGTTTCTTACACCATACATGAAAATAAATTCAAAATGGATGGGAGACCTAAATGTGAGGCAAAAAAACATCAAAATCCTAGAGGACAAAACAGGCAGCAATATCTTTGACCTCTGTTGCAGCAACTTCTTACTTGACATGTTTCTGAGGACAAGGGGAAAAAAAACTATTGGAACTCATCAAGATAAAAGGCTTCTGCACAGAAAAAGAAATAACAAAAGTAAAGCGCCACTGATGGAATGTAAGTAGATATTTGCAAATTACATATTGGATAAATGGTCAATATAAAATACCTATAAGGAACATGCCAAACTCAACACCAGAAAAACAAATAATCCACTGAAGAAGAGGTCAAAAGACATGAATAGACACTTTGCCAAAAGAGACCTCCAGGTGCCAAACAGACATATGCAAAGATGCTCACCATCTCTCATCATCAGGGAAATACATATCAAAACCACATTGAGATACCTCCTCACACTAGTCAAAGGCTAAAATTAACAACTCAGGACACAATTGATTTTGGCAAGGATATGGAGAAAGGGGAACCCTCTTGCATTGTTGGTGGGAATGCAAACTGGTGCAGCGACTCTGGAAGACAGTGTGGAGGTTCTCCAAAAATTAAAAATAGTATTACCCTATGACTCGGCAATTTCACTACTGGGAATGTATCCAAACGATACAGGAATGCTGATTCATAGGGACACATGTACCCCAATGTTACAGCAGCACTAACAGCAGTAGCTAAATTACGGAAAGGGCCCAAATGTCCATCGATTGATTAATGGATAAAGGGAAAGTGGTATATTGCAATACTACTCGGCAACGAAAAAGAATGAAATCTTGCCATTTGCAACAATGTGGATGGAACTGGAGGGTATTATGCTAAGCAAAATAAGTCAGCAAGAGAAAGACAGAATCATGTGATTTCACTCATATATGGAATTTGAGAAACTTAACAGATGAAGGAAGGAAAAATAAGATAAAAACAGAAAGGGATGCAAACTAATGGGACTCTTAAATACAGAGAACAGACTGAGGGGTGATGGGGGTGGGGGAGTTCAGGGGGTGGGGAAAATGGGTGATGGGCATTGAGGAGGGCACACGTTGGGATGAACACTGTGTGTTATATGTAAGTAATGAATGAAGGGAATCTACTCCTGAAGCCGAGACTATATTGTATATTAGCTAACTTGAAAATAAATTTTATAAAAATGAAAAAAATAGTATTTTCTGTATATAACATCAGCTGAAAGAGATAATTTATTTTTCCCTTTCCAATTTAGATGCCTTTTATGTCTTTTTCTTGACTGCACTGGCTAAAACCTCCAGTATTTTGTTTAAAAAAAAGTGTAAGACATGGTATCCTTGAGTTGTTCCTGATCCTAACAAAAAGCCTTCAGTTGTCACCTCATTATGATATTAGAATTTCCTGTGACCTTTGGTATGTTAAGCTAATCTCCTCTCATTTAAAGTTGTTTGAGGGTTTTTATCTAAAATGTGTTGAAATTTGCAAATACTTTTTTTGACTTTATTGAGATGATCAGTGTGTTTTTTGTCATTTGTTCTTTTACTATGATGTATCTCACTGATTGATTACTGCATGGTGAATCGTCCTTGCATAACAGGATAAATCTCACTTGGTCACGGTGTTTGATACTTTTAATGTGCTGTTGAACTCAATTTGTAGTTTTTTGACAATATTTGGGTGTATATTCATCAGGGATATTGGCCTGTAATTTTCTTATAGTGTCCATCTCTGGCTTTGGTATAAGTCTGATGCTGGCCTCATAAATGAGTTTGGAAGTTTTCCTTCCTCTTCATATTTTTTGAAGAGCTTGAGAAGGATTGGCATTTTCTGTTTGAATATTTGTCAGCACTCTTCAGTGAAACCATCTGGTCCTGGACTTTTATTGTTGACAAGTTTTGATTGCTGATTCAATCTCCTTATTTGTTATATGTCTGTTCCCATTTTTTTTTTTATCTCTTCAGTAATTTCGTCTTGGTAGTATGATAGGGAAAGATAGTGCTAAATAGGGAAGGTAAGGACCTGAAGTCCTTGGGTGGGAAAAACACATATTTTAAAACAATGCTGGAAACACCTGACCAGGACCAAACTCCCACAGGTTTAAGGTTCCTTTTAAGAATGTAACAAACACCATCTACTCCCTGTAAGATTCCCCTGAGAAATTTGACAAAATACCTGACTAAAATAAATAAACCATAAAACTTATGTTATATGAGAGACAAGGGAAGGTAAGACCATAGTCTGACTCCTAACATGATGAAATTGAGCCCATCAGGAATAAACAACCCAGCACATTGAGTTATCAAGCCAATAAGGTTAAAACCTGTGAAGAAAAAAGGGGGAATAGAAGTGTGCCAACAAAAACCCTGAATGTCCCCTCTCTGCAAAGAGAGCTTTTGTACTTTCTGACTCTATACAATAAAACTCTTGCTTGCTGCTCATTTCACTCTGTGTCCACCTCTTCATTCTTCAAAGGGGTGAGAAAATGAACTCTGGGTATTGAGGTAAGGAATCCTGTAACAGTAGGTTCTATTGTTGGGTAAATGAATAAAGTCTTACACCATAAGATGGCCAATGGGGCTAAAAGAAACTCTGGCCTCTAGCTTAGACAGGTTCTTCCTGATTCTTCTTGCCCTGTTAGCCACGCGTGCAAAAAACCCGCCACAGATATGGAAGCTGACAACTATAAATTACCCTTCCCCCCTTCATTTGGGGCTCAGATATTTGGAGAAATAGTCTCCTTTGAGCCCACAAATGTTAAATAAACCTCTGATACACCAAGATCTCCCAGTGCCACTTGGTTTTTCCACCAGCATTCCAGCCTGGTTCCATAACATATTTGGTTCCGTGACTGGGAAACCCAACCAGGATGGTCCATTGTTGCCACCGGTTTGGAAGAACATCAAGACAGTGACTGAACAAGGAATAGCAAGGGAGAAGGTGCCCCCTGACTGAATTTCAGCAGTCTCCCACTTGGTTGCCTCAGGCAGTATCTGCTCCGCCATTCCCTTCAGACTCCAGAAGACTTGGCAGGTGGGGAGCTGGGCCCGACCTTGGAACCGGTAAGGCTGGGACCCAATCTAATCAGGACCACTTGCTAGAGTGGAAGGGGGACCTGATCACTCACCAGAGACCTCAGAGGTCTCACAGGTAGGAATTCTTTGGGAGGGAATGTAATAAACTCTGGTATATATGTGAGTGTGAATGTGCGACTCATTCTAGCTTGCCTGCCAAGTTCGATTCTGTGGCTCCATGGGCGGGTACCCTTAAGGTCCCCAAAAGTCCACGGAGTCTGAGTGGGTCTGTCTGCCATTCCATGGTGAATGGCACACAGTCTGTGGTGGCATTGGAATAGTTTCCAATTGTAAGTCACAAAGTTGAGACCGCTATGGCTAAGCATCACCTAAGTTCCTTCAGGACATGGCCAGATGGGCATCTGACTGGTCTCCTCATTAGACGAGGCACCCCTTTCATTCTGTCTGTCTTTGTGACTCCACCTCAGGGGAACATTATGGGGTTGGGACAGAGCAAAGAAGGGTTTTTTGGGAGACTATGGAATGAAGATAACTCCCGGCACATTAAGTACCCTATGTGAGTTAGAATGGCCCACTTTTGGTGTAAGAGGACCCTCTGAGGGAACTTTGGATGTCCCAATGGTCCACTACATCTGGAATGTTGTCTCCAGAGACCAGGTCACCCTGATAAATTTCCATGCATCGACTCCTGGCTTGAAATTGCCTGAGATCCTCCACTTGGGTATGATTAATCCATAGCAAACAGGGCCAGGCAAAGGTTTTAGCTGCCTTATCTGGAGACTCACCCAGGGAACCTAAGAAGAAACCCACCGCTCCCCTAATATTTGCAGGAGACCTGGAGGAAGATCCCATCTTTCTGCCACCTTATGACTCACCAGGATCCCTCTCCCCTGCCCCTGAGCTTGAAACTCCTCCCCCGTCTGTCTCTCCTCCAGCCCGGGATGTGCCGCCCATCTCTCCTCCCCTCCAGGACCAAGAGAACCCTCCCCCACAAGGACCAGTGGCCAGATTGTGCCCTTGTCCTGGCGCAGATGCTCTCCAGATGCCGGTCCACATCTGCTGGTACCAAGAGGCTCTCCTCCAGGGGATCAGAGCAGGGGCTGGAAAGCCCATGAATATGCCCAGCAGCAAGGGGATTCCCCCAGGGATTATTATGAGGAACTATGCCAGGCTTACACCCTGTTTGAACCCGAGGCACAAGAGAGCCATGACAAAAGGATGGGGAAGGTCTAGCTGCCAAAAGGGGGGAGGCCCAGGAACTCCTTAGCAAAATGTCAAAGAACCTACTGCAAGGAGAAAAGACATTAAAAGAATAAATGTCTCAACCAGGGAAAGTCCCAGAAACCCAGCCTATATCAGGAGGAACTTCGAGAAGGGGATCTTATTGGTCTGCCTGAGATAGAATCAGAATGAAGGGGACACTGACTCTCTCTCTCCCTGTTCCTCTGCCTAATAGATGTGAGGGATTTTCCCTCATTTCCCAGGTTAACAGCTATAATTGGAACCAACTTTGGTTAGTCTACCTCAGGATGGGGACTTTAACGAATGTTCCCAAGCAGTTGCTGAAACTCCATTTGTTCCGGGGAAATTCCTGGTCTTCTCTGGCCTGATGTGGACTCCATATTTCCACTTTCATGGAAAAAAAAAAAAAAAACATGGTGTCTGCTCCTCTGTCTGAGTTAAGGTTTTGATTTAGGTTTTCCTTCTCTGCCTTCTATTGGCACCTTTCCTCTTCTGCTTTCCCCTCCCCCTGATGTTTCTGCACCAACTTGAGAGTGGTCTACATAACTGGTTCCTATACCCTCCTCAGTGCCTCAGGTACCATTGGCTCCTCCTTCCATTCTCAAGGTCAAGGAGTAAAGTGCACCCTCTTGGACATCTAGGTCTTTTCCAAATAGAATCAATTGCTAAAGTTTTGATTACTGAACATAGGTTTGTGTTTTTAACTTCTTATTGCAGAGAAATTAAGGCTATTTGGACCTATTGTAAAACATGCTTTGTACTTAATTGGTTAATAAATCTACTATCTAAGAAAATTCTGGTGTAAATACCTCTCAGTTTGTTACTCAGTCCTCAATTGGAGACTAAGGTTTCCTAAGAGCTAAAATTCTGCTAAATGTACTTAAGGCTGATGGAAATAAGAAAAGCAACCTTGTATGTAGGAAAGTAATAGGTATGTAAAAAAGATATAAAAAATGAAAATACATGGGGCGCCTGGATGGCTCAGTTGGTTAAGCATCCAACTTTGACTCAAGTCATGATCTCGTGGTTTGTGGGTTCGAGCCCCACATTGGGCTTTGTGGTGACAGCTCAGAGCCTAGAGCCTGCTCCGGATTCTGTGGCTCCTCCTCTCTCTGCCCCTCCCATGCTCATGCTCTGTCACTCTCTGTCTCTCAATAATAAGTAAATGTTATTTTTTTTAATGAAAATACATTTTTGTTGAGGATAGAAGAAAGTAATTTTGTCCTAAATGATACTGGTTATTTGGAGAGAAATGGCTTTGGGACAAAGTTCAAAGGCAAAGAAAAGTTGTCGAAAGTTCATGAAGGGAAATCTTTGGAAAGAAATTTTATGTGTGCTCAGGATGGACTAAGGTTGAGATGAATGGAATTTTAAAAGTACACTGGTATCTGTTGGAGATTCTGCTTTTCTCTCTGCTAAAATGACAAAGTTTTCTTGGACTGTTGATCTGCTCTTGATAAGACAATGCAAACAAAGGCTTGTCTTCCAGGAAAACCAAAGTTTTAGGTTTCATCTTTATCAGGTCTTTGATTACTTAGTTAAAACTTCTCAATGTTAAAGGAGATAGGTTTTGGTAACAACTATATAATGCTATACATTCACCTTTAGGATCTTTTATTGCCACCGTCGTTGAATAAATAAAATTTTAAGATTTGTAATTGTTGGAGAAGTGAATAAAGTACGTCAAAGATGGCCAACAGGGCTAAAACAGACTCTGGTCTCTAGCTTAGAGATGCCTCTTCCGGGTTCGTCTTCCTTTGTTTGCTGCACACGTGAAAACCCCCACGAATATGGAAGCTGATGACTATAAATTACCCTCTCCACTTGCATTCAGTGATCAGAACTTTGGAGAAACAGTCTCCTCTGAGCCTGCTGGTGTTAAATAAATCTCTGATACACCAAGTGTCCCACCAAGTGTCACCAAGTGACTGATCTCCCAGTGTCCCTTGGTTTTTCCACCAGCATTCCAGCCTGGTTCCCTAACATATTTGGTTCCCTGACCTGGAAACCCAACCACGCTGGCCTATTGTTGCCACAGGTTTGGGAGAACGGCAAGGTGGTGAAGGAGTGAGGGATCACAAGGGAGAAGGCACACACCCTGCCTGAATTTCCATAGTCTCCTTCTCAGTTGCCTCAGGCAGGCCCCGCTCCGTTGTTCCTGCCAGACTCAAAGAGACCTGGTAGATGAGGACCTGGACCCGATGTCGGAACCGGTAAGGCTGGAGCCCCAAAGAAGGCCCACCCAAAAGGGTGGAAGGGGGACCTGATCAATCCCTGGAAGCCTTAATAGGTCTCACAGGTAGAAAATTTTGTGGGAGGGAATGTAATAGACTCTGGTGTGTGTGTGTGTGTGTGTGTGTGTGTGTGTGTGTGTGTGTGAGAATGTGCAGCTCGGTCAGGCTTGCCAGCTGAGTTTGAATTTGTGGCTTCACGGATGGGCACCCTTAAGGTCCCCAAAAGGCTATGAAGTCTGAATGGGCTCTCTTATGTTCTGGTGAGAGTATAAGGGCTAGGGCAGTATCAGATCAGATTCCAATCACAAGTCACAAAGCTGAGTCCACTACGGCCACACCTCACCTAAAGTTTCCCTCGGGAATGTGACCAGAGGAGTATCTGATTGGTCCTCTCATCTGAGGGGATACCCTCCCTTTGTCTGTCTTTGCGACACTGAACACAAGAAAGAAATTAATAATGGGATCAAAACAGAGTAAGCCTATGATTTTAGAAGTCATGCTCAAAAATTTAAAAAGGAATTTTCAGGCAATTATGGGGTGAAAATGACACCCAGGAAGTTAAGGACCTTTTGTGAACTAGAATGGCCCATATTCAATGTAGGATGGCCCCCAGAAGGGACATTAGATGCTCAAATAGTGCACTGGGTTTGGCTAATAGTCACTGGGAACCCAGGCCACCCTGATCAATTTCCATACATCGACTCCTGGCTTGAAATTGCCTGAAATCCCCCGTCTTGGGTGTGATTCATCATTAGCAAACAGAGGCAGGCAAAGGTTTGAGCCACTTTATCCGGAGGCTCACCCAGGGAGTCAAAGAAGCAACGCACTGCTCCTCTAATATTTAAAGGAGACATGGAGAAAAATATTGTCTTTCCACCTCCTTATGACTCGTCATGCTCCCTCCTCCATCCCCCTGAGCTTGAAACTCCTCCCCCATCTGTCTTTCCGCCTCCATGGCTGCAATTGGAGCCACCACTGCCACCGCAGTCCCCTTGGCAGTCAGTGCCGCCCATCTCCCCTCCCCTCTTGGATGCAGAGAACCCTCCCCCACAGGGGCCAGCAACCAGACTGTGCCCCAGACCCAGACCTAATGCTCTCCAAATGTCGATAAGGGAGACGAGAGAGCCTGAAAGACAGAATGAGGATGGAACAGTCCAGCCCAGCCTTTCCATGATGTATTATCAGCCTTTCTTTACAACCGACCTCCTCAATTAGAAACACAACACTCCATCATACTCTGAAAAGCCACAAGCAATGGTCAACTTGATGGAGTCCCTCTTCCAGACCCACCGACTGACTTGGGAAGATAGTCAACAGTTACTCTGTACTCTGTTTAATACAGAAGAAAGAAGAAGAATGAGAGAAACACAACAATACCTAGAAGATCACACACCTCTGGGGATCAATGACCCTGCTGTATGGGCTCAAGCTGCCGGGCCTCAAGAATCCCCAACATGGGATTTCACCACAGAAGAAGGACAGACCCACATCTGAAGATACCAGAAAGCCCTCCTTTGGGGAGTTCAAGCTGGAGCCAAAAAGCCCATGAATGTGGCCAAAATATCATCAGTCACACAGCATCCTGGGGAGTCTCCCAGAGACTACTGTAAAAAATTATGTGACGCATACTGTGTATACACCCCATTTGACCCCGAGGCACCAGAAAGTGAACAGATGGTAAATACCTCTTTTGTGGCACAGGCTGCCCCTGATATCAGAAGAAAACTCCAGAAGCTGGAGGGCTTTCCAGGATGAATATCACTCAGCTGATAGAGGTCACCCATAAAGTTTTCATGAACTGAGAAGTCGCAGCTGAAAGATAAGTGGAGAGAAGACTACAAAATAAGACCACCCTTCTCTCACCAGCACTAAAAGAAACAGACACTGCAAAGATGGCAAGACCCCAACCACCAAAAGGGGGGAAGCCCAGAGCCCCCTTAGCAAGAGACCAATGTGCATACTGCAAAGAGAAGGGATACTGGAAGAATGAATGTCCAAATTGGAAGGGGCCCTCAAAACCCAGCTGATATCAGGAGGAACCTTGAGGCAAGAACCTCATTGGTCTGGCTGGGGTAGAATCAGACTGAGGAGGACCAGCATCTTTCTCTCTTGGCCCCCATGAACCCACAGTCAAAACGAAGGCAGGGGGCTGAACAATAACTTTCATGGTTGACACTGGGGCTGAATACTCCCTTGTTACTTCCCCAGTGGTGCCATTAAGACAAAAGATGGCAAACATATTTTGGGATACTGGGACACGGGTGATGCAGCAACCCTTCTGTCAATCTCAACAATGTGAACTTGGGGGTCACAAGGTCCAGCATGAGTTCCTCTACTTACCTGACTGCCCGATTCCTCTCCTGGGCAAAGATCTCTTCAAACTTGGGGCACAGATAACTTTTGAACCCACTGGACACACTGGCCTCCAATTAAACCCAAGGCAGAAGGAAAACCTGATCTTGGCGATTACCCTGCCAAGGGAAGAAGAATGGAGACTATTCTGTGCCCAGACCTTACCCTGTAGCCCTTCAGAATTCAGGCTTACATTCCCCTCTATATGGGCTGAAGATAACCCATCTAGACTAGCTTGGAATCGGGCCCCCCCGTCATTGTTGACCTGATCCCTGGAGCCCAACCTCAGAGACAAAGGCAGTACCCACTTCCACTGGAGGCTAGAATGGGTATACAAGAGCACCTGACCAAGCTCAGAGAAGCAGGTATTCTAATTGAGTGCCAATTGGCTTGTAATACCCTGTTCTTGCCAGTCAAGAAGCCAGGAGGAGGATACTGACCAGTACAGGATTTGAGGGCCATTAACAAAGTGACTGTTTCCTTACACCTAGTGGTTCTGAACCCGTATACTCTCCTCAGCCAAATTCTGGGGTCAGCCAGATGGTTTACATGCCTCGACCTAAAGGATGCTTTCTTCTGCCAATGCCTGACTCCTCAAAATCAACCATTGTTTGCCTTTGACTGGATTGAGCCTGTTACACGGTGCCACATGCAGCTGACCTGGACACAACTTCCCCAAGGTTTCAAAAACTTGCCCACTCTTTTTGGAGAAACACTAGCTGCAGACCTCACCAACTTTCTGAGGGAAACCACAGGGTGTATCCTCCTCCAATAGGTAGACAACCTCTTCTTTGCCAGAGACACCCAAGAAGACTGTATGAAAGGTACCAAGGCCCTCCTGCAGCTCTTATCCTACTCTGGGTACCAGCCTCTTGGAAAAAGGCACAGATTTGTCAGCAGCAAGTCTGATACTTAGGCTTCCTGCTCACAAAAGGAAAAAATAACTAGGGCCAGAAAGGAAGAAAGTTATCACCACACTGCCACAGCCCCAAACAAAACGAGGCTTGCATGAATTTTTAGGGGCCACAGGGTTCTGTCGCATTTGGATTCCCAGATTCTCAGCCATACCAAGGCCACTGTATGACCTGTAGGGAGGGCCAGACTGGGAGCCCCTAGCATGGACTGAGGAGGCAAGGGCTGCTTTCACAGAAATAAAGTTGGCTCTGGGACGAGCCCCAGCCCTGGGTTTGCCTGGAATAGAAAGGCCTTTAACTTCTTCATACATGAAAAGGACAAAATAGCCCTTGGAGTGCTCAATCAGAGCATGGGGCCTTGGCAATGGCCAGTGGCCTACCTGTCAAAAACAGTTGATCCTGTGGCTTCAGGATGACCACCGTGCCTCAGAGTGCTGGCAGCCACAGTCCTGTTCATCAAGGAGGCAGACAAACTCACACTGGGACAAATATTTAATGTTAAGGTCCCACACGCAGTTATGTCCCTCATGAGCACCCAAGGATATTGTTTTCTCTCCAATTCTTGGCTGACACAATACCAAGGCCTTCTCTATGAAAACCCAATGGTCACTCTCGAAACAGTAAGAACACTAAACCCGGCCACCTTCCTTCCCATGGAAGAGGCAGAACCCGACCATGACTGTTCCAAAGTAGTGGATGAAGTCCATGCCAGCTTCCCAGACCTCCAAGACCAGGCTATAACAAGTCCAGAGATCACCCTGTTCAGCGATGGGAGCATCTATTTATAAGAGGGCAGCTGAAGAGTAGGATATGCGGTAACCACAACCACTGAAGTTCTGTAAGCCAAGGCATTACCGGAAGGATGGTTGGCAGAACGAGGTGAACTGTACACCTTAACCTGAACCCTCATCCTTAGCAAAGGTAAACGAGTTAACATCTATACTGATTCTCTGTATGCTTTCACTACTGTGCATGTACACAGGGCCATCTATAAAGAAAGATGCCTCCTTACTGCTGCAGGGAAAACTATCAAAAACAAAGAAGAAATACTAAAGCTTCTTGAGGCCGTATGGCTGCCAGACAAGGTAGCTATCCTACACTGTAAGGAACATCAGAAAGGAGACGACCCCATAACTCAAGGAAATCGCCTGGCCTACAAAACAGCCAGAGCGGCCACCTGTGGTGACCCAGTTGAAGCTCCTACCTACACTATGACTCTTGTGCCCCAGAGGGAAGCCTCCCCACCCCTGTACACAAACAGAGAAGGAAGATGGGCCTCCACCGGAAGGGGCATACTAAGCAAAGAGGGATGGTGGGTCATGCCAAATGGACACATCTGTGTCCCGTCGTCTATGGGGAAACACTTAGTGAAGGAATATCACCAACTCACCCACCTAGGAACAACTGCACTAGAGGCCCTCCTCAAAAAGAACTATTATATCAGCCAGCTGAACAATGAACACATTCACTATTGTGAATTCAATAGTGAACAATGTGTAACGTGTGCCAAAAACAATGCTTGGTCAGCTCCACGGCCCCTGCCTGGCACACAAAGGATGCAGGCTACCCCTTTCGAAGACTTAGAGGTGGACTTTACCAATACAACCAAATAAAGGTTTCAGGTACCTTCTTGTAATAATCTGCACATATTCGGGATGGGTCGAAGCATTCCCGACCAGAATGGAACAAAGTCGCAAAGTGGTCAAAGCTCTTCTATGGGAGATTTTGCCTAAGTTTGGTCTACCTTTAACCATACACGGTGATAATGGACCTGCGTTTGTGGCAGACTTATACAAACCCTAACAAAATCCCTCAACATTACCTAGAAACTGCACACTGCTTAACGACCCCAGAGTCAGGGAAAGTAGAGCAAATGAATCACGCCCTCAAGGAAACCCTGGCTAAGTTCCACCAAGAGACTAATCTCCCATGGCCAGATTTATTACTGCTGGTCCTCCTGCATGCCCGATGCATGCCTGGGGCACTGGGATTCTCCCCTTTTGAGTTATTATATGGGCGACCCCCCCCCCATGTTTAGGAAAACTCTCAGGAGACCTACACCAGATTGGAGAGAAGGGAATAAGAGAACAGCTCCAGACCTTGGAGGCAGTCCTAAATAAGTTACAGAAATACACCATAGAGAGAGCCCCAATTTCCTTAGGGACCCAAGTTCACCCCTTTTAGCCAGGAGACTCTGTGTGGGTCAAAGATTGGAAGAGGGAACTTCTTAGACCACGGTGGTCTGGGCCTCATACTGTTATTCTAACAACTCCTACAGCCCTTAAAGTTTCAGGTATTACTCCATGGGTCCATCACTCCAGAGTTAAGAAGGCCATCACAGAAGAACCCACAACCTGGCGAAGTGATTCAGATCCAGTCAACCCACTTAAACTGACCCTCAAAAGGGAAACTGGCTCCTGAGACCTCCAGCCCTGCCCCAGTCACACCCCGGAAGCTGGCTGACCTGTGCATGGCAGAAGCTTGAGGAATCAATGCTTGAACCTAGTCCAAGGGTTTGGATGCAACTCTGCCAGCCCTTGCCCCTTACTGGTGTCACAGCCCTGATCTTACTTCTTACTGTTGGGCTGTTAAAGACTGCACCAACAAGCTGGACATGAGACAAAAGATACGTGCCGGGTCTCACATACCTCCTCTTTATGGGAGGATTATTAAGTATTGCCTGTATACTATGATAACCTCTCTCACCCTCACAACTGATGCTTACACACTTTGCCCCCAGAATTGTTATATGACAATAAGGGGGTCAAGGGCGTTCAGCGCCTTCAACTCCTTCCACAAAGATTGCCACAAGGGAGAAACACCCACTTTCTGTCAGTCACCCGGTGCTCCAAGGACTAAGTATTAGACCATAGAGATAACCCAAAATGTCAGGAACCCATGTCACAACAAAGGCCTTCAGATAGGGAAACAAGCTTGCTACACATACCTTCCTCAATGGGGGTTCTCCAACGAGGGAAGGGTGCAAGACAGGACCCTTCAAAAAGTTATAAAGGATACCCAGGATAGGGTAATACAAGCCATAAAGGTGACCACTCCCTTGGCAGCCTACCATGATTTGAAACTTTCAGCCCTCAATCAGATGCTTACCAATTCCTGACTCCAGCGTTGGGCCAAAACTACAAGTTCTCCATAAAATAGATAATCACAGCCAAACCTGCTGGATGTGCTTGCCCCTCAGCCGGAGGGCTTACTTGGCCACTCCCATCCCTTTGACCTGGGAAGCTCCTGAAAATCTCAAAACCAACACCTCTGTCTTAATTGGACTCCTGGCCACTGGGGTCCATCTCACAAATGCTGACAATCTAATCTGTACAGTCCCTGAAGGTATGAATGGTACCTCTCTATGTGGAAGAAATATAACCTTAAAGATAAATACAACTGTATGTTCAACCCCAGGGCTGTTCTATCTGTGTTTTAATTTGTCCTATGGATGCTTAGAGGCCAAGTGGACTCAGATATGTTATTCTGTCTTCCTAAACCCAGAGATATCTGTATACTCTGAAGATCAGCTCCTACCAGCCTTTAGCCCCAAGTCCCGGGCTAAACAGGCAGTCCTTCTACCCGTTCTGATGGGCACAGGAATTGGGACAGGAATAGGAACTGGAATGGGGGCATAGGTTCATCTATAGGACTATACCATAGACTATCTCAAGAGATAAATGAAGACATGGAACAGGTGGCAGATTCTCTGGTAACCTTACAAAAGCAAATAAACTCTCTGGAGGCAGTGACCCTACAAAATAGGCAAGCCTTTGACCTCCTCACTTCAAAAAAAAAAAAAAAAAAAAAAAGGAGGGACTTGCATCTTTATGGGGGAGGAATGTTGCTATTTAATAAACCAGTCAGGAATAGTTACAACTAAGGTTAAGGAACTCAAGGAAAGAATTCAAGGTAGACAACAGGAAAGTATCAAGCAATGGAAAGGATGGGATCTCATGGATTGGGCATCCTGGCTTCCTGCCCTGGTCGGGCCCCTCCTCTTTTCCATAATTTTACTTGTATCCATTGGCCACTGTATACTGAATGCTGTGGTACGCTTTATTGAAAACACTGGTGCTCACCAAACTACTGCAGGTATCAGCCTTCCAAGAGTACCAACCTGTAAAACCTAAAGGTGATGCCTACTAAAAGTTTTTTTTTTTTTTAAGGCATCAAAGAGGGGAATGTTGGAGAAGTGAATAAAGTATGCCAAAGATGGCCAAAGGGGCTAAAACATACTCTGGTCTCTAACTTAGAGACCCCTCTTCTGGGTTCTTCTTCCTTTGTTTGCTGTGCACTCGAAAATCCCCAAAGATATGGAAGCTGATGAGTATAAATTACCCTCCCCACTTGCATTTAGCACTTAGACCTTTGGAGAAACAGTCTTCTCTGAGCCCACAGGTGTTAAATAAATCTCTGATCCACCAAGATCTCCGAGTGTCCCTTGGTTTTTCCACCAGAGTTCCAGCCTGGTTCCATAACATACAGATCTGTAATCCTATTTAGGATGTACTTATAACTTCCTAAGATTTTAACAAACTGTCCAGGATTTAAGTGGTCAATGAAGTCTTCTTGAGCAATTAGGCCCTTTTATTTGGGATGCTGTTACTTGGAAAAGCACTGTAGTACAATGGTAAACCTTAGGTAGTATTGCACAGGTAAATGCTGTAACTGCCCAAATATATATGCAATTCCTAAAGTTTTAATGTTTTGGTATAAGGTCATCACTTAATATTCTGATTACTTGAAGTATTATGTGTCACAGAAATAACCGAATTTCTTTGTCAATTGCATCATAATGAACTCTCATCAGATCTTTAATAATGACTATTTCTGAGATTTTGTCATTTATAATTGTTCTTATTCTCTCACAAAACGTGTTTCTTCTTCAAAGAGATTTATAAAAAGGACTTTGGGGATAAATACAGGTATTCAACATCTTTACGATTAATACTAAAATGAGTAAGAATTTCCAGAACTAAAAAGCTGCATTCAAATTGAACAAGAATTAGAAACATGGGATTAAATGAACAGACGAAGATTATAGTTTTGTGATTCTTGTTGAAAATATTGCTGGTTTTCTAATGTTTGTCCTTCCAGATTAAGGAAATTTTCTCTTAAGATATCTATGATATACAGAAATGGCATAAAGTATTCATTTATACACTGAAGCATTTATCTTTTCTTTCTGCATGACTCCCCTGAAATGCAAAACCTCTCAGTGAGTATTCTTTCTTTGATGGCAATTACAATTGTTTGCATAAGTTCAATAAGAATCTGTTCATCTTGTAACAGGTCACCATTGGAAACACTGGTTATTTTATCAAGGCTTTGACTGGAATGTCATATTTGAGAGTGACATTCATAGGCTCAGATATGACCAGACAGCTTTGAGGAACCTAGGTTGGCTTTATGAAACATGGAGTCATAAAGCCCCTTGGAAATATTAACCTGATACCTTGCTTACAGATTTCCCAGCAGCCTCACCAGGTGAGTAAAGAAGGTCACTTCCTGGCAGGTGCAGGAACCTCAGGATATCTTGGGGACCTCATGAAGAGGAATTTGCCCAATTCTACAGATATTGCAGGCCTGTCTGATGGCAAGTATTTGGCTTGGCTTCTGGCTTGGAGAGGCTACTAAAAAAAAGTTCAACCCAGAGATTCCTTATAAAAGTTTTCAGCAAAGCAAACTTTAAAAGATCCTCATGATCAACCACTATTCTTGCTGAGCTTATGTAAATAATTAGGCCAGGTTTGTTAAGACTCGACTTGTTCTACAGCTGCATTGGTCTCAATTTGGCTATCTCTGGAAAGTGGGGTTTTTAGAAAGAAAAACTATGTTTCAACAATGTACTGTTATGGATGTTAAATTCTAGCTCTGATTGTCTTTAAATGTTTGTTGTTTGCCTAAACTAAACAACTTGAGGTAAACTTCAGAAAAATTGTCACAGTATTTCATGTATAGACAATCTTCTATGCTTGTTATTCTGTGGAGATAATAATAAGACCGCATGGGCATATGATTATTTCAACAACTGGAAAACAGGATGGATGTCAAAATATGCAAACCATATCTTCCCTAAACCTGATCTGACAGTTACCAGAAACCCGCCCCTTTTGAAAACTTGGAGGTGGACTTTACAGATATACAACCAAATAGAGGATTCAGTTTCAGGTATCACCCCATGGGTCCATCACTCCAGAGTTAAGAAGGCCAACTCAGAGGACCTTGCAACCTGGTGAAATGATCCAGATCCAGTCAACCTGCTTAAACTGACCTTCAAAAAGACACTGGCCCCTGAGATCTCCCACCCTGCTCCAGCCACACCCCAGAAGCTGGCTGGCCTGCTCATGGCAGAATCTTGAGGAATCAATATGTGGACTGAGCCCAGGGGTTTGGATGCAACTCTGCCAGCCCTTCCCCCTTACTGGTGTCAGAGCTCTGATCTTGCTTCTTGCTGTTGAGCTAATAGAGGCTGCACCAACAAACTGGACGTGGAACGGATGGCAGACTCCCTGGTAACCTTACAAAGCCAAATAAACTCCCTGGAAGCAGTGTCCCTCCAAAATAGGTGAGCCCTCGACCTCCCCACCTCAGAAAAAAGAGGGACTTGTATCTTTCTAGGGGAGGAATATTGCTATTTTGTAAACCAATTAGGAAGAGTCAGGACTAATTAAGGACTTCAAGAAAAATAATTCAACATAGATAACAGGAAAATATCAGTCAATAGAGAGGATGGAATCTCACAGATTGGGCATCCTGGCTCCCTGCCCTGGCAGGGCCCCTCCCTTCTATAATTATACTTGTGACCATTGACTCCTGTATACTAAATACCCTGGTATGTTTTATTGAAAAAACTGTTGCTCACCAAACTGCAGCACGTATCTTAGCCCTCCAAGGGTACCAACCCTTAGAGCTAAAAAGTGATGCCTAATAAAATATTTTTAAAAAGGCATCAAGGGGGCAATGTTGGGAAAATGAATAAAGTTTTACACCATAAGATGGTCAATGGGACTAAAAGAAGCTATGGTCTCTAGCTTAGAGACCCCACTTCCAGGTTCTTTTTGCTTTGTTTGCCACACGCTTGAAAACCTGCCACAGATATGGAAGCTGACAACTATAAATTACCCTTTCCCCTTCATTCAGGGCTCAGATCTTTGGAGAAATAGTCTCCTCTGAGCCTGCCAATGTTAAATAAACCTCCAATCCACCAAGATCTCCAAGTGCCACTTGGTTTTTCTGCCAGCGTTCCAGCCTGGTTCCGTAACACTATGTTTCTAGTAATTTATCCATTTATTCTAGGTTATCCAATTTATTGGCATATAATATTCAATAATAGTGCCTTTTAATCCTTTTTATATATGTGACATAAGTTGTAATGTTTCCTCTTTCATTTCTGATTTTAATTATTTGAGTATTCTCTCTTTTTTTCTCAGTCTATCTAAGGGTTTGTCTATTTTATAAATGTTTTCAAAAATATCAGCTCTTCTTTTTTTATTGTTTTAATTAACATATTATTCTAGTTGCAGGTGTGCAACATAATTGCTTTATATTTATTTGAATATATTGTGAAATAATGGCCACAATAAGCCTAGTTAATATCCATCAACATACACAGTTACAATTTTTTTCTTCTGATAAGATTTTTTAAAGATCCATTGACTTAGCAACTCCTCAATGTGCAATTCAGTATTGTTGTCTATAGTCACTATGCTGGATATTATATTTCCATTACTTATTCACATTACAACTGGAAATTTGTACCTTTTGACACCTTTCACCCATTTTTCCGACTCCTCCCCACCAGCCCCTGAAAACCACCAACATGTTTTCTGGACCTATGAACTTATTTCTTTTTAAATTTCACATATAAGTGTTCTCATACACTATTTTTCTTTTTCTAGCTGAGTTATTTCACTTAGCATAAACAAACTTGAGGTTTATCCATGTTGTTGCAAATGGCAGAATTTTATATCTTAAGGCTGAATATATACAAAATCAGTTTCCTTATCAACTCATCTACCCAATAGATATTTATGTTGCTACTACATCTTATCTATTGTAAATAATGATGCAGGAATCATGAGGATGTATATATCTTTTCAAATTGTATTTTTGTTTACCTTGGATAAGAACTCTGAAGTAGAATCCCTGGATCATATAGTAGTCCTATTTTTAATTTTTCAAAGAACCTCCTTTCTTTCTATGAAGGAAATTGAAGAAGATACAAAGAAATGGAAAAATATTCCATGCTCATGGATTGGAATAATAAATACTGTTAAAATGTCAATACTACCCAAAGCTATCTACACATTCAATGTGATCCCAATCAAAATTGCACCAGCATTCTTCTCGAAGCTAGAACAAGCATTCCTAAAATTTTTATGGAACCATAAAAGACCTCAGATAGCCAAAGTAATATTGAAGAAGAAGACAAAAGCTGGAGGCATCAAAATCCCAGACTTTAGCCTCTACTCCAAAGCTGAAATCATCCAAGACAGCATGGTATTGGCACAAAAACAGACACATAGATCAATGGAATAGAATAGAAACCCCAGAACTATACCCACAAAAGTATGGACAACTAATCTTTGACAAAGCAGGAAAGAATATCCAATGGAAAAAAGACCATCTCTTTAACAAATGGTGCTGGGAGAACTGGACAGCAACATGCAGAAGAATGAAACTAGACCACTTTCTTACACCATTCACAAAAATAAACTCAAAATGGATACAGGACCTGAATGTGAGACAGGAAACCATCAAAACCCTAGAGGAGAAAGCAGGAAAAAACCTGTCTGACCTCAGCCGCAGCAATTTCTTACTTGACACATCTCCAAAGGCAAGGGAATTAAAAGCAAAAATGAACTATGGGGACCTCATCAAGATGAAAACTTCTGCACTGCAAAGGAAACAATCAACAGAACTAAAAGGTAACCGACAGAATGGGAAAAGATATTTGCAAATGACATATCAGACAAAGGGCTAATATCCAAAATCTATAAAGAACTCACTAAACTCCACACCTGAAATGAAAATAATCCAGTGAAGAAATGGGCAGAAGACATGAATAGACAGTTCTCTAAAGAAGACATCCGGATGGCAACAGGCACATGAAAGGATGCTAAACGTCACTCCTCATCAGGGAAATACAAATCAAAACCACACTGAGATACCACCTCACACCAGTCAGAGTGGCTAAAATGATCAAATCAGGAGACTATAGATGCTGGAGAGGATATGGAGAAACGGGAACCCTCTTGCACTTTTTGTGGGTATGCAAACTGGTGCAGCCACTCTGGAAAACAGTGTGGAGGTTCCTTAAAAAATTAAAAATAGATCTACCCTATGAGCCAGCAATAGCACTGCTAGGAATTTACCCAAGGGATACAGGAGTGCTGATGCATAGGGGCACTTGTACCCCAATGTTTATAGCAGCACTTTAAACAATAGCCAAATTTTGGAAAGAGACTAAATGTCCATCAACTGACGAATGGATAAAGAAATTGTGGTTTATATACACAGTGGAATACTACTTGGCAATGAGAAAGAATGAAATATGGCCTTTTGTAGCAACGTGGACGGAACTGGAGAGTGTTATGCTAAGTGAAATAAGTCATACAGAGAAATAAAGATACCATATGTTTTCACTCTTATGTGGATCCTGAGAAACTTAACAGAAGACCATGGGGGAGGGGAAGGAAAAAAAAGTTAGAGAGGGAAGGAGCCAAACCATAAGAGACTCTTAAAAACTGAGAATAAACTGAGGGTTGATGGGGGGTGGGAGGGAGGGGGAAGTGGGTGATGGGCATTGAGGAGTGCACCTTTTGGGATGAGCACTGGGTGTTGGATGGAAGCCAATTTGACAATAAATTTCATATTTAAAAAAAAAAAAGAAGAACCTCCATACAGTCTTCTATAGTGGCTGCATCAGTTTACATTTTCTATTCCCATAAAATGGTGTACACATGTTCCCTCTTCTCCGCCTTCTCACCACCACTTGTTATTTCTTGTTCTTTGACAATAGCCCTTCTAATAAGTGTTAGGTGATGTCTCATTGTGGTTTTGTTTTGCATTTCCCTGACAAACACCTTAAAGGGAAAACGTCATTTAAATTGAGGCTGATTGGAAGCCAGACCCTCAGGCAGCAGCTTTTAAAAGTATGCAAATATAGAGTTCCTGGGTAGCTCAGTTCATTCTGCATCCCATTATTTATTTCAGCTCAGGTCAGGATATCTTGGTTTCTGAGTTCCCCACTTTGGGCTCGGCACTGAAGGTTCAGAGTCTGCTTGGGATTCTCTCACTCCTTCTCTGCCCCTCCCCTGCTCTCTCTCTCTCTCAAAATAAACAAATAAACTCTTTTAAAAATATATGCATTATATACAGTCCTGAGGGGCCAGAAGCATAAACCCCATTGGCCACCAAATCCAGATAATCTGACAGTGTTCCCTGGGCAACGATCACAAAAATTGCGGCTCCAGATGAGTGTATGGCATCATACTGGGAAATACTGATGAACCAGAGTAAGGCGGAGGTAGAGCACCAAGACAATATCCACAGCCAGCATTCTTGACAGTGGCTCTATGGAGAACTAAATGTGCACAAAATGTGTAGCCTACCCCTCAGTCTGAAACTCCAGGACAAGTTAGGTGGCTTACTTCACAGAGTGACTAAGGGATATGCTTTAGTGTGTTGTCTATGCTGGGCTCTGGGGGTTGGTAAGCTGCCAAGAATCATCCCTCTGGTTGCCACAGACCCTTAGGACCCAAAAATGCAAGCTCCTTTGTCCACTGAAACCAAGTGATTGAGGAGCATCCCCTGGGTGTCAGCCACAAAAGCCAGGCATGAGATGTGTAAAGCTCTCCTTCAGGAGACACAGATGCTCTGGAGCACAGAAAAGGGGGAGTGGGAAGATAATACCTGCCTCCTGAAGTCTCTGGAAAGGATTACAGTTAGTCCCTAGATGTATGTTTAATTAAATCTTTCCCTGTGGCCACAGCAATGATAATTAACTACTAGCCTTCCTTCAAAGAAATACTGAGCTTTTAGGTCTGTTGATTTTTTGCCGTGCCTGCGGACTGGTAGCTGTTTAAGAACTTTTTCTCCATTGGTTAACAGTCTTGTACGACCCATGTGCATAAGTTCTGCAGGCTATCAGAGCCAGGCAATATAGAGGTGTCCGCTGGCAGCAGTCACCAAAATTGGAGTGCCAGAGAAGGGGGTGATCTTTTCTCTGGGTGACACTGATAATTATAATCCTGTGTGACCAGGAATGCAAGCTCCTCCTGGCCTCCAAAGCCAAGTGATCAAGAAGCATTATCTATGCAGTAGCCACAAAAATCAGGGCACCAGATGCATGTAAAGACTCCCTTCTGGAATGTACTCATGCTCTGGAGCACACAGCCAAGGGAGAACACAAAAAAAGCATTCATCAGTCCCTATACTCGGAGAGTGTTCCAACGGGCTCTTAGGTGTATGTGTTAAATTAGATGACTGCCACTCAAGCTGAGGTTTTAATATAAGCAGGTAAGCCTCTTTCATTTTAAGTCTGTGTGTAATTGTCTACCTTTGAGCTGGGCCCCAGAGCAGGTAAGTACAATGACATGAATGGATTATAGGCATTTCTGAGATCATTACAGTCTGTGATCTCAGGATGTGAGCCCCATTGGTTTTCAAAATTAAATTTGGGGGATCTCATCTCTCAAGTGCATGTCTTAAACGTTGGGGTAACCAATATGAAGTTTTAACCATTTGACCCTCAGAGAGAAGCTTCAGGTTTTGATTTTCCTCCTGATCATGGGTTGCTACACCAAGGATGTGGTTTATGGCAAGATTGTGTCCCTACTTCTCCTACTCACTTTGATGTGGTTTTCTTCCTGTTTGCTCTATGTATAGTCATCACTCAACTGGACTTAAGGTTTTCTTTTTCAGAGGACTTTATTCCATATGTAGCTGCAGACCCAGTGTGTTCATGGGAGGAAACAAATTGAGTTCAGTAACTTTCTGTATCACTATCGTGAACTATAACCAATTTAAAGTCATCCTTTTGTCAATATTTTCTATTGTTTTTCTATTGTCTATTTCACTTATTTCTTCTTTAATCCAGATTATTTCCTTCCTTATATTTACTGTGGGTTTAGTTTATTTTTCTTTTTCTAATATGTTGAGGTATAAAGTTATGTGGATTAATTGAGATCTTTCTTCTTTTCTAATATAGGTGTTTACCACTATAAGCTTCCCTTTGAGTGCTGTTTTTGCTATGTTCCATTAAGTTTTTCCATATGATGTTTTTTTTTATTTTCATTTGTCTCAAGATATTTTCTATTTCTCTTTAGACTTATTCTTTGACCCATTGGTTTTTCAGAAGTGTGTTGTTTAATTTCTACATATTTGTGAATTTCTCAGCAGTTATTCTGCCATTAATTTCTGATTTCATCCCATTGTTAGAAAGTATATTCGGTAACTAAAAATGAATCACAAGAAAAAAATCTAGAAAGAGAGAAATATATAAGGAGTATACATAACATGCTACTAAAGACAGAATGAGTCAAAGAGGAAATAAAAAATACATATTTATAAAAGAAAATAAGACAATGGTCCAAAATCTTTGGGATGCAGTAAAAGAAATTCTAAGATTGAAATTTATACCAATAGAGGTCTACCTCAAGAACCAAGAAAAATCTCAAATAAACAATATAACCTTACATGAAAAGTACCTAGAAAAAGAACAACAACACCAAAAAAAAAAAAAAAAAACCCAAAACTAGTACAAGAAAGGAAATAATAAAGATTAGAGAGGAAATGAATGATATAAAAACTAAAAAGCAACACAACAGATCAATGAAGCCAGAAGCTAGTTCTTTGAAAATATAAACAAAACTGATAAAACATTAGTCAGACTAATCAAAAAAGAAAAAAAAAGAGGGGGGGTGACTCAGAAAACTAAATCAGAAATGAAAGAGGAGAAATTAAAAGAGAATATTATGAAAAAATATATGCCAACAAATTGGAAAACCTAGAGGAATGGATGAATTCCTAGAAATATGTAACATTCCACTAGTGAATCAAGAAGAAATAGAAAATTTGAACTGACATATTACCAACAACGAAATTGATGCAGTAACCCCCAAACTCCTAACAAACCAAAGTCCAGGACCAGATGGATTCACAGGTGAATTCTACCAAACATTTGAAGAAGAATTTATACTGATTCTTCTTAGATTATTTCAAAATATATGAGAAGGAAAACTATCAAATTCATTCTATGAGGCCAATATCACCCTGTACCAAAATCAGATAAAGACACTACAAAATAAAGAGAACTACAGGCCAATATCTCTGATGAACATAGATGGAAAAATCATCATTAAAATATTAGCAAATCAAATCAAAAAATACATGAAAAATATCATTCACCATGATCAAGTGCGTTTTATTCCCTGGATACAAGAATGGTTCAATATTTGCAAATAAATCAGTGTGGTGCATCACATTAATAAGAGAAAGGATAAAAACAATAAAATCATTCTAATAGATGAATAAAAAAACATTTGACAAAGTACAACATCCATCATGATAAAAGCCCTCAACAAAGTAGTTCTAGAGGGAACATACATCAACATAATAAAGGCCTTATGAGAAAAAGCTACAGTGAACATTACACTCAATGGGGAAAAACTGAGAGCTTTTCTCATAAGGTCAGGAACAGGACAAAGATGTCCACTTTCACCACTTTTATTCAACATAGCACTGGAAGTTCTAGCCACTGCAGTCAAAAACATAAAGAAAGAAAACACATCCAAATTTCTAGGGAAGAAGTAAAACTTTCACTATTTGCAGATGACATGATTCACTGTATAAAAAACCTTAAAGACTCCACCAAAAAACTACTAGAACTGATAAGTGAATTCAGTAATGTCACAAGATACAAAATCAATATATAGACATCCATTGAATTTCTATACACTAATAATAAAGTAGCAGAAGGAGAAATTAAGAAAGCAATTTCATTTACAATTGCACCAAAAATAATAAAACACCTAAGAATAAACTTAACCAAGGAACTGAAAAACTGTACTCTGAATAAAATAAAACAATGATGAAATGAATTGAATATGGCAAAAACAAATGGGAAGATATTCCATGATCATGAATTGGAAGAACAAGTATTGTTAAAATGTTGATAGTACCCAAGGGAATCTACAGATTTAAAGCAATCAGTATAAAAATACTGGCAGCATATTTCTCAGAACTAGAACAAACAATTCTAAAATTTGTATGGAACCACAAAAGATCTCAAATAGTTAAAACAATCTTGAAAAAGAAAAACAAAGCTGGAAGCATTACAATTCCAGATTTCAAGTTATACCACAAAGCTGTAGTAATCAGAACAGTATGATACTGGCACATAACTAGACAGATAAATCAATACAACAGGATAGAAAGTACAGAGACAAACCCATGATTATATGGTCAATTAATCTTTGATAAAAGAGGCAAGAATATGCAATAGGCAAAAGTATCTTCAACAAATGGTGTTGGGAATACTGGACAGCAGCAAGCAAAAGAAAGAAACTGGACCACTTTATTACACCATACACAAAAAATAAATTCAAAATGGATTGAAGACCTAATGTGAGACCTGTAACCATAAAAATCCTAGAAGAGAGGTGCCTGGGTGGCTCAGTCAGTTGAGTGTCTCACTCTTTTTTAGCTCAGGTCATGATCCCAGGGTCATGGGATTGAGCCCCGTGTCAGGCTCCATGCTGAGTGTGGAGCCTGCTTAAGATTTTTTTCTCTCTCTCTCCCTCTGTCTCTATCTCTGTCTCTCTCTGTCTCTGTCTCTCTCTCTGTGTCTCTAAAAAAAATCCTAGAAAAGAACACAGGCAGTAACTTCTTTGACATTAGCTGTAGCAATTTCTTTCTAGATGTGTCTCCTGAGGCAAGGGAAACAAAAGGAAAAATCTATTGGGACCACACCAAAACAAAATGCTTCTGCACAGCAAGGGAAATAATCAATGAAACTAACAGGCAACCTACATAATGGGAGAAGAATTTTACAAGTGACATATCTGATAAAGGCTTAGTAACCAAAATATAAAACGAACTGATACAACTCAACACCCAAAAACAAATAATCCAATTAAAAATTATCAGAATACTTGAACAGAAATTTCTCCAAAGAAGACATCCAGATGGCCAACAGACACATAAAAATATGCTCAATATCGCTCATAATCAGAGAAATGCAAATCAAAACAAAATGAGATATCACCTCACACCTGTCAGAATTGCTAAAACCAACAACACAAGAAACAACAGGTGTTGGTAAGGATGTGGAGACACTATTAGAAACAAAGGCATAGGATAAATCTTTCCTGAAAAATAAAATAAGTTGATTCACTTTATATGCCTGATAGTTAACTCAAATGAATAATCAAATATAGCCAGGGGTAAAACCACGTATTTTACTTATTTATTTATTTAGTTTTTTCTTGTTTTGTTTTAGTTTCTGAGATTCTTTTTTTCCTGAATATTAAATACTTATTTTGTATCCTTCCTTTTTAAAATTTTCTTGTTTATTTAAATTCTAGTTAGTTAACATACAGTGTAATATTAGTTTCAGGTGTACAATATAGTGATTCAACAATTCTATACATGACCCGGTACTCAACACAACAAATGCACTCCTTATCCTCATTACCTATTTAACCCATCCCCTCACCTACTTCCCCTTTGGTAAGCATCAGTTTGTTTTCTCTAATTAAGAGTGTGTTTCTTGGTTTGCCCCTCTCTCTTTTTCTACCCATGTTCATTTGTTTTGTTTCTTAAATTCCACATTGAGTGAAATCATATATTTGTCTTTCTCTGACTAACTTATTTTGCTTAGCATAATACTCTCCAGCTCTATCCATGTCACTGCAAATGGCTAGATTTCACCTTTTTATGGATGAGTAATATTTCATCGTGTATATATACATCTTCTTTATTCATCAGTCAATGGACACTTGAGCTTTTCCCCCATTTTGGCTATTTTAGATAATGCTGCTATAAACATCAGAGTGTATGTATCCCTTTGAGTTAGTAATTTTGTATCCTTTGGGTAAATACCTAGTAGTGTAATTGTTAGACCAAATTGACTTTTTTAGGCACCTCCATACTGTTTTCCATAGTGGCTGCACCAGTTAGCATTCTTACCAGCAAAGCAAGAGGATTCCCCCCCCCCCTCTCTCTCTCTGTATATAGATAGATAGATAGATAGATATAGATATAGATATATACATATCTATATATATATATATATGTTCTATATATGTATATACGTATATATGTATATATATATAGAGAGAGAGAACATATATAGAGAGAACATAAGTGTATATATATATAGAACATATGTGTGTATACATATATATATATGTATATATATATATAACAATGCTAGTTTAAACTATTTAATTTAAATCATTTAAGTTAAATGTAGATTTAAAATGAGAACCCATTATCAACACCCAGGTTAATCATGTAGTCCTTGCTTTTGTGGATCTATGTAGTGCATGGGCAAGCTGACCACAAGTGTGACTGCATGCTAGAAGATCAAATTTCACTATTAACTCCTTTGGTTGACAGCAGACAGACCGAAAGTCTCAGTAACAGTGGCAGTTTCTATGTTCATATGCATGAAACTCTGACAGAAAGATGACATAATCATAAAGTGGCAACTCTAAGGATTACTCCATAATCCAATGTGTGTGGCTATAGAACAGATGCAAGCTGGGCTGATGAAAGGCAAAAAAGATAAGTGACCACTTAGTCAAATTCCATGACAGTGTGAAGTACGAAAACAAGTTATTCCATATAATGGAGACTTTCCCAAAGATAGACTATTTCCTTTCTATTTCATTTACATATTACCATGGAGCTTATTATCTTCCTTGGACTTCTATTAGGGATTTCAGACATGACAGCAATAATTTGCTAACAGCATAATTTTCATATTACTAACTCCAATTGTTTGCTTGTTTGTTTAATCTATAAGTTTACCCTTAGTATTAAAGAATGTTTGTAACCTTAAAATAATTTTAATTTGATGTCCGTTTTTTCACCAAATAGTTTATTTCTAATGCCACATATATAAAGCTGAAGAGTAATTGAGAAGACTTACATTGCCTGATGTTGCTGGAGCAAGAATTGAAATTAAAGGGATGTTAGTCAACTTTCAGCCTGTAAGTAGCAAATCATCTTTTGTAAAGAATTAGGAAGATTTTTTTAAATTTGATTTTTCTTCCAAATTTACTTCACAGTGGTATTAATCTATGTATAATTTTTATTCCTTAGAAAGAAATAAAATATTGACACAAGTTTTGTCATAAAACAGAGAACAGAGTATTAACATTAATCAGAATTTGTACAATTTATGGTGAAACGTAAGTGATTTTAGGATCTCCAGTGTTACATGAACAATATAGTTAAAACTATATGTGTGGTACAATGTCAAAAAGCAGTGTTAATTTTTTAAATGTTTATTATTGAAGTATAATTGACATACAATGTTATATTAATTTTAGATGTATAATGCAGCGATTTTACCATTCTATACATTACGCAATGCTCACCATGATAAGTATAGTTACCATCTGTCACTATACAATGTAATTACAATATTATTGACTATATTCCCTGTGCTATACTTTTCCATTTCCATGATTTATTTATTTTATAACTAAACTTCTGTACCTCTTAATCTTCTTCACCTATTTTGCTCACATTTGCACCCCTCCTGTCTGGCAACCAATATCGTTAGTTAAGTAAATAAAGAAGATGTAGTATATGAATGATGGAATATTACTCATCCATAAGAAAGAATGAAGTGTTAATTATGAAGTCAAAATGTAAGAAAGAGATCACAAAGTTTATTTTCTTGCCAACAAAAAATGAATAAAGAAAGAAGGAACCCATATATAAATTTGAGTTTATGAAGCATAAGGCCCATGTAAAATTAAATAGGCTGCATTGGGAACATTTTCTCTTTTTTAAAGTATGATGGAAAATTGACTAACCTGTACATATCTATATTAAACCATCAAGAATCAAGTAGATGTCAAGAAAGACAAAATAGCAACCTCCAAGCTCTACAAGATATTCTACTATGTGAGTTACATATATTTATAAAAAACACAGTTTATTTTGTAATTAATTCATACTAGTAATTAAGTTTTGGAGGGTTCTTCTAACATTAAAATTTTACCAGAGGATAGAATGGTGGGGTTTTGTACAGGTTTATTTTAATTTGATTAACAACTTTACTTCTATAATGGAAAGTACATTCAAAAAATTGAATCATGTTGAAAATACAGCAATAGTATATTTTTCAGTAACCCATCATGAAATCCCAACAAAGCAGATTTCTGATTTGTGACAAGAATGTAAGTGAAATGATTCTTTGAAACATCTGGGGGAAACTTTGTCTTTTCTTATTCCTTTGAATCTACATATGAACATTTTTTTTCACCCAATTTGTTATGAGTATAGTAATTAAGCAATATTGATGGTGAAAACTCTTCTCTTAGAGACGATTAAAGGTTTTCAATAGTTCATAGACCAATACTTTCTAATTTAATTTTGAAGGACTTTTTAACTACTTGGTTCTCCAAAATGGATGCTTATGAAACATTTGAAGGTTTTCACTCTATGGCCCAAGATACACAGAATTTTTATTAAATGCACATGATAAAAATGTAATTCATTCAATTTCATTTTTTGTATGAGCTTGGAATATATTTTTAATATAATTTATTGTGAAATTAGCTTACATACAACACCCAGTGTTCATCCCAACAAATGCCCTCCTCAATGCCCATCACCCTGAATTTCTGAACATGATTCCTGGATCGTGGTATTATGTTTTAGTTAGATGAATTATTTCGAAAGGTTGCTGAAATAAGAAAATTGTTTTATGTAGGTTTAATCAAATATTGTGAATTTTAATAAGTCTATCCCAAATAACTTAATGAGCTTCATCAAACTATTTTTGGGAGCTTTCTGAACTTTACCTTAACAAGAAAAATGGTTTAAAATTTCTGATTTTAAGTTAAAAAAAAGAAAGTTAAAAAGACAGTGTTAATTTAGCAAACCCTTAACAAATACCTACTAAAAGGCACACATATATATCTTCAATGTTTATTTTTGAGAGAGAGAGAGAGAGAGAAATATAGAGACAGAGCATAATCGAGGGAGAAGCAGAGAGAGAGGGAGACACAGAATCCAAAGCAGACTCTAGGCTCTGAGTTGTCAGCACAGAGCCTGATGCGGGGCTCGAACCCACGAACCATGAGATCATGACCTGAGCCGAGGTTGGACGCTTAGCTGACTCAGCCACCCAGGCGCCCCTAAAAGGCACATAATTTTAGGTTACTTTTACTTAGGGGCTGCAAAGAATGATGGAAAAAAAATCATCCTCACTAGAAATTTATTGTAAAGTACATATACATGGAAATGCTTACTGTAAGGAAGAAATAAAGTGAAGATATAAGTACATAAAGAGTACATAAGTAGTTCAAAAACTAGAGCAGGATAGACTGTGGAAAGTGCTTAAAATAAGTATATTTATATTGTACCTAGGTAGGGCAGAGTACCTCTGGAAGGGGAATATGTTCACGGAATACTCTACAGTGGAGATTTCACTTCAAGTGGACCTTACAGGACAGGTAGAGTTTAGAAAAAGAGAATTATCATCAGTCTTTATCAGTGAATAACTTTTATTTAAAACAAATTTTAATGTTTGTTTTGTTTATTTTTGAGAGACAGAGCATAAACAGAGGAGGGTCAGAGAGAGAAAGAGACACAGAATGCGAAGCAGGTTCCAGGCTCTGAGCTACCAGCACAGAGCCTAACGCGGGGCTCAAACTCACAAGTCATGAGATCATGACCTGAGTTGAAATTGGATGCTTAACAGACTGAGCCACCCAGGTGCCCCAAGATTACTTTTCTTTTAAAGATAAATCTCAACAAAAGCTTATGAACAAAACATAATTCATTTGCTCTTATTATATGGTCAATGACTATAAACCTAGCTTTACTCATTGCTGGAACTCAGGGGATCAAATAATGACATTAAACCATCTCAATGTATTGTCCTTGCTTTCTTTTTCTTAGCATCATTTTCAGTCAGGTGGTCCCTAGCAGCTTCAGATTTAGATCACAACAGCTTTCTACTACTAGAGGAAAGGGAGAATGAAACTCTCAATATTCTCAATACAAGTGTCAGGATGAAATTTCATTGGTCTATATTAGATCTTGTCCTCAATTTGAACAAATCACTGTGGCAGAGCAATTTAAATGATTAACCACACCTGAGTTATATCCTAAATTTTGGGGGCCAAAAATACAGGTAGAAACATTATCAGTCAAACATAGAACATCCATTACCGAAAGGATGTGAAACTGGATATCTAGTAGAGAAATAAAAGTCTTCACATAGTGTGACCTTGGGAAAGTTGCTTAACATATCTGAAACCAAATTTTCTCATCTAAAGAAGAAAATGACATAACTAACAAAGTTATTATAAGGATAAAATTTTGTGTTGTGTATAAAGCTTCAGGAAATTAGTATGCTGTGGTAACATCTTTTCCCTTATATGTAGTACCTAGGAATTCCAGGATTCTGGTTTGGCCTAACACCAATGTTGACACAGAGAAACACATGCAGACACACACACACACACACACGCACACACACACACACACACACACACACAATCATACAAACAGAAAGCCTCCTGGATGATATGATAAATGGAGATAATGCTATAATATATGGCTCAGAAGTATTTCCTGAGGGAATTCTCTCAGTCATTACCTTTATACTTCATCAAACTGAGGCAAAATTGATGCTCCGAGTCTCAAAAATCTCAGCTTTAGAAACTATTAGTTTAATACCAAAAAAACTTTAAAACACTGTTAGCAATTCTCAAGTTACTCTTAAAATTGAAATTGTTTTTATAAAAATAGTTTCATTTTCTATGATTACTATCTTAGTCTATAATGTGGAAGCTATGGAAAAGCATATTAAGCCTAAGAAATTCTGTATATTAGGTGCTAAGGGGAGGAGAATGAATACTGAATCTTCACTTAGGAGAGTATAATAAAATTGAGTGGATACTAAATAGAGTAGAAATATCTATTCTTGTTTTCTACTGGGATCTTTTGAGATTAGGTCAATGCATTGCTGCATTTAATGTAACAGGAATGTAGCTAAGAAATTTATAAATGGAAAATGACCTCACAAATTGCACTGAGACACCCACAACTCATTCAAATTCTACTAGAATTTGAGTAGAAATTTTACACAAAATCAGGCACAGATGCCATCCAAAGTATGATCATGGATAACATTAAAAGCCATAATCTACAATTATCTACTGATAACACTCTTTAGGTAGCTTTTGATTATGCTTATGCTTAAAGTCCTTTCTCATTAGTGAATCCCCAGGATTTCCTGTGAAACAGCCAGCTAGGTAGAAATGAAAAATTATTGTAAAGGGAAACTTACCCAATCAAACATAAAAGATAAATGGGAACAAACAGGAAGTATTTTAATAACTAACAATAACAGGGGCACCTGGGTGTCTCAGTCGGTTGAGTGTCCGTCTTCAGCTCAAGTCATGATCTCCCTGGTCATGGGTTTGAGCCCCATGTCAGGCTCTGTGCTGACCATTTGCTCAGAGCATGGAGGCTGCTTCAGATTCTGTGTCTCCTCTCTCTGCCCCTCCCCTGTTTGCGCTCTGTCTCACTCTGTGTCTCAAAAATAAATAAATGTAAAAAAATAAAAAAATAAGTATCACTAACAAAAGATGGTAAGAGTAAGTCATCAGTAAATATATCAGTAATTATAATAAATGTGAATGGATTAATCTCACATGTTAAAAGACAGATACTTTCTGATTCGTACAAAACAAACAATAATCAGCAATATGTTGTTTACAAGTAACACACTTGGAATCAAATAGTTGAAAATATTTTTTTTTAAATTTTCAGGTAAATAAAAAGGAAAGTGAGTATACTATTATTAATAGAAAATAATAAAATAAATAAGAGTACCAATAATAACTAATAATCAAATAAACAATCAAATAAGAAGAAGAACGGCTCCTGCTTACAGTAGGATGGCAAATGCTGACTGACAAATGTGGAGGGAGTACTGGAGTGGGAAAATCAGCATTCTGCAAACATCATAGTAAATATTTGATCAGGCAATAATCATTAAAGGATGCTAAATTTAAGGAAATATATTGATGAAAAGCAAGAATTCCTACTCGTTGTAAGGAAAAATATTGTACGTACACAATGGACAAATTTAACAACATCATGACTGGGTGATCAAAATTACGACACCAATAGGGGGCAGCAGGGCGCTGTGTGCATCCAGATGTGATCCTTGACAAGGATACCATATCACCAATGTAGTGTTCTGGTTAAGAATGTATAACCTAGATCTAATCATGAGGAAACATCAGACAAATCCCAAGTGAGGAACATTGCATTAAAACAAAAAAAACAAGAAAAAAAAAAGGGGGAGGGTGTGGTAGGGACTGTATTGCTCAAAAATATTAATGTCATAAAAGACAAAGAAAAGATGGTCCAGATTAAAAGAAACTAAAGTGGCATGACAACTATATACAATACCTGACCTTAGATTGGTGCCTTATTCGATCAATCAGAAAAAAAAAAAAATGATACAAAGACAAAGATTGGATTAGAATATCAATGTTAAATATGCTGAGCTGATCACTGTAGTGTGGTTATGTAAAGGGCCAGGACATATATAAATTACTCTAAAATGGTTCAGAAAAGAAGCACACAGGCACACAAACGTGCGTGCCTGTTGCATGTGGAGAGACACAGGCTGAATAATAAAGCAAATGGTAAAATGTAAGCCATGTTAACAATAGGTGAATTTGAGTAAAACATTTATGAATTTTTATGCAGTATTCATATTATTTTCAATATCTGTAGCTTGACCTACTTCCTAGAAAAAGGAAAACAAAGTGGTAAAGAATGTGTTATATACATAAAAGAAATAATATAAGGAAAAGATACAAAACACATGAACTTAATGTAACTTAATAACTTTGAAATGTGAAATTATTATTATTTTCAGGTGTGAAAATAATTATTTAATTACAGGTGTGGCATGCAGTTGTCAAGCTGTTCCAGTGACTGGATGGCTAAGTCTGTGTTAAGCAGAGATGAAGTATTAAAAAGATTAGTTGGCCAAAGATCTAAAGCCACATTATCCTATTGGTTCTAGCAGGAATAATTATAACTGAGGCATTATGATTTTCATATAATGCCTTGTGTCTGTCTCTCAATTGATTCTCAACTCAGGAAGAGAGGAGGGGGTTTTATTTGTTTAATTATGCCATGATATGCCAAATGTGTTAACACTCTATATGAAACAAAAACTGCACAAGAAAGGTAGATACAGATATAGTTGGAAGTATCAATCTTTTTTTAAAGACAGCGACTGTCGAGTTGAAAAATAAAAGAAATAAATTTATAGAATTTGAATTAAATAACCAACAGACTTTGTACTTAATAAGAAGGCCCATGTTTAGTTCAAACAAAATTGAATATTGAAAAATTTGATCATATACTAAACTTTTCTCTTGATATTATGAAAATTGAAGAGGTATATGCATTCCCCTTCCTTAATCCCTCATAACTAACATATGTTAGGCAAAGCCAGCTGATTATATGCTTCAGCCAACAACTTTAAAAATACGGAGAAAGTGAAAGAAGGTGCTGGGAGAATTACAGATTTACATTCAGTCACCTTATTGGAGTTGAAATTCCAGAAGTGGTGTGAGGAATATTCACCGGTGGCAGGCCCAACAGTATTATTACAAGTGCCCGAGTATTAGCTGCTTAGCTTCATTTTTTCTTGTCTGTTTTATAAACATTGCTCTCTAGTTTTCCCATTAATAAGCACAATGACATCTTCATGATAAATTAGTTTTCTACTTAAAAATAAACTATAACTGAGTTTTGTTTTTACCAACTAAGAAACTTGCTTGATATACCATTAAAAAGAAAATAAAAACATAGGAAAATAACCAGATCACTTCACAAGGATAATATAAGTAACAACACCATAAAAATCACTCGTGAGCATGGATGAAATGAGCTTAAATATTAGCAACCGAAATCCAAAAGCAAGTTAAAACAATAATACAAAATGACCATTAGAATCCTAACAATGTTTTGATATGAGCAAATGAAGCTATCTAATTCACTATGTTAACAGATTACAAAACAAAAAATTGTATAACAGACTTAATATATGTTGCCGAAGAAAACATTTGAAAAAATTCAAAACCCATTCATGGCAAAATACTACCAATAAACAATAAAAAAAACCACATAACTTGAAATAAGATGTCTACAAAAATACTAGAACAAACATCATTCAAACAAACATACAAATCCCTCAAAATCCCAAACACCAGGAAAAATAAACCACTGTTCAATGATTTAAAATAAAATAAAACATGAAATTCCAGAAAATCCACAGAATAACAATAATAATAAAACATATCAAATCCTAACAAAGTTTTAAGAAGAAACATTTATAGTATTAAACACTATTATTGATACATGATCAATATAAAAAATATATTAAGTATTCAACAACCCAACAAATGAGGGAGAAAGCTGAAGGAGACACTATATTAAAGTAGATAAAAACCCAAAGATAGGGTTCCTGGGTGGCTTATTCAGTTAAGCATCTGACTCTTGACTTCAGCTCAAGTCATGATCTAACAGTTTGTGAGATCAAGCCCTATGCCCGGCTGCATGCTGACAGAATAGAGCCTGCTTGGGAATCTCTCTCCTCTCTCTTTTTGCCTCTCCCACCGCTTGTTGGCATGCGTTTTCTCTCTCTCTCTCTCTCTCTCTCTCTCTCTCTCTCTCTCTCTTTCTCTATCTCTCTCTCCTGTCTGTCTCAAAATAAATAAATAAACATGAAAAAAACCCAAAAAGGTAACTTCATATCTTGGCTTTATCACTCTAATAACCGCATGACTCAGGGAAAGTGACAAAATCTTAGTGCCTCAGTGCCCTAATCTGTTAAAGGGGACGAAAAGTAGAATCTATCTTCTAGAATTGAAAAGTATTACACTTTTTAACATAGCACCCTAGATTAATACATATAATCCTTATATATGTATGTATACCAGAGGAGCAGAAATAAGAAATTAATAATAATAAAAGCTAATATTAATGAAATAGAAAACAGAAAAAGTGGAAGTAATGAATAAATTTAAATTTTTTTCCTTCAGAAAACCATGATAATAAAATAAAACCCCTAGCTAATCTAAGCACAAAGAAAGGGAGAAAGCACAAAAACAATTAGAAGTGGAAAAAAGGGAAATTTCCACAGATAGAGAGAAATGCAAAATACTTATATAAGTGACATTGCTTAACCTTCTGCAAATAAATCTCAATATCTGGATAAAATAGATATTTTTCTATGAAAATATAAATAGCTCCTGATGAGATTTTTTTAACTAAATAAACCAATAGTCACTGAAAAATTCTAGTCTTAATAAAGAGCTACTATGCCTTTACCCCCAAAGCAACAGTTTCAATGAGCTTTAGAGGGAAATTTCTCTCAAACATTCAAAATGCAATTCATTCTGAAAGCCTTTGAACTGTTTCTAAACATAGGAAAAGGAAGCTACTAACTCTTGTTACAAATCAACATAATCTTGACACAAAATCTTAATAAAAACAACCTCTAAAAGAAAACTAAGATTGATCTTATGTATGTATATAGCTACAAGAATCTTAAAAACAGTGTCAGCAATTAGAATCCACATGTAAAGAATAATACTCTAAGATGCTTTGGGGTTCTTATTAAACCCCAAAGAACAATGTTTAATATTAGGGAGGAGTACTATAACTCACCACATTGATAGGTACAAGAAACAGTATATAGTTTGATCCTATTGTGTTGATCCTATTTGCATAGACATACAAATTTCCAGAATAATGCAAACGAAACAGATTAAGAAATCAATTCAGGGTTTGGGAAGCAAGGTATGCATGATTGTATATTAAAAATAGTTATTTTTAAATGTACTTCTGCCATTTGTCCAGGTTTGCACTCTTCTCTACTCCTGAACTCTGTCTTACAAAATGCAAAAACTTTGAGGAAATATAATATGCTAAACTAAACTACAACATAATGTCAGTAATGATAAAGTGTTAAAAATAAGAATTGGGAGTTTAGCGGTTAAGAGTTGGGACTTCCTAGAAAACAGACAGATTTAAATCTTATCTGTAAAATTTAGGAGTTGTTTGACTTCTTTAAACCAAATGAAATAAAAAAATTATGAAGTCACTTACTTTGTGGGGTTGCTGATGTATTAATAAAATGATGCAAGTATATAGAATAATGCTTTATATGCATTAAACTTTGGGTAGATAGGCAATAAATAGGTATAAACTATCATTATTAGAAATGAAGTAATCAAAAGAAATTTGTTGAACACTTGCTGTGTGAAATGGGCACCCTAAAGAACACAGATATATAAGATATGCTCTTTGTTCTCAAGGAGTTTATGGTAAACCTATGGAGATACCAGATCTGTTTTCCTCGTAACTGTTAACTCAGAATGTACAAAGACATGCTAAGTACTGGGAGAGAGTAGAGCTACTGAAAGTGGGACAGAGCATGCAGAGGAGGGTGAGAAGACCAAAAATAAATTTCAGGTTTGCCTCATACATGAAATAAAAGCTTAACTCATGAAAAGGGCCAGGTGTGAGAGAAGAATGAGAGCATATAGAGTTCTGATTTTTTTTTCTCTATTTTTTTAATGAAAGGCAGCAAAGAGGGTCAGAGGCTGTAAGGCGCAATTCCAGTTTATCATTTCAACACTAGTACAATTGCAATACAAATTTATGATCTGTGTTTTGCCTGCTACATTTTTTTCAGAGTTCTTCTCTAAAGCTGTTAGCATTTAGAAATTGATTGTTTAGATTCTTCCTTCTCAGTATTCAAAATCTTCCTTATGGAAATTCCATCATCTCTCCTGTGAGAAAATGTGGTGTTTATAATAATTTTAAATTTACATAATACAATAATTTATAAAAGTCCAACTTACACTGTGCCCTTTGGTGTAGTCTTATCTTTTTACTGCTGGTGAAAGACAAATCATCAGGTTTGCTTTCACAATATAAGCAAGAACATATTTTTCTACTGCACTGCTCCTATTTAAGCCTTTTAGCATTTCTACATCAAGATATTTGGCACCATCAACACATCATTTCTTACAGAAAGATGGAAGAATTCTATGACCCATTATTTAAAAATGTGTCTACACACACTCAGATCCTGACAAATTGTGCACAAAAGAAATAATAACAGTGGGAGAAAGCATTAGCTCTAATTGGGATACTAGATCCCAAGGCTGAGTGGAATTATTTTCAGATGCTGAGATGGTGAGGATGAGATTACTGATATATTTCCTCTACCTGTTGCTATTGGTTCAGGACCAAGTACAGGTTTATGCTTGAAGATAGACCTCCTCAATGAGACCAGTTTCAAGGAGCAGAAGACAAAGGCACATGACACTAAAAAGATCCATATTAAATGTTACCTCCTTTTTAAAGATTTTCCTTATCTCTATAACGGGTGTCAGCTTTCTATCCTTTAAACTCAACATAAAGTTGTTTCTATATATCTTGATACCAATACTGAGTACAAATTATGTGCCCTTCACTAAATTATTCAATGATATGCTTTGTCTAATTTAAAGTCTTTTAACAATTATACAAGTTAAGACTTACTTTTATCTTTATTTTACAGATGGAGAAACTGAGACTTAGATGAGAAAAGTAGCTAGCCCACATTGTACACCTTGGAAATAGCAAAGTTGAAGTTATAAAACCAAACACTCTGTAGAGCCAATGCTTTTTACCCTTATGCTATGCCACCTCCCAAAGTTAGTCTAGTTGATCTTGTACTACAGTTATACGTTTATGTTTCCTCCTTACAGGATTACAAAAAAAAATTTAAACATGTTTTAATGTTTATTTTGAGAGAGAGACAGAGAGAGAGAGAGAACAAGGAGGGAAGGGAAGAGAGAGAGGGAGAGAGAGTGAATCCCAAGCAGGCTCTGAGTTGTCAGTCCAGAGCCTGATGTGGTTCTCAAACTCAAGAACCACGAGATCATGACCTGAGCCAAAATCAAGAGCCGGACACTTAACTGACTGAGCCCCTACAGGAGTACAACAAAGCTTAGGGTGGAAAGCCACCTCCACAGGATGAAAACGACCAAGAACAGTTAGAAGCGGAAAGCTGCTACAGGGCAAAGACACCCAAGGTTAGTTAGTGAAAAGGGTGCCTTGTTAGCCTTGAGGCAGCATGCTCCAGCAACCTTAAACTTTGGAGATAACTGATACTCAGCTGTATCGCCAACAAAGACACACTGTCCATCTGGCATCTGGCGCCAGTATATCGTTGTGCTTTAATTTCAACTTCTAATGCCACTTACCCCACAAACCCTTTGCTTCTTACACACACAAGTTAACAACCACTAGCTTATTGTTTTCTTCTGTGTGTTCACCATGTATGTAAAACCTTGAGAGCTCAATAAATACAGAGACGAAACCCCTGTTCAGGGTTCTTGTCTCCTCCCAGACATTAGCCTCTCTCGTTTTCACTTCTGCATCCATTCTCTTGCAGGGCAAGAGAGAACTCCAGATTCATAGTCTGCAACAGATTATCAATGTGGGTGCAATATAATTGCAAGGACCCTTAAAAGTGAAAGAGGGAATCAAAGGAAGATATGATTATGGAAAAAAGGCACAGACAGCTGCACATTTGCTGGCTTTGAAGATGAAGAAAATAATTATGAGATAAGGAATACAGATGACCTCTAGAAGCTGGAGAAAGCAAGAAAACGAGTTATCCACTGAAGTCTCTAGAATGGAATGCAGCCTTCCCAACACTCTGATTTCAGCCCAGTGAGATCCATATCAAACTTCTAACCTACAAAATTGTAAGATAAAAAATTTGTGTTGTTTTAAGTGACTAAATCTGTGGTAATTTGTTAGAACAGCAAGAGGAACCCAATACACCTGAGCCTTGTGAGCTCCTGATGCAGCATTGATTGTCTTAACCACACATTCATTAGGTCTTTAGTGAGACAGACTTCTATTGATATCCAGCTTTTAAGGTGAATGAATTTTACCCTAAAATTAGAGTTTACATCTTAGAAAGCAAGGGATATGCAACATCTTTTGGCATCCATTGAATTAAGTATGTTGTTTTGCATAAAAAATGTTCAATAATACTGATGGTGGTCCTTACACAGGTAAAGGATGCTCTTTATTTCCTTATAAACAAACTTTCCCCCACCTCAATTGCTAGGTCGTTTGAAAAGTAATTATGTGAGAGATTATTCTCCTCACTTGCTAATATAGAAACGTGAAGACTATTTTTTGAGTGATGGTTTCAGGTATAAGTGGGATATTTACAATTCCTTTTTCTCATAGCTGTATGGGAGGCACGCTATTTTAAAAATCAACATAAAGTTAAAAAATATCAGCTTAATTTCCAGTTATTAAATTTTTGTAATGTTTTATTTTATTTTTGAGAGACAGGGCATGAGTGGGGTAGGGGCAGAGAGAGATGGAGACACAGGATCCAAAGCAGACTCCAGGGTCTGCGCTGTCAGCACAGAGCCTGATGCAGGGCTTGAACTCATGAACTATGAGATCATGACCTGAGCCAAAGTGAGACGTTACTTTACAATTATTAAAGCACAAGCTATGCTTTCAGATGATTTGCCAAACTTCAACTAAAAATTGGCTCACTTAGAAAAACACAATTTTCCTGGTTGCCAGGTAGTTATTTTTTTTAATGTGGAATACTGTCTTTGGGGGACATTTTGAATTAAGAGAGAATTGTTTAAACAAAATAGTCACTGAATATAACTGGTAATTACTTATCAGGACTTTAATTTTCTTTTAAAATGCTGATTTTCTGTGCAATTTAATCTGCAATTGCCATGATGTTAACTATCTCATAATAACTTCAATGAAAGTCTGCAGGGACCCAGTTATTATCCCATTCATAATGAGGGATAAAATTAGAAAATTCATAAGGATGCAAGTCCCAAAAATAATCCATTATGATGCCAATTTGATAACACAGTGAATATGATGGCCAGACTATTACAGTGTATGTCTTTAGAGAATCCACATTGAAAGGCATAATTATGAAAGGATGACAATACATATTGTTGTCCATATATGATAGTTATACTGTTATGAAAAAAAGTCAAATAATGGTTCATGCATCAACCCATGAACCACAGAAATGCTAAGGCTATGCCTCACCCTAATGGTGTTGTGAGCATCAGTGAAAAGTAGGATATTCAACAGATGGTGGCATGTGAGCCAATCAACAGTGCTACCAATCTCAATCATTAACATGGGAGCTAACAAATCGTTCATGGTGGCATATCTCTGTTCAACATGCCTATGTTCAAAAGTCCCATAAACTTCCTGAAATTGCATACACAATGTTATGTGGAAATGCATATAAACATTTGAAAGTGGTGGTATGGGGCCTGGTAATTTTCATGAGATTCTCAAAGGGCCACTGATCCAGAAAGGTTTAAAGCACTGGTGTGTGAGACCTTGTCTTTTTCAAAAGGCAAGCAGTAAAACTACTGGGGATCTAGATCAGTAAGTAGTGCCATTAATTATGGACAGATATCTAAAAGGAAGGGGGGCTCATTTGTGATGAGCAATGGGTGATGTATGGAATTTTTGAATCACTATATTGTAAACCTGAAACTAATATAACACTCTATGTTAACTAATTGAAATTAAAATAAAAACTTAAAAACAAATAAAAGAAAGGGGAATTATAATGATAAAAGTCCATGCTAAGGTAGGAGCGGATTGACATAACAACATGCCATGATTTTTTATTGAACATTGTGTCAGGAATTTTATGAAAATATGGAGTATGAATTCCCTCCTTAAAAGTACTCCTTGATTTGCCATAAGGATTCAAGGTATAAGACAAGTCATTATTGGCCAAAAAGACCAGTTTGAACACCAACGAAGTAGAGTCTGGTCAGTGGTGAGTCAGAAGCCAGGTAGGCAATAAAAATCAGGAGTTTACAAATAACACAAAGTAATACAAGTTATACAAACAGTCAGCAGTCAAGAAAACCATAGATGAAGTAACAGAGTAAGGTAAATGATCAAATGGTCATGTAAGAGCAAACAGAAGCTCTAAATGTATTGAAGGAGAAAAAATATGCAGGCCAGCACAATACTAGCTGCACAGCACTGACTGGAGAAAATGACTACTATTTTTGGACACTGGCCAGGCACTCTACATACATTATCTCTGCTCTTCTCACCAATTCGGTCGATAGCTTTTACATCCATTATAGGCAGAAGGAAATAGAAGCTTTATTAGTGTGCTGGGGCTACAAAATACCATAAACTAGGTGGCTTAAATAACAAATTATTTCTCAAAGTTAAAGAGGTTGAGAAGTCCAAAATCAAAGTGCTAGCCTGTATTTTGTTCCTGGTGAGGGACTCTTGCTGGCTTGCAAAGACCTCCTTCTCACTATGCCCTCACATGACCTTTTACATGCATTCATGCATGCACACACGTGTACACACACACACTCTTCCTTTGCTTATAAGGCCATTAATTCCAACATGAGGACTCCACCATGATGATCCAATCTAACCTTAATTACCTCCCAAAGGCGTCATCTTTAAATATCATAACACTGATGGTCAGGGCTTTAACATGTGCCTTTGGGAAGACACAAACATTCAGGCCAAAAGAGAGGCTCAAGTTCACACAGCTAGTAAGCGATTTTTACACCCTGAGATCTCTTTCCTTGTGTTTCACCTCTTCTTTTCTATCTTTAAATGGTCCTTGTTTCTAGTAAAAGTGTTTTTTTTAATGTTTGCCCTCATGTTGCTTGACCCTTCTGTTATACTTGGCATTGTTGACTTTTCTATCACTTATTCAATCAGTATTCTTGGAACATGTGCCTAACCTTAGGCAATATTTGTTAAAATACCAAAATAAATAAGACACAGTTCTTGCTCACAAAGAGGTTGCAATCTAGCGGGGGTGGAGGATATGATGGGGTGGGGAAAAACAGTGAAAGAACAGAAAAAAATATAAGAAACTGGGTACAGAGTACAATGGGAGCATTTCTTTCTGATCGAGGAAATCATTTTATGGTAAATGAAATATAGCAATGGGCTCATGTTCATGAGATACTTGTCTCACTGTGTGCCATTACCCTGAAGCAGTTGGGCTGATAGAACAGTGGAACAGCCCTTTGAGGAATCAATTATGATTCCATCTGTGTGGTGGTGGTGAGGGTAACATTCTCCAGGATGCAAATTATGTTCTATACTGGTGAACAATATATGGTTCTGTTGCCTCCATAGACAAAATTCATGACTCCATGAAACAAATTATTTCTAGTAACTTAAAAGCCAACATTTTGTTAGTTTTGCATCATTTGGGTCTCTGCTAGACTAGAAGTCTTAGTTCCCCAGGGAGAAGTGCTTCCAACAGGGGGCACAACAATGTTTCCATTAAACTGGAAGTTGAGACTGCCACCTGCCCTTTTGTGTTTCTAGTGTTCAAAGGGTAAGGAGGCATAGGTCTGACATGCAGGACATCCTCGAATACAAAATTACTTTTATAGGTAACCAAAAACTAAAACAACACAATGCAGGTAGTACTGCTAATAGCCTATACCCTTCATAAATGAAGGCTTTGATTATTCATCCTACCAGGCAAAGAACAGTCAAGGTGCTTGTTGAGGACAAAGAGAATACACAATGTGTAATGGATGTAAGAAGTTATAAATACTTGCAGAAGGAGGACTATTATAAGCATTTTTTTTTCTAATTTGGACATTAGTGTATTTTAAATATGTTAACCATTTCTGAAATCACTTTCCATCTAACAGTAGGTATGATGATAGTTGTTAATCTTAGATCTTACTATTTAAGTTATAAGACATAAAAGGCATAGAGGGTGTTATGGGCTGAATTGTGTCTCCATCCCAAAATTTTTATGTTGAAGTTCTAACCCCCAGTATCTCAGAATATCACTATATTTTGAGATAAGGCCTTTAAAGAAGTGAATAAGTTAAAGGAAGCTGCTAGGATTTGCCCTAATTTGATGTCCTTATACAAAGAGGACAATTGGGCACAAAAAGAGACATGAAAGGCGTATGTGCACAGAAGAACATATGAGGACACAATGAGAAAGTGGACATATCCAGGTCAAGGAGAGAGGTCTCAGAAGAAACAAGACCTGTTGACACCTTGATATTACACCTGTAGCTTACAAAATTGTGGGGAAAATTCTGTTGTTTATGCCATCCTGTGATACCACAGCAAGTCTGTGGTACTTTGTTATGGCAGCTGGAGCTGACTAATGCAGGGAATATGATTCAGTTAGAAGATGAATGAATAAAAAAAAAAAAAGAAGATGAATGAATATTACCCAAAGATGGGTAAGTATCATCTTTTGGTTGATGTTTTTTTAAGTGGTTTGAAGGATAGTTAAATCATGTTGTATTCTATTTATATGGAAGACAAAAATGATTAAAAGGAGAGATGAATGTGAATGCCAATTTGATAAGGGTCAGCCTTTGGTGGCTTTGTTATGTATCATGGAGGAGCCATCCTTCCTACACTTCCCTTCTATGTTTGGTTGTATGTTAGTATTGATCTCTAGAAAAATTCTGTGAGATGTGGAAGGTGGAAGTAAAACAGCAGCCATAATGCTCTCAAGGTTGGTGTAGGTGTAGGTGTACAGGAACCATAGAAGAGCAGCTGGGAATGCAGGTACTCCAGAATCTACCAGATCTCCTTCTGCTTGCTGAGTTCTGGGCTAGGAGTCTGTGCAGTCTCATGGCTGCTTTTCTTATCAGCCTTTTAATTCATGCCTTTTATGAATCAGCAAGTTCCTTGAAGAAAGACAAGGTAAAATGTTTGGCATAAGCAGGATAATTTTTTTTCTCTTCTCTTGAATTTTGAGTCCTCAATTCTGTCTTTCTTAGTAGCTCTCTGATACCTCTAAACAGGAAGGTTGTGGGTTTTTTTTTCCCCTCATGTTTTTTTTTTATTCTTATTTTCTCCTTTTCTTTCAAGATTTTACACAAACAACATTTCTGCTATTTAACTTTCTCTAACAACTGCCCTTCCCCCACCCAGGGCAGACAGTCGCTGCATTATTGATATTTCAATAACACTTTGCACATGGCTCCTTTGGAATTTATCTCACTCTACTATTTTTTGTTTATTTATTTATTTTAAGAGAGAGAAAGCACAAGTCAGGGATGGACGGAGAGAAAGGGAGAGAAAGAATCCCAAACAGGCTCTGTGCTATCAGCAAGAGCTGGATGCAAGCCTAGAACCACAAACTGTGAAATCATTACATGAGCTGAAGTCAGAAGCTCAACCAACGGAGCCCTCCAGGAGCCCAAGAATTTATGTCATTCTACTGTTATTATCTGTTAACATTTATATAGCCCTTACTAAAATGTGAATTGCTTCAAGGCAAAAGATATCTGATTAATCTTGCATTCCTTATCCAATGCACAGTGTCTAGCACATAAAATGGTTCAATATTTAGTGAAGGAATAGGTGAATTATATATAAATGTATAATAAATGGTTCTTCACTGACTCTAGAAGCTGAAATTTCTCTTTCCTTTTCTATATTTATAATTATAATTAACATATGCTGTTTTTAAATATGTTGGTACTTGAGGGAGGCAATATCTAAAACACTTCACTTTTTATTTATCTATTTAATACCTATGGATTCCATAATAGGTTATAAAGTTTTGCAATAAATCAACACTTTTACTCAAAAATGATAACAGGATTTCAAGAAGAAAATAATAATTTTAATGCTGAATTGTTGTTTTAATGACAAAACAAAGAGAATGGCAATGAACTATAAGAAAATCATAAGAAAAAATAATCATAGGTATCATCTAATCTCTCCTCCCTCTAAGATCTCATGAACCACCTTTTCACTTTTTATAACTGTCTGCCTCCCCAGAGTGTCAGATGGAGTAATCTATTAATGTTAACTGTGAGGGTGAACAATTCACTCAATCATCTGGAATTTTTGTCTAACCAACAACAAAGCATCTGTATATTTAGAAATATCTAGATGATTGACTACATTTTTCACTTTGCATCCAGATGTTTTGGTATCATGTAGACACACTCTATAGCTCACAATAATGGAATCTTGGTATACACATTAACAAAAGAGGTATGATTTACATTACTATCCTTTTCTTATGGCAGAAATACAATTTATGTGTGTTTCCAGTATTGGCCAGATATCAGTAAACTGAAAACATACTATACACAAACACTAAGAACTTTCTGAATATACCAGGAAAAAGTTTTCTTCCTAAGAAACTTAATAAATCAGATAATTTTATCTGTTCATGTCCTTGCCACATATATATTGCCACAGTTTGAGCTTACCCAAAATATAGAAAATAACATGGTAGGGATACAGCATTTGTGACAAAGAAGAGATCATCCTGTGGGTACAACATGGCTATAACTTCAAACAAAAAGAATCTACAGGACTCTCAAGTCCATGGCAAAGTGAATTAGCACAATCTGGGAAAATTGTGCACCTATTCTTTAGCTTATCAAGTGAAAAGAATGAAATATCAATGAAGGAAAACCTTTGAGGTATTAATGAGACTGTTGACTTGCACAAATTGCTAAACTAGCATGCTATTTGCAGTTAATACATGTAAATTTATAAGTGCAACAACCTTTCCAATTTACTTTTTAGTTCTTGGAGCCAATCACAAACCTGTGATAAATCTAATTTCCAACTTTGTAACCTTTCCTGGGATTGACTTACTGTTAAAGTACTTACAGTAAGGCTGACCAAATCTGTCATACAAGCAGTAGTAATAGCTGTGTATAATAAAGTCTACTCATTCACATGTCTAGGTATATAAATTCATCATTAATCACATAAAAATGATCTCATAATTTATTGTGAGGGCAGCATACCATTTTAGATTAATTTCATAATTTTACATTGTTTAAAGGTCCTTTGTTCCTTGTGATTATGTATCTACCTAGTAAAAGTCTATAACACATGACTTTGTGCTACAAACCATTAATTTATAATCATTTTACATATGTCAATTTTGATAATTTTGGTGCTGTACAATCTGTATCAGTTGACAGTACTTTGGCAGAAACAGCCACTTTTTATTATTATTATTTACATGCCAATTGCAGCTTTGTTTTTATTTTCATTACATCACAATTATCCTTTTGGTTTATTTTCATACCACTGAATAAAAATGGCTACTATTATTTGATCTGTGTCATTACCAGTGAATGTAATATTCTATATTGATTTACTTTTTTTAAGTTAAAAAAGGATTTTTTTTTCTCATTGAGTGAGAAGTGCTTAAGTTGTATTTAAATTTAAGTCACACTAAGCAGTTACTATTGCTTTATATTATTTAATCACCTTTGCTCATCCTTCCTTAAATTACATTTTGATAGTCTTCCCATTAGAAATTTCACTGGAAATCTTCAATGAAGTTGGGTTTTGAGATATAAATGAGGGTAAGAAAAGGACAAGCACAACAAGATGTTTGCCTTTATTACTTTCCAAAAAGTTCATATTCTGCTGTTGAAATACTTCATACATTTTAATGCTCATCATTACCTAAAGCATATTTTTATCTGTCAGACTATTATTCATTATTATTTATGTAACACAGTTTACTTGATTCAGGCAGAAGTAGAGGACACTACATATGGAATACATAATTATATTTTGGTTAGAATATTGCTGAATTATTTTACAGGTGTAGTTGTCATACACAACAGTGAGAGTTAAATGTCAGACCTCCAGGGTTGAGAGCTCCCTGTAAGCTCTCGAAACTTAGATTATAAATTAGAAGTGCAAGTAGATTGGGCGTGGTTACCTTCTTTGTAGGAAAATATATAATTCTGACAACCCAATTCACAAGAACTAATAGCATTTCCAAATTGATTCTCAGAAAAAGTAAATCAAGGGAAAAATAATTAGTCCAACTATTTGGTATCAATCAAACAAAATTAAAAATGCCTTCAATATTATTTCCTTTTCAACTGGTTCTTGGAAACTGTAGAGAGACTGGCAGGATCACATGACCCAAAGGATTCTGTCATGAATTATGTCTCACACACACACACACACACACACACACACACACACACACACACTTCATCTGATCATTACTAATAGTCACTCTGGAACAGTGTGGTGAAGACTGGGCATGTCAAATAATGGCTGTCTCTCTCCTGTACCTATTTTTTTACTGCAAGATCTAAAGCTGATGTATTGTGCTGTCACAGTAGAATGTTTTTCATGATCAAGCCCATAGACATCTTGGTTACACTAGTGGTTAGCAAAGTACTTCATGAGCTTTATGCATAAATGATGCTCAATAGCTCAGGTTTCATTATCATCCCAGGAAACAACTTCTTCCTACTCTTTCCATGACCTTGAATGATAAAAGGATATAAAGGGGAGCCTAACAACCTTCTGTATCTAAAAGGAAATGACATCTTTAAAAAATGATCTCATCTCTTTCTGTAAAAAATAGAATCATTATCCTCCCTTCTCCTCCCTTTAGCTGCAGCCATTTTCTGCCCTCCAATATGTAAGGCCACCCATGACGATTAAAATTTAGTGAAGGTAAATTGAAAATTCAGCTCACTTGATGAATGGCCATAAGAAAGAAAAGAAAAGAAGCTGAACAAGCCCATTGATTGCTGGTGCATCAAAATTAAAACAGCCAGGAGAAAGAACATCAACCAGAGTGCATTTCCACCCAAGTGACAGGGAGGAGAGAGACCTACCAGTGGACAGAAGGTAGAGGAAGAACTGAGGTGATTTGGACTTCCAATCAACAATCTACCCAGGAACATGTGACTATTAAAGCTAACTGTTGGATAAACAAAGGAGATGGAAATTTACTTTTAAATTAATCCTTAATTAATTTAATTTAAGAACAAGCATAAGTCACAGGGATAGGTCACTTGACTAGTAGTCAGGCACCTTGGATTTGTAACTCTGCTACAAACTCTAGTAAATTGCTTTGGCACTCAGTCCTTCACAGAGATAATAGCACTGTCCTTTGCTTTGTTTCTAAGATGTTTTGAAAATGTGAAATAATGCCCATAAAGTGTTTGAAGCCCTGCAGAGCTAAATTTAAATATTCAATCCATTTGAAATTAAGCATAAATTTTACAACTATTTTGGAGCTATCACTAAGCAAATAGTACTGTTAGAAGTTATGGAAGGATAGGAACAAATAAGCCTAAACTCTTGTATTCAAGGAGCTAATGATTGAGTAGCAATGCCACTCACAATATAAACAGCTGTTGTTTAGGTAATATAGGGCCCTTGCAATAAGAATATTGATAGCATTCTAGAGAGCCAAGAAAAGTAGCAATTACTTCTTAATGTTTTATTTATTTTTGAGACAGAGAGAGACAGAGCATGAGCAGGGGAGGGACAGAGAGAGAACGAGACACAGAACCCGAAGCAGGCTCCAGGCTCTGAGCTGTCAGCACAGAGCCTGAAATGGGGCTCGAACTCAAGAACCACAAGATCATGACCTGAGCCGAAGTCGGATGCTCGACCAACTGAGCCACCCAGGTGCTCCAAGTAGCATTACTTCTTGCACAGGAAAAACAGGGAAGACTATACAGAGAAAGGAAATTTTATGTGAACCTTGAAGGGTATTTTGGATTTCAAAAAACAAGGATGTAGAAAGGGACTTTCCAGAGGAGGGGAAAACATAGGCAGAACAGTAGTGTCTGATTTGTAGAATGACAAGTAATCTACTTTGGCTAGAAGGGAAGCAGTTGGGGATAAAGTTAAAAACATGTAGGTTAGGTTCAAACTATAAGAACTTCCATAGTAAGCTATGGACTTTGAACTTTATTCACTTGGTAAGGAGAAGCCACATAAGATACCTCGTGGTATTGAGCAAAATGGCTGAAACTTTACTTTTGTACCTCTGAACAGATTGGAATGGAGATACACTGGGGGTCAGGTTACAAAAGTATTGGAATAATTTCAGATGTATGGTATTAGAAAGAAAACTGAATAGAAATAGTTGTAGTAAGAATGAAAGTGAGAAGAAGAAGAAGAAAGAGAGAGACTAAATGTTTTAGAGATAGAATTAATAAGAAATTCTGATAAACTAGTGTGATTTGATGGAGAGTGAGAATTTTAAAGATAACTCATGAATTTGTGAACCTGTGAGATACAGAAAATGTAAATAAGTAAAGCAGCAAGTCTGAAGGTATGTATAGTAAGCCAGCCACCGTTTGGCTATTTTGAGTTTTAGGTTTTAAAATTTATCTTGGTCAAAACATTTAAGTGTTCATCCGGCATTTGAAATTATAATCCTGAGATCTAAAGAGGTTACTGTTACTGAAATTTATAAATTTGAAAAAATTATTTTAAAAGAGATGGTATTTGAAATCATACATTTGGATTAAATTATTATAGTGGAGATTAAAGAGAAGTGAAGAGGACAAAAGACAGAATCTTAGGTCATACCTATAATACAGAAAATAGGGGGAAAAATGGGTCAACAGAAGAGAGATAAATGGCCACAACAGTAAGAGAATTCAGAAGGCTGAGGAATTATGTGAACCAAGAGAGCAGATAATTTCAATTAAAAAGAGTTACTGTAATGTATTGTATTAAAAGTTACAGACAATTCAAGCAGAGTAAGGACTGAAATTTAGCGGTTAGGAGGTTATTAGTGACCTAAAAAATCCTTTCATTAAAGGGTGGATGAGAAGCAGCTTGACCATAGGTGGGTTGGAAAGTAGATGGTGACAATAGAAGTAACTACAGATTATATTTCTGAGACGGTTGATGGTGGAAGGAAGGCCGGATTTATTCCATAAGCTTCAGTAAATAGCAGTACATAGAAAAACTCTGTGAGTTTTATTATTTTTGTTTGTCTTCCTTTTGGTTTTTCCTAGACCAGAGTAAATTCATGGGCATAGGGAAATACTAAAATAATGGTACCAAAATAGAACAGAAGCAATGGACAGATGGATTGATCTTGGAAAGGAAAAGGGACACATTTTTCTTACATATGAGACAAAAGGAAAAGATAATGAAAAAGAATCCAGAGAAGCTTTGATATGGAGGTAAGAACAAGAAGCGAATTCATGCAAGGTGGTCTTTTTCTCAATGAAGTAAGAAATGTAGTTATTTACTGAGTGAGGAAATAAAGCTGTGCCTGAAGGGTTAAGGAGAGTGGAACTGATTTAGAAAAATTGTTTCAGAGATTACATAATGGCAACAAAAAAGATAAATGAAAGAATTGTTGAGCAGCTGACAAGGACCAAATGAAGGTACGCTTAATCAGTTCAATTTCTTGACTTTCTTTACCAATGCTCAGCAGCCTATACAAAAATGTGGAAAAAGCAGACATTGGAAAATTTTCAGGTTAGGATTGCCTGCAAATATGCAGAAAGCCAAAGGGACAAAGAATTCTAATATGCTATGAAAAATATTATTCAAATGTTTGACCATGGCTTCCAGAATAAGTAACAAAGCTAACGAAACTAGAAGTGGAGTGTTATCTGAGAAAATAGGAAGGATCTAAATCACATTTAGTCGTGATGATGGTGAAGTATTAGTTTAGTATATATAAGTATGTCAAATATATGGAGGTCAAAACATAGCAGAATTTCAGAGAATAGTACTTACAAGTCACAAAATTCTAAACCATGACTGGTTTGATTGGTTGTTACTGGATTTTTATTTTTATTTTTATTTTTATTTTTATTTTTGTTTTGTTACTGGATTGATGAATGGCTGACATGGCATAAATTATATATGTATTAATATTGTTACTACCACTTAAAATATAGAATTATTGAAACATAAATTCAAAGTTATCGAGTTATACCCAGTTCCATTATATATCTAAAGATAGAATTCTAATTCAGAAAAATGATTTTTGAAGTAACAACTTGAGGACATCAAGGTTATCTCACTGTTGATAAAACGAAGGTTTTAGGACATTCATATAGTAAGTTGCCTCAACATTTAAATATTCAAGTACATCATTGGGGGAATATTTACTTTACAGATTAAGAGAAACTCTAAAACTTGGGGAGAAGTAACACTGCTATGAGAGTTCTCTGACAAGTCTGTTTTAAGTAGTGCTTTGCTAGCCCAGAAATCCAAAAGCATGTATTTCATGTGTAAATGTCATATATATATATATATATATATATATATATATATATATACACGTGTGTGTGTGTCTTTTTAAAACTGATGTATCTCCTTTTTTCTTTAATAAATGAAGTTAAATAAATTGACCAAATTCTTTTTTTAATGTATGAAATTTATTGTCAAACTGGTTTCCGTACAACACCCAGTGCTCATCCCAAAAGGTGCCCTCCTCAATACCCATCACCTACCCTCCCCTCCCTCCCACCACCCATCAACCCTCAGTTGGTTCTCAGTTTTTTTTTTAATGTTTATTTATTTTTGAGACAGAGAGAGACAGAGCATGAACGGGGGAGGGTCAGAGAGAGGGAGACACAGAATCTGAAACAGGCTCCAGGCTCTGAGCTGTCAGCACAGAGCCCGACGCGGGGCTCGAACTCAGACTGTGAGATCATGACCTGAGCCAAAGTCGGCCGCTTAACTGACGGAGCCACCCAGGCGCCCCGGTTCTCAGTTTTTAAGAGTCTCTTATGCTTTGGCTCTCTCCCACTCTAACCTCTTTTATTTTTCCTTCCCCTCCCCCCATGGGTTTCTGTTAAGTTTCTCAGGATCCACATAAGAGTGAAACCATATGGTATCTGTCTCTGTATGGCTTATTTCACTTAGCTTAACACTCTCCAATTCCATCCATGTTGCTATAAAAGACCATATTTCAGTCTTTCTCATTGCCACGTAGTACTCCATTGTGTATATAAACCACAATTTCTTTATCCATTCATCAGTTGATGGACATCTAGACTCTTTCCACAATTTGGCTATTGTTGAGAGTGCTGCTATAAACATTGGGGTACAAGTGCCCCTATGCATCAGTACTCCTGTATCCCTTGGGAAAATTCTTAGCAGTTCTACTGCTGGGTCATAGGGTAGGTCTATTTTTAATTTTTTGAGGAACCTCCACACTGCTTTCCAGAGTGTCTGTACCAGTTTGCATTCCCACCAACAGTGCAAGAGGGTTCCCATTTCTCCACATCCTCTCAAGCATCTATAGTCTCCTGATTTGTTCATTTTGGCCACTCTGACTGGCATGAGGTGATATCTGAGTGTGGTTTTGATTTGTATTTCCCTGATGAGGAGCGATGTTGAGAATATTTTCATGTGCCTGTTGGCCATCTGGATGTCTTCTTTAGAGAAGTGTCTATTCATGTTTTCTGCCCATTTCTTCACTGGGTTATTTGTTGGAATATAATTTTTTATAGTATTCCCTGATAATTGCTTGCATTTCTGAGGGATTGGTTGTAATATTTCTATTTTCATTCATGATTTTATCTATTTGGGTCATCTCCCTTTTCTTTTTGAGAAGCCTGGCTAGAGGTTTATCAATTTTGTTTATTTTTTCAAAAAAACAACTCTTGGTTTCATTGATCTGCTCTACAGTTTTTGTAGATTCTATATTGTTTATTTCTGCTCTGATCTTTATCATTTCTCTTCTTCTGCTGGGTTTCGGGTGTCTTTGATGCTCTGCCTCTGTTTCCTTTAGGTGTGCTGTTAGATTTTGTATTTGGGATTTTTCTTGTTTCTTGAGATAGGCCTGGATTGCAATGTATTTTCCTCCCAGGACTACCTTCGCTGCATCCCAAAGCATTTGGATTGTTGTATTTTCATTTTTGTTTTTTTCCATATATTTTTTAATTTCTTCTCTAATTGCCTGGTTGACCCATTCATTCTTCAGTAGGGTGTTCTTTAACCTCCATGCTTTTGGAGGTTTTCCAGACATTTCCTGTGGTTGATTTCAAGCTTCATAGCATTGTGGTCTGAAAGTATGCATGGTATGATTTCAATTCTTATATACTTATGAAGGGCTGTTTTGTGACCCAGTATGTGATCTATCTTGGAGAATGTTCCATGTGCACTGGAGAAGAAAGGATATTCTGTTGCTTTGGGATGCAGAGTTCTAAAAATATCTGTCAAGTCCATCTTCTCCAATGTATCATTCAGAGCCCTTGTTTCTTTATTGACCATGTGTCTCGATGATCTATCCATTGTTGAAGTGGGGTATTAAAGTCCCCTGCAATTACCACATTCTTGTCAATAAGGTTGCTTATGTTTGTGATTAATTGTTTTATATATTTTGCGGCTCCCGTATTTGGCGCATAGACATTTATAATTCTTAGTTCTTCTTGATGGATAGTCCCTGTAATTATTATATAATGCCCTTCTTCATCTCTTGTTACAGCCTTTAATTTAAGTCTAGTTTGTCTGATATAAGTATGGCTACTCCAGCTTTCTTTTGACTTCCAGTAGCATGATAAATTGTTCTCCCTCCCCTCACTTTCGATCTGAAAGTGTCCTCAGGTCTAAAATGAGTCTCTTGTAGACAGCAAATAGATGGGTCTTGTTTTTTTATCCATTCTGATACCCTATGTCTTTTGGTTGGCACATTTAGTCCATTTACATTCAGTGTTATTCTAGTTATTCTAGAAAGATATGGGTTTAGAGTCATTGTAATGTCCGTAGGTTCCATGCTTGTAGGGATGTCTCTGGTACTTTGTCTCACAGGACCCCCCTTAGGATCTCTTGTAGGGCTGGTTTAGTGGTGATGAATTCCTTCAGTTTTTGTTTGTCTGGGAAGACCTTTATGTCTCCTTCTATTCTAAATGACAGATTTGCTGGATAGAGGATTCTCAGCTGCATATTTTTTCTGTTCATCACATTGCAGATTTCCTGCCATCCTTTCTGGCCTGCCAAGTTTCAGTAGAGAGATCCGTCACTATTCTTATCGGTCTCCCTTTATATGTTAGAGCACGTTTATCCCTAGCTGCTTTCAGAATTTTCTCTTTATCCTTGTATTTTGCCAGTTTCACTATGATATGTCATGCAGAAGATCAATTCAAGTTACATCTGAAGGGAGTTCTCTGTGCCTCTTGGATTTCAATGCCTTTTTCCTTCCCCAGTTCAGGGAAGTTTTCAGCTATTATTTCTTCAAGTACCCCTTCAGCACCTTTCCCTCTCTCTTCCTCCTCTGGAATACCAATTATGTGTAGATTATTTCTCTTTAGTGCATCACTTAGTTCTCTCATTTTCCCCTCATACTCCTGGATTTTTTTTTAATCTCTCTTTCTCTCAGCTTCTTCTTTTTCCATAATTTTATCTTCTAATTCACCTATTCTCTCCTCTGCCTCTTCTATCCGAGCTGTGGTCATCTCCATTTTATTTTGCAGCTCATTAATAGCATTTTTTAGCGCCTCCTGGCTTTCCTTACTCCTTTGATCTCTGTAGCAATAGATTCTCTGCTGTCCTTTATACTGTTTTCAAGCCCAGCGATGAATTTTATGACTATTATTCTAAATTCACTTTCTGTTATATTGTTTAAATCGTTTTTGATCAGTTTGTTAGCTGTCGTTATTTCCTGGAGGTTTTTTTTTTTTTTTTTTTTGAGGGGAATTCTTCCGTTTCATATTTTGGATAGTCCCTGGATTGGTGTGGAACTGCAGGGCACTTCCCCTGTGCTGTCTTGAATAACTTGCGTTAGTGGGCGGGGCCACAGTCAGACCTGATGTCTGCCCCCAGCCCACCGCTTGGGCCGCAGTCACACTGGTGTGTACCTTCTCTTCCCCTTTCCTAGGGGCGGGATTCACTGTGGGGAGTTGTGGCCCATTTGGGCTAGTTGTACACTGCCAGGCTTGTGGTACTGGGGATCTGGCTTATTAGCTGGGGTGGATTGGCAAGGTGCACAGGGGTGGGGGGGGCAGGCTCAGCTCACTTTTCCTTTGGAGATCTGCTTGAGGAGGGGCCCTGCATCACCAGGAGGGATTCAGTCCCACCGGAGGGATGGATCAGAAGAAGCACAGCGTTGGGTGTTTGTGCAGTACAAGCAAGTTCCCTTGCAGGAACTGGTTCCCTTTGGGATTTTGGCTGGGGGATGGGCGAGGGAAATGGCGCTGGTGAGTGCCTTTGTTCCCCACCAAGCTGTGCTCTGTTGTCTGGGGCTCAACAACTCTCCTTCCCATTGTCCTCCAGCCCTACCGCTCTCCGAGCAGAGCTGTTAACTTACAACCTTCCAGATATTAAGTCCTGCTTGCTGTCAGAACACACTCCGTCCAGCCCCTGTGCTTTTGCAAGCCAGACTCGGGGGCCTTGCTTTGTCTAGGGGCTGCCCCTCTGCCCCAGCTCCCTCCCGCCAGGCCGTGTAGCAAGCACTGCCTCTCTGCCCTGCCTACTCTCCTCCGTGGGCCTCTTGTCTATGCTTGGCTCTGGAGAATCTGTTCTGCTAGTCTTCTGGTGGTTTTCTGTGTTATTTAGGCAGATGTGGGTGGAATGTAATTGATCAGCAGGACGCAGTGAGCCCAGCATCTTCCTACGCAGTCATCTTCCTAAACTGACCAAATTCTTATAGCAATTGAGTGGACAACGTGACTTGAGGCCAGATTGAAATTTATGTCATTCCCTATCAACTAGGCTATGTTTTCTCAAATAATTTACCTTAGCATATACTGAGTATAAATAGGCTGCTGAACCCACAGTTGTTTCTGTCCCCATTGTAGCAGGTTTATAAAGTAGCTGCAGAATCAATGGTTAGTGTATCATTCCCTTGCCTTACCAGGAGATATTTGATAACCTAGTATAGCCTGTAAATATGAATTTACTATGTTTATAGGGTCATGAAGATGGATAATGGTGAATATATATATATATATATATATATATATATATTCAAAAACAAAAATGTCTCCATTTCAACTTTGTTATTTTTATCAAAAGGAATGATACTCTATCTCAGGCTTGTGGAGGAACACCTCTGACTCAATTAACTGGTCAATTCAGTCACTCAGTCTTCAGAGTCAAATTATTGGTTTAATGATTTTTTTTCTCAGTTAATTGACTGGTTATTTGACTGAAGTCAATAAATCAATTGGTATTTAAGCTTTGGGCGGGAAATCTGTAATGATTATGTAGGAGAGCAAGCAAATTATCCTGATATTTATGTAAAAAGATTATATATCAGAAGCAACCAGATAAATAATAAAACTAGTCTTTAAAATGTATCAGTGTAGAATGGCCTTTGTTTCAGTTTACTCTATTTGAATTCATTACCACATTTAACTTTTATAAGTTTACATTTCTCAACCACAAATTTGGTAGCCAGCAAAGTTGAAATATTTATGAGCATTTGCACGGTCATAAATTATGGACATTAAGCACATGTAATGATGCCAAATTACAAAAAGTAAAAGAACATAACAATCTGCATATTTATCTGAAGTTTCTGCACCACTAGTAAAAAGTAAAGTTATTTGGTAAGTTGTTTGCACAAATAAAAGATTTATCTTAAACTTAGGAATGAACCAGTGTCTTTATTGATTACAGTGACTGTTCCATTCATTAAACGCCTCCTAAATGGTCTGTGTTTCTGGTTGCATAGTTATCTTGTGTCATTAAGCATTATGGAAAATGTCAGCATGCCATGATTCAACAACATCAAAAATGCTAAAAATAAGAACAAGTAGAAAAATGAATTAAATGCAAAAGGAAAAAAAATGCTTGAATAAATTTGAGATCCTAATTTTAATTAACTTAAATCAAATGACATAAAATAAATTTAAGTTAGGTGCTAGCATTGAGATTTAAGTCTTAGAAAATGTAGTAATTCTTTCTGGATTTTGCCAATCTAATGGCTTCATGGATATGGGGATCCTAAAATAATAATACTCTTCATTTACAATGCCAGCTACATGTGTTGTGGCTCATCTAACTCGTAAATTGTTGGTTCCTTTCTGGCTTTGTTAATGTCATGTATTATGCAACTCACACTGTACCTGAGCCAGAAACTTGACTTCTTAGCCTTAAAAAGTGGTCATTGAAGTGCTCCATAATGCTTTTCATGCCCTCTTTCCCTCTTTTTGGTGCTTTATGCCTTCTAGAATTTCACTGTGAAACACAGTGGTCACTGCATTTAATTTAATAAATTAAAATTTTACTAAATTTAAATCAATTAAATTTAAATTAAATTCAAAATTTTGTTTCTCAGTTGCACTAGCAACATTGCTATGGTTACAAAAATATTCTACAAGACAATGCTGCCCTAGAATCTTATTTTGTATGTGCCATTGCTCATGACTCATATTTCTAATAAGTGGAAAGTTTGTTAACATATTACTCTTACCTATATATATTTGCATACTCATAATAGAGCTATTAGAGTAGCTCTTGATCTTCATTATCCAAATTGTAAATAATGGAAGGCAAGATCCCCACTCCCAAAATTGGTGAGGTAATTATTTTAGAGAAAAGATTTGTGGAATTGTTTGTTTATTCACTCTTTTACCCTTTCCTTCATTCTATTCATTCCATTCACTGTGTTGTTATCCATTTTTGTGTGCTGGGGACACAGTGATAATGAAAACAAATGTTTTATCCACAATGAGCTTATCATCTAGTAAAGGGATAACAACAATTAACAGGAAATTATAATATTATATGGTATGTGGTATGAGACAATAAAAGAGAGCACATAAGAAATACAGGAACCATGGCCTTGGAGCTATAGAGGGGATGAGACAGCCAAAGAAAGACTTGTTGTTGCTGCTGCTATTGTCATTGTCATTGTTTGAAAGTGTAATCTAACCTAGGACTTGAGGGATGTGCAAGAGTTGATAATAGTAGTGAGAGGGGAAATAATGATTCAGATATACAAAGGCTTAGAGGCAAGGAAACACTCAACATAGTAGTTCGTGGCTGAGTTTGTACTGGGAAAGAACTCTGAATAGAGGGGAGAAGGCACCAGATTTTAACTTATCCTATTAGCTTTGATGGGAAGGTAAAATGTTCCTTACTCGTTATTTTGACATTTTAGAGTATAGTGTCTGGAAGACTTCGGAGGCATATATTATTTATATTTAATGCACCTATTATACCTACAACAGGTGTTATATTATCTATTTAGATATTGCTTCCAAGAGTTAATTGACCAAAATTGGTACTTTTTAAACGTTTGAAAACCCCTTAGGATAACCTGCCACCAGCCTTTCCTCCCTAAGTATCGAGATGTTGCCATTTCCCTTTGTCTCTTGACCTGATCAAATCTAAGAATGCTTCTCTAGTACCATTTCATTGTTTACATGCCATTTGATAATTTTTTTGTTTTGTGACATGAGTGAAACACATGGTTTAAACATACACCACTTTAGAGTTATCCCTTGGTATGAAACACAGAAAAAATAAATTTCTTTTCATCACGAAGTTGTCAGAAAAAAAGGTATGTGGTGGCAAATTATTTTGAGGGACTCAAACATGCTTCCCTCTCCCGTTTTTTTAATTTCTTTCTTGCCTAGAACATCCATTCAAATCCTAGCTACCTAGGTTCCTTATATTGGAGCCTGCCAAACCTGTCCTCTTAGACATTACTGATTTTTTTTTTCAAATTTGCTTGATAGCATTTCTCTTTCTAATGAAAATTTTCTAGTCTTCTCTCTTGTATTTCATTAGTTTTTGCTAGGAGGCCAGTTAGATAATGCATTTATGGATACGGGAGTGGAAAATAGCATAGTGTATTTCACTTCTAGTATAATGCATGCATTTGGAGGAGCTACCAGTGTTTTAGAATAAAAAAATAACAGGGGTTCTTTGCAAACTATATTTATAACAGACTACATCAGTGGTTTTCAAACTTTGTTTCATAAAATTTAGGATTAGTGGAGTTGACTATAGGCACGTTGGGATGGGTGAAAGAGAGGGAAACACTAAGTGTATATAGCTTCATGTCCTCTTACTTGTTATTTAACCAGAGAAATTCATGTTTTGAAATTTTTTTCTACCTTTTATTTATTTTTGAGAGACACAGAGAGAGAGAGAGAGCACAAGCAGGGGAGGAGCAGAGAGAGAGGGAGACACAGAATCCGAAGGAGGCTCCAGGCTCTGAGCTGTCAGCACATAGCGTGATGCGGGGTTGAACTCACAAACCTACTGAGCCTCCCAGGTGTCCTGAGAAATTCTTCTTTTTTTTTATTTTGTTTTCAACCAGGATTCTATGTAAAATTTCATAAAATTCACAAATCTAAGGACTAAAATACTCTTAAGTGTACAAACTTTCTCATATATTATGTTATTTTCCCCATGCTAATACAGTGTCTTGAACATTGCAGGTACTTGAAAAATATGTTGAAAGGGTGAATGAGAGAGAAAATTAATAAAGCAAATGTTATATGAATTTCAGTCTACTTCCTGTTTATCTCAATCACTGAATTTGCACTATATGTCTTATGAACTTTAGGTGGCATGTATCTTCTTAGAATTCATTTCTTATTTTTTCTTCTAACACTTTAATGACTTTAATTTTTTTTTTCTAGAATTTCAGATCTTAGTAAGCTTGAGGATTATCATCAATTTCAATATCATCCTTGTTACCATCATTATTGCTGTTTCTACTAATATTAACAAAACTATTTTTGAATGCTAATTTTACATATATTATTTCTTTTAATATTTACCTGAAATATATTGGTTAAATGATATGTCCAGTTTACAGAGAGAAATAAAGATAAAATAATATACTCAAGTTATACATAGTTAGTAAGAGAAGGAGCTGGGATTCAAATCCAGATACATCTGATTCCAAATTGCATGTTTAAACCAGTATGGTAAACTAAACAGGCTTCTTCTACACTATACTGCTTTTTACATTTCATTTCTTCATTCTCTTTTTAAATATATTGGCATAGCCAACAACTATAATCACTAAGTTCTTTGTGTGAGAAGAAATCTATACTTACTAACTTCTTAATCTCTGCATTGTTAAATCATGATACCAAATATATGGGCAAGAAAGAGCATCTCCAATTCTAATAAAATGGATTTCTTAACAGTAAGTTTCATTTCTGCAAGTTTGAGTACTACTTTAAATAACAAAAGTAGGAATAATTAAGGTTGAAAGTTCAGTACACCAGCCTATGCCATATCTGGCCATGGATGGTAAAACTTGGATGTTAACATTTCCAAACAGTTCCTCTATAATTTCACCTTCTGATAATTGGTTAAAATTATTTCAAAAACAGGTTATGTACTTTTCCAGATGGATTGCATGTGCATGGTACTAGATGATCCAGAACTGGCAATAGAAGTTATTTATTTACTAGTGAACTGAATTTATACCACTGAGTATGCCTGTTGATAGTATAGACTAGATAAGTACACTTTAAGTGAAGTATTCAGAGTAGCTTCAGTCAATTAAGATCTTGCAAAGGGCAGTCTGTAAATTTAGAAACTAAATCTTCAGTATAAGGAAGATTTAGACAAGTAAGGAACAGGATAAGCACAGGTAAAAGAATTATTAAAAGGCAAAATATATCAAAATTATGAAAGGCAAAAGTTTAAAAGGAGAAGGTGACAAGAAAGATAGACATTAAGTTTAACCATAAAACGTTGCCATTTTGTCAATCAAAACCTCTTTACTATTGACAATATCATATGATTCAACATAACAGTTTCCCCAGAGACAGAGAAGAAGAAAATAAACACAGTGGAATCAGGAAAGTCTTCAAAATGTGAAACTGAAAACTATACAAGAGAAAGAGAATAAAGAATTTATAATTTCTTGTCTGACCCTTAGATGTATTCTTAACATTATACTTTTTTTTTTACGGAGAATAAGATCCTGGTGGTTTCTGAAGAAAAAAAAAATCTCTTCTGTTCTCTGTGGTCAGAGTATTGGGTATAATGGATTGGATCGGAAAATCTATAAAGCAAACTGTTCCTGGACAAATCCAGTGGGATTTTTCTGAAGATCATTTGGATTTTTGCTTACCTATACTGTGTGTGGTATCTGTAGTATTTTAAACTAGGATCAGCAAATGTTTTCTGTAAAGAGGCAGGTAGTAAATATTTTAGGTTTTATGGGCCACATATGGTCTCTGTCACATAGTCTTAAAAAAAAACCGATTAAAAATGAGGAAGTCATTCTTAGCTGAATTTGGTCTGTGGATGTTGTTTGCCAATCTTTACTTTAGATAAAGATTATACATATTACAGTTTCTTCTTTCAGATTCCCTTCCCTTTGTTTTCCTACTTTTCATACTGTCTCCTTCTCCCTTCTCAATTTTTCACAATTCATGTGAGATTCTAATCCTATCTCTGTTAATGAAAATTGTAAGAACTGGGTTAAGTCACTCCTGTTGATGGGAGTGACTTAAATAGTGACTACATGGAAAATAAATAGATTGAACTCTGTGATTTCTGAGGTCCTTCCCAGTTCTGAAATCCTTTGATTATATTTTTAACCAATGGATGGAAAAAAAAAACCCATAAAATTTGCAGAGACATATGCTAGGAAACCAAAGTTTCTAAAAGGGGAAAATGAGTTTTACTAAAGATTTAATCCCTGAAATATTCAGAAATATTTACTTTGCTAAAGAAAAAGGGAAAACAATATATTACTTATTCTTGAAATAGGCCATTCCATATGCCCTTAAGCTTGTTACTTTCCTTCAAGTTTCAGTGGAAGTCTTCCAGCTGGACTCTTTCCATTTGCTACTGACCATAGCATCCAAAAGAAAGATGAGGTCAGACGTTTCCCTCCTTTTCCTCTGGAGAGCAAAGCAAAATATACTTCTAATGATTTTGGACAGATACATTATGCCCCAAGTTTTACATTTGAAATCATGTTACTTGTGTAGAATGTAAAATTAGATCCTATCTAGTCAGTTTTACCTTTAGTTATTATTATTGAACAACAACAACAACAACAACAACAACAACAACAAAACCTTATTCCTCTTAGGCTTCTAGGCTACCTTTTTTTCTATCTTAACTAGATCACTAGTTAATTTCTTCAATATTTGACTTCAAAAGTGGTTATCACCCATATTTCAGAATAAAATGTGGAGACATTGAATAAAGACATATGCATCCCCTCACCTTTCACTGTCTCTTAGATCACTGCATAATTTCCACATAGTGGTCAACTGACATGTAGTTCCAAGGAATATTAAAGTTGAAAAGTATTTAACTCTAATTTCTTAATATTGAGATGATACAAAAGCCAAGATGAAAATGAATTGTTGTACTTAGCCAGCTATTTAGGGTCTGATTCAGGAATAAAATCCAGGCCTTCTAACCTTTAGTTTGAACTTTACCCATCATACCATACTACATGGTTACTCAAAGTCACTTAATGAACTATCTACAAGACTCATAAGTCCATGATTGTGACTAGAAGAGAGCACATCTATGTGTATCAGTTGGCTTTTACAAGAAGTGAATAAACCTACCCCAGAGATTCAAGGGTAAAATGCACAGAGGGTAGTTGCTCTTTCAATCAGCTCTAGTCCTCCACAAAGATTAATTTTCTCTTCTCCTAGCTACTGATGCTAACCAAAAACATTTATGGAATTTATAGTTAAAGCATCAGATGCTTGGACAGCTTTGCAAATAATTAGCAGAGGAAAGGCACGGGAATGTCTTTGCCACATCTGCATTGCTCACGCAGCTCAACACATAAAGAGGACCCTCAGTAACTTATCCTTCAGGGAGAGACATATAACCTTCATAATTTGATTTGGACCTTTTAAGCACTCTGCTATAGCATTTGAATCAAAGGAAGATGTAAACTGGCAGATAGCAGAGACCACATCTATTTAATTTGTATTGTGTACTACTTAGCAAGGCGCCATGCATAAATGGACACTTGATAAACATCACTTGAGGAGAAATGCATTCCAAATGCATTTGTTGGCAATAGACTTAGTTTTAACCCCCTTACTAATTGGAAATTTAAATGTCACATCCTTCCCACTTTATGCTTCTTAAAGACTTCATTCTTTTCCTTGGTACAAGAGAATTTTTTTTTTTTTTAATGAGAGTAGACCAGTCTTATAAGTAAGAGAGTTTTACAGAGAGGCAGAATGAGAATAAGTCCTAAAAAGTCTGTCTCAACTACAGATCACCCAAAACAGAAGATTTAAAGACCCTAGCTGAAATCCCTTAGGGAAATTACATTTTCCTTTCACTTTTCTCAGCAGTAGGTAAAAAACTTTCTCAGTGTCAAACATATAGAACAAACTGAGGGTTGATGGAGAGAGGTGGGTGGGGGTGGGCTAAGTGGGTGATGGATATTGAGGGCACTTGTTTTGATGAGCACTGGGTGTTGTATGTAAGTGATAAATCACTAAATTCTATACTTGAAAACAATTTTACCATATAAGTTAACTAACTAGAATTTAAATAAAAACTTTAAAAAACAGTTTAATAAGGAAAAATAAGGAATATAACTTATTAAATTGAATTTTGTTGTTAAAGGAGAAATTTACCAATTCTACCGAGTTCCGTTTTTATTTGTCTTAAGTATCTACATCTATTAGCTTCAGTGGGGACTCAGTTGCAAACAATTGGTAACATAAGTGGATAAAAATATTTTCATATTTTTTCTTAAATCTCTGTAAATCAGTGTGGGTCACTGTGGAGAAACCAAAATTTAATGGCATAAAAGCAAGTGGACTCTGATGTCAAAAAGGAAAACATCAAAGTGAAATAACAAATCTCATTTTATTATCCAACTTAAAGATAGAGTAAAATAGTAAGAAGTTATTTTGATTTAAAGTATACCTGGCTTAGTAATATGAACTGGGATACTTTTAAATATAGACTCTTCATTTCACTTGTCTCTTTAAATAGCTTTTGAAAAAGAATCAGTGAAATAGCTATCATCAATTTTGAGCAAATAGTCCCAATCCCAAACCAATGCTGGCAGATGCTTCACTGTATGTGAGTAACCTACCTATATAAGGCAAATATTTGGTTCTTGTAATATCTATCTATCTATAATTTATCTATCTCTAGCATGAATTAATTTATTTAATGTTTTTTGCAATGAACAGGTTGTGCAGAAATCATCTATCTTATATAGAATGCAAACCAATAGCCCCCTGGAATAGTTGGGCATACAGTACATAAACATTATAGATGATTTGGGAAGGAAGTTTACAGGTAGAAAAAAAAAAAGCAGTTTACAGGTAGACAAGCTTGCTCATGGGAGAATTTCTCTTACTATGTAGAATGGAGAGGCAGTTTTTGGAGCTTTTGCCCTAAGTCATTCATTCCCCAGTGCCTATTAGGTATGAAACACATTTTAAAAGCCTATTTTATAACTGAACTAACCTCACTCATCATATGGCTAAAAATGAAACCACATAGGTGATACTATTTATCAAAGCCTTTGGGAACAAATGGCTAAGTCCCCTTTGTTACCCATGGGGGGAAATAAATCCAGAAAGGAAGCATGGGACAATTAACAGATTGAAGAAAACAGTGAAATATAGCAAAAATCTAGACGTAAAACTGCAGAAGTTAATCTACTTTGGCTGAGTACATAGTTTTAATTGGCAATTTGAGCCAATACTGTCCATTAAGGATGTGCTCAAAGCATCCCAGTAGTATGGAATGGTATATAGCCATGAAATGTGCTCCTTAAGCCACATTTTGAACTTTGAGAATTCCTTCATCCACAGTTGCAAGATGCTTCTTCCATGTCTGGGATCAAGGCCACAACACCAGTGCAATAAAGCTGGGAAAACTTCAGTTCCAAAATGCCTACTTAGGGGGCAAAACATGAGGAGCAGAAACATAGGGAAAAAATTGCATGTGGTTCCATCTCACTAGCAGATCACTTACTAGAATAATTAAATTAATTAATTAATTTATTTATTTATTTATTTATTTATTTATTTATTTTAAGAAAGAACAAGTGGAGGAGGCACAGCGAGAGAGGGAGACAGAATCCCAAGCAAGCTCATCACTGTCAGCACAGAGCCCAATGCGGGGCCTGAACTCATGAACCTGGAGATCATGACCTGAGCCGAAACCAAGACTCAGATGCTTAACAGACTGAACAACCCCGGTGCCCTTAGAAAAATTAATAGAGTGCCTTTCTGACTTCCCTGTCTTTGTCAGAGGTCTAATATCCTCTTAGACTGAAAACAGTTATCTGATACTTCTTCTTTATCTTCCATACTGAAGTTATTTAAAATTTTCTGTTGATTTTTCCTTTATTTTTTTTTCCCCTGACATTAGTCTCTCTTTCCCCACTAACATTCTAATTCAGGGTCTTGTTATCTGATGTCCATATTACTAACTTAATCTTTTAACTAGTTTCTTTGATCATCTTTCCCAACATTAACAACTTGCTCTTATAGACTGTGTTCCCTATTATCCATCCTACTGTCCATCATGTTATTCGCCTGCTAAAAAATTTTCAGTGATTCCAACTGGCCAACACAAACCTTTCTGTCTGATTCTTAAGGTACTCTATAACATGTTTCTGTACAAACTTTTTAGCGTGTGTATGGTTCATCTAGTCAAGCTTATCATTTACACTGTTAGAGTGAATGTATTATCATTTTCATATCTCTGTGCACTTTGAACCAACTACTTAGAATGTCTCTGTACCTTAGTTTCCTCTATAAAATGAGGATAATAAGTTTGTTATAAAATTAAATTAGTTGTGGGGCGCCTGGGTGGCTCAGTCGGTTAAGCATCCGACTTCGGCTCAGGTCATGATCTCACGGTCTGTGAGTTCGAGCCCCGCGTCGGGCCCTGTGCTGACAGCTCAGAGCCTGGAGCCTGCTTCCGATTCTGTGTCTCCCTCTCTCTCTGACCCTCCCCCATTCATGCTCTGTCTCTCTCTGTCTCAAAAATAAATAAACGTTAAATAAAAAAAATTAAAAAAAAATTAAAAAAAAAATTAAATTAGTTGCCTAAAATAGTGCCTGGAATATACTAAGTACTATTTACTGTTTCTTAAATACATAAATAAAATGAATGAACATTTTCCTTTTCCATATGCTTATTGAAATACTATTAACTCAATTCCCACTTCTATAACTAGCTTTTCATTTGCTACTCTACTGCTCACCAAGCTCAGGCCCCTTTGAACCTTCACCTGTATTCTCTATTATCACATGTAGTACTCAAACATATGTATATGTTGTTTATATTTCTGTTATTTTAGTGATAAACATTTGATCATTCTGAGTCAGTTATTAGTTATTTGAGGTCAAGGACTTTTACTTCTCCAATTTTCTTTAGTGCAATATTTAGTACACAGCAGACACCAAAATATCTAATGATCATTAGAGTAAGAGAGAAATGTATAAAATCACTGGCCGTTTAATAGCAGGCATGGTGCAACTTGAGCCAGTGTTTCCTCCTCTTCCATTTGAACTTTTTTTGAAATCTATCTCAAAGTCAACACAATTGTATGTTTCTCAATTTCATACTTTTCCTGTAGGAAAATCTTAAAACATTAAGCACTAAATCAAACCAACATTTAGGATATTGGCAAGGCTTCCAGTTAGCATTCACTTTTTCCTTAGTAAAGACCATGTGGACCTCATTGGCTATACTTAAAAATAGTTCTGTCTCTAGTTTGCTTGTAAACTGACATCAACTCTGCCTAATAGTAGACTAGTCTTAGAAACACACTATAATCTTACAGTCCACTAAGTCCCTAGATCTTTCTCATTTTGCTCATGTTTAGTTATGTGGCATAGGAAGTAGACTGAAGATATCTACCCATGTTTTAGACATAGTACTATATGTCATATTATTTCATCTTTATGCCAATTCACCCCATTAATGTACCATATCAAGTAGATATCATTATGGGAGTTAGGTGCTCAAAGAGATTAAGAAACTCTTTGTAAGTTACACAGCAAGTGGAGTTGAACTTTTGACCAAAATAATTATTTTTAATAACAGATCACAGTTTTGACAACCCATTATGTGGCAGGCACTACATTAATTAATTTACATGTGCTTTCTGTTTAACTTTAACTATGGTCTCCCTGACCCCTGCAATATACTACCTTCCACATGCAGCTAACAGTTACAGCTGGATGTTTTGAAGAGACATTATGAGAAAAAGAGTTTCACAAGGTTGTTTTTTTTATTTCACTCAGTGTTAACATTTGTACAGATTTATGCATTAGTATAAATACTGAAATTATATAAATAAAACTGATGACTTATTTTAATGTTAAAACTACGCAATTTGCAAACAGAATTTGATTTATCTAACACAGAAATTGGTGTGGAAACCTATGAGATATGAATCAGTATTCAAACAGAATAATCAACAGATTATACAAAACAGACAGTGAGAGAGGAATACTTAGACAAAGGTAGAACAAAAACAATTACTTTGGTCATACCAAAATACTCAATTCCCTAGTGAGGAAGAACTAAAATTTACACTAGATTTACACAGTAGCTATATCTTATTTTAATGCTATTGAAGTTAATATTAAAATACAGTAATGATGAATAAATCATGTATAGTTTATTCAATACTATGCTTTCTGCTATTATCACAAAAAGGTATCCTTGTTGATATTTATATAAAATTCTTAGTTAAAAAGACTGTTTCAGCTTTGGTGAAAAAAGAGTATCTTAATGAGGTAAAGCTGGTTAACTACCCAGGATTCTAATACCCTGAGGAGTCTACCTGGGTAAGCAGTATAACTTAAAAATATTACCTGAAGACTACCTGTTTCTCTTGGATGAGCCACAAGTGATATTGACCTAGGATCATCCCCTATCTTATATCTTTATAGTAACACAGAAATCAGTTTTATTCTTGGATCTTTGATCTGTGACAAAAGCAACAAATGTTTATTTCTCTATAAAAGGCGTGTATCACATTGTGGGTGTTAGCAGAGAGGCAAGCATATGGAAAAGGTTTAGTTGTGTGCCTTTTGCTCTTTTTAATAAATATTCTTGCTCTAAATGAACCCATTCATTTCCATGACTTCATATTCAACAAAAGTCTTTGAATAAGCAATCGTTTTACATAAAGCAAATGAATTAGAAAGAATACCTCCCACCTCAGGTACCACACACACATACATTTCTCATTCCATTTTATTCTCAGCTACACTCTGGCTATTACTGGATAACTGCCAAAATTCACACTGGTGAGATGCAATATTTTTTCAGCTTACCTTACTTAAATTCTTTTTTAAAAAACTGAAGTCTAATTAACATACAATATTATATTAGTTTCAGATGCACAACATAGTGATTTGACTTTTGCATGCATTGCAAAATGATCACCTCAATAAGTCTAGTTACCATCAGTCACCATATAAAGTTAAGATAATATTATTCACTATGTTCCCCATGTTGTACATTACATCTTCATGACTTATTTATTTTACAACTAGACGTTTGTATGTCTTGATCCCCTTCACCCATTTTGTCTCCAAAAACCTACTTCTTTTGCTTTCTATCGTCACCAGTCTGTTCTTCATCAATGAGAATGAGTTTTGTTTGTTTTGTGTTTAGAATCCACATATAAGTGAAATCACGTGGCGTTTATCTTTCTCTATATGACTTATTTCACTTAGCATAATATGGTCAAGGTCCATCCATGTTATTGCAAATGGCAAGATTTCATTTGTTTTTATGACTGAGTAGTGTTGCATTGTATATACAGTTGATCTGTGAACAACTTGGATTTGGACTACACAGGTCCACTTACATGTGGATTTTATACAGTATAGTACTGTTAATGTATTTTCTTTTCTTTATGATTTTCTCTAGCTTATTTTACTGTAAGAATACAGTATATGATATGTATACAATCTATGTGTTAATTGACTGTTAATGTTGTCAGTAAGGCTTCCGCTCAATAACTGGCTATTAGTAGTTAACTTTTTGGAGAGTCAAGAGATGTACATGGTTTTTGACTGTACAAGAAGTTGGCACCCCAACCTCTGTGCTGTTGAAGGGCCAACAGTATATACCACTTCTTTTGTGTATATTCATCCATTGATGGGCACTTAAGTTGTTTTTATATCTTAGCTATTGTAAATAATGCTGTAATGAACATAGGGTGTAATGCCTTTTTGAGTTAGTGTTTTCTTGAGTTAGTTTTCTTCAGTTAAATACCCAGAAGTAGAATTGTTGGATCATAAGGTAGTTCTGTTTTTAATCCTTTTATTTCTTCTTTGATTTCTTCAATGATCTTGTAGTTATTCAGTAGCATACTGCCTAATAACCATGCATTTGTTGTTTTTCTACCTTTCTTCTTATAATTGATTTCTAGTTTCATAACATTGTTGTGGAAAAGTTGTTTGATATGATTTATTTCAGTCTTCTTGAATTTACTGATACTTGTTGTGTGGCCTAATGTAAAACCTATCTTGGACACTATTCCATGTGCACTTGAGAAGAATGTATTTTCTGCTGCTTTTGGATAAAATGTTTTGTATATATTAAGACAATCAGGTCTAATGTCATTTAAAGCTAATGTTTCCTTATTGATTTTCTTCTCAATGATGTATCCAGTGATTAAGTGGGGTATCCCTATTATTATTGTATTGCTGTTGATTTTCCCCTTTAGGTCTGTTAATATTTTCTTTATATATTTTGGTGCTCTTATGCTGGATGTATATATATTTATAAATTTTATGTCTTTTTGATGAATTGACCTCTTTGTGATTTTGTAATGTCCTTCTTTATCTTTTAATACAGTCTTTGTTTAATATCTGTTTTGTGTGATATGAGTATACCTATACCAGCTTTCTTTTCATTTCCATTTGCATGGGATATCTTTATCCATCCATTCACTTTGAGTCTGTGTGTTCTTACTTCTGAAGTAAGTGTCTTGTAGGCAGTATATAGTTGAGTCTCATTTTCTCATCCATTCAGTTGCTTTATGTCTTTTGATTGATTAGTCCATTTACATTTAAATTAAGTATTGAAAAGTATGTATCTATTGCCATTTTGTTGTTTTCTGGCTGTTTTTGTAGTTCCTCTGTTTCTTTATTGTTTCTATTTTTCCCTTCTCTTGTGGTATGTTGTTTTTCTTTAGTGTTATGCTTACAATTTTTTGTCACATTCTTTTGTGTATTTACTATATATTTTTTTCCTTGTAGTTACTGTCAGGTTCATATATAATACCCTATTTTTATTAAAGTGTATTTTACGTTGATAACAACTTAAGTTTGAACACATTTTAAAACTCTGCATTTTGTTACCTCATCCACATTTTGCTTTTGATGTTATATTTTACCTCCTTTTATTTAATGTATCCCTTAACTCATTGTTACACTTTTAGTTAATTTTAATACTTATGTCTTGTAACCTTTATATGAGATTTCTAAGTGATTTATCCACGATTTTTACTATACATTTACCTTTTCCAATAAGATTTTTACTTTTTAATGATTTCTTATTGATAATAGTGCTATATCTTTATAGCTTAAGAAGTCCCGTTGACATTTCTTGTGAGGCTACTTTAGTGGTGATGACTATTGTGAACTTTTGTTTATCTGAAAAATTATTTCTTTTTCAGTTCTGAATGATAACCTTACTGGGTAGAGTATTCTTGGTTGAGGGTGCACCTGGGTGGCCCATTCAGTTTAGTGTCTGACTCTTGATTTTGGATCAAGTTGTCATCTCATGGTTTGTGAGATTGAGCATTTCATCAGGCTCTGTCCTGACAGCATGGAGCTTGCTTGGGACCCTCTGTCTCTGCCACTCACCCACTCATGCTCTCGCTCTCTCTCTCTCAAAATAAATAAATAAGTTTTTTAAGAGCATTCCTGGTTGGAAGCTTTTGTCTTCCAGCACTTTAAATATGTTGTACTGCTCCTTTCTGGCCTGAAAAGTTTCTGCTAAAATATCTGTTGATAAACTTATGGGGTTTCCTTTGTATGTAATGAATATCTTTTGTTTTACTGCTTTTAAGATTCTTTTTTAATTATTGACATTTAATGTGTTTTGGTGTGGATTTCTTTGGTTTCATTTTATTTGAAACTCTCTGGGTTTCCTGGACCCAGATGTCTGTTTTCTTCCCCAAGCTATGGAACTTTTCAGCCATTACTTCTTCAAATAAGTTTTCTGCTTCTTTCTCTTTCTCTTCTTCTCTTGGAATTCAAAATACAAATGTTAGGGAGGGAGGAGTTAAGATGGCTTGCCTCATTCCTCAAACACAGCTAAATAAATATCAAATCATTGTGAACACCCAAGAAATTGATCTAAGGACTGAGAAAACAAAACTGCCTATCTACAGGTAAAAAAAATGACTACCGTGTGGAAGGTAGAACCTGCAGAGACTTGATTTGGGGAAGAAAAGAATTGTGGATGCTGTGGAGGAGAGGGGGCCTTGACTACAGAGAGAGAAGCAAGACAGAGAGAGAGAGAAGCAGGAAAAACCCTTCCCCAAAACTATTGACTGAGGAAAGGAAAGGGATTACCTACTGTAAGTTATTATAACAGCATAGTCAAAATCTGAAGTTTTAGAAGCTTAGGGGTCATGCATGGCAGGCTTAAGGTGCTTTTAAGGGTAAGGAAGGCAGAGGCCCAAGGGCAGGTATTGTGGTCTGAGGACCCCCTGTGTCATACAGGAAGAAACAGTCCCCCTCTTGGAGTACCTTTGGAAATGGTGGCATGGACTCTTTGGGGACAAAAGAAGTGGCAACAATATGCTGGCTTGTTTCCTAGAATAGAAAAAACACACTTGTAAGGGCAGCAAACCTTGATGCCAGGTGGTTGCTGCTCTTTCCCATAAACTCTAAACCACTTCACAGTTGTGCAACGACTTTTCTGGGACATACAGGCAAATTGGGAAAAGTGTGCCAAGACCATCCCCCAGAGGAAAAACCTGGGTCTGCATCTTGCATGTCCCTAAAATTTGGTTTTGAAACCCAACCATGTGCCTGAGATAAAACAGAGGAGTACTGTACCACCTGGCAGGGTGGCACAGACAGGGTGAAGGCAAGGATCTGACAGAAGCTGAGGGCATAAAAGGGGTGATTATTTGCTCTTCTGTAAGGGTTTCTTGAGGAGTAGCAGGCGTGAATTCCCAGTTCCAGGGACAAGAGAGTGGGGCAATGGCATTCCTCTCCCCTGCCCTGTCATCAGCACTGACTTCAGTCAGCAACACAGCATCCCTGGGTGGAGACCAGAGCTGCTACCACCAAACCTTGGTTCCTTCACTCTACAGTTCCTTCTTCACTAGGGCAAGTCCTCCTGAGACTCAGTGCAGGAGGCCCCTCCCTTAGAACAACACAAACCCTTTAAATGCACCAAGTCTACACACAGAGTGCTGCAAAGCTTCAGCTCTAGGGGAAATAAGACGTAGCTTATTTTTTTTTTTTTATCTAGCTTCTTTTTACAAGCAGACCAAAACACATCTAGTTAACATTTGCACACATTGTACAAGGTCCAAAAAAACCCACTGAGGAAAGGAAAAACTCTGCAGAGGACTGACCTGAGGGTAGGAGCAACAAAAACAAAACAAAACAAAAAAACAATAGCAGAGTGTATAAAGGACTCCCCGGTTTTGTTTGTTTGTTTGTTTATGTCTTAATATAGCTATTACTCACTGGAGAAGGAATATAACACGCTATTCTAAAAGTTACACAAAAATCAGTGACCTACACAAAATGACCAGATGGAGGAATTCGCCCCAAAAGAAAGAACAGGAAGAACTAACAGCCAGAGATTTAATGAATGAAGATTAAGTAAGATGTCTGAACCAGAATTTAAAACAGCAATTATAAGGATACTAGTTGGGTTTGAAAAAAGCATAGAAGACACCACAGTTTCCATTACTGAAGAGATAAAAGAACTAAAAACTGGTCAGGCTGAAATTAAAAATGCTGTAACCAAGATGCAACCCAAGTGGATGCCATGATAATGAGGTTGAACAAAGCACAGGAATGAATCAGTGATAAAAGAGATAACATTATGGAAAATAACAAAGCTGAAAAGAAGAGGGAAACAAAAGTATTTTATCACAAATGTAAGCTTAGGGAACTCAGTGAGTCCTTAAAGCATAATTACATACATACAATAGGGGTCCTAGAAGAAGAAAAGACAGAAAAGGGGGCAGAATATTATTTGAGCAAATAAGAGCTGGAAACTTCCCTAATCAGGGGAAGAACAAAGACATGAAAATCCAAGAAGTACAGAGAACCCTCATTTAATTCAACAAGATCTGGCTATCACCAAGACATATCATAGTCAAATTCACAAAATACACAGACAAGGAAAGAATCCTGAAAAACTAAAGGAAAAAGAAAAAGTCCTTAACCTCCAAGAGAAGACAGATCAGGTTCACAGCAGATCTGTCCACAGAAATTTAGCAGGTCATAAGGGACTGGCATGATATATTCATACTGCTGAATGGGGAAAATATGCAGCCAAGAATGGTTTATCCAGGAAGGCTGTAATTCACAATAAAAGGAGAGATAAAGAGTTTCCCAGACAAACAAAATCTAAAGTAGTTTGTGACCACTAATCCAACCTTGCAAGAAATATTAAAAATGATTCTTTGAGTGGGAAAAAAGGACAAAAAACAAAAACAAAACAAACAAACAAAAAACCCAGAGACTAGAAAGTAACAGAGGACATCACCAGAAACACCAACTTTTCAGGTAACACAATGACACTAAATTAATACCTATTAATACTCACTCTGAATGTGAATGGACTAAATGCTCCAATCAAAAGACATACGGTATGAGAATGGATTAAAAAAAAATCATACCCATTTGATATGCTGCATGCAAGAGACTCATTTTAGTCCTAAATACACCTACACATTGAAAGTGAGGGGATGGAGAACTATATATCATACTAATGGACTTCAATAGAAAGATGGTGTAGCCATACTTAGACAAACAAGATTTTAAACCAAGACTATAACAAGAAATGAAGAAAGACATTATATCACAATTGAGGGGTCTCTCCATCAAGAAGATCTAACAATTGTCTTTATGCTCCCAACTTGGGAATATCCAAACACATAAATCAATTAATAATAAAAATAAAGAAACTCAGTGATAATACTATAATAATAGTAGGGAACTTGAACATCCCGCTTACCACAATCTAAGCAGAAAACCAACAAGAAAACAATGGCTTTGAATGAAATGCTGGATCAGATGGACTCAAAAGATATATTCAGATTATTCAGATCATTTCATCCCAAAGCAGCAGAATACACATTCTTTTGAGTTCACATGGAACATTCTCCTGAATAGATCACATACTGGGTCACAAACCAGGCTTCAACCAGTACAAAAAGACTGAGATCATACCATGCATATTTTCAGACAACAACAGTATGAAACTTGAATTCAACAAGAAAAAAATTGAAAAAAAATACATGGAGGTTAAAGAAAATCCTACTAAAGAATGAATGGGTTAACCAGGAAATTAAAGAGGAAATGTTAAAAGTAGATGGAAGCCAATGAAAATGAAAACACACGGTCAAAAACCTCTGGGATGCAGCAAAGGCAGTCATAAGAGAGAAGCATATAGCATTACAGGCCTACATCAAGAAGCAAAAATGTCTCAAATATACAACTTAAGTTGACACATAAGGATCTCAAAAAGTAACAGCAAATGAAGCCCAAAACCAACATAGAAAGGAAAATAATAAATATTAGAGAAGAAATCAATGATATCAAAATTTAAAAAAGAACAGATCACAAAAAAATATTGTTAAAATATCTATGCTACCCAAAGCAATCTACACATTCAATGCAACTGCTATCAACATACCACCAGTATTTTTCACAGAGCTAGAATAAACAATACTAAAATTTGTATGGAATCACAAAAGACCCCAAGTAGCCTAAGCAATCCTGAAAAAGAAAAGCAAAGCTAGAAGCATCACTGGATGCCTCATCACTAAGGTGAGTGAGACTGCATGCTAGCTCCTTAAAAGGAGAATCTCAATTTCCTATATCACTTTGGGTCTCTTGGATGTCAGCCCCTTTGGTTTTCTAAGCCATATGTTTTTGGGAGCTTGTATATCCAGTGCAGATCCCAAGGATTGGTTTGCCTGATATACGGGAGCCAACCTTTCAATCATTTATCAGAAGTATTGGACTGGTGATATGTCTCCCTATCGTGTGTAACTGCACTTGCCTGGATGTTTTGCAAGACCATGTCTGTGCCTCTCATACCCATCTTGATTTGGTCCTTTTATCCTTTGTTGTGGAGAAATAGTTTATCTGATTTTACAGATCTTTTTAGAGGTAAACGAACCATATAGAGTTGACAACTTGGTGTGCTCATAGGAAAAAATATGTTCAGGGGCTTCCCATGCCACCATCTTGGACCCCTCCTCCAAGATGCAATATTTTGAGGAAGAATTAAAAGCATTTTTTTTCCTATATCATTAGAGGAAAAAATGATTCAATGACAAGCAATGGGTTAACAACTTTTTAGGAATTCATATGAGAAAGGAAAAATACTGACTTATAAGACATTGGGCAATCTGCATATATAACAGACTTGACCTCATACTGAGACAAAGCAGGAGATTTGCAGAGGAAGTTTTAGTCCTAATTTAGTCTTTATCATAATATATATGCTTTATGTCCTTACATCACAGAACTCAAGGGGAATCATTTTCCCTTTAACAATCATGACTGGCCAGTGTTCTCTCTGTCTTATACCAGAAGTTCCTATAAGCAGTTGAAACATAAAAAGGGGGTTTAAGGGTCACCTGGATGGGTCAGTCGGTTAAGCGTCTGACTTTGGTTCAGGCCGCTATCTCACGTTTGGTGAATTCAAGCCCCGCGTTGGGCTCTGAACTGACAGCTCAGAGCCTGGAGCCTGCTTCTGATTCTGTCTCCCTCTCTCTCTCTGCCCCTTCCCCACTCATGCTCTCTCTCTCTCTCTCTCTCTCTCTCTCTCTCAAAACTAAATAAACATTAAAAATTATTTTTTAAAAAAAGGGAGGTTAGGAGAAAGAGGCTATTTCCTTAGAAAGTTAAGAGGAAGTATTCAACAATATTACTGATTAGAATTTGGTAAATTCCATTTAGTTAGTCTAAGTTTCAGGTATCTCTGAAACATGCATTCATAAATATTAGGAAACTGAATTATCCAACTTTGCACACAAGAACAACAACAACCCCACATCAAACAAAGGGCTTGTTTATATCAGACAAAGAAAATTCTTAGTTAAGACTAATTCCTAGTCTACAAATCTCCTTAACTAAATATGGGCAATACAGTAATCTTTGTCCACTCTTAAGGATTTAAGATGGATCTAGAAAAAATAGTATTTCTCCACATTTGGTCTATTTAGATGCCCAAAGAGTTGAGATTGTAATAGACTGTTCTCTGCATTTTTCTATACCAAGAGATTTCAGAACCATTAAGAAAACTTGCTTTTCAGGGCACCTGGCTGGCTCAGTCAGTTAACTGTCTGACTTCGGCTCAGGTCATGATCTCAAGGTTCCTGAGTTCGAGCCCCGCATTGGGCTCTCTGCTTTTGGCATGGAGTCCACTTCGGATCCTTTGTCCCCCTCTATCTCTGCCCCTCTTCTGCTTATTCTCTATCTTTTTCTCAAAATAAATAAATAAACTTAAAAAAAAGAAAACTTGCTTTTCTCTAGGATCACCTTTATGGTTATTATGTTTATTTATTTGTTGCCTTTTTAGAGAACATCCTGGAGTATACACAAATATGAGCAGTGCAACAGGACTTTCTTTAAACAAATGAGGAAACCATGGTGAAGGAATTAGAAAGGTTAGTAAAGTAAAATTAATTCAGATGTGAGGTTAGTGCCAAAATTGCATGTTGTGAAGTACAGAAATAAACATAGCATATTACATATGGGTGTGGCTCATCACATTAAATAAATAAAAAAAAAACACTAAGATTGGTGAGGTTACAGAGAAAGGGGAGCCCTTCTGCATTATTGAAAATGCAAAATGGTGTAGCCACTGTAGAAAACAGTATGGAAGTTCCTCAAAAAGTTAAAAATAGAACTACCTACAATACAGCAATTGCACTACTAGGTATTTATTCAAAAGTTACAAAAATACTAATTCCAAGGGATACATGCACCCCAATGTTTATAGCAACATTATCAACAATAGCCAAATTATGGTAAGAGCCCAAATGTCCATCAACTAATGAATGGGTAAAGAAGAAGTAATAGATATACACAATGGAATATTAATCAGCCATGAAAAAGAATGGAATCTTGCTATTTGCCATGACATGGATGGAGCTATAGTGTATTATGTTAAGTGAAATAAGTCAAAGAAAGACAAATACCATATGATTTCATTCATATGTGGAATTTAAGACACAAAATAATGATAATAAGGGCAAAAAAAAAAAAAAAGAGAGAGAGAGAGAGGCAAACAAGGAAACAGACTCAACTGCAGAGAAGAAACTGATGGTTACCAGAGGGAAGGTGGGGGGGGGATGGTGATGGTGGTTAAGGAGTGCACTTGTGATGAACAACACGTGTTGTATGTAAGTGTTGAATCATTAAATTGTACACATGAAGCTAATATTATACAGTATGTTAACTAACTGGGATTTAAATAAAAACTTAAAAAAAAAATAACTAAGAGAGGGAAGCCTGGGTTGCTCTGTCGGTTAAGTGTTAGTCTCTTGATTTCGGTTCCAGTCATGATCTCAAGGTTCAGGAGATCAAGCCCTGCATCGGGCTCTGTGCTGTCAGCACAGAGCCTGCTTGGGATTCTCTTTCTCTCCCCCTTCCACACTGGCTCTCTCTCTCTCTCTCTCTCTCTGTCAAAATAAACAAAGAGAATTAATTTTCAAAAATATAACCAGAGAAAAAATTTTACTGTTATTCCTCCTATATATTATGGTGCATAATATAATTAATAATGTCCCCAACAATTCTAAATAAAACAACAGATACCACCAAGGTGTTTTATAATATCTTTCAATGTATGACACTGGTATTATGCCATTATGCTTAAATCTAGTTTAAAACTAGAAACTTTACATAAACTTTTACATAAAAGAAACTTTACCTGTGTTTGGGACCAGATGAGGTGGGTAATAGAACAAGCAATAGTGTCCACATCTGGCTTAAACCAAGGGAAATTGAAGATTAGCTAGAGGAATGGATTGCCTTTAATTCTCTTAGGCAATCTTCCAGAGTTATTCCTTCATCTACATTTTGACATATATTTCATGACAGAAACTTTTAAGTAATACTCTTTGGCAAATGCAAGAGTGAAACTTATCTAGATTACTTTTTTTTTTTTTTTTAATTTTTTTTTTTTTTTTTTTTTTGGGACAGAGAGAGACAGAGCATGAACGGGGGAGGGGCAGAGAGAGAGGGAGACACAGAATCGGAAGCAGGCTCCAGGCTCCGAGCCATCAGCCCAGAGCCTGACGCGGGGCTCGAACTCACGGACCGCGAGATCGTGACCTGGCTGAAGTCGGACGCTTAACCGACTGCGCCACCCAGGCGCCCCTAGATTACTTTTTAGATGTGGCCAGATATGTAGTAAATAATCAACTGAATTATGGTAAAATATAAGCCCTTTTAATAAAATTGGGGACACTTACCTGAACAGAAGTTCTCTCAAATGTTTTACAAAAGTGAGCCAAGAGAGTACTTGAAGGAAGGAGTAATATTTATCCCCCAAATAATTTCTTCATCCTATATATGAACAAGTAGTCAAGTCTCCAAAGTTTTGTATCATAGTGCATTTTATTATTATTTTTTTGCTTGGATTATTGTTAAACAGAATATAACCAAATACATATAAACCAAAACTCATTAAAAACACTCAGAAAACCTGAGCAAATGTCATTCTCTGGTGACCTCTCTAAAACTGGCAGCTTGCAAAACATAATCATAGTTAACTAAAGAAAGCTGTCTGTCACATAGGGTGATTATCAATAAGAAGGCTTACCAAAAATTATGATTTTTGCAACAGTGGATTTTAAACCACCTATCCTGGAAGCAATTTTATAGTAAGACTAGTAATTTCTTATGGCCACAAGTAGATCATTACATTGAAACTCTTCCATCTGTACATAGGATCTTATTTATTTATTTATTTATTTATTTATTTATTTATTTAAGTTTCCGTAGAGGTAAGAAAGTATATGGTTGACCATTATAAACAAGTATATTTTGAGGGTGTAACATTGCATTTTTATTGTAATAAGCATGAAATAATTTTATATAATTAGATAGCTTTGTGAGATAATGGAATGGATCACCTACTTCCCAAAAGGACTGTTTCCCCCATTTGGGACCATGGTGCCTATAAATCTATCACTAGGGGTTGACTCCTTTAGGTGTTTATTAAATGAAGAAGGAAAATATCATTAGTTCACAAAAATATAATTAGTTCACAAACTGCATTTTTTAATTTTTTTAATGTTTTATTTATTTTTGAGACAGAGAGAGACAGAGAGAGAGGGAGACACAGAATCTGAAGCAGGCTCCAGGCTCTGAGCTGTCAGCACAGAGTCCGGCGCGGGGCTCGAACCCACGGACCGTGAGATCATGACCTGAGCTGAAGTCCGATGCTTAACCGACTGAGCCACCCAGGCGCCCCCACAAACTGTATTTTGAATCAGAATTACCTGGGGAGCCTATTAAAATGGAAGATTTTGTTTCATACCTCCAGATCTTCTGATTCAGTAGCTTTTTTAAAATTTTTTTTTAATGTTTGATTTTTAAATTTTTTTTTTAGAGAGAGAGAGACAGAGCATGAGCAGAGGGAGGGGCAGAGAGAGAGGGAGACACTGAATCCAAAGCAGGCTCCAGGTTCTGAGCTGTCAGCATAGAGCCCAACATGGGTCTTGAACTCACAAATCGCAAGATCATGACCTGAGCCGAAGTGGGGTGCTTAACTGACTGAGCTACCCAGGTGTACCCTGATTCACTAGTTCGGAAGTTAGACAAGGGGAGTTTCATTTTAACAGAAGCCTTATAAGTAATTCTGATGTATTGAATCAGCAGGCCTCACTGTGAGGAACACCTCTTAGGAAATCATCCCCTGGCACCATAATGGAGATTAAGTGATGGTCAGGTAAAAGCCATACCTTGTGATAAGGGGACACAGATTACTTTTAAAATATGAAAGTAGTGAATACTCACAATGGTTATTGAAGAGTTGCAACTTGTATCACCTACTTCATAATGTGGCTCACTGCTATCTGTGGCTGCCTAAGCACACAGGATTTTACCATTACCAAGAACTATATGAATTTGAAGCATAGTCTTTCTAGGTATTTCCAAAGATTTGAAAATCAGGAGAGTATGTAAGAATAGTATCGTCATATATATATATATATATATATATATATATATACCAGAACCTTCTGTACTTAACTATAGCCGGTGCTATAAGAAAGAGGTAATAATGATAGGAATTCCTAAACACTATCTTCCCCCACTTAGCTTCTGAAATAAAAAATCAGTTCACTTACCCCTCAGTCAGAACAGTAGTCTCATATTTTTATTTTCTTCAGTCTAGTAAAAATATTTAACACATCTTGTTAGATATTTCTCATGTAATTCACATGATAGAAATCAATACAGCTAAAATATTGTTGCAGCAAGTCTTTCTACACCCTGCATTTAACTACAAACCTTGGACTACAATGTGAAATACACACATACAATAAAATGGAAAAGTGGTGTTATCATTTATCATCATCGCAAAAACACATTTAATAATCAAATAGCTGGTGTAATATAGCTAATGATTCAGTAAATGTGACGTTAAAGAAAAGCGTATATTGCAAAGGAGATAGAAAGAAGACTTAGATGTTCTCAGATACAATGATGAAGTGCCCTTTATCAGAAATAAAGACTATATGTAAACAGATGTTCAATTGTTCAGGCTACACTACACCAACTTGCATATTAGACAAGATCAGAGCTCTTAGACTATAATATTTCTGGAGGAGAAAACTGAAGAGTAAAAAACACAAACAATAAGTAATTATAATAAAAATGGATAACGATTCCTTTAAACATTTATTGAGTTTCCACTCTTTTTTTAATGCAGCTATAGGTCCTGGAAAGAGCACGCAGTCTATTAAAAGAGACAAAGAAGGTGACAATTATAGCACAGTGCTGTTAGTACAGTAATAGAGACTCAGAACTTGTAGGTGAGCTCCGAACAAGGAAATAATTACACTGGCTATGAAGAGAGGAGATTAAAGATGTCTTCATAGATAATTTGGCTTTTGAATGCTGAGCAAGAATTTGTAAAATGTACAATGCTTGAGGAAGGACATAATCCCATGGCACTATAATGATGAATACCTGGCATCCAGATAAGGGCTGGGCCCTGTAAGAATAGGACAAAGATGCTCAGCATCACTTATCATCAAGGAAATATAAATTAATACCACAATGAGATACCACTTCACACCTGTCAGAATCGCTAAAATTAACAACTCAGGCAACAACAGATGTTGGCAAGGATGCAGAGAAAGAGAATCTCTTTTGCACGGCTGGTGGGAATGCAAACTGGTGCAGCCACTCTGGAAAACAGTATGGAGGTTCATCAAAAAGTTAAAAATAGAACTACCCTATCACCAGCAATTGCACTACTAGGTATTTATCCAAGGGATACAGGTATGCTGTTTTGAAGGGGCACATGCACCCCAATGTTTATAGAAGCACTATCGACAACAGCCGAAGTATGGAAAGAGCCCAAATGCTCATCGATGGATGAATGGATAAAGATGTGGTATATATACATATACAATGGAGTATTACTCAGCAATCCAAAAGAATGAAATCTTGCCATTTGCAATAAAGTGAATTGAACTAGAGGATATTATGCTAGGTAAAATAGTCAGAGAAAGACAAATATATGACTTCACTTATATGTGGAATTTAAGATACAAAACAGATGAACATAAGGGAAGGGAAGCAAAAATAACATAAAAACAGGGAGGGGAACAAAACATAGGAGACTCAAATATGGAGAACAAACAGATGGGTTTCTGGAGGGGCTGTAGGTAGGGGGGGTGGGCTAAATGGGTAAGGGGCATTAAGGAAGTCACTTGGGATGAGCACTGGGTTTTATACATGGGGTATTACTCACTGGAATCTACTCCTGAAATAATTATTGTACTATATGCTAACTAACTTGGATGTAAATTAAAAATAAATAAATAAATAAACAAACAAACAAATACATAAAAAGAGGAGAGAGGGAGTCAAACCAAAAAAAAAAAAGTAGCACAAATAACACTCTGAAGTTTGAGGGTAATGAGCACTTACAGGTAAAATAAGAAAATGCGAATGACATCACCTACTCCATAATGTGGGTTAGGTCTACAGTATGCATTTTTCATATTATTGGCAAGGGTATTTATAGTATTATGTTTATGAATAAATGTATCTTAGGGGTGCCTGGGTGGATCAGTCAGTTAAATGTCTGACTTCAGCTCAGGTCACGATCTCATGGTTTGTGGGTTCGAGCCCTGCATCAAGCTCTGTGCTGACAGCTCAGAGTTTGGAGCCTGCTTCATATTCAGTGTCTTCCTCTCTCTCTGCCCATCCCTGCTCATGCTCTATCTGTCTCTTTCTCTCAAAAATAAAAGTTAACAAAATTTTATGAAAAGAATAAGTGCATATTATACAGGACAAAATTATTAAATCTAGATTTCCACTATCCCAAAGCATTAGTTCTTCTTCCCATCAATTTGGCAACTTTTTTTTTACCCTGTGTGTGTGTGTGTGTGTGTGTGTACGCATATGTACATATGTTTTTGGAAAGCTTTTTATTCTTCTATTCTTTGTTTATTTTGTGTGTGTGTGTATGTGTGTGTGTGTGTGTGTGTGAGTGAGAGAGAGAGAGAGAGAGACAGGGAGGGAAGGAGGGAGGGACTGGGGAAGGGCAGGGAGAAAGGGAGACACAGAATCCAAAGCAGGCTGGAGGCTCTGAGCTGTCAGCACAGAGCCTGATGCAGTGCTCAAACTCACGAACTGCAAGATCATGACCTAACATGAAGTTGGACACTTAACCAACTAAGCCACCCAGGTGCCCCTTATTCTTCTATTCTTTGGAGAGAATTCCTTCCTGTATTCCGTAATAGACTTGTGATTTTCTTCTCTGGCATTTCTAAAATCTTCTTTCTAATATTATGTCAATGTCCTTCCTTAATTTTTATTGTCTGTTCCTGGCCAAATTAATTTTACTTGAGGGAATTTTCAGAGACTTCTGCCTTTCCATTCATTATAATATCAGAAATGGAGAGTATTAACAGGTTCTTCTGAGCGAGGACAGGTGGGAAGAATGGCAGGCTAACTAGGAGAGGAGGGGAGAAGATTCCATTAGAATGGGGTCTTATGAGGCTAAGTGGACTGAAAAGTTCCTCAGAGGAATTAGTACAGCAAGAAAGTCAGATTCTTGGTCAGATACTTTGACCAACCTAGCACAGGAATACTGTCTCCATGGTGTCTATTACCCACCAAATTAAATCCTTTAGACACCTAGTAATTCCCTTCTCCACGTGGAACCATCTTTGATGTGAAATACACTTATTCCTCTCCAAGTGCTCCTTTCCTTCTCTATGCTGTAGACATTGACCACTTTTCATTTGTTTGTTTAATTTTTGATCTAATCTAGCTACAAACTTCTCTTCTTACCTGCTTAATTTGCTGGTCCTCAAATAATGAAGAAACATTGTAAAAACTTTACATCATCTTGAGAAGGACAGTTTCTGTAATCCTTATCCTCGTATTGCATGTTCCCAGAGGAAACAGGAAAATGCTTAAAATGGTTCCAGCTAATTTCGAAGAGAAAGGCATAAACTGCTGCCTAAAGCAGAAGGCTGGAGAAGACTGCCTATGTCATCATAAGCAGCTGTTTTCATCCAAAACGGTAGATTGAGAAAGAATTCAGATTCCAGCTGGGTAACCGAAGTGGAGATATTAAAGATATAATTTTGATTAAAATATTTCTTCTGTAACTTTTACAGATTTTTCTCTATAAATATTTTCCTTTTGCGAATCAATTAAGATTCAGTGTGGCTCAATGAGAAAACACATACATACGTACACAAATGTATCTTGGACTACAGGTTTTAGCCTTAGGCAAGATTATGTTCTATGACCTTGGGCAAGAATCTTCATGACTATATGGTGATCACCTAAAAATAATTGTAAAGTAAATTCTGGGTCAATTATGGAATATCTCTATGAAAGAGAAAACATATTGCCATTTCTCTGATGAAAATGTGTTGTATAATTTCATAAAGGATATCATATTTTTACCTTTAAATTCACAGGTACTATTAACTAAAAGTAGAGAAGTAGTTGATGGTGTTTAACAGATTAGAAATAATATAATTTTGAGTATATAATAATTGTAAAGTTAACTTCTCACATGGTACTATATACAGAAGATATTTGGCTGTGGTCTGTTGCCATAAATGATTGTTTTTTTAAAAAAATGAGGGTTATTAGGAGAAATTAGGATGGTATATAAGAGAATAAACTTAGTAGCAAAGTATTTATTTATTTATTATTTATTATTATTTATTTATTTATATTGGGGGCAGTGAGGCAGAGAGGGAGAGAGAGAGAGAGAACAGAGCCTGATTCAGGACTCAATCCCACAACCCTGGAATCATGACCTGAGCCAGAATCAAGAGTGGGATGCTCAACCAACTGAGCCACCAAGGCACCCCAAATCTATAAAAACCATAAAGTAAAAAGCATACTAATTTGACTAAAATTTTAAAATCTGTGTATGACTTAAACACCATTAGCATAACTCAATAACTAGTTATATAATTTAAATGTACAACAAAGGGAACTAAAGCTCATATATAAAGAGTTTTATAATTCAATAAAAAATAAAATAGCTTGATGGAAATTCTTTCATGTACATGAAAAGGATATATACAAAAGAAATACAAGAAGTCAATAAGCATGACAAGTATTCATTCTCACCAATAAACCCAATAAACATGAAATTAAAATTAAAACAACATAGAATTTTTCACCTATAAGTAAAGGGGTACTCTCACAAAGTATTGACAGATATATAAATGGTCACAACTTTTTGACATATAAATGAATATATTTAAAATTTTTAATGTTTATTTATTTTTGAGAGACAGGGAGATATAGAGCATGAGCAGGGGAGGGGCAGAAAGAGAGTGAGACACAGAATCTGAAGTAAGCTCCAAATTCTGAGCTGACAGCACAGAGCCCGACACAGGGCCCGAACGCAAGAACTATAAGATCATGACCTTGACCAAAGTTGGATGCTCAACCGATTGAGCCATCCAGGTGCCCCATAAATGAATAATATTTAAAAATAAAAACATTTCTGTTACAAAGACTATCTCTGCCTTGAAGAAAAGCACTCACATGTGCAAGGATATATGGATGAAGATATTCACTGCAGTATTGTTTTAGTAGCAAAATATTTGAAACACCATAGTGGGTGATTACATAATATTTTTTATATAAAACTATGCAGCCATTAAAAAGAATAACACAAAACTAGTGTCAAGAACCGTAAAGAGTCTGAGATTTTACCCTAGTTTGAAGTTAATGATTTAGTGTTCCACAGGTGCTGACAGAATGCATGAGACTCCTGGATCAAATAATTTTATTATTCATGGCACAGAACATATTATAAAATTTATGTTCATATTGTTTCCCTGGCTAAGGAGGTGATACAGAGAAGATTGGTTGGATGCTGCACACATCATAGGCTTGTATCACACAGGAGAAATGTGGAGTTTAGGGAACTAGGAATATATACAATGGGTTGTAAGAAAACCTGCTGGAACTTTGCCCTGGAGGGAAATATTGTCTTTATCATTTTATTATAGCGGACAGTGAACAGACATTTTCCCCCCTCTGGAGAGACACATCTCTATCTTCCAAAGCTGTTTTATCTACACACATTCTTGAAAAAGTAATTCTGAACAAAAGGGCAGTTAGTGCCGTTGCCCTCAAGAAACTCATGGAAAGTTGTCCCACCAAAATATCCATTTCTTATTTCTATGCCACTTTGGCATCTGTTAAATTTCTCCATTAATATGCCACTACTCTCATTAATCTGACCAACATGGCTAGGATTAAATTGTCATATATATCATTTGATTAAGGTTACCCAAATGTGGTTCCAAGCATAAGGATGAACCCAATATGTAGTATTGCCTTCAACTATGTGCCTTCCCCAATCTAAAATTCCTGAATCCAAACAGTTAAGCAAATAGCATAACCCATTCAGGGTCTACCTTACAAAATGTCTTAGTCTGCTTAGATTGCCATAACAAAATACCACAGACAAAATTACTTGAATGACAGAAATTTATTTTCTCGCAGCCTGGAGGCTGGAAGTCCAAGATCAAGGTTCTAATCAATTTGGTTTCTGGTGAGACCTCTCCTCCTGGCTTGCAGATGGACACTTTCCTGCTGAGTCCTCATGTGATCTTTCCTCTGTGTGTATGCATGGACCAGGTAGGGGAGGGAGCAGGAGCAGGAGCTCTCTGGTGTCTTTTCTCATAAGAACACTAGTCCTCTCAGAGCAGAGTCTCACCCTTATGATTTCATTTAAACTTAATTATACAGTAAAGGCCCTATTTCCAAATACCATTACACTGGGGGGTTAAGACTTCAACATATGAATTTGGGGGCAAGGGAGACACAAACATCCATTCCTCAGAAAGCCAGGTAGATTTACTGTCAAGAATTTTTTTTTAATTGAGCATTCTATTTGCCCCAAGGTTATTAATACAGTTACAAAAGGATATGATTGTACAGAATCTACATTGGTTCATAAAGAGGAAATCTAGGATAATTCTATCTTTTAATAAATCCCAGACAGTGAGATGGGACTGACTTACATGCCTTCTAGGGTTAAGGCACTGTTTTCTTAATATTTGAATGCCTCTTATAGCCATCCCTAAAACTTATCACATTTTCTTACAGAGAGGCAAGTTAATGCCTGGCTTCCATGCAAGTAGTACAGAGGGTTCATATGATGCCCATTGAAAGAAAGCTTTGTTTTCAATAGGGGAGTCTCCACCAGTGAGGTCTACATTAATCAGAGAACACGTTTATATTGCCTCCAGTGTATACTGCTGGCCAACTGGTAAACCCTAACCTTCCAGGTTCAGTTTGGTAATTTAATATAGTCCTTTTTTTTGAAGGGTCTGCCTGAGGTCAGTTAAACCTGTGCTGTGTGCCTACCTCAGCAAGGTGGCAGTCATCCACCCAATAGAATGACTGAGAAGGGGGAACATCTGAGATTATGCATGCTTGGTATAGGAGTTGGAGCCATCTGCTGTTGCTTCTAATGGACTTCTCAGTAAGGTTAAGGGGAATAGTGATTAATTCATGGTTGGAGCTAGCTAGTAGGTTATGGAAGACCCAGTAATAAGTTAAATTTAAGCTGCTGGCAACAGTTTGGGAGAGAAGTACAGGGGCATTTTCATTCAAGATAAAGGCTCCAGAAGTGGTTCTGGAAGACAAAAAAATCATTAATATTTTCCCTCTCTCATATATTTCAGCATGTAAGGTGTTCCTCTCCCCCATCGTCAGAATATCAGTATATTCTATTCTAGTATCCATACTGTATCTTTAAAAATCATCTTCTGTTCATACCCAGACCTTTCATATGGAAGAATCAAATGCAAGAGGGATAAGGATATTTTTATAACTTAACCAGAATTACATCTAATTCCTCAGTACCCCCTTTTGTTTAAGCTGTCACCCAGAAAGTGTATCAGTTATGTCACCCTAGGTCTATTGTTGAGACAGAGAATGCCATACCATGCCCAGGAATGGTCTGGGTAGAATCCTGAGTTTTAATTATAGGGCATTATAATGACTCCCACCCCTTTTGTCCTTATCATTTTCTGGAAAGCTGCTGAGAAGAGATGATTTCTTTGTGTAAAAAGCATGACAAAACTAATGACAAAACTGCCTTACTACAATGTGTAGATCAGGAAGAGGTAAGAAAGATTGATAAATCTTTTTGAGATGATTTTTGAGGAGGTCAACAATGACGGATACCTGTGAATGGTGAGAAGCATGAAATATCCATCAGTCCATTGTTAAGTCATTTTATTGTCAGACTGCAAATGATCCAGAAAGTTGAATATATAACACATTAGTCTTAAGGTCTGTGATGGAATGACTAGAATGATCTAATCAAAGTGTAACAGAAACTCTGTAGTCTGAAAAAGTGTAAACAGACGTGAGGCCATAAACTTAGCTTTGAGAAAGTTTCAAAAGTTCATATAGTCATTCTGCCGTGAGTGGGCACAGTAATATGACTTGTGTTATGTGGATTCTCTCACCATGAGACAACCAGGTCAACTTTTAGCAGGGATCACAAGTCTAGCATGCAATGGTAGTTTCTGGAACAGAAAAATATCATCCTTTATTTTGTACCAAGCCTATGATGGTGGATGTGTTATGATTTACAGCATGGTGACAGATTCAGGCAGCATTGTTGGCAATCTGATCAATACATACTTAAACAGTAGCTTAGTTTTAGTCTCATGAGATAATGGGCCCTCACATGGCATCTACATGTGTGACTCTCACAGTTTGTTCAGTAGTCATTACTAGTTTCTATAGCCTGCAGCCCCAAAGAAGGAAGTCTTTATCCTGCCAGTCTCTAGTTCTCCAAGTGCAACTCAACAGCTAGGTCATTGGCAATGGTAAAAATATAAAAAGTTTCATCAAGAAGAATATTGGCCAGAGACATGATGACAGCCTAATTAGTTTTGTCCTCTAAGTGAGGTAACCATGTCCATTTTCAGTTCTGTATAGCTGGAGTTGAGGTTTAACAGCTACCACAGTCCAGTGAACACTATTGTTTCTGATTAGACTATCAGTGAACCTGGACCAGACATTTAGGGGAAACTATGTGAATTGAGGGTCCCACTGAACCAGCAATTTTGCTTCATGTGTCAGAGTGAGCAATACATTTTCCCCCAAAGGGATGGTTTTCACTTTTTAACTGTTTATTTATTTTTGAGAGAGAGAGAACAAGGAGGGGAGGGGAAGAGAGAGAAGGAGGCACAGAATCTGAAGCCGGCTCCAGGTCCTTAGCTGTCAGCACAAAGCCCAATGTGGGGCTCAGATCCACAAACCCTGAGACCATGACCTGAGCCAAAGTCATATGCTTAACCAACTGAATCACTCAGGTACCCCAGGATAGATGCCACTCTTTAAGTTAAAATCAAGATTCCACTGAGGTACAGCTGGCTGCATTATTGAATAAATTATTTCCATTTGAAAAGTGAGTCTTCTTGGGGCTTCTTCACCTTATTAGTCATTGAGTCTTACTTAATCCACCCAAGTGAGTGGATAATAAAAACTGTCAGGCTGGAGAGTCACAGACCTCCTGGGATCAGGTCTTCAGTTTTGACAAAAACCCTAATTGCAGCTTATTAGCTGCTTTTCAAAAGAAGTGATGACTACAAAACCCCAAGTGTGCCTCCATGTGGAGGCTGCTTCCTTTCTCAGATGGTCTGATTGGAAAAATCATGAGTCATAGAGAGTTATAGTTCAAAAGTATCAATAGGGTTATGGACCCTAAATGTACTAGCACTTCTCTATGTTTTTTTTTTTCTAGTTGGGATAATCTTCTCTGATAAAATAGAAAAGGAAGTATAAATATGTAACATCAATCAGTATTATACATTTAAATGTACAGGCAAGAGTAACATTAAATGACCCAAAAGGATCCCACTCATGAGGTCATGTTAGCTTTCCTTCACTACTGTAAACCCAGTCAAAAATCCATCAGTTGAATCTGAGTCCCCTTTCCCCTGGTACCCTGATCATGAAGGACGTTGACTTGGGTTTCTGAATCCAAAAGAGACATTGAAGTTTTCATCTTTATCCTTCTTAAAGTTCTCCAGCAAGCTATTTGGTGCATATAGCCCTTGGTCCTCCTTGAGGTCAAACTCCACGTTTAGTTATTTTTGCACTTAAAGAAGCTAAGTCTATAGTAAAGGAGGAAGGAGGGAACAGGGACATGGAGGAAAGGAGAGGCTACATGCGGATATACAAGACACTGTCAGTTTTGAGAAGTGGGCAGTTGCTCATGGCTTGACTTCTAATGTTTTAGATTAGAAACATTAAACTTATAAATAAACTCCTAAACATTAAACTTCTAAATAGACTTCTAATGTTTTAGATCCACCCACAATTCTATATCTCATTGTTAGTATTTATTTCACCTTTGGAGATCTCCTGATTCAGTTGCTATAATTTAATTGCTTTTCAGCTGGAGCCTGGGGTTTGTTTCTTCATTGTCATGATAAAATCCATTCCTCCTCCCTTCTGAAGCAAAGTAGGGACAATCAAAATGTCATTTGGGTGGTTTGTTTCAATTTTGCCACTTATTTCTCATCTCTAAACACTCAGTAACAGGTAGGAAATTAATAGTCTTTTACTACTTGCCCCTGTCATCTGTGCAACAGCATGTACTATTGAATCTCAGATAGTAATTTCTTACCCCAAACTTGGCTTATGAGACCTTCATCCTTTCTCTTTCAGAAAGCCATTTCTCTATCAATGTCCTATCTATATAATCAAAGACTGTCAGGAAAAGTTGAGGGTCTGAGATTTTACTACTTGCCAGCTAAGAAGTTAGCCTACTACAGTTTTATGGGTACTGGCAAAAGGCAAGAGCCTTCCAGATCAGAGTCAAAGGACTTGATTATTCACAGCATAGCAAACAGCATGAACTTCACGTTTGTGTCTGTTGCCTTTGATCTCAAGTCCCACAGGGGCAAAACAGAGCTGTGTAGGTGGATGCTGTGCATATAGTGGGATTTTTGTCACACCTGAAAAAGTGCAAATACAAGAACCAGAATCTTTTAAAACGGGTTGCAAGCAAACCTACTTGAAATGCTCCCTGGAGGGAGACATTATCTTTATTATATTGAACAGTGAAAAAAGATAAAACTGCCCTTTTGCTCTGGAGAGCAAAAAAAAAGAAGACCTATTTTACATATCAAGAATTAGTACTTTGATGGAAGGGATAAAAGATTTATAAAAGGCTTCATTCTTTATTTTTTTCTCCTCTACCCCGAAATCAGTGTGTGATGGAAGGTGCATTTTTTATTGAAGTATAATTAACATTCAGTGCTATATTAGTTTCAGATTTATTATAATTTATAATAATTTTATACATTTCTCGGTGCTCATCAAATATAAGTGTTCTCTTAATCCATTTTATCTATTGCACCCATCTCCCCCACACACACCTTCCCTCTGGCAATCATCAGTTTTCTTTCTGTATTTAAGGATCCGGGAGTTTTTGTTTGTTTGTTTGTTTGTCTCCTATTTTGTTCATTTGTTTTTTTTTTAAGTCTATATATGAGTGAAATCATGTGTTATTTGCATTTCTCTGTCTGGTATATTTCACTTAGCTTTATACCCTCTAGGTCCATCCATTTTGTTGCAAATGGCAAGACTGAATTCTTTTTTTATGGCTGAGTAATATTCCATTGTATATACATACCACATCTTTAGACAATGGGTGAATTTTAGATCAGCTGAAAGCTCCTTTTGGAAGGTGTCTTTCTAGACTTGGGGGTAAAGACTTGGAGTGGAACAGAGGAAATAATGTCAATACAAGAAGTATTGGGCTTCTTCTGGCTCTGGCTCAGAAGAGGCTTTGGAACAGGGGGGTAAAGGTGATCATTATGGTTCATCCCTGGTCTATCCCAGTTTGAAAGAATAGGAATGCAAAACAGTGTACATAATAGAAATAAATCCTGGAAACACTCTTCTCTACCTTTTACTATAGATATTTTATGTCTTGCTCAATTGTCACATCAGGAAAGTCTTCTCTAATCTCCTTATTTAGTCAAATTCCCCTGATAAGCTTTTATAGCATGATATATCTTACTTTTAGCACTTACCACATTTGTTAATTTGCATTTATTATTATTATTATTTTTATAATTATCACCCCCCATTTGCCTGCAAGCTTCATGAGAGCAGGGGTCTTACCTTTTTTTCTCTTGCTTTGTCCCTACCATTATTTTTTCTTTCCTTCGTTCTTTTTGCCTTTGTTTTCTTTTTCTTCCTCCTCACTTTCTTCCTACAGTCATTACTTTTTTTTCCTGTTTTCTTTTGTATCCAGTTGGCTCAATGCTTGTTGCTTAGCAGGGAGTCAATGATATTTGTTGAATGAATAAATGCTTGTGAGCTGTATTTAGGTCCGTCTATTATATCTTTAGAAATTTATCAGGGTGGTAATCACAAGGAATCATAAAGAACAACATAAGGAGCAGGAACACCTACAATAATCATCTAGGTTAAGTGAGCTCATAGCTGGTTTGTACATAGTATTGTGATTACACGTGTCACTGATTTGTCAGCCTGATGGATTGTAGTCACTAGTTTTTTTTTTTCTTTTTCTCTTTTTGTTTTGTTTTGGTTTTTGGTTTTTGTTTGTTTTTGGTTTTGGATTGTTTGTTTTCTGTTTGTTTTTTTGTTTGTTTGCTTGTTTGTTTTTTGCAAAGATAGTTCCAGATGCTTGTTTCTCTGAAATGGAGATACAGAATAGAGAACATAACCATATCAGTTAAACTGGAAATGTGATTTTCATTTCTGTCAGTCAGATATAACCATATTTTCAATTCCAATACAGGTATCAGTCTGACATAAAAGTATAGACATGATGCTTCAGAATTTTTTTGCACGTATCATAGATATATGGTTGGTGTAATCTTACCATAAATCAAAGGCATTTTAGGGAAAAATATAGAACTATAGAGAATACCTAAATTCTTTTTTCTCCTTTGGTGCAACAAAATTATTTTCTCTACTAGCTCTTGATATTTTCTCTCCTATCCAGGACAAATTTACCTTTGGTTGAACTTCCTGGTTATTTTGCAAACAGTTTTTTTTTTTCTTCTCACAAGAAAGGGATAAGCCATACTCTACCATCCTTAGTGATAATCAAGTCATTTTTTTTCCTTTGAAATAAACCTTTGCTGAGAATACAGGATTTCCAGGACAAAATAAATAATAAACTTTGAGAAAAAAAAAGGTGTGGAGGAGAGGGCTTGCACTTCTATGTGAGTAACTAAATCAATATAAGGTCATATGAAAGCAGGAACTGCTTTCTTCCTGCAAACTAATGGACAAAAAACAATGTAATCTTTGCTCCTTTGCCCTCCTAATTTTCTTTAACTTGAGAAAAAAAGAAAATATGCATCGTATGTTCACGGCATTCATTATAATTATCTACTTAATTTGCATTGCTGGTTCCATAATATGAGTATGTTTACCTCACAATTAAGTTTAGGTTTACCTTCATTTTGTTTTTATTCAGGTGAATATCTAGGATTAGTTATAGGTATCTGGATTTTCATAACAATATAAAATTTTGTAATTGAGGTGGGTTATTTTATTTGACTTTGTAAGAACTTAATAATATGTGAAGTCGTCCTTGCCTAACTAGGTAACATTTAAGATGTAAACACAGATGCTACAAGACAAAATAAATATAAATGAAATACCTCTGTTAACTTAAAATGGTAAGCTTTATTTTAATAGGCAATGTTCTTATTTTATTAAATTAAAAAAACTTCGAACCATTTTTAGCTTTCACTCTTCTCTTAATGGTCTGTGACACCTCAAACCCTTCTCAAACTCACATAGTTTCATGTGCCTCTTCCTTAGCTCAGGTTCTCACATAGATAATAACTACTTCCCATTGGAGCCTCACAGAATCCAGTTGATATATTTGGCTTCTTCACTCTATCTGTTCGATACAGTAGTCAAGGTTGTAAAGAATTAAAAGGGGAGAAGGGGAAGTAAGTGACAATGTATTCAATACAGCTCCCAATCGCCCTAATTTTCCTTAAATCAGCAACGTATCTATCAAATGACATAGCACAGCTTAAAATGTTTCTCTTAAGTGCAGAGCATTTAATGATACTTAAAATATCTTCATTAATCAAAAATGTTTTGCTTTCCTAACAACTCTACTGTTAAATACGAGTGAAGAAGTCTCATTTAGACTCCTTTAGGTATCATGGGGTGCCTGGGTGGCTCAGTCAATCATCTGACTCTTGGTTTCAGCTCAGGTCATGATCTCACCGTTTAGTGAGTTTGAGCCCCGCATCAGGCTCTGTGCTGGCAGTGCAGCGCCTGCTTGGGATTCTCTCTCTCTCTCTCTCTCTCTCTCCTGCTCTTTCTGCCCCTCCCCTGCTCACGTTGTCTCTGTCTCTCTCAAAATAAATAAACTTAAAAAAAAAATTAGAGGCATTTAGGTATCAGGTAACATGATGGAGCTCTGAAGGTATATCCCAACTGGACTGGTATCTGACCCCTTCCTTGAGACTAAAGTATATAGTTCATTATCTTTTATACCACGTTTCTGCCTGTGTGGCTTGGATACTGCTGTGACAGGCAAGAAAACCCTAAGCAAATTATTCTGCCTGCTATTTTACACAATTACCAGGAACTGAAGTGATCATATGTCCCATTCTGAAATTGGGCCTATGGATCTAATAAGTAATGGTTTAGTCTACATTCAGGACATATAGTTATTACACAAACCTGTTGTAATTTATTTCATTTTTTATATGATATGGTAACAGTCATTTCAAATATTCTATCTTGGATAGTTCAAAGCAAATGATATTATTATCAGTAACATTTTTCTGTTAATCTACATTTTACACATTCAGTGAATATATATTAAATGTCACACATGACTCAGCCTGTGGTATCATACTTGATCCTTACCAGCCACAGAAGACATTTCATAACTTCAACTCTAGTATGGATTTTATAAAGAATGTTCTCATATAGAGAACTAAGTAATTAATTCTTCCAGGAATTGATGACTTTTAAGGGCAGCTTTTACTGTGTGCCTATCATGAGTGGTGGTACCTCTGATCTATGCTGTGATGCAGAAATACCGAGTCCTGTTTTAAATTTAAAAAAGAGGCTTTGAGGGTTGATGGGGAGTGGGAGGGGGGAGGGTGTGTGATGGGTATTGAGGAGGGCACCTTTTGGGATGAGCACTGGGTGTTGTATGGAAACCAATTTGACAATAAATTTCATATAATGAAAAAAAAACAAAACAAAAGAAAAAAAGAGGTTTTGATAGCTTGAGGACCACTATCTAAGATTGCATTGCTACTTGCGTAATCTGAATTTATTTTTTTAAGATTTTTTTTAGTAATCTCTACACCCAAAGTGGGGCTTGAACTCACAACCCCAAGATTAAGAGTTACACACTCTACCAACTAAGTCAGACGGGAACCCTCGCAACCAGAATTTAAAATCAAGTTTCTTTCTCTTAACAGCTTGAGTATTTCTTGCTATACTTCATTGTATTCATAAGAGGCTTAGTGTAGTTCTCTGTGCTGAAAAATGAATTAGATGAGATTATAAGTAATGTTGTTGGATTTTATTTGATACTGATGGTGTACCCCAGTCAAGAAAGACAAAGAAAATAGAAAAGAATGGGTGAGTACAAAAGGGATTGACAAGTAGGGAGAGAAAAAAATGAGTGGATGTGGACAGTAATCAGTAAAGCTTAATTAATTTCCCATTATACATTTGAGTCCTAGAATTCTGTGATGCATTTTTCTTTCTGAACACTAGCACAACAGATGGGCTAAATTTTTAATTAAAATAAATCACTTCATTGTCTATATTATAATATCTATCCATTTTGCATTTCAAAGAGACATTTGCTGGTTTAACAGCAGTGTACAGAATTGGGAAAACTTACCTAAAAGCCATAAGCATGTTTTACCTAAGGCATTTGATGACCCCTCAGTAACCCTCTAACAAAGAAAGTTAACTTTTCACACCTGGACAAGTCTCTAGTGGCATGAACATTTCCCTCCAATGGTGAAAGAGTTACACTGATTATCTGAATAGCTGATAGAGATAAAGGGGCTAGTAGAACAAATCTTTCGAAACAATTCCCTTTCTAATTCCTCTTCATGTTAAAATAAAATGAGTCACAAACACAGCGGCAGCCAACCTCTTTTGGAAAGCAAGCCAAACATTTTTGAAATCAGTAAGTGGCAGTGCAGCTAGCACACAATCTTCCCCAACCAAATTCAGTTGGAACTATTGTTAACCACAACTAGGATACCAGGCCACAGGATTCTCATGCAAAGGTAGAACATTTCCCACTGAGCAGACCCTCTGAGCCTCACTACAGGGTGATAAAATAATATTGTTGTTCACCAATAAGGAGGCTGAAATGGATCCATCTTTGAAATGACAAAAATATAAACTTTTTTAAGTAGAAAAAATAATTCTCTGTTGTTAGCAAAGTAAAAAAAAAATAGTAAAATGATTTGGGAGGAAAGCCTTTCTCACTGCTTTACTCAACAAATCAGCTTTGTTTTCTGAGATGCCCACGATGCCCATATCCGTGGTTTTGAAACTACAGTTTATATTAGAATTATCTGGAGGTTCCTACTTGTGCTATAGTTTGTATAAAGAGAGAGAGAGAGAGAGAGAGAGAGGGAGGGAGAGAGAGAGAGAGAGAGACTCTTAATTATAGAGAACAATCTGATAATTTCCTTAGGAAAGGTGGGTGAAGGGTTAGGTTAAATGGATGATGGGGATTTGGAAGTGCACTTGTGATGAGCACTGGGTGTTGTATGGGAAGTGTTGAATCACTATATTGTGCACCTGAAGCTAATATTTTGTGGTATGTTGACTAACTGGAATTTAAATAAAACCTTTAAAAAATAATCTGGGGATATCTCAGAAACTGGTGGAGGTGTGATAAGTTGGGTGAATCTGCATTTTTATTTTTTATTTTTTATTTTTTTTATTTTATTTTTTTTATTTTTTTATTTTTTAATATATGAAATTTACTGTAAATTGGTTTCCATACAACACCCAGTGCTCATCCCAAAAGGTGCCCTCCTCAATACCCATCACCCACCCTGCCCTCCCTCCCACCCTGCCCTCCCTCCCACCCCCCATCAACCCTCAATTTGTTCTCAGTTTTTAACAGTCTCTTATGCTTTGGCTCTCTCCCACTCTAACCTCTTTTTTTTTTTTTTTTTGAAACCATATGGTATCTGTCTTTCTCTGTATGGCTTATTTCACTTAGCATCACACTCTCCAGTTCCATCCATGTTGCTACAAAAGGCCATATTTCATTTTTTCTCATTGCCACGTAGTATTCCATTGTGTATATAAACCACAATTTCTTTATCCATTCATCAGTTGATGGACATTTAGGCTCTTTCCATAATTTGGCTATTGTTGAGAGTGCCGCTATAAACATTGGGGTACAGGTGCCCCTATGCATCAGTACTCCTGTATCCCTTGGATAAATTCCTAGCAGTGCTATTGCTGGGTCATAGGGTAGGTCTATTTTTAATTTTCTGAGGAACCTCCACACTGCTTTCCAGAGCGGCTGCACCAATTTGCATTCCCACCAACAGTGCAAGAGGGTTCCTGTTTCTCCACATCCTCTCCAGCATCTATAGTCTCCTGATTTCTTCATTTTGGCCACTCTGACTGGCGTGAGGTGGTATCTGAGTGTGGTTTTGATTTGTATTTCCCTGATAAGGAGCGACGTTGAACATCTTTTCATGTGCCTGTTGGCCATCCGGATGTCTTCTTTAGAGAAGTGTCTATTCATGTTTTCTGCCCATTTCTTCACTGGGTTATCTGTTTTTCGGGTGTGGAGTTTGATGAGCTCTTTATAGATTTTGGATACTAGCCCTTTGTCCGATGTGTCATTTGCAAATATCTTTTCCCATTCCGTTGGTTGCCTTTTAGTTTTGTTGGTTGTTTCCTTTGCTGTGCAGAAGCTTTTTATCTTCATAAGGTCCCAGTAATTCACTTTTGCTTTTAATTCCCTTGCCTTTGGGGATGTGCCGAGTAAGAGATTGCTACGGCTGAGGTCAGAGAGGTCTTTTCCTGCTTTCTCCTCTAAGGTTTTGATGGTTTCCTGTCTCACATTCAGGTCCTTTATCCATTTTGAGTTTATTTTTGTGAATGGTGTGAGAAAGTGGTCTAGTTTCAACCTTCTGCATGTTGCTGTCCAGTTCTCCCAGCACCATTTGTTAAAGAGACTGTCTTTTTTCCATTGGATGTTCTTTCCTGCTTTGTCAAAGATGAGTTGGCCATACGTTTGTGGGTCTAGTTCTGGGGTTTCTATTCTATTCCATTGGTCTATGTGTCTGTTTTCATGCCAATACCATGCTGTCTTGATGATGACAGCTTTGTAGTAGAGGCTAAAGTCTGGGATTGTGATGCCTCCTGCTTTGGTCTTCTTCTTCAAAATTACTTTGGCTATTCGGGGCCTTTTGTGGTTCCATATGAATTTTAGGATTGCTTGTTCTAGTTTCGAGAAGAATGCTGGTGCCATTTTGATTGGGATTGCATTGAATGTGTAGATAGCTTTGGGTAGTATTGACATTTTGACAATATTCATTCTTCCAATCCATGAGCAGGGAATGTCTTTCCATTTCTTTATATCTTCTTCAATTACCTGCATAAGCTTTCTATAGTTTTCAGCATACAGATCTTTTACATCTTTGGTTAGATTTATTCCTAGGTATTTTATGCTTCTTGGTGCAATTGTGAATGGGATCAGTTTCTTCATTTGTCTTTCTGTTGCTTCATTGTTAGTGTATAAGAATGCAACTGATTTCTGCACATTGATTTTGTATCCTGCAACTTTGCTGAATTCATGTATCAGTTCTAGCAGACTTTTGGTGGAGTCTATCGGATTTTCCATGTATAATATCATGTCATCTGCAAAAAGCGAAAGCTTGACTTCATCTTTGCCAATTTTGATGCCTTTGATTTCCTTTTGTTGTCTGATTGCTGATGCTAGAACTTCCAGCACTATATTAAACAGCAGCGGTGACAATGGGCATCCCTGTCGTGTTCCTGATCTCAGGGAAAAAGCTCTCAGTTTTTCCCCGTTGAGGATGATGTTAGCTGTGGGCTTTTCATAAATGGCCTTTATGATCTTTAAGTATGTTCCTTCTATCCCGACTTTCTCAAGGGTTTTTATTAAGAAAGGGTGCTGGATTTTGTCAAAGGCCTTTTCTGCATCGATTGACAGGATCATATGGTTCTTCTCTTTTTTTTTGTTAATGTGATGTATCACGTTGATCGATTTGCGAATGTTGAACCAGCCCTGCATCCCAGGAATGAATCCCACTTGATCATGGTGAATAATTCTTTTTATATGCTGTTGAATTCGATTTGCTAGTATCTTATTGAGAATTTTTGCATCCATATTCATCATGGATATTGGCCTGTAGTTCTCTTTTTTTACTGGGTCTCTGTCTGGTTTAGGAATCAAAGTAATACTGGCTTCATAGAATGAGTCTGGAAGTTTTCCTTCCCTTTCTATTTCTTGGAATAGCTTGAGAAGGATAGGTATTATCTCTGCTTTAAATGTCTGGTAGAACTCCCCTGGGAAGCCATCTGGTCCTGGACTCTTATTTGTTGGGAGATTTTTGATAACCGATTCAATTTCTTTGCTGGTTATGGGTCTGTTCAAGCTTTCTATTTCCTCCTGATTGAGTTTTGGAAGAGTGTGGGTGTTTAGAAATTTGTCCATTTCTTCCAGGTTGTCCAATTTGCTGGCATATAATTTTTCATAGTATTCCCTGATAATTGTTTGTATCTCTGAGGGATTGGTTGTAATCATTCCATTTTCATTCATGATTTTATCTATTTGGGTCATCTCCCTTTTCTTTTTGAGAAGCCTGGCTAGAGGTTTGTCAATTTTGTTTATTTTTTCAAAAAACCAACTCTTGGTTTCGTTGATCTGCTCTACAGTTTTTTTAGATTCTATATTGTTTATTTCTGCTCTGATCTTTATGATTTCTCTTCTTCTGCTGGGTTTAGGCTGTCTTTGCTGTTCTGCTTCTATTTCCTTTAGGTGTGCTGTTAGATTTTGTATTTGGGATTTTTCTTGTTTCTTGAGATAGGCCTGGATTGCAATGTATTTTCCTCTCAGGACTGCCTTCGCTGCATCCCAAAGCGTTTGGATTGTTGTATTTTCATGTTCGTTTGTTTCCATATATGTTTTAATTTCTTCTCTAATTGCCTGGTTGACCCACTCATTCGTTAGTAGGGTGTTCTTTAACCTCCATGCTTTTGGAGGTTTTCCAGACTTTTTCCTGTGGTTGATTTCAAGCTTCATAGCATTGTGGTCTGAAAGTATGCATGGTATAATTTCAATTCTTGTAAACTTATGAAGGGCTGTTTTGTGACCCAGTATATGATCTATCTTGGAGAATGTTCCATGTGCACTCGAGAAGAAAGTATATTCTGTTGCTTTGGGATGCAGAGTTCTAAATATATCTGTCAAGTCCATCTGATCCAATGTATCATTCAGGGCCCTTGTTTCTTTATTGACTGTGTGTCTAGATGATCTATCCATTTCTGTAAGTGGGGTGTTAAAGTCCCCTGCAATGACCACATTCTTATCAATAAGGTTGCTTATGTTTATGAGTAATTGTTTTATATATCTGGGGGCTCGGGTATTTGGCGCATAGACATTTATAATAGTTAGCTCTTCCTGGTGGATAGACCCTGTGATTATTATATAATGCCCTTCTTCATCTCTTGTTACAGCCTTTAATTGAAAGTCTAGTTTGTCTGATATAAGTATGGCTACTCCAGCTTTCTTTTGGCTTCCAGGAGCATGATAAATAGTTCTCCATCCCCTCACTCTCAATCTAAAGGTGTCCTCAGATCTAAAATGAGTCTCTTGTAGACAGCAAATAGATGGGTCTTGTTTTTTTATCCATTCTGATACCCTATGTCTTTTGGTTGGCGCATTTAATCCATTTACATTCAGTGTTATTATAGAAAGATATGGGTTTAGAGTCATTGTGATGTCTGTATGTTTTATGCTTGTAGTGATGTCTCTGGTACTTTGTCTCACAGGATCCCCCTTAGGATCTCTTGTAGGGCTGGTTTCGTGGTGACAAATTCCTTCAGTTTTTGTTTGTTTGGGAAGACCTTTATCTCTCCTTCTATTCTAAATGACAGACTTGCTGGATAAAGGATTCTCGGCTGCATATTTTTTCTGTTTAGCACACTGTAGATATCGTGCCAAGCCTTTCTGGCCTGCCAAGTTTCAAAGGAGAGATCAGTCACGAGTCTTATAGGTCTCCCTTTATATGTGAGGGCACGTTTATCCCTTGCTGCTTTCAGAATTTTCTCTTTATCCTTGTATTTTGCCAGTTTCACTATGATATGTCGTGCAGAAGATCGATTCAAGTTACGTCTGAAGGGAGTTCTCTGTGCCTCTTGGATTTCAATGCCTTTTTCCTTCCCCAGTTCAGGGAAGTTCTCAGCTATAATTTGTTCAAGTACCCCTTCAGCACCCTTCCCTCTCTCTTCCTCCTCTGGGATACCAATTATGCGTATATTATTTTTTTTTAGTGTATCACTTAGTTCTCTAATTTTCCCCTCATACTCCTGGATTTTTTTATCTCTCTTTCTTTCAGCTTCCTCTTTCTCCATAACTTTATCTTCTAGTTCACCTATTCTCTCCTCTGCCTCTTCAAGCCGAGCCATCGTGGATTCCATTTTGTTTTGCAATTCGTTTAAAGCGTTTTTCAACTCCTCGTGACTGTTCCTTAGTCCCTCGATCTTTGTGGCAAGAGATTCTCTGCTGTCCTGTATACTGTTTTCAAGCCCAGCGATTAATTTTATGACTATTATTCTAAATTCACTTTCTGTTATATTATTTAAATCCTTTTTGATCAGTTCATTAGCTGTTGTTATTTCCTGGAGATTCTTCTGAGGGGAATTCTTCCGTTTGGTCATTTTGGAGAGTCCCTGGTGTGGTGAGGACCTGCAGTGCACTTCCCCTGTGCTGTGGTGTATAACTGGAGTTAGTGGGCGGGGCCGCAGTGCGACCCGATGTCTGCCCCCAGCCCACTGCTGGGGCCACAGTCAGACCGGTGTGTGCCTTCTCTTCCCCTCTCCTAGGGGCGGGATTCACTGTGGGGTGGCGTGTCCCGTCTGGGCTACTTGCACACTGCCAGGCTTGTGTTGCTGGGGATCTGGCGTATTAGCTGGGGTGGGTAGGCAAGGTGCACGGGGGCTGGAGGGGCAGGCTTAGCTCGCTTCTCCTTAGGTGATCCACTTCAGGAGGAGCCCTGTGGCAGCGGGAGGGAGTCAGATCCGCTGCCGGAGGTTTGGCTCCGCAGAAGCACAGAGTTGGGTGTTTGCGCGGAGCGAGCAAGTTCTCTGGCAGGAACCGGTTCCCTTTGGGATTTTGGCTGGGGGATGGGCGGGGGAGATGGCGCTGGCGCCTTTGTTCCACGCCAAGCTGAGCTCTGCCGTCCGGGGGCTCAGCAGCTCTCCCTCCCTTTGTCCTCCAGCCTTCCCGCTTTCCGAGCAGAGCTGTTAACTTATGACCTCCCAGACGCTAAGTCGCGCTTGCTGTCGGAACACAGTCTGTCCGGCCCCTCCGCTTTTGCCAGCCAGACTCGGGGGCTCTGCTTGGCCGGCGAGCCGCCCCTCCGCCCCGGCTCCCTCCCGCCAGTCCGTGGAGCGCGCACCGCCTCGCCGCCCTTCCTACCCTCTTCCGTGGGCCTCTAGTCTGCGCTTGACTCCGGAGACTCCCTTCTGCTAATCCTCTGGCGGTTTTCTGGGTTCTTTAGGCAGGTGTAGGTGGAATCTAAGTGATCGGCAGGACGCGCTGTGAGCCCCGCGTCCTCCTACGCCGCCATCTTTCTCTTTGTCTTTCTCTAATTTCACTTAGCATAATACCCTCCAGTTCCATTCACATAGTTGCAGCTTTTAAACAAAAATTAGATGGTCTAAAAATTCGATTACGCAGCATGATTATCACTAGACATCTAGTGTCAAGGTCATTGCACAAGCTTGATTGTGTCCGTGATTTTCAAAAATGCTGTACTCTAGACAGACCAACTTTTATTCTGCTTGTGGTTAGTTTATAATCAACCTTTATTGAGTGCCTACTATAATGAGTTTGCAACATAATGGCAAACTACTGAAAAGACTTGGGAATGTCTAGTAAAATTGCGGTGAGAGGACAATATCTCAGATTTCCAGGAAATAGCACCACATTGATGAAAGAGAGATAAATTCAAGAGGACAGAGTTCCTGCTATATCTCTCTTGTGTGGCTTGTATTTTTTTTCGTTAGCATTAGTGGATAAACTGGGAAATGAAGTGAAAACCCAAGGCTATTTCCACTATTCAAGGCAAGAATAGCCAAAACAATCTTGAAAAATAAATGATTTTGAATCTTAAGTCACATGTTCCCCTTTTAAAACATGTTCAAATGTTACAGGTTTCAAAACAGTAAGTATAGGCATAAGAATAGACATATAACGTAATAGAATTTAAAGCCTAAAAATAAACCCTTATATTTCTGGTCAGTTTATTAAGAAGGGAATGCCAAGACAATTCAGTAAAGAATAACCTTTTCAACAAATAGTGCTGGAACAAGTGTATATCCACATAAAATGACGTTGAGCACCTATTTCTCACCATATTAAAAAACATTTTCTCAAAGACCTAAATGTCGGAGTTAAAACTATAAGGATCTTAGAAGAAAAAATTGGAGTAAATCTTCCTGAATCTTGGGTTCAGTAATGGTTTCACAGATATGACTCCAAAGGCATAAGCAACAAAATAAAAATAAAATGGATTTCATTAAAATTAAAGTGTTTTTAATAAAAACAATAATATCAATAAGTGAAATGATAACTCACATAATGAGAGAAAATATTTGTAAATCATATCTGATAAGGCACTTTTATCTAGAATATACAAAAGCTCTCACAATTAAATAATAAGGTACATGACCCAGTCAAAGAAAAAAAGCACAATATTTTGAACTGACATTTCACCAAAGAAGATATATAAATTATCAGTAAGAACATAAAAAATGCTGAAGCCAACATTACTCTGGTACAAAACCAGACAAAGACACTATGAAATAAACAAAAATTAATCAAACAAGCAAACAAAAAATATTAGGGGGATCATTCATCACAGTCGAGTGGAATTTATTCCAGGGATGTGAGGATAGTTCAATATACACAAATCAATCAACATGATGCACCACATTAATTAAATGGAAAATAAAAATCATATAATAATCTGAAGAGAACATAAATAGCATTTGACAAAATTAAACTTCCACTTATTCTAAAAATTTTCAACATCAAGGATATAGAAGGAATATACATCCACATAAAAAAGGCTATATATGCCAAAGCCACAGCTAAAATCATACTCAATGGTGACAAGAGGAAAGTGTTCCCTCTAAGATCAGGAAGACAAGGATGTTTACTCTCACCACTTTTATTCAACGCAATATTGGAAGTCCCTGCCACAACAATCAGACAAGAAACAGAAATAGAAGTCATACAAGTTTGTAAAGAAGAATAAAAGTATCATTATTTGCATATAACATAATACTATATATAGAGAACCCTAATGACTACACCTCAAAAACTAATAGAACTAATAAATGAATTCAGTAGAGTTACATGCTGCAAAATTAATATTCAGAAATTTGTTGCATTACAATACACTAATAACAAAGTAGCAGAAAGAAAAATTAAGAAAACAATCCCATTTACAATCACATAAAATATAAAATACCTAAGAATAAGTTTAACCAGGAAGTGAAAGACTTAATATTTGAAAACAGTAAAACACTGATGAAAGAAATTGAAGATGACACAAATGGAATGATATACCATGCTCATGAATTGGAAGAAGAAATGTTGTTAAAAAGTCTATACTACCCAAAGCAATCTGCAAATTCAATGAAATTCCTATCAAAATCCCAATAATCTTTTCTCAGAACTAGAATGAATTATCCTAAAATTTGTATGGAACCAATTAAGATTCAAATAGTCAAAGGAATATTGAGACAAAAGAATAAAGCTGAAAGTACCACAATCTCAGATTTCAAGATTTACTATAAAGCTATATTAATCAGGGGCGCCTGGATGGCTCAGTCAATTAAACGTCCAACTTCAGCTCAGGTCATAATCTCACAGTCTGTATGTGAGTTTAAGCCCCGTGTGAGGCTCTGTGCTGACAGCTCAGAGCCTGGAGCCTGCTTCAGATTCTGTGTCTCCCTTTCTCTCTGCTCCTCCCCTGCTCATGTTCTGTCTCTCTCTGTCTCAAAAAGAAGTAAAAACTTTAAAAACAATTTTAAAAAAAAGCTATATTAATCAATAAGTATGGTATTTGGTGCAAAACTAAACACATAGTTCAGTAGAACAGAATAGAGTGCCCAGAAGTAAACCCACACTTATATGGTCAATCTATGACAAAGGAAGCGAAAATATACGGTGGAGAAAAGATAGTCTTTTTTTTTTTTTTTTTTTTTTAGAGGCTGAGCAGGACGTGGGTGGGAAAAGGCCAGTGGAGGCCAGAAGGACCATTGTTTTGTTTTGTTTTTTAATGTATATATTTTTAAATTTCATTATTGTTAATATACAGTGTAATATTAGTTTCTGGTGTACAACATTGTGATTCAACCATTCCATACGTCACCCAGTGCTCATCACAACAAGTGTGCTCCTTATTCCCCATCAAGTATTTCTCCCCATTCCCCACTGATCTCCCCTCTGGTAACCATCAGTTTGTTCTCTACAGTTAAGAGTGTTTCTTGGTTTCTCTTTCTCTCTCTCTCTTTTTCCCTTTGCCTGTTTGTTTTGTTTCTTAAATTCCACACATGAGTGAGATCATATGGTGTTTATATTTCTCTGATTTACTTCACTTAAACGCTATAATCTCTACTCATCCATGTCATTGCAAATGGCAAGATTTCATTCTTTTTTATGACTGAATACTATTTCCTTATATATATGTCTATGTGTATATGTATATACACATAGACATATATAAATATACATATACATATACATATACATACACCACATCTTTATCCATTAAAGATAGTCTTTTCAATAAATAGTGCTGGGAAAACTGAACAGCCACATGCAAAAGAATGAAAATGCTCCACTTTCTTACATCATACACAAAAATAAACTCAAAATGTTTTAAAGAACTAATTGTGAGACCTGAAACCACAAAACTCTTAAAAGAAAAAAATAAGCAGTAATCTTTTGGATATTGGCCTTAGAAACATATTTATGGATATGTCTCTTCAGGCAAGAGAAACAAAAGCCAAAATGAACTATTAAGACTACATAAAAATAAAAAAAAATTTGCATAGCAAAAAAGGACATAAATAAAATGAAAAGGCAACCTACTGAATATCTGATAAAGGGTTAATATCCAAAATATTTAAGGAACTCATAAAATTCAACACTAAAAAAAATAATCCAATTAAAGCATGAGCAGAAGAACTGAATAGGCCTTTTTTTCCAAAGAAGAGACAGACTGCCAACAGACATATGAAAAGATGATCAACATCACTAATTGTCAATGAAATGCACATCAAAACAATAATGAGATATTGCATCACACAAGTCAGAATTGCTAGTATCAAAAATACAAGGAAAAACAAGTGTTGGTGAGGATGTAGAGAAAAGGGAGCCCTGGTGCATTATTGTTGTGAATGTAAATTGGTGCAGCCACTTTGGAAAACAGTATGAAGATTCCTGAAAAGAAAATTAAAAATAGTACCATATGATTCAGTAATTCTACTTCTGGTTATTTATTCAGATTAAATGAAAGCACTAATTCAAAAAGATAAATATGCCCTTATGTTAATTGCAGCATTATTTGCAATAACCAAGTTATGGAAACAACCTAAATGCCCATCATTAGATGAATGGATAAAGAACATGTGATATATATACACAATGGAACATTACTCACCCATTAAAAAATAATGAAATGTTGCCACTGGTGACAACATGGGTGGACATAGAGGGTATCATGCTAAGTGAGATAAGTCACAAAAAGACAAATATTATATGACTTTACATATATGTGGTGTCTAAAAAACAAAGAACAAACAACAATAGCAAAAAAAAAAACTCACAAAAAACAAAAAATTTACAGAAAACAAACTGGTGATTTCCAGAAAGGATGATAGTGGGGGTAGAAAGGTGAAATAGGTGAAGGATATTGGGAGATACAGCCTTCCAGTTATAAAGCAAATGGGGGGGGGGAAGTCTATCATCAAGAAATGTAGTCCATAATATTGTCACAATTTTGTATGGTTATAGAAAGTAATACACTTATCATGGTGAGCATTTTATAATGTGTATAATTATCAAGTTGCTATGTTTTTCACCTGAAACTAATATAATATATATCAACTATATTTCAAATTTAAAAAAGGATGCTCAACATCATGAATCATTAGGGAAATTGAAATCATATTTAAAATGAGATATCTCTTTACACCCACTAGGATGGTTTAAAAAACCAAGAACTAGCATTTGTGAGGATATGGTGATATTGTATATCATGCACTGCTAGTAGGAATAGAAAATTATACAGGCACTTTGGGAAATGTCTGGTAGTTGCTCAAAAATTTAGTTACAATATGACCCATTAATTGCACTCTTGCATTCAAGGGAATTGAATATATGCATCCACACAAAAACTTGCATAGAAATGTTGGTGGTAGCATTATTCATAATAGCCAAAAAAAGGAAACAGCTCAACTGTTTATTAATTAAAGAATGGGCTTTAAAAAACTGTATATTTTTACAATGGAATGTTATTTAACAATACAAAAATACAGTTCTGATACACGCTACAACATGGATGAAACTTCAAAATCTTATTCTAAATAAAAGCTGATACAAAAAGGCCACCTATTGTATGACTTCATTATATAAAATTTCTAGAATGGCAAAATCTATGGAGAGATAAATTAGGTCAGTTGTTTCCTGGGGATGTGGTAAAATAGGGGTGACTGTTAATGGGTAGGGAGTTTCTTTATAGGATGATAAAATGTTCTTAGATTGTGGTGATAGTTGCTCAACTCAATGAATATACAAAAAACTCCCACTGAATTGTACACTTTAAATTGGAAAACATAAGGTATATGAATCATGTCTGAATAAGGTGGTTTATTAAAAAGAGTATAAATTTTGGGAGGGGGTGCCTAGGTGGCTCAGTAGGTTAAGCATCAGACTTCAGCTCAGGTCACCATCTCACAGTTGGTGAGTTCGAGCCCCATGTAGGGCTCTGTGTCAGTGTTGTGCTCAGCTCTATACCATGATAAGCACATAGGCACAGAATCTTCCTTCTGGGAAATGAATTTACCTTCCTTACAGTAGCTTAATTACCTTAATGTTCATTAATAGAAAAAACACATACACACGGATAAAGCTAAGATCCTTATGTGTCACTCAAAGTTTACTGAGGAAGCATTATCACCAAAACTTCTGAAAACAATTGCCAATCTGCTGAAGAGTTCATGTTTTGCAGACATTATGTGAAAATCACACTCTCTCACTTATATGTAAATAAAAGAGAAATAACCACAAAACTAAGAAACCCTGTGGGTTGTAATATTAGCAGAAGTGCTAACTGAACAAAATGCTTTATAGATTTTTGTTTGACTTTATCAAGTACAACAGGGGCTCCTGGGTGGCTTAGTCGGTTTGGCATCTGCCTCTTGGTTTTGGCTCAGGTCATTACCTCACAGTCCTTGGGCTTGAACCCCTCGTGGGGTTCTGCACTGGCAGCAAAGAGCCTGCCTGGGATTCTCTGTCTCTTTCTCTCTCTGCTCCTTCCCTGCTCGTGCTTTCTCTGTCTCAAAAATAAATAAATAAACATTCATTAAATATATATATATATATATATATATATACACATATATATATTATATATAAAACCAAGTACAACAAAAACAGTGTTTTACATTTTGTAAATTTTTTGATAAACAAAGTGAAGTTTTTCACTAACTCAAAGTAAAACGTGCAAAGAGCAGAAGTCCTAAACTTCATTATTTCTTATCTTAATAAAATATATAGGGGCTTCTGGGTGGCTCAGTCAGTTTGATGTCTTATTCTCGCTTTCGGCTCAGGTCATGATCTCAAGGTTCGTGAGATTGAGCCCCACATCAGGCTCTGTGTTGACAGTGTGGAGCCTGCTTAGGATTCTCTCTCTCCCTCTCTCTCTGCTGCCCCCCCACTCGTGCTCTCTGTCTCTCTAAAATAAATAAACTTTTTAAAAATAATAAAACCATTAAATGTTGGAGCTGAGAAGGTCATGAGAGGTCATCTAGTCCTCTGGTACTCAATTGCCAGTCTTAGAATTGATTCGTACATGTCATCTAGAATTTTTTTTTAAAGTAGCCAGTTCCCAAAACCCCATCTTATGACATACTAATTCATTTGGTTTATACTAGAATTGAAAATTTGTAATTTAAAATACTATTCTTGATATTATGCTGACATAGATACAGGTTTGAGAAATGTTGATTTGTTCCAAAATGGAATAACGTTGACATACAAACTTTTCTGCAAAAACAACCAAATAAAATCTATCAAAAATATATGTGTATGTAAACAATAATATATTTACATATATAACTTATAAGTTAAATTAAAGTTTATAAAAATAGATGATATATAAGTAGATAGATGGATGATAGATAGATATAGATAGATATTAGGTAATGGATGATAGATAGATAAATAGATGATAGATAGATGATAGATAGATAAATAGATAGATAGATAGTTCGATAATGTGCATCAGAGAGCCATTGAGGCAACCAGAACTTCAGGGGATAATATTCTGGAAAAGAAGGATCCACATAGAGGTGGGGGGGCATTCTACATCCATACTTTTTTTTCCTTTAGACATTTGCTAATACTGAACACAAGGCAAAAAGGCTGAGATTATGGACTTCCAATCCCCTATCCTTTACACAAGTAGAGAAGTTATACTATAAGGCACAAAATAAAACAAAACAGTAGCTGTAGCAAAAAAAAAAAAAAAAAAATAGAGACTTGAGGATCCCAGGTCCTACTAGGAATAGAATGGGGCTTTACTAATTACTCATTACCCATTACCCATAATATTTGCCAAATTCTGAAGTTGTGTGGAGCAAGAGTTTAATTAATTAGCTAAGCAAAAAGCCTCTGGAAAACCAGTCCAGAATTTTTAACTATATGATGGTGCTGTGGAAACAAATACCTTCAGGGTGGAGAAGATTCTGCCAAACCTCATCCCTCTGTTGTGACAACCAGAAGGCTATGTTGAAGGATATGTGACTTAGAGGCATTTGGGTCTTATTCATATAGCAACATAGCCCAAAGGCAGCCCCATTTCTGAATTATTAACCTCTAACCTATTTGCCTTGCAAGAAAAGAATGAACTTTTTCAGAAGGAAGAGTGTATCATTCAGATAATCTACAAATTTTCTTACACAAAGTCTGATATTTGACAGAAATGTAAAATATGTGTCTAGAAACAATATCAAATCCCCCAAATCCAAAATAAAAGAAAACAGAAGAGACTCATAGATAATTCAGACATTGATGATAGCAGATAAAGTCTAAAAGTAGCCATGGTTCATATATTTACTAAAATAAAAAGAGAGAAAACAGATGAAAATATGGAGAATCTTCCCCAGAGGACTTGAACCTATTAAAAATGAAAATGGAATGGAAACTTTAGAATCAAAAAGTACAGTACTTGAAATAAAAATAGTATATTTAGGTTTAACAGATTAGAGTAGAAAAGGATTGTTGAACTGGAAAGCAGATCAATAGAAAAGTCCAAAGAGAAAAATAAATGCATGGAAAATGCTAGAAAGAATATAAGAACTATATGGAATGGAATAGGATGGTTAGGGATAAGTTAAAAAATGACAGCTTACACAGTGATTTAGAACACTTGTTGTGATTTGATTTAGACTGTAGTACTATCACATAGTCTAGTAATCTTCAAAGTGGGCATTGATTGACAACTCTGTGGTGGGAAAGATGCAGATATTAAAACTTCTACTTATGTTTTAAACTCATTTTTAACAATTCCCATTTTTATCCTTTTTTAATATATATAAAATAATACATGGTAGTAAATGAATGTACATAAATAAAAAACATATATTTGGGTGTGAATGCATTAACAAAAAGGTTTTTCTTTAAATAAATGAGGTATATGATCAAAAATTTGGAAACCCTTGACCTATTCTATATGTGAGAGTGTTTTCTTGGACATTAAATACCAGCACAGTAAATTTTCCCCAAAAAGTATTATATTTCTATATAATATTATCTGAAATTACACTTTTTGAATAAATGTATTTATGGATATTTCCATTATACCAGGTGCTAAGCAAGTTATAGAAAATAAGTGACAAAGACTATTTTCATTGGCCAGAGGTACATAGGAAAAATGGCAAAATGAGCATAATTTTTTGTATAGAAGTATATATCCATTCCTTTTAAAACGTCTCCCCATCTAAAGTACTTCCTACAAAGAAGACGCTTATTTTCCCACCTTTCTAATTATTCTTTACCCTCCTCTGCTTTTCCCCACTCACTCTACCCAGCCTTTGAAAAACACACTTCAAAGCTCTTTTCTTCTCATCAAACCAATAAAAACCTACAGTCTATCAATTTTGACTTTGCAATTAATTTCAAGGGTTTGATAGTAAAGGGGAGATAATTTTATTTACTTATAAAATATGAAGCAGAAATGGCTTAAATTCCAGTTCTATGTGTTTCGATGTTTTCTAAAAGTTTGTTGACCCAGTGTGGTATAAAGACATGAAGCTTGGAGTCAGAATAATATTTATTAAGTGTCCTTTTCTCTCACTTCTAAATATAAGGCCTTGGAAATGTCAGTTAATTTTTTTAGTCTTTCTTTTCCTGTCCATAAAATGGGAATTATGATACCTATGAGACATAGAAAAAATAGTTTTATGACTCTATAGTTAAGGCTTTCTGAGAATACTTTATGTGACCTGAGTTAAAAGACACACTTTGTAATCTAAAGCATGACTAAATATTAAGATATTTATCTCCCCATAAAATGCCTACCTTCCAAAAGAGTATGAGACCAAAGCCATGAAGACTTTACAGGGGTTTTCAACCCTAAAACATTTGTCTTCTCTTTCCCACCCACAGATATTTACTTACAACTCAAAGTTTAAAAACCTAAGGCCCTCCTCTTCCTCCTAAGGAGATTTGTTTACATTAGGGAGATTAAGTTTGTAACCCTCTCTCAAGAGGGGGAGGGAAAGTGTATACAGGCACTCAGATTTTTATTTTCAGAGCTCTCTTTCTTTATGTGGAAATGGAAATGGAAAAACATTCCGTGCTCATGGATTGGAAGAATAAATATTGTCAAAATGTCAATACTACCCAAAGCTATCTACACATTCAATGCAATCCCAATCAAAATTGCATCAGCATTCTTCTCGAAACTAGAACAAGCAATCCTGAAATTCATATGGAACCACAAAAGGCCCCAAATAGCCAAAGTAATTTTGAAGAAGAAGACCAAAGCAGGAGGCATCACAATCCCAGACTTTAGCCTCTACTACAAAGCTGTAATCATCAAGACAGCATGGTATTGGCACAAAAACAGACACACAGACCAATGCAATAGAATAGAGACTCCAGAATTGGACCCACAAATGTATGGCCAACTAATCCTTGACAAAGCAGGAGAGAATATCCAGTGGAAAAAAGACAGTCTCTTTAACAAATGGTGCTGGGAGAACTGGACAGCAGCATGCAGAAGAATGAAACTAGACTACTTTCTTACACCATTCACAAACACAAGCTCAAAATGCATGAAGGACCTGAGTGTGAGACAGGCAACTATTGCTGGGTCATAGGGTAGAATGCAAACTGGTGCAGCCACTCTGGAAAACAGTGTGGCAGTTCCTCAAAAAATTAAAAATAGACCTACCTTATGACCCAGCAATAGCACTGCTAGGAATTTACCCAAGGGATACAGGAATGCTGATGCATTGGGGCACTTGTACCCCAATGTTTATAGCAGCTCTTTCAACAATAGCCAAATTATGGAAAGAGCCTAAATGTCCATCAACTGACGAATGGATAAAGAAATTGTGGTTTATGTACACAATGGAATACTACTTGGCAATGAGAAAGAATGAAATATGGACTTTTGTAGCAACGTGGATGGAACTGGAGAGTGTTATGCTAAGTGAAATAAGTCCTACAGAGGAAGACAGATACCATATGTTTTCACTCTTATGTGGATCCTGAGAAATTTAACAGAAGTCCATGGGGGAGGGGAAGAAAAAAAAAAGAGGTTAGAGTGGGAGAGAGCCAAACCATAAGAGACTCTTAAAAACTGAGAACAAACTGAGGGTAGATGGGGTGTGGGAGGGAGGGGAGGGTGGGTGATGGGTATTGAGGAGGGCACATTTTGGGATGAACACTGGGTATTGTATGGAAACCAATTTGACAATAAACTTGATATTAAAGTAAAATAAAATAAAAATAAAATAAAATAAAATAAAATAAAATAAAATAAAATGATATGTTGAGAAGTTTACTGAGATATATTGTCTTACTCTCGTCTTTAATTGAGAGACAGTGTTGAGTGTTATGAAAAGCACTGTATTTAGATTCAGACTAGAATCTAAATTTAGATTTAGATGAGTCACTAACTCATGTAAATTTGAGCAAGTTATTTGCATCCTCTAAGCAGAGTTAATATGAATATAACTTTAAAACTAATTTGCAGAGGGGCTCCTTGGTGGCTCAGTTGGTTAAGAGTCCAGCTCTGGATATTGGATTCGGTCATGATCTCATGGTTTGTGAGTTCCAGCCGCACATCAGGCTCAGTGCTGACAGTGTGGAGACTACTTGGATTCTCTCTCTGCCTTCTCCTCCCCTATACGTGCTCATGCACATACTCTCTCTCTCTCTCTCTCTCTTAAAATAAACTTTAAAAACATAAAAAGTAAATAAAATTACTTTGCACAAATAGGTGCTCAATAATTTTGAACCATTCCTGGTAGATTGCAACTTTTCAGCTTTCCACGTCAAGATGGATATCAAACACTTCTTATTCTTCAGCTGTCCCTTTGACTTTTTTTGGCCAGTAGAATATAACAGAAACAACATTGAGGTAGTTTTGATCCTATACCTCAAAAATTCTTGCACGCATTTACTCTAAGTTTTAGAATCCTACTAGAACTATCTACTGGATAATGAGAAACACATAGAATAGTTATCCCCCATTGTACCCCTGCTGCCAAGGCCAACAGTCAACCAACCACCAAAACCAGAACTGCTTGGTTAACTGGCAGCTAATTGCATGCACATGACTGAGACATCAGAGGAACTGCCCAGCTGCCTAGTTCAACTTACCAACATACAGACTCATGAACTAAATAAATGGTTATTGATTAAAGTCACTAGATATTGGAGTGGTTTTATCTAGTAAAAGCCAACTTATGCAGTATTTCTATCATTCTTTTTCTTAATCAACCAAGTCAAGTACTCATGCAACACTATGCCACCAGTTAGGGGAGGGGAAATACAAAAGAATTATAAGGCATATTTCCTCCTCTCAAAGGGCCAACATTTTTGTACATAAGATGAAAATGACATATGGAAGAATTATATACAGGGCACAAGATAGGATATAACCAGATGCTAATTCTCAATATATATGAGCTCCTCTGTAGGAAGATTATATTATTAAGGAAGCAAATTTATAATTGCAGGCTACTCAATTCCTATTTAATGGAAGTACCTGTAAACAGTAGTTCTTATTCTTGTGATTCCATGGCAGTAATTGAGAGAGCTTGATTTGTGGCATTTGATTTGAGAAAGAACTGGTGAGAGTGGATAAAACCCTTTTTGATTCCCAATAGAAAGCTCCCCATTGGGATAACTTCAGACTGGATTACTGAAAAAAACTATATGAGCCACACAAATGAACTGATAGAAAGGAGGAAAGGGAAGGCAGCCATTACCATCAGTAAGCATGCTGTGGAACTATGAAACATTTTAAGTGGACAAGCTGTTGTCATTGGTCACTTATATGCAAGCATTAATGTCTGCAGCAGCCAGAGTAGAGAGGCAGATGTAATTAAAAACATGATTTTTAAGTCAGCTAGATCTAGGTTCAAATTAAAATTCTCCTACTTTCTTAATGTGTGATTTGGTGATTTTAAATAAGTTATCCTCAGTTCATCATCCTCACTTGTAAAAAGAGGATAACAATGGCACCTACTTCATAGGTGTATTGTGAGGGCAAAGGAAGGTATACACACACACACACACACACATTCACACAATATCATCATCATCATCATCATCATCATCTAGCCCAATAACTGGCATATAATTGATGCTCACTAAATACAATAAGCATCATTTGTGTTTATTTTTTGTTTAGTGTTTTCTAAATTTAGAGGAAACAGGATTATTCAGAGAGAATACCCAAATATAGGCTTCTGGACAATTTGTCCCTGAAAAATGAATTCAATTTGGTCTTTCCACTCACTGAAGGAAAAGAAAACAAGCTGGTCTCAATTGTACTTAAGTATCTACCATGATTAAAATGTTGCTGCATCCCCCCACCCACACACACACATGCACTTTTTTTTTTTTAATCTGAAGATTGATGCACTTTTTTTTTTCTGGAGTGATTTCTGCCACTCAACATTCCTAGTTTGAATGTCTGAAATGCAAAGCATATAAGAATGAAAAAAAAAGTCCACTGTGGCCAATTGTGCATTTGGTATTTGGGCTGTGGAAGAGCTTCTAAAACATACTGAGAATCTTTCAAATGGCTTCTCATTATGTAAACAGTAAGTGGTTCTAACTAATGGGCTCATCTCTGACTTATAATTCTCTAGGCAGCACCACCCCATTTCCAGTTTCTGTTCTCTGTGAATTACTAGCTAAGAGCAGGATAATGAGTCCCTTGCCTCACACACTCTATCTCTTTTACAGAGAAAACTATAAGAGACTGCTAAGTTTTGATTATTGTCTCTTTTATGAATTGTGCATTTCTTTTTTCTTTTGCTTTCTTGTTTTCTGCTAATGATTTTCCTTTCTCACTTTTAAAGAACCTTATCTCTGGTCATGTTTTTATTCAAGCTATAGTTATAGTTCTTTGACTAGAGTTCTTTCTGTCCTCAAGTGTAGAAGAGACAAGATTTATAGCTCATCTACTCAAATGAATTCAGGAGTATTTTGTTGGTTGGTGATTACTGTTACATGGAAAAAGAAATTTTAGAAATATTGATTGGCAGAGCTCTCTTATTATGCTTCATTTTTCAAATGCTGGCAGATTTCTTTCTACCACTCATGTTGCCACTCTCTGACCTTCCTCCACAGCACAAGCTCTTCAGTCAATTGTATGTGGAGGCACTTTTAAGAAGCTAATGGATATAAAGGGTTAATGTATAAACTTCATGTTTCTCATTTTTTCTTGTGCCTCTCCCACACAACTTTAGTATGTATCCTGGGAAATCTACAGTGGTAAGAATGAAAATGATTCACTCTAAAAATTCTGACAGGATTTCTTTGAAATTATGTATGTTCTCAAATGACATATACTGATGAAAGTCAAGAGCTCTCAAAGCTCTTCATATCTTATCTTCATCTTCTTCATGCTTCTTTCTTCTCTTGCCCTAGCCCTAATTCCTCTTATTGCATACCATCACTTTTCAATTCTCAACCTCCTTCTCCTCCCAGGTTTCTTCATTGCTAGCAGAAGGCAGACACAAAGGAAAAGATGGAAAAAATGCATGTCTGGCTGTAATCTAAGACAAATACATGTTTGGAGAGCACCCATTATTTTCCATTAACTGTACATCTTTACTTTTATTTTTCCTTTGGTAAGAGTTAACAAGTGATGGTATATACAAAAACTTAAAGCCTGGGTGTAAAATTGTTAATTAGATTTCCTTTTATGTTGTGCAGGCATTGTGCCTTTAAAATAATAACTGCTAACATTTCTGGACCACCTAATATTACTAAGAACATTATGTGCATTATCTTACTTATTCTTCATAGTAACTTAATAAAGAAAATGTTGTTATTCCCATTTTATAAATTGTAAACCTGAGACAAAGAATGCTTATACAAATTGCCTAAGATAAAATAGATAAGTAACATAACTATAATTTATGCTCATTTCTATTTCTATTTCTAGAGTCAGAGCTCTCAAAAATGTGCCTAAGCTAAGCTACTCAAGATTCAATCACTTCATACAGCACCTATAGGGGCTGCCTAACTTGCTTACACTGAGCCACACTTGTCTGCACTCACTTCAGTCTCAATGTGATGGACTCCTCCCTCAGAAGACCAGAACAAGCCCCTGCCCACACCACATCTCTAAAGCTTGGAGTTTTAAAGTTTATTTATTTTGAGAGAGAGAGAGAGAGAGTTGGGAAGGGGGAGAGAGAAGGAGAGAGTTGAGATTCCCAAGCAGCCTCTGCACTGTCAGTGCAGAGCCTGATGCAGGGCTTGAACTCATGAACTGTGAGATCAATGACCTAAACTGCAATCTAGAGACAGATTTTTAGCTGAATGAGCCACGCAGGCACCCCTAAAGGCTGGAGTTCTAAAGGTCATCAGGTTTGAATGAAATAGAGTCAGGCTGGCATTGCAATGTTCCTGGAAAGAAGGCAAGCAAACAATCTGGGGGCAGTCCATGAGTCTCTTCCTTAATATTCCTCTCCTTAAATACCTCTAATGACTATAAACTCATTGTCACCTCGAATTGCCCATTTCCTTTTCAGAAAGCATCATGATGATTGGAAGTAGGAGACTATCTTTACAACCTTGGGGTAGAAAAGGACTTCTTAATCATGATGTGAAACTATAAGATAAAAGATTGATATGTTTTATGTGAAAACATAAAAATAAACTTGTTCATTCAAGACACATTAGAGTTAAAACACAAGTAATAATTTGTGAAAATATTCGCATCACCTATAATTGATATAACACATCATGTATAACCTACTTGAAAAATAATGAGAAAACACAATTAGACATTTCACAGAGAATATAATATAACTGGCCCATGAATATATAAAATATGCTCAACCTCATTAATAAGCAGTGTAATGCAATTAATAATGGTTAAATAATTTTTTTTACTCACCAGACTGGCAAAAATTTAAAAGATTGGCAATATCAAGTGTTGACAAGAACATGAAGCAAGAATTTTCATGCCTTGCTAGGGGAAGAATAAATTTCTGATGAATAAAATTTTTACGTGATCTAGCAAAACAGCATATGAATACCTTATGACCCAACAAAACTCCTAGGCATTTCTCTCAAGCTGTATTACCAAATGACCCATACAAGAAAGCTCATAACAGCAATGTTCATGTCAGCAAAACCTGAAGAAAAACCAACAGTCCGTCAGTAGTTGACAGGAAAAAGAAATTCCATCATATTCACACAATGGACTACTGTATACTAGTATAAAATTTTAATGAACCACAGATACAGACATCAGTACACATGAATCTCCAAAATACAATTTTGAGCAAAAGAAAAAAGTGAAATAAAGATGTATATAGCATCATAATATTTAAATAAAGTCCAAAGCTAAGCAAAAATGGACAATGTATTGTTTAGGACTACATAATAAGAATTAAAGTATTCAAGAAAACCAACAGAATCATTGTATAACACAAAACTTAAGATTGTTGTTACCTCTGCAATGGAGGAAATATGTGATTGGGAGTAAATATAAAGGGATATTTAAATACCGGTATTCTTGTGTCTTAAATTGAGTGCAGGAAAATTGAGGGTTTTTAATAGAAGTATTTTAATTAGCCTACAGTTTTATTATTTGTTCCAGGTGTACAATATTGATTCAATAATTCTATATATTACTTAGTACTCATCATAGTAACTGTACTCTTTAATTTTCTTTTTTATTTTAGTATGGCTGACACACAATGTTACATTAGTTTTAGGTTCAGGACCTAGTGATTCTACTAGTTTATACACGGGGTATGCTTACTGCAAATGTAACTACCATCTGTCAATATTCAACTCGATTACAATATCATTGATTATATTACTTATGCTGTGTCTTTTATTCCCATAATTTATTCATTTTATATCTGGAAGCCTGTGTCTCTCACTTCCCTTCACCCACTTTGCCCAACCTCCCACCCTATTCCCCTATGGCAATCATCAGTTTGTTCTCAATATTTAAGAGTCTGTTTTTTAGATTGTCTCTTTCTCCCTTTGATCTTTAATATTATCTATTTTTAAACCACTTTATGCACTCTTTTTTGTGTATGGCATACTTTATAGTAAAAAATAAAAATCCTATAGTAGTCTCCTTTTGCCTTCCAATTCAAATAAAAAGTTTCTGTCATGCTTTCTAGGCCCTGAATAATCTGGTCCTTCTCTACCAAATTATTACCTCCTATTTCCTAGTATTTATTTTACCTTCCATGTACTTTCTCATGCTATTTTCCTTATCCTAAATGCTTTCCCAGCTCATTTCTGCCTATCTACTCCAAGACTATTCTTGAAGGCTGACTTTATGCCCTAGTGCCTTTATGAAAAGATCTGAAGTATCCAGTCTCATATTTATTTCACCCTTTTTGCATCCTTTTTGATTTTTTTAAGTTTACTTATTTATTTATCCTGACAGAGAGAGAGAGAGAGAGAGAGAGAGAGAGAGAACAGGAGAGGGGCAGAGAGAGGGAGAGAGAGATCTCAATCAGGCCCTTCATTGTCAGTATGGGGTCTGATGCAGGGCTGGAACTCATGAACCAAGAGATTATGACCTGAGTCAAAATCAAGAGTTGGACGTTAAACTGACTGAGCCACTCAGGAACCTCTCTTTTTGCTTTTTAAAATTAGTAGATCTAGGGACACCTGGGTGGCTCAGTTGGTTAAGCATCTGACTTCGGCTTAGGTCATGATCTCACGGTTTGTGAGGTTGAGCCCCGCATTGGGCTCTGTGGTGCTGACAGCTCAGAGCCTGGAGCCTGCTTCAGATTCTGTGTGTGTGTCTCTCTCTGACCCATTTCCCGCTCATGCTCTGTGTCTCTCTCTTTCTCCATAATAAACATTACAAAAATTAAAAAAAAAATAAAATTAGTAGCTCTGCACCACACAAAGTAGCACTTCATTGGTCTTTTGTTGTTTCATGAGTTTTTACATTTGTCTCATCAGTACTGTGCTTCTTTTGCATCTTGTTACAACCTAACATTTCTGGACTCACCAACATTCAATAAACACTTGTGGTTAGTGAAATAGGTTAAAAATCTGTATTACCTAGACTTTATTTAAAGCTATACAGATTTAATGCATTCGAAAATACACAGCAAAATAAACACAAAAGTTGTCAAGTAGAGGCTCTGTTGTAATACATAAGGATTTTTCACCTTTGACACAGACTTTATAGGCGAATTGGCAAACACTATATTTAATTGAATCAACTTAAGATATTATGAGCTGGAATAGGAACACTGAATGAGTGGTTTCATGTTAGTGAAGTTTTGAGTAAATGTTTAAGATGAAATTAAAGTAATAAATGGCATCTTATATCATACTATTCAGATTTTCTTGCAAAGCTCCTGTCCCCAAACTCCTACTCATCTTAAGCAACAATATTACTCAGATGCATGCATAAGTATATTTCATATCATAAAATGATAGCATATGCACAGAGGCACTGCTATACTTCCTGTTCTCTTGTAGCTGCAAAACCACCAAATTGAAGCAAAATTATTTCATACACAAAAAAACATGCCTTTTGTCTTTCCTAAAGCTCTTTCTCCAGTCCAATTGTAAACTTTTGTAATGAGCTCTCACACAGTAGTGCCTATTCTTTTGAAGTCTTTCTGAAACCTACAGAGCTCAATCTCTTTGAATTTGGACATAAAAATTCTAGTTTGCTAGGCATTACAACTATTCTATTGTTGTCCCCAGGCTTGCTTTCTCTAGGATATCTCTCTGTAGATGTAAAGAAAACTGATCAAATATTTGGCTTATAAATAATATTTGGAAACACCACATGACATAGCATCAGTTGGTTTGTATTTGTGATGAAAAAAAATGAAAAAAAAATTTCAGAAAAACTTCCCTTCATCAGGGTTCTAACATTTCTTTCTGTGTCTGCAGCTTATCCAACTATTTCATCTTTGTTATATCATTATTACTCTCTCACCCAAAAAGTCACATACCAGATAATGTGCTTTAATCAAGAATGGGTCCTGAAAGCCAATTCTACAAACAAAAGTAGTGGTCCATAGCAGGATGCGAAATCTGAAACTAATCATGTTGAACTTATTGTTTAATCAAAGATGATTTAGAGAATAAATCTTGTAAATTATTATTGACCAACAAAAATAGTGGGACTGGTTTTGAGGGGAGTTGAATATGGTTATTTCTTTTTCTCTAGCTGTTCTTAAGTTATTGCTCTGTTGGTCTTCTGCTCCTATCCATTTCCATATAGGAAAGGCTCTTTTAGTATATTAAATGCAATTCTTACAAAATTCTGTTTTTAAAAATCTTTCATATTGCTTACATGCAAAAATAATGTCTATAATTCAGAAGGTTGTGCCCCTATTTTGTTTCATTTTATACTATGAATGATGATATTTGGCATCATATCTTTTGACTAACTTAAGTCTATTCTTATTGCTTTCAAGAATACAGAGAGGATTTATAAATGGGAAATAATAATAAAAATTAATTCACATTTTGGGTGGTGTTTCCATATAATTGAACAGTAAATAAATACTATATTCTGAAGTAAGTTACTTAAGTTATGGAATTTTACTCAAGAGATAAAGAGGCTTAAGCTCAAAAAGAAGTATTTTTCAAGATTCTTCTCCCATATAGCATGACATATTGCCAGGAAATGGAATATTTGCTAATAAGAAGAGTGAGTCAGATGAGGTGTTTCAAGTATAATAATCTAAATAAATTTTTGACTTATCATCAGCATCAATAAAACAGTTGGGTGAATTCAGATTTTATGTAATTGTGTCTTTCCAATTTACTCTCACTTTGAACCTTTCCTCTTTCCCTTAAACTCTGGAACAATAGCTCCTTTCTACCTTACAACAATAAAGTGAAAGAGACAATGCAGTTAAGAAATGTTCTCTATAACAATGGGCCATTTTAAAAATGCCCACAAAAATCTTCAGGATGAAAAGCTATTTGATTGGCTCTTTATTTCTTTCAGATCCTGAAGTTCTTGGTGTGTGTGTGTGGCGGGGGGGGGGGGGGGGGCTGAGAGGGTGTTATGGAAGTATAAAGTGGACAGTGGTACAGAAGGTGATGAAACCTGGACATGATACAAGGATAGTAGCAAAACTTCACTGCTGATTTTATCAAAATGCTTTCATAGTAAATTATGCCCTCTCAGGAAGCATTGCCAGATGAAGTAAAGTAAAACAATCCACCATACCTGAGAATCTTGCACAATGCCAGCTGGACCCATTTAGAAGCTGTGAAGAAATGTCAGTCATTATTAAAAGAAATCCGCTGAGACCAGGAAGCAGAAGATTGGTTTGCAAATGTGTCCCCTGCAGGGACTCTGGTAATGAACTGTAATCTGAACCTGTGACCATCACTTATTAACTCCAGTACTGGTGCATCATTTTGTTTAATATAGCTCCAACTAATACTGATGATCCATTGATTGTATTTCATGAACCTACTTAATTCACTGGAAAATACAAGGGATGCATATTTGCTCTAGGCATTATGTAACACATCTCTCCTCAGGATCAATGTACTAGTATTTGTAATGCACACTGAAGACGAAAATTGCTTTATAAATAATAGCCACTATCCTGTGGTATATACAGCAGCAGCTACTGCATTAGGAAAGAGAAAAAGATAGAAATATATGACCATGATAAAAAGTCAGATGCAGAAGTCCACCTCACCATGCCCTCCATTCTACCATGCATTGAAGTAAGGTAGTTGCCTATAATGCACCAAAGTTCAGTAAACCATACCTTATGAGAAAGAAGACTTCATGGTTAACAGAAAAAACAAATATTTTCACAGCCCTACTATGTTTGCAGAGTTGCATGTAGTGTAATATTGTAATCTTAGCCTGACTGCCAACCAGAAGTTTGGCATAGCAATGTTTTGCTCACTTGCTATTGTTAACCCAGTGCTGTGGTGAGTAGGGAAGGCCCTTGCCAGTCTTGCTCCCTCCCCAGATCTCTGGCATAACCACTGTTGCCATTGCGTAATGTTACAAATGATAAAACTAAACAAAAATTTAAGTGGCAGTTCATTTGTAATTAAAGTGCAAATGGAATTAGGAGCTTACATGGAAATGTATGACATTTGAAAATGCAAACTGATGTGTTTCTAATTCCATGAGTAAACCACTAGAAAGCTCAAATAGGCAGCTGTGTGTTTTAAAAGTTTTTTTTTTTAGAAGGGTCTGGGTGGCTCAGTCGCTTAAGTGTCTGACTCTTGATCTCAGCTCAGGCCTTGACCTCAGGTTCAAGGTCGTGAGTTCAAGCCCTGTTTTGAGCTCCATGCTGTACATGAAGCCTACTAAACAAACAAACAAACAAAATAGAAACTTTTTTTATGAAAGTATAATTGAGATACAGTATATTAGCTTCAGGTATACAACATAGTGATTTGACATTTGTATACATTGTGAAATAATCATCACAATAAATCTAGTTACTGTCAACTTAGAAACTTAAGACAATGGGGCAACTGGGTGGTTCTGACGGTTGAGTGGTCAACTCTGGCTCAGGTCATGCTCTTGCAGTTTGTGGGTTCGGGCCCCACTTCAGGCTTTGTGCTGACAGCTCAGACCCTGGAGCCTGCTTCAGATTCCATGTCTCTATCTCACTCTGCCACTCTCCCGCTCGGGCTCGCTCTCTCTCTCTCTCTCTCTCTCTCCCTCTCAAAAATAAATAAACATTAAAAAAACAAAGAAAGAAACTTCAGACAATAATATTGACTAAATCTCTCATGCTGTACACTATATAGCCCTATAAGTTATCTATTTTATAACTGAAAGTTTGTACTTCTTGATCCTCTTCACCCATTTCACTTCTCCAACCCCCTTCACTTCTGGCAATCAACAATCTATTTTCTGTTTCTATGAGTCTAAGTTTTGTTGTTTTGGTTTGTTTGGTTTTTTAGGTTCCACATATAAGTGAAACCATGCAGTACTTGTATTTCTCTGTCCAACTTATTTAACTTAGCATAATACCCTCAAGGTCCATCCATGTTGCAAATTGTTAAATTTAAAGATTTTGTTCTTTTTATGGCTAGTAGTATTCCATTCTGTGGTGTGTGTGTGTGTGTGTGTGTGCATACCATTATCCACCAATGGACATTTTAGGTTGCTTCCATATCTTGGTTATTGTAAACAATGCATCAGTGAATATAGGAATGCATATATATTTTTGAATAGTTTTTTTCATTTTCTTCAGATAAATAACCAGCAGAAAATTGTTTGATCATATTTAATTTATATTTTTAATTTTTTGAGGAAACTCTATACCATTTTTACAGAGGCAGCACCAGTTTACATTCCCACAAACAGTGAAAAAGGGCTCCCATTTCTCCACATCCTCATGACACTTGTTATTTCTTTTTTTATATAAATAACCATTCTGATAGGTGTAAGGTGATATCTCATTGTGGTTTTGATTTACATTTCCCTTATGATTAATGATGTTGAGCATCTTTTCATGTGCCTGTTGGCACATGTCTTCTTTGTAAAAATACCTATTCAGATCATTTTCCCATTTTTTATTTTTTTTTGTTATTGTTGTTATTGAGTTTTATGACTTCTTTATTTATTTTGGAAGTGCTAGCCACAGGAATTAGGCAAGAAAAATAAATAAAAGGCACCAAACTTGGAAAAGAAGAGGTAAAACTGTCATTATTTGTAGATGATATGAAACTATATATAGAATACTTTAAAGACTGCTGGAGGCTGAGCTATCCCAGACTGAGTGGCAAGGCCCGGGCTGTGGATGGATTGGTGACTGCAAGGAGGCCCACCAACAGTGAAGCTTCTTGTACTCCTGCTTTTAGGTAACTTGGCTTTAATAAAGTACCTGGGGTATTGTCTGTTGGGGAACTGCCCTTGGCAGGCCCCCTGGGAAAAGAATCATTAAGGAAGAAAATAAGGTTCCACAAGAAACTGAGCGGCCTTACGTTTAGCCCTTGCCATCCCCTATGGAGACTCCTCTACTTGCAGGAAGGATAACCTCATGTAATTGCCAGCAAAGGCAGCCAAATAAGGAGAGACATATGGATTTGAAAGCCTCACTCCAGCAACTAAAGAGTGTATCTCTGGGCACACATGACTTCAACCCCTAGGCCTACCTGACCCCCCGGAGGCATTCCAGATGATGATTGAACCTAGTCGGTTAAGGTACAGAATGGTTCATTGGTTCCTAGGTGCATTGTCTCTCTGAGAATGTATGGGACATGGGTTTCTAAGGCTTTTTCAGCCCCTTCCTGGCACCTCGGACTGAGGAAAACACATTGTTCTTCTGGCCTCATGTGGTTAGGAGGTCATGTCCCTGTAACTGTTCCACTTGAGGTATTGAGAAAAGGAGGGCCTTTCATGAGAACAGCAAAGCAAATGCTTTGTAGATTATAGATAAACGCAGATGAATAATGGAGTAAGAAATTAATCAATCAAAGGGTATGCAGGAACTTTATGAGAAAATTGCCATGTTATTTCTTAAAGGTTGATTACACATAGGAACATTTTTAAAATTAGGCAATGTTAGGAAAACATAGATGACGTATGTTACAAGGAAATCACTAGCATATATAATGCCACGTTTGATACAATAAATCAGCCAGTTCAACACACTGCTGTTGTCTGTGTCCATTTTTATTTTTGTTTTTTGTTTTATTTTAGTTTTGTTTTATTTTCACCAACGCCACCATCCTTCGGGAACTCCTGGACCTGCTGGAGCTGGACTCCAGCAAAAAACACCACCAAAAAGATATTAGAACTAATAAATAAATTCAATAAATTTGTAGAATACAAAATTAATATACAAAAATATGTTGTGTTTTTATACACCTATAATGAACTATCAGAAAGAGAAATAAGGAAAAGAATCCCATTTACAATCACATCAAAAAGAATAAAATACTGGGGCATCTGGATGGCTCAGTGGGTTGAGCACCTAACTTCAGCTCAGGTCATGATCTTGTGGTTCATGAGTTCAAACCCCACATCAGGCTTACTGCTATCAGTGCAGAGTCGGCTTCAGATCCTCTGTCCCTCTCTTTCTGCCTCTCCCCCTCTTGCACTCTCTCAAAAAGTAAATAAAAAACAAACAAAAAACATTTAAGAGTCTGTTTATTGGTCTCCCACTCTCTCTCACAAAAAAAAAGGAAAAAGGAAAAAAAGAAAAAGAATAAAATATCTAGGGATTAAATTTAACCAAAGAGTTGAAAGACTTAAAAGACAAAGAGTTGAAATATAAACAGTTGAATAAAGACTTGTACACTGATAAAATAAATTAAGGAAGATATAAACAAATGGAAAGATATACCATGGGAATGGACTGGAAAAATTAATATTATTAAAATGTCCATGCTACCCAAAGCAATCTACAGATTCAATGCAATTTCTATTCAAAATACCAATGGCATTTTTCACAGAAGTAAAGTAAATAATTATAAAAATTGTATGGAACCACAAAAGACCCTCAATAAACAAAATGATATTTAAAATGGGAAACAAATGTGGGGGTGTCACACTTATGGATTCAAATTATACTACAAATCTATAGTAATCAGAACAGTATGGTACTGGCATAAAAACAGGCACATAGGTCAGTGAAAAAGAATAGAAATTCCAGATGAACCCATGTATATATGTTCAATTAATTTACAACAAAGAAGGCAGTAATAGGGAAGGATAGTTTCAATGAGGAAAATTACAATGAAAATAAACCAATGTTGAGAGAGTTTCCGGAAGATGGCGGCGTAGGAGGACACGGGGCTCACAACGCGTCCTGCCGATCACTTAGATTCCACCTACACCTGCCTAAAGAACCCAGAAAACCGCCAGAGGATTAGCAGAAGGGAGTCTCCGGAGTCAAGCGCAGACTAGAGGCCCACGGAAGAGGGTAGGAAGGGCGGCGAGGCAGTGCGCGCTCCACAGACTGGCGGGAGGGAGCCTGGGCGGAGGGGCGGCTCGCCGGCCAAGCAGAGCCCCCGAGTCTGGCTGGCAAAAGCGGAGGGGCCGGACAGACTGTGTTCCGACAGCAAGCGCGACTTAGCGTCTGGGAGGTCATAAGTTAACAGCTCTACTCGGAAAGCGGGAAGGCTGGAGGACAAAGGGAGGGAGAGCTGCTGAGCCCCCGGACGGCAGAGCTCAGCTTGGCGGGGAACAAAGGCGCCAGCGCCATCTCCCCCGCCCATCCCCCAGCCAAAATCCCAAAGGGAACCAGTTCCTGCCAGGGAACTTGCTCCCTCCGCGCAAACACCCAACTCTGTGCTTCTGCGGAGCCAAACCTCCGGCAGCGGATCTGACTCCCTCCCGCTGCCACAGGGCTCCTCCTGAAGTGGATCACCTAAGGAGAAGGGAGCTAAGCCTGCCCCTCCAGCCCCCGTGCACCTTGCCTACCCACCCCAGCTAATATGCCAGATCCCCAGCAACACAAGCCTGGCAGTGTGCAAGTAGCCCAGACGGGACACGCCACCCCACAGTGAATCCCGCCCCTAGGAGAGGGGAAGAGAAGGCACACACCAGTCTGACTGTGGCCCCAGCAGTGGGCTGGGGGCAGACATCGGGTCGGACTGCGGCCCCGCCCACTAACTCCAGTTATACACCACAGCACAGGGGAAGTGCACTGCAGGTCCTCACCACGCCAGGGACTCTCCAAAATGACCAAACGGAAGAATTCCCCTCAGAAGAATCTCCAGGAAATAACAACAGCTAATGAACTGATCAAAAAGGATTTAAATAATATAACAGAAAGTGAATTTAGAATAATAGTCATAAAATTAATCGCTGGGCTTGAAAACAGTATACAGGACAGCAGAGAATCTCTTGCCACAAAGATCGAGGGACTAAGGAACAGTCACGAGGAGTTGAAAAACGCTTTAAACGAAATGCAAAACAAAATGGAATCCACGATGGCTCGGCTCGAAGAGGCAGAGGAGAGAATAGGTGAACTAGAAGATAAAGTTATGGAGAAAGAGGAAGCTGAAAGAAAGAGAGATAAAAAAATCCAGGAGTATGAGGGGAAAATTAGAGAACTAAGTGATACACTAAAAAAAAATAATATACGCATAATTGGTATCCCAGAGGAGGAAGAGAGAGGGAAAGGTGCTGAAGGGGTACTTGAACAAATTATAGCTGAGAACTTCCCTGAACTGGGGAAGGAAAAAGGCATTGAAATCCAAGAGGCACAGAGAACTCCCTTCAGTCGTAACTTGAATCGATCTTCTGCACGACATATCATAGTGAAACTGGCAAAATACAAGGATAAAGAGAAAATTCTGAAAGCAGCAAGGGATAAACGTGCCCTCACATATAAAGGGAGACCTATAAGACTCGTGACTGATCTCTCCTTTGAAACTTGGCAGGCCAGAAAGGCTTGGCACGATATCTACAGTGTGCTAAACAGAAAAAATATGCAGCCGAGAATCCTTTATCCAGCAAGTCTGTCATTTAGAATAGAAGGAGAGATAAAGGTCTTCCCAAACAAACAAAAACTGAAGGAATTTGTCACCACGAAACCAGCCCTACAAGAGATCCTAAGGGGGATCCTGTGAGACAAAGTACCAGAGACATCACTACAAGCATAAAACATACAGACATCACAATGACCCTAAACCCATATCTTTCTATAATAACACTGAATGTAAATGGATTAAATGCGCCAACTAAAAGACATAGGGTATCAGAATGGATAAAAAAACAAGACCCATCTATTTGCTGTCTACAAAAGACTCATTTTAGATCTGAGGACACCTTTAGATTGAGAGTGAGGGGATGGAGAACTATTTATCATGCTACTGGAAGCCAAAAGAAAGCTGGAGTAGCCACACTTATATCAGACAAACTAGACTTTAAATTAAAGGCTCTAACAAGTGATGAAGAAGGGTATTATATAATAATTACAGGGTCTATCCACCAGGAAGAGCTAACAATTATAAATGTTTATGTGCCGAATATGGGAGCGCCCAATATATAAAACAATGACTTATAAACATAAGCAACCTTATTGATAAGAATGTGGTAATTGCAGGGGACTTTAACACTCCACTTACAGAAATGGACAGATCATCTAGACACACGATCAATAAAGAAACAAGGGCCCTGAATGATACATTGGATCAGATGGACTTGACAGATATATTTAGAACTCTGCATCCCAAAGCAACAGAATATACTTTCTTCTCGAGTGCACATGGAACATTCTCCAAGATAGATCATATACTGGGTCACAAAACAGCCCTTCATAAGTTTGCAAGAATTGAAATTATACCATGCATACTTTCAGACCACAATGCTATGAAGCTTGAAATCAACCACAGGAAAAAGTCTGGAAAACCTCCAAAAGCATGGAGGTTAAAGAACACCCTACTAACGAATGAGTGGGTCAACCAGGCAATTAGAGAAGAAATTAAAATATACATGGAAACAAACGAAAATGAAAATACAACAATCCAAACGCTTTGGGATGCAGCGAAGGCAGTCCTGAGAGGAAAATACATTGCAATCCAAGCCTATCTCAAGAAACAAGAAAAATGCCAAATGCAAAATCTAACAGCACACCTAAAGGAAATAGAAGCAGAACAGCAAAGGCAGCCTAAACCCAGCAGAAGAGAAAAATAATAAAGATCAGAGCAGAAATAAACAATATAGAATCTAAAAAAACTGTAGAGCAGATCAACGAAACCAAGAGTTGGTTTTTTGAAAAAATAAACAAAATTGACAAACCTCTAGCCAGGCTTCTCAAAAAGAAAAGGGAGATGACCCAAATAGATAAAATCATGAATGAAAAGGGAATGATTACAACCAATCCCTCAGAGATACAAACAATTATCAGGGAATACTATGAAAAATTATATGCCAGCAAATTGGACAACCTGGAAGAAATGGACAAATTTCTAAACACCCACACTCTTCCAAAACTCAATCAGGAGGAAATAGAAAGCTTGAACAGACCCATAACCAGCAAAGAAATTGAATCGGTTATCAAAAATCTCCCAACAAATAAGAGTCCAGGACCAGATGGCTTCCCAGGGGAGTTCTACCAGACATTTAAAGCAGAGATAATACCTATCCTTCTCAAGCTATTCCAAGAAATAGAAAGGGAAGGAAAACTTCCAGACTCATTCTATGAAGCCAGTATTACTTTGATTCCTAAACCAGACAGAGACCCAGTAAAAAAAGAGAACTACAGGCCAATATCCCTGATGAATATGGATGCAAAAATTCTTAATAAGATACTAGCAAATCGAATTCAACAGCATATAAAAAGAATTATTCACCATGATCAAGTGGGATTCATTCCTGGGATGCAGGGCTGGTTCAACATTCGCAAAGCGATCAACGTGATACATCACATTAACAAAAAAAAAGAGAAGAACCATATGATCCTGTCAATCGATGCAGAAAAGGCCTTTGACAAAATCCAGCACCCTTTCTTAATAAAAACCCTTGAGAAAGTCGGGATAGAAGGAACATACTTAAAGATCATAAAGGCCATTTATGAAAAGCCCACAGCTAACATCATCCTCAACGGGGAAAAACTGAGAGCTTTTTCCCTGAGATCAGGAACACGACAGGGATGCCCATTGTCACCGCTGCTGTTTAATATAGTGCTGGAAGTTCTAGCATCAGCAATCAGACAACAAAAGGAAATCAAAGGCATCAAAATTGGCAAAGATGAAGTCAAGCTTTCGCTTTTTGCAGATGACATGATATTATACATGGAAAATCCGATAGACTCCACCAAAAGTCTGCTAGAACTGATACATGAATTCAGCAAAGTTGCAGGATACAAAATCAATGTGCAGAAATCAGTTGCATTCTTATACACTAACAATGAAGCAACAGAAAGACAAATGAAGAAACTGATCCCATTCACAATTGCACCAAGAAGCATAAAATACCTAGGAATAAATCTAACCAAAGATGTAAAAGATCTGTATGCTGAAAACTATAGAAAGCTTATGCAGGTAATTGAAGAAGATATAAAGAAATGGAAAGACATTCCCTGCTCATGGATTGGAAGAATGAATATTGTCAAAATGTCAATACTACCCAAAGCTATCTACACATTCAATGCAATCCCAATCAAAATGGCACCAGCATTCTTCTCGAAACTAGAACAAGCAATCCTAAAATTCATATGGAACCACAAAAGGCCCCGAATAGCCAAAGTAATTTTGAAGAAGAAGACCAAAGCAGGAGGCATCACAATCCCAGACTTTAGCCTCTACTACAAAGCTGTCATCATCAAGACAGCATGGTATTGGCATGAAAACAGACACATAGACCAATGGAATAGAATAGAAACCCCAGAACTAGACCCACAAACGTATGGCCAACTCATCTTTGACAAAGCAGGAAAGAACATCCAATGGAAAAAAGACAGTCTCTTTAACAAATGGTGCTGGGAGAACTGGACAGCAACATGCAGAAGGTTGAAACTAGACCACTTTCTCACACCATTCACAAAAATAAACTCAAAATGGATAAAGGACCTGAATGTGAGACAGGAAACCATCAAAACCTTAGAGGAGAAAGCAGGAAAAGACCTCTCTGACCTCAGCCGTAGCAATCTCTTACTCGGCACATCCCCAAAGGCAAGGGAATTAAAAGCAAAAGTGAATTACTGGGACCTTATGAAGATAAAAAGCTTCTGCACAGCAAAGGAAACAACCAACAAAACTAAAAGGCAACCAACGGAATGGGAAAAGATATTTGCAAATGACACATCGGACAAAGGGCTAGTATCCAAAATCTATAAAGAGCTCATCAAACTCCACACCTGAAAAACAAATAACCCAGTGAAGAAATGGGCAGAAAACATGAATAGACACTTCTGTAAAGAAGACATCCGGATGGCCAACAGGCACATGAAAAGATGTTCAACGTCGCTCCTTATCAGGGAAATACAAATCAAAACCACACTCAGATACCACCTCACGCCAGTCAGAGTGGCCAAAATGAAGAAATCAGGAGACTATAGATGCTGGAGAGGATGTGGAGAAACGGGAACCCTCTTGCACTTTTGGTGGGAATGCAAACTGGTTCAGCCGCTCTGGAAAGCAGTGTGGAGGTTCCTCAGAAAATTAAAAATAGACCTACCCTATGACCCAGCAATAGCACTGCTAGGAATTTATCCAAGGGATACAGGAGTACTGATGCATAGGGGCACCTGTACCCCAATGTTTATAGCGGCACTCTCAACAATAGCCAAATTATGGAAAGAGCCTAAATGTCCATCAACTGATGAATGGATAAAGAAATTGTGGTTTATATACACAATGGAATACTACGTGGCAATGAGAAAAAATGAAATATGGCCTTTTGTAGCAACATGGATGGAACTGGAGAGTGTGATGCTAAGTGAAATAAGCCATACAGAGAAAGACAGATACCATATGGTTTCACTCTTATGTGGATCCTGAGAAACATAACAGAAACCCATGGGGGAGGGGAAGGAAAAAAAAAAAAAAAGAGGTTAGAGTGGGAGAGAGCCAAAGCATAAGAGACTGTTAAAAACTGAGAACAAATTGAGGGTTGATGGGGGGTGGGAGGGAGGGCAGGGTGGGAGGGAGGGCAGGGTGGGTGATGGGTATTGAGGAGGGCACCTTTTGGGATGAGCACTGGGTGTTGTATTGAAACCAATTTGACAGTAAATTTCATATATTAAAAAATAAAAAAAAATAAAAAAATAAAATAATATCCAAAAAAAAAAAAAGGAAAATAAACCAATGTTACTAAATTAAACTAAAAAGCTGCTGCACAGCCAAGAAGACCATTAACAAAAATGCAAATGCAACCTACTGAATGGGAGGAGACATTTGCAAATCAAAATTTAAGAGCTTCTTAATGCTAAGTAGCACTTAAGACCTCAGCCTCAAATTTCAGGGGGGCTCTAGACTGGAATACATTTCTAAAGCAGTTGTTTCTACATTTTTGGATTTCACACATCTTTAGAATGTGAGCATATATTTACCATGCACAACTATAATCATTTCAAAAAGTAAAGTACATTTTAAAATATAACAAATAGAAATTACTTAAACACAGAATAAGTAAACTTATACGAAAGGGCACGTAGCAAAATTAAATCCACATTATGTATTTTGTGTATATTGGGCAAGTTTCCTAACCTGCCAATTCCTACAGGAAAAAGACAATATCATTTGTTATGAGTATAGAAATTAACATATAAAGTTCTTAGACAAGTACATGGCACCCTATATTCAATACATAAGAACATAATTCTCTCTCTCTCTCTCTCTCTGTGTGTGTGTGTGTGTGTCTTTGTATTTGTGCTTGTAAGTTCCTCATTAATTAAAAAAAAATCTTATTACCATAGATTGCTGATAACATTATCTTGGACCAGCACTGGTCCTCAGGCCTGCATTTGGAAACACTGGTCTAGAAGACTCACAGTGACCTGTGATACCAGATTGTTCTACTAGGGAACTGCACTAGTTTGTAATAATTAAAGCTCCCAAAGGAGAAGAAAATGTTTCATCCTAATGAGTGTTGCTGAAGAATGGGTATCAATGCATTTAAAAAGTCTCCAGTGTCATATCTCATGTATTTTTATTATTTGGATGAAGAAATAGATAATACTACCTAAAATTAATTGAACACTTGCAAGAGTCATTCTGGTTTTCTTTTTTTTTTCATCTCCAATACTCAATCCATTAGCAAATTCAGTCAAATATAATTTCACAACATAATTCTAAATTTACCAACACCTTCAATTTACATTGTTAGTACCATAAACCAAGGTGTCATCATCTTTTAACTGTCTGCTGAAATTCCATCCTAACTGGCTTTTCTACTTCCCCTCTTGCTATATCATTCTCCATACAATAATCACAGTGATCTTTAAACAAATATATGTGTGTGTATATATATATATATATATATATATATATATATATATATGTATATATATATGTGTGTGTGTGTGTGTGTGTGTGTGTGTGTGTGTTGGGGTATTGTGTGTGTATATATATATTGTGTTTTGGGGTATATGTGTGTGTATATATATATATATATATATATATATATATATATATATATATTCTAATGGTTTCCCATTCCACTTATAATAAAATCCAAAATATTATCATAGCATAAAATACCCTGAATGATCTAGCCCTTATCTATCTTTTTGACCACATCTGGTACTTCTCTCCTTCGTGTCCACAATGCACTAATGACACTGACCTTCATTATATACCTTAATTGCTATAATTTTTTTCTTTCCTCATTGTCTTTAACTTGTTATTTTCTCTGACTAGAGTAATATTCTCCCCTTCTTGTGTGTCTCTTTAAAAATGTTCCCCTTAATTTATTACCTGTTATCTCTTTAACCTATATCAATTGCCACTCTCTGAAATCATTTTATTAGTTTTTTTATACATTTGTATGTTTACTGTCTTTCTCTGAATGCCTCAGAAAGTAAGCTCTTTGAAGAGTCTTTATCTTCCCTGTTTAATGGTATATACTTATCATCTGTTAGGCTTAAAACAATGCCTGAAAATTACTAGTAATTTAATATATGTTCATCAAAGGAATCAATGATTCTTCCAGGTATCATGTTAACATTTTCTTTATAAATATTATTACATAACATGTGCATAATAACACTACAAAGTACATTTATTATTGTCCTCATTTTACAGATAAATAAGCTGAACTTAATTAAATAAATTCCCAAAGGCAATTGAGATAATAAACATCAATGCTGGTATCCAGATACATAATTTCACTCCGACTCCAGAGCCCATTCTCTTATTCTCATATGTTACTTCTTCTTACTTAACTTAGGAAATTATTATCAAATTTTCAGATTTAAAGAGTATAAAAAACAAGGAAATATATTGGAGGACTGAAGTACAATACCAAAAGTTTACTACTACAAATTGGGATGATGACCCACAAATAATAAAATGAAACATAATGGGAATAATTTTGATGTCCTGCTTTTAATGTTTAAATAACATACGAGAAAGAATGAATGAGTGGAGGCTTGGCTTAAAAACAGCATTTGTAGGAGAAAAAAAAAACCTGTAAGTTTTGACTTAACTTCATTGTAAGCTAATAGGGTGATGTGACTGCTACAAAACAAAAAACTGCTACAAATAGGCTGTATTAAAATAAATCTAGTCTCCAATACAGCTACAGTGGAATTTTCACTGGTCAGAGTGTCACAATAAATTATGGAAGTCAAATTTTAAAAGGGATATATAGGCAAAGTAGACGTTAATCAGTGGAAAGAGACCAAGACCATGAAGTGTCTGAAATAAACACTAAATAGTAATAGTGGGAGAAGCTAGGTGTGCTTAGCCAAATCAGGAAAGGAATAGGTTGTAAGTTTTAAAAGATCACTATTTAGCAGTAGATTATGCATTATTTTTCCATAATGATGAATTGTGGTCAGTGAATAGAAACTAAAAGAATCTACATTGCATATCAATATATGGAACATCTTTCTAATGCTTTGTGTTAAAGAAGAACCAAGTTGTCTCACAAAGGATGAGATTCTGTCACTAAAATTTTTCAAATATAGTCAAGGAAGCATTTAACAGGAATGCTATAAATATATTCTGTAAAGGGAGTGGAGTTGGAATAGGCCAGTTGTTCCCAAACCTTAGTCCAATAACTGGAGTCAAATGTAAAAAACACAGATGCTGGGGAAACACCCAGTATATCTGTCGAGGTAACACAGTGATATGCATTTTTTTAAAGAACCATAATTTACCATGGAACTTTGGGGGAATTCTCAGATAAGCAGTTCACAAGTCCTCAGCATCTTTATCTGCTAGACTGCTAAAATGTCATTCATAATTAAACTGCTGGATTGTAAATTCCTTTAAGATGACAACTATACCACTGTTTTTTGTATAATGTCTAACACATCATAGGCACTCAATAAGTGTTTCTTAAATATATTTAATTAAGTTTTAATTTTAATTTTAATTACAGTCTAGGTAATAGACAATGTTGTAATAATTTCAGGTGTACAAAATAGTGATTTGATAATTCTATACATTACTCAATGCTCATCATTTTAAGTGTACTCCTTAATCCCAATCACCAGTTTCACCCATCCCCTCTCCCATTTCCCATCTGTTAACCATCAGTTTGTTCTCTATAGTCAAGAAACTGTTTCTTGGTTTGTCTCTCTCTCTTTTTTCCCCTTTAGTATTTTATTTCATTTTGTAAATTCTACATATGAGTGAAATCATATGGTATCTTTCTGTGACTGAATTATTTTCCTTAGCATTATATTCTCTAGCTCCATTCATGTCATTGCAAATGACAATATTTCATTATTTTTGTGGCTGAATAATATTCTATTGTATAATATACCACAATACTTTATCCATTCATCTGCTGATGGACACTTGGGCTTCTTCCATTATTTGGCTATTGTAAATAATGCTGCAATATACATAGAGATGCATGTATCACTTTGAATTAGTTGTTTTCTTTTTCTTACCTTTTTTGGGCAAATACCCAGTAGTGTGACTGTTAGATCATAGGGTAGTTCTATTTTTGACTTTTTAAAGAACCTCAATACTGTTTTCCACAGTGACCACACCAGTTTGCATTCCCATCAGTAGTGTAGAAGAGTTCAAGTTTCTTCATGTCATCGCCAACACTTGTTTCTTCGTTTTTGATTTTAGCCATTCTGAGAGTTATGAGGTGACATCTCTTTGTAATTTTGATTTTAATTTCCCTGATCATGAATGATATTGATCTCCTTTTCATGTGTCTGTTAACAATCTGGATGTCTTTGAGAAAAAAAAAAAGTCTGTTCATCTCTTCTGCCCATTTCTTTGCCTTTCTTTTTTTTTAATTTTTAAAAAGTATTTAAATCCGAATTAGTTAACATATACTGTAATAATGGTGTCAGGAGTAGAATTTAGTGATTCATTACTTACGTATAACAACAGTACTCATCCCAACAAGTGCCATCCTTAATGCCTATCACCCATTTAGCCCGCCATCCCACCCAATACCTTTCCAGCAACCCTCAGTTTGTTCTCTGTATTTAAGAGTCTCTTATGGTTTTCCCCCACTCTCTGTTTTTATCTTATTTTTCCTTCCCTTCCCCTATGTTCATCCTCTGCCCATTTTTAATTTTATTATTTGTTTTGGGGGGTGTTGAGTTGTATTGATTCATTATTTATTTTGGATATGTGATTTGCAAATATCTTCTCCCATTCTGTAGGTTGCCTTTTAGTTTTGTTGTTTTTTTTTCCCTGTTGTGCATATGCTTTTTATTTTGATGTAGTCCTGATAGTTAATTTTTGCTTTTATTTCTTTTGTCTCAAGAGACATATCTAGAAAAATGTTGCTACAGCTGATTCTGAAAAATTACTGCCTATATTTGCTCACTTCTAGGGATTCTATGTTTTAAGGTCTCACATTTAGGTTTTTAATTCATATTGAGATTATTTTTTGTGTATTGTGTAAGGAAGTGATCTATTTTTGTTCTTTTGCATGTAGCTTTCCAGTTTTCCCAATCGTAATTGTTGAACACACTTTTTCCCATTACATATTCTTACTGTTTTATTAAGATTAGTTGACCATATAATTGTGGGTTTATTCTTGGGCATTCTATTTTATTCTACTGATCTCTGTGTTTATTTCTGTGCCAGTACCATAGTGTTTTGATTGCCACAGCTTTGTAATATATCTTGAAGTCTGGAATTGTGATACTTCCAGTTTTGTTTTTATTTTTCAGGGTTGCTTTCACTACTCAGGTCTTTCATGGATCTATACAAATTTTATGATTGTTTGTTCTAGTTCTGTGAAAAATGCTGTTGGTATTTTAATAAGGATTGCATTAAATCTGTGATTGTTTTTGGATAGTATAGAAATTTTAACAGTATTTGTTTTTTTTTTCCAATCCATGAGAATGGGATATCTTTCCATTTATTTGCATCATATCAAATTTCTTTCATCAGTGATTTCTAGTATGCAGAGTACAGGTCTTTCACTTCTTTAGTTAAATTTATTTCTAGATTTTTTTTGATACAATTGTAAAGTGGATTATTTTCTTAAATTCTCTCTCTGCTGCTTCCTTATTGGTGTTTAGAAATTCAAAAGATTTCATTACATTGATTTTGTATTTTGTGACCTTACTATATTGGTTTATCAGTTCCAGTAGTTTTTTGGTGGAGTTTTTAGGGTTATATATATATACATATATATATATATATATATATATATATATATATATATATATATGTATTATCATGTCCTCTGCAAATAGTGAAAGTTTTACTTTCTCCTTACGAATTTGGATGTATTTATTTCCTTTTATTGTCTAATTTCTGTGGCTAAGACTTCCAGTCCTATGTTGAATAAAATTTGTGAGAATGGACATACTTGTGTTGTTCCTGTTGTTCCTGACCTTAGAGGGAAGCTCTCAGTTTTTCCCCATTGGGAATAATGTTTACTGTCAGTTTTTCATATATGGCCTTTATTAAGTTGAGGTATGTTCCTTTTAAATCTACTTTACAGAGGGTTTTTATCATTAATGGATGTTGTACTTTGTCAAATGCTTTTTTCTGCTTCTATTAACATAATCATGTTTTTTGTCCTTTCTCTTATTCATGTGAAGTATCACATTGATTGATTTGTAAATATTGAACCACGCTTGCATCCCGAGAATAAATACCACTTGATCATGGTGAATGATTCTTTTAATACATTGTTAGATTCAGTTTTCTAGTATTCTGTTGAGGATTTATGCATTAATGTTCATTAGATATATTGGCCTTTGGTTCTCTTTTTTATGGTGTCTTTAGTTTTGGTATCAAGGTAATGCTGGCCTCATAGAATAAATATGAAAGTTTTCATTTCTCTTCTGTTTTTGGAAAATTTTGAGAAGTATAGGTGTTAACCCTTTTTTAAATATTTGGTGGAATTCACCTATGAAGCTCTTTGGTTCTGGGCATTTGTTTGTTGAGAGTTTTTTGATTCCTGTTTCAATGTCATTGCTGGGAATCAACCTGTTCTAAATTTCTATTTATTCCTGTTTCAGTTTTGGTAGGTTATACATTTCTATAAATTTATCCATTTCTTCTGGGTTGTCCAATTTGTTGGAATGGGATTTTTCATAATATTCTCTTACAATTTGTATTTCTGTGGTGTTGGTTCTTATTTCTCCTATTTGATTTGTGATTTTGTTTGAGTCCTCTCTATATATCACTCCCTTTCTCTATCTCTTTTTTTAATTTTTAGTTTGCATTTTTAATGTTTATTTTTGAGAGAGAGAAAGCGAGAGAGAGAGAGAGAGAGCTGGCGAGGGGCAGAGGGAAGGGGAGACAGGGTCCAAAGCAGACTCCAGGCTCTGAGCTGTCAGCACAGAGATGGATGTGGGGCTCAATCCCACAAACCCTGTGATCATGACCTGAGTTTGTGTCAGATGCTTAACCTACTGAACCACCCAGCTGCCCCGTCTCTCTCTTTTTTGATGATACTAGCTAGAGGTTTATGAATTTTGTTGATCTTTTCAAAGAACCAGTTCCTAATTTCATTGTTTTGTTCAGTTTTATTTTTTTAAGTTTCTGTATATCATTTATTTCTGCTCTAAATAAATGATGTTTATTTCTTCCTTCTGCTAGTTTTGGGTTTTGATTCCTATTATAACTCCTTTAGGTGTAAAGTTTTTTTTTTCATTTGAAATTGTTCTTGTTTCTTGAGGTAAGCCTGTATTTCTATCAACTTCCCTGTTACAACTGCTTTTTCTAAATTCCAAAGGTCTTGACACATTGTATTTTCATTTGTTTCCATGTAATTTTTTATTTCTTCTTTGATCTTTGTTGACCTATTCATTGTTTAGTACCATGTTATTTAACCTCCATATATTTGTGCTGTTTCCAGATTTTTGCTTGTGGTTGATTTCTAAAATCATAGCATTGTGGACTGAAAAGTTGTATAGTATGACTTCTATCTTTTTATTTGTTTAAACTTGTTTTGTGGCCTAATACATGATATATTCTGTAGAATGTTCCATGTTTACTTGTAAAGAATGTGTATTCTGCTGTTTTAGAAAGGACTATTCTAAAGATGTCTTTTAAATTAATCTGGTCCACTGTGTCATTCTAAACCACTGCTTCTGTGTTGATTTTCTGTTTGGATGGTCTGTCCATTGATTTAAATGGGATGTTAGAGTCACCTGCTATTATTGTATTGCTATTTATTAGTTACTTTATGTTTGCTTTTAACTGTTTAATGTATTTGAGTGCTCTGATGTTGGATGCATAAATATTAACAATTGTTATATTTTCTTGTTCAATTGTCCCCTGCATTAATATATAGTGTCTTTCTTTGTCTCTTGTTATAGTATTTATTTTAAATTCTATATTGTCTGATTTAAGTTTTGCTACCCTGGCTTTCTTTTCACATCCATTTGCATGATGCATGTTTCTCTATCCCTTCACTTTCAATCTGTAATTGTCTTTAAGTCTAAAATGAGTCACTTGTAGACAGCATATAGATGGGTCTTGTGTTTTATGCATTCTATCATCCTACATCTCCTGATAGGAGTATTTAGTCCATATACATTCAAAGTAATTAATGATAAATATATATTTATTGCCATTTTGTTCTTTGTTTTGTGGTTGGTTTTATAGTTTTTTCTCTGATCCTTTCTTCTCTTGCTCTCTTTCACAGTTTGTTGGCTTTCTTTAGGGATATACTTGGATTCCTTTATCTTTACTTTTTTGCATATCTATTACTGGTTTTTGATTTGTGGTTACTATTGGGTTTGTATATAACAGCTTCTGTATATCCAGTCTATATGAAGTTGATGGTTGCTTACGTTTGAATCCATTCTTTACTCTTGTCCTCTAAATGTTTTAGGTATAAGGTGTCATATTTTACATCTTTTTATTTTGTGAATCTCTTGACATATTTTTACATAATACTTATTTTTACTGCATGTGTGTGTGTGTGTGTGTATTACTTTTCATACCCTTACTTTTGATCTTTCCTTTACACCCAAAGATTTTCCTTTAATATTTCTTGTAGGGCTGGTATAGTGGTCATGATCTTCTTTAGCCTTTGTTTGTCTGAGAAAATTTTTCTCTTCCCTATTCTGAATGATAGCCTTGCTGGCTACAGTATTCTTGGCTGCAGATTTTTCTCTTTCAGCACTTTGTATCATGCTACTCCCTTCTGTCTTGAAAATTTTGTGCAGAAAAATATGCTGATAGTATTATGGTGTTTCCCTTGTATGTGACTGTCTTTTTTTCTCTTGCTGTTTAAAAAATTTCATCACTACTTTTTGCCATTTTAATTACTATATGTGTGGTTGTGAACCTCCTTGGTTAATTTTTGGGGGACTCTCTGTGCCTACTAGATCTGGATATGTGTTCCTTTCCCCAGATTAGGAGAGTTTTCTGCTATGATTTCTTCAAATAAACTTTCTGCCCCTTCTTCATTCTCTTCTTCTGGCATTCCTATAATGTGGTTGTTTTATGCTTGATAGAGTTGCTGAGTTCCCTAAAGTTTATTCTCATTTTTGCATAATTCTTTTTTCTCTTACTTTCTCAGCTTGATTACTTTCCATTAACAGTCTTCCAGACTGTTTAGTATGTTCCAGGCTGTTTAGTTTGTTCCTCTGCCTCCTCTACCTGCAATTTATTCCATCATGTGTATTTTTAATTTCAATTACTGTGTTCTTTATCTGTTACTTTTTTTACTGTGTGAAGGGTCTCACTGATGTCATCCACTCTTTTACCAAGTCAAGTGAGTATATTTATGATCATTACTTAAAATTCTCTATCAAGCATGTTACTTATCTTTGTTTTGCTTAAGTCTATTGTTGTGCTTTCATCTTGTTCTTTCATTTGAGACATATTCCTCTGTCTTCTCATTTTGGCTAACTCTCTGTGTCTATTTCTGTGTTAGAAAAGTCTGTTATGTTTCTTGTTCTTGAAAGTAGCAAACAGGGCATGCACTTTTAAGAAGATGGCACTGATCCTCTTTCACAAGGTATGGACAGCTGTCATCAAGACTGTTCCAGTCTGGGCTGCTGTGCAAAGCCTGTATGGGTAGGGGCATGGTGCCACAAGCTGTGGGAACAGGCTTTCTCTTGCAGGGGATCTGTAGCCACTATGGAGTCTGGGCCTTTCCAGGATGCTTCAGAAAGCACATTCAAATTGGTGGGAGGGTGAAGTTTTGATAAAGTGTGTGTGTCCTGCACAGGAGATTGGGAGATACAGTGTTGAGAAGATTGACTCCTGTCTTCTGGGGGATGGGACCCACAGCACTGGAACTGAGGCAGGCCTGGCTGGAGGGGGTAGGCATGGTGTAAGCAAGTTAGGAAGTGAATGCAGGCACCCAGCTGGTTTCCACAGATGGCCATGTGATTATGCTAGAGGGTGGAAGATGGAAATGGCACCTGCCACCTCCTTTGTTAATGGAGAAGTCCCTCAGAGAACCCATAGATAAGTAACTAACTCTTGCTCTATATGCCCCAGGTGTGTTTCAAACTTCTGCTTCTAAACTGTATCTCTGTGGGCTGTTTGTTGTACGGTCTCTTTAAAGGCAAGAACTCAGCTTCTAATGTCCTGGGCTCTCCTGGGGCTGAGTCTACTGATGTTTAAAATTCCAGAATTTAAGTCCCACTATTTGTAAGAGCTTATAAAATTCAGCCCTTCAGATTTTCAAAACCAAATGCCATGGGGATTATTCTTTCCCATGCACTCTCGCTGGTGTGACAATCTGTTTCTCACCCATCTCCATGCCTGTGGCTTCCTCCCTTTGGCACCTAGACCCAAGGGATATATGCCTCCACTATGCCTCTGCCCCTTCTAACCACCTCAATGTGGCCTCTTCTCTACATTGAGCTGTGGAGTGTTTTTTTTTTTTCTTCCAGTCTTTGGGTTTTCTGGGTTATTTGTGCTGATATGAGTGTTATCTGGTTGTGTCCATGGGATGAGGTGAGTTTAGGGTCCTTCTGCTTTCATTTCTGAGGGCTCTGAACTTGTTACATATGTTAAATATTTGTGAATAGATGAATCAAAATCCTTAGGCACATTTGCATTCAACAAAGCAATCTTCCAAGTGTCCCTAACAGGAAGCAAATAACATACATTTAAAAAGCAGGCTTTAAAGCTTCTAAATAGTACTAAAATGTTTAATTTTTTTCTACTATTTAAAGGTAGATTTTTTAAAACAAAAGGAAATGTTATTTCATTTTTTTATTTTTGCTAAGAGTAAGAAATGGAAGTATTGGGAGATCTGTTAGTTTCCTGAAGCTGCCACAAAAATTTGCTGCAAACCTGGTGGCTTTAAACAACAGAAATTTATCCTCTCACAATTTATGGAGGCCAGAAGTCAGAAATCAGGGTGTCAGTAAGGCTGTACTTCCTCGAAGTGCTCTAGGAGATAATCCTTCTTTGCCTTTTCCAGCTTATGCTGGCTCCTGGATTTCCTTGGTTTGTGATAGTATAATTCCAATCTTTACCTCTGTGTTCATGTGAAGTTCTATCTTGTGTATCAGAGTCTCAAATCTGCCTCACTTTTCTCTTATAAGAGTGCCAGTGATTGGATTTAGGGCCCACTGTATATCCAGGATGAATTTATTTTGAGATTCTTACCATAATTACATCTGCTAGGATCTATTTCCAAATAAGGTCACATGCACAAGTATGATAGGGTAAGACATGGGCATATTTTTGGTGGGGGAGAATTCAATCCATCATAGAAGTACACATTCATATAACCTTTAATAATAATAGCTAACACTTAGTAAGTGCATATTATGAGCAAACATTCTTTAAAACACTTTAAATGCATCAATCTACTTAGTTACATGGTGACTAGATAAGATGGAAACAAACCCAGAGAGGTATTTTACTTTTCCAGTACCACATAGTGGTAAGTGGTAGACCTATGATTCAAAACCCATTCTGGCTCCAGAACTCATGTTCTTAATTGTTCTATGCTGCTTCTTAATTATTGTTAATGCTATAATAATAGTAGTAATAAAAGTAACTCTCTTTATTGAGAGCTATGTACCAGGCATTGAGTTTAGTGCTTTACATGGACTATGTCACATAACCCTCACAACAACCTTGTAACTTAACGCAATTACTTTTATGATTCCCACTTTATAGTCAAGAAAAATGAAGCACAGAGAGCTTAAGTAAAGTTTTCAATGTTACACCTATAGGCAGAGGTAGATTCAAAGTTGAGTGACCTGACTCTAGAGATGATATGCTTAGCAACTATATGACACTAACTTTAAATTGAAATTTTCATTTATTCATCATTCATCTTTCTCTTCCATAGTACCTCTGCATATTATGTGTTCAATGAAATTTCACTGAGAAATCAATGTGACTAATAATGCTACAATAATCACATTTTGTCCAGAGTCTCAGCCAGCTTCCCTGTTCTTATTTTCCAATGTATCAGTCTCTGTATGACTCTAATGTCTTTTCATGCCCATATGTTAGTATTAAGTATGCCATTATTTAAGGACTATGTAACACAGCTAGATGGATCTATGGAAGGGAGATTCTTAAAAGACATGTCCACAGAGACATGCTTCAAACAAGAATTCTCTTTAAATCAATCCAATTCAAATCATAGGCTTATCATACAATGTCTGAGACCAAACTGAAAACCACGCCAAATATGTTGAAAATATCCAACCAGGGTAGTCCATATGCCAAATCAACTGCATTTCAACATCTTCCTTACTGTGGTCATATTTTAACTGTCCAGTCAATATATATTTTTTAAAACCTATCTAATTACTGACTGAGAAGGAAATTAAAGTAATATGCCATCCGCCAGCATTGCTTTACCTGATCTTTTGAAACTAAAAATTGGCATCAAGATCTAACTGTAAATACAGATATGACCTAAAAATACTAACAAGAAATTAGAGGACAAATTTAAATTTACAACAGTATTCTTGATCCCAAAGGTACATTCTAAAAATCAGCAGCAATGCCAGGCATATTGTACAACTCCAGGGAGTGGATATTCCCATTAAAGTCCATGTGAATGGCATCCCTGGAGTTGTAAAGTGCACAAACTGCAGGGCAGGATATAGAGACCCTGGTCAGCAGAACTGATTTAGGGTAACAAAGAACGAAAGCAAAAAAGTAATTGATTACAAAGAGTGCTGATCCACACCAGTGATATTTAAAGTTTTAGCAAAGTCAAAGAGGCTGCTATACTTACAGCTTGTTAAACTTGAGTACTAGTATAGCCTCACTTGGATGAGCTAAGAAATTCTAGGGAAGGGCAAAGTTCAAAAATTTATTTTTATCTGAACTTTTTCTCAACTCTTCAAACCACCAGGTGCTAGATACCTCATGGGAAGTAGCTTTTTTGTGAGATTTTGTTGTAATTTCTATTTTTTTTTGTAATTTCTATTTAAGATTGTTAAGAAGGGGGGAAACTAACTTAAGAGACTAACTGAAGGCACTCCAGTGCTAATAACAGCAGGAAACTTGGCCATGCATAAAGACCTAGGAGATAAAAGCCAGCTTTGTAAACAAGGAGATGTTCATGCTGGTCATGAAAATTTAGTGGCTGGGCACTTCCTATCTCTTACTTGCCATTTGGAGACAACTGCTGTATATTGTATCCAGTTTTAGTTATTCTGCTCCTCCCCCCAATTTTCTGTTGTATTTGACTATTGCTTCTGCCTGGAAGCTCTTTCCCATGGCTGTTTGGCATTTAATTTATATTTACAAGTAGCTTTGGCTTGATTTTGGTTTGGATATCCAATGTGCCATAAATGGTGAAAATGACAGACTTTTAAAAATGTCATATTTCATCAATTGCTACTGTGTGCCAGAAAGATATTTAAATAATTTTGTTGGGGCACCTGGGTGGCTCAGTAGGTTAAGTGACCAACTCTTGGTTTTGGCTCAGGTCATGATCTTGTGGTTCATGAGTTCTAGCCCTATATCTGGGTCTGTGCTGACAGTGCAGAACCGGCATGGAGTTCTCTCTCTCAAAATAAATAAATAAACTTAAAAAATAATAATTTTATTCATTGTAGGGCTGGGAATCAAAACCAGGATTGTTTGATACCAGAGCTCATGCTATTGACAACTAAACTGTACCAAGTTTTTACAAGTAGGCTTAAAAATTTATTAGATCCGTGACCATGGCCTGGTCACACCCAAAACATATACACCAGCATTCCCTCTTTTTCCCATCTCCCTCATTTACTTTAATTTTGTCATTAAGTGAAGAGGACATGGAACCTTGAAAACTAGCTCAGGAGTTTTTCTAGACATACATTCCTATAAAAAAACATAGAGAGAAGAAACCAGAAATGTTAAATTTCTCTTGGGCCATCACAATTTTGATAAATTTTGATCAATTTTGAATTTTGATCAATTCCCATCTTTAAAACTCTAATTTCTGTACATATTTTATGGCATGGAAAAAATGAGAGGTTTGTTTTCATGACTTCATTATCACCTGTAATCCTCATTGTAAAAAGAAAATTTACAAAAGTTTTTGTAATGAAGTAAGAGTCGGAGAATCATTGTTACTTTCATTTTACAGAAAAGGTAACAAATAAAATGAGGCAAAATTCCCTCATCCACTTTTTAGAGGAATCATAGCATCAAAGAGTCATTTGAGCTGACAATACCTTAAAAAGTCTTGTATTTCCTGAATAAATTCCTAAAGTTATCACAGATTCTAGCATTCAACTAATTTTCACAATGTGGTTAAGGAAACTAAGGAAAACATTGCAGTTACATCTGATACTGAATTGCAAATAGCATGTAGCTGCAGCACCACCAAATTTCCGCATCACCAACATGAGATAAAATGACATTGAAATATTTTGGATACCATGAGCCACTTTGGTTCCCTAGTCTACAAGGGGCTTGGGAATTGAGTGAAGGAGAGTCTAACCTATCCTCACCGAGCCCTGGGCCACCCAGCCCTCTCCAAATTCCTCCTTTTCCTTAATATTAACAATGTGACAGAGATCCAGGAGTACTGTGGTGTGATGTAGATCAGGTCTTGGGAATTCATAAGGCACACTGATATTTTATGCATTTCTTGGGTAGAAACCTGTCAGGACAATAACAATTTGATTGATTCATGTCAGCTATGTATCAGTTTTCTTATAATCATGTCCATTCCTTATCACAGTCTAATATGTTAGGCAACACTGAGTCTCAGAGATTTTGTAGGAGTTAGAAATTGAAATTAATGTTCATTTGACTAAGTTACAAATTCCATGATCTCCTAATGTCTAAATTAAATTCCCCTTACTGCTATTTAGACCTTCTTATTGTTTGTTTGTTTTTGCTTTTGTCCTGCCCTTGGAGGAAAGAGGATGAAGAGTATCTGGTTCTCAAACTATTTTTTTTCTCTTTAAATCCATATTATTTGTATTAATACTAACAAAAAAGTATAAACTGAACTTTCTTAAACCACAGAAATTGCCCAGTGTGTTTCCTAGGTTAAATTCAATAGTGGGGCAACAATTCAAGTAAGTTAATATCCCAACCACTTTAATCCTACTATTGTGGGACACATTTGTCCATACTAATATCACATGGAAAGTGTTTCCTCATTAGGAAGAAGTTGCTAAAATATATTCATATCTTCAACTGGATATAAATAAAAATGTCAAATATATTTTGGGATCATTTTCCCCTTCATACTGCTAGGCTGTCCCATCCCAAAGCTCAGCTTTTTAAATTTTTTTTCTAATGTTTATTTATTTCTGAGATAGAAACAGAGTGTGAATAGCGGAGGGGAAGAAAAAGAAGGAGACACAGAATCTGAAACAGGCTTCAGGCTCTGAGCTCTCAGCACAGAGCCCAACACGGGGCTTGAACCCAGAGGTTGTGAGATCATGACCTGAGCCAAAGTCGGACACTTAACTGACTGAGCCACCCAGGTGTCCCCCAAAGCTCAGCTATTTTTAATGTTCCTGTCAATTTCTTTATTGACAGAGCTTCCTGGTTCTTCATCATCTTCCCTTACCTCTCCATCTTCCCTCTATGTCTCTCATTCTATCAAGTCAATTACAAAGGTCTTTAAGCGTGCATTGAAGGCAAGGAAATTCTGCTGCTCTATGGCATCTAACCTTCAACTGGAATTTTTGCTTGGAAAACTATATTTCTGGGTCTTGTTGACATTCACTTTTACTTTACCCTTAGGACATATGACATACTTTCATGAATTTTAGGGAGTATTTCTTCTCTTGATCCCTCAGCCAGGAAAACATCTTGATATGTGAAGCTGTAACCATTTCTTTGCCTGAAGAATTTATATGTCTTGGCACCCACTGTATGTGCTATGAAATGTTAGCAAGTAGCAGCACAATTAGTCTCACAGAAGAAATTAAAAAAAAGATTTATTCTAATACTGGCAGAAATTGTGGAAAAAATGATTTATCTTTTGAGTTATTTCATTTATTGCATTTTTAATAACACAATTCTATGAATGTCTTATATTTTAATTTTTTAGGTCATCTGTTATATTTTATTCTAAAAAATCCATATATGCTATGCATGGAGGATAAGCAGATAACTTGAGAATTGTGACTTAGGTTTCCTCTTTGAGGGACAACTGAGTTAAAGAAGTTGGTTTCTCTTTCAACACAATTTGGCTGCCCATCAGTGAGAATATTATGCTCCTCCCAAGGGACTTCCCTCTGATAACAAGAAAAGTATTACTAGACAGGCACATGGAAGCAAGATGTGCTCTTCATTTCTTAGAAATACCTATGGCAAAGATGTGAGAAAGAGGCATATGTGAAAAGTGGTGATGGAGGCTTAAGAACTAGTAGCAAGTTGAGGCATGTTACTCTAAACATATCCCTAGAAGAGTGAAGATTGAGTTTATCAACCTTTTAAAAGAAAAAAAAAAGGTAAGTGATTCAGCCAGAAATATTGAGTTTATTCAGGAATAGCTGAGGAATTGCAAATTGTGAAAAGCAAACTATGGTAAACCATAAGCAAGCCTGCAGTACAGAGGAGAGCATCCTTTTATAAAGGAAAGAAGGAAATTAGCAGGGGTTGTTTTGAACCAAAGTTTATTTAAAGAAAATGAAAGTTTAACATGGTGGCACCTTCTTATTGGCTGTAGGCCAGCATAGCTTGCTATTGCTCAGGCAAGAGAAAGTCTTCCTTGTTCTGCTGGAATATGCAAACTGCAACAAATGGTACATGCATGAGAGTCCTCCATTCAAGGCTTTCAGACTGAAATCTTGAGTTGTTTCTTTCACACATTTTTACAAGCTCCATATACAAGATCATAGCAAGAATTAAAGAAATTGTTGCTCAGCCTCCAGCTTGCATTACTCACAACATCAGACATTTCATTTTTTTGTCATGTCTGATAAAACTGACCAAGTGCTCAATTCACGAAGTTGACTTAATAAAAAGAAGAAGAGCAAATGGAAAGATTGAGGAATTGGAAATCTCTTCCTGAGTTACTCCAGAGAGTCTTTTTTTTTAATATTTATGTATTTATTTGTGTATTTATTTATTTAGATGAAGGCCATGGCTCTAATGTCAGATAACATGGCCCATGGTTGCAAATTTTAACAGCCAGGGTACAAGCAGCAGCTGCACCTTTGATACAACTCTAAACCCAGAGTGATAACTCGTTAACTAAATAAGGAGAGTAGGTCACTTTGTAACATTCTGCAGTAGCAGAGACAGCAGCAGCAAGGCATCCCTTTCCTATGCATTGGCAGACTTCAAAGCTTGGTGGCAACGTTGGGGCCTTTCTTACCGTGCACATTTGTTCTAGCCAGACCTTTAAGTTAAAGTGCTATAATTAACTCTTCAGGTTCTGGGGCAAATGCAAACTAGATAGAAGTATAATGAGAATATTGGCTTGCATCCTTATTGCTTTTCATGGTGATAACAGTGTTGCCTATAGTATCTCATTTAGGCCTCATAACAATCTTCCAAAGGGGATCTTATGGCTCAGATATCAGGTCTGTCACAAAACCTCAGTATGCTAATTTCCTTCAATATACTTAAAGTCTAAAACTCCTTTCGGTCTTATCTACTATCTGAGTAGAGACTATACAAAAAATAGAGTGAATGAGAGGATATATATTGCCATATTCAGTTTTTAATTTGCTTCTAGTGCATAGTTTTGATGTGGAAGCATTGGGGTTTGGAGCAAATGGCCAAGAAAGAATTAAGACATCTGTGATGCAAGAAGGTGGTTTTATTAAAGCACAGAGACAGGACCCATGGGCAGAAAGAGCTGCACTGGGGTTGTGACGGGTGACTGATTATATACTTTCAAGTTGGGAGGGAGTTAGGGATAGCTCTAATCCCCAAAGAGTTTTGAAAACAAGGTTTCCAGGACCCTGAGGGGGCTAGCTATTGCTAGGAAAAGGTCTTTTATTACTGTTTAGTAAACCCTCAGTCATGAGACCTTTCAGATATATATCAATGGGTCATATAATTGGAAGATAATTGCTAAAATACATTTGGGGGGTAGAGATAAAGGAATTTTCCAAAAGAATTTTTATATGTTAAAGTAGAATTACAGGATCCTGGTGGGTTGGGACAATATTAAGCTAAGATCGCCTTTTGCCCTTAGCAAAGTGCCAACATCGAGGCAGTTGACCACCCAAAGGAAGGTCATTCTGCCTATTTCAAGAACTTGTCAATGGGCTGTAAGTAGTAAGGAAATTCATTTTTTTGCCTTTGTTTCCCACATGCAAAATAAAGTGAGAATGGATGCCCTGAGATGCAGATGCATTTAGACAAATCCACGTGTTAGCTGCAGTCCTATTGTATGCAAAAGGACCAGTTTCTATTTTCAAATGTGAGACTATAGTGTGTACATCACCAATACCTAAGAATTTCTAAATTGTGATGACCAATTAGTCTTTGCTGAAGAGACATGGAGAATTATTTCCCCATGTTTTCTCTACTCAGAAATGTGAGAAGTATTCATATTCTTTGATTTTCTAAATTAAAAAAAAATAGTTGTATCATACTTCATTTGTCCCTTCTTGCTAGATCTACACTTAGTATAATAAGCTATATTGGATTCAAGAATGCTTTGTTTTAAGGGGAGGCTCTCAAGGAAGTATAAAGAGCTAATAATATATTTATAAGCCTGCTGAAGTTGGTATATAGGAATGTACAGCTTACAAATAATTTACAATATATTTACAGCAAAGAAGTTAAAACACATCAGTGACTCTTACAAATGCATTTATTGTAATTCTGTGTTCATACATTTTATTTAAAAATGACTTAAGTATATTCAAGCACACTATTTATAATGAAATATAAGCTCCAGGAATAGCAATCAATGTGTACTAAATGTTGATCAGACAAAGCTATGGTAAAGACATTTTATGTATAGACAAATCCAACTGCATTTAATAAATCCTTAAAAAATCTAAAGCCCTTGATGGGACAGTAAAATCATATGTGAAGAAAAGAATTTTGTACCACTGATAAAAGAGGGCTTACACAACATTTCTCCTCTTTGACTACTGAGATTATGTTCCATGCACTTACCTAATGCTTCTCCAAACCTGATTCCCCGCCCCCCCACCACCACTTAGATGTAAAACTGCATAGACTTGCTGAGTAGATATTAAAGACATTTTCTACAGGACCATATGGTATACGTTCATCTCTTTTTTTTTTCCTCAGCAAACAGTCCCAAGCCCCAAATTCTACCATTGTGTTTGAGAAGCCCTAAATTCTCAATAACTTGCATCCTGGAAGTGATTTTGTGCTGGTCATTATGTTCATATTTTTCTACAGTGAGGATCCAGAGGTAACAAAGACATATGCAGTTTATTATCACTTTGCCATATATAAATTCTCAAGATCAATGTACAGGTTCTCTATCAACTAAACCTCAAGTTTCAAGAAGTTATTCATGTGGGCCATATCAATCTCTTCCCAACTAAAACTTTTATCTTGAAGCACTTTTGTATCAGTGTTTATGAGCTTTAAGGATGTTTTCCTATTAAAACTATCCAAGCATATATTTATTATTGATTTTGATTTGAGGACTTCTGAAAGACAAGCTTAAGACTCTTACAATTTTTCTAATTATCCTACCCCACATAAAAGGTGCTTAATAAATACATCTGTTTGATAGATCATACTTCAAGTTTCATTTTAAAGCCTTGACAACATGGACTGCACACTGTTATTTGTGATGCTGGAAGAAAGCATTAGTATAAAATGTAGAAAGCATCGAATTGACCTCCTTCCTTTAGGTACAAGCCTGTGGATTTGATCTGAAGTCAGTCACTTATTATGAAAGAGTCTGCTGTGCTCCATGTTGCAGAGTAGAAACTAAGCCAAGATGGAAGAGCTACCGTCAGAAACTATACCAGAAAGTGGGGTGCAGTAAAAAGCAAGGATAATCCAAAACTTGCATAATACTCACTAAGTTCCTGGAAAAGTTTTGATCTCAGCCCTTTGAAACAAAAGAATAAATGCATATTTCATTCTTTTCTCAGCTAGCACTGTAAGGGCTTTGAGGTTTTTGTATGTCATAACATACACAAAGTTGGAAAACACAAGATAAAATGAGACTTTCTTGTTCATGGTTATGTATTGCTTCTATCTTCCACAGGATTCATTCCTTGAAATGGGCAAAAGCTCAATGGGTTCTTTGTGATTTACCTGAACCATTCTCTGTCTCTGAACTTTCTCTTGCAAAGTTGGCTGCCAGCATGAGATCTTGTTTTCTGATTCAAAATATTCAAACTCAGGGTGTTGAATTTCTCATGTAAGGTGCAATTAGAAAATCTAAATGAACCTTAAACTTTATCACCTGAATTAACACATTAGCTGAATTTATTAGGCTGATTTGCACAATTATGGAGAGAAAAAAGGGAAGAGTTCGATAGTTTGAACAGTAAATTCAATGTAGGATGCATTTTAAAGGTTTGGGATTGATTTGTACCAGGATTCTGGAACTTTCCCAAGTATGCAGATTGCTCTCAATGTTTCAACTATCTCATCTTTTGAAAGATGGGTGAATTCCAACTAGATGCTGGCAGAACTGCAGCTGTTAGTGCATGCCAGCCAACCTAGCAGAGAAGCCAGGAGAGCATGGGACTATAAATCTGCATGCTTTCTTTCCTCTAGACTAACCATCTGTGTATGAACACAGAGCATTAAAGTTGTGCAGCTGTGCTGATAATGCTCTACAGAAGGGGATCAGTTATCTTCAAATGCAATTCATTTCTTTGCTGTCAATGGCCAAAACACATTGCTGAAGCAGAAGGAGGGACTTTGGGATGGGGACAGAGTGTGGGGACATTATCTTGTGTTTTTACAGAACACTATAAGCCCATGATATCACCATGATGATTTAGGCTTGGAAGGTACCTTCTAAAATCCACCCGCATTGTTTCAATTATCAGTTTGCAGGTGGTAAGCAGTAGTTAGCACATGTGTTATTACGAACTCTTTGTGTCTGCAATATGAAGCAGCATTTAAAAAAATGCATAGCAATGTTGCCAAGATAACCTGCCAGTTTTTCCAAAAGCAATTTTGTTCAATGGAACAGCCTCCACTTTGGTCCAAAACATTTACAGGAAAGAGGGGCAATCTCTGTGCTCAACTCATATGTATTCTTAATTTGCAGAGGTACAGAACATTTTTGAACTGAAAAAACACTAAGAAATTAAACCAAAAACAGATATTTACAAGCCTCCTGAAAAAAACCAGACATTTCACTAAAAGTGGCAAACACTGTTGGGAAGACTGCAAACAATTTTGCAACAAAGTCTCAGGTAGGTTAAACCATTAACAAAGTTATGCTTGTGATGTATCTTCTAGTTTCCATCAGGAAAATATTTCATTGAGAAATAATGTTATCTGTCTTTGAACCTTCTAGAAAAGTTCTAGAAGACATAGTTTTGTGTGTTTGTATATTTGTTTTTCCTAAACCCTTGAGCAGAAAAATTGAAAACTGACTCAGGGATAAGTCAAGATCCAGTCAGAGAAATATTTTATTTTAAAGTCAAAGCCATAAGGAGGGGCCAAGATGGTGGAGCAGCATGGAAGGTTTTTGAGTCTCTCATCCTTGAAATGCAGCTAGATCAACACCAAACCATCTCGCAAACCTAGAAAACTGATCTGGGGGTTAACACAACAATCTCCATGACATGAACCACAGAACTCAGCAGATGTATGGAGAGGTGAACTGGGGGAGAGAGAAGCCACGGAGGGTAGGGAGCTGTTTTTGCTTGTAGATAGAGGACAGAGATGAGGGGAGAGTACAGGAAAAGCACTCCCCCCAAAAGCAATTGGAGAGAAAGAGAAAGAGTGGAAACAGCCATAAGAGAATTAACAAGAAAGGGAGAAAAGAGAAAGGAAAAAGGAGAGGATTTGGATACCATTAAGACTCTATGAACAGGGGATCTCAGAGTCTGAAATTCCATAGTTGGATACCTGACAGAGCTCTGGTGGGAAGGGAAAATCCCCAGGAGCAGAAAGCAAGGTCTGAGAAGTCCTTGGGCCATATGGGGAGAGGCGGTTCCCCTACTGAGAGGACATTGGGTAGAGGCTGTGTGGCCCCCCCATAGGCAAAATTTCCCAGTGAACCCCAGAGAACAGCCACATTTACTGGTGTTGGAACAAGGACCTTAGTGGGCAGTGAAGCCTGGTGCCAAATGTGTGATTTACCATAATCCCTGAAACGCTGCTGCTACACAATATTGTGAACTTTTTCTGGGGAAGTTTGGCACCCAGCCACAGTCTCTGGGTTTCTGCAGCAGTGGAGTCAGGAAACGTTCCTGGGGGCAGGCCAGCAACTGCCCATTGCTTGGTGAGACACTCCCCAGAGTGTCGGAAAAGTCAAAGCCACAGGACCCTGAGAAGTGCAGGGTATGGAAACAGCCAAATCTAAGATAAAACTCGGGAGGGAGGTGCCACACAGCAGGCTGATGACTTGGTTGCAGACAAGGCAGAATCAGGGAGTAGATGGAGACTGGAGACAAAGCAAGGGTGCTTGGTTGCCAGTCAGTGAGAGCACAGAATTCTGATACCAGAGAATGGGTACTGGGTGATACTATTTTCAACTCTCCTGTGTATATTCATACATGTGTACACTCACCACAACAATCCACCCCAGTAAGCTAAACAGTGCTACATCAAGCCCAGTCCAACTGCACCAAATGTGCTCTAGATGAACACCACAAGTCTCTCCACCTGCTTAGTTTACAGACTATAAAGTGCTTCATAGTTTTACTTACAAGGGAAACCAGATATAATTTCAAATGTATTCCATTCTGTTTGCAGGTACATCTATTTATTTATTTTTCCTTTTCTTTTATTATTCTTGAATACAGAAAGAGAAAAAAATGTTTATTTTAGTTTTATAAAAAAATATTTTCCTTAATTTTTTCTACTATATATATATTTTTTTACTTTTCTGTATATTTTTCAACCCTATTTTACTTTTGTCATTTCGTTACATTCTATTTTACTGTATTCATTTCTTAAATCTTTTAAAATTTCCTTTAAAGTTTTCCTTTTCTTTCCCTTTTTCCTCTATTCTATCAAGCTTCTTTCAACAACCAGACCAAATCACACCTAGAATCTAGCATCTTTAATTTGATTTTTTTCTGATGTTTTTAATTTTAATTTTTAATTTTATTATTTTCCTTCCTCCAAAATGATGAAATGAAGGAATTCCCCGAAAGAAAGAACAGGAAGAAATGACAGCCAGGAACTTAATCAGCACAGATACAAACAAGATGTCTGAACCAGAATTTAGAATCACAATAATAAAAATAATAGTTGGGGTTGAAAAAACATAGAATTATTTCTTGTGGATATAAAAAAAGTAAAATCTAGTCAGGATGAGATTAAAAATGCTATAACTGAGATGTAATCTTGAATGATAGCCACAGTGGCAATGATGGATGAAGCAGAGCAGCAAATCAGCGGTACCAAGCAAAAACTTATGGATAAAAATGAAACAGAAAAAAGAGCAAAAATATGACAAAAGAGCATGACATAAAAATGGGAGAACTCAGGGGCGCCTGGGTGGCTCAGTCAGTTGGGCGTCCGACTTTGGCTCAGGTCATGATCTCACAATCTGTGAGTTCGAGCCCCACATCAGGCTCTGTGCTGTCAGCTCAGAGCCTGGAGCCTGTTTCAGATTCTGTGTCTCCCTCTCTCTCTGCCCCTCCCCCACTTGTGCTCTGTCTCTCTCTGTCTCAAAAATGAATAAATGTTAAAAAAAAAATTAAAAAAAAAAAATAAAAAAAAAGAATGGGAGAACTCAGTGACTCATTAAAAAGGAATAACATCTGAATCATAGGAGTTCCAGAAGATGAAGAAAGAAAAAAAGGGTAGAAGGTTTATATGAACAAATCATAGCACAAAACTTACCTAACTTGGAGAAAGACACAGACATCGAAGTCCAGAATCACAGAGAGCTCCCACTATATTCAACAAAAACAGACAAATCAACAAGGCATATCATAGTCAAATTCACAAAATAGACAGGAAAAGAATTATGAAAGCAGAAAGGGAAAAAACGTCCTTAACCTACAAGGGAAGACAGATCAAGTTTGAAAGAGGCCTATCCACAGAAATGTGGCAGGCCAGAAAGGAGTGGCAGGATATATTCAATGTGCTGAATCAGAAAAATATGCATCCAAGAATTAATTATTCAGCAAGGTTGTCATTGAAAATAGAAGGAAATATAAAAAGTTTCCCAGCAAAACAAAAAGTAAAGGAGTTTATGACCACTAAACCAACACTGCAAGAAATTTAAAGGAGGCTCTGAGAGTAGAAAAGATTTAAAAAAAAGACCAAAAGCAACAAAAACTAGAAAGGACCAGAGAACATCACCAGAAACTCCAACTCTACAGACAACACAACGGCAATAAATTCCTATCTTTCAGTACTCACTCTAAATGTCAGTGAACTAAATACTCCAACCAAAAGACATAGGGTAACAGAATGGATAAGAAAACAACATCCATCTATATGCTGCTTGCCAGAGACCCATTTTAGACCTAAAGAAACCTTCAGATGGAAAGCAAGAGGATGGAGAAACATCTATCATGCTAATGGTCACCAAAAGACAGCTGGGGTATCCATACTTATATCAGACAATCTAGATTTTAAAATAAACACTGTAAGAAGAGATGAAGAAGGGCATTATGTCATAATTAAGGGGTCTATCCATCGAGAAGAGCTAACAATTGTAAACTGCTAACAATTGTAAACATTTATGCCCCCAATGTGTAAGACCCACATATGTAAATCAATTAATCACACACATACAGAAACTCATTTATGATAATACCATAATAGTAGGGTACTTCAACTCATCACTTACAACAATGGATAGTTCATCTAATCAGAAAATCAACAAGGAAACAATGGCTTTGAATGACACTGGAATAGATAGACTTAACAGATATATTCAGAACATTTTATCCTAAAGCAACAGATTATACATTCTTCTCCAGTGCACATGGAACATTCTCCTGAATACATCACATACTGGGACACAAATTGGGCCTCAATAAGTACAAAAAGATAGAAATCATATTGGGCATATTTTCAGACCACAACACAATGAAAATAAAAATCAACCACAAGAAATAATATTGGAAAGACAACAAATACTTGGAGACTAAAGGACATCCTACTAAAGAATGAATGGGCTAACCAAGCAGTTAAAGAGGAAATTAAAAAGTACATGGAAGCCAATGAAAATGAAAACACCAGATCCCACAACTTCTGGGGTGCAACAAAGACAGTCATAAGAGGGAATTATATAGCAATCCAGGCCTTCCTAAAGAAGGAAGAAAGATCTCAGATAAATAACCTAACATTACGCCTTAAGGAGCTGGAAAAAGAACAGCAAATAAAACCCAAAACCCGAAGAAGGCAGGAAATAATAAAGATTAGAGCAGAAATTGTTACCGAAACCAAAAAAAATAAATAAACAAAAAACAAACAAACAAAAACAACAGTAGAACAGATCAATGAAACCAGAAGCTGGTTCTTTGAAAGAATTAACAACATTGATAAACCACTAGTCAGTTTGATCAAAAAGAAAAAGGATAGGACCCAAATAAATAAAATCAAGGATAAAAGAGAGACATCACAATTAACACTGCAGAAATACAAACAATAAGAAAAAATTATGAGCAATTATGCAAATAAATTGGGCAATCTGGAAGAAATGGACAAATTCTTAGAAACATATAAACTACCAAAAGTGAGACAAAAAGAAATAGAAAATTTGAAAAGACCCATAAGCAGTAAAGAAATTGTATCAGTAATCAAAAATCTCCCAAGGAACAAAAGAAAATCAAAGCTGGAGGCATCACAATCCCGGACTTCAAGATGTATTACAAAACTGTAATCATCAAGACAGTATAGTACTAGCAAAAAAACAGACACTTAGATCAATGGAACAGAATAGATAACCCAGAAATGGACCCACAAGCATATGGCCAAACTAATCTTTGACAAAGCAAGAAAGAATATCCAATAGAAAAAAGACAGTCTTTTCAACAAAAGGTTTTGGGAAAACAGGACAGCAACATTCAGAAAAATGAACATGGACTTTATTACACCATACACAAAAATAAACTCAAAATGGATGAAAGACCTAAATGTAAGACTGGAAGCCATCAAAATCTTAGAGGAGAAAACAAGCAAAAACCTCTTTGGTCTCTGCCCCAGCAACTTCTTACTCAACACATGCCTGGAGGCAAGGGAAATAAAAGCAAAAATGAACTATTGGGACCTCATCAAGATAAAAAGCTTTTGCACAGTGAAGGAAACATCCGGCAAACTAAAAGGCAACTGATGAAATGGGAGAATATATTTGCAAATGACATATCAGTTAAAGGTTAGTATCCAAAATCTATAGAGAACTTATCAAACTCAACACCCTAAAACAAAAAAATTCAGTGAATAAATAGGCAAAATACATGAATACACACTTTTCCAAAGAAGACATCCAGATGGTTAAGAGACACATGAAAACATGCTCAACATGACTCATCATCAGGGAAATACAAATTAAAACCACAATGAGATACCACCTCAGACCAGTCAGAATAGCTAAAATTAACAAGCCAGGCAACAACAGATGTTGGCCAGGATGCAGAAAAAGAGGAAACTTTTTGCACTGCTCGTGGGAATGCAAACTGGTGCAGCCTCCCTGGAAAACAGTATGGAGGCTCCTCAAAAAATTTAAAAAAAAGAACTACCCTATGAACCATCAATTGCACTGCTAGGTATATATCAATGGGATATAGCTGTGCTGTTTTGAAAGGGCACATGCACCCCAATGTGTATAGCAGTGCTATTAACAATAGCCAAAGTATAGAAAGAACCTAAATGTCCATTAGCAGATGAATGGATAAATATGTGGTATATATACTATGGATATTACTCAGCAATCACAAAGAATGAAATCTTGTCATTTGCAACAACATGGATGGAAGTAGAGGGTATTATGCTAAGCAAAATAAGTCAGTCAGAGAAACACATATATAATATAACTTCACTCATGCGAAATGTAAGGTACAAAACAGAAGAACATAATAGAAGTGAAGCAAAAATAATATAAGAACAAGGAGGGGGACAAAATATAAGAGACTCTTAAATACAGAGAACAAACTGAGGGTTGCTGGAGGGGCTGTGGATGGGGGGATGGGCTAAATGGGTAAGGGCCATTAAGGAAGACACGTGTTGGCATGAGCACTGGGTGTTATTCATAGGGGATGAATCACTGGAATCTACTCCTGAAATCATTATTGCAGTATATGCTTACTAACTTGGATGTAAATTAGAAATAAATAAATAAATAAATAATAAAACAAAATAAATGTCAAGGCCATAAGCATGAGGAACCTCATGGGTCTCCTTATTCCCAATCATTATTCCATTATAATATATACTAAGAAAAAAAAATTCAGGGAGAATGTTTTTAAAAATACCTCAAACCTTTGTAGATTTTGGATACTAGCCCTTTATCCAATATGTCATTTGCAAATATCTTTTCCCATTCCATCGGTTGCCTTTTAGTTTTGTTGATTGTTTCCTTTGCAGTGCAGAAGCTTTTTATCTTGCTGAGGTCCCAATAGTTCATTTTTGCTTTTAATTCCCTTGCCTTTGGACATGTGTTGAGTAAGAAATTGCTGTGGCTGAGGTCAAAGAGGTTTTTTCCTGCTTTCTCCTCTAGGGTTTTGATGGTTTCCTGTCTCACATTCAGGTGGAGGTTCCTCAAAAAATTAAAAATAGATCTACCCTATGACCCAGCAATAGCACTGCTAGGAATTTACCCAAGGGATACAGAAGTGCTGATGCATAGGGGTACTTGTACCCCAATGTTTATAGCAGCATTTTAAACAATAGCCAAATTATGGGAAGATCCTAAATGTCCATCAACTGACGAATGGAAAAAGAAGATGTGGTTTATATATACAATGGAATACTACTTGGCAATGAGAAAGAATGAAATCTGGCCATTTGCAGCAAAGTAGATGGAACTGGAGGGTATTATGCTAAGTGAAATAAGTCAGGCAGAGAAAGGCAGATACCATACGTTTTCACTCATATATGGATCCTGAGAAACTTAACAGAAGACCAGGGGGGAGGAGAAGGGGAAAAAAAGTTACAGAGAGGGAGAGAGGCAAAACATAAGAGACTCTTAAATACAGAGAAAAAAAAGAGTGTTGATGGGGTGTGGGGGAAAAGGGAAAGTGGGTTATGGACATTGAGGAGGGCACCTGTTGGGATGAACACTGGGTGTTGTATGGAAACCAATTTGACAACAAATTATATTTAATATAAAAGTACCTCAAGCCTGAAAGAAAACAGAAATGATAATAGTCATGTAAGGTAAATAAACCTTTTAAGATTATGCATGAATTTTAACTGTTACAAAACATATAAGGAATTGTCATTTACTGGTCTATTTCCAGTTATATTTTTGTGCTACATATTTACTTAAATGTAGCCCCATTTGATACATAGCAGAGAAAACATTTGATGATATGGTACATTAAATTCTATAGATCAAGAGGAAGACCTAAAAACTGAATCAGACCCCTAGGCAGGAAAATTATATGTACTGTAAATACCTACATTTTGGTGTGCTTTAGTTAATAAGTAGTATTGTACTACCATGGGTATTCGTCCCTTATGGTTCAGGAAATCAGAACTTACCTGTTTCTTCTCCTTTTTGGTACATTTCTTTTTGTACCAATATTGCCAAGTATGATAAATTAGAAAAACTATGTTTGATAATTTCCATATATCAAACCTCCTGAATCCTAAGCTATATATATACATATGTATTAGTTAACATACATACATACATATATATATATATATATGCATTAGTGTGTGCATGTATATATATATAGTGTGTATATATATATATAGTGTATATATATATATAGTGTGTATGTGTATATATATACACACATATATGTATATATATATATATATATATATATATATATATAAACTTTTATTTAAATTCCAGTTAGTTCATATACAGTGTAATATTAGTTTTAGGTGTACAATTTAATGATTCAACACTTACAATACCCAGTGTTCATCACAAGTACACTCCTTAATTACTCAGCCTTAAAAAATAATTAAATTTTCCATTTGCAATGATGTGGATGGTGCTAGAGAGTATTATGTAAACAAAATAAGTCAGTCAGAGAAAGACAAACACCATATGATTTCACTCATATGTGAAATTTGAGAAACAAAACAAATGATCATAGCTCAACATATTTTTAGCTGCTAATTACTTTACAATAGAAAGAATCTTTTTTTTTTCCATGTTTGGTGTTTGACAGTGCTCATTCATTGAAAAGTAGTACAGAAAGGTTAAAAGAAAGAGGAAAGCACTAACAACTTTACCATTTTTAACAACTGTAGTAAAAAAAATAAAATTATATTTATCTTCTTAGCAAATGTGTAAGTGTAGAGTATTGTTAACTATAAGCACAAAGTTGTACAGCAGATCTCTAGAACATTTTAAATCTTATGACAGAAACTTCATACTTACCAAGTAACAGCCAACTTCCCCCTCTACCTAGCCCTAGGAAACTACAATATTACTTTGTTTTTATGAGTGTAACTACTTTAAGTAAATGTATAAATAGAATCATGCAGTATTTGTCCTTATGTGACTGAATTACTTCACTAAGCATAACTTCCTGATGGGATGCAGGGTAAGACACCCCAAAATGTGTCATTTTGGCTTAAAGATTATTTCAAGTTAAAAGTAATAAAAATCTAGCAGATTCAGGAAAGGCTCTCTGCTCCCCCCATAACTGCCTAAATTTACACTGAAAATGAGAGCCTGCCACAGCAAGAGAAGTATTAACAGAGACCCCCTTTACTGAAGTACAATCTTGATTTAGGACAATCTTGATTTTCCAAACATCTCTCCTTTCATCTTCTTGCTAATGAGTTTTCTCTCCACCCATTTCCTTAATTCATATAAACTTCATGTTGCCTCATTGTCTTTGGAATTTCACGTCTGGGTGGCTTCCCCTTACATATGCCTATTAAATTTTATTTTTGCCTGTTAAACTGTCTCACGTAAATTTGATCCTAAATCCAGCTAGAAGAACCACAAGGCAGAGGAATGTCTTCCTCCCTGACAATCCTCAAGATTCATCTATATTATAGCATAAGACAGAATTCCCTTATGTTTTTATGGCCAAATAATAATCCATTGTATGTATACACCACATCTTCTTGATCCATTCATTCATTGAAAAACATTTAGCTTGTTTCCACCTCTTGGCTATTGTGACTAATGCTGCAATTAACACAGGAGTGCAAATGTCTCTGAAATCCTGGTTTTAATTCTTTTAAGTACCCACAAGTGGGATTGTTGGGTTATGTGATAGTTCAATTTTTGGTTTGGGGGGAATCTCCATACTGTCTTCCAGTCTGCACTATTTTGCATTGCCACCAACAATTCACAAAAGTTTCAATTTCTTTACATGCAAATAAATTCTAGTTATTTCCTTTTCCTTTTTCCTTTTCTTTTCTCCTTCTTCTTCTTCGAAAATGGCCATGGTAGTTGGTGTTAGGTTAGACCTCATTGTGGGTTTTATTTACATTTTTGTTACAATTAGTGATATTGAGCTTTATGAACTATACCTCTTGGCTGTTTTTATGTCTTCTTTGTAAAATGTCTTTTAAAGTATTTTGCCCATTTTTAATTGGTTATTTGATTTTTGTTTTTGATTACAGCAGTTTCTTATATATTTTGTATATTAACTATCAGATATATGGTTTGCAAATATTTTATCCTATTATGTAGAATAGCTTTTACTCTGCTTTTTTTTTTCCTTCACTGCACAGTTTTTTAGTTTGATGTAGTTTTTGCTTTCATTGCATGTGCTTTTGATATCATATCTAAGATATCAGCCTAGACCAATGAGCTTTCTCCTTGGAAGTTTCTTCTAGAAGTTTTCTCCTTGGAGCTTTCTTCTAGAAATTTTATAACTGCAGGTCTTATGTTTAAGTCTTTAATCCATTTAAAATTGATTTTAGGGCACCTGGGTGGCTCAGTAAGTTAAGCACCGAACTCTAGATTCCAGGTCAGGTCATGATCTCAAGGTTCGTGAATTCAAACCCCGCTTCTGGCTCCACTCTGGCTCTAGGTATGGAGCCTGCTTGAGATTCTCTCTCTCTCCCTCTCTCTGCCCCCATCTCTCTCTCTCTCTCTCTCTCTCTCTCTCTCTCTCTGTCTCAGAATAAATAAATATAACTTAAATATTTATATATATATATATAAAATAAATATACTTAAAACAAATAAATAAACTTAAAACAAAACAAATTGGTTTTTGTGTATGGTATATGATACAGTCTAATTTCATTTCTTTGCATGTAGTTTTCCCAGCACCATTTGCTGAAGAGACTATCGTTTCCCCATTGTGTACTCTTGGCATCCTTGTAAAAAACCATTTGGCTGTATATGTGGGATTTATTTCTGGACTCTCTACTACGTTCTATTGGTCTATATGTCTGTATTTATGCCAGTACCATTCTGTATTGATTACTGTAGTTTCATAATATGTTTTGAAATCAGGAAGTTTGATGCTTCCAGTTTTGTTCTTCTTTATCAAAATTGTTTTTGGCAATTCAAGGTGTTTTGTGGTTCCATAGAATGTTAGGATTGTTTTTCCTATTTTTCTAAAAAAATGCCTTTGGCATTTTGATAGAAATTGCATTGAATCTGTAAACTGTTTTTAGTATTATGAACATTTTATCAATATTAATTATTCCAATCCATTAACACAGAATATATTTTCATTTCTTTCTTTCTTTTTTAATTTAGGTAATTTTCATTGTACAAGTCTTTTACCTATTTGGCTAACTTTATTCCTAAATATTTTTATTGTTTTTGATGCTGTTATAAATGAAGTTGTTTTGCTAATTTCCTTTTTACATTGTTGTTAGTGTGTAGAAACACAACTTATTTTTGTATATTGATTTTTTATCCTGCAACTTTACTAAATTCATTTATTACTTGCAACATTTTTTCTTTGTGAAGTCTTTAGAATTTTCTACATATAAGATTATGTTATCTGTGAATAGAGATAATTTCACTGCTTCCATTTTGTTTTGGATATCTTTTCTTACCTCACCTAATTGCTTCAGTTAGGACTTCCAGGACTATGTTTACCAGAAGGGATGACAGTAGGCATACTTGCCTTGTTCCTGATCTCAGAGGAAAACTTTCCAGTTTTTCACTATTGAGTATAAAGTTAACTATGAGCTTTTCATCTATGACCTTTATTCTAGTGAGATATTCTTCTGAGTTTGTGAATTTTTTGTCATGAATGGGTGTTAAATTTTGTCAAATGCTTTTTTGTAATCTATTGAAACATTTATATGATTTTTATGCTTTATAAAGGTATATGTAGTATATTATTGGATTGAGTGATTTCATATATTGAACAATACTTACATTCCAGGCATAAATCTCACTTACCCATTGTGTATGATCCTTTTACTGTGTTGTAGAGTTCAGTTTGCTACTATTTGTTGAGGATTTTTGCCTAGGTTCATCAGGTATTATGACCTGTGGATTTCTTGTTTTGTACTGATTTTTTTTCTGGTTTTGATATCAGCATAAATATGGACTCATAAAACGAGTTTGAAAGTTTTCTAACACTTAGAGAAGGATTGGAGTAATTCTTTGATTGGTAAAATTCATAGTGAATCCAGCAGATTTGGACCAGTTTTCTGCTCATACTTTTCGAAACTAGAAATTCATTTTCTTCCCCAGATTGGGAAAGGTTTTGTATGTTTGTATGTTCTTTATTTAAATCAACTTTCTTTGCCTCTTGCTCTTTTTGCCTTCTTGCACTTTCACTATATATATATATATATATATATATATATATATATATATATATTGCTTTATAGTGTTTTATTAAATTCCTTAGACTTTCTTCAAGTTTTTTCATCCTTTTTCTCCTTTTTGTCCCTCTGACTGCATAATTTACAATCATGTGTCCTTGAGTTCACTCATTCTTTCTTCTTTCTTCTGCTTGATCAAGTCTGATGTTGAACACTCTGCTGAGTTTTTCAACTCAGTCATTATATTCTTCAGCTCAAATTAAAAAAAACATTTTCTATCTTTTTGTTGATATTCATTTTGTTCATGCACGTTTCTTGTTGAGTTTACTGAGCATTACAATTACACTTATTTTGTATATTTTATCAAGTAATTTATATACCTCCATTTTTTCAATATATGAAGTTTATCATCAAATTGGTTTCCATACAACACCCAGTGCTCATCCCAAAAGGTGCCCTCCTCAATACCCATCACCCACCCTCCCCTCCCTCCCACCCCCCATCAACCCTCACTTTGTTCTCAGTTTTTAAGAGTCTCTTATGCTTTGGCTCTCTCCCACTCTAACCTTTTTTGTTATCCCTTCCCATCCCCCATGGGTTTCTGTTAAGTTTCTCAGGATCCACATAAGAGTGAAAACATATGGAATCTGTCTTTCTCTCTATGGCTTATTTCACTTAGCATCACACTCTCCAGTTCCATCTATGTTGCTAAAAATGACCCTATTTCACTCTTTCTCATTGCCATGTAGTACTCCATTGTGTATATAAACCACAATTTCTTTATCCATTCGTCAGTTGATGGACATTTAGGCTCTTTCCACAATTTGGCTATTGTTGAGAGTGCTGCTATAAACATTGGAGTACAAGTGCCCCCATGCATCAGTACTCCTGTATCCCTTGGGTAAATTCCTAGCAGTGCTATTGCTGGGTCAAAGGGTAGGTCTATTTTTAATTTTTTGAGGAACCTCCACACTGTTTCCAGAGTGGCTGCACCAATTCGCATTCCCACCAACAGTGCAAGAGGGTTCCCATTTCTCCACATCCTCGCCAGCATCTATAGTCTCCTGATTTGTTCATTTTGGCCACTCTGACTGGCGTGAGGTGATATCTGAGTGTGGTTTTGATTTGTATTTCCCTGATAAGGAGTGACGTTGAGCATCTTTTCATGTGCCTGTTGGCCATCCGGATGTCTTCTTTAGAGAAGTGTCTATTCATGTTTTCTGCCCATTTCTTCACTGGGTTATTTGTTTTTCAGGTGTGGAGTTTGGTGAGCTCTTTATAGATTTTGGAGACTAGCCCTTTGTCTGATATGTCATTTGCGAATATCTTCTCCCACTCCGTTGGTTGCCTTTTAGTTTTGTTGGTTGTTTCCTTTGCAGTGCAGAAGCTTTTTATCTTCATAAGGTCCCAGTAATTCATTTTTGCTTTTAATTCCCTTGCCTTTGGGGATGTGTCGAGTAAGAGATTGCTATGGCTGAAGTCAGAGAGGTCTTTTCCTGCTTTCTCCTCTAGGGTTTTGATGGTATCCTGTCTCACATTCAGGTCCTTTATCCATTTTGAATTTATTTTTGTGAATGGTGTGAGAAAGAGGTCTAGTTTCAACCTTCTGCATGTTGCTGTCCAGTTCTCCCAGCACCATTTGTTAAAGAGACTGTCTTTTTTTCTATTGGATGCTCTTTCCTGCTTTGTCAAAGATTAGTTGGCCATACGTTTGTGGGTGTAGTTCTGAGGTTTCTATTATATTGCATTGGTCTATGTGTCTGTTTTTGTGCCAATACCATGCTGTCTTGATGATTACAGCTTTGTAGTAGAGGCTAAATTCTGGGATTGTGATGTCTCCTGCTTTGGTCTTCTTCAAAATTACTTTGGCTATTCGGGGCCTTTTGTGGTTCCATATGAATTTTAGGAGTGCTTGTTCTAGTTTCGAGAAGAATGCTGGTGGAATTTTGATTGGGATTGCATTGAATGTGTAGATAGCTTTGGGTAGTATTGACATTTTAACAATATTTTTTCTTCCAATCCATGAGCACGGAATGTTTTTCCATTTCTTTATATCTTCTTCAATTTCCTTCATAAGCTTTCTATAGTTTTCAGCATACAGATCTTTTACATCTTTGGTTAGATTTATTCCTAGATATTTTATGCTTCTTGGTGCAATTGTGAATGGGATCAGTTTCTTTATTTATCTTTCTGTTGCTTCATTATTATGTATAAGAATGCAACTGATTTGTCTACATTGATTTTGTATCCTGCAACTTTGCTAATTTCATGTATCAGTCATATCCCTTTTCTTTTTGAGAAGCATGGCTAGAGGTTTATCAATTTTGTTTCTTTTTTCAAAAACCAACTCTTGGTTTCATTGATCTGCTCTACAGTTTTAGTAGATTCTATATTGTTTATTTCTGCTCTGATCTTTATTATTTCTCTTCTTCTGCTGGGTTTAGGCTGTCTTTGCTGTTCTGCTTCTATTTCCTTTAGGTGTGCTGTTAGATTTTGTATTTGGGATTTTTCTTGTTTCCTGAGATAGGCCTGGATTGCAATGTATTTTCCTCTCAGGAAACATTTGAAATGTTTGCCCCATATCCTCGTTTTTTACACCCTGTCTTTACAGGGAAAGACCTTCTCCAATCAGCTTGGATACATTTTCTTGGAGTCTCCGTGACTTTTTTTGGAGGATAGGGCTGTGCAAGAAATTCCTTAATAGAGTATCTTGCTGTTTTTTTTTTTTCCTGCAGCTTGTATCTCTTGCTCCTTTTTTTTTTTTTTTTTTTTCTGCCTGATATACTATTGATTATCTGAGCCTGGGATAAGCCACCCAGCTCTCATATGTTATAAGTAGATCCCACATTTCTAGAATATATTGGACTCCATTTGCACTCCATTCTCTCAGGCAGCCCTCTGAAGAGTCAGAACATTGAATGCGTGTTCCACTTTTCTCTCTCTCCTAGAGAGAGACTATTAAGCTGTATTGGCCTGTATCTGATGTATTGTGTATCCTCTGGAACAGTAGTAAGCAACCCACTCTTCCTTGTTCTTAGTGTCCCCCAGACATCCAAACTATACTGGGTCCATGCATGCTCTGAATGAGCCAAGATAGAAGCCAGTCCTTTGAGTGGATTTCCAAAATGATGCAATATTGGATGCACACTCCTCTCTTCTATGTCCTTTCTTTCCCTCCTCAAGGCAGAATTCATTAGCCAGGGTATTCTCTCCTGCTGGTGACCTATTCCAGCTTGGAGGAAGGCCTTATACAGGTGAAGTAAAATTTCTCTTTTTACGTGTTTCAGTGCAGCTGTTCTCATCTTTGTGCTCATCTGGGATATTGCCACTTCTTGAGTCAAGAGTTCTCATAAGGCCATTTCTGCCAATATATTGTTATGAAATCAATTTATCTGTGGAAAAACAAGATATAAGACTTCCTATTCTGTCATCTTGCTGATGTAACTATAGAACATTACTGGTTTTTATTTTTTTCAGTAGCTTCAGTACCCAATTTAATTTTTTGTACAAGGTATCAAAAAAATATTAAGTGTCAACCTACATATCTTCCTTTTCAGATAGAATCTACATTTACCCAGAAGTGAACCTGAATGTCTAGCCAATAAAAAAAAATAAGCTGGTCACTTTAGAAAACCAAATTGAATAACTAGTAAAAACAAAACAAAATAAAACAAAAACACTAACATATTAAATTAACTTAGTAGTCACTTCCATATTTTTACTTTTTTTCTTTCTCTGTATCCAAATAATATATGCACCAAATTTTGAGAGTCATATGGTAGAGTGACCATAAATCCCAATTTGCCTGGGACAATCCTAGTTTATATCTCTCACCCTAGTCTAATTGTTGAAAACTCTTCATTTTATTTTCTATGATGTCACTTTGTTATGATAAATTGCATGGTCATTTGGACAATAAGACTTATAATGAAAAATTATAGTTTCTGGCCCTGCAACTCCCTATTCCTGGTTATCAACTCCCCAAGGCAAAAACTTTCAGTTTTTTTGGATGTTTTTTTGGTATTTGCTTCCATGAACCAAATAATGTTTCCATTGCCATTGATTGATTTATTAATATTAAACATAATTGACTTTGTACCATAAACAATGTGTAGTTAACTTTCTCATACAACTTCCCTATATCACACATATTTCCTCTTTCTGCATCATATTAATGTAGATATATCAAAACCTGGGACCAAAATAATATTCAAAGTGTTCATATTATTATGACTATGCAAATGTTTTTCACACTGAGATAAGTGGTACCTAATGATTTCACTTCCTTTCTTATACAACATCTCTCCTGTATACATACTCAAAGTTAAGGATTACCTCTATTTGTTGGTTTAGTTTTATATTTAACTATTCTCAAATTCACAAAAAAATATTAAAAATAAAATACTCATATGTTGCCAAGTTTTATTCTAAACATTTTACTTATACTAGCTTGGTCCTCACTATAGTTCTTCAAGGCAAACACTCATACAAGGACACACACACACCATGTAGTATACAGTTAAAAAATACATTGTCTAGTATATATTGTTTTTAAATTTAAAGAAGCATATGATGCTATTCTGTAATATTATATTATATCACTAATGTTTATAAATATTGATACAGGTATCTCCTTTTTTCTCTCGATTACTGTATAATATTCTATTCTGTAAATAAACCATAATTTATTTACCCATGCTATTACTGATGGATAGTTGCATTATTTTCATAGTTTTGAAATTATAAACAGTTCTGTGCTATGAATAATCTTTAAATATTCTGTTCTGAACATATGTAAGAGTTTTAAGTCTATAATAATGAAAATGCTAAGCTCATATGATATGTGAGTATTTTACTTATAAGATAATATTAGTTTTTCCAAAGAGACCAAACCATCTTACAAATCCCAACAAAAATGTATGTGGCATAGTAGTTGATCCATATCTTCTGCAACACTGAATACTGTTAAGATCTTCTCTTAGTTATTTGTAGATATTAGAGTCTTTTTTAAATGTTTATTTTAATTTTGTTGATGGCTTCTTTTTATGTGGTATCCTATTTTTCTTAAAGATATAATCTTTTGGGCTTTTTGGGGGGTGAGATCCTTGAAGTTTCTGTTTCCTCTAATTTTCCAGTTTTCTCTTTTTTGAGTCATGATCTTTCATGATGAAATCCCCTTTTTTTCAAATATACTATGAGCCTTGGGTGTCCATTTATAGTTAAGACCAATGTAATAAAAACTTAATCAAAAGTTCTGTGTACTTGGGTAGAACATAAGTATTTGTAGGCCTCACCATAGTGAAAATTAGTACAAAACTGGCCATTTCACCAGAGACCTCCAATAATCATTTTTTCAAGGCTTCAGTTTCTTCAGAAAGGAATATTTTATACTTTTGAAATTGAAATCCTGACAATCAGTTTTCTGAGAACCAGAGAGTTGTCATTTTACTATTTAATATGTTGACTTTCACCAAGTTACGTTTCAGTACAGCACCTCTCCCCTCTCTTCCACTATGTTTGCTCTAGTGTCCCTAGCTTCACAGCCTCTGTAATTCTGTTGCTTCAAGAATGAGGAAGGAGGCCTGAAAGTGTAATGGCTCCATAGGCAGATTTTCAGGCATTCCTCCTGTTTGAATCTGTGCCTCACCCTGGCTTCTGAAGTAACTGATGACTTCATATTTTGAGACATTCTGGAATTCAGTAGCCCAAATATAATAGGTTCTGGTTGGCATTTCCCTTTGAAAACTCTTAGATTCTAATGTTCATTTATCTCTTCAGTCATCACCTCTCATATGTCCACTCTGTATCCTCTTCAAATATGTGGACATCTCTTATCTACTACTGTCATTTCCTTTCTCATTACTTATATTGTTGTGGATATATCCTCTTAAAAATCCCATTTTTGCCATTTTAACAGGTTTTCTAGGGGCAGAAAAAATTAACACAATCTCATATATTTAAATAAAAGTTAGACGGGGTGCCTGGGTGGCTCAGTCTATTAAGCCCCAAACACTTGATGCCTGCTCAGGTCATGATCTCACAGTTCATGAGATGAAGCTCCACATCAGGCTTTTCACTGACAGCACAGAGTCTGCTTAGGATTCTCTCTCCCTCTATCTTGTCCCTCCTGTATCCGTGCACACACACACACACACACACACTCCCTCTCTCTCTCAAAAAGAAACATTTAGAAAGAAAGAAAGAAACAAACAAAGAAATGTAGAAATTTATTTCTTTTTCAATTTATATTATTCAGGTATAACACCATAGCCAACACAGAATTCTGCATATGGTTGCTTTGGTAGCTGCTGATAAGGTTCAACTGGTCAAATTATGAAATAATTGATTTGGTCAATTATAGTGGTCCAAATAAATGGATCCATCTTGACATTATTTACTCATTTCAAGCTATCTTTATAAAGACATTGAATTGTATTGTAATATTCGATTGCTGCTACAGGTAACCAAAACAAATCACCCTTACTTGATTCAAGTTTGTTATGCAGGCATGATTTTAATTTTATTTTTAAAACAGATTTGACAAAAAAATAACTTCTATCTATGACTGAATTATACTTATTTACCCTCATAAGATTATATTATTACCAAATAAATCACATTTTAAACTGTTCTGAGTATAATGTAAGAAAAGTAGTACATATAGGTAATTTTTGAGTTGTCCAAATGACTAACAATTACCTTTTTGCTCTTCTTATTAAAAAGAACAAAACCAATACAAGTTTTTTTTCAAGCTTCAATGTCTGGTAAATCATTGACCAAATATTCAAAAGTACATTTGCATTTAAATGAAGTTAACCTTATCCATTACTGAATTTCTTAAAATTGTATTTAAATAAGATTTAGTAAATAATTGTGTTTTTAAATTCAATTGATATTTAAATATAATTTCTATGGTCTTCTAAAGAAAGGTTAAAATTAAGAGCTAAGAAATGGCTAATCTTTTTTCCTCATCTTACAGTGAGCATGGTGACTTAAGGAAGTTAATCAGCTGAATATATATACTTTTCTCAGTATTCTCTCTGTTAGATGGTTTATCATCTACATATGATATATGGAACATTGATTTTTATAATGATATATGCTTTCTGAAATTTGAACAAATATCACTAAAAAAATTAAATAGAGTCTTCCAGTTTTGAGAGCAAGTCATAAAAAGAAGTTTTAAATTATGGTGCTGTGATGGTTATGTGTCAATATGGCTGGGCCACAGTGCCCAATATTTGATCAAACATTACTCTGGATGTTTCTGTGAAGGTATTGTTTTTGGGATAAGATTAATATTTAAATTAAGGATTTTTTAGTAAATCAGGTTAACTTGTATAATGTGGGTGGGTCCCAATCAATTTATTGATGGCCTTAGAAAAAACAAAGCCTAACTTGTCTATCAAACAAAAAGGAATTCTTCCAGCCAGCTTTTTAACTCAAACTGCAACTCTTCCCTATGTAAGAGTATGTATGTTTGTGCATGTGTGTGAGTATATTTGTGTGTGTATGTGTGTGTGTGTGTGTGTGTGTGTGTGTATGTGTACACATCTTTTTGGTTATGTTTCTCCACAGAGCCCTGACTAACACAGGTGCTTTTTGGTGTATTTAACTTCCCTTTACTCCTGGCTAGCTCAGCTGGTGGAACGTGTGACTCTTGATCTCAGGTTTGTGAATTCAAACCCCACTTTGGGTACAGAGCTTACTTAAAAAAAAAAAGTTTAGGAAGGAGCCAAAATGGCTGAAGAACATGGAAGTTTTTTTTGTGTTTCTAGCATCCAGCCAGACCAACACTAAACCCTCCTACACATCTAGAAAACTGGAGGATTAACACAACAATTTACACAGCTGAACCACAGAATTCATCAGGTATGCGGTGTGGAGAGATGAATTTGGGGAGCGAAAAGCCACAAAAGGTAGGGAACTGCTTTTGTGGGTGGAGAGAAGATGGAGACTGGGGAGAGGGCGAGAATATGGGAAAAGCACCCCACCCCAAAAGCAGCTGGAGAGAAAGTGGAAAATGGGAAACAGCCACAGGGACTAAACTAAAAAGGGAGAAAGGAGAAAGGAGAGGCTTAAATTTCATTAAGACTGTAAACAAGGGAAGCGCAAAGGCTGCAACTGCACAGCTCGATACCTGGCAGTGTTCTGGTGGGAAGGGCAAATCCCCAGGAACAGAGTGGGGTCCGGGAGGTTCTTGGCCCACATGGGGAAAAGCAGTTCCACTGCTGGAAGGACATTTGGTAAAGACTGTTGAAGCCACCTGGTCCCAACAGACCCCGGAAGGCGGCCACATTCGTTGGTGCTGGGGCAAGGTCGTTAAGGGTGAAGCCTGGTGCCAGATGTGTGTTGTGATTTTCCATAATCCCTGAAATGCTGCTGCTACACTGTCTCATGAACTTTTTCTGTGGCGGGCTGGCACCTGGCCACAGTCTAGGGGCACTGGCAGCAGCAGGGTCCAGCGGGCGTTCCTGGGTGCAGCGAACATTTGGCCATCGCTCATTCAGCCATTGCTTAATGAGACCCAACCACAGAGGGGTGGAACGGCTCAAAGCCACAGTCCTTCAGAAGTAAGGGGCTGGAGAAAACAGCCGCATCTGAGACAAAACTCAGGAGAGAGGTACTGCCTGGGTCTTGGTCACAGAGAATGAAAACCTGGGAGTGAACAAGAGCTGAAGACAGAGGATGGTTCCGTGATTGCTGATATGGGAGAACAGAATGGGTAGCTAGGTGGCACTATTTTCACTGCTCCCGCACATATGCATATGCACCTAGGAGCTCTGCAACAATCCACCCCAGTAGGCTAGCAGCGCCATCCATGGAGAGCGTAGATGTTACACTGAGTGCCGCCCAACTGTGCCTACTTTGCTCTTCAAGAACACAAATCTCACCACTGGCTTAATTTATGGACTATAAAGAGCTACATAGACTGACTTCTAGGAAAAAACAAAGCAATTTCAGTCCTACTTCAATCTGTTAGCAGGTTCATCTATTCAATTTTCCTTCTTTATTTTTTCTTCTTTCCTTTTCCTTATTCTTTTTCTCTTTGGCAATTCTTTTCATTCACTTGAATACAAAAAAATAAAAAAACTCGTTTTTACATTCAATTTTTTTTTTTTTTTTTTTTTCAGAATCGGAAGCAGGCTCCAGGCTCTGAGCCATCAGCCCAGAGCCTGACGCGGGGTTCGAACTCACGGACCGCGAGATCGTGACCTGAGCTGAAGTCGGCCGCTTAACCGACTTGAGCCACCCAGGCGCCCCTACATTCAATTTTTATTAAAAATATTTTTCTTTAATTTTTATTACTATATTTTTTATTTTGTGTAAAATTTTTCAAAATCTACTTTACCTCCATCATTTTATTTAGTCTGCTTCAGTGTATTCACCTTTTCAAATTTTTAAACAATGTTGCTGTTTTTCTTTCTTTTTATTTTTTCTATTTTTTCTCTTGTTTCTTTCTTTTTTTTATATTAATTTTTTTAACATTTTTATTTATTTTTGAGACAGAGAGAGACAGAGCATGAACGGGGGAGGGGCAGAGAGAGAGGGAGACACAGAATCTGAAACAGGCTCCAGGCTCTGAGCCATCAGCCCAGAGCCCGATGCGGGGCTCGAACCCACAGACCGTGAGATCCTGACCTGAGCTGAAGTCGGACGCTTAACCGACTGAGCCACCCAGGCGCCCCTCTTTTTTTTATTTCTTTCTCTTTTTTCTCATTTTTCTCTTGTTTCTTTTCTTTTTCATGAATTCAGAAAAAGAAAAACTTCATTTTTACATTGAATTTCTATTAAACATATTTTATTTAATTTTTATTTTTATATTTTTTGCTTTTATGTAAATTTTTTCAAATACTGTTTTACTTCCATCATTTTAGTTTACTACAGTGTATTCACTTTTTCAAATTTTCAAACTATTTCCTTTTTTATTTACTTTTTTCTTTTTTATCTTTTTTCTCCTTTTTGTTTCTTTTCTTTTTTCTTAAATACAGAAAAAAATCATATTTATGTTTAATTTTTTAAAAATATTTTTCTTTAATCTTTTTCTACTATATTCTTTACTTTTGTATATATTGTTTTCAAATTCTTTTTACCCCCATCATCTCATTTTAGTAATCTTCAGTGTATTCACTTATTCAAATTCTCAAACAATTTGTTTTTTCCCCTTCCCTCCCCCCCTTTTTTTTTCCTCTAATCTGTCAAACCACTTTCAACACCTAGAGCAAAACACACCTAGGATCTAGCATCATCTATTCGATTTGTGTGTGTGTGTGTGTATGTTTTACTTTTTAATTTTAATATTTTTTAATTTTAACTTTTTTAATTTCAATTTTTCTACCTCATTAATTCATTTCCTCCTTTCAAAATGACAAAACGAAGGAATTCACCCAAAAAGAAAGAGCACGAAGAAACGACAGCCAGGGATTTAACAACACAGATACAACCAAGATGTCTGAACCAGAATTTTAGAATCACGATAATAAGAATACTAGCTGGAGTCGAAAATAGATTAGAATCCCTTTCTGCAGAGATAAAAGAAGTAAAAAATAGCCAGAATGAAAATAAAAATGCTAAAACTGAGCTGCAATCACTGATGGATGCAGCGGCAGCAAGGATGGATGAGGCAGAACAGAGAATCAGCAATATAGAAGACAAACTTATAGTCAATAATGAAGCAGAAGAAAAGAGAAAGATTAAGGCAAAAGTGCACAATTTAAGAATTAGTAAAATCAGTGACTCATTAAAAAGGAACAACATCAGAATCATAGGGGTCCCAGAAGAGGAAGAGAGAGAAATAGGGTAGAAGGGTTATGTGAGCAAATCATAGCGGAAAACTTTCCTAACATGGGGAAAGACACAGACATCAAAATCCAGGAAGCACAGAAGACCCCCATTAGATTCAACAAAAACCGACCATCAACAAGGCATATCATAGTCAAATTCACAAAATAGGCAAGGAGAGAATAATGAAAGCTGCAAGGGGAAAAAAAAGCCCCTAACCTACAAGAGGAGACAGGTTTGCATCAGACCTATCCAAAGAAACTTGGCAGACCAGAAAAGAGTGGCCGAATATATTCAGTGTGCTGAATTAGAAAAAAATGCAGCCAAGAATTTTTTAACCAGCAAGGCTGTCATTAAAAATAGGAGAGATAAAAAGATTCCCAGACAAACAAAAATTAAAGGAGTTTGTGACCACTAAACCAGCCCTGCAAGAAATTTTAAGGGGGACTCTCTGAGGGGAAAAAAGATGAAAATACAAATAAATAAATAAATAAATAAATACCAAAAGCAACAAAGGTTAGAAAAGACCAGAGAACATCACCAGAATCTCCAACTCTACAAGCATCATAATGGCAATAAATTCATATCTTTCAGTACTCACTCTAAACGTCAATGGACTCCATGTTCCAATCAAAAGACATAGGGTAACAAAATGGATAAGAAAACAAGATCCATCTATATGCTGTGTACAAGAGACCCACTTTAGACCTAAAGACACCTTCATATTGAAAATAAGGGGATGGAGAACCATCTATCATGCTAATAGTCAACAACTGAAAGCTGGAGTAGCCATACTTACTTCAGACAATATAGACTTTAAAATAAAGACTGTATCAAGAGATGCAGAAGGGTATTATATCATAATCAAGGGGCTATCCACCAAGAAGACCTAACAATTGTAAACATTTATGTGCCAAATGTGAAAGCACCCACATATATACATCAATTAATTGCACCCAAATAATATACATCAATTAATCACAAAAATAAAGAAACTCCTCCATAGTAATACCATAATAGTAGGAGATGTCAACACCCCACTCACATCAGTGGGCAGATCATCTAATCTAAAAATAAACAAGTAAACAATGGCTTTGAATGACACACTGGAACAGATGGACTTAACAGATATATTCAGAACATTTCATCCTAAAGCAGCAGAATAAACATTCTTCTCCAGTACACATGTGAAGTTCTCCAGAATATACCATATACTGGGACATAAATGAGACCTAAGTAAGTAGAAAAAGATCTAGATCACACTGTGCATATTTTCAGACCACAACGATATGAAACTCGAAATAAACCACAAGAAAAAATTTGACAGGTAACAAATACTTGAAGAATGAAGAACATCCTACTAAAGAATGAATGGGCTAACCAAGCAGTTAGAGGAAATTAAAAAGTATATAGAAGTCAATGAAAATGATAACACCACAACCCAAAACCTCTGGGACACAGCAAACACAGTCATAAGAGGAAAGTATATACCAATCCAGGCCTTCTTAAAGAAGGAAAAAAGATCTCAAATACACAACCTAACGTTTTGCCTTAAGGAGCTGGAAAAAGAACAGCAAATAAAACCCCAAACCAGCAGAAGACAGGAAATAATAAAGATTAGGGCAGAAAATAATGCTATTGAAAGCAAAAAAAAAACAAAAAACAAAACACACTATAACAGATCAATGAAACCAGAAGTTGGTTCTTTGAAAGAATTAACAACATTGATAAACCAGTAGTCAGTTTGATCAAAAAGAAAAAGGAAAGGACCCAAATAAATAAAATCAAGAATGAAAGAGGAGAGATCACAACCAACACAGCAGAAATAAAACAATAACAAGAGAATATTATGAGAAATTACATGCCATTAAAATGGGTAATCTGGAAGAAATAGACAAATTCCTAGAAACAAATACACTATGAAAACTGAAACAGGAAGAAATAGAAAATTTGAACAGACCCATAAACAGTAAGGAAATCGAATTAGTAATCAAAATCTGCCACAAAACAAGATTACAGGGCCAGATGTCTTTCCAGGGGAATTCTACCAAACATTTAAGGAAGAGGTAACACCTATTTCCAAAAAATAGATTGGAAGGAAAACTTCCAAACTCTTTCTATGAAGCGAGCATTACCTTGATTCCAAAAACAGAAGAGACCACACTAAAAAGGAGAACTATAGACCAATTTCCCTCATGAACATGGATGCAAAAATCCTCAAAAAGATATTAGCCAACTGGCTCCAACAATATATTAAAAAAGTTATTCACCACCACCAAGTGGGATTTGTACCTGCGATGCAGGGCTGGTTCAATATCCGAAAAGCAATTAACATGATTCATCACATCAATAAAAGAGAAGACAAAAACCATATTATCCTCTCAATAGATGCAGAGAAAGCATTTGGCAAAATACAGCATCCTTTCTTGATAAAAACCCTCAAGAAAGTAGGGATAGAAGGAGCATAACTCGAGATCATGAAAGCCATATATGAATGACCTGACAGTAATATCATCCTGAATGGGGAAAAACTGAGAGCTTTCCCCCAAGGTCAGGAACGAGACAGGGATGTCCACTCACGCCACTGTTATTCAGCATAGTATTGGCAGTCTTAGCCTCTGCAATCATACAACACAAAGAAATAAAAGGGATCTAAATTGGCCAGGAGGAGGTCAAACATTCACTCTTGTAGATGACATGATACTCTATATGGAAAACCCAAATGATTCCACCAAAAAACTGCCAGAATTGATTTATGAATTCAGCTAAGTTGCAGGATATAGAATCAATGCACAGAAATCAGTTGCATTCCTATACACCAACAATGAAACAACAGAAAGGGAAATCAAGGAATTGATCCCATTTACAGTTGCACAAAAAAACCATAAAATACCTAGGAATAAATCTCACCAAGTGGTGAAAAATCTATACACTGAAAACTATAGAAAGCTTATGAAACAAATTGAAGAAGACACAAAGAAATGGAAAAAGATTCCATGCTCCTGGATAGGAAGAACAAATACTGTTAAAATGTCGATACTACCTAAAGCAATCTACATATTCAATGTAATCCCTATCAAAGTAACACCAGCATTCTTCACAGAGCTAGAACAAATAATCCTAAAATTTGTATGGAACCAGAAAAGACCCCGAATAGCCAAAGCAATCTTGAAAAAGAAAACCAAAGCAGAAGGCATCACAATCCCTGACTTCAAGCTATACTACAAAGCTGTAATCATTAAGACAGTATGGTACTGGCACAAGATCAGACTCTCAGATCAATGGAACAGAATAGTGAACCCAGAAATGGACCCACAAACGTATGGCCAACTAATCTTTGACAAAGCAAGAAAGAATATCCAATGGAATAAAAGCAGTCTCTTCAGCAAGTGGCGCTGGGAAAACTGGACAGTGACATGCAGAAGAATGAACCTGGACCACTTTCTTACACCATCCACAAAAATAAACTCAAATGGATGAAATAACTCAGTGTAAGACAGGAAGCCACCAAAATCCTCAAGGAGAAAACAGGCAAAAACCTCTTTGATTTTGGCCCCAGCTACTTCTTACTCAACACATCTCCAGAGGCAAGGGAAACAAAATCAGAAATGAACTACTGGGACCTCACCAAAATAAAAAGCTTCTGCAGAGTGAAGGAAACAATCAGCAAAACTAAAAGGCAACTGACAGAATGGGAGAAGATATTTGCAAATGACATATCAGATAAAGGATTAGTATCCAAAATCTAGAAAGAACTTATCAAACTCAACACCCAAAAAGCATATAATTCAGTGAAGTAATGGGCAAAAGACATGAATAGACACTTCTCCAAGGAAGACATCCAGATGGCCAACCGACACATGAAAAAATGCTCCACATCACTCATCATCAGGGAAATACAAATCAAAACCACAATGAGATACCACCTTACAACTGTCAGAATGGCTAACATTAACAACTCAGGCAACAACAGATGTTGGCAAGGATGCAGAGAAAGAGGATCTTTTTTGCATTGTTGGTGGGAATGCAAGCTGGTGCAGCCACTCTGGAAAAAAGTATGGATGTTCCTCAAAAAACTAAAAATAGAAGTACCCTATGACCCAGAAATTGCACTAGTAAGCACCTATCCATGGGATACAGGTGTGCTGTTTTGAAGGGACACATGCACCCCCATGTTTATAGCAGTTCTATCAACAATAGCCAAAGTATGGAAAGAGCCCAAATGTCCATTGATGGATGAATGGATAAAGAAGATGTGGTATATATATATATAGAATGGAGTACTACTCGGCAATCAAAAAGAATGAAATCTTGCCATTTGCAACTACATGGAAGGAACTGGAGGGTATTATGCTAAATGAAATTTGTCAGAGAAAGACAAAAATGATATGACTTCACTTATATGAGGACTTTAGGAGACAAAACGGATGAACATAAGAGAAGAGAAACAAAATAATTTAAGAACAGGGAGGGGGACAAAACAGAAGAGACTCATATATATGGAGAACATACTGAGGGTTGCTGGAGAGGTAGTGGGAGGGGAGATGGGCTAAATGGGTTTGGGGCATTAAGGAATATAATCCTGAAATCATTGTTTCCCTCTATGCTAATTAATTTGGATGTAAATTTTAAAAAATAAAAAATAAAATTATAAAATAAATAAACAAACAAACATTAAACAAATAAAGTGATACTGCATCTTGGAGGATGGTGCCCCCCCCAAAAAAAGAGTTTAAAGTTACTTAACTTCTATGATTCTCAGTTTAGTCATATATAAATAGGAGCTAACACATTTATATTGCAGGGTAGTTGTGAGAATAAAATGAGATATATATGAACACACTTCATTGAATCATAAAGTACTATTTTGTCTCTTATTCTTCCAGTTTGTCAATATATATATCTCATATATATGATGCAGTGAAATGTCACTACCACGAATTCACACCACAGTACAGGCCACTAGAACATTATTGAATAAATGTCCTTCTTGCATCTTAGTCATAAACTTTCATCTAGCTCTTGCCTCAGTGCTCTAGGATTCCTTCACACTTCCCTTTTGCACTGCAACAACATAATGCCCCAAATTAAGTGAACTGTGTATCATATCATCTTTACAGACAAGCCTGAAAATAAAACTTAACATGCAAACAAGTCACAAAAAGAGCAGTGTCCAAATTGTGATATAATTAAGATTATAAATCACTAAATTGTATACTACTGGTTGGAAAGTCATAGAGTGGTCTAGAAAGTTGGTCAGAATCAGGGGCAAATAGACCCAAATCATATGTAGAAAATACTTCTCTAGCATTACTCTTTAATTTTGAAATAAATTGTGGTAAAATTGAAGAAAGAGTAGTGGACTTAGATTCAGAAGACTTATGGTTGAGCTGGTTCTTCATTTACTAGCTAAGTGACTTTGAGCAAATAATTTCATCTCTTGAAACAACAGTTTTCTTTATTGGATGACTGTGGAGAGCAAAAAATGGGATGAGGCTTTATTTGACACTTACTAGTACATGGTACATAGTAGGTAATCAATACATGTTTTTTGACATTATAAAAATATATTATATTTTGAATTACAAAAAATAATATATGCTTGCTCTAACAAATATATAAAAACATAGAGGGGTATATAAAAAAATCTCCATTACCTCCAAAAAGATTTATGCCCCACCATTTTTTATGGTATGAATATTTAGCATGAGATGGGGATGTTTATTACCTTCATTTTTGTGATGGTATCATGAGTGTGTGTATATATCTGATATCATCAAAATATATATTAAATACATGCAATTTTTACATATTAAGTATACCTCAATAAAGCTGAAAAAGATAAAATATTTTTCTCAATCTCATGCCTTCTCAGATAAGCAATGCTAAAAGTTACTCTGTTTTTTCCCTCTTACACTTACACAAACTTGTACAGACGTGTATATGTAATGTTTTAATTTTGTTTTGACAAAAATTAAATTATATGTATTACTTTACTTAACCATGTACCATTGCTATTTGTGTCAATACATGTAGAAATTATCTTTCTTTTCAATAACTAAATCATATGGATGCACTATGTTATTTCTAACTGTGCAAACTGTATTTTTTCATAGCTGTTGTATTTCCCTTAAACCCTGGCAAGAATGACCCCTGCTGAGGAAACTATGCTTTAAAGGGCCTCTCTCTAGCACTCCTTCTGCCCTTCCACTCCCACAAAGACCATATGTGACCAAGGGGAGGTTCCCACCAAATTCATGAAACATCTTTTAGAAGAAACTTTGTTATTCAGTATCCCAAAATTCCCTTCCCATCTTCTTTGAGCTCTTTTCTGGTCTTGTCCAAGTCTCCACCCTAGATCTGTTCTCCCACTGTATACACCGCTGGGCCAAAGGTGTCCAAGGAACAACTGCTTTCTTCAAATACTAGAAGGAAAGTTCTGTCAACTATGAATTTTATATACAGCAAAAATATCTTTAAGGAAAGAAGGATTTGAAATAAAGACATTTGCAAATGAAGAAAAATTAATTCGTTGGCAGTAAACCTGCCAACAAGAATGGGTAAATGGAAGTATCTAAACAGAAAGGGTATAATAACAGAAGGCCTACAACTTCAGGAAAAAGAAAAATAGTATATTGGATTGAGTAAAAGGAGGAGTAAGTGGAATAAACTATTCTTATGATTTTCTTAAATAATATTTTCTTATGATTTTCTTAAATCATATTTAATGATTGAAATAGAAATTATAAAACCATCTGATATGGTGCTCAGTCTATTTAGAGGAAATATTTAAGATAAATTAATTTAAAATTGGGGAGGGATAGGTCAAAGTACATAAATAGAAATAAGGTTTTCATATTTTACTGAAAATTGTAAAATATCAATACTGGTAGATCGTGATGAGTTACATATGTATATTGTACTAACTAGAGAAACCTTTTAGAAAACCATATGAAACATTATATCTTAAAACATTATAAATAAATCAAGATGATATGAAAAATGTTCATGCAACTCACAGGAAGGCACAATAAGCAAACTAGAAGAAGAAGAACTAAGGGAAACAAAAATCAAGTAATATAACTGGAGGTTTTGAATGCTCATATATCAATAATCACATTGCATATAAATTATTTACATGTACCAATTAAAAGAAATTAGCAGAGTAAATAAATAAAAACAAAACAGAATATAATTTTTATAAGACATTGACTTCAAATATAATAACATAAATAAGTTTAAAGTAAAAAGATTTAGAGGCTCCTGGGTGGCTCAGTTGGTTAAGTGTCTGACTCTTAGTTTCAACTCAGGACATGGTCTTGTGGTTGTGGGATCAAGTCCCATGTTGGGCTTTGCACTGCGAGTCTGAAGCATGCTTGGGATTCTCTCTCACTCTCTCTCTGCCCCTACTCTACTTACATGCTCTCTCTGTCTCAAAATAAATAAACTTTTTTTTAAAAAGAGATGTAAAAAATATATATGATGATGCAAACATTAATGTAAAAAGTAATAAGTATATGGATATCAAAGTAGATGTTAGAGCAAGAACATGATTAAAGACAAAGAAGAATATCTTATAATGATAAAAAATTAACCTACCATAAAGACTTAACCATCTTAATTGTGTGCCCACCAAACAACATGGATACATGAAACAAAATACATGAAGCAAACTCAATAGAGTTGAAGTGAGAAATAGAAAAATCCAAATTTATGATTATGGACATTAACATACTCCTCTAAGAAATTGATAGGACAACTGGATAGAAAATGAATAAGAATGGAAATACTTGAATAATGTAATGAAGCAGTAAGATCTATTATATATGTATGTATATGATACTAACATTCTGATATATTAATTAATATATATCAATTAATATATAATAATAAACAAATATTATATAATATATGAATATTATATGTAATATATATTAATTGATATAATCATATTAATACAATTGTATTGATATATAATTAAATGTTATGTATATGATATATTAATATATAATAATATATTAGTACATATTAATATATATACATACCATTACATCCAACAGCAGAATATACAATTTTTTCAATAGTCCACAGAAAATACATGAAGATACTCTATATTATGGCCCATAAAAATGAAACTCAACGAAATTAAAATAATTGAAATAATACACAGTGTGTTCTGTGACCATTATAATATCAAATTTAAAAAATAACAAGAAAATTAGAAGCATTTGTAAGTTTAAAAATATACTTCTAACTGATCTTTTGGTCAAAGAGGAAGCTTCAATGAAATAATAATAATACATAGAATTGAATAACAATTAAAATCCAACATATCAATATTTTCAGGATGCCTCTAAAGCAGTTCTGACACAACAATTTTAACACTAAATCCTTATGGTGGAAACCAGGAAATATTTCTAATAAAAAATTAAGATTCTATGTCAAGAAACAAACAAAAGCATAGGAAAATAAATATGTATCAAGCGAAAGGGAGGAAATAAAAATAGGATCAGGCATCAATAAAAATAAAACAAGAAAATGAAACAAGGAAACAAATAACTGGTTCTTCAAAAAAAAAAAAAACAGTAAATTTGATTACCCTTTAGCAAGACTGACAAATACAAAAGGAAAGAGAGAGCGGGAGAGAGGAGACAAAAATTACTGATTTCAAGAATGAGATAAGGGATATCATTTTTTAAAAATATTAATTTATTGGGGGTGCCTGGGTGGCTCAGCTGGAGAGACTTTGGCTCAGGTCATGATCTAATGGTTCATGAGTTTGAGCCCCATGGCAGGCTCTGTGCTGACAGCTCAGAGCCTTGATCTTGCTTTGGATTCTGTGTCTCCCTCTCTATCTTGGCCCCACCCCATCTCTCTATGTCTCACTCTATGTCTCAAAAATGAATAAACTTTAAAAAAATTAAATATTTATTTATTTATTTTGAGAAGAAAGCACAGAGGGAAAAGGGGCAGAGAGAGAAAGGGAGAGAGAGAAGACCAAGCAAGTTCTGCCCTGTGAACACAGAGCCCTATGCAGGGCTTGATCTCAGGAAATAGGTGATCATGACCTGAGCTGAAATCAAGGGTTGGACACTTAACCAACTGAGCAACCCAGGAGCCCCGAGATATCATTAAAGCTTCTTCAGCCATTAGAAAGATAATGAAAGAATACTATGAAAAATTATTCACTCATAAGTTCAATACCTTAGAAGAAATTGGACCAACTGCTTGAAAACCACAAAGTATTAAAATTCAAACAATAAAATAGACAATCTGAATAGTCCTATAACCATTATAGAAATTGAGTGTATAATTATAAAGCTCCTCAACAAAAGAAATTCCCAGGCACAGATGGTTTCACTGGAGAATTCCACAAAAGTATTTAGAAGAAAATTAACTCCAGTTTTGTACAACCTATTCCAGAAAATAAAAGATGAAGAAAAACTTCCCAGTTCATCTTTTGAGGTCATTATTACATGGATAAAAAACTACACAAAGATAGCACTGAAAAAGGAAATCTTTAAAAATTTTTTGAAGTTTATTTATTATTGACAGAGAGAGACAGATCATGAACACGGGAGGGGCAGAGAGAAGGGGAGACACAGAATCTGAAGCAGGCTCCAGGCTCCAAGATGTCAGCACAGAGCCCGATGCAGGGCTCAAACTCACAAACTGCGAGATCATGACCTGAGCTGAAGTTGGATGCTCAACCAGCTGAACCACCCAGGCGCTCCGAAAAAGGAAATCTATAAAACAATATCCCTCCTGAACATAAATGAAATGTTAATCTTTCCATAATTTAGATATTGTTGATAGTGAGCCCAAATGTCCTTTGACTGAAGGGGTGTGGGAGGGGTGATGGGCTAAATAGGCAGGAGGCATTAAGGAATCTATTCCTGAAATCATTGTTGCACTATATGCTAACTAATTTGGATGTAAATTAAAAAAAATAAAATTAAAAAAAAGAATGAAATCTTACCATATGGAGCAACATGGATGGAACTAGAATGTATTATGCTAAGCTAAATAAGTCAGTCAGAGAAAGAAAAATACCATATGATTTCACACATATGTGGAATTTAAGAAAAAATACAGATGAACATAGGGGAAGGGAAGGAAAAATAAGAGCAAAGCAGAGAGGGAGGCAAACATAAAAAACTCTTAAATATAGAGAACTAACTAAGGGTTGCTGGAGGGGAGGTGGGTGGGGTTTGGGATAAATGGGTGAGGTGTACTAAGAAGGGCACTTGTTGGGATGAGCACAGGGTGTTATATGTAAGTGATGAATCACTAAATTCTACTCCTGAAACCATTACTACACTATATGTTAACTAACTTGGATTTAAATAAAGTTTTAAAAAGCAATAAAATTTATTTTTTTTTAAAAAGTGCAAAGTTACTCAACAAAATAATAGCAAATTGAATCCACTAATGTACAAAAACAATTATACAGAATTATACACCCTGACCAAGTGGGATTTATTCCAGGTATACAGGTCTTGTTTAATATTAAAAAATCGATTAATTCTCCATAACAACAATGTAAAGAAGAAAAACCATATGATATTATCAATTGAGGCAGATACTTTAACAAAAAGAAATGCAGATGGAAAATAAAATTTAAAAAAAATTGGCAACCCCACATTTACATGATAAAATCTCTCACACTATGAATAGAGTGGAGCTTCCTCAATTTGATAAAAATTATCTACAAAAAACCCCCCATCCAAACCAAGAACTAACCAACCAAACAAACAAACCCTAGAACTAACATAGTACAAAAAACTTTTATGGGGCGCTCTCTCTGACTCTCTAAACAAACAAACATTAATAAGAAAAAAAAAACTCTTAGAATTCATATGTGATTTCATCAAGCTTGTAAGATACAGAATTAACCCACATATACAAAAAAAGAAGTCATTTACATTCAAAAACTAAAATCAAAACATTCAATACTATTTATAATAACTACAAAGATAAAGGAAATTGTTAGGTATAAAATGAACAAAACATGTACAGGACCTTTATGCTGAAAAGTATAAAATGCTGATGAAGGTAATAAAAATAATTAAATAAATGGAGAGACATACCATGTTTGCATATTGGATGACTCAACATAGTAAAGATGTTAATTGTTCCTTAATTGACCTATATACTAATACCATTTTTATCAAAATCCTAATAAGCTTTTGTTTTGTTTTGTTTTGTTTTTCAGATAGGAACAAACTTAAAATTTATACGGAAAGCATCTAATACACATGTACACCCAATTGCTACATATAAAGCTAAAATGGGAGGAAACTCTACCCAATATTAAGGCCTACTATATAGCTACTGTAATCAAAACAGCATGGAATTTTTATAGTGATAGACACAAAGGTCAAAGAAACAGCCGATACAACCTAGAAATTGACCCACATAAAGATGCTTAGTGGATTTTTCACAAATTTGGAAAAGCAACTCAATGGAGGAAAGATAACCTTCTCAACAAGTGCTGCTGCAGCAACCAATTAAAAATTTAATCCCTAATTCAAAAATCGACTCAAATGAGTAAGAGACATAAATGCAAAGTTCAAAACTATAAAACATTAAGAAACAAAACATTGGAAATGATCTTTTAATTTAGAGCTAGGGAAAGAGTACTTAGACATGGTACCAAAATCATAATCCATAGAAGGAAAAATTGATATACTGGACATCATCAAAATTAACAACTTTTGCTCTGTAAAGTACCTGTGAAAAGATTGAAAATAAAAGGTACAGACTGGGAGAAAACATATACATATTGCATATCCAACCAAGGACTAGTATCTGGAATATATAAAGAACTCTTAAAATGCAACAGTAAAAAAAATCCAATTAGAAAATAAGCAAAAGATACAAACAGATATTTCATCAAAAGGATATATAGGTGTCCAATGAGCACATGAGGAGATGTTCAACATTTTTACTTGTATTAGTTAGGGCTCTCCAGAGAAACAGAATCAATATGATGTGTGTATACATAGAAAGAGTTATTTTAAGAAATTGGTTTACACAGTTTTAGAGTCTGGCAATTCTAGAATTGGCAGAGTGGGCAAAGAAGCTAGAGACCCAGGGGGAAAAAAAAAACAAACAAACAAACCAATGCTGCAGTTGAAATCTCAAATGCTGACAAAATTCCCTCTTGCTCCAGGGAGGACAGTCTGTTCTATTAAGGTTTTCAACCAATTGACTGAGTCCCACCTACATTATGAAGGGAAATCAACTTTACTCAAAGTCCACTGATTAAATGTTAATCTCATCCACCCCACCCCACCCTGAAAAAAGAAAAAAAAAATAGTCTTACAAAGATATCTAGAATAATCTTTGACCAAAAATGTGGGTAATATGGTGCAGCCAAGTTGCAACACAAAATTAACCATCTCATTACCCATTAGGTCAATGAAAATTTGCAGCACAATGGGATATTAATACATATATCAGACTGGATAAAATAAATAATGACAGCATTAAATGCGGGCCAGGATGCAGAACAACTGGAACAGTCACCCATTGCTGATGGCAAAGTAAAATGGTATAGTCATTCCAGAACACAGTTCAGCATTTTTAAAAATAATAATAAACATGTAATTACCATAAAACACAGGAATTTCAGTCTTAGACATTTGTGCTAGATAAATGGAAATTTTGTTCACTCAAAAATCTGTACACAAATGTTACAGCAGGCTTGTCCATAATAAGAAAATAAACAGAAAACAACTCAGGAGCTTTTGACAAGTAAATAATTAAACAAATGTGGTATGTCACAAAAACAGACACATACATCAATGGACCAGAATAGAAAACCCGGAAATGGACCCACAACTATATGGTCAACTAATCTTTGACAATGTCTGAAAGAATATCCAATTGAAAATAGACGGTATTTTCAGCAAATGATGTTGGGAAAACCGAACAGCAACATGCAAAAGAATGAAACTGGACCACTTTCTTATACCATACACAAAAATAAAATTCAAAATAGATGAAAGACCTAAATGTGAGACATGAAATGATCAAAATCATAGAGGATAACATAGGCAGCAACCTCTTTGACCTTAGCTGTAGCAACTTCTTCTAGACACATTTTCAGAGGAAAGGGAAACAAAAGCAAAAGAATTATTGGGACTTCATCAAGATAAAAAATCTTCATGCACCATGAAGGAAACAATCAACAAAACCAAAAGACAACCTTTGGAATGGGAGAAGATATTTACAAATGACATACAGGATAAAGGGCTAGTATCCGAAATCTATAAAGAACTTTTATAATTTAACACCCAAAAAACAAATAATCTAGTTTTAAAAAAAATGGGCAGAAGACATAAATAGACAGTTTTTCAAAGGAGACATACAGATGTCTAACAGACATATGAAAAGATGCTCAAATCACTCATCATCAGGGAAATACAAATCAAAACTACAATGAGATATCACTTCACACCTGTCAGAATGGTAAAATCAACAACACAGGAAACAAGAAGTATTGGTGAGGATGTAGAGAAAGAGGAACCTCTTGCACTTTCAGTAGGAGTACAAACTGATGAAGCCACTCTGAAATATAGTGTGAGAGTTCCTCAAAAAGATAAAAATAGAACTACTCTACCATCCAGCAATTGCACGACTAGGTATTTACCCAAAAGATACAAAATTATTAATTCAAAGGGATACATGAACTCTGATGTTTATAGTACCATTATCAACAATAGCCAAATTATGGAAAGATCCCTAATGTCCATTGACTGATGAGTGGATAAAGAAGAGGTGGATGGGGGTACCTGGGTGGCTCAGTTGGTTAAGCGGCCGACTTCAGCTCAGGTCATGATCTCGTGGTCTGTGGGTTCAAGCCCCGCATCAGGCTCTGTGCTGACAGCTTGGATCCTGGAGCCTGCTTTGGATTCTGTGTCTCCCTCTCTCTCTGTTCCTCCCCTGCTTGTGCTCTGTATTTCTCTGTCTCTCAAAAATAAATAAATGTAAAAAAAAAAAATAAGAGGTGATACACACACACACACACACACACACAATGGAATATATGTGCTGCCAAAGCGAGCACACACACACAATGGAATATTACTTGGCCATAAAAAGAATGAAATCTTGCCATTTGCAAGGACATGGATAGGACTAGAGAGTATTATGTTAAGTGAAATAAGTTATTCAGATAAAGACAAATGACATTATTTCACTCATATGTGGAATTTAAGAAACAAAATAGATGAACATAGTGGGAACAAAAGAGAGGTAAACCAGGAAACAGACTCTTAACCATAGAGAACAAACTGATGGCTACCAGAGGAGAGGTGTGTGAAGAGATGGGTTAAATAGGTGATGGGTATTAAGGAGGGCACTTGTGATGAGCACTGGGTGTTTTATTTAAATGAAGAATCACTAAATTCTATACCTGAAACTATTATTACACTATATGTTAACTAATTGGGATTTCAATAAAATCTTGAAAAACAAGAAATAGAAATATTAAGTGAAAGAACAACAGAAAAAAAAACAAATGTTGTATATACATATCATGAAACAATAGTCAGCAGGAAAAAGTAATAAGCTATCAATACATGCAATGACATGGATGAATCTCCAAGGATATTCTGAGTGAAAAAAATCAAGCCAAAAAGATTATATACTGTATTATCCCATTTGTATAACATTTTTTAAAAGACACTTATAAATTGAGAAATGATTTGTGGTCGCCAGGGATTAGAGAATAGTGTTCAGGAGTTCAAGAAGGAGATGTCTGTGATTATAGAAAGGCAACATGAAAGATCCTTGTGGTGATGGAACTCTTCTTGAAGTTGACTGTGGTGAAAATGTACCTATTTATTTACACAGTATACAATTATATTGCAGTAAGCACTTACCCGCCCCCCCAAACTCATACATAGAGTACAAGTGGGGAGGTCTGAATTAAGATCGGTGGATTGTGTCAATGTCAACAACTTGGTTGTGCCATTGTACTATAATTTTGTAAGACTTTGTTTTTAATTAATCTTTACACCTAATGTGGGGCTCAAAACCATGACTTGCGATCAAGAGTTGTATTCTCTTCTGACTGAACCAGCCAGGCACCCCTGTTGTGTAAGATATTACCATTAAGTGAAACCGAGTAAAATGTACATAGGATCGTTCTGTATTATTTTTTCACAAAATGTAGATCTACAGTAATTTCAATGTAAAACTTTTAACTTAAAAAAACTGCACAAGGATATTTTCAGATAATCAAAGGTTTAGAAAAATACAATAAATGGGTGTATTGCATGATATTTGAATTATATTTCAATAAAACTATTTTCAAAAAGTATTGGAATCTGTAAAATTAAATTTACTCCAGAGCTTATTTTAATTGTCTTGTATATAAATTAAAATGAAGATTTAAAGAAAAGAGAAAGCATGGTGGTGAGTATTGAAATCTACTAAACCTATAATTAAATCATATTAAGAATTGTGACAAAACAAAGCAAATGCCAAAAATATCTCTTGACTGCAAATTTTGAAAAATATAAATTTAATGTGTTATATTTCTCAAATTTCTAAGGTATATTAACAACAACAACAACAAAACACAGAGGAATTTTAAAGAAACAAGTGGATAAAGTGTTTGCATTCAAATATCCTCCATTTTTATATCCATGTATTAAACAGCCTTTCATTCTAGATAGAATATAATGTGTTAATATTTCAAAAAAGGATCTATACTGACAAATCACAAAAGAGATTTTTTTAAAAACAATAAAGAAACCATAGTTCGTATATCAAAAATAGGAAAAAAAAGTAATCTTAGGGAAAGACAAATTCAAAATGTATAAAATAAGATTACAAAAGTAAAACTCTAACAGAGAAATTGTGAAAAAAATGTAAATGGGTTGAACTGTCTCATTCAAAGACAAAACTCCAAATTTAATAAAACACAAATTTCTATTATAGATCTTTACAAGATATGCAAAATACAAAAATTGCTTTAGAAAACTGAGATTCAAAGAATGGCCTATTCTATGTAGGAAAACACAAATAAAATAGCTCACAGATCACAATGGGTTTTAAACATAATAGTATTTGAGGCAAAATATAATAAATAGTGGAAAAGTGGATGTATGTTTATAATGAATGAGTTTTGATCTTGGGCAAAACACGAACACAAAAGGTGAAAATAATTCAATAAATTAGAAACAGTGGAAATTGTAAAGGATACATGATTTGAATGTAATGTAAGAAAGCTTAAAAATTAGCAAAATGATACAAAAAATTGAACATTTCAAAACATTTCCCAAAATAGCCTGTGTGTATGTGTGCATGTGTATGTATGCAATCAAACTAAGGATGGATAGACTCCAAACTGTTATATGTATAGAGGTGGGTTTACACAAGGCTTTAGTTTTCTACTTTGCAAATTGGAAATGTATGAATTTTAATATCAGCTTGTATTAATTTTATTTTATATTGATTTCTACTTTATTAATTCTGTTTTAAATTTTCTAGCTTTTTGAGTTATTGGTGTAGTTTAATTTCTTAAATATATTATACATTTAAAAATTTAATTAGTTTTAATGACAAGGGTAACATATATTGTAACATGTCAAGCAATTCAGAGGTGTATAAAAAACCTAATGGTCTGCTTCTACTCCCTCATGATAATAGTAATGTAATCTTACCCCTCTGAGGCAACTTATGTATACACTTAGTAGCTATTCCTCTATGTTTTTATATATGTCTATATTGCTAGGTATTTATATATGTCTATCTTCAGAGATATATATAGTTCTTAGAATAGAATCATACACAATATATACATAGTTCTGCAACTAAGTTTTCTCAATATACAATAGACATGTTTCCATAACAATATATATTATGCTATTTATTTTAATACTGGAAAACCTTATAAAGCATATGATATATCACAACATTCCCAGTGATTTCTTTGTTGAGGAACACTCAGATTAATTTCAGGATTTGCTAGTACAAAAATATTATTGAACATACACCCATAATACTGGTACTTTTATTTCTTTAATAAAATGTATTAGATTTTTATTGCTACATTACAAATTATCACAAATTTAGCAGCTTAAAAAAAGGACCACTTATTAGTTCACATCTCTGTAGGTAAGAAGCCCAGCAAGGTGTTGCTTGATTCTCAACACAAGATATTTCAAAACCGAAATCAGCGTATTGGCTGTGTTCTTGTCTGGAGGCTTGGCTATGGATTTATTCATTTCTGAGCTCATTTATGCTGTTGGGATAATCCAGTTTCTTGAGTTGTAAGATCAAGATTCCTGTTTTCTTGGTGTAGCAGGAAGGTTCTCTCATCTTCTAGAATTCATTCGCATTACTTGCCACATGGCCCCCAACATCTTCGAAGTCAGAATATTGACACATTTTCATGTTTTGAATATCTGACTTCTGTCTCTGACTCAGATGTAAAGGGCTCATGTGATTATCTCAGCCTCCAGCCAATACTTCCATTTGATTAACTCAAAAGCAACTCAATAAAGAATTTAATCACACCTGGAATATCACCTTTGCTGTATATGTAACATAATTATGGGAGTGATCCCCCATCATATCAACAGTTTAATTAATCAACAAAAGGAGATAATGCAGGGTAAAAGTCATTAATAACAATTGTAGACTTTGATATACTACATATAGATTCTCAAGTGGAATTGCTGGGTCTGTTTTGGACATTGATCAATTGAACTTTATTTTCACTATTTTCTCATTTTCTCAGAATCAGAATCTATTGGAGGGAGGTTAAGAATAGTTTTCTTTCTTAAAATTTGTGGGTTTTTTTACCACATAATTTCCACCAAGTGATACCTACATTTCTACTACAAATTACTATAAATACTCAAGGAACATCAAAGACTTAGTACATTCAAATCTCAGCTTTGCTGTCTAATAGATTTGTGATCATAGAAACATTACTTAACTTCATTTAGAATATAAAAATAAATCTTTCATAAAGTTGTTTATAATATCAAAAGAGAGGTTGGTTAAAGAGCTTTAAAAAAGGGCCTTGTATTTAGTAACTGCTCAATAAATGTTAATTCTTTTCTTCTTTGTCTCATTGTCCTTGTATACTCAAGGGATGGGCATGGACATGTACTTTAGCTCAGCAAATGGGACACGCTTTCCTGGGACCGTGATTCCTTAACAATTGATATAAGCACAGAAAAAAGTAGTTGTTTTCTTCTTAATATATTTCGGAGCAGTGGTAAACTGATCTGACATTGCTACAGGCTACGTTAAGATTCTTGATTTTAAACAATACATTATAAATTCTTGGTAGTTTAAGAAGAAAACAATTTAGTTAAAAAGCATAATATGGATTTTCATATGTGTATTTGCCATCTGTATATCTTCTTGGTTGAGGTGTCTGTTAAGGTCTTTAGCCCATTTTTTAACAGAGTTGTTTATTTTCTTATTGTTCAATTTTGAAGTTCTTTGTGTATTTGGGTACCAGCCCTTTAGTAGACGTGTCTTTTGCAAATAATTTTCCCCCTTTTGTCGCTTATCTTCTCATTCCTTGACATTGTTTTTTATAGAGCAAACATTTTTAATTCTAATTAAGTCCAGCTTATGAATTATAACCTTCATGAATTATATCTTTGGTGTTGTATCTAAAAGGGCATCATCACACTCAAAGTCATCTAGGTGTTCTTTATATTATCTTCTAGGAGATCTATAGATTTGCATTTCAAGATTCATTTCATGAATCTTGAACTATTTTGAGTTAATTTTCATTAAAGTGGAAAGATCTGTGTTTAGGTTCATTTTTTCTACATATGGAGGTACAGTTCTAGCACCACTGGTAGAAGAGATTACCTTTATTCCAATGTATCAAATTTGTTCTTTGCAAAAGATTCATTGACTAAATTTATGGGAGTCTATTTCTAAATGCTATATTCTGTTATTTGATCTATTTTCTAACTTAATATGGTACTGGAATAAAGTACAACACATAGATTAATGGAACGAAAGAATCTTTGTGGAGTGTCTGGGTGCCTCAGTCAGTTAAGCATCCAACTCTTCTTTATTTTGTTTTTGTTTTTGTTTTTTCTTTGTTTTTTGTTTTCGTGCATGTGTCAGAAAAAAATATTTTTTAATATGAAATTTATTGTCAAATTGGTTTCCATACAACACCCAGTGCTCATCCCAACAGGTGCCCTCTTCAATGCTCATTGAATTGGGCACCCTCTCCCACCCTCTCCTCCCCCCTCCATCAACTCTCAGTTTATTCTCAGTTTTTAAGAGTCTTTTATGGTTTGGCTCTCTCCCTCTCTAACTTTTTTTCCCCTTTGCCTCCCACATGGTCTTCTGTTAAGTTTCTCAGGATCCACCCAGAAAACCGCCAGAAGACTAGCAGAATGGACTCTCCTGAGCCAAGCGTAGACAGGAGCCAACTCTTGATTTTGGCTCAGGTCATGATCCCACGGGTTGGATTCTGTGCTGACAGCAAGAAGGTTTCTTGGGAATATCTCTTTCCCCATCTTTCTGTCTGCCCTCCCCTGCTCGTGCGCGCTGTCTCTCAAATGGGTAAACAGCCATTTTTTTTTTTTTTAAAGAATAGGATCTTTGATTCAAAACAATAGATTTCAACTCTGTGTAGGTGAAGCAAAAAAAAAATTGAGTCAAAAACCATCATATGACTTCCAGAATCAATGCCTAGAATAGTGAGGATTAGGACACAGACAGAAACAAAGGGAACATGCCTACAGCAAGGCTTTCAACAAAGGAACAGTTTCCAAAGGTCACTGCCAATGAAAGAAACACTTACTGCTACCTCTGCTAGCATCACTGCTGTAGAACACTTCTATACTTTCAAATTCATTGTAGCAGCTATGGAAAGTTATGAGAACATTCGACTGTCCAGTCTAAGTAAAGTTCTTATGTCTTATCTGTCATAGACATGGAAAGGGGAACATCTGCTCACATACCCCACTGTCGGACTCTGTTGTAGGATGTCAAATTCTGCATTTTATCTTGTTTTCCTGAAAATTCGAAGTGAATTGGATACTAAAAATAGAAAAAGGCCAATATCTACTGCATGGAAATTGATATTAAAAGATTAGATATCATCTTCCATATTAGCAAAAATAAAAGTCTTACAAGATAAAGTACTGGTTGAAATATAGGGAAAGAAGGATGCTCATACATACTCTGGGAGGAATGCAAATTGATGCAATCATTTATAATTATAATTTAGTATTACAAAATAAAGTTGAAACAATGCATATCACATAAGCCAGTTATTCTGATGAGAGATGTATATTTTAGAAAAACTCCTGTAATTGTGTAATGGGAGACTTGTAGAAGTATATAAATTATAAAAGTTAAAAGTTGGAAAATAGATAAATAAATTATGGTTTATTTTATTGCTGAATTACCTGATACTCTTACAATGAATGAACTTGATCTAACTGTATCAATAAAGATAGTAATAAAAATGTGATTTTGAATGAAAAGCTGGTTGTAGAATGATATTAGAGTGTGATGACATTCGTATAGTTTTTTAAAATATACCAAGCGGGGGACCAGCAGAAGATGGTGGGTAGGAGGACGCTGGGCTCACCGCGCGTCCTGCTGATCACTTAGATTCCAACTACACCTGCCTAAATAACCCAGAAAACCACCAGAAGACTAGCAGAATGGAGTCTCTGGAGCCAAGCGCAGATGAGAGGCCCACGGAAGAGGGTAGGAAGGGCAGAGAGGGGGTGCACGCTGCAGGGACTGGTGGGAGGGAGCCGGGGCAGAGGGGCGGCCCACCAGCCAAACAGAGCCCCCCAGTCTGGCTTGCAAAAGTGCAGGGGCCATAGGTAGTGTGTTCTGAAAGCAAGCAGGACTTAGCATCTGGGAGGTGATAAGTTACCAACCCTGCTCCAAAAGCGGGAAGTCTGGAGGACAAAGGGAGGGAGATTTGCTGAGCCCCAGGACAACAGAGCTCAGTTTGGTGGGGAACAAAGGCACTATCCAGCGCCATCTCCCTCGCCCATCCCCCAGCCAAAATCCCAAAGGGAACCAGTTCCTGCCAGGGAACTTGCTTGCTCCGCACAAACACCCAACACTGTGCTTCTGCGGAGTCACCCCTCCCGGCAGCGGGTCTGACTCCCTCCCGCTGCCACAGGGCCCCTCCTGAAGTGGATCACCTAAGGAGAAGCAAGCTAAGCCTGCACCTCCTGCCCCTGTGCACCTTGCCTACTCACCCCAGCTAATACGCCAGATCCCCAGCACCACAAGCCTGGCAGTGTGCAGGTAGGCCAGACAGGCCACACCACCCCACAGTGAATCCTGCCCCTAGGAGAGGGGAAGGGAAGGCACACACCAGTCTCACTGTGGCCCCAGTGGTGGACTGGAGGCAGACATCAGGTCTGACTGTGGCCCTGCCCACCAACGCAAGTTATACACCACAGCACAGGGGAAGTGCGCTGCAGGTCCGCACCACTCCAGGGACTATCCAAAATGACCAAACGGAAGAATTCCCCTCAAAAGTATCTCCAGGAAATAACAACAGCTAATGAACTGATCAAAAAGGATTTAAACAATATAACACAAAGTGAATTTAGAATAATAGTCATAAAATTAATCGCTGGGCTTGAAAACAGTATAGAGGACTGCAGAGAATCTATTGCTACAGAGATCAAGGGACTAAGGAACAGTCAGGAGGAGCTGAAAAATGCTTTAAACGAGATGCAAAATAAAATGGAACCGACCACAGCTCGGATTGAAGAGGCAGAGGAGAGAATAGGTGAACTAGAAGATAAAATTATGGAAAAAGAGGAAGCTGAGAGAAAGAGAGATAAAAAAATCCAGGAGTATGAGGGGAAAATTAGAGAACTAAGTGATACACTAAAAAGAAATAATATACGCATAATTGGTATCCCAGAGGAGGAAGAGAGAGGAAAAGGTGCTGAAGGGGTACTTGAAGAAATAATAGCTGAGAACTTCCCTGAACTTGGGAAGGAAAAAGGCATTGAAATCCAAGAGACACAGAGAACTCCCTTCAGACATAACTTGAATCGATCTTCTGCACAACATCTCATAGTGAAACTGGGAAATACAAGGATAAAGAGAAAATTCTGAAAGCAGCAAGGGATAAACGTGCCCTAACATATAAAGGGAGACCTATAAGACTCGTGACTGATCTCTCTACTGAAACTTGGCAGGCCAGAAAAGGATTGGCACGAGATCTTCAATGTGTTGAACAGAAAAAAAATATGCAGTCGAGAATCCTTTATACAGCAAGTTTGTCATTTAGAACAGAAGGAAAGAGAAAGGTCTTCCCAAACAAACAAAAACTGAAGGAATTCGTCACCACTAAATCAACCCGACAAGAGATCCGAAGGGGGATCCTGTCAGACAAAGTACCAAAGACATTGCTACAAGCATAAAACATACAGACATCACAATGACTCTAAACCCGTATCTTTTTCTATATAACACTGAATGTAAATAGACTAAATGCGCCAACCAAAAGACATAGGGTATCAGAATGGAGAAAAAAACAGGACCCATCTACATGAGTCTGCAAGAGACTCATTATAAACCTGAGGACACCTTTATATTGAGAGTGAGGGGATGGAGAACTATTTATCATGCTACTGGAAGCCAAAAGAAAGCTGGAGTAGCCATATTTATATCAAACTAGACTATAAATTAAAGGCTGTAACAAGAGATGAAGAAGGGCATTATATAATAATTACAGGGTCTATCCATCAAGAAGAGCTAACAATTATAAATGTCTATGGGCCAAATACAGTGGCCCCCAAATATATAAAACAACTACTCACAAACATAAGCAACCTTATTGATAAGAATGTGGTAATAGCAGGGGACTTTAACACTCCACTTACAGAAATGGATAGATCATCTAGACACATGGTCAATAAAGAAACAAGGCCCTGAATGATACATTGGAACAGATGGACTTGACAGATATATTTAGAACTCGGCATCCCAAAGCAACAGAATATACTTTCTTCTCGAGTGCACATGGAACATTCTCCAAGATAGATCATACTGGGTGACAAAACAGCCCTTCATAAGTATACAAGAATTGAAATCATACCATGCATACTTTAAGACCATAATGCTATGAAGGTTGAAATCAACCACAGGAAAAAGTCTGGAAAACCTTCAAAAGCATGGAGGTTGAAGAACACCCTACTAAAGAATGAGTGGGTCAACCAGGCAATTAGAGAAGAAATTAAAAAAAAAATGGAAACAAATGAAAATGAAAATACAACAATCCAAATGCTTTGGGATGCAGCAAAGGCAGTCCTGAGAGGAAAATACATTGCAATCCAGGCCTATCTCAAGAAACAAGAAAAATCCCAAATACAAAATCTAACAGCACACCTAAAGGAAATAGAAGCAGAACAGCAAAGACAGCCTAAAACCAGCAGAGGAAGAGAAATAATAAAGATTAGAGCAGAAATAAACAATATAGAATCCAAAAAAACTGTAGAGCAGATCAACGAAACCAAGAGTTGGTTTTTTGAAAAAATAAACAAAACTGACAAACCTCTAGCCAGGCTTCTCAAAAAGAAAAGGGAGATGACCCAAATAGATAAAATCATGAATGAAAATGGGATTATTATAACCAATCCCTCAGAGATACAAATAGTTATCAGGGAATACTATGAGAAATTATATGCCAACAAATTGGGCAACCTGGAAGAAATGGAAAAATTCCTAAACACTCACACTCTTCCAAAACTCAATCAGGAGGAAATAGAAAGCTTGAACAGACCCATAACCAGCGAAGAAATTGAATTGGTTATCAAAAATCTCCTTAGAAATAAGAGTCCAGGACCAGATGGCTTCCCAGGGGAGTTCTACCAGATGTTTAAAGCAGAGAAAATACCTATTCTTTTCAAGCTATTCCAAAAAATAGAAAGGGAAGGAAAACTTCCAGGCTCATTCTAGGAAGCCAGTATTACTTTGATTCCTAAACCAGACAGAGACCCAGTAAAAAAGGAGAACTATAGGCCAATATCCCTGATGAATATGGATGCAAAAATTTTCAATAAGATACTAGCAAATCAAATTCAACAGCATATAAAAAGAATTCTTCACCATGATCAAGTGGGATTCATTCCTGGGATGCAGGCTGGTTCCACATTCACAAATCAATCAACGTGATACATCAGATTAATAAAAGAAAAGAGAAGAATCATATGATCCTGTCAATCGATGCAGAAAAGGCCTTTGACAAAATTCAGCACCCTTTCTTAATAAAAACGCTTGAGAAAGTCAGGATAGATGGAACATACTTAAACATCATAAAAGCCATTTATGAAAAGCCCACAGCTAACATCATCCTCAATGGGGAAAAACTGAGAGCTTTTTCCCTGAGATCAAGAACACGACAGGGATGCCCACTCTCACCGCAGTTGTTTAACATAGTGTTGGAAGTTCTAGCATCAGCAATCAGACAACAAAAGGAAATCAAAGGCATCAAAATTGGCAAAGATGAAGTCAAGCTTTGACTTTGTGCAGATGACACGATACTATACATGGAAAATCCGATAGCCTCCACCAAATGTCTGCTAGAACTGATACATGAATTCAGCAAAGTTGCAGGATACAAAATCAATGTACAGAAGTCAGTTGCATTCTTATACACTAACAATGAAGCAACAGAAAGACAAATAAAGAAACTGATCCCATTCCCAATTGCACCAAGAAGCATAAAATACCTAGGAATAAATCTAACCAAAGCTGTAAAAGATCTGTATGCTGAAAACTATAGAAAGTTTATGAAGGAAATTGAAGAAGATATAAATAAATGGAAAGACATTCCCTGCTCATGGATTGGAAGAATAAATATTGTCAAAATGTCAACACTACCCAAAGCTATCTACACATTCAATGTAATCCCAATCAAAATTGCATCAGCATTCTTCTCGAAACTACAACAAGCAATCCTAAAATTTATATGGAACCACAAAAGGCCCCAAATAGCCAAAGTAATTTTGAAGAAGAAGACCAAAGCAGGAGGCATCACAATCCCAGACTTTAGACTCTACTACAAAGCTGTCATCATCAAGACAGCATGGGATTGGCATGAAAACAGACACATAGACCAATGGAATAGAATAGAAACCCCAGAACTAGACCCACAAAAGTATGGCCACCTAATCTTTGACAAAGCAGGAAAGAACATCCAATGGAAAAGACAGTCTTTTTAACAAATGGTGCTGGGAGAACTCGACAGTAACATGAAGAAGGTTGAAACTAGACCACTTTCTCACACCATTCACAAAAATAAACTCAAAATGGATAAAGGACCTGAATGTGAGACAGGAAACCATCAAAACCCTAGAGGAGAAAGCAGGAAAAGATCTCTCTGACCTCAGCCATAGCAATCTCTTACTCGACACATCCCCAAAGGCAAGGGAATTAAAAGCAAAAATGAATTACTAGGACCTTATGAAGATAAAAAGCTTCTGCTAGCAAAGGAAACAACCAACAAAACTAAAAGGCAACCAACGGAATGAGAAAAGATATTTGCAAATGACATATCGGACAAAGGACTAGTATCCAAAATCTACAAAGAGCTCACCAAACTCCACACCCGAAAAACAAATAACCCAGTGAAGAAATGGGCAGAAAACATGAATGGACACTTCTCTAAAGAAGACATCCGGATGGCCAACAGGCATATGAAAAGATGCTCAACGTCGCTCCTTATCAGGGAAATACAAATCAAAACCACACTCAGATATCACCTCACGCCAGTCAGAGAGGCCAAAATGAACAAATCAGGAGACTATAGATGCTGGAGAGGATGTGGAGAAATGGGAACCCTCTTGCACTATTGGTGGGAATGCAAATTGGTGCAGCTGCTCTGGAAAGCAGTGTGGAGGTTCCTCAGAAAATTAAAAATAGACCTACCCTATGACCCAGCAATAGCACTGCTAGGGATTTACCCAAGGGATACAGGAGTACTGATGCATAGGGGCACTTGTACCCCAATGTTTATAGCAGCACTCTCAACAATAGCCAAATTGTGGAAAGAGCCTAAATGTCCATCAACTGATGAATGGATAAAGAAATTGTGGTTTCAATACACAATGGAGTACTACATGGCAATGAGAAAGAACGAAATATGGCCCTTTGTAGCAATGTGGATGGAACTGGAGAGTGTGATGCTAAGTGAAATAAGCCATACAGAGAAAGACAGATACCATATATTTTCACTCTTAGGTGGATCCTGAGAAACTTAACAGAAACCCATGGGGGAGGGGAAGGAAAAAAAAAGAGGTTAGAGTGGGAGAGAGCCAAATCATAAGAGACTCTTAAAAACTGAGAACAAACTGGGGCGCCTGGGTGGCTCAGTCGGTTAAGTGGCCGAATTCAGCTCAGGTCATGATCTCACGGTCCGTGAGTTCGAGCCCCGCGTCAGGCTCTGTGCTGACAGCTCAGAGCCTGGAGCCTGTTTCAGATTCTGTGTCTCCCTCTCTCTGACCCTCCCCCATTCATGCTCTGTCTCTCTCTGTCTCAAAAATAAATAAACGTTAAAAAAAATTAAAAAAAAAACTGAGAACAAACTGAGGGTTGATGGGGGGAGGGAGGGAGGGGAGGGTGGGTGATGGGTAGTGAGGAGGGCACCTTTTGGGATGAGCACTGGGTGTTGTATGGAAACTAATTTGACAATAAATTTCATATATTGAAAAATAAATAAATAAAAATAAAAAAATAAAAAAAAAATAAAATATACCAAGCAACATTTCATTGCTCTCAGATACATATATCAAATAAAAGTTGAAAAAAATTTTTGGGTGGTGCTTTAGTGGCTCAGTCAGTTAAGCATCCCACTTTCGTTCATTTCATGATCTCCAGGTTCGTGAGTTTGAGCCACGCTTCGGGTTCTGGGCTGACAGCTCAGAGCCTGGATCCTGCTTCAGATTTGTTGCCCCCCTCTTTCTCCGCCCCACCCTTGCTTGTGCTCTGTCTCTGTCTTTCAGAAATAAATAAACATTAAAAAAATTTAAAAATATATTTGGTGAGTCACCTGAGTGACTCAATCTGTTAAGCATTTGACTATGGGTTTTTTTGGCTTAGGCCATGATCTCATAGTTCGTGACATCAAGCCCCACGTTGGGATGGATCTAAATAAAAAAATTAATTAATTAATAAACAAACTCTTAAAAAGTCATTAAAAAAACAATTGGTAGGTGTAATGGTAATTTCATATGTCATCTTGACTGGGCCATGGAGTACTGGGTATACGATTTAACACCATTCTGGGGATTTTTGCTGGGGTGTTTTTGAATGAAAGTAGCATTTAAATTCATAGATTGAGTAAATCACATTGTTCATCCTAATATAGGGGATTTTCATCTAATCACTTGAAGGCCTAACTACAACAAAATCTCTAACCCTTTCTCAAATAAGACAGAATCCTTTCTGTCTGATGAACATTGGCTTTTCCCTGTCTTCAGACTCAAATTGAAACATCACATCTCCCTGGGTCTTGAGCCTGCTTGCCTTCTGTCTAGGACTAAATCATTAGCTCTCTTGGGCCTCCAGCTTGCTGACTCACCCTGCAGATCTTGGGGCTTGCCATCCTCCATAACTACTTGAGTCAATTTCTTGTTTTAATTCGATCAAAGGATGAATCTCTGTATCTATAGGCAGAGGTAGATTAGAGGGAAAGAGAAATATATAGAGGGATAGAGATAATAGAGATGGAGATAAAGATATCTTATTGGCCCTGTTTTTCTGGCAAACCCTACTACTTTTAGGATACATAAGTATAAAATCTCCATTCATGAGAGAAGATGATGCCAGGAAGGTAGGGAGGAATATGGGATTGGTGAGAAGGAAAAGGAAAACCAAATTTACTTCCTTGAACTTTGCTTTTAAATTAAAAAAAATAAAGAAAAATGATAAAACATTAACATTTTAATAATGAAACAATTTGCTGTATTATTTTATGTATATTTCTGTATTTTAATGCTTTCCTTAATAGCCAGTTTCTCTGCATAGTATTTTAATTGATATTCAATTATGAATATTCTATCATTTTTATCTTTAAATTGTGAGTTTTTAGTAATGCATTTGGGAATTTAAAAATCTTTAAATGTTACTTTCTGATTTATTTACATCCTAATCAGAACTGTTGTGTGAATGTTACCTATTATTTGAATTCTGTTAGGGATTTTGTAACCTGGTATGCAGTCACATTTGTAAATCTTCCTTGTGTACCTGAAGATAGTTTTTGTTATCTACTTGTTGAGTGTTTGACAAATATTATTACTGTTGTTCTAATGCTGCATATCTACCAAGTTTTTGTGTGATTCATTAGTTTCTAATGAAAATCTATGAAAATCACCTACTGTCTTTTATGATTTTGGTGTGAGGGCATCCATAGATCCAGAATTATTCTTATTGTTCTGTGAACACTAGAATGTTTTCCATATTCATGGGCAAAGAAACTTCACCATTTTGACCATATTCCAAGTAGTAGAATAAAAGAAAAAAGAAGCAGGGGTGGGGGGTGTCTGCTAAGTTTAAGAATATGTTCCGGAAATTTCACACATCACCTCTCATTCTATGTCCTTGGCCCAAAATTGGTCCTATGCCACACAGTGATATGAAGAAGATTGAGAACGGTAGAACTGACCACCTTATTCTTGGGGGTCATGTGTAGAGTTCAAGTTGGTGGTAGTAATGCTGAGAGAGATGGGAATCTAGGATTCAGGAAGCAAGTAGGAGTTTATATAAGTCATATCAGTAAGCCATTTCTGAAACAGATTAATGCCAACTATTTTAAGTGTCTTTGTCCTTCATCTCAAGATTCAACTTCACGGAAGGAGCATATAATTGCATAGCATGTGCTTATTCATTGGCTAGGGGTGGAGTGGAGATGGATGCTGATTACTTTCCCACCAGATTGCTTTAAATGGGGAAAAAGCAATTGATCAAAATGAAATTGGAGTACTCTTTGGAAGAATTAATTCATGCTAAACAATAAAAAAATCCAGCAAATATCCATTACAACAACAAATATGAAATTTATTCAACCATAATGATTCATTTGTTGAGCTACAGCTATTCACCAGGGATTATGCTATATACTACAACTATAAAATGAATAATGTGCCACCCATATCTTCATAAAACTCATAATCAAATGGAAGAGCTCAGAGTTCTACAATATAATATATATGGAATTTTATAAAGATAGATAGTCTGGGCGTGGCTCAGTTGGTTAAGCATCTGACTCTTGGTTTTAGCTCAGGTCATGATCTCACAGTTTTGTGGGATTGAGCCCCGTGTGAGGTTCTGCACTGACAGCACAGATCTGCTTGGGATTCTCTCTCTCCCTCTCTCCCTCTGCCCCTTCCCCACTAAGAAAGACAAATATAATAAATACTAAAACTCAAAAAGAAAAGATAGATAATGTGAATACATTTGTCTTGCATAATGCCTCAAAGTAAGCTTTCTAACAATATTATAAAATCTACGAGACAAAAAACCATTTTGAGTTTACTAAAAAAATCCAGTTGACTCATTTCCTCAGCATTTTTGTCTCTGTAAGTCATAAATAATTACAGATATTTCTTGAAATACAAACACTCTATTTTGCAGCAGAAATTATTTTCCCTTTATAAAGTTTTTTTTTAATTTTGAAATAATTTGAGTTGCAAGAAGTTGCAAAGCCAGTGCAGAAAACTTCTGTGTACTCTTACCCCAGCTTCCTCCAATGATAATCATTTACATGACCATATTACATTGCCCAGACATCTCTTTAAAAACCTATTTTTATTGTCAAGGTTATGCATGTATACACATATGCCTGTGTTAGGGTTTTCCAGAGTTACAAGACAAATAAGAGAAAATTTGTGATTATAGAGGCTGAGGTATGTGACAATATGCCATCTGCAAGCTTAGAATTAGGAAAGCCAGTGGTATGATTCAGTCTGTGTCCAAAGGCCTAAGAACCAAGGGGCTGCTGGTATAAGTCTTAGAGTCCAAAGGTCACAAAACCAGTAGCTCCAATGTCTAAGGGCATGAGAAGATGAACTTTCCAGCTCAAGAAGAGACAGAATTCTATTTGAGAACTGTAGAACTGACCTTTCGTTCTATTTTATTCTATTCTGACCCTCAAGTATTAGATGAGATGATGATTGCCCACTTAGGTGAGGGTGAATCTTCTTCACTCACTACTGATTCAAATGTTAATCTTTTCCAGAAAAGCCCTCATAGACACACTCAGAAATAATAATGTTTTACTAGCTTCTGGGAATAATCTTAGCCTAGTTGAATTAACACATAAAATTAACCATCACAACACCTTTATTGTGTTATCCTACTTTTCTCTTACTAATCCTTCTGTGATCAACTTAAATTACCTTAAGTGGCATGGTTAGATATTTAAGAGCTGCATATTGCATTTCACAGTTTTAAGAATTTTTGAAAGAAAAGCAGTTAGCATAGTTTAATTGTCTAGCCTGTAGGTCTCCCATTTAGCATGTGCACATATGTTTGTGTGCACACTTGTGTGCGTGGGTGTGCCTGTATGGGTGGAGACAGAGAGAGAGATAGAGAGAGGGTTCATAAGCACTAGTAAGTAGCTTACATAAGTCTTCCCTAAACTTTATAAATGAACCCATTTCATTTCCTAGGTTTTGGAACAAGAATTAGATTCCTTTTCTAACATCCAAAGTTTGCTACTTAAGAAAAAATTTTTCTAATGGAACATAATAAGCACAGATGGTATAAGCTGTCTAATTTTTATTTTTTTCCTGGCCAACAGTTTGTGTGTTGCCAAATACTATCAGGAAAATAATTGTTTCTTCTTGAACCAAAATGTATAGAGTAAGATTGGCTAGTGACTAAACCGTTTTTAGGAAATCACCTCCCCTGTTATAGTAAATCAGGGCCTGTGGCAGTAAATAGTAAAAATAGCTAATATAATTATATAGGTACTTTTATACTCATTTGACTCCCTCATCCATTTACTAACTTACTTATATATAAGGGGGAAAGTGTAGCTGGGAGAACAGTGATCCCTTAAACACTTTTCTTGAAGAAATGTTATAGCTAGTAGTTAAAAAAAGTCCTTCTACTAATGGAAATGGGCTGACAAAAATTAATATTAACCTTCCCTCCCCTCCACCCCTCTATGAATTTAATATGGACTAAGGGAAAGAAAAGTTATCATTTAAATGCTTTTCTGGATGCTTTAGTGGTCAAAAGGTAGACTACAAAGGTTGATAGTTGTTATTTGGAACAGGAATAGTAATGAGGCCCATTTCTTATTGATAGACTTTTGGTATGGATTATATACCTCTGTCTCTATCTATCTCTATCTTTACCATCTATATCTATATAATCTATATTTATAGCTATACCTACACCAAATTTACCTAAATGAGTATAAGGAGAGGTGACACTATTCTTTTTTTTAATGTTTATTTATTTTTGAAGGAGAGAGAGACAGAGCATGAGTGGGGGAGGGACAGAGAGAAAGAGGAAGACACAGAATCTGAAGCAGGCTCCTGTCTCTGGGATGTCAGCACAAAGCCTGATGTGGGACTGAGCCCACGAGCCCTGAGATCATGACCTGAGCCAAAGTTGGACACTTAACTGACCGAGTCACCCAGGTGTCCCAAGAAGTAACACTATTTTGAATAATAATGTAACAAGTTTTCTGTACTATAGGTAGAGTATATCTATGCTAATTCTTAATATAAACCTAGACTCTCTTGACTTTAATAATTATGATTTTTCCTTGATAAGTATACATGTGTGTGTGTGAGAGACAGAGGCAGAGACAGAGAGAGAGAGAGAGAGAGAGAGAGAGAGAGAGAATAGTTAAACTTTGGATGATCATAAGACATAAGTTTAGAGGAAGAACTATCCTCATCTTCCACTCAGAGAAAGAATTTAAGCAAGTGGATCTTTGAGAATCAAAGTCCATATTTGAGTATTCTGGTAAAGAGTTAATTTTCCTTCCCCAAACATATTTATGACTGTAGTTTCTTATTCATAACTCAGACTTTGGAAATGCACTGTTCCATGTGATTGTATCCTATGGATTGCACTTGGTGGTAGTGTTTATGGGGGTGGATCCTGAAGAAAATTTAATCCCTGTACTTAGAACAGGATTTCCCAATGATTTAAAGGGTAATTGAAAACTGGTACTATAGAATTTTTAAGAAGATAAATTTCTCAAAAGAGAGTGGAACGATTAGATCTTTATAGAGGGGAGCAAGGCTAGGAAGTATTGGGTTTCATGAGTAAAAACTACATGAAGAAGTTAAGATATTTTTCCATTGGGGGAGACTTGTGGTTCAGTCATTTGAGCATCTGATTCTTGATTTCAGTTCAGGTCATGATCCCAGCGTCTTGGGATCAAGCTTTGCATTGGGCTTTGCACTGAATGTGGAGCCTGCTTGAAGTTCTCTCTCTCTCTCTCTCTCTCTCTCTCTCTCTCCCTGCCCCCTTTGTCACTCTCCCCCTCTCATGCTCTCACTCTAAAATAATTTTTAAATTATTTACAAATGTATTCCTTGAAATACTGGTACAATCATAGCATACAGTTTTACATTTTTCTGACATTGTATTTTTTTTTATTTTTTGGAATATTTTATTAAATATTATTTTTGTATGTTTTAAATCCTTACCACCACTATACTGTGCATAAGTAACAAAGACAAAGGTGGCCATTACCACACCACTGCTCCATACAAGCAAATGTATTGGTAGCAGAATAATATCAAGAAGTAAATTTTCTCAGAGTTCCAGACAGTGATGTGCACCAAAGGAAACAGAGGTCTTCAATGAAGGTAAAAGCAACAAGGAAGAACATATCAGATTGACAAAGAGCTATCAAGTGAATAATTCATAAACAAATGTGAGAAAAAAACTATTTTTCCCATATATGTTAGATGCAGGTAAGTCTTGGGGGTAGGGAAAGAATATTTTGACTTTATATTACTACAATTATATTAATGCATTTTCTTCAATAAACTTAGGTTTATTAAGACAGTGACATTAACAGTGAAGTATACTTTCTGTTCTTTGAAGCTTCCCACAGTCAAGAATAAAATGGTCTCTCTTGTGAGAGTCAGCGAAACTGGCACTAGGGCTATCATCAGTGCAGTGGAAACTTTCTATCAGTCAAGAGCTGGAAACCAATGGGTAAGGCAGGGTCTAAGGTTGCCTACTTTTGTCAGAACTATATATATTTTTTTAAGTTCCCTGTTATGAGTTCAAAGAACTAAATACTGATTATGGTGACATTAGTTCTGATCTTGTACTAAATGATATTCAGATGGCTAGCAGTTCACCAGTAATGGAATTCCTTTTTGCCTGGTGCACAAGTCCCCTCACTTATTACTCATTTTGAAACACTAAAGGATTGAGTCACTCTTTTCATTAGTTGTTGACCATCATTATTGCATTCTGCATTTCCATTTAGAGTAAAACCAGGATTAATAACAGCCTAATGAGTTAATGCCTACATTTAATTCAGTTTTTTTCTATGATCTTTGTTTATGAAAAAGAAACAAATTGCAAGAAAATAAGTACATATTAGGGCTTTGTAAGTTTTTTATTATTATTATTTGTTTCTTATATAGCTCTCTTGTCCTGGATAGATCCACTCAATTTGAGTTTCTATACCTTTTGTACTTAAGAAAGGAAAATCCTTTGAATAGAGTATGTAATAATTGCCTACATAATACAACCAACTACCAGTAATTTTACTGTTATGTTATCTCTTTAGGCCCTTTCTTATCTCTTTTTTTTAAGTTTATTTTTATTTATTTTGAGAGATAGAGAGCAAGCTGGGGAGGGGCAGAGAGAGGGGGAGACAGAATCCCAAGCAGGCTCCATGCTGTCAACACAGAACCAGATGCAGGGCTCGAGCTCACAAACCACGAGATCATGACTTGAGCAAAAGTCAAGAGTAGGACACTTAACCAACTAAGCCACATAGGTGCCCCCTCTTCTTTTTTATGAATCCCCTTTTAACACTGCGAGAAGCTGCCTTAAGTTGGTTGTTTTCTAACACACTAATTAATAGGTATCAACTGAGTTAACATAGGTGACAACAGACACTGCCTAGAAAATAGGCAATTGGGTAAGTAGAAGAGCATGCCAAAAAGGAGAAGATGCTGATGGAGATCAAGGATGTAGGAAAATAGCCAAGGACAAATTTGGCTTCCCTCACAGTTTTTGTTGGCAGCTAGGCCTTATTTATATTATCAAGGGTTAGTGTTAACAAGGATTAGCCTACGGCAATAGAACAATCTCAACCCATTAATGAAAATATTTAATTCTGTTGATTAGGTTGTAGTTACTAAGGTAAAAGAATGGATACATGACTTTTAGTAAGTGAGTCACAAGCCAATTCACAAGAGACAATATAATTCAAAATGAAGCTAAACTAACATTGCCAGTTTTGTTGGGGCATGGATATATAATCTCTGTTTTGTTTTTTTTTTGTCTTCTCTTTGATCTCTATTTCATGTGTCAAGTAAGTTTTCAAATATTAATTACCTGATATGTGTACATAAAAATATTTAACAAGTCCTACAAAAATACAGTCAATACCTATTTTTCATGTTAACTTAACAATTCCAGAATAAATGAGTTCTAGAAAAAAATTATATATGTAATACAAAGAAAGAATTTATCACTCTACATTTACAACATTTTTCGCATCCATTATTTTATTTGAGATATAAGAAATATGTCATCATTCCCCACTTTTTAGATGGTGATACTGGGCACAGAAATGTTTAATAACTTGTTGAAACTCACTGTGCTAATAAGTAACAGAATCAGATACCAAACCTCAAATCTTTTTCCTCCAAACTCATCCACTTTTCATCATACTTTGCTTTTTAGGTTAATGGTAAGAGCTTATCAGAGGAAGGTACTTTAATTTTTTTTTTAACCAATGTCATTTTTTCCTAGGTTGGTCTGGAGAAATATGCAGTTATCAGAGTGAAATGATACCCCATGAAACCTGCTTCAGGGCCTTCAGTAACTCACTTAAACATGTTCTTTTTTGAAAGACAGATTGGGAGTTGGTGGCTAAGCAATGATCTTTGGGACTAAAAACCAAACTGGAAGTATTATCAGAAAACAACATCCATATTAGTTATTGCCTTATCTTTAAACTTATCACAAAGGTTAAGTTTTACTAAGGCCCTGTCCTTGATTTCCATTGTCATCTTGTTAAAACATTGCCTATCCTATTAGAAATCAAGTCCCTTAAATTTATGCTTAATTATAAAAGTCAAGTACATTTTCATTTACCAACAGCTACTGATACTTCTAATGAAGTCAGGTGACTGCAGTTCAAATAAACAAATGATTATGGTTGACAGCAAAAGTGTAAACAAGGTCCTAATTAAATTAATGAATATGCTAACTGCTGTGGTTGTCCCCTGGGACACAACATGTATTTAGTTATCATGATTCCCACACAAAGGGAAAAAAATGAATGCCTGTAGTTAGAAAGTTAAAGTCCATAGGCTGGTGAACAGTAAAATAGGAATCATTGGCATTTTTTCATTTTATACTCCTTCTACATGTAAAACAGATACTTATATTACTTATATTACAGATACTTATATTACAGATTATTATTATCTGTAATAACAGATAATAAATTCTGTAAAAACAGAATTAAAGGCATCCCTTCAGACTTACACTATAGTTGCCATTCAGTGTTAGGAACAAAGCTCATTACACAACTCTATTCTCACATTCTAATAAAACTTCTGGGTTTTGAACAAAACTTCTGGGTTTTGAACAAAATGCTCTATATAGGTTTAAATAAACATGCAATTTATAATGGAAAAATTGATTATCATCAGATTTTTTGCAATACTTTATGTCACAAGTAAATGAGGTGACATATTTAAGGTACCCAAGAAAAGAAAATATTACTCAAAATTTTGTATCCAGTAGAACTGACTTTTGACTTAAAGACTCATAGAAATAGAAAAACAGCCCCAAAACTCATAGACAATTACAAAAGACCTCAAATAATCTAAGCATTCTTGAGAAGCAACAAAGTTGAAGCATCATACTTCCTGATTTCAAAATATATTACAATGCTATAATAATCAGAATACTATGCAAACTGTATTACAATGTTGTAGCAAAGAGAATTGTATGGTACTGACATACAAACGGACACATAAACCAGTGGAACAGAACCAATAGCTCAAAAATAAACCCATGCATATGTGGCCAACTAATATTTGAAAAGGGAGCCAAGGATATTCAATAGGGAGAGGGTACTCTCTTAAATAAACAGTGTTAAGAAAACTGGATAACCACATGCAAAATAATAAAATTGGACCCCTATCTTATATTCACAAAAATCAAATCAGAATGCAATGAGTTAAAGACCTAGAACCATAAAACTCCTAGTAGAAGCATATTTAAAAGCTCCTTGATATTAGTCTTGGCAATGTTTTTTTTTTTAATTTTTAAATGTTTGTTTATTTTTGAGAGAGAGAGAGAGAGAGAGAGACAGACAGACAGACAAAGTGCAAGGAGAGGAGGAACAGAGAGAGACACACACACAGAATCTGAAGCAGGCTCCAGGCTCTGAGCCATCAGCACAGAGCCTGATGCGAGGCTCAAACCCATGAACACTGAGATCATGACCTGAGCTGAAGTCAGATGCTTAACTGACTGAGCCATCCAGGCGTCCCTATGATTTTTTTTTTTTTTTTTTGGAACCAAAAGCATAAGCAACAGAAGCAAAAACCAACATGTGGGACTACATAAAAAAAAAAGCTTCTGCATAGCAAAAGAAACCAGCAGCAAAATAAAAAAGCAATTACAGAAAAGGAGAAAATATTTTCAAGCCACATATCAGATAAGGGGTTAATAGTCAAAATATATAAATAACCCTTACAACTCAATAGCAAAAATTAAGAAGAAAATCTGGTTTGAAAACAGGCAAAGAACCTTAAGAGAGATTTTTCCAAAGAAGACATACAAATAATGAACAGGTACGTGAAAGGTACTCAATGTCACTAATCAGGAAAATAAATGTGAATCAAAACCACAATGAGATATCACCTCAAGCTATTATCAAAAAGACAAAAGAGATACTATGGCGAGGATATGGATAAAAGAGAACCCTAATGCACTGTTGGTGAGAATGCTAATTGGTACAGGCACTATGGAAAATAGTATGAAAGTTCTTAAAAAAATTAAAAATAGAACTGCCATATGATCCAGCAATCCCATTTCTGGGTATATATCCAGAAATGAAATAATTACCTTGGAGTTGTATCTGTACTCCCACATTAATTGCAGCATTATTCACAATAGCCAAGACATAGAAACAACCTAAGTGTCCAATGAAACGACTAATAAGTGGGTAAAGAAGATGGTGGTATATAAATACAATGGAATATTATTTAGCCATAAAAAATAAGGAAATCTTGCAATTTACAATAACATGGATGGACTCTGAGGGCATTATGCCAAATGAAATAAATCATACAATGTAAGACAAAACTGTATGATCTTAATTATATGTGAAAACTTAAAAGAAAAAAAAAACTTATAGAAACAGGGATTGCAAGGGCTTAGGGTAGAGGGAAATGGGGAGATTTTGGTCAAAGGGTACAAACCTTCAGTTATAAGATGAATACGTTTGGGTGATCTAATGTACATCATTTTGGTTTGGTTATTTTGTATATATGAAAATTATGTAAGAGTAGAGCTTTAATATTCTCACCCTAACAACAATGGCAAAATGGTAATTATATTAAGTAAAGTATGTGTTAACTAATCTTATTGTAGTAATATATTATCACATTGCATACCATAAAATAACACAATGTTAAATGTCAATTATATTTCACTAAAACTTGAAAAATGGATGAAAGGTGTAAATGGCAAAAAAAAAAAAAAAGTCATTCACACTCAAGAACTCAAAAAAAAAATCTTTCCCAAGATCATTTTCTAAAAAATCTAGAGAATAAGCTAAAAACAACCGAAATGACTAGAGGTTATGGCAACATAAAAACTAGTAGTGACCAATACTTTTATAATAATTGTGGAATTGAGACTAAATGAATGCCTTAATAGGAAAAGTATGTATTTAAATGGTTTGTTTTATATAAAAGTAGATGTAGCACAGTTATAAAAACATGAAAAGGCACAGGGAGAAAGCATATGCAAAAAATTTAACTGTTGGGGCGCCTGGGTGGCTCAGTCGGTTAAGCGTCCGACTTCAGCTCGGGTCACGATCTCGCAGTCCGTGAGTTCGAGCCCCACGTCGGGCTCTGGGCTGATGGCTCGGAATCTGGAGCCTGCTTCCGATTCTGTGTCTCCCTCTCTCTCTGCCCCTCCCCGTTCATGCTCTGTCTCTCTCTGTCCCAAAAATAAATAAACGTTAAAAAAAATTAAAAAATAAAAAATTTAACTGTTGTCAGTAATAATATTGGGACAATAGCTTTAGTATTGTCATTCTGGGACTGTTCTGTGTGCTATCAGATCAAGAAAGTGAACAGTTGTGTTATAATTGAATTCTATCATCCTCTGTAGTTTTGAGAAGCAGGGTTCTTCATGTAGAAAGGAAGAGATTTGGATGTAATATAGTGAAAGATAAGTAAAAATCTCATACTACTGTATTAGAAATACAAATATTAATGTGGATTCATAATTATATACAGAGATAGGAGATTATATATGCACATATAAGTTATATGTAAAATTATTGTGATATAGTATGCATGTTTTATATATATAATTTTGTGTTACATTTCATATATTATAAACATATCATTTATATATAATGTATATATTCTATAAAATATATATGTACAATTATAATTTTACATGTAATTTATATATCATGTATATACATAAAATAATATTCTGATTTTGTTTATTGAAATGCCTAGAAACAATGGCTAACCCTGAACAATGGTCTTTAAATACCATTTTACATGAAAATAAAACAGGTCATTTTAGAAAAATGGCTGATTCTATTTCTCTACAGAGAAAAGATCTGGGGTGAGAAAAGTACATGACGAACTTGTAACATGTGATTATATCAGATAGCAAAGAAGTTATAAAAAAACTACTTTGGTCCCAAATTGAACTCATGAGCAAAATTAAAGAGGCTCCCAGGGGTCAGAAGTGGATAGATTTAAGCTTCAATGGGAATAACAATTAAAGTATGAGGCCCATCAAATATGTTTAAACATACAACTTCATAATGATATTAATATACAGTAATTAGTAACCTAAATAGGATGATAGTTAACCAATTTCATTTTCAAGTAAAGAAAGGGAAAAACATACAAGCATTTATTCTACCTTTCCCATATAATTTTTACTGTTGGGTAACCCATTAGTATATGTAGAAAAGTGTTTATGAAAGTATTCCAAGTAATAATTAAAACAGAAATGATAGATTAAAATATCACCATATTCCAAATGGAATCAATTAATAAATGTAGGCAGTGAGCTTTACTTGTTAGTAGCTTGAAGTGTTACTAAAAATAAGAGAGATAACCAGGGGTCACCTGGGTGGCTCAGTTTATTAAACATCTGACTCATGATTGTGGCTCAGATCATGATTTCAAGTTTGTGAGTTAGAGCCCCATGTAGGCTCTGTGTTGATAGTGCAGAGCCTGCTTGGGATTCTCTCCCCCACCCTCTCTCTCTCTGCATTCCCCCTGCTTGCACATACTCTATCACAAAAATAAATAAATAAAACTTTTAAAAAAAGAAAGAGATAGCCGGATCTTATGTGTCTCCTGAGAAAATAATACAATATGATCCTATTTTTTAAATGAGAGACAGAGAGAGACAGAGAGAGCTCAAGGCTCTGAGCTGTCAGCACAGAGCCAAATGCAGGGTTCCAACTCACAAACTGTGAGATCGACCTGAGGCAAAGTTGGGACACTCAACCAACTGAGCCACCCAGGTGCCCCACAGTATGATCCTATTTTGCAAAAAGGATCAAATTCGAGTTTATCAAACTGTGGATACAGTTGCCAACTTGCAAGAAATGTCGAGGAGAGAGTAATATATTAAACAGCACCATAATAATGCGATCGGGAGAGTCCAAACCGTGGAAAACTGTAGGTAAAATGGCCCAAGTTGGTAACCAATAAATCACAAGGGAGTTTTTTTAAATGAGAGATAAATTTGTAGATTAAAAAAGGCCTGAAGGACATATCAATTGAAAAAATGAGAATGATTAAACTATGATATCTAGGGATTCACATTTGTGCCATAAAACTACAAAGAAGTGTGAGGAATCATTTTACTGTGTGGTTACTTGGAGTTTAGGGGGATTGTGGTTAAGTAGGGATGCACGGAGGGTGGATTTTTGAGTGGCTAATGAAATTCTGTTTTTGGTCCTAGATGGTGGTTACAAGGATGTTTGCCTCATAATATTTTTTTTGAGCTACGTGTGTGTGTGTGTGTGTGTGTGTGTGTGTGTGTGTTGTATTTATGTTTTGTTTTCCAATGAAAATATTACTTCAAAAATAATTGCAGTCTATGTGAATGAAAGATCAAAATATGATGAAATTGAGATATCTGGAAATAAATTTGACATAGCTAACAGTCTCAAACCAAAATTAAAGTAGCAACCTCTAAGGTCAAAGGAAGAGTTTTGTTGGGACTGGGCACATGAATGGGTTCCCAGGTGGGGGGGGTGGGGTGGGCAGAGACAGAGATAGGTTAATTGGAGAACGCTTTTGGGATCTTCACCCATGAAAGGGAAGGGAAGAAAGTAATATTGGGAATGAGAATTTGGGCTGTGAGAGAGTCTCAGGGAAGTTCTTAGCTGACTCCATGGGAATTCAAAATTAAATGTGACTCTGGAAAGTTGTGGCAGCTTGGACAAAGGGGCCAGAATTTTCTATTCCTCCCCACTGGATGATAAGTTTCTCTGGGATGTGTATAAATTGAACAGAGCCAAGGCAATTCTGAAGAAAGCTGAAAGCTGAGAGACATCTGCTCACAGCAGTTCTAGAAGCTGGAGGAATAACTTCTTCAATTGCAAAAGGGATATGAGTGGTGTAGCACTTCACCTTCTACAGTGACTCTTTTATGCCCCTGTTTCCTTTCCTGATTCCTTCTATATGCATCTATATTTTAACTATTCTATTCATATTACAAACACAAGGTTATAAATCTCAGCATACTTGTGACTTGGAGAAATCTTGTTCCCATTTAACAAATAATGAAAAGTGGTTCAAAAAAGTTAACAGACATAGTAACCCTGGGTTCTGAGCCACCTTTGGATCAAGCATGTTACCTTCGTTATTTCATTTGACTATGTTAGTAAACTTACGAGTTAAGCACACTTTATTTCCTTATTTTACAGATAAGGAAGATGAAAGCCATAAAGGTTAAATTTTTGCCCAACTAATCAGTGGTGGAGCCAGAATTCTAATTACATCTGTATGAATCCAACACTCCACTCTCAACCAATATAGCATGCACCACTGCAGAAATCATCTAGAAATAAGGAAAAAGATAATCCAGGAATTTAATTCTGATTCCCATTTTTCAGTCCTTCTCCAATAACTTCTTCAAACGTATATAATTTTCCCTGTGGGAGGCCGGGCCCGGTGCCAGGCTGAGACTGGGTCGAGCAACGGTTCCCTGTTGACTCAGCCAACCCGGTGGTTCCCCCTCCCATTCCCCCACTTTCAAGGGCATACGAAAGCCTTGTCAAGTCTGAGAAAGTTAATTCCTGAAGCCTGTGGTCTGCGGGTGTTGGCAGTAATGTTACCTCCCCTTTTTCTACCCCGAGTCAAATAGAAACAAACATGGGAACTGTGTTTTGCTAGCAATCTTATCAACAAGGTCTTGCTGTTACCCATTTAGAAAATTCACAAGGAACACAGAACTAAATGTTTTGGTTGGTAGTGATTATGTGAAACCTGTTTATTCTTAGAATGGCCTGACCCATAAGAGTCTTGATATAAAAGATTGTGTACAGCAACAATAAAGCCGTCACTTGGGCCATCAGCCCATGGGACCCTCCTGTTCCCAAACTGTCTTCTCGTCTCTCTTTTTTTCTTACATTCCCCTACCCTCAGGACCCTGATCTCGGTGTTTGTTGCACCAGTCGCAAGATTTTCCCTCAAAAAAAGTTTTATTGAAGGAATTAATGGTTACCCCTTTTAGGTAGCAAATAAGCATTTTCTTTTTCTTTTTTTAAAATTTACACCCAAGTTAGTTAGCATATAGTGAAACAATGATTTCAGGAGTAGATATCTTAATGCCCCTTACCCCTTTAGTCCATACCCCTCTCACAACCCCTCCAGTAACCCTGGGTTTGTTCTCCATATTTAAGATTCTCTTATGTTTTGTTCCCCTCCCTGTTTTTATATTATTTTTGCTTCCCTTCCCTTGTGTTCTTCTGTTCTGTGTCTCAAAGTCCTCATATGAGTGAAGTCATATGATATTTGTCTTTCTCTGACTAATTTTTCTTAGCATAATACACTCTAGTTCCATCAAAGTAATTGCAAATGGCAAGATTTCATTCTTTTTGATTGCCAAATAATACTCCAATGGACATTTGGACTCTTTCCACACTTTAGCTATTGTTGAATGCGCTGCTATAAACAGTGAGGTATATATGCCCCTTTGAAACAGTACTCCTGTATCCCTTGGTTAAATTCCTAGCAGGGCTATTGCTGGGTCATTGGGTAGTCCTAATCTTTAATTTTTTGAGGAACTTCCATACTGCTTTCCAGAGTGGCTGCACCAGTTTGCATTCCCACCAGCAGTGCCAAAGAGATCCACTTTCTCCACATCCTTGTCAAAATCTGTTGTTGCCTGCATTATAAATGTTAGCCATTCTGACAGGTATGACGTGATATCTCATTATGGTCTTGATTTGTATTTCCCTGATGATGAGTTATGTTGAGCATTTTTTTCATGTGTCAGTTGGCCTTCTGGATTTCTTCTTTGGAGAAGTGTATATTCATGTATTTTGCCTATTTCTTCTCTGGATTATTTGTTGTTTGGATTATTTGAGTTTGATTCTTTATAGATATAGGATACTAACCCTTTATCTGATATGTCATTTGCAAATATTTTCTCCTGTTCCGTCAGTTGCCTTTTAGATTTGCTGATTGTTTCCTTCGCTGTGCAGAGGTTTTTGTTTTTTTTTTTTTTTTTTTGATGAGGCCCCAATAATTTATTTTTGCTTTTGTTTCCCTTGCCTCTGGAGATGCGTTGAGTAAAAAGTTGCTGTGGCCAAGGTCAAAGAGGTTTTTGCTTGCTTTCCCCTTGAGGATTTTGATGGCTTCCTGTCTTACATTTAGGTCTTTTATCAATTTTGAGTTTATTTTTGTGTATGGTGTAAGAAAGTGGTCCAGGTTCATTCTGCATGCCGCTATCCAATTTTCCCAGCACCACTTGCTGAAGAGACTGCCTTTATTCCGTTGGATATTCTTTCCTGCTTTGTCAAAGTTTAGTTGGCCATACGTTTGTGGGTCAATTTCTGGGTTCTCTATTCTGTTCCATTGATGTGAGTGTCTGTTTTTGTGCCAGTATTATATTGTCTTGATGATTACAGCTTTGTAGTACAGCTTAAAGTCCGGAATTGTTATGCCTCCTTCTTTGGTTTTCTTTTTCAAGATTGCTTTGACTATTTGAGGTCTCATCTGGTTCCATACAAATTTTAGGATTGTTTATTCCAGCACTGTGAAGAATGCTGGGTTTTTTTTCATAGGTATTGTTTTAAATATGTAGATTATTTTGAGTAGTATGGACATTTTAACAATATTTGCTCTTCCTATGAATGCCAATTTTTTCTTCGTGTTTACTTATTGCTGAGGTTAGGACATTAAATACTATGTTGAATAACAGTGGTGATAGTGGACATCCCTATCTTGTTCCTGACCTTAGGGGGAAAGCTCTCAGTTTTTCCCCATTGAGGATATTAGCATTGGGTCTTTCATATATGGCTTTTATGATCTTGAGGTATGATCCTTCTATCCCTACTTTCTTGAGGGTTTTTTTTTTTTTTAAGAAAGGATGCTATATTTTGTCAAATGCTTTCTCTGCATTATTGAAAGAATCATGTGGTTCTTGTCCTTTCTTGAATTGATGTGATGAATCACAGTGATTGTTTTGCAGATAATGAACCAGCCCTGCATCCCATGTATAAATCCCACTTGGTCGTGGTGAATAATTTTTTTAATGTATTGTTGGAGCCAGTTGGCTAATATCTTGTTGAGGATTTTTGCATCCGTGTTCATTATGGAAATTGGTCTATAGTTTTCCTTTTTAGTGGGGTCTCTGTCTGGTTTTGGAGTCAAGGTAATGCTGGCTTCATAGAAAGAGTTTGGAAGTTTTCCTTCCATTTCTATTTTTTGGAACAGTTTCAAGAGATTAGGTGTTACCTCTTCCTTACATGTTTGGTAGAATTTCCCTGGAAAGCCATCTGGCCATGGACTCGTTTTTTGGGAGATTTTTGATTACTAATTTGATTTCTTTACTGGTTATGGGTCAGTTCAAATTTTCTATTTCTTCCCATTTCAGTTTTGGTAGTTTATATTTTTCTAGGAATTTGTACATTTCTTCAAGATTGCCCATTTTATTGGCATATAAATGCTCATAATATTATCTTATTATTGTTTGTATTTCTGCTGTGTTGGTTGTGATCTCTCCTCTTTCATTCTTGATTTTATTCATTTGGGTCCTTTCCTTTTTCTTTTTGATCAAACTGGCTAGTGGCTTATCAATTTTGTTAATTCTTTCATAGAAGCAGCTTCTGGTTTCATTGGTCTATTCTGTTTTCTTGGTTTTGATAGCATTGATTTCTGCTCTAATCTTTATTATTTCCTCTCTTCTTCTGGTTTTGTTTTGTTGTTGTTTTTTGTTTGTTTTTTTTTGTTTGTTTTCTCTCTCTCTCTCTCTTTTTGTTTTTCTTTTTCCAGCTCTTTAAGGTGTAGTATTAGATTGTGTATCTGAGACCCTTCTTCCTTCTATAGGACGGCCTGGATTGCTATATACTTCCTTCTTATGACAGCTTTTGCTGTGTCCCAGAGGTTTCAGGCTGTGGTGTTATCATTTTCATTAGCTTCCATGTACTTCTTAATTTACTCTTTAACTCTTTGGTTAACCCATTCATTCTTTAGTAGGATGTTCTTTAGTCTCCAAATATTAATTACCTTTCCAAATTGTTTCTTGTGGTTGATTTTGAGTTTCATAGCATTGTAACCTGAAAATATGCACCATATGATCTCTATTGTTTTGTAGTTATTGAGGGTTGATTTGTGCCCCAGTATGTGATGTATTCGGGAGAATGTTCCATTTGCACTGGAGATACATGTCTTTTCCGTTGCTTTAGGGTAAAATGTTCTGAATATATCTGTAAAGTCCATCTGGTCCAGTGTGTTATTCAAAGCCATTGTTTCCTTGTTGATTTTCTGAATAGATGATCTGTCTATTGCTATATGTGGTGTTTTGAAGTCCCCTACTATTTTGGTATTATTCTAAATGAGATTCTGTATGTGTGTGATTAATTGCTTTATATATTTGGGTGATTCCACATTTAGAGCATAAATGTTTACAATTGTTAGGTCTTCTTGGTGAATAGACCCCTTAATTATGATATAATTCTCTTCTTATTTTAAAGTCTAGATTGTCTTATGTAAGTGTGGTTACTCCGGCTTTCATTTGTTGACCATTAGCATGATAGATGGTTCTCCATCCCCTTATTTTCAATATGAAGGTGTCTTTAGGTCTAAAGTGCATCTCTTGTAAACATCATATGTATGGATCTTGTTTTATTATCCATTCTGCTACCCTATGTCTTTTGATTAAAGCATTTAGTCCATTGATGTTTAGAGTGGGCACTGAATGATATGGATTTATTGCCATTATGTTTCTTGTACAGTTGGAGTGTCTCTAGTTGTGTTCTCTAGTCCTTTCTAGTATTTGTTGCTTTTAGTATTCATTCATTCATTCATTCATTCATTCATTCTTGTCTTTTCTCCCCTCAGAGAGTCCCCCTTAAAATTTCTTGCAGGGCTGGTTTAGTGGTCACTAACTCTTTAATTTTTGTTTGTCTGGGAAACTTTTAATCCCTCCTTCTATTTTGAATGACAGCCTTTCTGTATAAAGAATTCTTGGCTGCATATTTTTCTGATTCAGCACATTGAATATATCCTGCCACACTTTTCTGGTCTGCCAAGTTTCTGTGGATAGGTCTGCTACAAATCTGATCTGTCTTCCCTTGTAGGTTGAGGACTTTTTTCCCCTTGTTGTTTTCATGATTCTTTCCTTGCCTGAGTATTTTGTGAATTTAATTATGATATGCTTTGTTGATGGTTGGTTTTTGTTGAATCTAGTGGGAGTTCTCTGTGCTTCCTGGATTTTGATGCCTGTGTCTTTCCCCAGGTTAGGAAAGTTTTCAACTCTGATTTCCTGACATAACCCTTCTATCCCTTTTTCTCTCTCTCCATCTTCTGGGACCCCTATGATTCTGGTGTTGTTCCTTTTTAATTAGTCACTGAATTCTCTAATTCTTAAATTGTGCTGCTCTTTTGCCTTAGTCTCCCTCTTTTATCCTGCTTCGTTATTCTCCATAAGTTTGTTCTCTATATCAATGATTCATTGCTCTGCCTCATCCATCCTTGTCGCTGTGGCATCAGTTCGAGATTGCAGCTCAGTTATAGCATTTTTCATTTCATCCTTACTAGTTTTTAGTTTTGTTTTTTTTTTTATCTCCGCAGGAAGGGATTCTAATTTATTTTCGCCCCCAGCTAGTATTTTTATTATCGTGATTCTAAATTCTTGTTCAGACATCTTGCTTTTATCTATCTTGCTTAGTTCCTTGGCTGCTGTTTCTTCTTGCTCTTTCTTTTGGGGTAAATTCCTTCATTACTTCATTTTGAAAGAAAAAAGGAATTAATGAGGTAAAAAATAAAATTAAAAAAATAAAACTAAAAAATTCAAAACAACACACACATACAAATCAAATAAATGATGCTAGATCTTAGCTGTGTTTTGTTCTGGATGTTGAAAGTGGCTTGATAGATTAGAGAAACTGGGGGGGAGGAAAACGTTGGAAATTTGAAAAATGAATACAATGAAATACAATAAAATGTAATGAAGGAAGGAAAATATAATTTGAAAAATTTACAAAAAGTAAAAAATATGGTAGAAAATATTAAAAAAAATATTTTTAAAGAATTTAAAATAAAAATATTTTTGTCTTTCTGTATTCAAGAAAAAAATGAAATTGCCAAAAAAAAAAAAAGAAAATTGAATTGAAGGACCAACAACAGACTGAAATAAGATTGAAATTACATCATTTTCCCCTAGAGGTCAAACTATGAAGCATTTTATCGTCTGTAAATTAAGCAGGTGGAGAGACTTGTATTCCTGAAGAGCGAGGTTGGACCAGTAGGGTGGGGCTTAGTGTAATGGCTCCCTTCGCCACTAGATGGCACTGCTTAGCTTACTGGGGCGGATTGTTGTGGCACTTGTAGTTGTGCATGCGCATGCATGGGAGGGATGAAAATGGCCTCGCCCAGCTACCTAGTGTCTAGTATCAGAACTCTGTTCTCCCAGATCAGTAACTGTGCATCTGTTCTTTGTCTCCAGCTTCCATCCGCTTCCCACTTTTACTCTGTCCTTGACTAAGCTGTCAGGTGGCCAGGAGTCACCTCCCTCCTGAATTTTATCTTAGATATGGCTGCTTTTCCCAGCCCTTTACTTCTGAGGGGCTGCAGCTTTGACCTGTTCTTCCCCTCTGCGGGAGGGTCTCTCTGAGCAATGGCCATGTGCCAGCCACACCCAAGGACATTCGCAGGATCTTGCTGCTGCTGCTGCTGCTGCTGCTCAAGGACAGTGGCTGGGTGCCAGCCCACCCCAGAAAAAGTTCATGCGATTTTGTAGCAGCAGGGTTTCAGAGAGTATGGAAAATCACAACACACATCTGGCACCAGGCTTCACCCTTCACGACCTTGTTCCAGCACCAGCAAATGTGGCTGTTCTCTGGGGTTCACTGGGGCCTTTGCCTGTGGGGCAGGGCTGCACAACCTCTACCAAATTTCCTCCAAGCATGGGAACCGCCTCTTCCCATGTGGCCCAAGGAGCCCCAGACTTCACTCTTCTCCTGGGGATTTGCCTTTCTCACCAGAGCACTGTCAGGTATCAAGCTGCAGTGTTTCAGATTCTGCACTTCCACTGTTTATAGAGTCTTAATGGAATTTAAACCCTCTCCTTTCTCCTTTTTCCCTTTTAATTCAATCCCTAAAGCTGTTTCCACTTTTCCATTTTCTCTCCAGATTCTTTTAGGGGACAGGGGGGTTCTTTTCCCATACCCTCCCCCCATCTCTGTCCTCTCTCCACAAAAAAAAAAAAAGCTCTGTGCCCTCCGTGGCTCCTCTCACCTCTAGTTAACCTCTCTGTGCCATGTACATGCTGTGTTCTGTGGTTCAGGTTGTGCAGATTATTGTGTTAGTCCTCAAATCAGTTTTCTAGGTGTGCAGGATGGTTTAGTGTTGATCTGGCTGTTATTTCATGGACTTCAGACCCAAAAAAACTTCCATGCTCTTCACCATCTTGGTTCTTCTGCAAATAAGGGTTTTCAGTCAATCCAAAGAAGTCACAAAGGTAAATGTTGTATGTAAACTGTTGAGTTAATGGGGACACGTGTTTGGGGCAATGGATGCCTTTTGGACCTCTAAGATGCCACCACACACTCTATACCAATTCTTCTTATGTGGAGGTCAAGTCTACAGACTGTAGAATATTAAGGGGATAGAGGGCATAATCAATAATAACAAACTAAAAAAGATCAAAAGTCTTCAGATTGGATGACATTAAGATTAAAGATCAATTTTTCTAAGGTAAGAAAAATTCTACATTGTGTAGAAAAGATGAAAGCAGACATCACATGTCTCAGAGCATTAAGAAGTAAAAGTCAACTTTTTAAAGACTCACAGAGGTCAATTTTAGGAAAATAGAAAGGAAAAATTACTCTAAACTGTGGGTAGTTAACTACTGAAGCTCATTCACCTTAAAAAGCAATATAAGCTGTCATAAATTAGTTCAGGATGGTTTTAGTCAATTTATAGATGAGCAATTCAGAATAAGATAAAGGCCACAGATGGCCCTGTGTATGGATTGTGGAGGAAAACTTTTTTCCTTTCTCATGTTGTCCTTTGGTATATCTTTCTGAAATGCAGTTCTGGGATATCTGGACTATGACCCTGATTTCTGCTACATTCAGGCTTCCTTTATCTTCTCTGAAACTACCAACTCTTGTTCCTCAGGGCAGTTACGAGTATTTGGAATGTTCTTCCCTCTACTTTTGTAAATCTGGCTCCTTCTCATTCTTTGCTTCTCAGTTTACAAATTACCTCCAGTTCTTACTTTAAGTCCTGTCATTTTCACAGTCTGTCATTCAAGTTGTGTATTTATCTGTTTACTTATTTTTTATCTGTTTCTACAATTAGAAGGTAAACCTCATAAGGACAGGGCACTTAGAAATTTTTGTTCCCAACAATAATTCCTGCATCTAACCAAGTACCTGTTACAAACACATATAATTATTGAGTGAATGCTGGGGATCCTGGGTGGCTCAGTGGGTAGAGTACCTGACTCTTGATTTCAGCTCAGGTCATATCTCATGGTTTTGTGAGTTCAAGCCTGTCGTTGGGTTCTGTGCTGGCAGTGCAAAGCCTGCTTGGGATTCTCTCTCTCTTTCTCTCTTCCCTTCTCTCTATCACAGTCTCTGTTTTACTTAAAAATAAATATATAAACTTAAAAAATAATTATGGAGTGAATGAATGAGTAAATATATAAATGATTCAAGAATCTCATTTTGAGTAAAGTAAAAATCCTTCCCCTTAAAATAAGGTGCTATCACTTAGGATTTTTATTTTAATTTTTTAATCAATTTTATTTTTTAGATGTGCTCTTTTTTGTACTTTTACTGATAAGCTTCTAAGAAATCATTTAATATATTAACATGGACACACATACACAAGAAAAAGAAAGAAATCTTGCCTCTTTTCCTTATGGAGAGTCTTGATGGGGATGAACAAATATGCATGCATTAAGTATACATATCCTGGGGTGCCTGAGTGACTCCATCCATTGAACGTCCAACTCTTGGTTTCAGCTCAGGTCATGATCTCAGGGTTAATGAGATTGAGCCCCGGCTGGGCTCTGTGCTGACACCATGGAGCTTGCTTGGGATTCTCTCTCTCTCTCTCCCTTATTTTTTTTTTTTTTCTCTCTCTCTCTCTTTCTCTCAAATAAACTTTTTTTAAAGTATGCATATCTGGTCTTGGGTGCTTTGCTCATCACTTTTTTCTGGAACACATATTCAAATCAGCCTTACACTAGCAACATCCCAGGCCCATCTGATTGCTCAATGACTTACATACATAGCATGTTACTGCAGAGCATGCTGTACTTCATGGCAGTCTCTTAAAGTGCAACACCTGGAATGCTAGGAAATCTGCTTCCTCTGAATAATCCTTCATGAATTGGAATAGACACCCCATTACTATGGTTGCCAGAATGCATGCATCATCTGGTAGCAAAAGATGGCTTTGTAAAGTGATAGTCCCTTCAATTTAGAGCAAGTAAATAACTACGAAGATAAGTAAGTGAACTACATAGATGAAGTAAAATAATGAGGATTCTAGTACTTTACAATCAAGTCTAGAGATCTAAATGTTTGTGACTTGTAAAATCTGGAGATTTTGATTTTTCAGTGAATTCCAATATTCTATTCTCCTTAGTATTAAACAGCTCTTAACTTTGCAGTCCCTCCAGGGTACTGCTCACTATAGATAACTCACAGTTTTCCAACTTATCAGAAGTGTCATTTCAGAGTTTGTGTTGATTTAGACATGAATATTGAGGAAGAAAAGGCCTTAAAGGGCTCTCCTTGTAATTTGTTCTGTAACAATAGGCTAGACATGCTCCTGTGGGTTCCTTTTTTTCTGTAGATTCTACAGCCCCACAATGCACTAAGAGGTATCTCAACACCTTAATGGTGTACAGCCAGTGTGCAACTGTGAGCATTGGGCCAGTTAGGATATTTTAGGCTCTGCTGCTGGGAGTGTTAGCAACTGATAATGTAAAAATGGATCATTAAGATTCAGCTGGAGAAAATGAAACCCATTATAAACCTTCTTGGGAAAGAAATTATAGCACCAGTCTGCTGAAATCCAACTACTTCAGGAAATAATTTTAAAAAGTCTGATGGGGGGGGGGGGCTCCTGGGTGGCTTACTGGTTTAAGCATCCTACTACAACCCAGGTCATGATCTCACGGTTTGTGGATTCGAGCCCTGTGTCAGGCTCTGTGCTGTCAGCTCAGAGCCTGGAGCCTGCTTCAGATTCTGTGTGTGTCTCTCTCTCTGCCCTTCCCCAGCTGTCTCTCTCTCTCTCTCTCTCTCTCTCTCAAAAATAAATAAACATTAAAAATTAAAAAAAAGAAAAAGTCTGATTATGGGAATGGGATACAGGAGAATAGGATATAGAAAAGGGAGTTGATTTCTGTAAGACATCTGTGTTTTGTTATCATTGCTTTTTGTACTTTACATCACAAATTTTCATTTCAAATACGTTATGCCCTTGAACCTAAATTCCTAAGTCTATAACAAACTAGGGTTTCATTTTTCATAAATTCAAGAATCATTACATTGTTAGTGGATCGTCTTTTAATAAAAATAATGAGAAATTCAGACAACTATACTCTAAATATGACAATTACGGGAACACCTGACAACACTTGACCAAACAGATGAGAGTAAGTGGGAAATTTCTGCCAACACTTTTCTTTTGTTGATACACAGCTCTGCTGCCCCTTTCAGAGAATCACTTCAAGCTTTCACAGAAAGGCAGGAGGCAAGCAAGGATTTGGAAGAGTAATAACATAAACAATGTAAGCAGCTGGATGCCAACAAGAGTTCGCTCCTAAAAATAATTTTGTAATTAAACCCCACTTAATTCCTGTTTCAGTTGAAATTTACTTAAGAAAGTATTTCATTTACTTTATCCCTCAAATAAACCATATTATATAGAGCATGAATAAAAAAAGTAACCAAGATGCCATGTAGTAAACACCCATGCCACTGATAAGACTAGTCAGAAGGTTTTGATCTTTTTAGTAAGAACTCAAGGTATGAGGACTGCTCCAGTGTGGTGCAGTGCTTGAGTTTGAACCTATTCCAGAATGTTATTAAGATGTCAAATGCCATAAGAAGCAACAATGTGACACTGGAGACATAACTTTTCTAAATCACTCTCAAATGACTCTTTCATAAATGCAAACCAAACAGCACAACAAAATAGGAGCAGCATAAACTGCTTCAGTCCCCTATAAGCACCAACTTCTGTCCTTTTGAAAAGCTTCACACATGTAAAACTAAATTTGTAAATTTGGTGAATTTATTTTTATATTTATTCCAGTGCCAGATAAAACCCTGGGTTCAGATAAAGCTTTTACCTCTATATATTCATAGATTTCTCACCTTATGGGGAGTCAATAGTGAGGTGAGGACAAAGAGCTCATACATGTGAAATGAAATTAATTACATCTGGGTAACAATCATGATAAACACTCTTGTCCCCTCTACCAGAAGGTATTTTCAGTAGCCATTTCTATAATGCCATCTCTGGAATATTAATGATGAGCTTAATTCTTCTTTTTCTATGTTCTGTCTCCTCATCCTCCCAACACACACACACACACACACACACACACACACACACACACCTGCATCCTTGAAAAGGAATGTGTTTTCTCTAAAGATCAAGGAAATTTCACTATTCTTTTTGGCTGCAGTAGGACAAATTTCTCTCCAAAGAACCTGTCTACAGCTTCCAGTTTAGAACTTATCTCTCTGCTGTCGAGAACTTAAACTTCAAAAGAGTTGGTGCTGAGGGAATGTTGCTGCACCTTCCAGAGAGGTAAAGTACCTAATAAGTGATCAGCAGGAGGCATGCATTCTTCTTCTTTTTCTATTACCATATAAAGGGAGCTGAATTTTCTCACTTTGGTCTATAGTTGTATAGCCTACTATCTAGACTATGGGGAGGAGAATCATAAAGATTTTTTTCTTACTCAGTTAATGAGGAAAACAATGATGATGATAATGACATTGAAGACATCAGAGACCAAAAGTCTTCAAACCACTATATATGCAGCATTTTTCAAACCACACAGAGGTTAGAACAGGAATGCACATGGCTTATCTCATGACTCTCTTCTTTCGTCTCTAATAAAGATCTGCTCCCATTGGTTCCTAAATTGGCTTGCTCCCTGGGTTTGGTATTTAAGATAACAACTCTTATTTTTTTCCTGAATCTTTTCTGAGTATTTGCTCTCTGTCTCAGATTCTGCGTCTGGGATTGTGTTCTAACTTCACACCCATGCCATGACCTGGTATGCTTCTAGACTCTTCCTCTGCCAATTTATGCTGATCAGACTGAAGATGCTAGATCCTCTTGCTTGTATTGATGCCAGGCTCTGCTTGGGAAAGTATTTTTTTTAACTTTTATTCATTTTGAGATACAGAGAGACAGATCGTGAGCAGGGGAGGGTCAGAGAGAGAGGGAGACACAGAATCCGAAGCAGGATCCAGGCTCTGAGTTGTCAGCACAGAGCCCAATGTGGGGCTTGAACCCATGAACTGTGAGATCATGACCTGAGCTTAAGTCGGACACCTAACTGACTGAGCCACCCAGGCACCCCGGGAAAGTATTTTTAAGATGCAATAATGTCAACTTCATGCTTATGGTTAAAGGCTCCTCCTTATAAAGGTAATACAGAATAGTGTTCCCTGAAGATGCATGCAGGCCATTTCAGCGGTATTTCAGGTTCACAGAGCACTTCCCTGAGAATTATTATGTCTACATCCTTGGAGCCTAGAGCTCTATAATCAATTGCTATTGTGGAAAAAGATATATCCATAACATTCTGAGGGAGTCAGCTAACTGTGTTGTGACTTTTCTGTTACCCCATCTATAAACCACAGGGTTTACACATGTCACTTCAGGAAGGTATTATGGGAGTTAATGAACCAGAGGTTGTAAGGGGGATTTAGCCTGTCAGATGAAAGGTGCTGCTTAAGTATAGAGAATTCCAGTTTTATTCAAGGCCAAAGCAACAAATCAGGAAGTCATGGTACTTTTATGAAAGGGCAGAGGGCACCATCAGTACATTCTCAATGTAAACTGTGAACAATCTCCAAAGAGAGTGATTTGGGGTTTACAAACTTATGGTTCAGTGCTGGCTCCTTTTTTCCTGCACCTGCCACATCCTGTGCATGATAAAATTAGTTTCATTTTGTCCAATTTTCTCTTGGTTCCCTTGACACAACATGCATTCCTTTAAAATCCCTTCTGGATGAAACTACGGTACGGAAATATAATGTGTACAAATACATCAGCTAAAATGGATGATAAAAGGACAAACCTGCAGGACAAGCAATGCCTCTGGTATGTTTTTAGCTGTTCCTTTTGAGATATACAAGCAAGAAGACATCTGCAGCTAAAATACTTTAAAGAGTTTTTGTTTATCACATTGGTGAGAGAAGGTACAGAAAGGCAAATGGGGGAAAGATAATATGCCACCTCTTGTAGCATTTTTGAGATTTTTCACACAGAGGAAAAAACACTTGGATTACAAGTCCTTTCCACCCATTTTAATTGGATTACTTGTTTTTTGGGGGAGGGTGTTGAGTTTCATAAGTTCTTTATATATTTTGGACACTATCCCTTTATTGGATATGCCATTTGCAAATATCTTCTCCCATTCAATAGGTTGACTTTTAGCTTTGTTTGTTGCTTCCTTCACTGTGAAGATTTTTATCTTGATGTAGTCCCTATACTTTCTTTTTCATTCTGTTTCCCTTGCCACAGGAGACCTATCTAGAAAGAAGTTGATATGGCTGATGTAAAAAATTGGCCAGAAGACATGAATAGATGTTTTTCCAAAGAAGACATCCAAATGGTCAAGAGACACATGAAAAGATGCTCAACATCACTCATCATCAGGGAAATACAAATCAAAACTACAATGAGATATCACCTCACACTGGCCAGAATGGCTAAAATTAACCACACAGGCAACAACAGATACTGGAAAGCATATGGAGAAAGGAGAGCTTTTTTACACTGTTGGTGGGAATGCAAACTGGTGCAGCCACTCTGGAAAATGGTTTGGAGGTTCCTCAAAAGTCAAAAATAGAACTAGTCTATGATCCAGCAATTGCACTACTAGGTATTTAACTAAAGAATAAAAAAAAAATACTAATTAAAAGGGATACATTCACTCTGATGTTTATAGCAGCATTATCTACAGTAGTCAAATTATGGAAAGAGCTCAAGTGTCCATCTACTGATGAATCAATAAAAAAGATAAATGGAATTTACTCAGCCATAAAAAATAATCAAATCTTACCATTTGCAATGGTGTGGATAGAGTTAGAGAGTATTATGCTAAGTGAAATATGTTAGACAAAGACAAATACTATATGATTTCACTCATATTTGGAATTTAAGAAACTAAACAAAACAAACAAAGGGGGAAAAAAGAAGCAAACCAAAAAACAGATTCTTAACTATAGAGTACAAACTGATGGTAACCAGAGGGGAGGTGGGTGGGGAGATGGCTTAAACAGTTGATGGGGATTAAGCAGTGCACTTGCTGTGATGAGCAGAGTGCTGTATGGAAGTGTTGAATCACTATATTGTACACTTGAAACTAATATAACACTATATGTTAACTAACTGGAATTTACATAAAAGCTTAAAAAAAGAAGTCCTTTCTAAAGACTCTCGTTCAGTTTCCATAACATTGTGACAATTCTGCAGGGCTCATTTTATTTGACTTGGGGTTTGCTTTCTGCTGAGCTGATTCCCCTACTGACCACTTCAATTCTCATCTGCTTTGCGTTCAGCCATTTCTGTCCTCCACTGCTTGCTATCAAAATGGTCCTGCCGAAGCAACTAGAGTCACTGTTTTGGGGAATATTTATTTATTCACATTTTAAATTTAGTGTGTTTTGAATATATTCTTGCCTACCATTGAAGAAAAGTTCACATAATGATATTAGCTGTAAGGAATTTAGAATGCATTTCATTTTGTTTGTAATTTCAGCAGACACTTCTCACTTTCCATAATAAAGCTGGTTTTCCTAACCAGGGGAAAAGACCATAAATATTCACAAGTTTGATATATATTTGAGTAATGAAAGAAAAACCAGCAGTGTGAAAATAGAAGTCAGGGAACTGTGTTTCATGCTTTGTCCCCCTCTGTGCAGGCTTCTTGCATTCTTTCCTTAGCCCTACCCTCCTTGTAAGAATAAGAAACATAGAAATAAAAGACTCCTTCTTGATTTTCCCCGACTCTGAGATACCCTAAGGCTTACAAGATGATACTTTCTCCATTATAGTCAGCCAGTCTTGTAAATCAGCTGTGTGATTAAGAACACTTGAATCCTTCTAGAACTGTTTGTTTACGAAGTTTTACAAGCTGGAAAGCATGGGCTCTTTGGGTACTAGGGGGTGTTTTAAAATTAAAGTAGTTCTGCCTGATGCTGTGAATACAGCTACCAAAAAAAAAAAAAAAACAAGAAAACAAACAAACAAAAAAAACAAAAAAACCCACAGAAAACAAAACACAAAACACAGTTTTCTCTTTCCTTTGCCCTAGAGCTGGGACGTTTCCCAGGAGTCTTTGACACGTTCTGTTTTATGCACCACTTCCTCTGATAGTGTATCCTCTCTTTCATTTTCTTTCTTGAAATACTTTAGCGTTCAGCATTCATTCACATTTCAATGGGAAGACAACAAAGTTTTTCATGGTTTTGAAGACTGACAGTATTTACTCCCGATGATACATAGTTAAACCACTTTGGTTACTGCCTACATTTGGTCTCTGCTTCAGAGGCAGGGGAGATACCCATGCTGTTACATCTCAACTCTTCAGGTACCTGTTCTGCTTTGAGAAAAGACTTCAGGCCACTGAGATGTATATGGAATGGCATAGTGAAACTCGTTTCTTTTGTAGGGCATGAGACTTAAAGAATCTGAATTTTCAGTGAGTCAAATATCAAGAAAAATGTTTATTTCATTTTCCTTTGCACTAGTTAATTTGCAGAGGAGTTGATTTTTCTCTTCAGATTTATAAAGCTGGAGACACATTTCTGAAATTGCACAAAAGAATCATAAGGGAGAAAACTGTATAACAGGAAGGAAGAGAGTCAGATATATCCTAACAGGTAAATTCTAGTGGGTGTTTGGTTTTGTTCTGTTTTGCCTCCATGACTACTCAAGTTTGAGTCTACAAAGATACCCTGTTGCTTTTAAAGTGTAGATCAAAGGGCTGATTTATTTGCACCTTTGCCATTTGGTGCCATACATGAAATATCAGCAAAGGTCTGTCATGTTGTGTGTATAAGTTCTTTGCTGAATTTAACTTCAAATTGAGCATTGTGTTATTGGCTTGGAAATGTTTTCTTCTAAAAGTGCGACAAAAAGAAGTTATCTTTTGACAAATAATATATGAAATAAATGAGAAGTTTCATAGCATAGATCATTAAATGAATTCAAGGACCGATTTGCACTAGGGAATCTTGTCATTGAATAAAGAGATTCAAAAGTTCTTGGGTGGTTTATTTCAAAATTTAAGCTCTATAAGAATCTTTGAACTATAGAATGCCCTTTATGATCTAGAAGTAAGCATCTGAGGAAGAAATAAGTTCTTGTAAAGTTCAATTAATTAATTACTTTCAAATGAATCTGTTTTTATGATATGTCAATGCAGAATGAACAAACCTTTTAGAATTTGTTCTTGAAGGAAAGAGTTTCATTTGAGCCCAAGTGAAGACATCTGTCAGGTATACACAATCTTCTCAAAGAAGAGAGTGCTCCAGAAAAGGAATGTTAAATACAAGGATATATATTTTTTTGTTACATTAAGAGTTACAAATAATCATGATGAAGGACATTTCAGAAAATTACAAATATTATCTTATGCTTTTGTATGTACAAGGTTGCAGGCTTCAGAGGTATGGGATTGGAACTTAGGGAGGTTTTTACTCTTTAGTTTGACATGTTTCTTTCAGGGTATTTGCTAAAGAAGCAGATGTACAGTGTGTGCTCAGGGCAGAAATAGAGCTCATGCTTTGAAGTTTGATGAAGTCATTCTGACGTTGGTAGAAGTATAGCTATCCCAGAAACCCAAGAACAGGGCTCACAAATACTAAAAGTTGAAATTTTCCTTCATCAGATACTACCAGGAGTTTGTGAACATGTTCTAGTGTTCACGCACTGTGTCCAAGAAAGAGGATATAAAAGCAAAACCCTAACTCCATAATAACAATGGTCAAACTTTGAATCTGAAGAGAATATTTCTTATTGAGTCCACACTGAGCTTTGCGTCTTTCCTCCTCCTCTGCTTTCCTCCATACCTTCTATCATTTCCTTCATTCTTTCCCTTTCTTATTGTTATATGCTGATACCTAACTTCACTCACTACCTTCTCAATTCTATTGAGAGTATTTATTCACCTCAGAGGATGTAGGTAAGAAAAGACATTAAGTTGATAGGCAAATACATATAATTCATTTTTCATTGTCACCATTTTACAAAACTCTCACATTTTTTTCTACTTTCTATTTTGTATACAAAGTCTCTGTCACTATAACTCTTGAGGTGCACCAGCTGTATGTCTATGTGTGAGGGTCAATGATGAGAACAGATTGAGAGAACACAACCTATTTTAGCTCTATCAGTATGCAGTTGAATGCTGCCAATAAGATCAGTCATAGAAATCTTTTATCATAGTTCCTGGCACATGGTAAGCATGCAATAAATGGTAGTAGATGTTCCTGTTATTGCTGTTGTTTTTATGATCATTATGCTTATTCACTTACACATAGCACTTTTTATTATAGACGTCCTTGGAGAAAAAAAAAGTCTACTTTTTTATAGACATACCAGTATGCGACATAAAGTTACTCTCTCTTTTCACCCATTGAATATACCGCCTCAAAGTTCTTTATTAGTGAAATTCCTGGAAACCTGTATTCACACTATATTTTTTCCTTTCCCATCCTTATTTTTGCTCTCCTCTTATCCTATTTTCACACCATAGGCCTTACCATGGTGAGATGGCAGGTACACATGATACAGAAACTGCCCTGAGTCCTCACACTTAAATAATATTTTATATTTCTTATCAAATTTTCAATTAGAAGGGTCAAAACATTTCCAAACTCTTTGATGTATAGTGTATTTTAAATTAAATATTAAAGGGGCCCCAGGGTGGCTCAGTTGGTTAAGCGTCCGACTTTGGCTCAGGTCATGATCTCATGGTTCATTGGTTCAAGCCCCACATCGGGCTCTGTGCTGACAGCTCAGAGCCTGGAGCCTCCTTTGGGTTCTGTGTCTCCCTCATTCTCTGTATCTCCTCACTTGCACTTTGTTTCTCTCTCTCTCTCTCTCTCAAAAGTAAATAAACATTATTTTTTATTTTTTTTTCTTTTTTTTCTTTTTTTTTTCCTTTTTTTTTTTTTAATATATGAAATTTACTGTCAAATTGGTTTCCATACAACACCCAGTGCTCATCCCAAAAGGTGCCCTCCTCAATACCCATCACCCACCCTGCCCTCCCTCCCACCCTGCCCTCCCTCCACCCCCCAACAACCCTCAGTTTGTTCTCAGTTTTTAACAGTCTCTAATGCTTTGGCTCTCTCCCACTCTACCCTCTTTTTTTTTTTTTTTTTTTTTCCTTCCCCTCCCCCATGGGTTTCTGTTATGTTTCTCAGGATCCACATAAGAGTGAAACCATATGGTATCTGTCTTTCCCTGTATGGCTTATTTCACTTAGCATCACACTCTCCAGTTCCATCCATGTTGCTACAAAAGGCCATATTTCATTTTTTCTCATTGCCACGTAGTATTCCATTGTGTATATAAACCACAATTTCTTTATCCATTCATCAGTTGATGGACATTTAGGCTCTTTCCATAATTTGGCTATTGTTGAGAGTGCCGCTATAAACATTGGGGTACAGGTGCCCCTATGCATCAGTACTCCTGTATCCCTTGGATAAATTCCTAGCAGTGCTATTGCTGGGTCATAGGGTAGGTCTATTTTTAATTTTCTGAGGAACCTCCACACTGCTTTCCAGAGCGGCTGCACCAATTTGCATTCCCACCAACAGTGCAAGAGGGTTCCTGTTTCTCCACATCTTCTCCAGCATCTATAGTCTCCTGATTTCTTCATTTTGGCCACTCTGACTGGCGTGAGGTGGTATCTGAGTGTGGTTTTGATTTGTATTTCCCTGATAAGGAGCGACGTTGAACATCTTTTCATGTGCCTGTTGGCCATCCGGATGTCTTCTTTAGAGAAGTGTCTATTCATGTTTTCTGCCCATTTCTTCACTGGGTTATTTGTTTTTCTGGTGTGGAGTTTGATGAGCTCTTTATAGATTTTGGATACTAGCCCTTTGTCCGATGTGTCATTTGCAAATATCTTTTCCCATTCCGTTGGTTGCCTTTTAGTTTTGTTGGTTGTTTCCTTTGCTGTGCAGAAGCTTTTTATCTTCATAAGGTCCCAGTAATTCACTTTTGCTTTTAATTCCCTTGCCTTTGGGGATGTGCCGAGTAAGAGATTGCTACGGCTGAGGTCAGAGAGGTCTTTTCCTGCTTTCTCCTCTAGGGTTTTGATGGGTTCCTGTCTCACATTCAGGTCCTTTATCCATTTTGAGTTTATTTTTGTGAATGGTGTGAGAAAGTGGTCTAGTTTCAACCTTCTGCATGTTGCTGTCCAGTTCTCCCAGCACCATTTGTTAAAGAGACTGTCTTTTTTCCATTGGATGTTCTTTCCTGCTTTGTCAAAGATGAGTTGGCCATACGTTTGTGGGTCTAGTTCTGGGGTTTCTATTCTATTCCATTGGTCTATGTGTCTGTTTTTATGCCAATACCATGCTGTCTTGATGATGACAGCTTTGTAGTAGAGGCTAAAGTCTGGGGTTGTGATGCCTCCTGCTTTGGTCTTCTTCTTCAAAATTACTTTGGCTATTCGGGGCCTTTTGTGGTTCCATATGAATTTTAGGATTGCTTGTTCTAGTTTCGAGAAGAATGCTGGTGCAATTTTGATTGGGATTGCATTGAATGTGTAGATAGCTTTGGGTAGTATTGACATTTTGACAATATTTATTCTTCCATTCCATGAGCAGGGAATGTCTTTCCATTTCTTTATATCTTCTTCAATTACCTGCATAAGCTTTCTATAGTTTTCAGCATACAGATCTTTTACATCTTTGGTTAGATTTATTCCTAGGTATTTTATGCTTCTTGGTGCAATTGTGAATGGGATCAGTTTCTTCATTTGTCTTTCTGTTGCTTCATTGTTAGTGTATAAGAATGCAACTGATTTCTGCACATTGATTTTGTATCCTGCAACTTTGCTGAAATCATGTATCAGTTCTAGCAGACTTTTGGTGGAGTCTATCGGATTTTCCATGTATAATATCATGTCATCTGCAAAAAGCGAAAGCTTGACTTCATCTTTGCCAATTTTGATGCCTTTGATTTCCTTTTGTTGTCTGATTGCTGATGCTAGAACTTCCAGCACTATATTAAACAGCAGCGGTGAGAGTGGGCATCCCTGTCGTGTTCCTGATTTCAGGGAAAAAGCTCTCAGTTTTTCCCCGTTGAGGATGATGTTAGCTGTGGGCTTTTCATAAATGGCCTTTATGATCTATAAGTATGTTCCTTCTATCCCGACTTTCTCAAGGGTTTTTATTAAGAAAGGGTGCTGGATTTTGTCAAAGGCCTTTTCTGCATCGATTGACAGGATCATATGGTTCTTCTCTTTTTTTTTGTTAATGTGATGTATCACGTTGATCGATTTGCGAATGTTGAACCAGCCCTGCATCCCAGGAATGAATCCCACTTGATCATGGTGAATAATTCTTTTTATATGCTGTTGAATTCGATTTGCTAGTATCTTATTAAGAATTTTTGCATCCATATTCATCAGGGATATTGGCCTGTAGTTCTCTTTTTTTTTACTGGGTCTCTGTCTGGTTTAGGAATCAAAGTAATACTGGCTTCATAGAATGAGTCTGGAAGTTTTCCTTCCCTTTCTATTTCTTGGAATAGCTTGAGAAGGATAGGTATTATCTCTGCTTTAAATGTCTGGTAGAACTCCCCTGGGAAGCCATCTGGTCCTGGACTCTTATTTGTTGGGAGATTTTTGATAACCGATTCAATTTCTTCGCTGGTTATGGGTCTGTTCAAGCTTTCTATTTCCTCCTGATTGAGTTTTGGAAGAGTGTGGGTGTTTAGAAATTTGTCCATTTCTTCCAGGTTGTCCAATTTGCTGGCATATAATTTTTCATAGTATTCCCTGATAATTGTTTGTATCTCTGAGGGATTGGTTGTAATCATTCCATTTTCATTCATGATTTTATCTATTTGGGTCATCTCCCTTTTCTTTTTGAGAAGCCTGGCTAGAGGTTTGTCAGTTTTGTTTATTTTTTCAAAAAACCAACTCTTGGTTTCGTTGATCTGCTCTACAGTTTTTTTAGATTCTATATTGTTTATTTCTGCTCTGATCTTTATGATTTCTCTTCTTCTGCTGGGTTTAGGCTGTCTTTGCTGTTCTGCTTCTATTTCCTTTAGGTGTGCTGTTAGATTTTGTATTTGGGATTTTTCTTGTTTCTTGAGATAGGCCTGGATTGCAATGTATTTTCCTCTCAGGACTGCCTTCGCTGCATCCCAAAGCGTTTGGATTGTTGTATTTTCATTTTCGTTTGTCTCCATATATGTTTTAATTTCTTCTCTAATTGCCTGGTTGACCCACTCATTCGTTAGTAGGGTGTTCTTTAACCTCCATGCTTTTGGAGGTTTTCCAGACTTTTTCCTGTGGTTGATTTCAAGCTTCATAGCATTGTGGTCTGAAAGTATGCATGGTATAATTTCAATTCTTGTAAACTTATGAAGGGCTGTTTTGTGACCCAGTATATGATCTATCTTGGAGAATGTTCCATGTGCACTCGAGAAGAAAGTATATTCTGTTGCTTTGGGATGCAGAGTTCTAAATATATCTGTCAAGTCCATCTGATCCAATGTATCATTCAGGGCCCTTGTTTCTTTATTGACTGTGTGTCTAGATGATCTATCCATTTCTGTAAGTGGGGTGTTAAAGTCCCCTGCAATGACCACATTCTTATCAATAAGGTTGCTTATGTTTATGAGTAATTGTTTTATATATCTGGGGGCTCGGGTATTTGGCGCATAGACATTTATAATAGTTAGCTCTTCCTGGTGGATAGACCCTGTGATTATTATATAATGCCCTTCTTCATCTCTTGTTACAGCCTTTAATTTAAAGTCTAGTTTGTCTGATATAAGTATGGCTACTCCAGCTTTCTTTTGGCTTCCAGGAGCATGATAAATAGTTCTCCATCCCCTCACTCTCAATCTAAAGGTGTCCTCAGATCTAAAATGAGTCTCTTGTAGACAGCAAATAGATGGGTCTTGTTTTTTTATCCATTCTGATACCCTATGTCTTTTGGTTGGCGCATTTAATCCATTTACATTCAGTGTTATTATAGAAAGATATGGGTTTAGAGTCATTGTGATGTCTGTATGTTTTATGCTTGTAGTGATGTCTCTGGTACTTTGTCTCACAGGATCCCCCTTAGGATCTCTTGTAGGGCTGGTTTCGTGGTGACAAATTCCTTCAGTTTTTGTTTGTTTGGGAAGACCTTTATCTCTCCTTCTATTCTAAATGACAGACTTGCTGGATAAAGGATTCTCGGCTGCATATTTTTTCTGTTTAGCACACTGTAGATATCGTGCCAAGCCTTTCTGGCCTGCCAAGTTTCAAAGGAGAGATCAGTCACGAGTCTTATAGGTCTCCCTTTATATGTGAGGGCACGTTTATCCCTTGCTGCTTTCAGAATTTTCTCTTTATCCTTGTATTTTGCCAGTTTCACTATGATATGTTGTGCAGAAGATCGATTCAAGTTACGTCTGAAGGGAGTTCTCTGTGCCTCTTGGATTTCAATGCCTTTTTCCTTCCCCAGTTCAGGGAAGTTCTCAGCTATAATTTGTTCAAGTACCCCTTCAGCACCCTTCCCTCTCTCTTCCTCCTCTGGGATACCAATTATGCGTATATTATTTTTTTTTAGTGTATCACTTAGTTCTCTAATTTTCCCCTCATACTCCTGGATTTTTTTATCTCTCTTTCTTTCAGCTTCCTCTTTCTCCATAACTTTATCTTCTAGTTCACCTATTCTCTCCTCTGCCTCTTCAAGCCGAGCCATCGTGGATTCCATTTTGTTTTGCAATTCGTTTAAAGCGTTTTTCAACTCCTCGTGACTGTTCCTTAGTCCCTCGATCTTTGTGGCAAGAGATTCTCTGCTGTCCTGTATACTGTTTTCAAGCCCAGCGATTAATTTTATGACTATTATTCTAAATTCACTTTCTGTTATATTATTTAAATCCTTTTTGATCAGTTCATTAGCTGTTGTTATTTCCTGGAGATTCTTCTGAGGGGAATTCTTCCGTTTGGTCATTTTGGATAGTCCCTGGAGTGGTGAGGACCTGCAGTGCACTTCCCCTGTGCTGTGGTGTATAACTGGAGTTAGTGGGCGGGGCTGCAGTCTGACCCGATGTCTGCCCCCAGCCCACTGCTGGGGCCACAGTCAGACTGGTGTGTGCCTTCTCTTCCCCTCTCCTAGGGGCGGGATTCACTGTGGGGTAGCGTGTCCCGTCTGGGCTACTTGCACACTGCCAGGCTTGTGTTGCTGGGGATCTGGCGTATTAGCTGGGGTGGGTAGGCAAGGTGCACGGGGGCTGGAGGGGCAGGCTTAGCTTGCTTCTCCTTAGGTGATCCACTTCAGGAGGAGCCCTGTGGCAGCGGGAGGGAGTCAGATCCGCTGTCGGAGGTTTGGCTCCGCAGAAGCACAGAGTTGGGTGTTTGCGCCGGAGCGAGCAAGTTCTCTGGCAGGAACTGGTTCCCTTTGGGGTTTTGGCTGGGGGATGGGCGGGGGAGATGGCGCTGGCGCCTTTGTTCCCCGCCAAGCTGAGCTCTGCCGTCCGGGGGCTCAGCAGCTCTCCCTCCCTTTGTCCTCCAGCCTTCCCGTTTTCCGAGCAGAGCTGTTAACTTATGACCTCCCAGACGCTAAGTCGCGCTTGCTGTCGGAACACAGTCTGTCCGGCCCCTCCGCTTTTGCCAGCCAGACTCGGGGGTCTGCTTGGCCGGCGAGCCGCCCCTCCGCCCCGGCTCCCTCCCGCCAGTCCGTGGAGCGTGCACCGCCTCGCCGCCCTTCCTACCCTCTTCCGTGGGCCTCTAGTCTGCGCTTGACTCCGGAGACTCCCTTCTGCTAGTCCTCTGGCGGTTTTCTGGGTTCTTTAGGCAGGTGTAGGTGGAATCTAAGTGATCGGCAGGACGCGCTGTGAGCCCCGCGTCCTCCTACGCTGCCATCTTCCTAAACATTATTTTTTAAAAAAAATAAATTAAATACTAAATTAAAAATTATCATTTTGATGTTAAAATATATGAAAACATGGTGAGTTTTGTTTTTCTATAAAAGATCCTCTTAATAGCTAGAATATCCTGACAAATGTGATCCATAGAGTTTATTCAATAGAACCAGAAAACTAGGGTCCCAACAGGAAAATTAAGGTCACTCTTGGATTCAAATGAATTCATACTAAGAATTGCATTTATTATTTCATGCTACTCTGTTTCCAACCACTGTTGAATATTTGTTAAGAAGTCCATAAGGACTTCTGCAGAATTATATCATCTACATATAAACCCAGCAATTTTTTTTTTTTGCTTAAAATATCACCTTGCATTTAGTACAGGTATTTCTGCAATAGAGAAAATGTATCATGATTACAGAAATACTGTACCTGTACTAAGTAATCAGAGTAGACATCAGGGGGGAAGGACTTTGAGTGCATTTCTGCTGATGTCTAACTATGATCATTGATATTCTTTTCCTGAGTACTCTTCTCAGGAAACAAACATTTATTTTTTTCCAAGATTGGTATTTGGAGTATGTTTTACACATTTTGAGAAGTAAGGCATTAAGGAAATGATAGAAAATGATTGTACTTCAAGTAGGAGGACATTTGTCATACCTACTAGGCCTCAGAGTAGTTATGCCTACTCAAAAATCTTATTAAATGTGGTCTGGCTTAGACAAAGTGGTGAACACTCTAACCTCTAGAAAACTCAAGGCTTTCCACCTTTTCACAGGCCCTATAACCCTTCAGGAATAAAATTCAACAACAGAACCAGGAGGTGTGGCTTTCAGTGAATGGGATAAATGAATTCTAAATAGAACTTAAAGCCAGAAATCTTTTGGTTTTGAATTTGCTATTGAATTTCATTGAATTGTCGTCTTCTTCCTTCTCTCTTATGAGAAACTGATGTAATAAGATAAGCCCATGAAAAAAGATGTCCTCCTAATTTCCCACTGCTGCCCTTAGAGTAAACTGAGATCTAAGGAAGGCCCCCCCAAAAAAGTAGAACAAGGGGCCACAAGACCACTGGACTTACTTTGTCACTGACTTTCACCAATAATTATTGTGTACCAACTCTGTATCAACAACTTCTTTAGGCACTGAGAGACAGCAGTGAACAAGATCAACAGGGTCCCTGCCATCCTGAAACTTAAAGTATACTTAAGGGAATAGGCAACTCAAATACTTCTAGTCCAGTTCTAAGACTAGAGGAGGAAAAAAAAATAGTTCCATTCTCACATTTATTCTTAGAGTTTCAAGTCAAATTTTCAGCTAGTAATAAGTATTTTTTTTTTGTATTTTTAATTTAAAGAGAATTTTTTGTTAGAGAAAAGCTGGATATCTCTGTAACCCTAAGCCTATGGTCAGAAATTTGGGCATTTTGGATCTTGGCTTTTCCCCCCAAATATTGTGACTCTTAGTGTGGGTTCTGCACCTGCTGAGACTGGAAGGAAAAAAAATGGGCATCTCTTTTTCATTTAATGATGATGTACAGAAGAGCAAAGGTTGAACAGAAACATCTCATTTTTATGCTACCAGGGGTTTCTCCCTGTGCTACATTTGGTCAATATTCTCTCAATCAGGGTAATACAGAGAAAAATGTTTAATTTTTAACACTTTAAGACCATTTATTGTCATACAAGGAGAATGGAATTTTATAGATGAGTTTTCCAGATTTTTATTTTCTGTTCCCTTTTTTAGTCTTTTTTTATTTACATTTTTACTTTCTTTTTTCCTGAAAAGCATATTTTGAAAGCTAAAAAAAGGTCAAACATGTACTTAATTTTATTAGACCATCAATCTTCTATTCTATTGCCCTTATTCTTCTTTTTTTCCTTCCTTCCTTCCTTCCTTCCTTCCTTCCTTCCTTCCTTCCTTTTCCTTGTCTTCCTCTTGTATTATCTGGTTATTTTATATTTATATGTTTTTAGATATCAGAGGAACCCAACTAGAGATTCCCTTTTCTAGTGCATTCTTATAAAACGTATTCATGTGCAATAGTTGTAACATTAGTACAGACTCTTGCCTCTTTATAGTTACAGATATGAGAACCTAGATGATATTTGCTTTACTCCCATATCTGCCATATTTCAAACAAAAATCTTGTTTTTCAAAGCATGCAACTTTTGTTCCTTTAAGTTTCCTAATCTTATACATACTGGTCTTCTCATCCGACTACTAATATGAGACTGTTTCATGGGGAATTTTGACATTAGAATTTCCACAAAAAAATCATCATTTTCTCAAGCTCAATCATTAGATAATTTACTGTATGACTTAATTTGGCTTTTTTCCTATTTGGCTTTAAAAAAGAGTAAGTGGGCGCCTGGGTGGCTCAGTCGGTTGAGCGTCCGAGTTCGGCTCAGGTCACGATCTCGCAGTCTGTGAGTTCGAGCCCCGCGTCGGGCTCTGGGCTGATGGCTCAGAGCCTGGAGCCTGCTTCCAATTCTGTGTCTCCCTCTCTCTCTGCCCCTCCCCCGTTCATACTCTGTCTCTCTGTCTCAAAAATAAATAAATGTTAAAAAAAAAATTTTAAAAAGAGTAAGAACATGACCTCTCTCAATTGCTAATATAAAATTTTGATTTGGGTTTTAATAGATGCACTTGTGCATTTACAAATAGTTGGAAAAAATTAAGTAAATAGGAAGATGAAATAATCTTCTACACATTATAGCTTGAGAAGTGTTATTTAGATACCCATACCCAAAAATATGTCCACATACAGAAGTGGAGTTTCAACTTCTTGTCTTTAATTCATTTAATGACCTTTTATTGAATTATGGGCCTACTCTGTTCCTGTACTTGTTCTAAACATTAGAGGAAATACAAACAGGAGGAAAAAAAAAGAAAGGAAGGATGAAGGAAGGAAGGAAGGAGGGAAGGAAAGAAGGAAGAAAGAGAGAGAGGTAAACAAATAATGATTCCACAGTGTAAGTACTATGATATAGAAGTAAGAACAGTTTTACAAATTATGGTGGGTAGGGGACAAGAGGAAGAAGAGGAACTTGGGGGATTTTGATAGGAAAATATTCAGGTAACTTAACCATAAAATTAGTTGGTACAATATAATTTAATTGGTACATATGGAGTTCCTCATTCAACTCCACCCTGACCCACTGTAACCTTTATTTAATTAGCACTAAATGTATTAAAAACTATTAACCAAATATTTTCATGTTAGAAGTTATAAGTTATTCTGTACCTACAGAGACCTACAGAATTATAATTACCCCAAGTGGTGGGAACCAACAATCTCATATTAAATCTTTGGTATTAAAATATATCATTGGAGAGAAAGAATGAAATATGGCCCTTTGTAGCAACATGGATGGAACTGGAGAGTGTTATGCTAAGTGAAATAAGCCATACAGAGAAAGACAGATACCATATGGTTTCCCTCTTATGTGGATCCTGAGAAACTTAACAGAAACCCATGGGGGAAGGGAAGGAGAAAAGAAAAAAGAAGTTAGACTGGAAGAGAGCCAAAGCATAAGAGACTCTTAAAAACTGAGAACAGAATCCTGGGAAGATGGCTATGTAGGAGGATGCTGGGCTCCCCGCGTGTCCTGCTGATCACTTAGATTCCACCTACACCTACCTAAATAACCCAGAAAACTGCCAGAAGACTAGCAGAACAGAGTCTCTGGAGCCAAGCGCAGATGAGAGGCTCACGGAAGAGGGTAGGAAGGGTGGAGAGGCAGTGCGCGCTCCACTGACTGGCAGGAGTGAGCCGGGGCAGAGGGGTGGCCCACGGGCCAAGTGGAGCCCATGAATCTGGCTTGCAAAAGCGAAGGGGCCGGATGGAGTGTGTTCCAACAGCAAGCAGGACTTGACATCTGGAAGGTTATAAGCTAACAGCTCTGCTCGGAGAATGGGAGGGCTGGAGGACAACGGGAGGGAGAGTTGTTGAGCCCAGGACCACAGAGCTCAGTTTGGCGGGGAACAAAGGCACTCGCCAGTGCCATCTCCCTCGCCCATTCCCCAGCCAAAATCCCAAAGGGAACCAGTTCCTGCCAGGGAACTTGCTTGCACCACGCAAACACCCAAAGCTGTGTTTCTGTGGATCCATCCCTCTGGCGGGTCTGACTCCCTCCTGGTGCCACAGGGCCCCTCCTGAAGTGGATCTCAGAAGGAAAAGCAAGCTGAGCCTGCCCTTCCCACCCCTGTGCACCTTGCCTATCCACCCCAGCTAATATGCCAGATCCCCAGCACCACAAGCCTGGCAGTGTGCAAGTAGCCCAAACAGGCCAAGCCACCCCACAGTGAATCCCGCCCCTAGGAGAGGGGAAGAGAAGGCACACACCAGTCTGACTGTGGCCCCAGCTGTGGGCTGGGGGCAGACATCAGGTCTGACTGTGGCCTCGCCCACCAACACAAGTTATTCAAGACAGCACAGGGGAAGTGCCCCGCAGTACCACACCACTCCAGGGACTATCCAAAATGATGAAATGGAAGAATTCCCCTCAGAAAAACATTGAGGAAATAACAACAGCTAATGAACTGATCAAAAAGGATTTAAACAACATAAAAGAAAGTGAATTTAGAATAATAGTCATAAAATTAATCGCTGGGCTTGAAAACAGTATAAAGGACAGCAGAGAATCTCTTGCTACAGAGATCAAGGGACTAAGGAACAGCCAGGAGGATCTAAAAAATGCTATCAATGAGCTGCAAAATAAAATGGAGACAACTATGGCTCGGATTGAAGAGGCAGAGGAGAGAATAGATGAACTGGAAGATAAAATTATGGAAAATGAAGAAGATGAGAAAAAAAGATAAAAAAATCCAGGAGTATGAGGGGAAAATTAGAGAACCAAGTAATGCACTAAAGAGAAATAATATACGCATAATTGGTATCCCAGAGGAGGAAGAGAGAGGGAAAGGTGCTGAAGGGGTACTTGAAGAAATAATAGCTGAAAACTTCGTGGGTCTGGGGAAGGAAAAAGGCATTGAAATCCAAGAGGCACAGAGAACTCCCTTCAGACGTATCTTGAATTGATCTTCGGTATGACATATCATAGTGAAACTGGCAAGATACAAGGATAAAGAGAAAATTCTGAAAGCAGCTAGAGATAAACGTGCTCTAACATATAAAGGGAGACCATTAAGACTCGTGACCAATCTCTCTACTGAAACTTGGCAGGCCAGAAAGGAATGGCAGGAGATCTTCAATGTGATGAACAGAAAAAATATGCATCCGAGAATCCTTTATCCAGCAAGTCTGTCATTTAGAATAGTAGGCGAGATAAAGGTCTTCCCAAACAAACAAAAACTGAAGGAATTTGTCACCACGAAACCAGCCCTACAAGAGATCCTAAGGGGGATCCTGTCAGACAAAGTACCAGAGACATCACTACAAGCATGGAACCTACGGACATCACAATGACTCTAAACCCATATCTTTCTATAATAACACTGAATGTAAATGGATTAAATGCGCCAACCAAAAGACATAGGGTATCAGAATGGATAAAAAACAAGACCCATCTATTTGCTGTCTACAAGAGACTCATTTTAGACCTGAGGACACCTTCAGATTGAGAGTGAGGGGATGGAGAACTGTTTATCATGCCACTGGAAGTCAAAAGAAAGCTGGAGTAGCCATACTTATATCAGACAAACTAAACTTAAATTAAAGGCTGTAACAAGAGATGAAGAAGGGCATTATATAATAATCACAGGGTCTATCCATCGGAAGAGCTAACAATTATAAATGTCTATGCGCCGAATACAGTGGCCCCCAAATATATAAAACAATTACTCAAAACATAAGCAACCTTATTGATAAGAATGTGGTAATTGCAGGGGACTATAACACTCCACTTACAGAAATGGATAGATCATCTAGGCACAAGGTCAATAAAGAAACAAGGCTCTGAATGATACATTGGATCAGATGGACTTAACAGATATATTTAGAACTTGGCATCCCAAAGCAACAGAATATACTTTCTTCTCGAGTGCACATGGAACATTCTCCCAGATAGATCACATACTGGGTCACAAAACAGCCCTTCATAAGTATACAAGAATTGAAATCATACCATGCATACTTTCAGACCACAATGCTATGAAGCTTGAAATCAACCACAGGAAAAAGTCTGGAAAACCTCCAAAAGCATGGGGGTTAAAGAACACCCTACTGAAGAATGAATGGGTCAACCAGGCAATTAGAGAAGAAATTAAAAAATATATGGAAACAAACGAAAATGAAAATACAACAATCCAAACGCTTTGGGATACAGCGAAGGCAGTCCTGAGAGGAAAATACATTGCAATTCAGGCCTATCTCAGGAAAAAAGAAAAATCCCAAATACAAAATCTAACAGCACATCTAAAGGAAATAGAAGCAGAACAGCAAAGACAGCCTAAACCCAGCAGAAGAAGAGAAATAATAAATATCAGAGCAGAAATAAGCAACATAGAATCTACAAAAACTGTAGAGCAGATCAATGAAACCAAGAGTTGATGTTTTGAAAAGAGAAACGAAATTGATAAACCTCTAGCCATGCTTCTCAAAAGGAAAAGGGAGATGACCCAAATAGATAAATTCATGAATGAAAATGGAATTATGACAACCAATCCCTCAGAGATACAAACAATTATCAGGGAATGCTATGAAAAATTATATGCCAACAAACTGGACAACCTGGAAGCAATGGACAAATTCATAAACACCTACATGATTCCAAATCTCAATCAGGAGGAAATCGAAAGCTTGAAGAGACCCATAACCAGTGAAGAAAATGAATCAGTCATAAAAAATCTCCCAACAAATAAGAGTCCAGGACCAGATGGCTTCCCAGGGGAGTTCTACCAGACGTTTAAAGCAGAGATAATACCTATCCTTCTCAAGCTATTCCAAGAAATAGAAAGGGAAGGAAAACTTCCAGACTCATTCTATGAAGCCAGTATTACCTTGATTCCTAAATGAGACAGAGACCCAGTAAAAAAGAGAGCTACAGGCCAATATCCCTGATGAATATGGATGCAAAAATTCTCAATAAGATATTAGCAAATCGAATTCAACAGCATATAAAAAGAATTATTCACCATCGTCAAGTGGGATTCATTCCTGGGATGCAGGGCTGGTTCAACATTCGCAAATCAATCAACGTGATACATCGCATTAATAAAAGAAAAGATAAGAACCATATGATCGTGTCAATTGATGCAGAAAAGGCTTTTGACAAAATTCAGCACCCTTTCTTAATAAAAACCCTCAAGAAAGTCGGGATAGAAGGAACATACTTAAACATCATAAAAGCCATTTATGAAAAGCCCACAGCTAACATCATTCTCAATGGGGAAAAACTGAGAGCTTTTTCTCTGAGATCAGGAACACGACAGGGATGTCCACTCTCACTGCTGTTGCTTAACATAGTTTTGGAAGTGCTAGCATCAGAAATCAGACAACAAAAGGAAATCAAAGGCATCAAAATTGGCAAAGATGAAGTCAAGCTTTCACTCTTTGCAGATGACATGATTTTATACATGGAAACTCTGATAGACTCCACCAAAAGTCTGCTAGAACTGATACATGATTTTAGCAAAGTTGAAGGATACCAAATCAATGTACACAAATCAGTTGCATTCTTATACCCTAAGAATGAAGCAACAGAAAGACAAATAAAGAAACTGATCCCATTCACAATTGCACCAAGAAGCATAAAATACCTAGGAATAAATCTAACCAAAGATGTAAAAGATCTGTATGCTGAAAACTATAGAAAGCTTATGAAGGAAATTGAAGAAGATATAAAGAAATGGAAAAACATCCTGTGCTCATGGATTGGAAGAATAAATATTGTTAAAATGTCAATACTACCCAAAGCTATCTACACATTCAATGCAATCCTAACCAAATTTGCACCAGCATTCTTCTTGAAACAAGAACAAGCAATTCTAAAATTCATATGGAACCACAAAAGGCTCCGAATAGCCAAAGTAATTTTGAAGAAGAAGACCAAAGCAGGAGGCATCACAATCCCAGACTTTAGCCTCTACTACAAAGCTGTCATCATCAAGACAGCATGGTATTGAGACAAAAACAGACACATAGACCAATGGAATAGAATAGAAACCCCAGAACTTGACCCACAAAAGTATGGCCAACTAATCTGACAAAGCAGGAAAGAATATCCAATGGAACAAAGACAGTCTCTTTAACAAATGGTGCTGGGAGAACTCGACAGCAACATGAAGAAGGTTGAAACTAGACCACTTTCTCACACCATTCACAAGAATAAACTGAAAATGGATAAAGGACCTGAATGTGAGACAGGAAACCATCAAAACCCTAGAGGAGAAAGCAGGAAACGACCTCTCTGACCTCAGCCGTAACAATTTCTTACTTGATACATCCCCAAAGGCAAGGGAAGTAAAAGCAAAAATGAACAACTGCGACCTTATGAAGATAAAAAGCTTCTGCACAGCAAAGGAAACAACCAACAAAACTGAAAGGCAACCAACAGAATGAGAAAAGATATTTGCAAATGACATATCGGACAAAGGGCTCGAATCCAAAATCTATAAACAGCTCACTAAACTCTACACCCAAAAAACAAATAACCCAGTGAAGAAATGGGCAGAAAAATTCAATAGACACTTCTCTAAAGAAGACATCTGGATGGCCAACAGGAACATGAAAAGATGTTCAACGTCGCTCCTTATCAGGGAAATACAAATCAAAACCACACTCAGATATCACCTCACACCAGTCAGAGTGGCCAAAATGAACAAATCAGGAGACTATAGATGCTGGAGAGGATGTGGAGAAACGGGAACCCTCTTGCACTGTTGGTGGGAATGCAAACTGGTACAGCCACTCTGGAAAGCAGTGTGGAGGTTCCTCAAAAAATAAAAATAGACCTACCCTATGACCCAGCAATAGCACTGCTAGGAATTTACCCAAGGGATACAGGAGTACCCTAGGGATACAGGTTGCACAGGGGCACTTGTACCCCAATGTTTATAGAAGCACTCTCAACAGTAGCCAAATTATGCAAAAAGCCTAAATGTCCATCAACTAATGAATGGATAAAAAAATTGTGGTTTATATACACAATGGAATACTACGTGGCAATGAGAAAGAATGAAATATGGCCTTTTGTAGCAACATGGATGGAACTGTAGAGTGTGATGCTAAGTGAAATAAGCCATACAGAGAAAGACAGATACCATATGGTTTCACTCTTATGTGGATCCTGAGAACCTTAACAGAAACCCATGGGGGAGGGGAAGAAAAAAAAAAGAGTGGGAGAGTGGGAGAGAGCCAAAGCATAAGAGACTCTTAAAAACTGAGAACAAACTGAGGGTTGATGGGGTGTGGGAGTGAGGGGAGGGTGGGTGATGTGTATTGAGGAGGGCACCTTTTGGCATGAGCACTGGGTGTTGTATGGAAACCAATTTGACAATAAGCTTCATATATTGAAAAAAATAAAATAAAATAATAAAATAAAATTATATATATATATACATATATATATATATATATATATATATATATACATGTATATATATATATATATATAATTGGAGTCCAAAGGTAGTTCAGGCTTTAGTTCTATGTCTTCCTCAACTCTCAACATGATTAATACTCTACTTTTACCTATGGGGAAACTTCTGTTAGGATTTTGGATGTAACATGATTATTTGCTTCTAAATCCTAATAGTCTCCTGCATCTAAAGGATTCATTTAGCATTTAATACTGGTAAAATGTATTATGTATTGTTTTTCAGGAGCACATGTCACATCCAATATAAACTTGAGATTTATAAAGCCAGAGCCTGTGAGTAATACTTATTTTTGCCCCTCACTGATTCAGTCGTAGTCCCTTTTATATACTAGACTTGAAAAAATACATTGTTTTTTAGTAACCTGGAAAAAGAGCATCCCAGGAAGTATGGTATAGGAGTAAAAATCTATGCTCTAAAGGCAAAAAGACAAAAGTAGCTGCCAAGATTGCTGCTTAAAAATATGGAGGCAGCATTTTGACTATTCCAAGATTAGTGTTTACATTTATCACATGTTAACAAAAAATATCTTTACTCTGCATCCACTAGAGGGCAATCAATACATTAGACACAAACATTCCCCCTCCTGCCCCCCCCCCCGGCCCTGACAGGGAACCTAGTAACTTTAAGGGGTTCAGGGAAACACAAAGAAGAAGGAGGTATGTATGGAACTCTCCTCACCAGAAACAGCAGTCGTCTCTATTGGACTGCCTTCATGGATAGTGGGACTGAAAGAGCCAACTAAAAGTGAGCTAGACCTCTTCTTTTGGTGTTACTTAACTACGGTCTTCCATAGATTTAATGTAGCTCACAAGTAACTTACTTGTGGGTAAAGAAGCATTTACCTGAAGTAAGTGAGATTTCACTCTAAATGAAGTTGGTCACAGAGTTCACTATATCCACTGCCCCTACCAGGAAGCAGTGGTAATACACATATGGATACAAGTATTGTATAAAATTCTTGTCTAGCCATCTTGGAGATTAGACTATTTCTCTTCTGAGTTCTCTGCTAAAAAAAAAAAAAACCTCTCTCTAGCTTTTATTAACACTGTTATCATGAGTACGAAAACAGTTTAAGGAAGAGAACTTCAACACTTTTTATGATGAATAGAATACTGAAAGGACTTGGAATCAGAAAAAAAAAAACATAAACTGCTTGTACAGGGAGCACTCACATCAAGTATGGTTGACACTGTGGACAGTTTTTCTGGAGGCTTTAGTATTTTAGGAAATCTTCTATTAATTCATTGTAGAAGCAAGGTCCCAAATCAGTTGTAGGCCACTAGTTTCTGTTGTATGAATGGGTATGATACCTACTCATTTCATGCATAGGACTTCATGAATTTGTCACACACACACACACACACACACACACAAGATTCTCCAGCATACCAAGGATATCTTCCTTTGAAATTGACTATGAAAACATATGTGCACATGGTATTGGTCCACTCATTTGCATATTATAAAGTTGTAGATGTGTTCCTCCACAAATAAAAGGCACCATTATAGAGTTAAATCTTTCTTAGGAATTTAACAAAACTGTAAAAAATTTGTTTATTTCTTTTGAGGGAGAGAGAGAGCACAGAGGAAAAGCAGACAGAGAGGGAAAGAAAGAATCCCAAGCAGGCTCCATGCTGTAAGAACAGAGCCATATGTGGGGCTCAGTCCCATGAACCATGAGATTATGACCTGATCTGAAACCAAGATTCAGACACTTAACCAATTGAGCCACCCAGGTGCCCACCAAAACTTCTAAATGTGAGACAGGAAACCATCAAAATCCTATAGGAGATAACAGGCAGAAATTTCCTTGACCTTGGTTGTAGCAACTTCTTACTTGATGTGTCTCCAGCGGCAAGGAAAATAAAAGCAAAAATAAACCACTGGGACCTCATCAAGATAAAATCCTTCTGCACAGCAAAGGAAACAATCAACAAAACTAAAAGTAACTGATGGAATGGGAGAATATATTTACAAATGGAACATCAGATATAGGGTTAGTATCCAAAATTTATAAAGAACTAACCAAACTCAACACCCCAAAAATGTGAAGAGATGGGCAGAAGACATGAATACTTTTTCAAAGAAGACACCCAGGTGGCTAACAGACACATGATACGATGTTCAACATCACTCATCATCGGGAAAATAAGAGTCAAAACCTCAGTGATATACCACCTCACACCTATCAGAATGGGTAAAATTAACAACTCAGGAAATGACAGATGTTGGCAAGGATGAAGAGAAAGAGGAACACTTTTGCACTGCTGGTGGGAATGCAAACTGGTGCAGCCACTCTGGAAAAGTTTGGAGTTTCCTCAAAAAATTAATAATAGAACTACTATATGACCCAGTAATTTCACTACTAGGTGTTTATCCAAAGGATACAAAAATGCTGATTTGAAGGGGCATGTGGACCCCAATGTTTATAGCATTGCTATCAACAATAGACAAATTATGGAAAGAGTCCAAATGTCCATCGACTGATGAATGGATAAAGAAGAGTGGTACACACACACACACACACACACACACACACACACACACAATGGAATACTACTCAGTGACCAAAAAGAATGAAATCTTGTCATTTGCAAAAATGTGAATGGAGATAGAAGGCATTATGCTAAGCAAAATAAGTCAGTCATAGACAAATAACATGATTTCATTCACATGTGGAATTTAAGAAACACAACAGGTGAATATAGGAGAAGGGAAGGAAAATAAGATAAAAATAGAGATGGAGGCAAACCATAAAAGACTCAAAAACACAGAGCAAACTGAGGAGCATTGGAGGGGAGGTGGGTTGGGGATCGGTTAAATGGGTGATGGGCATTAAGGAGGGCATTTTTAGGGATGAGCACTAGGTGTCATATGTAAGTGATGAATCACTGGATTCTACTCCTGAAACCAAAGCTACCCTGTATGTCAACTAACTTGAATTTAAATTAAAAAATAATAAAATTTTTAAAAGTGTATATACATATTCAGAGTATATTAGGTTCACTGAAAATGAAAATTAATCATAATTCTCAAATAACTTTACAAAATAAAGACACTAGAATCTATGGAAATTGCTTTGTGAGACTAGTTCTTAATGTTTTCTTGATTTAATGATAATGGTTATTCAACCTGAGCTGGTTGACACCTCCTTAGATACCTTAGGACTCTTTTCTTAGGGAACACATACTAAAATTAATGCAGCAAACTTGTTTCAGGATTTCCATTGATATAATATGAATTTCTAAGCTCTTCCTTTCCTCTAGATTTAATTAATGTATCTAATCTCTGGAACTACAAGCACACACTAACACATTGATTTATATCCATTCCTAACTTCCTCAATTCTTCCAATTTTAAATCGAAGGTAACCCTCCTAATATTATTTCTAAGGTAAACACTTAGAAATCACTTTTGTTATCACTTGTATATAGTGACCTCTTTCTAGATAGTTTTAAGCTCCCTGGTTAACATAAAGCTTACAAAGTGAGATAAAAAGACATCTGTGTTATACTGGAATAAACATTGGACTTGAAATCAGACACATGGGTTTGACTCTTGGCACTTCATTCTTATACTAACTTAGTGAACTTGAGCAAGTGTTCAACCTTTCTGAGATTCCCATTTTCCATTAAAAAAATGAAGATAACAGCAGTTATATCCTTGGGATGTTGTGGGGATTAAAAATATATAATACACAATTAGTGGTGACTTCTTCCTTTTAGCTAAACCTACATGTTCAAGTATGCCAACAAAGATTTTGTTTGCCTCTTGGTACTTTCCTATCCCCTCTTTACCATCCAATAAAATCTTAGACAAACTGCTTTTTTAAAAAAAAAATAACGTTCATTTATTTTTAAGAGAGAGAGAGCAGGGGAGGGACAGAGAGAGAGACACACACACAGAATCTGAGGCAGGCTCCAGGCTCTGAGCTGTCAACACAGAGCCCGATTTGGGGCTCGAACCTTTGAACCATGAGATCATGATCTGAGTTGAAGTCAGATGCTTAACTGACTGAGCTACCCAGGTGCCCCATAGACACACTTTTAAATTTCCTATATCTTCTTTTTTGTTTAAAACTAGAAAACATTGGGGTGCCTGGGTGGCTCAGTCAGTTAAGCATCTGACTTCGGCTAAGATCATGATCTCATGGCTTGTGAGCTCGAGCCCTGCATAGGGCTCTGTGCGGACAGCTGAGAGCCTGGAGCCTGCTTTGGATTCTGTGTCTCCCTCTGTCTCTGCCCCTCCCTTACTTGTGCTCTCTCTCTCTCTCCTCTCAAAAATAAATAAACATTAAAGAAATTATAACAAATAAAACTAGAAAGTATATGTTATTAGGTGTCAAAGAAAAATAATTACAATATGGTAAATACATCTTTTTTTTAATTTTATAATAACTTAGTTTAATTCTATGAACTTTAGTGTCTATGATGTACAAAAATGCTGTGCTGGGCTCAGGAGAAATATTAAGTTATTTCTCTGTTCTTGAGGAACATGTGATCTAGTTGGGGAGACTGACATCTGCGTCATGACTCTGGCTCAAGGTTGACTGGAATAACCATTATCATATGGGTGTAAATGAAGTGTTTAGGGCTATGTGCCTTCATCCATTTTGAATTTGTAGTGGTACAAGTCTGAGAAAGGACAGAAAGTAGGCTTTCTTCTGAATTAGAGACACAGAAATTTCTATGAGGAGTTAGGCAAATATAAGATTTCATCAGTTTCTTTCTCTAAGCCCTGCATTAGTGTTTAATTAAATTGTCTAAACAACAGAACATTTTTAATGCTATGCACTGTTCCATCAATTTTAGTACAATGTTTTTCCCCTACCATATTCCCATCAATGTCCAAAGCCATACTGCTTTCATTTCAGTAGACATCTCTGTTGGTGCCTATTCTAGGTGGCACAGAGCACTCCTGCAGTGAATTGTCATTGTACTACAATCCTATCTTCCCCTATAGTCACTATTACAGAAAAAGAAAATACCTAGTGCAGAAAGCTAGTGATAGCCTTAGGGACACCTAAAGAGGAAGTCATTAAATCTGAGCAGTAATCCAGGGAGCAGTGGTAGGTGGCATTGAGGCTGGTAAAGCTGTTAGCTACTTAAGTGTATTGGCAGTCTCCAAAATTGGCTTGGACTCCACAGGTTACAGAGAGTAGAGGTTCTTTTTGCCTTCACAAAATTTTTCATGCTACACTAAAAAAAAAAAAAAGCATACACTACACTCTACGTACCATACACTAAATATAGTGTATATTACATTTAAGAAAATAGTTAAATTTAAGTGTATTTCCCCTTTCTTTTCATGTAATGGTGATCTACTGGTTTGAGCTTTTCTCAGAAGGAAGGGTGCTTAGAAATTGTGTTTTACTTTGCTTTGGATTTCCCTTTAGGAATTTACTTTGATAATAAAAGTTTTTTTATATGTCACATTCACATTTATGTAGAGGTGTTGAACCATTATGAAAGGCATTAGCATTGTGCTTTTTTTTAAACTTAAGAAATTATTGAGGAAAACATGTATCTAAATAATATATATATAAATGTTTATTTATATGCATTTCCACATGTATTGAAAACAATGCTTGTTTGTTTTCAGGCCAGAGATATTTCTCTTCCAAAACCTAATAGTATGCTGGTAGTATGTACTATGAGTCTCCATGGACGTAGTGACTTACATAAATCCACTGATGACTGGCTATATGAGCTTTCATTTTCTAATCTGTTGATGATTTTTGGCCTAACTACCTCATCAGGGTGTTAAAATCAACCAAGTAATATGAAAATATTTCAAAAATATAAAGCTATGCAAAACTATAATATAAAAATATGATATATATAAAAATATAAAGCTCTGTAAAAAGTGAACAGACATAAAAGGAATAACTACTTTGTGCCACAGGCAATTATATTTTCCCACTCTGCACAATAACTCTGTAAAGTAAGTACTGTTATCTTCATTTACAGTGAAGAATTGAGAGTTTAACTCATGCAGTTCGAACAGCTAGGAAATGAAAGAGCTGGGCTTCGACCCCAGGTGGAGCTGATTACAAAGCTAGTTAACACTGCCTCCCAGCAACCAAAAACATTAACTTTTTCTGAAGAGCAAAACAAAATCTACTTTTTGTTACCAAACTCTGATCTCTGTTGATTTTGGTGACATATGACAGGGGGCAAGGGTTAGTTGATTATCCAATCATTTGAATGGCATTTAGCTTCAAAGGGTACTGTGGTTATGAAATGTCTACAAAATTCAAATTAAATTGTGCAGATTGAAATATGATACAGGTGTGGCAATGACACAGTGTCCAGCATGCCTTGGTTTTAGAAGGATGGTGAAATATAACTTATCAGTATATCAATTAACTTAACACAAAAAAACTTTTTTCCCTTTAAACAAATGCTTAAACACCCAATCTCACTCAAACACACACACACACACACACACACACACACACACACACACACACGGGTGCGTGCACACACACACGTGTGCGCACACACACACACACACACACTGCTTTTTAATATATGGATGTGGTTGCTCTGCAAATATGACCAATGCAATAAAGAATAAAAACAGACTTTTCCAATATATCTCAACATTCTTGATATTAATTTAAATGCAATAATTATGGGCTCCTGGGGGGCTCATTTCATTGAGCATCTGATTCTTGATTTTGGCTGAGGTCATGATCCCAGAGTTGTGGGATTGAGCCCATGTGCTAAGTGGGGAGCCTGCTTAGATCCTCTCTTTTTCTCTGCCTCTCTCTGCCCCCTCTCTATAAAAATAAATAAATGCAATAACTATGAACATGGTTTCTTATGAACGTACAGTATGCCACATCTACAGTATCTTAGCAGTACTAAAGCACAGTGGCTATGTGCTCTCAATGTTAGCAAGATACTTTCAAAGACATTCTAAATATATGCATGGTGCCAATGAGTTGGATAGCAGGAAAGTAGGAGAAAAATAATTTTAAAAAGCAAACAGAGAAAATATCCTTATTATCCTTGCTCGAAAAACAAGTAGAAATCTGAAACTGCTATTTCTTGCATAGTGACTCAATATATGGGGATGAGTATTAATTCACAGAAGAACTCCAGATTCTTCTTGGATATATTACCTCTTTGGGATTTTTTTTTTTTTTAATTTTCTTAAGTGAGGAGTAAGTACACATAGAGAACATCATTCTTAAGCATTTCACTGCATCAGAATTCACTAGCGGAGATCTGAAGATTTCATTATTCTTTAAGAGTACATTAATAAAATCACCACACACTTATTTTTAATACTATGTATATGCATTTTCCTGATAGTCAGATACAAAGCCAACATATCAATCCTGCAATTAAAAATGTAATAGGACATACTGGTGGGTTGTAGCCACCACAGGCCAAGCCAGATAATATACTTTCTATATACTTTCATCTAAGCTACTTAACAGATGAAAATGATAGCAGCCACTGAAGTGGCAAGAAGCTAGATCCTAATTGTCATTTGAATAAAAAGAATACATTTCACATACCAAATATTATTTCTTTCCAGCCCTGTAGTTTCTTGTTCCCTACACAAGTATCCCCTCCCAAAAGCAAGCTTTCAATCATGCCACCTGTGCTTACAATGTCCATTTGTGAAAATCATTACAAAATATTTATAGCTCAGACAACACAGAACTGGCAGTGGCATTCTTTGTATTTAGTTTTCCTTTATGCAGATATAACAAACCATATTTAAAAAATACTTGGAATCAAAATGTGTTGCTAACTTATTGCTTCATGAAGTAACATACCACACTAGATTGCATCAGTTTTCCAGGCCTAATCCAGCTTCCCTCAGTGGCCCTTGTGCCCAGGGGAGAGATACTGTATCTGTTTCATTTATGAGTAGAAAGATAAATGGTTTTGCCCTTAAATGTAGAGGACTAGATGAAGAGCTCAGGACAATATGCTTTTTAAGCTGCAAGACCTTTTTAATCCTCCTCATTCTCTCCCCCACTAATTTTGCATGAACTATGCTTAAACCACATAAGATGATGAATGTTTGAAATAGTCCAATAAGGCTGAGCTAATGAGAGTGTTGTCATTAAAACTGTGCACTATCGCTAAGAGGCAGGACCCAAACTTCTGAGAACAGTTTGGTTTTATACTTTTTTTCCCCACTTCTGCTGATGCAGCAGTACAGATTTAGTCCTTTTCAGCATTGGGGCTTAGTCAATGAAGACAATTTCTCATTTAGTGTCGATGATATTTTTAACTACCCTTAGATAGGGTTTTAAACATTTCCTCTGTTGCTGCAGGTTTCTGAGCGTTCCCTGTGCAGCAGCTGCATGTGAAGCTGTTCACACTATGAACTGTGACTGTTAATAAACTATATGCTGTGTGTCCTTTTACAAGTTACTACATTTTTTTTTCAAGTAAAGAAGAATACATGGAAGGGTCAGGTATAAAGTTAAAATGTTTTATATCTTATTAGGGAAAATCATGTAACTTCCAGAGAGGCAGTTTCTAAACCTTGCTTTAATCAACTGGGACACAGGGGCGCCTGGGTGGCTCAGTCGGTTAAGCGTCTGACTTCAGCTCAGGTCACGATCTCGCCGTCCCTGAGTTCCCTGAGCTTGAGTTGGAGCCCCGCATCCGGCTCTGGGCTGATGGCCTGGAGCCTGCTTCCGGTTCTGTGTCTCCCTCTCTCTCTGCCCCTCCCCTGTTCATGCTCTGTCTCTCTCTGTCTCAAAAATAAATAAACGTTAAAAAAATTTTTTTTAAATAAAAAAAATCAACTAGGACACATAAAAACATAATAGACTAAAATTAGTTGATCGGTGGTAATTACATTCATCAATTATATTGGTTTATATATTTGTTTTTCTGAGTTTATAAAAGGTGCTCATCATTGCGCACTTTGGGCACAATTAAAAAAGTTAATTAAAAGTTTGGTGTAGTAGAAGATTTATAGAAGATTTCAATAAATCCTTACTATTCAAAATAGATTGGTGGTGCAGTTAAATATTAAGTTTAAATGTCTACTATATGGTTCCTCTTTTCTATCTAACACAGTGGTTAGCAGCATATGTGGATGCCCTTGATAAAAGTCTATGAAACCATGAGGAAAACCAAAAGGAATATTGCCTCAGCTTTATATGGGACGCCAAATGCCATTAGTGTAAATATTCCAGGTTTTGTAGATTAGAATTTTCACAAATATTGCAATTTTAGTATTTCTGTAAAGATCTCTTTTAAAAAATTTTTATGTATTCAGTTTCTGAAAAGGACAATTGGTAATTTACTGCAGTCATATCTTCATTGTCTTCATGATAAAGAGTAATTATCAAAAAAGCAAAAGCAACTAAAACAATAAGCAATCCATGGCAATCTGTATTTCTAATTTTAAAATTGCATACTTGGGGCACCTGGGTGGCTCAGTCAGTTAAGCGTCCGATTTCGGCTTAGGTCATAATCCCGCAGTTTGTGAGTTATATCCCCACGTTGGGCTCTGTGCTGACAGCTCAGAGCCTGGAGCCTGCTCCCTATTCTGTGTTTCCCTCTCTCTCTGCCCCTCCCCCACTCACACTCTGTCTCTCTCTCTATCAAAAATAAACATTTAAAAAATTTAAAAAAATAAAATTGCATAGCAATTCCAGGATCTGTTTATTATATCCCCTGGTTTGGATGATGCCAATCTGACATCAAATTACTGATTGATTCATCAGCTCTGTCTAGCAATCATTTATCTAGTGGAATAATTTGTTGTAATAGTTGATGGACTGAGTTGACAATTAAATTCCAGGCAATATTTAATCACTTCAGTATCACCATTTATATACAACAACTATATTTTAGGTGTAATTCCTAAATTATGCCCATGAGGGAAAAAAAAGAAATAAAATCTGTCATTCTAGTATTTTTAGCTGCCTTAGGTATTGAGGAATATCTAATCTAGAGTCATTAATATGACTGAATTGTGGATTAACCAGAAACTGGCAATATAGTCAAACATATGGCCAGTAATGTCATAGTGTCAGAAAAGAATACAAAGAAAGGGAAAACTCATATTTTTAAGAAGATAACAACCAGATTTCTGACTCATGGTATATATCACATATAACATGTATGACTTAACACATACACAGTTTTCATTTTGTTCAATTCGGTACTTTCTTATAAAATATCATGAATAATTTAATACTCAGAATAGAAAAGATTTTTAGTTTATCTAAAGGATACTTCCCTGCATGATTTTGAGACTTTCCATCTCATTAAAATGAAAAAAAAAAATGTAGCACTTATCATCTTGGAGAGCAAGGAAATAACCACAAAACCATAGAATATAGGCTTATTGAATAATACATAATAAGGTCAGTTGAAAATTGATGTCACAGTCTATGAAGTTAGCCATTGCATATAGATCGTAGTAGCAGTGACACAAGCAGAATTAGGTATTTTTCCATTGAGCCCCATTCTAATGTTCTCAAATGACTTTGTTTTGCTGGACCAAGCTACTATCCTGGCCTATATGATAGTTCATGTCTCTTATGTATTACCAAAATAGCCAGGGATGCTACTAAGACAGCTGTGGCTGGTGATGGTAGCATGGCAATTTAATAAGAATTCACTACAAATTCAAATGCACAGAAAATTTTTAAAGCTCAACTTCCTTGCATTTGTTACACTATATACCAGCAGTTACTGCACTTCAAGTAAGGTAAAAAAGAGATCCTAGACATCACATAGATTGATTTTCTTTTTCCAGTAAACAGAAACAGCCACCAACAAATACATTGATAGCTAAGCCTATACCTGAAAAGTTGAACCAAGTATTTTGCCCTCTACCTTCTATTTCATTCTCAGAATTAATGCACTGTAACTAAAAAATGATACAGCTAATAAAAGATTAATCTAGAGCCAATAATCTTTTTTTTCTTTTTTTAAGACTGCATTTTAATTCCAGTTGGTTAACTAACAGTGTAATATTAGTTTCAGGTGTACAATATAGTGATTTAACACTTCCATACAACTGGTACTCATCACAAGCAGACTCCTTAATCTCCATCACCTATTTAACTAATCCCCCCCACCCAACTCCCCTGTGGAACCATCAGTTTGTTCCCCATTGTTGAGAGAGTCTATTGCTGGGTTTTTCTCTATCCTTTTTCCCTTTGTTTGTGTGTTTTATTTCTTAAATTCCACATATGAGGGAAATCATAAGGTATTTGTCTTTCTCTGACTGACTTATTACACTTAGGGTAATACTCTCTAGTTCCATCTGTGTCATTGCAAATGGCAAAATTTCATTATTTCTAGGGTTAAGTAATATATACTTATATATTATATATTATATATAATATATATATATATTATATATATATACTTATATATATATATAATATATATATATTATATATATATATATAATCACATCTTCTGTATCTATTCATCAACTGATGGACACTTGGGCAGCTTCCATATATTGGATATTGTAAATAATACTGCTGTAAACATAGTAGTGCATGTATCCCTTTCAACAATTGTTTTTGTATTCTTTGGGTAAATACATAGTAGTGCAACTGTAGGATCATAAGGTAGTTCTGTTTTTAACTTTTTGAGGAATCTTCATACTGTTTTCCAGAGTGGCTGCACCAGACTACATTCCCAATAACAGCACAGGAAAGTTCCCCTTTCTCCACATCCTCCCCAACACTTGTTGTTTCTTATGTTGTTGATATTAGCCATTCTGACACATGAGAGGTGTTATATCATTATAATATTGATTTGCATTTACCTGATGGTAAGTGGGATGAGCATCTATTCATGTGTTTGCTGGCCATCTCGAAGTCCTCTTTGGAGAAAGTTATGTTCATGTGTTCTGCCCAGTTTTTAATTGGATTGTTTGTATTTTGGATGTTGAGTATTATTAATTATTTATATAGTTTGGATATTAACCCTTTATCAGATATGACATTTGCAAATATCTTCTACAACTCAGTAGGTTGCCTTTTAGTCTTGTTGAGTGTTTCCTTTGCTGTGCAGAAGCTTTTTATCTTGTTGTAGTGCCAATAGTTTACTTTTGCTTTAAAAATTGTTTTTGATGTTTATTTATTTCTGAAGGAGAGAGAGACAGAGCGTGAGGGGGAGGGGCAGAGAAAGACAGAGACACAGAATCTGAATCAGGCTTTTGGCTCTGAGTTCTCAGCACAGAGCCTGATGCGGGGCTTGAACCCGTAAACCACAAGATGATGACCTGAGCCGAAGTCGGAGGCTTAACCAACTGAGACACTCAGGCGCCCTTACTTTTGCTTTTATTTCCCTTACCTCAGGAGACTTATCTAGAAAGTTGTTAGCTAAAGTCAAAGAAGCTGCTGCCTGTGTTCACTTCTAGTATTTTTTTGGCTTTTGTCTTCTTTTTTCTTAATTAATTTATTTTTAAAATTGGCATCCCAGTTAGTTAACATTTAGGTAAAAATGATTTCAGGAGTAGAATTTAGTGCCTCATAACTTACATATAACACCCAGTGCTCATCTCCTTAATGCCCCTTTCCCATTTAGCTCTTCCCCCCACCAAGCACCCCTCCAGCAACCCTCAGTTTATACTCTGTATTTAAGAGTCTTTTATGGTTTGTCTCCCTCCCTGTTTTTATATTATTTTTGCTTCCCTTCCCTTATGTTCATCTCTTTTGTATCTTTTTTTTTTTAATTTTTTTAACGTTTTATTTATTTTTGAGACAGAGAGAGACAGAGCATGAACGGGGGAGGGGCAGAGAGAGAGAGGGAGACACAGAATTGGAAGCAGGCTCCAGGCTCTGAGCCATCAGCCCAGAGCCTGACGCGGGGCTCGAACTCACGGACCGCGAGATCGTGACCTGAGCTGAAGTCGGCCGCTTAACCGACTGAGCCACCCAGGCGCCCCTCATCTCTTTTGTATCTTAATTCCATATATGAATGAAGTTATATGTTATTTGTCTTTCTCTGACTGACTAATTTCACTTAACATAATGCCCTCTAGTTCCATCCATGTTGTTGCAAATGGCAAGATATCACTTTTTTTGATAGCTGAGTAATATTCTATTATATATACACACACCACCTATTCTTTATCCATTAATCAGTCGATGGGCATGTAGTCTCTTTCCATAATTTGGTTATCATCGATAGCACTGCTATAAACATTGGGGTGCATGTGCCCCTTCAAAACATCACTCCTATATCCTTTGGATAAATACCTAGTAGTGCAATTAAGGAAACTCCATACTGTTTTCCAGAGTGGTTGTACCAATGTGCATTCCCTCCAGCAGTGCCAAAGAGTTCCTCTTTCTCCACATCCTCACCAACATCTGTTGTTTTCTGAGTTAATTTTGCCACTCTTATAGGTGTGAGGTGGTATCTCATTGTGGTATTGATTTGTATTTCTTACATGTAAATATTTGTGGAGTGATGTTGAGCACTTTTTCATGTGTCTGTTAACCATATGGATGTCTTCTTTGGAAAAGTGTCTCTTCATGTCTTTTGACCATTTATTCACTGGATTATTTGTTGTTTTTGGTGTTGAGTTTGGTAAGTTCTTTACAGATTTTGGATAATAACCTTTTATCTGATATGTAATTTTCAAATATCTTCTCCCAATCTGTCAGTTGTTTTTTAGTTTTGCTGATTGTTTTCCCTCACTTTGCAGAAGCTTTTTATCTTGGTGAGGTCTGAATGGTTAATTTTTGCTTTTGTTTCTCTTGACTCTGGAGATATATCAAGTAAGAAGTTGCTGCATCTGAGGTCAAAGTGGTTGTTTCCTCTTTTCTCCTCTAGGATTTTGATGGCTTCCTGTCTTACATGTAAGTCTTTCATCCAATTTAAGTTTATTTTTGTCTGTGGTGTAAGGAAATGGGTCAAGTTTATTCTTCTGCATGTTGCTGTCCAGTTTTCCCAGCACCATTTGTTGAAGAGACTGTATTTTTCCATTGGATATTCTTTCCTGCTTGTCAAAGATTAGTTGCCCATATGTTTGTGGGCCCATTTCTGGGTTATTTATTCTCTTCCATTGATCTATGTGTCTGGTTTTGTGCCAGTACCATACGGTCTTGATGATTACAGCTTTGTAATACACCTTGACATCCAGAATTGTGATGCCTCCAGTTTTGGATTTCATTTTCAGGATTGCTTTGGCTATTCAGGGTCTTTTCTGGTTCCATACAAATTTTAGGAATGTTTGTTCTAGGTCTGTGAAGAATAATGGTGTTATTTTGATAGGGATTGTATTGAATATGTAGATTGCTTTGGGTAGTATCAACATTTTAACATATTTATTCTTCCAATCTATGAACATGGAAAGTTTTTCTATTTTTTTGTTTGTGTCTTCTTAAATTTCTCTCATAAGCTTTATATAGTTTTCAGAATATAGATTTTTCATCTCTTTGGTTTGGTTTATTCCTAGGTATTGTATGGTTTTTGGTTCAACCATAAATGGGATTGATTCCTGGATTTCTCTTTGTGCTGCTTCATTATTGGTGTATAGATCTACAACTTATTTTGGTACATTGATCCTGCATCTTTGCTGAATTCATGTATCAGTTCTAGCAGTTTTTTGGTGGAGTCTTTAAGGTTTTTCACATAGAGTATAATGATATCTGCAAAGAGTGAAAATTTCACTTCTTCCTTGCCTATTTGGATGCCTTTTATTTCTTTTTGTTGTCTGATTGCTGAGGCTAAGACTTCTAGTACTATGTTAGTAATGGTGACAGTGGATATTAGGTGTGTGTCTTTCATATATGGCTTTTGTGATGTTGAGGTATGTTCTTTTTATCCCTACTCTCTTGAGGATTTTTATCAAGAAGGGATGATATTTTTTGTCAAATGCTTTATCTGTATCTATTGAGAAGATCGCGTATAGTTTTTATGCTTTCTTTTATTAATGTGATGTATCACATTGATTAATTTACAGATATTGAACCAGCCCTGCATCCCAGGAATAAATCCTACTTGATCGTGTTGAATAATTATTTTAATGTATTGTTGGATTCCTTTAGCTAGTACCTTGTTGAGAATTTTTACATCCATTTTCACCAGGGAAATTGGTCTATAGTTCTCTTTCTTAGTGGGGTCTTTGTATGTTCTTGGAATCCAGGTAAGGCTGGCCTTGTAGAATGAGTTTGGAAGTTTTCCTTCCATTTCTATTTTTCTGAACACCTTCCAAAGAATAGATATTAAGTCTTCTATAATTGTTTGCTAGAATTCCCCTGGAAAGCCATTCAGCCCTGGACTATTATTTGTTGGGAGACTTTTGATTACTGATTCAATTTCTTTACTGGTTATGGGTCTGTTCAAATTTTCTATTTCTTCCTGTTTCAGTTTTGGTAATTGATATGTTTCTAGAGTTTGTCCACTTCTTACAGATTGCCCAATTTATTGGCCCAAAATTTCTCATAATATCTTCTTCTTCTTGTTTCATTTCTGCAATGTTGGTTGTGATATCTCCTTTTTCTTTCATGATTTTATTTATTTGGGTCCTTGCCTTTTTCTTTTTTATCAATCTGGCTATGGATTTATCAATTTTTTAATTCTTTCAGAGAACAAGCTTCTGGTTTCATTCATCTGTTCTACTAATTTTTTTGATTTTTATACCATTGATTTCTGCTCTAATCTTTATTATTTCCCATCTTCTGCTGGGTTTGGGCTTTATTTGCTGTTCTTTTTTCAGCTCTTTTATATGTAAGGTTAGGTTTCGTATCTGAGAACTTCCTTCTTTCTTTAGAATGGCCTGGATTGCTGTATACTTCCCTCTTATGACTGTTTTTGCTGCATCCCAGAGGTTTTGTCCTATTGGGTATTCATTTCAATGGCTTCCATGTACTTTTTAATTTCCTCTTTAATTTTTGGTTAACCCATTCATTCATTAGTAGGATGTTCTTAATCTCCAAGTATTCATAGCCTTTCCAATTTTTTTTCTTGTGGTTAATTTCAAGTTTCATAGTGTTGTGGTCTGAAAATGTGTGTGGTATCATCTCGATCATTTTACTTGTTGAGGGCTGATTTGTGTCCCAGTGTATGATCTACTCTGGAGAATGTTCTATGTGCACTTGAGAAGAATGTGTATTCTGCTGCTTTAGGACAAAATGTTCTGAATATATCTGTTAAGTCCATCTGGTCCAGTATGTCATTCAAAGCCATCATTTCCTTGTTGATTTTCTGTTTAGATGATCTGTCCATTGCTGTAAGTGGGGTGTTAAAGGCCCTACTATTATGGTATTATTATCAATGAGTATCTGTATGTGTGTGATTATTGATTTATATATTTGGGTGTTTCACATCGGGTGCTTAAATGTTTATAATTGTTAGGCCTTCTTGGTGGATAGAACCCTTAATTATGATATAATGCCCTTCTTCATCTCTTGTTACAGTCTATTTTAAAATCTAGATTGTCTGATATAAGTATAGATACACCACCTTCCTTTTGGGGACCATTAGCATGTTAGCTGTTTCTTCATCCCCTTACCTTTCAATCTGCAGGTCTCTTAGGTCTAAAATGGGCCTCTTGTATGCAGCATATAGATGCATCTTGTTTTATTATCCATTCTGATACTCTATGCCTTTTGATTTGAGCATTTAGTCCATTGACATTTAGAGTGAGTACTGAAAGATATGAATACTGAAAAATATGAATTTAGTGCCATTGTGTTGCCTGTAGAGTTGGAGTTTCTGCTTATGTTCTCTGGTCCTTTCTAGTCTTTGTTACTTTTGGTCTTTTTTGTTTCATTTCATCTTTTCTTATCTCAGAGAGTCCCCCTTAAAATTTCTTGCAAGGCTTGTTTTGTGGTCACAAACTCATTTAGTTTTGGTTTGTCTGGGAAACTCTTCTCTCTCCTTCTATTTTGAATGACAGGCTTGTTGGATAAAGAATTCTTAGCTGCATATTTTTTTTTCAATTCAGCACTTTGAGTATATCCTGCCACTCCTCTGGACTGCCAAGTTTCTGTGGATAGGTCTGCTGTGAACCTGATCTGTCTTCCCTTATAGATTAAGGTTTTTTTTTTTTTCCCTTGCTGCTTTCATAATTCTTTCCTTATCTGTGTATTTTTTGAGTTTGACTATGATATACTTTGGTGATGGTTGTTTTTTGTTTAATGCAATGGGAGTTCTGTGTGTTTTGTTTATTTTTATGTCTGTGTCTTTTCCCAGATTAGGAAATTTTTCTACTCACATAAACATTCTGCCCATTTTTTCTGTCTCTTCATCTTCTGGGACTCCTATGATTCAGATGTTATTCCTTTATAATAAGTCACTTAGTTCTCTAATTCTTGTATCATGCTCTTTTGCTTTAGTTTCCTTGCTTCATTATTCTCCATAATTTTGTCTTCTATGTTGCTGATTTGCTGCTCTGCCTCACCCATCCTTGCTGCTGTGGCATTCATTCAAGATTGCGTCTCAGTTACACCATTTTTTATTTCCTTCTGACTAGATTTGACTTCTTTTTTCTCCATAGAAAGGGATTCTATGTTTTTTTTTTCAACCCCAGCTAGTTTTCTTAGTATCATTATTCTAAATTCTAGTTCAGACATATTGTTTAAATTTGTGTTGATTGGCTGTCATTTCATTCCTGTTCTTTCTTTTGGGTGAATTCTTTCATTTTGTCATTTTGGAGGAAGAAAAATAACAAATTAAAAAATAAATATTTAAAAATTTAAAACAACGCAAAAAATAAAATAAAGGTAGGTTATTCCTAGGTGTGTTTTTGTCTGGTTGTTGAAAGAAGCTTGATAGAATAGAGAAAAAAGGTAAAGAAAAGAAAGAAAAGAGAAAAATAGGTTAAAAATTTTTAAAAATGTATATAATAAAAACAAAAAAAATGAAGAAAATAAAATAGAATAAAAAAATTTACAAAAAAAATTAAAAACATAGTAAAAAAATTTAAATGTTTTTTCTAATAAAAAGAAAATAGGAGCGCCTGGGTGGCTCACTTAGTTGTGTCTGATTTCGGCTCATATCATGATCTCATTGCTTGTGGGTTCGAACTCCATGTCAGACTCTGCACTGATAGCTCAAAGCCTGGAAGCTGCTTCAGATTCTGTATCTCCCTCTCTCTCTGCCCCTCTCTTGAAAGCCTCCCCCCTCAAAATAAACACATTAAAATAAATTCAAAAAAATAAAAAAAAAATAACGAAAAGAAAACGATTTTTTTCTCTTTCTGTATCCAAGACAAAGAAAAGAAGGGAGATAAAATAAAAAAATTAAACAAAGACAGAATTTAAAAAAAAAAAGATGATACAGCAAAGAGAATGAGACCCAAATGAAGTTACATCCAGTTTTCCCTAGAGATCAAACTATGAAGCACTCTATATAGTCTGTATAGTAAGCAGGTGCAGCCACTTGTGGTGATCTTCTGGGGTATGTGCTTCACATATGCAATTGGGTAGGGCTTGGTGTAAAGACTCCGTTCTCCACTAGGTCATGCTACTTAGTTTACTGCAGTGTATCAGTGTGGTGCAAATGCACAATTGTGTGCATATGCATGGAAAAGGTGGAAATGGCTTCACCCAACTTCCTAATCTCTGGCATAGGAACTTTGCACTCTCACTGACCCACAATCAAGCACCCCTCCTTTGTCTCAGGCTTCTGTCCATTCCTCACTTCTACCCTGTCTGTGTCCAAGCTGTCAGCCTTCCAGGTGGCATGTCCCTCTAGGATTTTACCTCAGATGGGGTTGTGTTTCCAAACCCCTCACTTCAGAGAACCTTGTAGCTTGGACCCTCCTCTGGGGGAGGGCCTCGCTGAGCAAAAGGCAGGTGCCAGTATGACTCAGAAAATGTTCCTGTGATCATGCAGTGGCAGAGGTTCAGAGATTATGGCAAATCACACACACACATGGTGCCAGATTTTACCCCACTCTGGCATCTTTGTTCCAATACCAGAAAATGATGGTCCTCTCCAGGGTTCACTGAGACGTTTGCCTGTGGGAAAGCTGTATGGACTCTACCAAATGCACTCCAAGCAGGATAACTGCTTCTCCTGTATGGCCCATGGACCTCTTGGACCCTGCTGCCCACTTCTGGGGATTCACCCTGCTTCTTCACCAGAGCACTGCCAGGTATTAAGCTCCAGAATTTCTGACTCTGTGCTCCACTGTTTATAGAATCCTTTTTGTATTGAAACCCTCACTGATAGTTTCTCCCTATCAATGGTTTTGGGGAACATATTTCCTGATCAGTCCCCTATGAGTATCTCACTTCTTCTCTTTCTCTACAGCTACTTTCAGGGTGAGTGCTTTTCCTGTACTCTCCCAATGTGCCACCCTCTTTCCCCCTTTCTCTGCCCTCTCTCTGCAAAAACAGCTCCCTAACCTCCAGGGCTTTTCTCTCCCCAAATTCACCTCTCCACACCATGTACTTGCCCAATTCCTTGGCTCAAGTTATGCAGATTGTTGTGTTAGTCCTCATATCAGTTTACTAGGTGTGCAAAATGGTTTGGTGCTGATCTAGCTGTGTTTCAGAGTTGAGACAAGCTGAGAACTTCTATGCTGCTCCACCATCTTGGAAAAAAAAACATGTATAGCATTTTTATGGTTTCAGGACTCCTATTTAGGTCTTTAATCCATTATTTATTTAAAGCTTTATTATTATAGTGTTTTTTTTATTTTAGAGAGAGGGAGCATATGTATGAGTTGAGGAGAGGAACAGAGAGAGAGAAAGAATCTTAAGCAGGCTCCACACTCAGCAAGGAGGGGTTCACTGTGGGGCTCATTCTCATGAATCTGGGATCATGATCTGAGCTGAACTCAAGAGTTGGGTACTTAACCAACTAAGTCACCCAGGCACCCTTAGGTCTTTAACCCATTTTGAATTTACCATTGTGTATAGCAAAAAAAAAAAAAAAAAAAAAAATGTCAAGTTTCATTCTTTTGCATGTTGCTGTACAGTTTTTCCAATACCACTTGTTGAAGAGACTTTCATTTTACCTTTGGATATTTTTTCCTGCTTTGTCAAAGATTAATTCACCAAACATTTGTGAGTTCATTTCTGGGTTTTCTATTCTGTTCTATTTTTCTCTGTGTCTGTCTTTGTGCCAGTACCGTATTGTCTTAATCACTACAGTTTTGTACTATAACTTGAAGTCTGGAATTATAATGCCTCAGTATCGCTTTTCTTTTTCAGTATTTCATTGTCTATTCGAGGTCTTTTGCGGTTCTATACACATTTTAGTATTGTTTGTTCTAGCTCTGTGAAAAATGCTGCTAATATTTTGGTGGTGGGTTGCATTAAATGTGTAGATTGTTTTGGGTAAGATAGACATGTTAACAATATTTGTTTTTCCAGCCCATGAGCATGGAATTTCTTTCCATTTCTTTGTGTCATCTTCAATTTCTTTCATCAGTGTTTTATAGTTTTCAGTGTATAGATCCTTCACCAGTTTGGCTAGGTTTATTCCTAGAAATCTCATTGTTTTTGGTGCAACTGTAAATGGAATTGATTCCTTAATTTCCCTCTCTGTTGCTTCATCCAACAGATTTCTCTATGTTAATTTTGTATCCTGTGTGACGTTATTGAATTGTTTATCAGGTCTAGCAGTTTTTTGGTGTTGTCTTTGAGGAGTTCTATATAGAGTATCACGTCATCTGCAAATACCAGAAGTTTTACTTCTTCCTTACTGATTTGAAATGTGTTTTATTCCTTTTTCTTGTGTGATTATTGTGACTAGGACTTCCAGTATTATGTTAAATAACAGTGGTGAGAGTGGAAATCCCTGTCTTGTTCCTCACCATAGAGGAAATTCTTGCAGTTTTTTCCCTGTGGAGAATATTAACTGTGGGATATATATATATATATATATATATATATATATATATATAGCCTTTACTGTGTTAAGGTGTTTTCCCTCTGATCCTTTGTTGAAAATTTTTATCATGAATAGATGTTGTACTTTGTCAAATACCTTTTCTGCATCGATTGACAGGATTATATGTTTCTTCTCCTTTCTTTTATTAATATGGTGTATCATTTTGATTGATTTGTTAACACTGAACCATTCATGCAACCCAGGAATAAATCCCTCTCGATTTTGTTGAATTATTTTCTAATGAATTGTTAGATTTGGTTTGCTAGTATTTTATTCAGAACTTTTACATGTATGTTCATCTGGGATATCGGCATGTAATTCTATTTTATTGGAGTCTTCAACTCATTTTGGTGTCAGGATAATGCTGGCCTCATGGAATGATTTGGAAATTTTCTGTCCATTTCTTTTTTGAAACAATTTGAGATGAATACATATTAACTCTTTAAATATTTGGTAGAATTTGCCTGTGAAGCCATCTGACCCTGTCCCTTATTTGCTAGGTGTTTTTTGATTACTGATTTAATTTCTCTGCTGGTTATCAGTCTGTTCAGATTTTCTATTTCTTCTTGTTTCAGTTCTGGGAGTTTATATTTTTCTAAGAATTTATCCATTTCTTCCAGGACGTGCAATCTGTTGGCATATAGTTTTTTGTAATAGTCTCTTATAATTATTTGTATTTCTGTGGTGTTGGCTGATATTTCTCCTCTTTCATTAGTGATTTTATTTATTTGGGTTCTTTCCTTGTCATTTTTGATAGGTCTGGTGAAAGTTTTATCAATTTTATTAATTTTTTAAAGAACCATCTCTTGGTTTTATTGATCTGTTATTTTTTTTTTTTTTTTAGTTTCCATATCACTTATTTTGTTCTAATATTTATTGCCTTATTCTTTCTGCTGGCTATAGACTTTGTTTTTCTTTTTCTAGCTCCTTTACATGTAAAGTTAGGTGGATTATTTGATATTTTCCTTTCTTCTTGAGGTAGACTTGTATTGTTATATATTGCCCTCTTAGTACTGCTTTTCTTGCATCTTAAAGGTTTTGAACCATTGTGTTTTCATTTTCAACTGTCTCAATGTACTTTTCTAATCTCTTCTTTGACTTCCTTGTGACCCATTGATTGTGTAGTAGCATGTTGTTTAACTGCCATGTATTTGTGGTCTTTCCACATTTTTTCTTACAGTTGACTTTAGTCTCATAGTGTTGTGGTCAGAAAAAGTGCCCGGTATTATTTCATTATTTTTGTATTTGTTGAGGCCTAATTTGTGACCTAATATGTGATCCATTCTGGAGAATGCCCCATATACACGTGAAAAGAATGTGTATTCTGGTGTTTTTGATGGAACGTTCTGAATATATCTTTTAAGTCCCTCTGGTTAAGTGTGTCATTCAAAGCCATTCTTTTCTGGTTTATGTTCTGTTTAAATGAGTTGTCCATTGACGTAAGTGGGGGTGTTAAAGTCCCCTACTATTATTGTGTTATTTTTAAAGATTTTCTTTACATATTTGGGTCCTCACATATTGGGTCATAAATATCTAAAATTATTAAATCTTGCTGGATTGTTCCCTTTATGATTATATACTTTTTTGTGTCTTTTCACAGTCTTAGTTTTAAAGTCTACTTTTTTCTGATATAAGTACTGCTACTCTGGCCTTTTGACATCCATTTATGTGACAAATGTTTTTCTATCCCAAAACTTGATCTGTAGGTGTTTTTAGGTCTAAAATGTGTCTTTTGTAGGCAGCATATAGATGGATCTTGTTTTTGTTTTTCTTCTATTATGACACCCTGTCTTTTTAGTGGAGCAGGCAGTCCATTTACATTCAAAGCAATTATTGACAGATATGAATTTAGTGCCATTTTATTACTTGTTTTGTTATGGTTTCAGGACTATTTCTCTGATCTGTCTTGCCTTTGTCACTTTTTGTCTCTCCATTTGCATTGAAGGACTCCCCTTAATACTTCTTGCAAGGCTGGTTTAGGAGTCATGAACTCTTTTAGCTTTTGTTTGTCTAGGAAACACTTTATGTCTCCTTCTGTTCATGCTGATAGATTTGCTGGATATGGTATTCTTGGCTGCAGGCTTTTCCCATTCAGTACTTTCAATATATGATGCAACTTCCTTCTGACTTGCCAAGTTTCTGTTGAGCAATCTCTAGCTAGTCCAATGAGTCGTACACTGTATGTTAAGAACTTCTTTTTTCTTGGGGAACCTGGGTGGCTCATTCCGTTCAGCATCCAACTTCAGCTCAGGTCATGATCTTGCAGTTTGCAAGATTACACCCTGCATTGGGCTGTCTGCTGTCAGCATGGAACCTGATTCCGATCCTCTGTCCCCCTCTTTCTCTGCCCCTCCCCCACTTGTGCTTTCTCTCTCTCTCTCTCTCTCTCTCTCTCTCTTTTAAAATTAAAAATAAACATTAAGAAACTCTTTACTGTTTTTAAGATTGTTTCATCCTCACTATGTTTTACACATTTAATTACAATATGTCCTGGTGCTGGCCTGCTTTTGTTGATTTTGATGGAAGTTCTCTGTGCCTCCAGGATTTAGATTAGGGAAGTTTTCAGTTATTATTTCTTCTTATATATTTATTGCCCCATTTTCTCTTTCTACTTTTGGGATTCCTATAATACAAATGTCATTCATTTGAGGAGTCACTAAGTCCCTCTATCTATTTACATTTTAAATTCTTCTTCTCTCTTTTGTTCAGCTTCACTGTTTTCCATTACCTTGTCTTCATTCTTCTGCTACTTCCAGCCTGCTGTTCCTTGCATCAAGTATGTTTGTAGTCTCATTTATTGTATTCTTCATTTCTGATTGATTCTTTATTTAACTTGTTTATCTCTGTGGTAAGGGTCTTACTGATGTCTTCCATTCTTAATTCCAGCAAGTATCCTTATGATTGTTGCTTAAAATTATCCATCAAGCATGTTACTTATATGTGTTTCAGGCATGCTACTTTTATATGTGTTCACTTAGATATCTGGCAGTGGCTTTGTCTTCTTTCATTTAGGATATGTTCTTCTGTATTGGCATTTTGTCCAGGATCTGCCTTTTTTCTGTGTTAGAAAAACCAGTTTTGTTTCCTGCTCCTGAAAGTAACAGCCTTTTGAAGGAGAGGTTATGTAGTGCCCAGAGTCTGGAGCTGCAGGGAGTATCTTTGGTGTTTTCTGTGCACACTCTGCTGTTGTATTCTTGCTGTTCTATCTTACAAGCCAGTGGTGTGGAAAGGCTTTCTTTGCTTTTAGTGGGTAATGTTTAGTCCCTGATCAGGATGCGGTGAGTTTTAGCAACATGTACTCTGGTCTTCTTGTGAAATGAGACCTGACACCTCCTCCACCAAATCTGAGGCCCTTACAGAACTCTCTGGTAAGAACATGTGGTGTGGATAAGGTTTTATATTTGTTTTCTGACAGGGGCCCACCATGCTAGATTAGTGGAAACTTGACTGAGAAAGCAATCCCCACAAAGTGCAGGGGGTGCACTTGGTATAAGCAAGTTAAGCACAGTGTTCATGCTGTGCTGCTTCTTGCAGGTGGTTCTGTGTGTATGCTGAAGGGCTCAGAGGGAAATGGGTTTTACAGTATCTTTGTTCCTGAAGAGGGGTCTCTTGTTAAAGCTTTCTGTCAGGGAAGATCTGAGAAGAATGAATAATTTTCCTGCTGTGTGCCTCAGGCATTCTTCAGGTTGCTGTTTCCTTGCTCTCTGCCCTTGGGTTGTTTGCCTGCCTTTAGTTCAGGAGCACCACAGTGCCCTCTGGGCTTTATCCCAACCAACCCTGTTGACCTTTAAAATTCCAGGCTGCTTTGTCAAAGATGAGTTGGCCATACGTTTGTGGGTCTAGTTCTGGGGTTTCTATTCTATTCCATTGGTCTATGTGTCTGTTTTTATGCCAGTACCATGCTGTCTTGATGATGACAGCTTTGTAGTAGAGGCTAAAGTCTGGGATTGTGATGCCTCCTGCTTTGGTCTTCTTCTTCAAAATTACTTTGGCTATTCGGGGCCTTTTGTGGTTCCATATGAATTTTAGGATTGCTTGTTCTAGTTTCGAGAAGAATGCTCGTGCAATTTTGATTGGGATTGCATTGAATGTGTAGATAGCTTTGGGTAGTGTTGACATTTTGACAATATTTATTCTTCCAATCCATGAGCAGGGAATGTCTTTCCATTTCTTTATATCTTCTTCAATTACCTGCATAAGCTTTCTATAGTTTTCAGCATACAGATCTTTTACATCTTTGGTTAGATTTATTCCTAGGTATTTTATGCTTCTTGGTGCAATTGTGAATGGGATCAGTTTCTTCATTTGTCTTTCTGTTGCTTCATTGTTAGTGTATAAGAATGCAACTGATTTCTGTACATTGATTTTGTATCCTGCAACTTTGCTGAATTCATGTATCAGTTCTAGCAGACTTTTGGTGGAGTCTATCGGATTTTTCATGTATAATATCATGTCATCTGCAAAAAGCGAAAGCTTGACTTCATCTTTGCCAATTTTGATGCCTTTGATTTCCTTTTGTTGTCTGATTGCTGATGCTAGAACTTCCAGCACTATATTAAACAACAGCGGTGAGAGTGGGCATCCCTGTCGTGTTCCTGATCTCAGGGAAAAAGCTCTCAGTTTTTCCCCGTTGAGGATGATGTTAGCTGTGGGCTTTTCATAAATGGCCTTTATGATCTTTAAGTATGTTCCTTCTATCCCGACTTTCTCAAGGGTTTTTATTAAGAAAGGGTGCTGGATTTTGTCAAAGGCCTTTTCTGCATCGATTGACAGGATCATATGGTTCTTCTCTTTTTTTTTGTTAATGTGATGTATCACGTTGATCGCTTTGCGAATGTTGAACTAGCCCTGCATCCCAGGAATGAATCCCACTTGATCATGGTGAATAATTCTTTTTATATGCTGTTGAATTCGATTTGCTAGTATCTTATTGAGAATTTTTGCATCCATATTCATCAGGGATATTGGCCGTAGCAATCTCTTACTCGGCTCATCCCCAAAGGCAAGGGAATTAAAAGCAAAAGTGAATTACTGGGACCTTATGAAGATAAAAAGCTTCTGCACAGCAAAGGAAACAACCAACAAAACTAAAAGGCAACCAACGGAATGGGAAAGGATATTTGCAAATGACACATCGGACAAAGGGCTAGTATCCAAAATCTATAAAGAGCTCATCAAACTCCACACCCGAAAAACAAATAACCCAGTGAAGAAATGGGCAGAAAACATGAATAGACACTTCTCTAAAGAAGACATCCGTTTGGCCAACAGGCACATGAAAAGATGTTCAACGTTGCTCCTTATCAGGGAAATACAAATCAAAACCACACTCAGATACCACCTCACGCCAGTCAGAGTGGCCAAAATGAAGAAATCAGGAGACTATTGATGCTGGAGAGGATGTGGAGAAACAGGAACGCTCTTGCACTATTGGTGGGAATGCAAATTGGTGCAGCCGCTCTGGAAAGCAGTGTGGAGGTTCCTCAGAAAATTAAAAATAGACCTACCCTATGACCCAGCAATAGCACTGCTAGGAATTTATCCAAGGGATACAGGAGTACTGATGCATAGGGGCACTTGTACCCCAATGTTTATAGCAGCACTCTCAACAATAGCCAAATTATAGAAAGAGCCTAAATGTCCATCAACTGATGGATGGATAAAGAAATTGTGGTTTATATACACAAGGGAATACTACGTGGCAATGAGAAAAAATGAAATATGGCCTTTTGTAGCAACATGGATGGAACTGGAGAGTGTGATGCTAAGTGAAATAAGCCATACAGAGAAAGACAGATACCATATGGTTTCACTCTTATGTGGATCCTGAGAAACTTAACAGAAACCCATGGGGGAGGGGAAGGAAAAAAAAAAAGAGGTTAGAGTGGGAGAGAGCCAAAGCATAAGAGACTGTTAAAAACTGAGAACAAACTGAGGGTTGATGGGGGGTGGGAGGGAGGGCAGGGTGGGTGATGGGTATTGAGGAGGGCACCTTTTGGGATGAGCACTGGGTGTTGTATGGAAACCAATTTGACAGTAAATTTCATATATTAAAAAAAAAAAAAATTCCAGGCTGTAAGTCCCACCTGTTGCAAGAACTCATATAATTCACCCCCTCTCATTTTCCAAACCAAAAGCTTTGGGAAAACATTCTCCTTGTGCGTTATCCTGCATGCTACTCTTTCTTTCTCTCTTTCCCTTCTCTGCAACCACAGCTCCCTCCCTTCTGCAGCACCCACAATCTGTTTCTCCCCTAAACCATGTCTTTGCACTTACTACCTTCTTTGATGTGACCTCTTCTCTCCCTTTAGTTTTGGCATTTGTTCTGTTTGTCTTCAGGTCGATTTCTGGGATATTTAGGGGTATTTACGATCCAGGGGTATTTAGGATGATTTGATAGTTAGTTATCTAGTTGTGTCCATGTGATGAGAAGAGACTAGCATCCTCCTACTCCACTGCCATCTTCCTTTCTTCTCCAGCCAATCATTTTTAAAAGACACTCCCTGTTCTTGATCTGTAACTCTAATTTTTCACTAATGACCTACACAAAAACCAAGGGTAACAGGATATAACCCTATTATTATTTGCTTACATTCTAAAATATATAAAATTTCCAAAGTAATTTTTAAATCCGGAGCTATTGACTCCTATTTTTACAGAGAAAGATTTCCCTTCCTCCTGCCACCAACATCTGTAGTTACACGTGTTTGATAATAAAAATTCATATGAAATGCAAGTATATTAATGAATAGCTCTTCCTAACTTTTAACTCTTGAAGAATTTCTAAGTGGATTTGATGTGGTACCTTTTACTTAACGTAATTGTTAAAAATTTTTCAGTTAAAAAAATTAGTGGAATTGCTTGGAATTTAATGGCTTTATATTTTCATGCTGATATTGGTTTTAATTCATTTCTTAAGCAAATTAAAACTCTTACTTGTATAGTTATTATTCAGATAATCCTAACCTTTTTCCAATTGCTAATTCATTAAAACAAAACACAGGTAGAACATATTCTAATGTTATTTTCAAATGGATAACTGACTCCTAGTGAGCCTGAATTTTTCTAGGTAACCTGGGAATAAGTAAGGGCACTTTATCAGTTAATTTACACTCTTTGATAAAGTATTTTTTGCAAATCATCATTTGTTAGCCATTACATTGTGTTTAGGTGGATCTATAGCAATACATTTTGTCATGCTACTGACTCATTAATATGTGTAGCTGTCACATTTAGACTGCATTCTCCATAAACCTGTATTATTTATTCTTCCTCTGATGCTATTATTGGATATCAGGTATATGCCCATAGCATTTGGTGGGGCACTAGTTTTGGAAACACACAATATGCTTCTTTTAGAATCATTGTTTTTTTTCTCAATATAAACATATTTATGGACATTTTATAAAATAATATTTTGGATAGGGGCATTTGGGTGGCTCAGTCAGTTAAGTGTCCAACTCTTGTTTTCGACTCATATCATGATCTCATGGTTTGTGAGCTCAAGTTCCACAATGGGCTCTGCGCTGACAGTGCAAATCTTGCTAAAATTCTCTCTCTCTCTCTCTCCCTATCTCTCTACCCCTTCCCTGCTTGTGCTCTCCTTCTCTCTCAAAATAAAAATAAACTTAAAAATATTAGAAAATATTTTAGATAAAAGAGGCTCTAATGGCTTGTTTAGAATCATCATGGACCATCAAGTCTCAATGTTTCCTACATAATAAAGCCACTTCTTTTTTCTCAATTGCCTGATCTTTTATAGCCCCATGCTGTAGAAGATGGATGCAAGCAAATGATAGATTTTTTGTTTGTTTTCATATTCTTGAATCAACACATATTACAGCATGATATTTGGTGTGTGACAAAGTTAACAACACTCCCACTTCTAGTTCTCTAGAGTGGCAATATTTACAGTAATGATTGAACAAGCATTCTGAAGTCCAGAGTTCTTAGACCTAAATCTTGGCTCTATCATTTATTAATTTGATGACCTTAAGCAAGTTGCTTCAGTTCTCTATATTTTAATTTGCTCATTTATAAAATACGTATAGTAATAGTGTTACTCTCCCAGTTTGATTTAGTGAATATCCAATAAGTTAATAACCTGGGAAAGTTAGGGCAGTAACCGATATAAAACAAAGGACTCAGTAAATATTAACTATCATCATCATTATTAACTGTACATAAAGTGAAGACTAGACAAGAGAAACTTTAATAAAATGGACTGATGCTGGTTGAGTAAAACATGAAACTTGATCATATGTCTAATGGCCTTCTTTACTACCTGATGCAAGATGCCAAGAATATTGAGTTTGGATTCAGGAGAATACAGAGGTTGAATGGTAATTAATTTGGAACATAATCCACATATCCTCTCTGAATTTCAGTTCTCCTTCTCTCTCATAAAAAAAAAAACAAAAAAAAACAAACAAACAAAAAAAAAACCATAATTTGTACTGTCTTCCTTCAAGACCTCTTGGGAAAACCACATTAAAGTATGTCTTTGAAAACTCTTTGCATACTGAAAAGCTCAACACAAATTTGAAGTGCTATTTTCAAAATGACCTTAAGCTCAATTGCTCAAAGAACTATTAAGCCATACTATGAATTACAACATTTGGATGCCTGTTATTGCACTTCCAGTTTGAAGTGTCTTCCTTTTTCCAAAAAGAGTAGGAAAATCACTGACCTGAGAGTCCATTGATTGAGATTCTCTTTCTTGGATTGCTATCTATTACTTATGCAACCTGGGAGTAGTCATTCCTTATTTCTGTGTCTCAGTTTCCTCATGTAAAATTAATACCTGGAGTCAATTGATCGTTAAGGTGCTTTCCAGTTCTGACATCCAAGAACATTAACTAATACCTGGAATTAAGTCTGATAGGTTTCCTGAGAAAGAGGAAGGGCATGTATCACTGAGATGCTTCTAAAGCCAGCAGTGAAATTGTATTTTTACTTGAGATCTTGAGTTCCATCAATGTTAATATCCACAGGGGAACACACAGAATCAGGCTCTGATTATAGTCCAAAATTTGACCAGAGCATAGGTAATGTGGCTGGTGTAATAAATCTCGAACAAATTTCTTATATTGGAAAGAAATCATAAAGTCATTCTTAGACTTTATTTGTGGACTGGTAAAGATGTGTGATCCCCTTGGTGCTTTCCTCATGGAATGAAAACCAGATCTTATTTAGAACTACTCAAGCTATATTCATGGGAGCTCATTATGTGCCATCCCCCCACCACCACCCCAGAACAGTATTTCTGTCTGAGACTTCAAGTAGTAGGGAACTTAAATGAGGAAGTTAAATATCACTGACTGCCCTGCTGTAGCTTTCCACAGTGTATGGGGTAAGTCATTTGGAGACTTTAGGCTTTCAGTCATCCTGTTAGAATTGTTGGAGCAATTACTTAAGAGGAAAACATGGACTAATCATTTTGAAATTTCAGTTTAAGCCCACAGTCTTTTTGAGTTACACAAGCACTAAAATGATCACAAGAGATTCTTGTCTGAGGGCCTGGTGACAGCCTACAGCCTAGCACTGCTGGCAAATCTTTCAGTACCACACATGTATAAAAGTGCTTTCCTGTACTTCCCCACTCTTAAAAGCACATTGCCAGAGAATCAAGTAGCTTTTATAATGTAGATAATACAATCCTTAAGACTCAAAGATGACTCCAGACTTGAAGAGAACATTCTCATTCTTGAATAGTTATTAATAGCAAAGGGACAGCCAGACATATATTTAGCACCGATGAGGCTCATCATTCACGGCTATGAACTTACAAAATGTATCATTTGATTTATGAACTTGGGAATAATCTTACATCTAGAAAAGTGACATCAGTACCTATTGTTACAGTACTCAATATCGAACAGTGATGTTAAGGTTAATTATAAGCAGTTCAACATGAAGTCCCCTTTTGACTTAAAAAATGTCATGGTAGGTGACATTCACATGAGCGAAGCATATAGGAATAAACATGCTGGCAAATTAAATTTGCATTTCCATTGGTTGTCTGGAAAAGAATCATTCCTGTCTTAGACACTAGAATCAGAACTGGAGAGTACTACTAAAGTGTTTCCAGTTCTTAAAATGGGTATTTCAAGGCTAAGCTGGCCAAGTGAAAAATAGAGTGGGGCCTCCATATGCGAGCTGTGCTACAAATTTATTTTCAAGCTTTAGAATATTTTCTTAGCCAAACCTAAATAAATTGGAAAATGCACAGGGCCTTGCTTCTTGAGGGGATCTCTCCACAGTATTTCTTCCGCAGAATATCCCCTGACAATCCAAGTACACAAGAAAATATGCTTTCTCTAACTCTGGTTAAAAGTCTCATCTCTATTACCCAAGGGTTATTTAACTACATTTTATTTTGTTATTTATTTAATGAATTAGTTTTCATTATCTCAGTAGAGCCTAAATACCTTTCAATCAGGGGACAGGCCATATTTCACTTGCACCCATGCCCCACTGGTGCTGGAGCACATTCTTTTGCACATGGCAGGTGCTCAATAAATCACTTCTGGGTGATTGCTTTTCTTCATGCATACAAACTAGGAGCTATATCTAATTGGATAACATAGAAAGTTTATTTAATTCAAAAATATTAATTTCTCAGCTAATTCTTACTCATATTTGGCTTCTTTGATACTGTCTACTAAGGAGAGAAGACAAACTGCTTCTTCCTGGGGTCATAAGATTTCACAGTATACTTATTCCTGAAACAATGTAGTTGACACTTTTTTATCTGCCAGTCTTTCTAAATGCTAACAACTTGTATACAGTTGTACTTAATATGAAACACCCTGTCTTTTGAGGAGAAGGCTCTCATTCTAATTCTGCACTAAGGGGTCCAAGATCAAGTTACCAGATCAATTAGTACACTCACTGTAAGGCATTCTGTTACTGGCTAGATCTCAGTGACTGAGAATGAATGGCAAACTGAATGTCATCTACTTCACAAGCTTCTAATCATGACTGGCTGGTGTTTATAGATCTTATGCCAACGAAGGTGTCCAAAAATGACAACGTAACTGGATCAGAGAGCATTTGGCTACAACTCACTGTCAATTAGAAATAAAATGAGGGATTCCAGATCATTAGTTTTTTTTTTTTTGAATTGGTGTGTATATCAAATTTCTACCCCCAAACAAATCTCTGCAATGCAGCAGAAAAGACCATCATTTGAAAAGCTCATTCAGGATGAGAAGAGACAACTTCATTTTCTCACTGTTTTCATTTCTAAATGGTTCCAGTTTTTGTGTTCTTCCTTTCCAAATCTTAATACTGCCCTACCTAATGGAAAAAGACTTGAGTAGAGAAGAGGAAGTGTTGTATTTTAACTTGGCTTCTACAGGCAGAAAAACAGCATGAAGAAAAATGGGTGAAGGAGATAAGCTCTCTATGAAAACTGATTTCATATCTAAATGTGGAATCTTTCAAATTCTTCCCTTTATGTCACTGACTGGTTAAAAGTCAATGTTATCTTTTAACTGCATATTCAATGATAAACATAGTCCTAGGTGCTATAGAGCAGCACTAGAGGAATAAAAGATACTCTCTATTCTAGAAGAATAAATGATGGGATTTGAGAGAGCCAGGAGAGACATTTTAAGACTGCCTAATCAATAAGTACAGATCCACATTTGGAACTGAGAAATGAGTACCAATAGAGTTCTTAGTGAACAGAAGGGGGAATCAATCACAGAAGGTTTCTAGAATATCTGTTGGAATTATTAACTTCCATCCAAACCTATCACCAGGATTCTAGTCTAGTAAGCCATGGTCTCTCAAATGGACTCTGAAAGACATGCCTAACTGGTTTCAATTCTTCCTGTCTTATACCCTTCCTATCAATATCCCAAGTGGTAGTCAAAATGACTTTTCTAAAATGCAAATTTTATAAATCTGTCATTCATTTCCCAAAGTTCGTATACAGCTTCTCATTTCTTTCAGGATAAAGTTCAAGCTACTTATCATTTGCCTAATAGAGGCCCCTAGAAAAGTTTTATGATCTGATCATAAAAAGTCAATTTCTTTCTCATTTCTTATTATTCCCATTGCTATAATCTATGAATAATTCACTCATTCATGTATTTATTCAATAACTACTGAGCACTATTGAGCACTATTTATATCAGGCACTATGATAGGTACTGATGATACAATAAAAGGTATTAAAATTTTTCAATCTTCACTAATATTACATTCAAGTGGGAGCTACAAATTAAAAATATCTAAGGCAGAGCCTTTTATGATGTATTTAAAAAAAGAGCAAGAGACCATGTGGTTGGAAATGTATGAGTGAGGGGAAAGTAATAGGTGAGGGATTCAGAGAAGGGGAAGTTTGTGTAGGCCTTGTGTACCATTATTGAGGACTTGGTTTTTTTTTTCCTAGCGCACTGGGGAATCACTGTGCACTTTGAGCAGAGAAACAAAATAGTCTCACTTGCTTTTCAAAATATTCAAATTCCTTGGTTTCCTATTATTTTCCTTTTTAAAATTGATTTATAATATATATACATTAAAATTCACTTCTTCAAATGTACAGCCTTGAGTTTGAAAAATACACACAATCATGTAATTACCATGAAAATCAAGATACGGAAGAATTTCATCACTTCCCCAAATTCTCTGCAGCCTATTTGTAGTCAACACCTGGGCCTCATGCATAGCAACTGGTAACCACTGATCAGTTTCCTACTTTGTAATGTTGCCTTTCCCATGTGTTATATAAGTGGGATAATACTATATATAGCCTTTTGAGTATGCCGTCTTTTACTTAGCAAATGAATTTGAGATTCAGTCATGTTGTTGTATGTGCATCAGTGATGCATTCTCGTTTATTGCTGAGTATAATTTCATTATATAGATGCACCTGTTTGTTTTTCAATTCATCTTTGGAAAAAATTTTGGGCTGTTTACACCTTTTGTCTATTATAAATAATAAATAATGTTATGGACACTCACATAAAAGTCTTTCTGTGGACATGTTTCCATAATCTTGGATAAATACCTAGTAGTGGGATTGTTGGGTATTATGATATATATATGGCAAATTATTTTCCAAAGTAGTTGTAATACTTTACATTACTATCAACAATGTATTAGAGTTGTTGCTTATCATTCTAGGCAAAATTCAACAGTTTTTTTTCACATTAATATGCATATACTGGTATCTCTTTATGGATTTATTTTGCTTTTCCTTAATGAGTAATGACATTGAATATCTTCTCATATGCTTATTTGGCATATATATATATATATATATATATATATATATATATATATATAAAATCTTTTTTGGTGTAATTTCTATTCAGATCTTCATCCTGGTTTGTTTTATTCAGTTGTTTTCTTAATATTGAGTTTTGAGAGTTCTTTATATATTCTAGGTTCAAATCTTTTACCAGCTATGAATTTTGAAGGTATTTTCTCCCACTTTATTGTGTACCCTTTCATTTCTTAACAGTTTCTTTGCATTTTATAGCTTATTGACATATAATGTACATCCAATAAACCGCACATTCTTGAAGTATACAACTTAATAACTTGATAAGTTTTAACATATACATACATGCATGAAATCATTACCACATTTTAGATGGTGAACATATCCATCACCCTAAAAGATTTCCATACCCACTGCAATTCATCCCCTCTATCCCTCCATGCTCTTCATTCCCAAACACTGATCTACTTTCTGTCACTGTTGAATAGTTTGTGAGTTTTAAAATGTTATAAAATGGAATCACACAATATTTACTTTTTTATTGTGTGGCTACTTTGATAATTATTTTAAGCTTTTCCCAAGTTATTCTGTGCATCAATTGTTTATTCTTTTTATTAGTTTTATTTCATTGTATGAGTACACCACAATTTATTCAGTCATCTATTGATAAACATTTAGATTGGGAGCAGTAACTTTTGAAGAACAAACATAAATTTTGAGGAATTCAAATTTTCACTTTTATTGTATCTTAGGAATTTTATATTTTGTTTTGTATCTAAAAAATTATAGACCCTTGCAAGGTTATGAATGCATCCTCTTACATTTTACCTTAGAAGTTTGATGGTGTTTGATTTTACATTTAATTCTATCTCATTTTGGTATATAATGGAAGGTATGAATTGAGGTCATTATCTTTTTGCATATTTATTTCCAAATACTATGCACCATTTGTTGAATAAAGTATGCTTCAGGGCACCTGAGTGGCTCAGTGGTTTAAACATCTGACGCTTGATTTTGGCTTAGGACATATCTCATGGTTTGTGAGTTTGAGCCCCACATGGGGCTCTGTGTAGACAGGTCAGAGCCTGCTTGTGATTGTCTCCTTCTCCCTCTCTTTCTACACCTCCGCCATCACTCTCTTTTTCAAAATAAGTAAACTTAAAAAGTAAAAATAAATTAAATAAGAGTATGTTTCGACATTTAATTGCCTTTGCATTTGTGTCGAAATTCAATTGACAGATACAACACTAAAGTAAACAGTGTATCTCCCAACTTCACTTTCCTCTTCTAAAATTGTTTTGGATATTTTAGACACTTTGTCTTTCCATAAATTGCATTGAATTTATATATCACCTTGGGAGGGAATGACATATTAACAATATTGAGTCTTCCAAACCATAAGTACAACATATAGTATATCTCTCCAATTACTTAGGTCATCATTGACTTTCCCCTCAATGTTTTGTGTTATTCAACATACAATTATTGCACACATTTTCAAAATTTTACATCAAATTAACTCAAAGGGCATTATATTTTATTTATTTTTTAAAGTTTTTTTTTTTAAGTTCTAGTTAGCTTTTAGTGTAATACTGGTTTCAGGAGTAGAAATTAGAGATTCGTCAATTACACATAACCCCCAGTACTCATCACAAGTATCCTCCTTAATGCTCATCACACATTTAGACCATCTCCTGTCCACCTCCACCTCAGCAGTTTGTTCTCTATAGTTTAGAGTCTCTTATGGTTTGCCTGCCTCTCTTTTTACCCCTTCCCATATGTTCACGTGTTTTTTTTCATCAATTCCACATATGAGTGAAATAATACGGTGTTTGTCTTTCTGACTGACTTCTCTGCCTTAGCATAATACACTCTAGTTCCATCCATGTCATTGCAAATGGCAAGATTTAATTCTTTTTGATCACTGAGTAATACACACACACACACACACACACACACACACACACACACCACATCTTCTTTATCCATTCATCAGACAATGGATGGATGTTTGGGCTCTTTGCATAATATGGCTATTGTTGATAATGCTGCTATAAACATGCATACCTTCAAATCACATTTTTTAATCCTATGAGTAAATACCTAATAGTGAAATTGCTGGGTCATAGGTTAGTTCTATTTTCAACTTTTTGAGGAATCTCCATACTGTTTTCTATCATGGGTCCACCAGTTTGCATTCCCACCATCAGTGCAAGAGGGTTCCCCTTTCTCCATATCGTTGCCAACATCTTTTGTTTCCTATGTTGTTAATTTTAGCTGGCAGGTGTGAGGTGACACCTTATTGTGGTTTTGATTTGTATTTCCCTGATAATGAGTGATGTTGAGGATATTTTCATGTGTCTATTGGCCATCTGTATGTCTTCTTTGGAAAAAAATGTGGAGTCATGACTTCTGACCATTCCTTAACCGGATTATTTGTTTTTTGGGTATTGAGTTTGTAGAGATTTTGCATACTAACCCTTTATCATATATGTAATTTACAAATATCTTCTCCCCTTATGTAGGCTCCCTTTTAGCTTTGTTGATTGTTTCCTGTCCTGTGCATAAGCTTTGTATCTTGATGAAGTTTCAATAGTTCATTTTTTATTTTGTTTCCCTTGCCACTGGAGACGTATATATGAAGAAGTTGCTACAACCAAGGTCAAATAGGTTACTTCCCACATTCTCCCTTTTGATTTTGATGATCTGCTGTAACACATTTATGTCTTTCATCCATTTTAAATTTATTTTTGTGGATGGTATAAGAAAGTGACACTTTCATTCTTCTGCATGTTGCTTTCCAGTTTTCCCAACACCATTTGTTGTAGAGACTTTTTTCCAATGGATATTCCTTCTTGCTTTGTGAAATATTAACCATATAGCTATGGGTCCATTTCTGGGTTTTCTATTCTGTTCCATTGATCTATGTGTCTGTTTTTGTGCCAGTACCATACTATCCTGATGACCACAGATTTGTATTATACTTTGAAGTCTGAAATTGTGATGTCTCCAGGTTTGGTATATTTTTCAAGATTGCTTTGGCTATTCTGGATCTTTTGTGTTTCCATACAAACTTTAGGATTGTTTGTTCAAACTGTGTGAAAAATGTTGGTGGTATTTTGATAAGGATTTCAGTAAATGTGTAGATTGCTTTGTGTAGTATAGACATTTTAACAATGTTTTTTCATCTAAATCATTAGAATGGAAAGTTTTTCATTTCTTTGTGTCATCATCAGTTTTTTCATAAGTGTTCTATAGTTTTCAGAATACCTACATTTTACCTCTTTGGTCAGGCTTATTCTTAGGTATCTTATCATTTTTGGTGAAATTGTAAATGGGATTGATTCCTTGATTTCTCTTTATGCTGCTTCATTATTGGTGTATAGAAATACAACAGATTTCTGTAACGTTGATTTTGTATCCTGCAACATTCCTGAATTCATGTTTCAGTTCTAGCAATTTTTTTTGGTGGAGTCTTTCAGGTTTTCTACATAGAGTATCATGTTTCTTTGAATAGTGAAAGTTTGACTTCTTTGCTGATTTCGATGCCTTTTTTTCTTTTGATTCTCTGATTCCTGAGGTAGGACTTCAGGACTATCTTAAATAAGAATAGTGAGAGTGGAAATCCCAGTCTTGTTCCTGACCATCAAGGAAAACCTCTCAGTTTTTCCCCATTCAAGATGATATTAGCTGTGTGTCTTTTGTATATGGTCTTTATGATGTTGAAGTATGTCCCCTCTATTCCTACTTCTTTGAGGGTTTTTAGTAAGAATGGGTACTTTATTTTGTCAAATGCTTCTTCTGCACTTATTGAGGGGATCATATGTTTCTTACATATCCTTTATTAATATGGTGTATCACATTGACTGAGTTGTGAATATTGAACACCCTTGCAGCCCAGGAATAAACCTTACCTTGCTTTAATTTACTGTTGGATTCAATTTACTAGTATCTTATTGAGAATTTGTGCATCTATATTCTTCAGGGATACTGGCTTGTAATGCTACTTTTTAGTGAATTCTTTGTCTGGTTTTGGAATCAAGGTAATGCTGGCTTCATAGAATGAGTTTGGAAGTTTTCCTTCCATTATGTTTTTTGGGAACAGTTTGAGAAGACTAGGTATTAACTTGTCTTCAGATATTTGGTAGAATTCCATGGGGAAGCTATCTGACCTTGGCATTTTGTTTTTTGGGAAATGTTTGATTACTGATTCAATTTCTTTGTTAATTGTGTGCCTGTTCAAATTTTGTGCTTCACCATTTTTCAGTTTTTGAAGTTTTAAATCTAGAAATTTATACCTTTCTTCCACATTGCCAAATTTGTTGACATATATATTTTCATAATAGTCTTTCATAATTCTATGTATTTCTGTACTTTTGGTTGTGATCTCTCCTCCCTCATTTGTGATTTTTTTTTTAATTTGTGTCTTTTCTCTTTTTTTTTTTTTGATAAGTCTGACTAGGTAATTATCCATTTTAGTAATTCAAAGAACCAGCTCCTAGTTTCATTGATCTGTTCTACTGTTTTGTTGTTGTTTGTTGTTTGGTTGTTTTTTTGTTGTTTTTTTTTTTTTTTAGTTTCTATATCACTTATTTCTGTTGTAATCCTTATTGTTTTCCTTCTTCTGCTGACTTTAAGCTTCATTTGCAGTTTCTTTTCTGACTCTTTTAGGTGTAAGTTAAGTTGTATATTTGACACTTTTCTTGTTTCTTGATGTAGGCCTGTATTGCTATGTATTTCATTTTTATGACCACTTTTGCTGCATACCAAAGTTTTTGACTGTGTTTTCACTTTTCATTTGCTTCCATGTATATTTTTTAATTTCTTCTTTAATTTCCTAGTTAACCCATTAATTCTTTAGTAGGATTTTCTTTAGCCTCCATGTATTTTTGGTCTTTCCAACTTTTTTCTTGTGGTTGACTTCAAGTTTCATAATGTTGTGTTCTTAAAATATGTATGGTATGATTTCAATCTTTTTGTACGTGTCAGGCCTGATTTGTTACCCAATAAGTGATTTATACTGGATAATATTCCATGTGCACTCAAAAAGAATGTGTATTCTGCTGCTTTAGGATTAAATGTTCTGAATATATCTGTTAGTCCATCTGGTCCAGTGTCTCATACAAAGATATTGTTTCCTTATTGATTTTCTGTTTAGATGATATGTGCTTTGCTTTAAGTGGGGTGTTAAAGTACCCTACTATTTTCATATCATTATCAATCTGTTCCTTTATGTTTGTTATTAATTGATTTATATATGTTTGTGTGCTTCCAGGTTGCAGCCATAAATATTAACAATTGTTTGATTTTCTTACTGGGTAGATTCTTTTATTATGACATAACTCCCATTTTTATCTTTTTTTACAGTGTTTACTTTATAATATAGTTTGTCTGATGTTAAGTATAGCTACTCCAGCTTTCTTTTGATGCCAGAGAGCATGATAAATAGCTCTCTATACACTCAATTTCCGTCTTTTAAAATTTACTTTACTATTATTTTATTTTATTTATTTTGAGAGAGAGTGTGTGTGAGTGGGGGAGAGGGGTAGAGACAGGAAGAGAGAATCCCAAGCAGGCTCTGCACTGCCAGCTCAGAGCCCAACGTGGTGCTCCATCTCACCAATTGTGAGTTTATGGCCTGAGCTTAAATCAAGTTGGACACTGAACTGATTGAGCTACTCAGGCACCCCTCCATCCATTCCCTTTCAATCTGAAAGTTTCTTTAAGTCTAAAATGAGTTATTTGTAAGCAGCATGTAGATAGGTCTTGTTGTTTTTAATCCATTTTGATACCCTGTGTCTTTTGATTGGAGCATTTAGTCCACTTACATTCAGAGCGATTATTGATAGGTATGAATTTAGTGTCATTATATTACCTGTACAGTTGGAGTTTCTGGATGTTTTCTCTGTTCTTTTCTAGGCATTGTTGCTTTTGTCTTTCTTTCCCACTCAAAGAGTCCTCTTTCTTTTAAGTCTGGTTTGATGGCCACAAACTCCTTTAGTTTTTGTTTGGGAACTTCTTTATCTCTCCTTCTATTCTGAATGACAGCCTTGCTGGATAAATATATTTTTTTTCTTTATCAGTATATTTTGCAAATTTAATTACAATCTGTCTTGGTGTTTGCCTGCTTTCATTGATTTTGTTGGAAGTTTTCCATGCCTCCTGGATCTGGATGTCTATTTCCTTCCCCCAAATTAGGAAAGTTTTCAGCTATAATTTTCTCAAATATATCTTCTTCCCACTTTTCCCTCTCTTTTTTTGGGACTCCTATGATAAATATATTATATACTTTATGGAGTCACTGAGTTCCCTAAGTCTACATTTGTGATCAAAGATTTAGTAGAATTTTCTTTAGCCTCCATGTATTTGTGGTCTTTCCAATTTTTTTTCTTGTGGTTGACTTCAAGTTTCATAGCGTAGTCTGAAAATATGTATGGTATGATCTAAAGATTTTTTCTCTTCTTTTCAGGGTCATTATTTTCCATAATTTTATTTTCTATATCACTTATTCATTCCTCTGCTTTTTCTATTCTTGTAGTCATTTACATGCAGTCAGGTTTGAATCAGTTATTGCAGTTTTCATTTTGACCTGACTAGTTTTAGGTATTTTATCTCTATGATAATGGTCTCCCTCTTCTATGCTTTTCTCAAGCTCAGCTAGTATCCCTATGATTGTAGCTTTAAATTCTCAATCAGGCATATTTATTTTTTTCTTTTTTGATCAGATCCTTGGCTGTGACCTTTTTTTTGTTGTTGTTGTTGTTCTTTCTTTTGGGATAAATTGCTCCATCCTGGCATTTTATATAGGTTTTTCTTCTATGTGTTAGGAAACTTGTTGTGTTTCCTGCTCCTGAGAGTAATGGCTTTATGAAGAGGTTATATACTATCCAGGGCCTGGCACTTCAGAAAGTGTCTCTGGTATATGCTCTGTGCATTCTGCTGCTGTGTATTGACTGCTCATTTCCCCTGGTCAGTCCTCTGCAGAGTTTATCCTGTCTGCAGTGGGGAGTGTTTGAACTTTGACAGACTGTAGTGAGGTTTAACTAGGTGTGCTCTGGCTTGCTTTTTAACAGATACCTGATGCTATTTCCACTAGAGCTGAAGCTTGCAGAACTGTATGTCAGTAGACATAATGTGTGCAGGGCGTTTGTGTTGGTCTTCTGGGGCACGAGTCTGCTACACGTGTTCTCAGGCACACTTGCTTGAGAAAAGCAGCACCAACAGAGTGCAAGAGGGTGGGGCTTGGTGTAAGTAGTTCAGACCATCAGTGTTGGGGCTATGCTGCTTTCTGAAATTAGTTTATGCTGAGAGTTGGGGGGGACAAATTATGCCAACCAGCCCTCTTTTCCTCAGTGAAGGGATTTCATGCCCACCTCTAAGAAATCTGTCCAGAAGAGTGAACCATCTCCCATCCAATGTCCCAGGCATCCCCAAGATTGCTGCCTTCATCCTGTTTGTGTATAGTCCATTTGCCTGCCTGGAAGCACAGTGTATCTTGGTCTCTATCCCAGACAGGCCATCTGAGTTTAAAACTCCAATGTTTCGGGACCTGATATTATGGAGACCCTCTTTTGGAGGAGGGTCCCACGACCTTGGGACTGATGAAGGTTTGTCCTAGAAGGGAAGTTGTACCAAAGCCCAGGGTCACGGAATTTGGAGTAAGAGCCAGTGTCCAAGTTAGCTGCCCACAGCAGTGTCTCTGCACCTATGTTGAGGGGTAAGGAAGGGAAATGGAGCATGCCAGTTCTTTTGTCCAATGCCATATCTCCCAGATTCACTCCAAGAAGAGGAAACCGTTTCTCCCAGTGTATCCCAGGGTATTTATTCTATCTTCCCTCCTTTCCACAGGAGCACTGACATGCCCTCAGTGCTCCACACCAGCCACACCACATACCTCTAGAACTTGTCTTTGCCCTGCTGGTTGTAAAACCTCATGAACATCAGTCCCTCTCATTTTTCCAGTAAATAGCTTTGGAGAAGTGCTCTTGTGTGATCCCCTGTAAGCTCTTCTCCCTCCCCCCGCCTCTCTCTTTCTCTCTCTCTTTCTCTCTCTCTCTCTTGCTCCATATCTCTCTCACTTGTTCCATCTCTTTCTCACACTCTCTCCTGTCTCTGATTTCAGGGCTTCCTCCCTTCCACAGCACCGTGATCCATTTCTTTCCCATGTCTCTGCACCTTCTAACTTCCACAATATGGCCTCTTCTCTCTCTCTCTCTAGTTTTTCAGTTTGTCTTGTCACTCCTCAGATCGATTTCTTGGGTATTCAGAATGATTTGCTATTTATATAGCTGTGTTTGAGGAATGAGACAAGCATAGTGTCCTCTTACTACTCTGCCTTCTTAGCTCCCCCTGAAAAATTGTGATGATTTTTTTAAAAAAAAAAATTGTGATAGTGCTGATAGAATCAGACAGATTCTGAATATATTTTGAAAGTAAAGTTAACAGAATTTATTTACTGGTTGGATGAAGAGTGTGAGAGAAAAGGATCAGTCAGAGATTTTTCTAAGATTTTGTTTTTTCAGTAAGTAGGACATAATTGTCATTTATTGAAATGGGTAAGTCTATGAGTAGACTTGATTTTGGAAGAAAATCTAGGAAGATTTTTTTTTGAGCAGGCATGTTATGTTTGAGATGTCTGTTATATATTCAAGTAGGATATATGTCTAAGAATATAAGAAAGTATGTTCAAATAAGTCTAGACTAGATATATTAATTAAATAAGTCTAAGCTAGATATATTAATTTGATATAAATTATCATAATATGGATAATGTTTAAATCCCCAAGACTGGATGAGGTCCTCAAGAGAATATGTAGGCATCAAAAAGATAAGAGGTTTAAGGACTGATGCCAGGGTATTTTAACATGAGGTGGTTGAGGAGATAAGAAATTACTAAAAGAGACTGAGATGGACAAGCCTAAAGTGTAGAAATTTTAAGTGTGAAAAGTTCAGGATTAAAAAAAAAATGTTTCAAGAAAAAAGAATGGGTTAGCTATAGTAAATTCTTCTTATATGTTGAATAAGATGAGAACTGAATATTGACCAATGCCCTTGATTAGGCAGGAGGGGGTAGAATTTTTCTCATACATAGAGTGTTGCACCTTTGGTAAGTATAGATAAATGTCATACATCACACATTATAGGAGGGAAAACAACAAATATGTACTATAGCTACTGGGAGTAGTTAGAGGCAGTATAATCATGTGGGGTGTATGAGTGTGTGTGTGTGTGTGTGTGTGTGTGTGAGAGAGAGAGAGAGAGAGAGAGAAAGAGAGAGAGAGAGAGAGAGGGAGAGAAAATTAAGAAATAAAATCATCAGCAGGGAGTAAATACTAGAAATAGTAATTTGAAGATTTGAGGAGAGAACAAAGTGTGAAACAGTCATCTAGATGACTGAATAGATTAGGAAACTAGATTCAGATTTATAAGCATATAAGGATTTTCTGTGTGATTTAAGTTAGTTAATTGTCCTTGGAGAAATCTTTGACAAATGAAAACATAAGTTTATGGATAAATTCATTTTCCTTCCTCCAAGAAATAGATTAAAAATAGCCTATATTTTAATTTTTTCCATCAGTAATAGTCTATTTTTTACCCCTTGCATCTGTGTTGCTCTTGTGACTTACTTTCACCAATTGAATGCAACAGAAATGAGGTTGTGTAAGGTCTCAAGAAGCTTGCAGCTTTCACTCTTAATTTCTTAGAATATTGTTGCCATGTGAAAATTATCATAAGGTTCCTTGAGGATGAATGACCATGTGGAGACAGAGGCACAGTCATTCAATAATGTCAACTGTATCAGCCTTTCCAACCTTCCCAGAAGATTAATCTAGCTGTCCTTTGTGTAAAACCAGTGGATACCATGTGGAGCAATGATAAACCTATTCAGCTGGATACAACTCAAACTGGTAACCTATGAAATCCTGAGCAAATAAATTTTTGTCATTTTAAGCCACAGATACAGCAGAAATAAAAAGAAACACCCCCACCCAAGAAAAATTGCTCTTGGACATAACAACAGTTCAAGTGGTTTCCTCCAAGACAGTCTTGCAAGATTAAATAATTGTTATACTTTATATCAAGTGATGATTAGCTCTTTAAGAAGCTGCCAAGGACCTCACTGCAGTGCTTTAAGTGACTGTGATATGTGATTTTGTAACTATATATATATCCCACTTTCACCTAACTTAATTGTAGCAACTACTTCTTTTTCTCCCAACAGACTGAAAACCCAGTGAAGGAAGAGTGATTCTACACTGCTCATTGTTACATCTGTTACATGAATAGTGTCGGATATGTTTCATATGTATGGTATTTGTTAAAACAAAGTAAGTTAATAAGCATTGTCTTTCTCTATACTTTTCTTCTTTTTTCTGAATTATTTCAAAGAAAAGTTTTAGAATTTAGGAGTACAAACTCCTAAGTTGTCACAAGAGCAACTTACCTTAGTTTTCCTGGAATAGTCTTGGTTTTATTACTAGAAGTCCCATGTCACCATAACCCACTCAGTCCTGGACAATCCTGGATAATTGGTTACCCTGTTAATAATGGATATTATAAATATTATTCTACATAATAATAAGAATTATTTTTAAAAGTAATTGTCTATCTTGTGAGAGTTCTCTTGCACTAGGAAAGTATGAATAGAAAGTGGTGAGTACAGTCCAGTCCAACAGCTACAGATATTATAATTAGACATTTATATATCTAAGAGGAAGCCAATTTCTCAAGATGTGGCTTGTGGTCCTGAGTACTTGTCTAAAATGCCTAAATACAGGCTTACCCCAGATCTGCTCAATAAATACCTTTAGAGATAAGGCTTGAGCTTCCACTTTTTAATTAGCTGCATAGGTTAGTTTGATGCACAGTAGAGTTTGAAAGTTGGAGTTTAACACTGGAATTATCATGTGAGAAACAACAACACAATTACAGCAATGTAATCACATTGTTACTGAACATGGGTTGATTTTCCTGAGGGAAGGAGGCAATATGAGGAAGGAAATAAATTATATTGTCACCTACTAACAATAATAAATAACTGTTGGAGTATTTACAATATATTGGGTTCTGAGAAAAGTGCTACATTTGTAGTCTCACTGAGGGTCTGAAATTTGATCAAGTTAAACAACTAACCCCCAAATAAATTGAATTCTTCATTTTTCAAGTCCTATAAACTGGGGGTAAACATAAATAAAATGGAGGAAAGTTGCTATAAGATATATTAGAGAGTAAAAAAAACTAACACATATTCCAGAAATTTTAAGCAGAAATGTAACAACAGGAAATTGGAAAATATATCAGGAATACTGTCAAAACATTTTGACATAGATCACTTGGCAACAAACCACACAAGATCGGGGATAACTAGGGCTCAGAAGCAGGAATAGAATTACTGGATATAGGAAATAAAGGGCCATGGGAAAAAAAAAATCATATCATCAAATGACAGTCTTTGCAAACTTTGTAGTCATTATTATACCCTCCCTTTATCTTCTCTTTTCCAGGTAAGAATCCACTATTTTTTTTATTGCTATTCATATCACTTGGTTTCCAGACCCTATTTGCTCTCTGCAAATTTGTGCTTTTCCATTTATTGTTATATTAATTGTAAACTGTATTTTTTTTACTGTTTTTAAAATAAAGGAAGTAATTCTATCTCAACACATGCCTGATAGTTTGGCTGCTTAGAGACTTTTACAATAAAATCATTTTCCCTCAGATATTTGAAGGCATTACTGCATACCCTTCTGGAACCTAGCTTTGCTGAGGATAAATCTGAAGCCAATCTGATTCATATTTCTTTGGAGGTTATCTCATATTTATTTTAAACTGTGGAAGCTTTTAAGATTTTATTTTTATTCTTAGTATTATAAAATTTCATTAGGAAATACCTACATAGGTCTTTTTATTTTTTCTCCCTTTCTGAAAGGCATTTGCTCTTTCAAGTTGACAATTTTAGTCTCACTTAAACTCTGAGATATATTGTTCTATTATTTGTTCCATTATGGGGTACCTGGGTGGCTCAGTGGGTTAAATTTCTGACTTTGGGTCAGGTCATGATCTCACAACTCGTGAGTTGAAGCCCCACGTCCGGCTCTGTGCTGACAGCTCAGAGCCTGGAGCCTGTTTGGATTCTGTGTCTCCTTTTTTCTATGTCCCTCCAACGTGATCTCTCTCTTTCTCAAAAATAAATAAACATTAAAAAATTTAAGTGTAAATATTTGTTTTATTAATTTCTGTTGGATATCTTGGATTTCTCTTCTAAAACTTCTTCTTTCAGTGTATATCTCTATATCATGGGATTTACCTACACAGATAATCCTTCAACTATTTTTTTTTCTGACCCACAGGAGACTGACACAATAATGCCATAGAGAATGAATACAACTCAAATCAGGGAGGTGACCATAGAAATGGAAAAGAATTGGTACATCTGAGAGTGAGTTTAAGACTTAACTCACGATTGTTGGGGGAAAATAAACTGAAGATAGCAGCGTAGGAGGACAGTAGGCTCACCTTATCCAGCTGATTGTGTAGATTACACCCACGTTGGCCTAAATAACCCAGAAAACCACTGGAAGACTAGCAGAATGGACTCTCCAGAGTCAAGCATAGACAAGAGACACTTGGAAAAGGGTAGGAAGGGTAGAGAGGCGGTGTTTGCTACACATACTGGCAGGAGAGAGCCAGGCGGTAGAGGGGCAGCCCACTGGGCAAGGCAGAGCCCCCAAAGTCAGCTTTGCAAAAGCAGAGGGGCCAGAATGCATGAGTTTGGACAGCCAGTGGGACTTAACATCTGTAATGGTAAAAGTCAACATCTTTTCTCTGGGAGAGTGGGGAGGGTGAGAGAAAATGAGGAGGGAAAGTTGGTGAGTCCCAGAAGGACAGAGCTTGGCGGGGGACAAAGGTGTTGGAAAGCAACATTTCCCTCTCCCATCCCCCAGCTGAAATTCCAAAGGGAACTAGTTCCCACAACTGAACTTGCTTGCACCCCGAAAAAGCCCAAAGCTGCGCTTCTGTGAATTCATCCCTCTGATGGGCCTGCCTCCCTCCTGGTGCTGCAGGACCCCTCCCACAGGGAACCACCTATGGCAAAGCTAGCTAAGCCTGCCCCTCCCTCACCTGTGGACCTTGAAGTTCCACCCTGTCTAATACTTCCTTGGCCAGATCGCATCCAAGAAGCACCAAAAGCCTGGCGGTGTGAAAGTAGCCCAGACAGGGGCCACACCACTCTGCAGTGAGTGCTGCCCCTGGGAGAGGGGAAGATAAGGTACACACCAGCCTGACTGTGGCCCCAGTGGTGGGCTGGGGGCAGACATCAGATCTGACTTTGGCCCTGCCCACCAAGACAAGTTACTCTGGACAGCACAGGGGAAGTGCCCTGCAGTTTGGAGCTACCACAGGGACTACCCAAAATGACAAAATGGAAGAATTCTCCTCGAAAGAACCTCAAGGAAGTAGCGACAGCTAATAAATTGATCAAAACTGATTTAAGCAATATAACAGAAAAATAATTTAGAATAATACACATAAAATTAATCGCTGGGATTTAAAAAAGCAGAGGACAGCAGAAAATCTATTGCTACAGAGATCAAGGGACTAAGAAATAGTCATGATGAATTTAAAAATGCTATAAATGATGGGCAAAATAAAATGGAGTTGGCTGTAGCACAGATTGAAGAGGCAGAGGACAGAATATGTGAATTAGAAGATAAAATTATGGGAAAAGAGGAAGCTGAGAAAAAGAGAGATAAAAAAAATCCAGGAGTATGAGGGAAGAATTAGAAAACTAAGTGATGCAATCAAACAGAACAATATACATATCATAGGAATTCCAGAAGAAGAAGAGAGAGAAAGGGGCTGAAGGTGTACTTGAACAAATCACAGCTGAGAACTTCCCTGATCTGGGGAAGGAAACAGGCAGTGAAATTCAAGAGGCACAGAGAACTGCCTTCAGACATAACTTGAATCAATCTTCTGCACCACAAATCATAGTGAAACTGACAAAATACAAGGATAAAGAGAGAATTCTGAAAGCAGCTAGGAATAAATGGGCCCTAACATACAAAGGTAGAAACATAAGAGTAGTCACAGACTTATTTACTGAAACTTGGCAGGCCAGAAAGGGATGCCAGGAATTCTACAATGTGATGAACAGAAAAAATATGCAGCTGATAATCCTTTATCCAGAAAGTCTGTCATTCAGAATAGAAGGAGAGATAAAGGTTTTCCCAAACAAACAAAAACTGAAGGAATTCATCACCACCAAATCAGCCCTACAAGAAATACTAAGGGGGACTCTGTGAGTGAAATGTTGCAAGGACCAAAAAGTACCAGAGACATCACTACAAGCATGAAACCTACAGACATCACAATGACTCTAAACCCATATCTTTCTATAATAACACTGAATGTAAATGGACTAAATGTTCCATCCAAAAGACATAGGGTATCAGAATGGACAAAAAGCAAGACCCATTTATTTACTGTCTACAAGAGACTCATTTTAGACCTGAGAACACTTTCAGATTGAAAGTGAGGGGATGGAGAACTGTCTATCCTGCTACTGGAACTCAAAAGAAAGCTGGAGTAGCCATACTTATATCAGACAAACTAGACTTTAAGTTAAAGGGTGTAACAAGAGATGAAGAAGGCCATTATATAATAATTACAGGGTCTATCCATCGGGAAGAGCTAACAATTATAAACGTCTATGCACCGAATAGGAGAGCCCCCAAATGTATAAAACAATCACAAACATAAGCAACCTTATTGATAAGAATGTGGTAATTGCAGGGGACTTTAATACTCTACTTACAACAATGGATAGATCACTGAGACACAGGATCAATAAAGAAACAAGGGCCCTGAATGATACAATGGATCAGATGGACTTAACACATATATTTAGAACTCTGCATCCCAAAGCAACAGAATATACTTTCTTCCCCAGAGCACACGGAATATTCTCCAAGATAGATCAGATACCGGGTCACAAAACAGCCCTTCATAAGTATAAAAGAATTGAGGTCATACCATGCACTCTTTCAGACCACAATGCTATGAAACCTGAAATCAACCACAGGAAAAAGTCTGGAAAACCTCCAAAAGCATGGAAGTCAAAGAACACCCTACTAAAGAATGAATGGGTCAACCAGGCAATTAGAGAAGAAATTAAAAAGTATATGGAAACAAATGAAAATGAAAATACAACAATCCAAATGCTTTGGGATGCAGTGAAGGCAGTCCTGAGAGGAAAATACATTGCAATCCAGGCCTATCTCAGGAAACAAGAAAAATCCCAAATACACAATCTAACAGCACACCTAAAGGAAATAGAAGCAGAGCAGCAAAGACACCCCAAACCCAGCAGAAGAAGAGAAATAATAAAGATCAGAGCAGAAATAAACAATATAGAATCTACAAAGACTGTAGAGCAGATCAATGAAACCAAGAGTTGGTTTTTTGAAAAAGAAACAAAATTGATAAACCTCTAGCCAGGCTTCTCAAAAAGAAAAGGGAGATGACACAAATAGATAAAATCATGAATGAAAATGGAATTATTACAACCAATCCCTCAGAAATACAAGCAATTATCAGGGAATACTAGGAAAAATTATATACCAACAAACTGGACAACCTGGTAGAAATGGACAAATTTGTAAACACCCACACACTTATAAAACTCAAACAGAAAGAAATAGAAAATGTGAACAGACCCATAACCAACAAAGAAATTGAATCACTTATCAGTAATCTCCCAACAAATAAGAGTCCAGGACCAGATGGCTTCTCTGGGGAATTCTACAAGACACTTAAACCAGAGATAATACCTATCCTTCTTAAGGTGTTCCAAAAACTAGAAAGGGAAGGAAAACTTCCAGACTCATTCTATGAAGCCACCATTACTTTGGTTCCCAAACCAGAGATCCAGCAAAAAAGAACTACAGGCCAATATCCCTGATGAATATGGATGCAAAAATTCTCAACAAGATACTAGCAATTTTTTTCAACAGCATACAAAAAGAATTATTCATCATGATCAAGTGGGATTCATTTCTGGGCTGCAGGGCTGGTTCAATATTCACAAATAAATTAATGTGATACACCACATTAATAAAAAGAAAATAAGAACCATATGATCCTGTCAATTGATGAAGAAAAAGCATTTGACAAAATCCAGCATCCTTTCTTAATAAATATCCTCCAGAAAGTCGGGATAGAAGGAACATTCTTAAACATCATCAAAGCCATTTATGAAAAGCGCACAGCTAATATTATCCCCAATGGGGAATAACTGAGAGCTTTCCCCCTGAGATCAGGAACACGACAGGGATGTCCACTCTCACATCTGTTGTTTTTTTTTTTTAATTAGTAAAAAAAAACATTTGTTAAATAGCTGGAGGCATTACGTTAATATTATTATAAAATAACCTCATCTCTAGGGTCTCTTTTTCCTTCATATACATACCACCAAAGTGCATATACAGAAGAGTTTAAAGAGACATGGATTAAAGGTACATGAATTTGTCAGAACATATTTTGAGCGTTCTTCTTCTTTCTAGATATGGCAGTGCTTAAATCATTAAAACTTTAAAAAGTGCTCTTTTTACAAGGTTATTGACAGAGAATTTCTCTTAATTTTCCTGGCATGGTAGTTATATATTTAAATTCCAAAAGGAAGAGAGAAATGTGACAGACATTTGCCATTATCTGGGACATATAATGAACTGTTTCAGGTCTCCCAAGCTTAATGAAACAGAAATAAATACCATGAAATCAGAATCTCTAGTGCAGGTTTTCTTTTTTTTTTCTTTTTTTTTTTTTTTTGGTACTCTCTTGTGTATTATGTACATTTGTAAAATATAATAAAATGAGTTCTTATAAAAATGACTTATTGATCTTTTGCCCTATCCCTAGAAAATATAGAGTGAAAAATTATTTTAAAAAATCAAAATGTAAGCCCAAATATCTTATTATTAGGTTGAGAAGATATAAAATAATGCCAAATGGCTATAGTTTCTAAATACGCACGATTTCTGCATTAATCTCTTTATGGACTGGTAATGGTTTGTGGATCAGCATTGCTGTGGATCATACTTTGAAGAGCTCTGAAATATACAGTACAAATATGAAAAAAACAAGAGAATCTCTTTTCCTGTTTTATTTGCCTTATCTGGCTTGCAATTTAAACACTTACAGTTGTAGGGGCGCCTGGGTGGCTCAGTCGGTTAAGCGTCCGACTTCGCTCAGGTCATGATCTCACAGTCCGTGAGTTCAAGCCCCGTGTCAGGCTCTGTGCTGACTGCTCAGAGCCTGGAGCCTGTTTCAGATTCTGTGTCTTCCTCTCTCTCTGACCCTCCCCCATTCATGCTCTGTCTCTCTCTGTCTCAAAAATAAATAAAGGTTAAAAAAAATTAAAAAAAAAACGCAGTTGTGATCTCTATTTTTAGGGGATTATGGAAGAATCTGGGAATTCTAAAAATAAGAAAAAGCCAGTGGATGGGAAAAAAACAGTTTTCATAAATATATGTTATAACAATTAGAAGTGTTAAACATGGGGAAAAGAAGAGAATACTTTCTTCAGAAATACAATGATTTGTTTGCTTTAATTTTTACTTTTTTGGTGAAAATAAAACAAAAGCAAAAAAAAAAAAACCTACACTAAACAAATTTATAGCTTACCTTATTTGTTTTCAAAGTAGGGTCCATGTCCAGCATGGGGCTTAAACTAACAACCCTGAGATTAAAGGTAAATGCTCTACCAACTGAGCCAGCCAGACAACCATGTAGCTTACCTTATAATGAGGCAAACACCCTTGTAACCACCACCCAGATCAAGAAATAGAACTTTGTCAGCCATCCCAGAAACATCTCTATGTGCCCTATTCATATCATAGCCTCCTTCCTCCTTCCAAAAGTAACCACAATCTTGACTTTTAAAAGTATCTGGCTTAAATTTCTTCATGGTTATGTCACTAAATTTTCCCTCCATCTCTTTCTTTTCCTTATAATTTATCTGCTGATTTACCTGTATTTTGCTGGTTTCAGACTCATAAACAGTTCAAGTTGTTCCTCTTATCTTTGTGTTCTGCAAACTGCTGGATCCAGAAGCTTCATCCGATTCAGTTTTGATCCTTTTGCAAAAGATGTAGGAAGTGATGTAAGATTTTTAATGAGGAGATATAATATTTGATTTCATTCTTTTATTTAATTGTGGATTAAAAATGGTGATAATCTATTATCTTGTTTTATTTTTTTAGCTGGATTAGTTTTACATAGAGACATTTCCCTTCATATAATATGGGTTAGCCAGTGGCACAGAACATATATAAATGGCAGGAAAAGTGTTTATTTTTTACTTTTATTTAGCTAGTTTTCAAGATAATGAATTAGCTCCCCATCCTCTTCAAGTAACAATTTAGTTTTTTTTCCTTTGAGTTAATAATTTCCCAAGTTTAAATTCAAGACTAAAAATTTTTACTTAATCTCTTTCATATTAAATAAATTTTTTTACTTATTCTTTTTCATATTAAATACATAACTATTTTCTTCCACACCAAGAATCCTGATTCTCAAATACACAAGGAATGATATAAATATAACAATCCATAATTACTCATTTGTTTTATCCCAAAGGACACATGAAACAGTCTCAGAGTAACAATATACTATTGCTAGTACTTATTACTGAAGATTAAGGGGAAAGGAAAGCTTGCATATGCTTTCTATAATCTTATATTTTTAAGGTTGCACTATATCTACATTGTTAGATCATATAGCCATATTGTATTATAAATGCTACCTTTAACTCTCGTTTAGTTTTAATTTTGCTTATAACTATGCATTTAATTCTCACTACTAGCCTTATATTACTGTCTCTCTGGTCATTTCAGGTACCTGAAACTTGTTCTCCATATGTTATTTAAGAAGAACCCCTGGGAACAACATTTGCTAAGTTCTCTGTTATTGGTAATTTTGAAGTTTGTCTTGTGGGATTCAGGAAGAGCCAAAACTAATGCTACCACCAGCACCACCATTTTCCCAGAGTCCATTTTTCTTTTTTCTTTTCTTTTCTTTTCTTTTCTTTTCTTTTCTTTTCTTTTCTTTTCTTTTCTTTTCTCTTCTGTTTCTCTTTTCTTTTCTCTTATCTTTTTCTTTTTTCTTTCTCTTTTCTGTTAATAGACTTTTCAGAGTGTGTATATTCTTCTAGAATACTAGATCAAAACTCCAAAAGTGGAAGTCTCCTAAAGGTTGATCACAATGTCTAATCAGAAGCCATATCCTTGAACTTCTCATACTCTGTTTCCTTAAAATCTATTGTTTAATCTATAGTTTAGTGACTTATCCATGCATATATTTGTAATAACATGTGTTGGTCATATATTTAGTAGCTTTTAATGTTATGTTCATGTTCCTTATAACTTTATCTATACTGAATAACTAAAGCTATTATTTAACATGCCTTTCTTCAAAAGACTAGCATTTGCTTCTCTGTTACCACTTGAAAACTAAAACTTCAAATTCTTTATTTTTTATGGGAAAAAGTCATGCTGGTTTAAGAAATATCCCAAATCTGTCTGATTGGAGCAGATTGGTGTATCCATTTCCTTTGGCTGCCATAATAAATTGTCACAACCTAGGTAGTTTAAAGCAACAGAAATTTATTGTCTTTATAGTTCTGGAGGCTAGAGATCTAGTATAAAGGTTTCACCAGGACAATAATCTCTGTAAAGACTCTGGGGGAGGATTCTTCAGTGATTTCTCTTAGCTTTTGGTAGTTGCCGGCAATCCTTAATGTTCTTTGGCTTGTAGACATAACACTACAATCTCTGCCTCCATTGTCACATGGGGTTCTCTGCGTTTTTTTCTTTTCTTTTTACAAGGACAGCACTCCTATTGGATTTAGGGCCCCCCTTATTCCATTATGACCTCATCTTAACTAACTGTATCTTTAATGACCCAATTTCCAATTTCAATAAGGTCACATTTTCAGCTTCTGAAAAACTCATGAATTTTTTTCAGGATTGAGGGACTATCCAAACCAGGATATTTGTTAGGAATTGTCAAAAGACATTTTTATTTATTTCTTATTCATTCGATCATTTATTTATCTTACATAGAGCTAAGGTAGAGACAGGCATACATTTCCACCATCTACCTCTATAGATTATGTTTCTACTTCATTTACTAATGGTGAAACTCTTCGTGAGTACTCCACATAAGTTCCAAATGCTGAAGTGTCTCAAGGGTCTGTCATGAGCCCTTTTCTCTTTGGGCTTACATTCATATTCAAAGTAGTCTTATGTATTCTTATAGCTTCAAGAAACACTTATACACTGGTAATACCCAAACTGTATCTCAACCTAAATATCTTTCTGAGCTATGAATTAATACAGAGCTGCATGACTTTTACACATGGACATCTCATAGGTGACAGCTTTTTATTTGTCAGTTCCCTTGTTCAGTACCTGGCCCCTCACAAACACTGTCTACTTTCTATCACTATACTGTTACCTTTACTAGAATTATATATAAATGACATCATGTAGTATGTATTTTCTTTGTGCCTGGCATCTTTCACTTAGCTTATGCTTTTGAGTTTCATTGACATTATTTTGTGTCAGTAGTTTGTCCCCTTTGATTGCTGAGTAGCAGTCCATTGTAGGCATTTACCACTTTCTTTTTCTTTAATTTTATTTTCTATTTTTTTTTTAATGTACATCCAAATTAGTTAGCATATAGTGCAACACTGATTTCAGGAGATCCCTTAGTAGGCTTTACCATTTAGCCCACCCCTCCTCCCACAGCCCCTCCAGTAACCCTCAGTATGTTCTCCATATTTATGAGTCTCTTCTGTTTTGTCCCCTTCCCTGTTTTTATATTATTTTGTTTCCCTTCCCTTATGCGCATCTGTTTTGTCTCTTAAAGTCCTCATATGAGTGAAGGCATATGATTTTTGTCTTTCTCTGACTAATTTCACTTAGCATAATACCCTCCAGTTCCATTCAAATGGCAAGATTTCATTCTTTTTTATTTCCAAGTGATACTCCATTGTGTGTGTGTGTGTGTGTGTGTGTGTGTGTGTGTGTGTGTGTATATATATATATATATATATATATATATATATATATATATATACCACATCTTCTTTATCCATTCATCCATCGATGGATATTTGAGCTCTTTCCATACTTTGGCTATTGTTGATAGTGCTGCTATAAACATGGGGGTGCATGTATCCCTTCAAAACAGCACACCTGTATCAGGCAGATAAATGCCTAGTAGTGCAATTGCTGGGTCGTAGGGTACTTCTATTTTTAGTTTTTTGAGGATCCTCCATCCTGTTTTCCAGAGTGGCTGCACCAGCTTGCATTCCCACTAACAGTGCAAAAGAGATCCTCTTTCTCCACATCCTTGCCAACATCTGTCATTTCCTGAGCTATTGATTTTAGTCATTGTGACTGATGTGTGGTAGTATCTCACTGTGGTTTTAATTTGTATTTCCCTGATGATGAGTGATGTTGAGCATTTTTTCATGTATCTTTTAGACATCTGGATGTCTTCTTTGGAGAAGTGTCTATATATGTCTTTTGCCCATTTCTTCACTGGATTATTTGTTTTCTGGGTGTTGAGTTTGATAACTTCTTTATAGAATTCGGATACTAACCCTTTATCTGATATGTCATTTGCAGATATCTTCTCCCATCCTGTTGGTTGCCTTTTCATTTTGCTGATTGTTTTCCTTTGCTGTGCAGAAGGTTTTGATTTTGATGAGGTCCCAATAGTTCATTTTTGCTGTTGTTTCCCTTGCCTCCAGGGACGTGTTGAGTAAGAAATTGTTGCAGCCAAGATTAAGAGGTTTTGCCTGCTTTCTCCTTGAGGATTTTGATGGCTTCCTGTCTTACATTGAGGTCTGTCATCCATTTTAAGTTTATTTTTGTGTATGGTGTAAGTAAGTGGTCCAGGTTCATTCTTCTGCATGTCGCTGTCCAGTTTTCCCAGCACCACTTGCTGAAGAGACTGTCTTTATTCCATTGGATATTTTTTCCTGCTTTGTCAAAGATTACTTGGCCATGTGTTTGTGGGTACATTTCTGGGTTCTCTACTCTGTTCCATTGATCTGAGTGTCTGTTCTTGTGCCAGTACCATACTGTCTTGATGATTACAGCTTTGTAGTATAGCTTGAAGTCTGGGATTGTGATGCCTCCTGCTTTGGTTTTCTTTTTCAAGATCACATTGGCTATTTGGGGTCTTTTCTGGTTCCATATAAATTTTAGGATTATTTGTTCTAGCTCTGTAAATAATACTGGTGTTACTATGATAGGAACTGCATTGAATATGTAGATTGCTTTGGGTAGTATTGACATTTTAACAATATTTGTTCTTCCTATCCAGGAGCATGGAAACTTTTTCCATTTTTTTTCTCTCTTCTTCAATTTCTTTCATAAGCTTTTTATAGCTTTCAGTGTATAGATTTTTCACCTCTTTGGTTAGATATATTCCTGGGTGTTATGTCTTTTTGTGCAACTTTAAATGAAATTGATTCCTTGATTTCTCTTTCTGCTGCCTCATTGTTGGTGTATAGGAATGCAACCGATTTTTGTACATCGATTTTATATCCTAAGAATTTGCTGAATCCATGAATCAATTCCAGCAGTTTTTGGTGGAATCTTTTGGGTTTTTCACATAGAATATCATGTCAACTGCAAAGAGTGAAAGTTTGTCCCCCTCCCGGCCAATTTAGATGCCTTTTATTTCTTTGTGTTGTTTGATTGCAGAGGCTAAGACTTCCAATACTATATTGAATAACAGTGGTGAGAGTGGACACCCCTGTCTTGTTCCTGACCTTAGGGGGAAAGCTCTCAGTTTTTCCCCATTGAGGATGATATTAGCGTTGGGTCATTCATATATGGCTTTTATGATCTCGAGGTATGCTCCTTCTATCCCTACTTTATTGAGGGTTTTTATCAAGAAAGGATGCTGTATTTTGTCACATGGTTTCTCTGCATCTATTGAGAGTATCATATGGTTCTTTTCCTTTCTTTTATTGATGTGATGAATCATGTTAATTGTTTTGTGGATATTGAACCAGCCCTGTATCCAAGGTATAAATCCCACTTGGTTGTGGTGAGTAATCTTTTTTAATGTACTGTTGGAGCCAGTTGGCTAATATCTTGTTGAGGAGTTTTGCATCCATATTCATCAGGGAAATTGGTCTATGGTTCTCCTTTTTAGTGTGGTCTCTGTTTTTGGAATTCCAAGAAAGACTTTGGAAGTTTTCCTCCCATTTCTATTTTTTGGAACAGTTTCAAGAGAATAGGTGTTAACTCTTCTTTAAATGTTTGGTAGAATTCCCCTGGAAAGCCATCTGGCCCTGGACTCTTGTATTTTTGGCAGATTTTTGATTACTAATTTGATTTCCTTACTGGTTATGGGTGTTTTCAAATTTTTTATGTCTTCCTGTTTCAGTTTCGGTAGTGTATATGTTTTGAGGAATTTGTTCATTTCTTCAAGATTGCCCATTTTATTGGCATATAATTGCTCAAAATATTCTCTTTTTATTGATTTTATTTCTGCCGTGATGGTTGTGATCTCTCCTCTTTCATTCTTGATTTTATTTATTTGGGTCCTTTCCTTTATCTTTTTGATCAAACTGGCTAGTGGTTTATCAATGTTGTTAATTGTTTCAAAGAACCACCTTCTGGTTTCATTGATCTGTTCTACTGTTGTTTTGTTTTGCTTTGTTTTGTTTTGTTTTGTTTTTTGGTTTCCATAGCATTATTTTCTGTTCTAATCTTTATTATTTCATGTCTTCTGCTGGTTTTGGGATTTATTTGCTGTTCTTTTTCCAGCTCCTTAAGGCAGAAAGTTAGGTTGTGTATCCGAGATCTTTATTCCTTCTTTAGGAAGACCTGGATTGCTATATACGTTCCTCATATGACTGCCTTTGAGGCGTCCCAGAGATTTTGGGTTGTGGTGTTATCATTTTCATTGACTTCCATATAGTTTTTTTAATTTCCCTTTTAGCTTTTTGGTTAGCCCATTCATTCTTTAGTAGGATGTTCTTCAGTCTCCAAGTATTTGTTGCTTTTCCAAATTTTTTCTTGTGGTTGATTCTGAGTTTCATAGTGTTGTGGTCTGAAAATATGCACGGTATGATCTCAATCTTTTTGTACTTACTTAGGGCTGACTTGTGTCCCAGTATATGGTCCATTCTGGATAACATTCCATGTGCATTGGAGAAGAATGTATATTCTGCTGCTTTAGGATGAAATGTTCTGAATATATCTGTGAAGTCCATCTGGTCCAGTGTGTCATTCAAAGCCATTGTTTCCTTGCTGACTTTTTGATTAGATGATCTGTCCATGGCTGTGAGTGGGGTGTTGAAGTCTCCTACTATTATGGTATTACTATTGATGAGTTTCTTTACGTTTGTGATTAATTGATTTACATATTTGGGTGCTTCAACATTTGGTGTATAAATGTTTATAATTGTTAGGTCTTCTTGGTGGACAGACCCCTTGATTATGATATAATGCCCTTTTGCATCTCTTGATACAGTCTTTATTGTAATGTCTAGATTGTCTGATGTAAGTATGGCTACTCTGGCTTTCATTTGTTGACCATTAGCATGATAGATGGTTCTCCATCCCCTTATTTTCAATGTGAAGGTGTCTTTAGGTCCAAAGTGGGTCTCTTGTACACAGCATATAGATGGATCTTGTTTTCTTATCCATTCTGTTACCCTATGTCTTTTGATTGGAGCATTGAGTCCATTGACATTTAGAATGAGTACTGAAAGATATGAATTTATTGCCATATGATGTTTGTAGACTTGGAGTTTCTGGTGGTGTTCTCTGGTCCTTTCTAATCTTTGTTGCTTTTGATATATATATATATATATATATATATATATATATATATATCTTTTCTCTCCTCACATTGTCCCACTTAAAATTTCTTGAGAGCTGGTTTAGTGGTCACAAACTCCTTTAAATTTTGTTTGTCTGGGAAACTTTTTGTCTCCTTCTATTTTGAATGACAGCCTTGCTGGATAAAGAATTCTTGGCTACATATTTTTCTGATTCAGCAGACTGAATATATTCTGCCACTCTTTTCTGGCCTGCCAAGTTTCTGTGGACAAGTCTGCTGCAAACCTGATCTGTCTTCCCTTGTATGTTAGGGACTTTTTTTTTCCTTGCCGCTTTCATGATTCTTTCCTTGCCTGAGTATTTTGTGAATTTCACTATGATATGCCTTGTTGATGGTTGGTTTTTGTTGAATCTAATGTGGGTCCTCTGTGCTTCCTGGGTTTTGATGTCTGTGTCTTTCCCCAGGTTAGGAAAGTTTTCCACTATGATTTGCTCACATAACCCTTCTACCCCTATTTCTTTCTCTTCCTCTTCTGGGACGCCTATGATTCTGAATTTGCTCCTTTTTAATGAGTCTCTCATTTCTCTAATTCTTAAATTGTGTTCTTTGGCCTTAACCTCCCTCTTTTTTTCTGCTTCATTATTCTCTATAAGTTTGTCCTCTATATTGCTGATTCTCTGTTTTCCCTCATCCATCCTTGCCGCCGCTGCATCCATCCGTGATTGCAGCTCAGTTACACATTTTAAATTTCATTATGGTTATTTTTTACTTCTTTTATCTCTGCAGAAAGGGATTCTAATCTATTTTCGACTCCAGCTAATATTCTTATTATTGTGATACTAAATTCTGGTTCAGATATCTTGCTTGTATCTGTGTTGGTTAATTCACTGGCTGTCATTTCTTCTTGCTGTTTCTTTTGGGGTGAATTCCTTCATTTTGTCGTTTTGAAGGGAGAAAATGAATTAATGAGGCAGAAAAATTGAAATAAAAAATAAATTAAAAAGTATTAAAATTAAAAATTAAACACACACACAAATTGAATAGATGATGCTAGATCCTAGGTTTGTTTTGCTCTGGGTATTGAAAGTGGTTTGACAGATTAGAGAAAAAAAAAGGGGGGAAGAAAAAAGAAGTAAATCATTTAAGAATTTGAAAATATGAATACACTGAATAAGTCTAAAATGAGATGATAAGGGTAAAAGAATTTGAAAAAATATACACAGAAGTAAAGAATATAACAGAAAAAATTTAAAGAAAATATTTTTAATAAAAATTAAAAATAAATATGATTTTCTTTTTCTCTATTTAAGAAAAAAGAAAAGAAACGAAAAGTTGAAAAAAGATAAAAAAAGAAAAAAAGGAAATCGTTTGAAAATTTGAAAATGTGACTACACTTTAGTAGACTAAAATAAAATGATGGAAGTAAAATAGAAGTTGAAAAAATTTACATAAAAGCAAAAAATATAGTAAAAAATTAAATAAAAATATTTTAATAGAAATTGAAAGTAAAAATGGTTTTTTTCTCTTTCTGCATTCAAGAAAAAGAAACAAAAAAGAGAAAAAAGAAAAAGAAAGAAAAAAAGGAAATTGTAAATTTGAAAAGGTGAATACACTGAAGTAGACTAAAATAAAATGATTGAAGTAAAATAGAATTTGAAAAAGTTTACACAAAAGTAAAAAATATAGTAATAAAAATTACTACTTTTATTACTTGGGAGACAGGTACTTTTTTTACAGTAATAAAAAAAGAAAGATATTTTTAATAAAAATTGAAAATAAAAATGAATTTTTTCTCTTTCTGTATTCAAGAAAAAGAAAATAAGTGTAAAAGAGAAAAAGAAAAAAAGAGAAAGAAAGAAAATTGAATAGATGAACCTAACAGATTGATGTAGGACTGAAATTACTTCATTTTCTCCTAGAAGTCAGTCTATGTAGTGCTTATAGTCTGTAAAATAAGCCGGCAGTCAGACTTGTGTTCTTGAAGAGCAAAGTTGGCCCATTTGGGCGAGGCTCAGTGTAACAGCTCCTGCACTCTGCACTAGATGGCACTGCTAGCCTACTGAGGTAGATTGTTGCAGCCCTTGTAGGTGTGTATGCACATACGTGGGATCTGTGAAAATGGCGCCACCCAGCTACCCAGTCTGTTCTCCCAGATCAGCAGTCGTGAACCCATCCTCTGTCTTCAGCTCTCGTCCACTCCCCGCTTTTTCACTCTCCCTGACCAGGCCCCAGGCAGTACCTGTCTCCCAAGTTTTGTCTCGGATGCGGCTGTTTTCCCCAGCCCCTTACTTCTGAAGGACTGCGCCTTTGACCCGTTCTGCCCCTCTGTGGGAGGGTCTCACGGAGCAATGGCTGAATGAGCAATGGCAGAATATCGGCTGTACCCAGGAACACTTGCTGGACCCTGCTGCTGCCTGTGCCCCGAGACTGCAGCCATGTGCCAGCCCACCCCAGAAAGAGTTTGTGAGATAGTGTAGCAGCAGTGTTTCAGGGATTATAGAAAATCACAACACACATCTAGCACCAACCTTCACCCTTAATGACCTTGTTCCAGCACCAGCAAATGTGGCCATTTTCTGGGGTCTGCTGGGACCAGGTGGCTTTAACAATCTCTACCAAATGTCCTTCCAGCAGTGGAACTGCTTTTCCCCGTGTGGCCGGAGCACCTCCTGAACCCCACTCTGTTCCTGGGGATTTGTCCTTCCCACCAGAGCACCACCAGGTATAGAGCTGCGGAGTTGCACCCTTTACCCTCTCCCTGTTTATATAGTCTTAATGGAATTTAAACCCTCTCCTTTCTCCTTTCTCCCTTTTTAGTTTAGTCCCTGCGGCTGTTTCCAATTTTCCACTTTCTCTCCAGCTGCTTTTGGGAATGGGTGCTTTTCCCGTATTCTCACCCCTACCCTGGGCTCCATCCTCTCTTTGCCCACAAAAGTGGCTCCCTTCCTGCCATGGCTTCTATCTCCCCAAATTCATCTCTCTGTGCTGTGTACCTGCTGAATGATTTGGTTCAGGTGTGCAGATTGTTGTGTTAATCCTCAGATCAGTTTTCTAGGTGTACAGGATGGGTTAGTGTTGGTCTGGCTGTATTTCATGGATGCAAGACACACAAAAACCTTCCATGCTGTTCCGCCATCTTGGTTCCTCCCCCACCACTTTCTTTATCCATTCATCAACTGCTAAATATTTCATTTGTTTCCATCTTTTAGCTGTTGTGAATAAAGTTTTTTAAAGAATATTTGTAAGTAACTCTTAGTGTTATGTTCTCACTGTTCTTGGGTAAACATTTAAAATTAGAATTACTATGTTACATACTAAGTTTGTGGTTAACTCTTAAAGAATCTGACAAACTGTTTTCTAAATTAACTTGAATATTTTGCTTTCCCTCCAGAAATGTGTTAAAGTTCCAATTAATCCAATATCTTGTTATTGTTATTATTTTAAATTTAGACAATCTAGTGAATATGTAGTGTACCATATTATGGTTCTGATTTAATTTTACCAATAGACAGTGCTTATTTGTTATCCATATATATTCCTTGATAAATATCTATTTATATATTTTGTAAATTATTCTAAAACTTGGTTGTCTTCTTTGTAGATATATATATATATATATATATATATATATGTATATATGAGAAAATCTCATATATATAGATTTTCTCATATATATATGTATATATACATATACATATGTATATGTATATATATCACTATATATATTTGTATATATATTTGTATATACATATATATACAAATCCTTTGATATATTTTTTCAGAATCTTTTTCACAGCATGTGCCTTACCTTTGCATTTTCTTAGCCATGTTTTTCGAAAAGTAAAAGTTGATTTTGTTGAAATTCAATTATAATTTTTTCATGGTTTGTGATTTTTGTGTTTAATTTTAAAATATTTTCTTAAACCCAGGTTACTAAAAATTTATCTCATTTTATTCTAGAAGGCATGGTTTTAGCTTTTACATTCGTGTCTATGATTCATTTTGAGTTACATTTTGTATATGGTATAAGGGTAAAATTTGTTTTTTTACATATAGACATGTAAATTCCTCTATTATTTTTTGAAATTATAATCCTTTTCATATTGGTTTTCCTTGAAATCTTTGTCCAAACATCAATGAACCATATATGTATGAGCTATTTAGATTTTCTCATCTGTTATCTTTATTATATGTCCATCCCAGGGCAGATTTTCAAGGATTATGTGTAATAGGGTTGGTGGGTGATGGAAATAGGGCAAGTTAAGATGCCACAATTGTTCCTGTCCTTACCAGGATTAAAGCAATTTTCTTGAATAAATATTTCATGGATTGTTTCAAGTCTTTCATTAATATCCAGTGTTCTAAAAGAGTTGACTCTGATAAATTGTGCCAGTGTTCTCATGGCTTTTATGGATGAGAGGATTTTTCAAAGATACTTAATTTTCCATTCCTTTTGCTGTCCACCGGAGCCTTTTTTTACATGTCTTCCTTATTATCACCACATATCTAATATATGGCCAAATACGGAAGACTATATGCTCATAGAAATTCTTGAATTACTTTACTTTATATCCTATATTAAAACCCTAATCCAAATCACCAGAATCTCTGGCCTGGAAAACTGCAATGGATTACTTAATATTTCTCCCAAACTCTTCCTTGTGCTCCCCCCCACTACATCCTACCACAGTAGGCAGAAAAAAAGAATTTTAATGCCAACTCCTTGCTTAATATGGTTTATTGATCTTTATTAAATCTAGTAATAGAACATGACAATTTTAATATGACCTATACAATCCTTCAGGAACTTGCCTCTGTATACCTCTGATTTTATCCAAAACTACTATTCATTTTCATCCTCTGTGCTCCAGTTTTACTAATAATCTTTCAATTTCCAGAGTATGCCAGACATTTTTGCACTTTTGTACCTTCATTTATGCCATCTGTGTACAGCATATTATTCCTCACTCTTTGGATGACCAAAACTAAGTTATTTTTATAAGTGTCAGTTTACATATCACATCTTCATAAGAGATCTCATATGAACTCTCAACTGAAATTAGGAGTTGACTTGGTGCAAACACTGTGGAAAACAGTATGGAGGTTCCTTAAAAAACTAAAAGTAAAAATACTATGCAGCCCAATATTTCCACTACTGGATACTTACCCAAAGAAAACAAGAATACTAATTCAAAAAAATATATGCACCCAGGAGAGGAGCCAAGATGGTGGAAAAGCATGGAATTTTTTTTGTGTGTCTTACATCCATGAAATATACCTAGGTCAACACTAAACCATCCTGCACACCTGGAAAACTGATTTCAGGATTAATACAACAATCTGCACAACCTGAACCACAGAACTCAGCAGGTATGCAACACAGAGAGGTGAACTGGGGGAGGGAGAAGCCATGGAGGGCAGGGAGCTATTTTTGCTTGCAGAGAGAGGATGGAGATGGGGGAGAATACAGGAAAATCAATCCTCCCAAAAGCAACTGGAGAGAAAGTGGAAAAGTGGGAAAAGCCACAGGGACAGAACTAAAAAGGGAGAAAGGAGAGGGTTTAAATTCCATTAAGACTCTATAAACAGGGGGAGCGCAGAGTCTGAAACACTGCAGCTCAATACCTGGCAGTTTTCTGGTGAGAAGGTCAAATCCCCAGGAGCAGAGTGAAGTCCAGGGGTCCTTGGGCCATATGAGAAAAGGAGGTTCCCCTGCTGGGAGGACATTTGGTAGAGTGTGTGCACTGCCCCTCCACACACACACACATAGCCAAAGGCCCCAGTGGACCCCAGAGAACAACCAAATTTGCTAGCGCTGGAATAAGGTCGTTAAGGGTAAAACCTGGTGCCAGATGTGTGCTGTGATTTTCCATTATCCCTGAAATGTTGCTGCTACACAATTACATGAACTTTTTCTGGGTCAGGCTGGCACCCAGCTGCAGTCTCTGGGCATCAGCAGCAGCATGGTCCCGTGAAAGTCCCCGGGTATGGCTGACACATGGCCATTGCTCAGTAAGATCCTCCTGCAGAGGGGAAGAATGGTTCAAAGCCGCAGTCCCACAGAAGTAACGGATCGGGAAAAACAGCCAAATCTGAGTTAAAACTCAGGGGGAAGGTGCTGCCTGGCAACCTAATGGCTTGGTCACAGACAGAGTAACAGTGGGGAGCAGACAGAAAATGGAGACAAAGGACGGGTGTGCAATTGCTTATTTGGGAGAACAGAGTTCTGATACCAGAAACTGGGTAGATGGGTGAGGCCATTTTTATCCCACTCGTGCATGTGCATACACACCTACAAGCATCACAACAATCCACCCCAATAAGCTAAGCAGCGCCATCTAGTGGAGAAGGGAACCGATAAACTAAGCCCCACTCAACCGGGCCAACCTTGTTCTTCAGGAACACAATGAATCAGTGATATAGAGGACAAACTTATGGAGCATAATTAAGCAGGAAAAAAGAGGGAGACTAAGGCAAAAGAGCACGATTTAAGAATTAGAGAATTCAGGGGCGCCTGGGTGGTGCAGTCGGTTAAGCGTCCGACTTCAGCCAGGTCACGATCTCGCAGTCCGTGAGTTCGAGCCCCGCGTCAGGCTCTGGGCTGATGGCTCGGAGCCTGGAGCCTGTTTCCGATTCTGTGTCTCCCTCTCTTTCTGCCCCTCCCACGTTCATGCTCTGTCTCTCTCTGTCCCAAAAATAAATAAAAAACGTTGAAAAAAAAATTAAAAAAAAAAAAAAGAATTAGAGAATTCAGTGACTCATTAAAAAGGAACAACACCAGAATCATAGGGGTCCCAGAAGATGAAGAGAGAGAAAAAGGGATAGAAGGGTTATGTGAGGAAATCATAGTTGAAAACTTTTCTAACATGGGGAAGAGAGACACCAAAATCCAGGAAGCACAGAGGACTCCTACTACATTCAACAAAAACCGACCATCGACAAGGCATATCATAATCAAATTCACAAAATACTCAGCCAAGGAAAGAATCATGAAAGCAGCAAGGGAAAAAAAAGTCCTCAACCTAAAAGGGAAGACAGATCAGATTTGTAGCAGACTGATCCACAGAAATTTGGCAGGCCAGAAACGAGTTGCAGAATATATTCAGTGTGCTGAATCAGAAAAATATGCAGTCAAAAATTCTTTATCCAGCAAGGCTGTCGCTCAAAATAGAAGGAGAGATTAAAGGTTTTCCAGACAAACAAAAATTAAAGGAGTTAATGACCATTAAATGAGCCATGCAAGAAATTTTAAGGGGGCCCCTCTGAGGGGAGAAAACATAAAAATAAGCAAACAAATAAATAAATAATACATACATACATATATACATAAATACATAAATACCAAAAGCAACAAAGACGAGAAAGGACCAGAGAACACAACCAGACACTCCACCTGTACAAGACACATAATGGCAATAAATCCATATCATTCAGTACTCACTCTAAACATCAATGGACTAAATGATCCAATCAAAAGACATAGGGTAGCAGAATGGATAAGAAAACAAGATCCATATATATGCTGTTTACTAGAGACTCACTTTAAACATAAAGACACCTTCAGGTTGAAAGTAAGGGGATGCAGAACCATCTATCATTCTAATGGTTGACAAAAGAAAGCTGGAGTAGCCATATCAGAAAATCTAGACTTTAAAATAAGAAGGGCATTATATCAAAATTAAGGGATCTATCTACCAAGAAGACCTAACAATTGTAAACACTTATGCTCCAAATGTGGATTCACCCAAATATGTAAATCAATTAAACACACACATACAGAAATTCATTATAATATTACTTCTATAAAACAAATGTTATTGCTTTTGATGTAGTTACAGAATTTCCTAAGTCTATTCTCTGTTTCATGATTCTTCTTTCTCTCTTTGTTTAGTTTCATCATTTTACATTATTTTGCCTTCTATATCACTAATTGTTTCCTCTGCTTCTTCCAGCCTGCTGTTCATTGCATCAAGACTGCTTCATTTATTGCATTCTTCATCTCTGATTGATTCTTTTTAACTGTTCTATATCTGTGGTAAGAGTCTTCCTTATGCTTTCCATTCTTTTCTGAAGCCAGTGAGTATCTTTTAATTGTTGCTTTAAATTCTCCATCAAACATATTATTTATCTGTGTCACTTAGATCTCTGACTGTGGCCTTATCTTGTTCTTTCATTTGATATAAATTCCTCTATCTTGGCATTTTGTCTAAATATCTGCTTTGTTCTCTGTTAGAAAAGTCAGGTTTTTTTTCCTCCTCCTGAGAGTAATGGTTTAATGAAGAAGAGGCCATGCGGTATCCAGGCCCTGATATTCAGGTAGTGTCTTTGATGTGTACTGCATGTACTCTGCTGTTGTGTTTTGGCTGCTCTATCCTTCAGGCCTGCAGAAGTTCTCTTTGCCTGTAGTGGGCAGTGTTTGGTCCTTGGCCAGAATGTGGCAAGTTAAATGAGACCTGATACTACTTCCACTAGAACTGAAGCCCTGCAGAACTCTCTGGTTAGGAGATATTGTGTAGGCAGGGTTTTCTGCTGGTCTTCTGGAGGAAGTACTTGCTACACTGCAAATGAGGCAAGTTTGACTGAGAAGGGCAGTCCCACCAGAGAGCAAGGGTGTGGGACTTGGTGTAAGCAAGTTTGGCAACCATTATTGGCACTGTGCTGCTTCTCACCAGTGACTCTGTGTTTAAGCTGAGGGATTTGGGAGGGAAATGATGTCAGCCAGCTCCTTTGTCCCCAGAGAGGCAACCCTGTGAATGCTGCCTCTCAGGGAAGCACTCTGAAAACAGTGAATAATCTCCCCAATGTGTGCCCCAAATGTTTTTCAGATTGATGTTTTCATGAAGTCTTCCTCTGGGATTTTTGCCTACCTTCTCTGTAGAAGAAGCACAGTGCCCTCTGGATTCTTGGATAGTATTTTTAAGTGTTAGTTCTTACGTTTTTGTTGTTGTTGTTGTTGTTGTTGTTTTTTTTTTTTTTTTTTATACTGGATCTGATCTTGAAAACCCACACCAATCTTTATGGATATTTCTCCAACAACCTTTTCAACTTAGTTGATCTATTCAACCTAGTATGATTTTATTATTAATGGCAACATTTGGTAAATTTAAATCTCAGATTGAAAAATGCTAGTCATTTAAGATTATTTTGTCTTCTTGGATCCAGATAACAGTTACTTTTTACTGGATGTTTCATATCAAATCACTGAATAACTAACCTCTAAGACATGAAAAACATATAACATAGAAAAAGTATCTTATTTAAAATGTTGGCTCAGGAAACACTTTTCCACACATTGAGATTTACTTCCAGATGTGTTATGAATAGTAATTGGTTATTGACATTCTTTAAAGCACCCATATTTAAAGTTTCCTTTGTTCAGAAATGTGAAAATTCTTTATATTTGAGTGACTTCAATAAATTGTGTTTAATATATTTCTATCTATCTATCTATCTATCTATGATCTATCATCTATATCTGCCTGTCACCCATCTATTTGTATAGATTGAAAGGTCTATAATATTTGTCCTTCCCTGCTAAGAACAAAAAAGGAAGTAATTCATCTGAGCCTTGGTCTTTCAGAATGTGAGTTATTAAGAAAAAGGAACTCTATTCACAAAGAGGGTAAGCTAGGTTTAAACTGTAGAACCTCAGAACTGCCAGAATATCAAAGTACATTCTTTCTCATCAGTTTGTAAGTTAACAAGAGCCCAATACTAAGTGGTCTGAATGTGCAAAGAGAGACATACATTTCTTTGTATTTAACACTAAATTTCTGGATAACAACTAAACATATCATTGTACCCAATTAAATTAAAAGGAATATAGAATGTTTTATCATGCCAAATTATTCCCCCAAGTGCCACTTGTGATTATTGGAGAACTAATTTTGGCTCATTGTCTTCAAACAGCAACATTTGAATCAATTTTTGTGCCAGACATGAAAATCTTACATGATGAAAGTTACACTATCAAAATTCTATTAGTCTCATTTCTTTTGGCTTTGCAGAGTGGAATGATGTATTTCAAGGGGCAGGGAAGAAAGAACTTATACTGTAACGAATACATCACAGCTCTTCCAGCCTGGACCTTATATGTAGAACAGAAACATGAATTGAGTCACTGCCATTCAGTCAAAACTCATTTTCAATTCTAATTTTAATATATCTCATATAAGTGGTCTGGGGGACTGTCACCATAGGAAAATGTTCAGAAAATGTGTATGGCCCTCAAGATCCCTGTTATTAGAATTTAATCAGGAATCTAGCTTGATTACTAGATTCTATTCTTTTTCATTATTACTGCATAAATTTCTCTAAACAAATTTCCCTCAGATTTGTATTGATCCAATAATGGCAATCGTTATTGCTGAATAGAAATCATTCACCAATTATATAACACAAAAATTGAGCCAGAATCTGCTAGATGAGGAAACCACTTTAAGGGTACTCATGGGACACTTTGAGCCACAATGGAAGCATTTAGAACAATGTGGAATCAAGCTAATAAAAAGGTAATGTTTGAAAATGTATGTCAATGTCTAGTATCTGTCTTCCAAACTTATCAAACCTCCTTATATATTTATGAAGAAATCAGTAGAAACCAGTGTTTCCCTACTTTGTGAGCTAAATAGTAGATGCACAGAGACAATAGAAGATTGTCTCCACATAACTTAGTGATAAATGCAGGAGAAGAATTCATGTCATTTATTTCTCAGTCTGAACCTCTGACTAAACTGTGTAGCTTTAGAATAATTAAGGAATATGAAAGGCCCTGGTTTATTTAAATGACCATAATTGCATTAAAAACATTTTAGCTGCAGTTTATACTTTTTACATATACTACAACGTGAGAAAAGATACAATAAGTGAAAATGATCACACACTGAATCCCACTGATCACAATGACACTGGCTTACATTATTTCTTTTTTCTTTCTTCCTGGTGTGCATACCTGGGTGAAATCTAGAAGAGCTCCAGCTAGTGTCCTATAGAGCAGTCTACTTGAAGACTAATATTAAACATATAAACCAAAGCACATCTGTACTTCATTTGCTCCATTGAATTTAACCCAAGGTATAGAATATTATTAAGGTGTTTGTATACTCATAGCATAGTGCTAGATATGAAGGTGGTTGCAATAATCAATGAAACATGATTCTTGCTTCTATAGGAATATTGTCTTCAGAGTGAATTAAAGGTTTGGGATCTTCTGAAAATGGTGTTTTCCTGATATGTACCTAACTCTGACTCTTATTTCAAGCAGAAATGTTCACTGAATTATTTCAGTCATCCATCTACCCACCCATCCATTAATTCATTCTAAATCATTTATGTTGCACACACCATGTGCCAGGGTCTAGGCAATATTCTGGGGATATAGATGAGCAAATCACAAGTGCTGTCTCAAAGGTGCTCAGAGTCCATTGGTAGGAACCAGCATAAAAAGTAACTGTAACACAGTGTATTAATTTGTGAAACACTTTATAAATGTAAATGTTTACATGGGCATTTGATTAGAGAACACACTACCCATGATATCTTGTCTTTTTTATAAATAAATTAACTAGAGTGCACAGTGTGTGTGTGTGTGTGTGTGTGTGTGTGTGTGTGTTATTTTTTCTTATATAATTGAATTCTGAAGAAAAAAGAACAGTTTAAAAATTTTTGGTACTTTCTTTTAGAATAAGTCCAGATAAAATTCTTATGATTGGGTCTCCAGGAACCACATCTAATTTTGCTTCTAAACAGGCTTATCTTTAATAATCTTTTTATATGTTTTACTAAGACAATAAAGGGGGGAAAGTATTTGTTCAAAAATATAGTGAATGCACACTTTGCCTATTGATATAGTACTTATTCAGTAAAGACTCTTTCAAAGTGTTTATAATATTCATCAAATAGCTTTGCCAAAGATGTGCCATTTCCCCAATCAATTAAATAAATTTCAAAAGGAACAATTAATAGTTTAATAGACTTAGTACATTATACTTTTCCTGAAAAACACATTTTTACAGTTTTGAAATTTTTCAAAAATATATAACAGTAGAATAATTTATTGAATAAAATGACACAAGTGGGGTAAAATCATCAAAAAATGTAATTTGCTTACAATATTCCTTCAGACCCATTCAATAATATATATGTTTTGACAATTTCTTCAGATGATCCACTAGCTTTTGTGGTAAATTTCAGGTTTTAACACGGTCTTACTCATATGTTTTAAAAAGTCCAGTCTAATCTGTATAAAAATTCTTTCTCACAATTAATTTAAACTGTGTTCCTACAGAGAAGCCTTGTCCTGAATCAGCTTCAAAGTGTTAAAATGGAAAGAAGGAATGACATGTATCTATTCTTCCTGTTTCACTTTTTCTACTTCTGTTTCCTCCAGGTTCAGGTTGGAAAAGAAGTGGAGGTGAAAATATTGAAAAAATATTACCTGACCAAATGTAATCTATATTTTTTGATTATTATGTTGTGACCTGAAATTGGTGTCCTGCAAGACAGACGCTCAGACTCTGGCTTTTCATTTATGCAGCGATTTGTTGGCTTCACTGGGGGTAGTCTGTGGGGACTTCCCATTACACTATTATTTGAAAAAGGAACTCACTTTCAGCTTACTGCTTCTAACTCCCTTTAAATCTTGGTTCTGGTAATAAATTCAGCACCGATCTGTCTGTTGGGTTTATTGCATGCTGGCAGACACAGGTCTTTGGGTGGGATGCTGGTTAAGATACTGTATGCCCAGTTACTTTCTTTAGTGCACATTCTGGCCCATGGGAAATATGGGCCACTTCCTATTCACCCCTTACTACTGCCACTGTCAACCAGTAATTTACATTCTGTCTTTATGAACTTGCTTATTCTGGATAATTCATATAAATTAAATTATACAATATGGTTTAGTTTCTGACTTCTTTCACTGAGCATGTTTATAAGGTTCATCCACATTGTAGCATGTATCAGAGCTTTATTTATTATTGCCACATAGTATTTTATTGAATGAATACATCAGATTTTGTATATGCATTCATCTATTTATAGATATTTGTGTTCTTTCTGGTTTTTTGATATTATGATTAATGCTGCTATGGATATTGGTGTACAAGTTTTTTTTTTTTTAATTTTTTTTTTAACCTTTATTTTTGAGACAGAGAGAGACAGAGCATGAATGGGGGAGGGTCAGAGAGAGGGAGATACAGAATCTGAAACAGGCTCCAGGCTCCGAGCTGTCAGCACAGAGCCCCACACGGGGCTCGAAATCACTGACCGCGAGATCCTGACCTGAGCCGAAGTCGGACGCTTAACCGACTGAGCCACCCAGGCGCCCCTACAAGTTTTTGTATAAACTCATGGTGAAATGCATAGGAACAGAATCCCTGGGCCATTTAGTAAATTAATTTAACTTTTTGAAGAACACTTAAACTGTTTTCCACTAATTTTTAGTTATTTTACATTTTCACTATCAGTGTGTGAGGGATCCAATTCCTCTACAAATTTGCCAATACCTATTACTGTTTTTTTTTCTTTTTTTTTGTCATCCTAGGGGAGGTGAACTGATATCACATTGTGCTTTTGATTTATATTTCCCTTTTATTAATTATGTGGAGCAACTTTTCATGTGCTGGTTGGCCATTTGTATATCTTCTTTGGAGAAATGTCCATTCAAATAATTTTCTTATTATTTAAATTTGGTTATCTTTTTTATTGTTGAGTTTCAAGAGGATTTTATACATTTTGTTTATATATCTATATCATTTTATTGTTGACTTTTAAGAGTAATATATATATATATGTATATATATATATATATATATGATACAAGTCTTTAATCAGTTATATGATTTGCAAATATTCTCTCCCATTCTGTGGGGTGTCTTTTCACCTTTTTGATGAGATCTTTTCAAAAACAATATTTTTAAAATTTTAATGAAGTCTAATTTATATATATATATGCATATATATATATATACACATTATATACATATTCTCACTTTATATATATATATATATATTCTCACTTGTACTTATGGAATTACATCTAAAAATGATTGCATACTTGAGATTATGAAGATTTACTGCAATGTTTTCTTCTAAGAATTTTAGTGTTAGTTCTTACATTTAGGAATATCATACACTTTGAGTAATTGTTTTAAATGTGATATGAGATATGGATCCAAATAAATTTTTTAGTATGTGAGTATTCTGTTGTCTCAGAACTATTTGTTGAAAAAAACCTATTCTTTATTAAATTATATTGGCAACTTATAAAAATCAGTTGACTGGAAATATAAAGGTATATTTCTGGACTCCCAAATCAATTCCATTGAAGTATATGCCTATTTGTATCCAGTACCATGTAGTGTTGATTCCTGTAACTATGTAGCAAGGTGTGAGATCAGACTGTGATTTCACCAACTATATCTTTTGCATTAATTTTGTAGTTGTTATTATTCTAGGCCCACTAAGATTCTGTATGAATTTTAGGATCTACTGGTCAATTTCTACATAAAGGCAGCTGGGATTTTGACAGACTATGCTTGATCTGTACATCAATTTGGGAATATTGTCTGTTGGGGATAAGCTTAGGAATACCCCAGGCTTACACGAATGGGTTAACAAGGCATAAAGAAATACAAAGTCATAAAATGCTCACACCCAAGTTTGGGTAAACCAGATTGGCACCCCAAAAATAGGGGGTGCAAAGGCACCCCAAGAATAGAGAGGTGCAAAGGCATCCCAAAATAGAAAGGTGTGCAGAGCCCTTAGAATAGAGAGGGAGGGGCAAAGTCCCAGAATAGGAACTGGAACAAAGTTGCCCAATACATAGGTATATGAAATAAACAAGATTAGATATTCAGGGTGGAAGCAGCCTCAATTTAGTACTATAGCAGAAAAGCTGCTTTCAAAGGAGATAGGGCCAAGTTAAGTAAATTGGTGAATTGGACTATGGACCATTGTGCTACAGGCAAAGCAGACCAGAGCAGAGATGGTTAACAAAAGAAAAGGTGCTTTATTAACCCTGAGGTTATTTCCCCTATCTGTCTCATCCCATAGGCTAGCTAAGTTAAACAGACACAGTGCCTCCTGTATGCCATTAACAACCATCTGCCCGAAGCCAAGATTTTGTTTTATATTAACCCAAACCCCAAACACTGTGTATCTTCAAAACCTCCCTCTTCCCTCATGTCCCCAAGTTAATGTTCACAGTTTCTTTTTCTCTTTGTAGACACTCATCACGTTTGTAAGCCTTCTGATCTAAATAAATACAGGGCAGGAACCCTTATTAGGGCCTCTTGTCTTTTCCTAGACATTAGCCATCTCTCGCCCTTAATACTGTCTGCTCTTTTGCTGGCCAAAAGACAACTTTAGACTTAGAGTCTAGAACAATTGTCACCTAACAATTTAAGTGTTTATACTACATGAATAAGGGATGTTCTTATATTTATTTAGGTCTATTAAAAATTCTTTCAAATTTGTTTTGTGGGTTATATTTGTAATTATTTTTGTCATTATTTAATTCTCATAAGTTAACAGTGTTGTAATAGTTTCAGTTGTACAATATATTGATTCAACAATTCCATACATCACCCTGTGATGATCAAAAAAGTGCACTCCTTAATCCCCATCACCTATTTCACCCATCCACATACCCCTTCTTCTCTGGTTATCATTAGTTTGTTCTCTATAGTTAAGAGCCTGTTTCTTGAATTCTTTCTCTCTTTTTTCTCTTAAATTTTGTTTCTTAAATTTCACATATGAATGAAATCGTGTGGTATTTTTCTCTGACAGACTTGTTTCACTTTGCATTATACTTTCCAGTTCTATCCATGTCCTTAACATGGCAAGATTTCACTCTTTGTTTATGGAGGAATAATATTCCATATGTTTATACATCACTTCTTCTGTATTCACTCATTAATCAATGCATACTTGGGCTACTTCCATAATTTAACTATTGTAAATAATGCTGATATAATAATGCATGTATCCCTGTGGATTAGTGTTTTTGCATTTTTTGGGTAAATAACCAGTAGTTCATTTGCTGGATCATAGAGTAGTTCTATTTTTCACTTTTTGAGGAACATCTATACTGTTTTCCAGAGTGGCTGTCCTGGACTTTTGTTGTGGACAGTTTTTTATTACTGACTCAATTTCTTTGCTGGTTAAAGATTGTTCAGGTTTTTTATTTCTCCCATTTCAGTTTTAGAAATTATATTTTATAGGAATTTACTCTTACTTCCAGATTGTCCAATATGTTGGCATAATTTTTATAATGATCTCTCGTACTTGTGTGTATTTCTGTGGTGTTGGTTGTTATTTCTCCTCTGTAATTTGTGATTTTATTTATTTAGGACTTTTTTTTCTTTTCTTTTTGATAAGTCTTACTACAGGTCTATCAATTTTATTAATTTTTTTCCAACAATCAGCTTCTGGTTTCATTGATCTGTTCTACTGTGTTTTTAGTTTCTATATCATTTATTTCTTCTGTTATATATTATTTACTTTCTTCTGCTGGCTGGCTTTGGACTTCATTTTTGTTTTTGTTTTTGTTTTTTAGCTCCTTTATGTGTAATGTTAGGCTATTTATTTCGGATTTTTCTTGATTCTTGAGGTATATCTGTATTGCTATTACTTCCCTCATAGAACCACTTTTGCTGCATCCCAAATATTTTGGACCATTGTATTTTCATTTTAATTTGTTTCCACGTATTATTTTTATTTTTTCTCTTATTTCCTGGCTGACCCATTCCTTGTTTAGTAGCGCATTATTTAACCTCCATGTATTTTGGTCTTTGAGCTTGTTTTTCTTGTAGTTGACTTCATATTTCATAGCCTTATGGTCAGAAAAGATGTCTCCAATTTTCATGAATTTGTTGAGGCCTGATTTGTGACCTAGTGTTAACGTACTCTGGAGAAATTTCCATGTGCACTTTAAAAGAATGTGTATTTTGTTATCTTATGATGGAAAGTTCTGAGTATATCTGTTAAGTCCATCTGGTCCACTGTGTCATTCCCATCTGGTCTACTGTGACATTCAAGCCATTGTTTCCTTGTTGATTTTCTGTTTAGATGATTTGTCCACTGATGTAAGTGTGATGTTCAGTTCCCCTACTATTATTGTGTTATTATCAATTAGTTTCTTTATTCTTGTTTTTAATTATTTTATTTGAGTAGCACTCCTATTTGGGTGTTTCCATATTGGTAGCATAAATATTTACAATTATATCTTCTTGTTGGATAGTTCCATCTATTATTATATAGTGCCCTTCTTCATCTATTGTTTTAGAGTCTAATTTGTCCAATACAAGTATGTCTGGTCTAGTTTTCTTTTAAGTATCCATTGCATGGTAAATATTTCTCCATTCTCTCACTTTCATACTTCAAGTGTCTTTAGGTCTAAACTGAGTCCCTTGTAGCCAGCATGTAAATGGGTCTTATTTTTTGGTTTTGTTTTGTTTTTTTGGTCTTGTTTTATTTTGTTTTGTTTTATCTATACTGACAACATATGTCTTTTGATTGGAGCATTTAGTTCGTTTCCACTCAAAGTAATTGATAGATGTGTGATAATTGCTATTTTATTACTTGTTTTATTATTTGTTATTTCTTGAGATTTTCTGTGATCCCTTCTTATCTTTCTATCTTTCATGGTTTGCTGGTATTCTTTACTGGTATATTTAGATTTTTTTTCTTTATTATTTGCATATTTATTAATACTTTTTGCTTTATGGTTACCATTAGGTTTGTATATAACATCTTCTGCATACAGCAGTTTATATTAACTTGATGATTATTTAAATTTGGACTCATTCTTGGGGCGCCTGGGTGGCGCAGTCGGTTAAGCGTCCGACTTCAGCCAGGTCACGATCTCGCGGTCTGTGAGTTCGAGCCCCGCGTCAGGCTCTGGGCTGATGGCTCGGAGCCTGGAGCCTGTTTCCGATTCTGTGTCTCCCTCTCTCTCTGCCCCTCCCCCGTTCATGCTCTGTCTCTCTCTGTCCCAAAAATAAATAAAAAACGTTGAAAAAAAATTAAAAAAAAAAATAAATAAATAAATAAATAAATTTGGACTCATTCTTTTCCTCTGTCTTCCCCACATTTTACATATATGTTGTCATAAATTTACATTCTTTTATTTTGTGAGTTGACTGTTTTTTAATTAACTTATTAATTTTAATGCTTTTATGTTTTCTACTTTCATACTGTCACATTTGGTCTTTCTTTTCCACTCACAGAGTCCCCATTAGTAGATATCGATGGACTGGTTTAGTGTTCGTGAACATCTTTAGGTTTTGTGTGCCTGTTAAACTCTTTATCTCTCCTTCCATTCTGGACATTAACCTTGCTGGATAGAATATTCTTCACTGAATATTTTTCCCATTCAGTACTTTGAATATATCATGCTACTCCCTTCTGGTTTGGAGAGTTTTTGCTGAAAAACCTTATGATAGCCTTATGTGCCTTCCCTTATAAATAACCATCATCTTTTGCCTTACTGTTTTTAACATTTTTTCTTTATATAATAGTTGCTTTAAATTCAGCTTCAGATATATCACTTATCTCTGTTTTGCTTAAATCCCTAGCTGTGTCCTTATCTTGTTCTTTCAATTGGGACAAATTCCTCCATTTGGCATTTTGTCAAAGTCTCTGCCTTCTTCTCTGCATTAAAAAAGCTAGCTATGTCTTCTGTTCCTGAAAGTAATGACCATATCAAGAAGAGGTTATGTAGTTCTCAGGGCCTGGAGCTTTAGGGAGTGTCTCTTTTGTGTGCTCTGTGTGCTTTGCTCTTGTGTTCTGGCTGCTCTATAGTTCAGGCCAGTCATCTTCAGAGACTCTCCTTGCCTGATGTGGACAGTGTTTTGTCCCTGGTCCAAATGTGGTGAGTTTTAACTAGGTGTGCTCTAGTCAGCTTGTGAAGTAAGACCTGTCAGCACCTCCACTGGAACCAAGGTTTGCAAAACCTTCTGATTGGGAGCTGTTTGCAGGCACAGATTTGTGCTGGTCTTCTGGAGGATGGGTTCCACCACACTGGAACTGAGTAAATATGAGTTGATGGATAGGGAGGTGGGGCTTACTGTAAGCAAGTTAGGCAGCCAGTGTTCCCACAGTTTACTCTGTGTTCATTCTGAGGGACAGAGGCGGTAAGTGCTGCCAGCCATCTCCTTTGTTTCTGGAGATGTTTTCTCATGAATGTTGCCTCTCAGGGACATGCTCCAAAAAGAGCTAATAACCTCTCCATTGTGTGTCCCATGTACTACTCACATTGCTGTTTCCATGCTGTATGTCCCCAGGTTTTTTGCCTGCCTTCTTTCCTGGAGCAGGGCAGTACCCTCTGGGCTCTATTCCAGCCAATCCCACTGATCTTGGAAACTCCAGGCTTTAAGCCTTGCTCATTGCAAGAATTCTGGAAATTCAGCCCTTTTCATTTTCTCAGCTAGTGGTTTTAGGAAATGTCTTACTTGTATATTCTCTTGTGTGTCCCTGTCTCTCTCACCCTTTTCCACGACCATGACTCCCTCTCCTCCACAGCAGTCAGGATTCATTTTTCTTCTAAACCATATCTTCATACTTCCTATGCTCTTTGATGTGGACTCTTTTCTACCTTTAGTTGTGGAACTTGTTCTTCCAGTATTCAGATTGATTTTTGGACTTTTTAGAATGGTTTGCTATTTATCTAATTGTGTTCTTGGCAAGAAGCAAGCCTAGGATCTGTCTATTCCACCGCCACCTCCCCCCTCCCTGATATATCAATCTTTGGCTTTAGAATCCCTCTGATAAGCCTACATCAAACATTATCCAGTAGTCCTTAATACACACTTTGGCATTCAAGATGCACACTTCTGTTGGTTTCTTAGTCCATTTTACCAAAATAATTTGAAATGTCTGTTGACCCTATTGGGGAACTTGGTTTTCTTTTTTTTTTTTTCTTTTTTTTTTATTTTTTAATATATGAAATTTACTGTCAGATTGGTTTCCATACAACACCCAGTGCTCATCCCAAAAGGTGCCCTCCTCAAAACCCATCACCCACCCTGCCCTCCCTCCCACCCCCCATCAACCCTCAGTTTGTTCTCAGTTTTTAAGAGTCTCTTATGCTTTGGCTCTCTCCCACTCTAACCTCTTTTTTTTTTTCCTTCCCCTCCCCCATGGGTTTCTGTTACGTTTCTCAGGATCCACATAAGAGTGAGACCATATGGAACTTGGTTTTCTAAAAGAACTTCTAAATCCGAAATTTCACTTAGCTCAGATTCAGTTCAGAATACATTTTTCTTGGTCATGCATTGATTTAGATTTACAAGATATCAGTTACAAAATCAAGGAAAGCTTTTTCCATGTTTTTTTTAAATGTCTGTTTATTTAATTTGAGAGGGAGAGAAAGCAAGAGCATACACAAGCAGGAGAGGGACATAGAGAGAGGGAGAAAGAGAATATCAAACAGATTCCATGCTGTTGGTGCATACCCCAGTGCAGTGTTCAATCCCACGTACGAGATCATGATCTAAGCCAAAATCAAGTGTCAGATGCTCTACCAACTGAGCCACCCAGGCACCCTGAGCTTTTTCCATGTTCTTAAATAAAGGTTTACTAATGAGTCACCATGCTGGTAATCAAAGAACTATTGGTAGTTTACTTCATTCTTTAAGCATCTACTAATATTCCTGAGTTAGAAAAATGCTTTCCTTCACCCCTAATTGCTTTTTTCTGTTGCTGTTTTGTGTCTTCCTCTACTTTTGAAACTTGTTATGGTTCCTCTTCTATATTTTTTCTTTATGCATTGAATTATTTTATGTCACATTTCTATCCACTTTTATAGTGAAATTTTATATGTAATATTGTTTTTTGTGTTTTTCTGTGCAACAAAGTTTGAGTTCACATTCTTTTTAAACTAAATTACAAAATACATATATGATATATAATGGCTACATGCACATGATATACATTGTTTAAATATATATAATACATAATGGTGATATATATATATATATATATATTTATTTATACATACATACATTCACACACATACACATACATACATACACACATACATATACACACAGTGGTCTTATATGAGATGTGTGTTAAATGTTGTGTATCATTCAGAATTTTTATGTCATTGTTCTATATCATCCTGTAGGTTAGTTCATTCCCAATTAGGGCTCTTTCAATTTTTCATAAATTCTCAAGTTTAAGAACTCCTCAAATTTACATTTTCACTTTTAAAGCCTATATATAGGCCTATATAAAGCCTATATATAGGCCTATTTAAAGCCTATATATATAACTATTGCAGTCAAGATGTTCACAACCAGAGAAACATAACCAGCTAAGTTCAAACTGTCATAGAATGTTACTTTATTTAGCAAGACTTATTTCTATATCGGTAAACTGTGCATGTCACATTTACCTGTATGATAATTTTTGGAAGAAGTAAGTTTATGCGAAGGTAGCAAATGAATAAGAGTAAATTGTCAAATAAAGTCTGAACAGCTAATCTTTGGGTTTTCCTTAACCTTTGTCATTAATTTTATAACTTAAATATAAACTCTACCTTCCAAAATACAGCTGCCTTTTTGATATCTCCATTTGAAAGACTGAAAGTATTCTCCAGCTTAAAATATTCAAAATTAAGCAACACAAATGTCCACCAATGAAAGAATAGACAAAATGTAATATATACATACAATGGGATACTATCCATTAAATATAAGATGAAAAAGTTCTGTAGATCTGTTGCACTATAATGTGAGTATACTGAATATTGTTAACCTGTATATTTAAAAAATTTTAAATTGTCAATTTTATAATTTTTACACAATTATAAATTAAATACATGTATCTGAAATTAATGCAAACATAATTATATGCTATATAAAATTCATACATATATGAAGTTAAATTTGTATTCTTCACCCCAAATCTACTTTTTCTTAAGTCTTCTAAATGTCTCCAACATAACTCAGGTGGACAAGCCAAACATTTGTGACTCAAATTATAAATGTCTCCCTATCACTTCCCAAAACCAATCCATCATCAATTCCAACAAATTCCACCTGTAAAGTATTTCTTAAATATGTCCATTTATTTTGAATTTCACTACCTCAAACTTAATGCAAGTCATTATCATTTCTTATGTAATCTACTAATGTGTTTCCTAACAGTTTTGCTATACTCCAATACAGTATTCTCACAGCTTACAATAACTTAAAAATAGAAGTAAATTGAAATATGCCATGCTGCTTATTAAAATTCTTCTGTGTCTTCCCATTACTCTTGGGACAAAGTTCATAATCCTTAACATGGTCTTTAAAGCTGTACACCAGCCTCATCTCATGTCATTCTCACTTTCAGTTTTGACATTCCTGCCAGCCTGGTCTCTTTTCATTTCCTCCAAAATGTCATTTTTCCTACCTCAAGGATTTCATGCATGGTGTTTCCACTGCACCAGTTTCTTCTGAAAAAAGTCATATTCATCTTTCTGACCTTACCTTAAATGTAACTTGTTCGCAGGGCTCTCATTTAACCATTAAACAGTGTTTAGTTCTGTTTTTTTTTTCTTTTTTTTTTTTTACACACACATGCATACAGAAAAGTGCATATATCAAAAGAGTAGAGCTCAATTTTTAGAGTCTTAGAAACAAGCATGGCACCAACACTCATTTTAAGAAACAGAAACTCTCTTAAGCTCTTTATTAAACACAAACCCTATTTTTAACAGGATAGATCAGTTTTACCTATATATGAATTGTATATACATGAAAAAATACTATATATATACTTTTTTGTGAATACTTTATGCTTCATATTATGTTCATTAGACTCATGCATATTCTTATTCTAGTTGTTAATTTTAATTGCCACATGGTATATTATTATATAAGTAAACCAAAATGTATAAATCCATTCTATTCTAAATGGGAATTTGTTTCCCAATTTGCTTATGTTAATATTGCTATATTGCTATATACATTTATAGCATTTGTGTGTGTGTGTGTGTGTGTATGATCAAACGTGCAAATGTCTATTGGATATTTGCTGAGGAGTGAAATCACTAGGTCATAAAATAAACCTGGTTCACCTTTAGTAATATTGTTAAATGGTTTTCAGAGTTTATACCAATTTACAGTCTCACAAGTATTGTATAAGAATTACAATTTCTCCATATTCTCACCAATACTTCAAATTTAATGTCTTTCATGTAACAATTCTGGTGTGTATGTATTTAAATTTATATCTTCTTTTTTCTAAATTTTTTTAACTTTTATTTGTGAGACAGAGAGAGACAGAGCATGAACGGGGGAGGGTCAGAGAGAAAGGGAGACACAGAATCTGAAACAGGCTCCAGGCTCTGAGCAGTCAGCACAGAGCCCAACTCGGGGCTCGAACTCAACGGACTGGGAGATCATGACCTGAGCCGAAGTCAGACGCTTAACTGACTGAGCCAACCACGCGCCCCAAAATTTATATTTTCTTGATAATTAGTGAATTTAACACCTTTGAACCTGTGTATTGGTTTTTAAGATGCACTTTTTCTGAACAGTCTAATAAGGTCTTTGTCCAAATTTCTATTGGGTTTTCTGTTTTTCATCTTCCTTTTGAAATTTCTTTCTTTTTTTAAAATAGATGTCAAAGAATTGCTTATGTATTCTGGATATAAGTTCTCTACTGGGTAGATGTATTACAAACAACTTTTCACACTATGAAACTTGATTTTCATGCTCTGCATGTCTTTTGATAGATGAAAATTCTCAATTTAAATACATTCAGTGAAGGAAACAATCAACAAAACCAAAAGGCAACCCATGGAATAGGAGAAAACATTTGCAAATGACATATCTGATAAAGGCTTAGGTTCTAAAATACATAAAGAACTTACAACACTCAACACCCAAATAACAAGTAATCCAAGAACAAATGGACAGAAGGCAAGAACAGACATTTCTCCAAAGAAGACATCCAGATGGCTAATATACACAATAAAATGACCAATGATGGTCAACATCACTCACCATCAGGGAAATGCAAATCAAAATTACAATGAGATATCACCTCACATCTGTCAGAATGGCTAAATTCAATAACACAAGAAACAACAGGTGTTTGTGAAGATATGGAGAAAAGGGGACCCTCTTATACTGTTGATGGGAATGAAAAATGGAGCAGCCACTCTGGACAACAGTATGGGGGTTCCTCAAAAACTTTATAATGGAACTACCTTGTGATGCAGCAATGGCACTTCTAGGTTTTACTCAAAGAATACAATATTACTAATTCAAAGTGATATATGTATCTTGAGGTTATAGCACCATTATCTACAATAACCAAATTATGGAAAGCATCCAAGTGTCCATCTACTGATGAATGGATAAAGAAGATGTGGTATATATATACAATAGACTATTAGTCAGCCATTTAAAAAGAATGAAATATTGCCATTTATGATGCAATGAATGGAGCTACAGAGTATTATGCTAAGCGAAATAAGTCAGTCAGAGAAAGACAAATGACATGTGATTTCACTTATATGTGGAATTAGGAAACAACAACAACCAAAAAAACAAGCATAGGAAAAAAAAGAGAGCAGGAGGCAAACTTAGAAACAGACTCGTAACTATAGAGAAGAAATTGATGGTTATCAGAGGAGAGGTTTGTGTGGAGATGGGTGAAATAGGTGATGGGGATTAAGGAGTACACTTGTGATAACCAGAGGGTGGTGTATGGAAGTGTTGAATTACTGTATTGTACACCTGAAACTAATATTACATTTTATGTTAATTAACTGGAATTTAAAAACTTGGAAAAGAAAAACAAATAAATAAACGTGGCCTAAAATAATAAAAATGTAAATGAATACATGAATAAATTCCACATGATCATTTTTCCCTTTATGGTGTACATATTTTGTGCCCCCTTTAGGAAATCTTTGCTTAACTCCACTTTATGTAGATTTTCATACTTTTGTAAAATATTAAATGGTTTTGCTATACATTTAGGTTTATAATCTAAATTTGTTTTTGTATATGATATAAAGTAGCATCAAGTTTTTTTACATGGCTATTAAATTAAATCAACAAAATTTATTGAGAAGACGATTTTTCCCCTAAACTGCAATATTGTTACTTTTATCATAAATGGGTTGACTGATAAATATGTGGATTTACACCTGGATTCCACATCCTGGCCCTTTAATCTGTTTGCATATACTTGCACTAATACAATGCACATTAAATTTTATAATTTTGAAAATAGATATTAATATATAAAAATCTATGTGTTCTCATTTTCTTTTCTTAATCAAGATTTCCTTCACTATTTTTTCACTTCCTTCAAAAAAGCTATAATTTTCCATAATAAAATATTATATTGTACCTTTGTAAATGTCACCATTAAGTATAATGTTTACTGTCAGGTTTTACAGATCATCTGTATTATACTGAAGATGTTTCTTTTCTTCCTACGTGCATTGTTGTCTTATCACAAATATGTAAAGAAAAATATTTTTCTACATTGATCATGAGAAACATGATATTTTATTAAAATAATGTAATTTTCATCAACCAAGAAATCAAATAAGGAATAATAAATTACATGAGAACAAATTGATATGAAAACACAACATTCCAAACCTTTGGGATGCAGCAAAAGCAGTTCTAAGAGGAAAATTATAGCAAAACATACCTACTTCAAAGAGCAAATGAAATCTCAAGTACACAATCTAACTTTCACCTAAAGAGCTAGAAATAGAACAATAAAAAATAATCCCAAACCAAAAGAAGGAAGGAAATAATAAAGATTAGTGGAGAAATAAATGATACATAAAAATTAAAATAACAATAGAAAAGATCAATCAAACCAGAAGACGGTTCTTTGTGTTTTTTTCTTAAGTTTATTTATTTATTTATTTTCAGAGAAAAAGAGCATGAGCAGGGTTGGGGCAGAGAGAAAGGGAGAGAAAAAATCCCAAGCAGGCTCCTTGCTGTCAGTGTGGAACCCATGCAGGGCTCAATCCCATGAACCATGAGATCATGAACTGAGCTGAAACCAAGAGTCAGATGTTCACCTGACTGAGCCACCCAGAAGCCCCAGAGGAAGGTTCTTTGAAAATATTGACAAAATTGTTAAAGCTCCAGCAAGACTTATCAGATAGAGATAAGGCAAGGGAGAGAAGGCAAGAGGACTCGAATAAACAATATCACAAATGAAAGGGGAGTAATAACAACCAACTCCACAGAAATACAAACAATGTAAGAAAATATTATATAAAACTGTGTGCTACCTAATTGTACTACCTAGAAGCTATGGATAAATTCCTAGACGCATAAATTAAAAAAAAAAAAAACTAAAGCAAGAAAAACTAGAAAATTTGAATAGATAAGCATCAAAGAAATTGAATCAGTAATCAAAAAACTCCCAAACAAAAGTCGAGGACCAGATGGTTTCACAGGTGAATTCTACCCATAATTTAAAGAAGAGTTAATAGGAGGCATCTGGGTGGCTCAGTCAGTTAAGCATTTGACTTCAGCTCGGGTCCTGATCTCATGGCCTGTGAGTCTGAACCCCATGTTGGGCTCTGTGCTGACAGCTCAGAGCCTAGAGTTTGCTTGGGATTCTGCGTCTCCCTCTCTGCAACTCTCCAATTCATCCTCAGTCTCTCTCTGTCCCTCAAAAATGAAATAAACGTTAAACTAATTTGAAGAAGAATTAATATCTATTCTTCATAAACTATTTAAAAAAATATAAAGAGGAAGGAAAACTTCTAAATTCATTCTATGTCACCAATATCACCCTAATACCAAAAACAGACAGCATACACAAAAAAAATACAGGTCAATATCTCTGATGAACATAGATGCAAAAATCCTCAACAACACACTAGCAAACTGAATCCAATAATAAATTTTTAAAATTACTTAACACTATCAAATGGGATTTTTATTTCTGGGGTGCATGGGTGGTTTAATATTCACAAATTAATCAAAGTGATATATCACATCAACAAGAGAAAAGATAAAAAAAAATATGATCATTTTAATAGACAGGGAGTAATCATTTGACAAAGTACAACATCAATTCATGAAAAAAAAAACCCTCAACAAAGCGGGTCTAGAGGGAGCAAGCTTAACATAATAATGGTCTTACGTGAAAAACTTACAGCAAACATTATGCTCAATGGTGACAAACTGAGAGCTTTTCCCCAAAGGTCAGGAAAACACAAGTATGTCTACTCTCACCATATCTTTTAAACATAGTACTACAAGTCCTAGACACATGAGTGAGACAATAAAAAGAAAGAAAAGGCATCCAAATTTCTAGGGAAGAAGTAAAATTTTCACTATTTGAAGATGACATGATACCACATATAAAAAACCTGAAAGACTCTACCAAGAAACTACTAGAGATGATAAATGATTTAAGTAAAGTCACAGGATACATAATCAATGGAAATAAATCTGTTGCATTCTTACACACTAATAATGAAGCAGCAGAACGTGAATTAAGAGTTTCATTTAAAATTGCACCAAGAACAATAAAATATTTAGGAATAAGCTTAGCAAAAGAGGTGAGAGATCTGCACTCTGGAAACTATAAAACATTGATGAAAAATTTGAGATAACAAAAACAAGTGGAAACATTCCATGCTCATGATTGGAAGAACAAATACTATTAAAATTTCTGTACTTCCTAAAACATTTACACATTTAATTCAATCCCTGTCAAAATACTGGGGTGCCTGGGTGGCTTAGTTTGTTAATCATCTGACTTTTAGTTTCAACTCAGGTCATGTTCTCCTGGTTTGTGAGACTGCGGCCTCACATTAGTCTCTGTGCTGACAATGTGGAACCTTCTTGGGATTCTCTCCTTATCTCTTTCTCTGCCCCTCCCTGGATCATGTACTCTCTCTTTCTCTTTCACACTCTCAAAAATAAATAAATACACTTTAGAAAATACCAAGAGCATATTTCACAGAACTAGAAAAAACAATTCTAAAATTTTATGGAATCACACAGACTGTGAGTAACCAAAGGAATCTTGAAAACAAAAACAAAAACAAAACTGGAGTTATCACAATTTAATTATAAAGCTGTAGTGATCAAAAAAGTATGGTACTGGCACTAAAATAGACACATAGATCAATAGAAAAGAATAGAAAACACAGAAGTGAACCCAAAAGTATTTGTTCAATTAATCTCCAACAAAACTGGAAAGAATATACAATGGGAAATACCAGTCTCTGAAACAAATGATGCTGGGAAAACTGGACAGCAACATGCAAAAGGATGAAACTGGACCAGTTTTTTTATAGCAAACACAACAGTAAACTCAAAATGGATTAAAGACCTAAATGTGAGACTTGAAACTATAAAAGTCTTAGAAGAGAGCACAGATGGTAATTACTCTGATATGGGCTGTAGCAACTTTTTTCCTGGTCACTTCTCTTTAGGCAAGGGAAACAAGAGCAAAAATAAACTCTTCAGACTACATCAAAATAAAAAGTTTCTGCCCTGCCAATGAATCAATCAACTAAACTAATAGGCAACATACTCAATAGAAGTTATTTGCAAGCTAAGGTAGGAGAATGCATGACTAATCCTTTGAAACCATATGAAGCTCAAAGTTAGAAAGTCAACATTTGCATTTTTCATACTTATAATACAACAGCTTCTTCCAGAAAGTAGGTGGTGACAGAACATGTCTCAATTATTTTTTTTTGAAGTCATTCCACACTAATAATAAGACCATACAAATTCAGGAACAAAAATAAATCTCCTAACCAATAACTCTCGTAAACTTAAAGGCAAAAACTAATCAATATAATACAAATAAACAGAAATCAACAATGTATAAAAAGAATTATGCAATATGACCAAATGGTATTTATTCCAAGTATGCAAGATTGGTTCAACATTCAAAAATCTATCAATGTGTTAGGGCTGAAACAAGTTGCCTAACTTTCTCACAACAAATCACACAGCCATGTGTTTGCCTCAGTTTCAGCAGAGTAGGCCCATTCCACGAAGACCAGCAGAAAACCCTGCCACATTTCCTGACAAGATTTTGGAGGGTTTTTTTCTACTGGAAGTAGTATCACATTGCATTTCACAAGCAGACAAGTGCACACTTAGTTAAAACTAGCCACATTCTGGCCAAGGACCAAATACTGTCCACTTCAGGCAAGGAAAGCCAATCCAGACTACAGGATATCCTGAAGGATAGAGCAGCCAAAACTCAACAGCAGAGTACACACAGCACAAACCAGAGACAATTCTTAAAGTGTCAGTCACCTAACACTACATGACCTCTTCTTCATAAAGAAATTACTCTCAGGGGTACCTGGGTTGTTCAGTTGGTTAAGCATCCGAATTTGGCTCAGGTCACGATCTCATGGTTCGTGGGTTTGAGCCCTGTGTCAGGGTCTGTGCTGACAGTTCAGAGTCTGGATCCTGCTTCCAATTCTGTGTCTCCATCTCTCTCTACCCCTCCCTGCCTGTGCTCTGTCTCTCTCTGTTTCTCAAAAATGAATAAACATTAAAAAATTAAAGAAACTCCTCTCAGGAACAGGATACATCACTGGCTTTTCTAACACATAAGAAGACAGAGACTTGACAAAATGTCATGATGGAAGAATTCATCCCAAATGAAAGAACAATATAAGGCCATGCCTAGAGATCTAAAATAAATAAGTAACAACTTGATGGAGAATTTAAAGCAATAAGTATAAAGATACTCACTGGGTTTCAGAAAGAATAGAAGACTTCAGGGAAATCCCTACCACAGAGGTAAAATAGTTTACAAAGAATCAATCAGGAAGGAAGAATGCAATAATTTATTGGAAACACCTTTGATGCAATAAACAGCAGGCTGGAAGAAGAGGAGGAAAGAATTAGTGGTACAGAGGACAAAATAATGAGAAAAAAATTAAGCTGAACAAAAGAGAGAAAGAATTATGGAACATGAGAATGGACTTAGGGAACTCACTGACTTCACCAAATTTAATAACATTTGTATAATAGGAGTCCCAGAAGAAGAAGACAGAGAAAAGGGGGCAGAAAATTTATTTGAGGAAATAATAGAAGAAAACTTTTCTAATCTGAGAAAGGAAACAGACATGCAGATCTAGGAAACACAGAGAGCTCCTATCAAAATAAAGAAAAGCAGGCCAACACCAAGACATTGCAATTAAATTTGCAAAATATAGTGATGAAGAAAAAATCTTAAAAGCAGCAAGACAAAAGAAGTCCTTAACTTACAAGGGAAGACCCATAAGGCTAGCTGGAGATTTCTCAACAGAAACTTGGTAAACCAGAAGGAAGTGGCATAATATATTCAAAGTGCTGAATGGGAAAAATATGAGGCTAAGAAAATTCCATCCAATAAGGCTATCATTCAGAATAGAAGGAGAGATAAAGAATTTCCCAGAGGAACAAAATCAAAAAGGGTTTCTGACCACTAAATGATCCCGGCAAGATATATCAAAAGGGAAACTTTGAATGCAAAGGAGAGACCAAAAGTGACAAGAACAAGTATCACAGGAAATCTCTTGAAACAATGACAAAACAAATAATAAAATGACATGTCATACACATCTATCAACAAACACTCAGAATGTAAATGGACTAAATACCCCAATCAAAAGACATAGGATGTCAGAATGGATGGAAAAACAAGAGCTATCTATATGCTACTTACAAAAGACTCATTTTGGATTTAAAGACAACTGCAGATTGAAAGTGAGGTGATGGAGAAACATTTATCACACAAACAGATGTCAAAATAAAGGTGGAATATCAGACAAACTAGATTTTAAACTAAAGACTGTAACAAGAGATGAATGGCACTATATCATAATAAAGGGGAAAATCCAAAAAACAAGATCTAACAATTGTAAATATTTATGCACCCAACATGGAAGAACTCAAGTATATAAAACAACAATTAATAACAAACATATCATTAACAATGATACAATAAAAGTAGGTAACTTCAAAATCCTCCCTTAGATCAATGGAGAGATCATCTAACCAGAAAAATCAACAAGGAAACAATGTCTTTGAATGGCACACTGGATTAAATGGACTTAAAAGATATACTCAGAACTTTTCTTTAGGAAGCTAAAGCAGCATAAAATATTCTTATTTTTTTAAATTTTAAATATTTATTTATTTTTAAGAGACAGAGACATAGCATGAGTGGGGGAGGGGCAGAGAGCAGGGGGGGACACAGAATCTGAAGCAGGCTTCAGGCTCTGAGCTGTCACCACAGAGCCCAATGCGGGGCCCGAACCCATGAGCTGTGAGATCATGATCTGAGCTGAAGTCAGACGCTCAGCTGACTGAGCCACCCAGGTGCCCCATAAAACAATCTTTTTAAGTTCACATGAGATATTCTCCACAATTGCATCACATACTAGGTCACAAATCTAGCTTCAACAGATACAAAATTTTGAGATAATACCATGTAAATTTTCTGACCACAACTCTATGAAACTTGAAGTCAACCATCATAAAAAATTCAGAAAGGTCTTTTGGGTGCTTGGGTAGCTCAGTCAGTTAAGTTTCTGACTTTGGCTCAGGTCATGATCTCACAGTCTGTGGGCTCAAACCCCACGCTAGGCACTGTGCTGACAGCTCAGAGCCTGGAGCCTGCTTCATATTGTGTCTCCTTTTCTCTCTTCCCCTCCCCTGCTCATACTCTGTCTCTCTCTCTCTCTCAAAAATAAACATTATTTTTTTAAAATCTTCAGAAAGAAGATTAAACAACATGCTACTACACAATGAATGGGTCAACCAGTAAATGAAAGAAGAAATTAAAAAAAAATACATTGAAACAAATGAGAATAAAAAACTTGATGGCCCAAATCCTTTGGGATGCAACAAAAGTGTTCCTAATGGGAAGTATATAGCAACATAGGCCTAACAGAAGAAACAAGAAAAATATCAAATAAACAGTCTAATCTTACACGTAATGGAGCTAGAAAAAGAAAAAACAAAGCCTAAAGCCAGAAGAAATAAGGAAATAATAAAGATTAGAACAGTAATAAACGATATGGAAACTAAAAACCAATAGAACAGATAAATGAAACCAGGTGCTGGTTCTTTGTAAAATTAATAAAATTGATAAACTCCTAGCTAAACATCAAAAAGAAAAGAGAAAGGACACAAATAAATAACACCAGAAGGGAGAGAGGAGAGATACCAATCATCAACACAGAAATTCAAGTATGAGAGAATATTATGAAAAACCTTTGCCAACAAATTTGACAATTTGGAAGAAATTCATAAATTCCTAGAAACATATAAACTGCTCAAACTGAAACTGGGAGGTAAAACAACTTGAACTGACTATTAAGCAGTAAAGAAACATAATCAGTTATAAAAAAAAATCTTTTAACAAACAAAAGTTCAGAATGAGAAGGCTTCACAGGAAAATTTCAGCAAACATTTAAATAATAATTATTTCCTTTTATTCTAAAACTATTCCACAAAATAGAAAAAGAAGGAAAATTTCCAAACTTTTTCTATTGGTCCAGCATTATCCTGATAACAAAACCAGATAAAGACTCCACTAAAAAGTAGAAATATAAGCCAATATCCCTGAGAAACATGGATGCAAAAATTCCCAATAAAATGCTAGCAAACCAAATCCAACAATACATTAAAGAATCATTCACCACAGCCAAGTGTGAATTATTCCTGGGTTGCAAGGGTGGTTCAATATTTGTTTTGTTTTGTTTTGTTTTTTTTTAGCAGAGCAAATTTTACTCTTGTGTCTCTGGCAAGCAAACTGCATTCATTCATTTTACAAGATAATTTTTTCTGATTTTATTTTTCTTTTTTTTTATTTTTTAATATATGAAAATTACTGTCAAATTGGTTTCCATACAACACCCAGTGCTCATCCCAAAAGGTGCCCTCCTCAATACCCATCACCCACCCTGCCCTCCCTCCCACCCTGCCCTCCCTCCCACCCCCCATCAACCCTCAGTTTGTTCTCAGTTTTTAACAGTCTCTAATGCTTTGGCTCTCTCCCACTCTAACCTCTTTTTTTTTTTTTTTTTTTTTTCCTTCCCCTCCCCCATGGGTTTCTGTTATGTTTCTCAGGATCCACATAAGAGTGAAACCATATGGTATCTGTCTTTCTCTGTATGGCTTATTTCACTTAGCATCACACTCTCCAGTTCCATCCATGTTGCTACAAAAGGCCATATTTCATTTTTTCTCATTGCCACGTAGTATTCCATTGTGTATATAAACCACAATTTCTTTATCCATTCATCAGTTGATGGACATTTAGGCTCTTTCCATAATTTGGCTATTGTTGAGAGTGCCGCTATAAACATTGGGGTACAGGTGCCCCTATGCATCAGTACTCCTGTATCCCTTGGATAAATTCCTAGCAGTGCTATTGCTGGGTCATAGGGTAGGTCTATTTTTAATTTTCTGAGGAACCTCCACACTGCTTTCCAGAGCGGCTGCACCAATTTGCATTCCCACCAACAGTGCAAGAGGGTTCCTGTTTCTCCACATCCTCTCCAGCATCTATAGTCTCCTGATTTCTTCATTTTGGCCACTCTGACTGGCGTGAGGTGGTATCTGAGTGTGGTTTTGATTTGTATTTCCCTGATAAGGAGCGACGTTGAGCATCTTTTCATGTGCCTGTTGGCCATCCGGATGTCTTCTTTAGAGAAGTGTCTATTCATGTTTTCTGCCCATTTCTTCACTGGGTTATTTGTTTTTCGGGTGTGGAGTTTGATGAGCTCTTTATAGATTTTGGATACTAGCCCTTTGTCCGATGTGTCATTTGCAAATATCTTTTCCCATTCCGTTGGTTGCCTTTTAGTTTTGTTGGTTGTTTCCTTTGCTGTGCAGAAGCTTTTTATCTTCATAAGGTCCCAGTAATTCACTTTTGCTTTTAATTCCCTTGCCTTTGGGGATGTGCCGAGTAAGAGATTGCTACGGCTGAGGTCAGAGAGGTCTTTTCCTGCTTTCTCCTCTAAGGCTTTGATGGTTTCCTGTCTCACATTCAGGTCCTTTATCCATTTTGAGTTTATTTTTGTGAATGGTGTGAGAAAGTGGTCTAGTTTCAACCTTCTGCATGTTGCTGTCCAGTTCTCCCAGCACCATTTGTTAAAGAGACTGTCTTTTTTCCATTGGATGTTCTTTCCTGCTTTGTCAAAGATGAGTTGGCCATACGTTTGTGGGTCTAGTTCTGGGGTTTCTATTCTCTTCCATTGGTCTATGTGTCTGTTTTTATGCCAATACCATGCTGTCTTGATGATGACAGCTTTTTAGTAGAGGCTAAAGTCTGGGATTGTGATGCCTCCTGCTTTGGTCTTCTTCTTCAAAATTACTTTGGCTATTCGGGGCCTTTTGTGGTTCCATATGAATTTTAGGATTGCTTGTTCTAGTTTCGAGAAGAATGCTCGTGCAATTTTGATTGGGATTGCATTGAATGTGTAGATAGCTTTGGGTAGTATTGACATTTTGACAATATTTATTCTTCCAATCCATGAGCAGGGAATGTCTTTCCATTTCTTTATATCTTCTTCAATTACCTGCATAAGCTTTCTATAGTTTTCAGCATACGGATCTTTTACATCTTTGGTTAGGTTTATTCCTAGGTATTTGATGCTTCTTGGTGCAATTGTGAATGGGATCAGTTTCTTCATTTGTCTTTCTGTTGCTTCATTGTTAGTGTATAAGAATGCAACTGATTTCTGCACATTGATTTTGTATCCTGCAACTTTGCTGAATTCATGTATCAGTTCTAGCAGACTTTTGGTGGAGTCTATCGGATTTTCCATGTATAATATCATGTCATCTGCAAAAAGCGAAAGCTTGACTTCATCTTTGCCAATTTTGATGCCTTTGATTTCCTTTTGTTGTCTGATTGCTGATGCTAGAACTTCCAGCACTATATTAAACAGCAGCGGTGACAGTGGGCATCCCTGTCGTGTTCCTGATCTCAGGGAAAAAGCTCTCAGTTTTTCCCCGTTGAGGATGATGTTAGCTGTGGGCTTTTCATAAATGGCCTTTATGATCTTTAAGTATGTTCCTTCTATCCCGACTTTCTCAAGGGTTTTTATTAAGAAAGGGTGCTGGATTTTGTCAAAGGCCTTTTCTGCATCGATTGACAGGATCATATGGTTCTTCTCTTTTTTTTTGTTAATGTGATGTATCACGTTGATCGCTTTGCGAATGTTGAACCAGCCCTGCATCCCAGGAATGAATCCCACTTGATCATGGTGAATAATTCTTTTTATATGCTGTTGAATTCGATTTGCTAGTATCTTATTAAGAATTTTTGCATCCATATTCATCAGGGATATTGGCCTGTAGTTCTCTTTTTTTACTGGGTCTCTGTCTGGTTTAGGAATCAAAGTAATACTGGCTTCATAGAATGAGTCTGGAAGTTTTCCTTCCCTTTCTATTTCTTGGAATAGCTTGAGAAGGATAGGTATTATCTCTGCTTTAAATGTCTGGTAGAACTCCCCTGGGAAGCCATCTGGTCCTGGACTCTTATTTGTTGGGAGATTTTTGATAACCGATTCAATTTCTTCGCTGGTTATGGGTCTGTTCAAGCTTTCTATTTCCTCCTGATTGAGTTTTGGAAGAGTGTGGGTGTTTAGAAATTTGTCCATTTCTTCCAGGTTGTCCAATTTGCTGGCATATAATTTTTCATAGTATTCCCTGATAATTGTTTGTATCTCTGAGGGATTGGTTGTAATCATTCCATTTTCATTCATGATTTTATCTATTTGGGTCATCTCCCTTTTCTTTTTGAGGAGCCTGGCTAGAGGTTTGTCAATTTTGTTTATTTTTTCAAAAAACCAACTCTTGGTTTCGTTGATCTGCTCTACAGTTTTTTTAGATTCTATATTGTTTATTTCTGCTCTGATCTTTATTATTTCTCTTCTTCTGCTGGGCTTAGGCTGCCTTTGCTGTTCTGCTTCTATTTCCTTTAGGTGTGCTGTTAGATTTTGCTTTTGGGATTTTTCTTGTTTCTTGAGATAGGCCTGGATTGCAATGTATTTTCCTCTCAGGACTGCCTTCGCTGCATCCCAAAGCGTTTGGATTGTTGTATTTACATTTTCGTTTGTTTCCATGTATATTTTAATTTCTTCTCTAATTGCCTGGTTGACCCACTCATTAGTTAGTAGGGTGTTCTTTAACCTCCATGCTTTTGGAGGTTTTCCAGACTTTTTCCTGTGGTTGATTTCAAGCTTCATAGCATTGTGGTCTGAAAGTATGCATGGTATAATTTCAATTCTTGTAAACTTATGAAGGGCTGTTTTGTGACCCAGTATATGATCTATCTTGGAGAATGTTCCATGTGCACTCGAGAAGAAAGTATATTCTGTTGCTTTGGGATGCAGAGTTCTAAATATATCTGTCAAGTCCATCTGATCCAATGTATCATTCAGGGCCCTTGTTTCTTTATTGACTGTGTGTCTAGATGATCTATCCCTTTCTGTAAGTGGAGTGTTAAAGTCCCCTGCAATGACCACATTCTTATCAATAAGGTTGCTTATGTTTATGAGTAATTGTTTTATATATCTGGGGGCTCGGGTATTTGGCGCATAGACATTTATAATAGTTAGCTCTTCCTGGTGGATAGACCCTGTGATTATTATATAATGCCCTTCTTCATCTCTTGTTACAGCCTTTAATTTAAAGTCTAGTTTGTCTGATATAAGTATGGCTACTCCAGCTTTCTTTTGGCTTCCAGGAGCATGATAAATAGTTCTCCATCCCCTCACTCTCAATCTAAAGGTGTCCTCAGATCTAAAATGAGTCTCTTGTAGACAGCAAATAGATGGGTCTTGTTTTTTTATCCATTCTGATACCCTATGTCTTTTGGTTGGCGCATTTAATCCATTTACATTCAGTGTTATTATAGAAAGATATGGGTTTAGAGTCATTGTGATGTCTGTATGTTTTATGCTTGTAGTGATGTCTCTGGTACTTTGTCTCACAGGATCCCCCTTAGGATCTCTTGTAGGGCTGGTTTCATGGTGACAAATTCCTTCAGTTTTTGTTTGTTTGGGAAGACCTTTATCTCTCCTTCTATTCTAAATGACAGACTTGCTGGATAAAGGATTCTCGGCTGCATATTTTTTCTGTTTAGCACACTGTAGATCTCGTGCCAAGCCTTTCTGGCCTGCCAAGTTTCAAAGGAGAGATCAGTCACGAGTCTTATAGGTCTCCCTTTATATGTGAGGGCACGTTTATCCCTTGCTGCTTTCAGAATTTTCTCTTTATCCTTGTATTTTGCCAGTTTCACTATGATATGTCGTGCAGAAGATCGATTCAAGTTACGTCTGAAGGGAGTTCTCTGTGCCTCTTGGATTTCAATGCCTTTTTCCTTCCCCAGTTCAGGGAAGTTCTCAGCTATAATTTGTTCAAGTACCCCTTCAGCACCCTTCCCTCTCTCTTCCTCCTCTGGGATACCAATTATGCGTATATTATTTTTTTTTAGTGTATCACTTAGTTCTCTAATTTTCCCCTCATACTCCTGGATTTTTTTATCTCTCTTTCTTTCAGCTTCCTCTTTCTCCATAACTTTATCTTCTAGTTCACCTATTCTCTCCTCTGCCTCTTCAAGCCAAGCCATCGTGGATTCCATTTTGTTTTGCAATTCGTTTAAAGCGTTTTTCAACTCCTCCTGACTGTTCCTTAGTCCCTCGATCTTTGTGGCAAGAGATTCTCTGCTGTCCTGTATACTGTTTTCAAGCCCAGGGATTAATTTTATGACTATTATTCTAAATTCACTTTCTGTTATATTATTTAAATCCTTTTTGATCAGTTCATTAGCTGTTGTTATTTCTTGGAGATTCTTCTGAGGGGAATTCTTCCGTTTGGTCATTTTGGAGAGTCCCTGGCGTGGTGAGGACCTGCAGTGCACTTCCCCTGTGCTGTGGTGTATAACTGGAGTTAGTGGGCGGGGCCGCAGTCCGACCCGATGTCTGCCCCCAGCCCACAGCTGGGGCCACAGTCAGACTGGTGTGTGCCTTCTCTTCCCCTCTCCTAGGGGCGGGATTCACTGTGGGGTGTTGTGTCCCGTCTGGGCTACTTGCACACTGCCAGGCTTGTGTTGCTGGGGATCTGGCGTATTAGCTGGGGTGGGTAGGCAAGGTGCACGGGGGCAGGAGGGGCAGGCTTAGCTCGCTTCTCCTTAGGTGATCCACTTCAGGAGGAGCCCTGTGGCAGCGGGAGGGAGTCAGATCCGCTGCCGGAGGTTTGGCTCTGCAGAAGCACAGAGTTGGGTGTTTGCGCGGAGTGAGCAAGTTCCCTGGCAGGAACTGGTTCCCTTTGGGATTTTGGCTGGGGGATGGGCGGGGGAGATGGCGCTGGCGCCTTTGTTCCCCGCCAAGCTGAGCTCTGCCGTCCGGGGGCTCAGCAGCTCTCCCTCCCTTTGTCCTCCAGCCTTCCCGCTTTCCGAGCAGAGCTGTTAACTTCTGACCTCCCAGACGCTAAGTCGCGCTTGCTGTTGGAACACAGTCCGTCCGGCCCCTCCGCTTTTGCCAGCCAGACTCGGGGGCTCTGCTTGGCCGGCGAGCCGCCCCTCCGCCCCGGCTCCCTCCCGCCAGTCCGTGGAGCGCGCACCGCCTCGCCGCCCTTCCTACCCTCTTCCGTGGGCCTCTAGAGTGCGCTTGACTCCGGAGACTCCCTTCTGCTAATCCTCTGGCGGTTTTCTGGGTTCTTTAGGCAGGTGTAGGTGGAATCTCAGTGATCGGCAGGACGCGCTGTGAGCCCCGCGTCCTCCTACGCCGCCATCTTCCGGACTTCTCCAATATTTGTAAATCAATCAACATGATACAGCACATTAATAAAACAAAGGATAAGACCTTTATGATAATTTCAGTAGATACAGAAAAAGCATTTGACAACGTACAATATTCATACAAAATAAAAACTCTCAACAATGTAGATTTTGAGGAAATATACCTCAACATAATAAAGGCCATCTATGAAACACCCAGAGCTAATATCATTGTCAATGGGGAAGAAACTGAGAACTTTTCCTCTACAGTCAGTAACAAGACAGGGATATTCACTCTTACCACTGTTATTTAACATAATACTGGAAGTACTAGCCAAGCAATCAAAAAGAAAAAGGAACAAAGGGTAATCAAATCAGCAAGGAAAAAGTAAATCTTTCACTATTTGAAGGTCACATGATACTCTATATAGACCACCTGAGAGATTCCAGAAAAAAAAAAAAAACAACTGCTAGAGTGATATAAAAATTCAATAGAGTTGCAAGATACAAAATCTATGTACAGAACACTGTTGCATTTCTATACACCAATAATGAAACAGTAGAAAGAGAAATTAAGGAATTGATCCTATTTACAATTGCACCAAAAACCAAAAGATACCTAGGAATAAACCTAACCAAAGAGATGAAAAACCTGTACTCTGAAAACTATAAAACAGTGATGAAAAAACTTGAAGAGGACAAAAAGAAATAGAAAAACATTCCATGATTATGAATCAGAAGAACAAATTCTGTTAAAATATCTATACTACCCAAAGCATGTACACATTTAATGCATTCCTTATCAAAATATCAACCAACATTTTTCAGAGAGATAGAACAAACAATATTAAAATTTGTATGGAACCAGAAAATAACTCGAATAGCCAAATCAATCTGAAAAAAGAAAACAAAGCTGGAGGCATCAGAATCCCAGACTTCAAGATATACTACAAAGCTGTAATCAAGACAGTATGGCACTGGCACAAAAACAGACATTCAGATCAGTGACACAGATAGAGAACTCAGAAATGGACCCACAAATGTATGCCCAACTAATCTTTGACAAAGCAGGAAAGAATATACAATGGAATAAAGACATCTCTTTAGCAAATGGTGCTGGGAAAACTGGACAGTGACATGGAGAAAAATCAATCTGGACCACTTTCTTACACCATACAGAAAAATAAACTCAAAATGGATGAAAGACCTAAATGTAATACAGGAAGCCATCAAAATCCTGGGGGAGAAAGCAGGTAAATACCTCTTTGACCTTGACTACAGAAACTTTTTTTAAGTTTTTTTTTAACGTTTATTAATTATTGAGAGACAGAGAGACACAGAGCATGAGCAGGGGAGGGGTAGAGAGAGGGGGAGACACAGAATCTGAAGTAGGCTCCAGGCTCTGAGCTTTCAGCACAGAGCCCGATACGGGACTCAAACTCACAAACTGTGAGATCATGACCTGAGCCAAAGTCAGTTGCTTAACCAATTGAGCCACCCAGATGCCCCTGCAGCAACTGTTTACTCAACATGTCTCTAGAGGCAAGGGAAACAAAAGCAAAAATGAACTATTGGGACCTCATCAAAATCAAAAGCTTCTGCACAGCAAAGGAAAACAATCAGCAAAACGAAAAGGGAACCAACAGAATGGGAGAAGATATTTGCAAATGACATATCAGATAAAAGGTTAGTATCCAAAATCTATAAAGAAGTTATCAAACTCAACACCCAGAAAACAAATAATCCAGTAAAGAAATGGGCAAAAGACATAAAAAGACGCTTTTCCAAAGAAGACATCCAGATGTCTAAAAGATACATGAAAAAATGCTAAACATCACTCATCTTCAGGGAAATACAAATTAAAACCACAATGAGATACTACCACACACCTGGCTAAAATCAATAATTCAGGAAATGACAGATGTTGGCAAGGATGCGGAGAAAGAGGATCTCTTTTGCTCTTCTGCTGGGAATGTAAACTGGTGCAGCCACTCTGGAGAACAGTATGGAGGTGCCTCAAAAAATTAAAAATAGAACTACCCTATGACCCAGTAATTTTACTACTAGGTATTTACTCAAGGGATACAGGTGTTCTGTTTCTTTTTTTTTTTAATTTTTTTTTAACGTTTATTTATTTTTGAGACAGAGAGAGACAGAGCATGAACGGGGAAGGGTCAGAGAGAGGGAGACACAGAATCTGAAACAGGCTCCAGGCTCTGAGCTGTCAGCACAGAACCTGACGCGGGGCTCGAACCCACGGACCGTGAGATCATGACCTGAGCTGAAGTTGGACGCTTAACCGACCAAGCCACCCAGGCGCCCCAGGTGTTCTGTTTCAAAGGGACACATGCACACCAATGTTTGTAGCAGCACTAATCAACAATAGCCGAAGTATGGGAAGAGTCCAAATGTCCATCGATGTATGAATGGATAAAGAAGATGTGGTATATATACACAATGGAGTATTACTCAGAAATGAAAATGAATGAAATCATGTCATTTGCAACTATGTAGATGAAACTAGAGGGTATTTTGCTAAGTGAAATTAGTCACAGAAAGACAAATATGATATGATTTCACTCATATGTGAAATTTAAGATACAAAACAGATGAACATAAGGGAAGGAAGGCAAAAATAGTATAAAAACAAGGGGAGGAACAAAACATTAGAGACTCTTAAATACAGAGAACAAACTAAGGGTTGCTGGAGGGGTTGTGGGTGGGGGTATAGGCTCAATGGTTAAGGGGCATTAAGGAGGACAATTGTTGGGATGAGCATTGTGTTGTATACATAGGGAATGAATCACTGGAATCTCCTCATGAAATCACTATTGTACTATATGCTAACTTGGATGTAAATTATAAATAAATAAATAAATAAATAAATAAATAATAAAAATAAAAACTAAAACCCTGAGACAAGAAGAGAAAAAAAATGGAATAACAAGCTCAATGTGAGACATGTAACCATTAAGATCCAGAGAAGAACACAGACAGTGACTTCTTTGACATAAGCCATAGCAGCCTCTTACTAGATATGTCTCCTGAGGCAAGGGATACAAAAGTAAAAATAAACTATTGGGACTTCATCAAGAGATAAAGCTTATTCACAGCAAAGGAAACAATCAACAAAACTAAAAGGCATCCTATAGAATGGGAGAAGATATTTTCAAATGGCATATCTGATAAAGGATTAGGGTCCAAAATTATAAAGAACTTATAAGGCTCAATAGTCCCAAAAGACATTTTTTTTTTCAAAAGAAGACATCCAGATGGCCAACAGACACGTGAAAAGATGCGCAACATCACTCACCATGAGGGAATTACAAATCAAAATTACAATGAGATATCACCTCACACCTATCAGAATGGCTAAAATGAACACAAGAAACAACAGGTGTTGGCAAGGATGTTGAGAAAAGTGAACCCTCCTGCACTGTTGGTGGGAATGCAAACTGGTGCGGCCACTTTGGAAAATAGTATGGAGGTTCCTCAGAAAGTCAAAAATAAAACTACTCTACAATTCATCAATTGCACTAGTGGTTATTTACTCAAAGAATACAAAAATACAAATTCAAAGAGATACATGCACCCTAATATTTACAGCATCATTATCTCCAATAGCTAAACTATGGAAACAGTGCATGTGTCTATGGACAGATGAATAGGTAAGAAGGAGTGGTATATGTATATGCATTGGAATATTGTTCCACCATAAAAAAAGAATGAAGTCTTGGCATTTGCAATGATGTGGCTGGAACTAGAGAGTACTATGCTAATTGAAATAAGTCAGTCGGGGAAAGAAAAAAATATCATGATTTCACTCACATATGGAATTTAAGAAAAAAACAACAAATGAACATCAGGAAAAAAGGGGGGAGGCAAACCAAGAAACAGGCTTTAACTATAGAGAAAAAATGATGGTTATGGGGGGGGGGGTTAGTGGGGGTATGGATAAAATAGGTGATGGGGGTTAAGAAGTGCATTTGTTGTGAGGAACACTGAGTGATGTATAGTGTTGAATCACTAAATTGTACACCTGAAACTAATATTGCACTGTATGTTAAATTACTGGAATTTAAATAAAAATTAAAAAAAATAAATCAATGTAACATACCATATTGACAGGCTAAAAATATATATACTCATTCCAACTGATACAGAAATGGCTTTTGACAAACATCTAACACGCATTAATGAAAAAAAAACACCCTCAGAAAACTAGGAATAGAGGATAACTTGCTCATTTTGATAAGAGCATCTACCAAAACCTATAGCTAGAATCACACATAATAACTAAATAATGTGTGCACCCTAAAATCAGGATCAAGGGAAGATTGTTTGCTGTTGCTACTTTTTATTTTCAGGGAGAATGTATCATTCTATTTATTTTTTTTACATTTTATTTTTTAAAATTTATTTAAATTCAACTTAGTAAACATACAGAGTAGTATTGGTTTCATAATAGAGCCCAGTGATTCATTACTTACACATAAGACCCAGTGCCCACCCCAACAAGTGCCCTACTTAATGCCCAACACCCATCTAGCCCATCGCCCAACCACCTCCTCTCCAGAAACCCTCAGTTTGTTCTCAGTATTTAAGAGTTTCTTATGGTTTCCTTCCCTCTCTGTTTTTATTTATCTTTCCTTCCCTTCCCCTCTGGTCATCTGTTGTGTTTCTTAAATTCCATATATGAATTAAATTATGAGATATTTGTCTTTCTCTGACTTTTTTTGCTTAGCATAATACATTCCACTATTATACATTATACATTATAGAAGTAATACATTCCTTCTATACCTGCTGTCTTGAATGTTTTAACAAGGAAGGATGCTGTATTTTGTGAAATGCTTTTTTTGCATCTATTGAAAGATCATATGGTTATTATTCTTTCTTTTATTAATATGGTGTATTGCATTGATCGATTTGTGAAAATTGAGCCAGTCCTACAGCCCAGGAAAAAAATCTCACTTGATCATGGTGAATATTTCTTTTAATATACTGTTGAATTTGATTTGCTAGTATCTTGTTGAGAATTTTTGCATCCAGGTTAATCAGGGATATTGGTCTATAATTCTCCTTTTTAATGGGATCTTGGTCTGTATTTGGAATCAAGGTAATGATGGTTTGATAGAATGAGTTTGGAAGATTTCCGTCCTTTTATCAATGAGCTTCTTTATGTTTGTGATTAATTGAATTATATATTTGGGGTCTCTCCAGTTGGAGGCATAAATATGTACAAGTATTAGCTCCTCTTGATGGATAAATCTGTTAATTATGATATACTGCCTTTCTTCATCTCTTGTTATAGTCCTTGTTTTAAAATCCAGTTTGTCTGATATAAACCAGCTACTCTGGCATTCTTTTGACCTCCATTAGCATGATAGGTGGCTCTCCATCCCCTCACTTTCAATCTGCAGGTGTTTTTAAGGTCTAAAATGAGTCTTTTATAGACAGCATATAGATGGATCTCGCTTTTTTGTCTATTATGATACCTATGTCTTTTGATTGGAACATTTAGTCCATTTATATTCAGCATGATTATTGAACAATATGAATTTATTTCCATTGTGTTACATGTAGAATTTGCTTCTGGTGATGTCCTTTGTAGCCTTTGTTGCTTTGGTCTTCTTTTTCCTGCATTCAGAGAGTCCCCTGTAAAATTGATTGCAGGGCTGGTTTTGTGGTCACAAACTCCTTTAGTTTTGTCTGTGAACATCTTTATCTCTCCTATTCTGAATGACAGACTTGTTGGATAAAGGTTTCTTGGCTGAATATTTTCCCTATCCAGTGCATTGAACATTTCCTGTCACTCTCTTCTGTTCTGCCAAGTTTCTGTGGACAGGTGTACTACTAAACTTCTATGCCTACCCTTTTAGGTTAAAGACCTTTTGTCCCCATCTGCTTTCAGAATTATCTTTATCTTTGTATTTTGCAAGTTTCACTATGGTATTTTGTGGTATTTACCTGTTTTTGTTGATTCTGAAGGGAGTTATCTGTGCCTGTTGGACTTGGATGCCTGTTTCTTTCCCCAGATAATGTTAAGTTCTCAGTTAAAATTTGTTCAGATTAACCTTTTGCCCCTTTTTCTTGTTCTTTTTTTTCTTTTGGGACTTATAGGGATATTGTTTCATTTTATGGAATCAATTAGTGTTCTAAGTCTCCGTTCATATTCTAGTAATTTCCTTTCCCTTTTTTTTAACCTTCAGTATTTTCCATAATTTTAGCCTCTATTTTACCTATTCTCTCCTCTGCTTCTTCAGCCCTTGCTGTCACTGTATCCAGTTTATTTTGCATATGAATTATAGCATTTTTAATTCATCATGACTAGTTCTGATGTCTTTTATCTCTGCAGCAAGGGTTTCTCTGGTGTCTTCTATGCTTTTTTTTCAAGCTCAGCCAGTATTCTTATGACTGTTGTTCTAAATTCTTGTTACAATATATTACTTATATCTGTTTTGAGCAAGTCCCTGGCTGTGATTTCTTCTTGACCTTCCTTTTTTGGGGGGAGACTTCCTCTCTCTTGTTATTTTGGCTAACTTTATACCTTTTGCGTGCTTTAAAAGCTTGTTATATTTCTGCACCTGAGAGTACTACTATATTAGAAAATGGTCATACAGTGTCTAGGGCCTGGTACTTCAAGAAGTGATTCTGGTGTATGCTGTTGCATTTTGGCTCCTCTTTCCCACTGGTCAGTTCTCTGCAGAGCCCCTATTGCTTGCAGTGGTGGAGTGTTTGGACTTTAACTAGGTATGCTTTTTTTTGTTTGTTGAAATAACCCTGGAAAAAATAGTCAGTGTGGGGGAAGCCTGATTTTATTCCCAACATAAAAAGGAAGGAAAAATAACAAACCAAACAGAGAATCAAAAAATATATAAGGCCGATTCTAAAAAAAATAATAATAATAATAATAATAATGATAGAAAGAAAGGAAAAAGGAAAAGGAAAAAAGCAGAAGAAAGTAGAAAAGAAGGAAAAATAAAAGAATAAAAAAGGCTGATTAAAAAATAATAAATGAAATGACAAAAAACAAATAAGAAACTATGAGTCTAATTCCAAGAGAAAAAAAGAAGGAGAAAAAAAGAAAGGAAAAAAAAATGTCTGTGCCTGGGAGGTGCTGGCTGTGCTGTTCTCGAGGTGGTATCAGCTGCGTTGGCTGAGTCAGTCTTTCCCCAATAAATAAGCAGTTGCCAAGCATGGGGGCGGGGGCAGGGTTTGGTGTTAACAGGTCCCACCTTCACCTGTGTCTTCTGTGTTTCTCTCTGAAGTCCCATCATGTTGGTATTGGAGGATAAACTGGTGCCACTCCAATCTCTTGTCTCCAAACTAGAGATCTCAGCTCCAGCTGTTTACATAGCCCTTGAAGAATAGCAAGAGCAGTCAGCTGACCCTGCACCACAACTTTCCTGCATTTTTTCTTTGGCATGTGGCTAGTATGCAAAACCCAAAGTCTTAAAAGACCAGGTACTTCATGGATCCACTTCCCTCCTCTGGAGTAGTGCCTCTCCACTGTGATGATGAAAGGCTTTTGGGTGGCCCCTGCAGGGTCTTTTCTCTTTGGGCAGGCAATAAACCCTCTTCCAAAAGTACTCCAGGAAGAGGCCTGTTCTTTCCCCGTGCACCCTGGAGATCTCTACACCATGCTATGCACTCCTGGGCCAGCTCCGTCCTCCCCAGGTGCATGCACCACAGTTCAGCCCTTGAAAATGTCGTGCACTACCAAAACCTCAGAGTTTGAACTCCAAAAGCTGTTTGACTAAAAAAACTGGGACACTCAGTACTTCGTGCTCCCTAATCTGTGGTCCAGAGAGGTTTTCCTCTTGTATGAACTAGATGCTGCACTATCTCAACCTCTCTCTCTTTCTGTCCCTTTGTCTTTCCACAGAAAGGGTTCCCTTGTGGGGGGCCGGGCCCCAGTGCCAGGCTGAGACCAGGTTGAGCAGTGTTCCCTGTTGACTCAAGCCAACCCGGTGGTTCCCCCTCCCATTCATGTGGGAGGCCGGGCCCGGCGCCAGGCTGAGACCTGGTCGAGCAACGTTCCCTGTTGACTTAGCCAACCCGGTGGTTCCCCCTCCCATTCCCCCACTTTCAAGGGCATACGAAAGCCTTGTCAAGGCTGAGAAAGTTAATTCCTGAAGCCTGTGGTCTGCAGGTGTTGGCAGTAATGCTACCTTCCTTTTTCTACCCCGAGTCAGATAGAAACAAACATGGGAATTGTGTTTTGCTAGCAATCTTATCAACAAGGTCTTGTTGTGACCCGTCTAGAAAATGCACAAGAAACACAGAACTAAATGTTTTGGTTGGCAGCAATTATGTGAAACCTGTTTATTCTTAGAATGGCCTGACCCATAAGAGTCTGGATATAAAAGATTGTGTACAGCAACAATAAAGCCGTCACTTGGGCCATCAGCCCAGGGGACCCTCCTGTTCCTAAACTTTCTCTCCTCTCTTTTTTTCTTGCATTCCCCTACCCTCAGGACCCTGACCTCGGTGTTTGTCGCGCTGGTCACGACATTCCCTCTCCTCCATGATACTGCCATTCTTCTTTTCTCCTATTCATAGCCACACACCTCAACTTTCCAGACTGTCTCCCTCCAACTGTGGAGATCCTTCTGCCACTCTGCAGATCTATTTCCTTGGTGTTCCAAATAATCTGACCTCAATACACCTTTGTTTGAAGGACAAGAAAAGCTCAGGGTCTCCCTACATCTCCACCATCTTAACTCCTACCCCAGCTACTGTCACTACTTCTATTCAACATTCTACTGGAGGTTCCCACCAGGGCAATTAGGCAAGGAAACAAATAAATGTCAAACATTTTTGGAAGGGAAAAAATAAATCTGTCCTTATTTCTAGATGACATGATTTTCTATGTCGAAAATCCCAAGGAATCTACAAAAATAACTCCCAGAACTAATGAATTCAGGAAATTTAACTAAGTCATGATCAACACACACACACAAAATCACAATTACATATATTAATAATTACTACATGGGAATTGAAATTTTAAAAATGCAATTGATAATTGTTCTCAAATACTTGAAATACTTAAATATAAGCCTAACTTAACAAGTCCAGGATCTATATGCTGATCATAAAATGTTGATGAAAGAAATCAAAGAATATCTAAATAAATGGAGACACATGTTATGTTTATGATTTGGACACTCAACATGGTATAAGTGTATTTTCCCAAATTAATCTATACACTTAATTAATTCTTACCAAAATACTAGAAAATCTTTTTTAAATTTATTTTTAAAGTTCATTTATTCTGAGAGAGATAGAGAGAGAGCGCAAGTGGGTGAGGTTCAGAGAGAAAGGGAGGCAGAGGATCCAAAGCAGGCTCTGTGCTGACAGTAGAAAGCCCAGTGCAGGGCTCAAACTCATGAACCATGAGATCATGACTTGAGCCAAAGTCAGTCGCTTAAACAACTGAGCCACCCAGGTGCCCCTAGAAAATCCTTTTACAGCATAAACAAGCTTATTCTAAAATTTTATGGAAAGAAACCATAGAAGAGCTAAAAAAAAATCTTGAAATATGACAATTGAGTGGGAGGAACAACTCTTCCTGATATTAAAGCTTCCTATGTAACTAGAATAGTCAAGATAGTTTGATATTGATGGATGGGAAAGAGTTTCATGGCATTACTCAGCCATAAAGAATGAAATCTTGCCATTTGCAATGATGTGGATGCACCTAGAGAGTATTATGCTAAGTAAAATAAGTCAGTTCAGACAAAGACTACCATATGATTTCACTCATATGTGGAATTTAAGAAACAAAACAAATGAGAAAATAGAAAAAAAAAGAAGAGAAAGGGAGGCTAACCAAGAAACAGACTCTTAACTACAGAGACAAACTGATAGGTACCAGAGGAGAGGTGGGTGCTAGTATGGGTGAAATATGTGATGAGGATTAAGGAATGCACTTGCTGTGATGAGCACCCGGTGTCATATGGAAGTGTTGAATCATTATATTGCACACTTGAAACTAATATTACACTGTATATTGACTAATTGAAATTTAAATAAAAATTTAAAATAAATTTTATATATAGATATAGATATAGATGTTATAGATAGATATAGATATAGATATAGATAGAGATAGAGATATAGATAGAGATAGATCCATGGAACAAAAAAGTTTAACCAGAAATACAACAACCATCCAAATATGCCCAAATTATATTTCAGAAAGATTCAAATGTAAATCAAAGGAGAAAATATACCCTTTTCAACAATTAGTGCATGAGAAATGAGACATCTATAGGCAAAAATAGGCAAAAATAAACAAATAAAAATGCACACATTTAACAACATCAACAAAAATACCAGAAAAACTTGAAATCAAAACAAAAGCAAACCAAAATTTTAAAAAGGAACTCTGTGTAATGTCACACTTCCTACAAAAATTAACTTGAGGGGCACCTGGGTGGCTTGGTCGGTTGAGTGTCCAACTTTGGCTCAGGTCATGATCTCACAGTTCGCAGGTTTGGGGCCATGTCAGGCTCTGTGCTGACAGCTCAGAGCCTGGAGCCTGCTTCAGATTCTGTGTCCCTCTCTCTCTCCGCCCCACCCCTCCTTGTGCTCTGTCTCTGTCCTTCAAAAATGAATAATTTTTTTTTTAAATTAACTTGAAATGATCATGGACTTGACATAGAAAATATTATCCATAGAAGGAAAAAAATAAGTTGGATCTCTTAAAAATTCAAAAACAGAAAAAAAAGGAAAAAAATATATATATATTTGAGAGAGAGAGAGAAAGAGAGCACAATCAGGGGAGGGACAGAGAGAAAGAGAGACACAGAATCTGAAGCAGGCTCCAGACTCTGAGCTGTCAGCACAGAGCCCAATGCAGGGCTCTAACTCGTGAACCACAAGATCATGACCTGAGCTGAAGTTGGTCGTTCAACTGCCTGAGCCACACAGGTGCCCCATGATGCAACTTTTGCATACTAATATCAATATCCTGATTCCAATATTGAATTATAGTGTTGTAAGATGCTTCCATTGTGGGAACTTGGGAAAAGGGAAAAGGAATCTGTTATTTCCTACAACTATATATGCATTTTAAAATTACCTAAAAATGAGATGTTTAATTTAAGAAGATCTCCACCTACCAGTAATGTGATTGTGTTACCTGAAGTGAAAGAATGCACAGGTTTTATTTAATGAAGTAGCTGCCTGGGCTGGAAATTTTACTCTTCCTGGTAGTGTTTCCTTCTGTATGCTGCTTTGCTGAACTAGCATGCAGATAATTAAGTTTGTAAGCACAAATATATCTCAATTTCTTGAGCTTTTTATATTTTTCCAGCTACATGCTCATAGTTTTATGGTTTTTTAAAGGATTATTCTTAATGCATATATTCCTCTGTAGTTGTTACATGATCCACTTATTATTATTATTATTATTATTATTTTATTATTTAGCTCAAACCTGTGTTTAACAAATAGCAATTTGAGTAACATGAACCATGACAAAGAAACCATCAGGAACTTAAGAACTAGCAATTATTTTGCACAAAAGAAAGAAAACAGGCCAGAACACTCATGTATGATGTGTTTTGTGCTGCTGCAAGCAAACCTAGTTTGTGCAACTTCTTCCTGCTGTAATATTGTTATGCTATAGCTATGCTGTTTCTATGTTTTTTTAAATCATATTGCATAATTATCACAAAGTATCCTGAATCCTATTTCTTTGCTCTTTCCTGCATGCAGAACATGTTTCCTGCAATCTGTTCTCTTTGTCTTTTTCAAAGAAATCAGTTTGCATTGACACTGTGTAGACGGTAGAAGAGTCCTGCTGGGTGCCCTCACCATAATCTGTTTTCCTTCCTATTTGTTCCAAGGGAAATTGTTACCTGCAGTGTTTAAATACACTTTTAGACTGCTGATTCAGAACTAAACACTTAAAAAGCATATAGAAATGGGGTTTGCAGGATAATTTGGAACATCAGAGATTTTTCTCAAAGCAGTTTTGAACAGCAGAAGTAGTTACTTTTATATAGTGACAGCAAAGTTTGGGATGCAGAAATTCAATTCTGTTATCATAGTCAGGCTATACCATCCATGACTCCTAGATGACATGCTCCATCATGTTGGCAAATGTAATTATTTTAAATGTTCTTAGTCACATAATAAGCTTCTCACAGCTCCTTAAAACTTAGTAGACTTTATTTCTGAAGGCATTTTTAATTAATTCTACAGATACATACTTCCGTAGGCTCTGAAGAGCCCTTGAGATTGTTATTAAGCTTGAAATCATTTGGAGATGTGGTTATGGTTCAAGCCAAAAGTTCTCATTATCAGATAGCTCTTTGGTTACCCCTGTGAAAAGAGATGCCATGTCCCTGAAGTAGATGTAGTCACTGCGGAAAAAAAAAAAAATAACCAAAGAGTAATTGGTCCCATTTAGTGCCAGACTCAAATGAAAGTCCAAGAACTGAATGAATCATAAACACAATACAATCCAGCAGTGAGGTGAACTCACATGTTTGATTCAAATTCATCATATGCTAGTTAAAAGATTGATTTCCAGAGGTTGTCTATGTAGCAATTCTTAGCATTACCAAGGCCATTCATTAAAAAAAAAAAGTCCTTGAGCAAGAAATGTAAGTCACAGGTTTCTAAGACATGTAACAAGCAAAAATATCCTAGAATTCTAGTTACTGAAAGATTAAATTTCAAATTGATTAGAAAAGATTATATGATATGCCTATGCCCTAAGCTAGTATATCAAAATGATCTATGTGGTAATTTTTTTCTGGGATTATAATTATGGATCAAATGTTTATTTTTCCAGGAGTTTCAGGAATTTTTAATCAAAAACACCTGATAGAAGTAGAATTCCATTAGCCTATTTTTTCATGCACCACTTGATCATAATTAATTTAGTTTTATAGTAACTTTTGATTATTGTTAGGGTAAGACCCTTAACTTATATATATTCTTTATAAAAGCCTTTGCTATTATGGCCCTATGCACTTCCACATACATTAGAATCATTTTGTTAATGTCCACAAACTGTACCCTTGGCATTTTATTGTAATAGCATTAAATTTATAGATCAATTTAGATAAAATTGATATCTTTAGAATGTTATTTTTTTATTAATGAACAGGGTATATCTCTACATTTACATTAGATCTTTTAAAAGTTTAATGGTTTTCTAAAAAAATTGTCTTACAGAGGTGCCTGGGTAGCTCAAGTCAGTTAAGTGTTTGATTTTGGCTCAGGTCATGATCTTTGTGGTTTGTGACTTTGGGCCCTACATCAGGCTCTGTGCTTATAGCATGGAGCCTACTTGAGATATTCTTTCTCCCTCTCTCTGTGCCTCTTTCTCTCAAAAATAAATAAGTAAAATTTTTAAAAAACACAAAAAACACAAAATGTTTTTACATTTTTTACAATTTTTCCTAAATGCCTACATACTTTTGTTGTTACTGAATATGGTAACTTTAAATGTTCTAATAGTTGCTGGTGTGCATAAATAAGCTCATCATTAGCATATTAATCTTATATGCCATGAACATGCCAAATGATTTTTATAAATTTTATAATTTATTTGTAGATTGTGTTGGACATGTATATATACACAATCATATCTACTTTCAATATTGAGTGCATTTTTCATTTCTATTTTGTTTTAATCAATTTAAAAATTATTTTTGAGATAGGAAGGAGAGAGAGAGTACGTGCAAGTACAGGAGGGGCAGAGAGAGGGGGAGAGAGAAAATCCCAAGCAGACCCCACACTGCCAGGACACAGCCCAGTGTTGGGGCTCAAACTCACAAGCCTTGAGATCATTACCTGAGCCAAAGTCAGATGCTGAACCAGCTGAGGCACTCCGACACCCCCCATTTCTATTCTTAATACCTTTATTTCCTGTTTTTCACCCCACTGGTCAAGGTATCAATTTTAAAATTGAATAAAAGAATTGACAGGAAATATTCATTTTTATTTTCAATTAATTTTTTTCAATGTATAGCATGAAGTATAATGTTTGTTTAGATTTTGAGTAAATGCTTTTAATCAGTTTGAGGAAGTTTTTTTTTTTCTATTCTTAATTTCCTTGGGTTTTACCGTGAAATAATGTTGAAGGATTTTTTTTTTTTACTGATTTTTGAACACATATTAAGTCAAATGTTTGTCTCAATGTGTTAATGTGGAAAATTACACTAATTGATTTTCTAAAATTGATCAAAATTTGTTAATGATATCCTTTTATACATTGTTGGATTTAGTTTGCTAATGTTTAATTATTATTATTCATTTATGATTATGTTTTTAAATATTTTTGGTGTCCAGGTTATACTTGTGACATAAAATGTGGATACTCCTTTCTTTTTACTTTAACTATAAGGGCATATAAAAATTTACTTTTATGTTTCTTGAATATTTTCTATATTTTTTTCCTATATAATGACTTGGGCCTAGTATTTTATTGTTTGTGAGATTTTTTTCTAGATGTTAATTTATTAATAAACATGTTTACTTTTTGCAAATTTTTATTGTTCAAGATTTTTTTCACTGTGGTTAAGTTTTCAAATATACTGATACAAACTAAAAATTTTGGTTACTCTTTTCAGATGTTTTGACTTTATTATTTTCTTCTAAATACAATTTTTGGCAATGCTGAACTTTTCCAATATATCTGTATATCAATTCTGTTTTAATTGCATCAAAACAAGTTTATGTGATTTTCATTTGCTGAGAGTTCTAAGTACTTCAATATTTATTTGTGATTTATTCCTATATTTATATATATAATTGTATTTAAAATTTAAAATGTTTTTAGTTATCTTTTTGTTATTGACTTCTTAATTATGGTTTCATCAGAGAATGTGCTCTTTATGATACCAATTCTTTGAACCTTTTTTTTTGTTAAGAAAATCACTTTATAGGCTAGTATATAACTGATTTAATAAAGTTTGGATGTGTTATTTCAAAAATATGTATTCTCTATTTGGCGAAACTTCCTGTAATTTGTTGTATAAATGTCTATTTCTACTCTTTCAGGTCTTTAGTATAAATGATACCCTGTTGTATGGTATGTGTTGGATGGTCAGTTTGTGCAAGCACAACCTGAATATCCCTGTTAAGCACTATCTTGAAAATGTAGAGATTCCATCCTCCCTCTACATTCCCATCAAGCAGAATGTGTAGAGGAACATGTTTTACATTTAAGGTTGGGGATCAGAAGTTGGGTGGCCAACCCTGAGTGTATCCCTTCTAAGGAAAAGTGTCTGGATGGCAGGCCTTGATTTCCTTAGAATGTTGGCCATGCAGCAAGGAAGCGTAGGGCTAAAGATAGTTGCTAGGCTAAGTTGCTGCATGAGGAACAATTGCAGCCTATAGATAATAGCAGCAGATGTTTTGTCCAATTGGCTGCTCCTGACTCCCTGTAAGGAAGTTCCCCCAGTAAATCTACATCTCCATCCCTGTATCAGGGTCATTTCTTAAGCTTCACAAGACCATCATCCACCCTTGCCTCAGTCTGCTGGGGTGTTGAGATACAACATATTTTTTCTTAACAAATTGTAAAGATAATATATATCTTTATCATCTTAATGAACAATTCAGTGATTTAAAATACTTTATTTACCATCAACTCTACAAACTTGTATACTTTTGCTCTTTGTTTTAGTTTTACCTGATTTTTAATTCCAGAAATTAAAAACTATTGGTCTTGTCCTATCTTTTGAATTATTAAAATAATCTTACATTTTTGAGACAAATATAGTCATATAATCAATTAAAATATTTTTGGATTCAATTTGTTAATAAATCATTAAATGATTTTCATCTAAGTTCATGAGAGATATTGATCCATACTTTTATTGTAATGACTTCTTCAAGATAAAAAAAATAGTGTTATAAAATAAAATATGTTGAGGGGTGCCTGGATGGCTCAGTCAGTTGGGCGACCAACTTCGGCTCAGGTCATGATCTCACAACTCGTGAGTTAGACCCCACATAGGGCTCTGTGCTGACAGCTCAGAGCCTGGAGCCTGCTTCGGATTCTGTCTCCCTCTCTCTGCCCCTGACCCAAAGGCATTCTGTCTCTGTCTCAAAAATAAATAAACATTAAAATATGTTGAGAAGTGTTTTCATTGCCTATTTTTTTGAGTGGGTTGGTGGAAGATTTATGTTATTTCATTGTTAAATGTTTGATATGTGTGCTTTGAGGTTTTTTTTTTAAATAGATTTGTGATGACAGATTCAGTATTTTATGAGGTATAAGACTTGATATTTTTAGTTTTATCTTCTATAACTTTTAATATTTTCAAAGAATGTATTTTATTTAACTAGATAGATGGTCAAATTTGATAGCATTAAATTGTTTATAATATTCTTCCTTTCTTAAAGGATGTAGTATGTAGAATCTGCAGTGATAAATCCCATTTCACTCTAAATAGTGATGATTTGTATTCTCTGCCTTATGACTGATTGAGCTAAAGGTTTATGAATTTAGTCAATCATTTCAAAGAACTGTATTCTCGTTTTTATTTCCTTGGTTTTTAGAAAATATTTAAAATTTTAATTTCAGTAGAGTTAACATCACTGTTACATTACTTTCAGGTACACAATATAGTTATTCAATAAATATATACAGTATTCAGTGTCATGGTGTTAAGTGTGTTAACTGTATTAATCCCCTTCACCTATTTCACTCATCCCCCCACCAACCTTCCCTCTCATAACTATTCATTTGTTCTTTATAGTTGAGTCTGTTGGTTTCTCTCTCTGTGTGTTTTTTTTTTCCTTTGTTCATTTGTTTTCTTTCTTGTGGCATTATTTCCTTGGTTTTTACCCATATCCCTAATACTTCCTTTGTTTTTCTTATTTTGGATTTAATTTTTCTACCTTTGTAAGTTAGAACATTAAATTACGGATTTACACCATTTTTCTTTATGTATATACACTATAACAGCTATACATTTTACTTAAGGACTGCTTTGTTGCAGCCTACAAGTTTTGATATGTTTATTTTCATTATCTTTAAGTTTGAAATATTTCTGATTCCATGTATGATTTTTTTCTCTAACTCATGGGGTTTATTTAGGTTTATCTAAATATCTTATTTTTAATTATTTTAATTTAAATTTAATTCTGTTATGTTTAGAGATCATACTTTACATGCATTTAATCATTTTAGATTAGTTGAGCGTTTTGTTTGTTTTTTGCTTAACATGTTCTATCCTGGGAAAGTATTAAGTTTACCTCAAAAGAAAGTTTATTGTGAAGGACTTAAGTGTAGTGTTTTGTAAATATTATTTAGGTCAAGGTGGTGAATGATGCTATTCAAATCCTTTGTATCTTCACTTTTTGTCCATTTTTTTTCTATAAATGCAATGAGAGATAATGACAGATATTAAAATCTCAAATTGTATTGTGGTTTTGGCAATTTATCCCTTTAGTTCTGTCCAATTTTCTATATTTATTGTAAGTCTCTGTTATGCGGTGTATACATACTTCTGATTGTCAATCTTCATAATGGATTATTTTACCATTATGCAAGTGTCCATCTTTCCTCTTTACAACAAGTCTATTTTGTCTTATATCAATATATCTTTGTTAATCTTACTGATAGCATATCTATTTCCCATCTATTTATGTTTAAACTATTTCTTTATATTTCATGTGCATAGGTTTTAAACAGTTATAGTATCCTCTACCTAGTAAATCCAATACATGCAGTCTTTGGCGTCCAGGTTCCTATATTTTTCTCTGCTGATTCTCACACAGGATGACTTATTTATTTATTTATTACTGCAAACTTACATTTGGTCAAATGTTATCTGTGAGGCATTTTGAGGTGAGTGTTTAAAATAGTGTTCCTGTAAAGGAGATTTTGGTTGCTCATGCCAGTTTTTTGGGGGAGTATGATCAGTACATAAAGTGTAAATTAATGTTTCAACTTTGATTTTTTAAGTGTGACAAAATATGCATAAGATAAACTTTATCACTTTAAGTGTTCACTTTTGTAGCACTAAGTACATTCACATTTTCTGCAAACATCATCACAATTGGTCATCAGAACCTTTTCGTCATCCCAAACTGAAACTCTATACACATTAAAAAATACTTCCTCATTTCTTCTTCCTTCTAGTCTGTGTAACCACTATTCTACTTTCTGTCGATATGAGTGTGACTATTCTAAGAATTTCACACAAGTGGTATCATAGAATATTTGTCCTATTTTGTCCAGTTTGTTTCACTAGAATAATTTCAATTTTCATCTATATTATCAAAATTTCATTCCTTTTAAGGTTGAATATTTCGTTGTATGTATGTATATAAACACACATATACATATTCATCTGTTGATGGATATTTGGGTTATTCCCATCTTTTGGCTATTGTAATAATGCAACTATGATATTGATATTCATTTAAGTTCTGGCTTATAATTATTTTGTGTAGATACCTAGAAGGGAAAATCTGGATCATATGGTAACTCTGTGCTTATTTTTTTTTTTTTTTGAGAAAATGTTATGTGTTCCACAGAAGCTTTACCATTTTATGTTCTGAGGAGCAAGGTTTCCAACTACTCCACACTCTCATCAACACTTATTTTTAAAAAAAAAAGGTAACATTTTATTTATTTTTTGAGAGACTGAGACAGAGTGCAAGCAGGGGAGGAGCAGAGAGAGAGGGAGACACAGAAATCAAAGGAGGCTCCAGGTTCTGAGCTGTCAGCACAAATTTCAACTCAGGCCTCAAACACACAAACTGTGAGATCAGGACCTGAGCTGAAGTCGGATACTTAACCAGCTAAGCTACCCAGGGACCCCTCAATACTTCTTTTTTTAAATAATAGCCATCTTAATGGATGTGAAGTGGTATCTCAATGTGAGTTTGATTTGCAATTCCCTAATAACTGCTAATGTTGAATATTATTTCATGTGCTTATTGGCCATAAGTATATCTTCTTTGGAGAAATATATACCCATTTTTTAATGTATATTAATTTATTTTGAGAGTGAGAGTGAGCATGAGTGCATGTGAGCAGAGGAGGGGCATTGAGAGATTGAGAGAGAGAGAAGCCCAAGCAGTCTCCATGCTGTCAGCACAGAGCACAACATTGGGCTTGATCCCACAAAACATGAGATCATGACATAAGCTGAAATCAAAAGTCAGATGCTCAACAGTTGACTGAGCCACCCAGGTGTCCCCAATACCCACTTTTTAACTGAGTTGGTTTTGTTGTTGCTGTTGAGTTGTATGAGCTGGTTGTATAATTTTGACTATAAATCCCTTATCAGACAAATGATTAGCAAATACTTTTCACTCTCTTGACAGTGTCCTCTTATGTATAAGATGTTTAAACTTAAAAAAAAATATATTTATTTATTGCGAGAGAGAGAGAGAGATAGCATGATCAGGAGAGGGCAGAGAGAGAGGGGAAGAGAGAATCCCAAGCAGGCTCCACGATGTCCAAACAGAGCCTGACGTGGGGCTCAATACCATGAACCATGAGATCATGACCTGAGCTGAGATCAAGAGTATTATGCTTAACCTACTGAGCCACCCAGTTGCTCCAAGTTTTTAAAATTTTAATTAATGCTATTTTACCTATTTTCTTATGTTGCCTATGCTTTTGTTATTATTGCCAAATCCAATGTCATGAAGTTTTTCCCCTATATTTTATTTAAGTTTTATACATTTATCACCTTTTTCTATGTCTCTGATCTATTTTCAGTTAAGTTTTGTATATGGTGTAAGGTAAGAGTCCAACTTCATATGCATATTCTTTTGCATATGGGTATACATCCTTTCCCTGATGTATACATTAAAAAAAATAATAGATAAGATCAATGAAACCAGAGACTTTTTCTTTGAAAAATCAATAAAATTGATAAACCTCTAGCCAGCCTTATCAAAAGAAAAGAGAAAGGATATATGTCCTTTCTCCATTGAATGGCCTTGACATCACTGTTAAATATCATCTTTAATACATGTGAGAATTTATTTCTTGGGTGTTTATTCTATTTTATTGGTCTTTATGTCTGTCAATATGTCAATACCACACTCTTTTGACCACTGTAGCTTTATTATTAGTTTTGAAATCAGGACTATGAGTCTTCCAACTTAGTTCTTTATCAAGACATCTTTAGTTACTTGGGGTCCCTTGAGATTCCATATAAGCTTTCCTATTTTTTTAAAAAGTTATTGGAATTTTGAAGGTGATTGCATTGAATCTGTAAATTGGTTTGAGTAGTATTAACATATTAACCACATTAAGTCTTATAATTCAGTCCACAATACTTTTTTTCTCTAATTTCTTTCATAACTGTTTTATAGTTTTCAGTATTCATATCTTTCACCACACTAGTTAAGTTTATTCCTAAGTACTTTATTTGTTTTGGTGATATCGGAAATGAAACTGATTTCATAAATTCCTTTTCAGATTTTTCATGGTTGGTGTATAGAAATGCAGCTGATTTTTATTTATTTTTAATCTTGCCATATGCTAAATTTATTTATTAGTTCTAACAGATATTTTTTGGAGTCTTGAGAGATTTCTATATATAAGATCATATCATCTTCAAAAAGAGATAATTTAACTTCTCCCTTTCTAATTTGGATATTTTCCCCCTTACTTTATTGCTCTGGCTAGAATTTCCAATATTATGCTGAATGGAGGTGACAGAATTGGACATTCTTGCCTTTCCTCTGATTTTAGCATAACAGCTTTCAATATTTCACCATTAAGTCTGATCTTAAGTATAAATTTTTCATATATGGCCTTGAATATGTTGAAGAAGTTTTCTTCCATTCCTAATTTGATGAATGCTTCCATCATGAGGGAGTGTCAAATATTCTACATAAATTGAGAAGATCATGTAGAGTTTTCTTTTCCATTCATTTTGTTAATGTGGTGTTTTAAATTTATTTATTTTCATATATTGTATTATCCTTGTATTCTGGGATTAACAGATGACACAAGAACTGTGTTGTCTTCAGTGTAGCTTCAGTGATTCATGTTTTCTATTTTTACCCTATAATGATGCTTCTTACTTACGTGGGATTTGTACAATATATTTAAGTGTTTAAAACATTTTTACCCAGCACTTTTGGTTATTTTGTAAAAAGAGATATTTTCCAAAATATGTAGTCTACCATACTGCCACACACATAAATCCATCATTACTAAGTTTTATCAGCTTTTCTTAAAGCCATAAAACATAACTGTGATGATCTTATCTTCTGTAGTTCTTCTGTACACAATGCATGAATTTACACAGCATCAAGGGATCAGTCTTTGGTAATGAGAACTTCCACATTTTGATTACCAAGATGTAGGTTTTGAAAATCCTAATTTGTAAACATTTTGAAATTATAGGCAGCATGCAGAAAATTTTTAACTCATTAATTAAAAATTTAGTGCGTGTTACATCACTGGTCTGATAATCAGACATCTACTGTTGGACTTATAGCCATTGTTCAACTGGGATTTTCAAATATCTATCTCTCCCTTTGGAAATTTTATTTATTAAGAAAATAAGAAGAAAAATTCTGGAGATATAGACTGAGGTATCAATACAGAGACATTTGATACACAGTTGCAGATAGAAAGGAACAGGTGAGTTTGAGTTCAAGATGACAATATAGGAAGACCCTGAACTCAACTTCTCCATGGAACACATCAAATTATACCTACTTATGTAGCAATTTCTCCTAAAGAAGAATTGAGGGCTAACTGAACAGCTTATGCAGAACAAAATGTAGAGAGAATGGCCAATGAGAACAGCAGGAGAAACAGAAACATGGTAACAAAGGGAATGCCCACTCTTAACAGTGGGAACTGCAGTGGGGAGGGATAGTACTGAGGGTCCAGGAACATATTTGTATGTCCTTTGTCACTTACACACACACACACACACACACACACACACACACACACACACAGTTTAAAAGAACTACTAGTATTTAAAAGAGGCAGCCCTGAAACTTGCCAAGCTACACCAGGAGCTGTTGGAACTCTCTCAATGGGAGGGACTGACAATGGGAGGGACTGATAGACATGGTCTATGATCCCCCTCCACCTTGACAACAGATACCAGTACATGGTCCAGGCAACTTAACCAACTTGCCACCTCAATGAACCCTGGGCCCCTAACTCTCACCAGCCCCAGTAATTCCCAGGTGACCACAGGGCTGTGCACACTGGGAGACCCTTTAATTAGCACTCACTATGGTTCCAGCCTTCCCACCAAGGGGACATAGGTACAAAGTACTCCAGAACACTCTAGACTCATACCACTTTGGCTTCAGATGGCTTGCTAGGGTATCTCCAGAGCAAAGTGCTCTGGAACCTCCTGGTTGACATTTTTATAATATGTTTTTCTTCTTGGAAGTAAAGATAGAATCATTTACCTACAGCTAGTTTGCTTCTTCAAAATCTGGGTCTAACATCCTTTTATTAGTTTTCATCTACGACTACCAATTTTTTAAATCCAACTTGTCTCATATTTCAAGGAATGATCTAGTCTAAGAATACAACTAGAGTATACTGATAAAGCCAAAAAACATGGGTATTATATACCTTAAATTATTATTGATTAAATTATTATTATATGCCTTCAGTAGAGGAACTCTATGGAAAAAATTTCCAACAGTAATTCAGATTTGACCATGTTCATAGAATTTGGTGAATTCAAACTGAGTTTGCTTGAGTTTGCTCTATTCACCAAGAAGAGGTAAAGTGAATGAGAATGGACTATATATACTTGAAGTTACAGGGAAAGAATATGGCTCTAAGTTGTTAACTTCCACATGAAATTTAAGATCTACATGCTAGTAGATAATAGCCAATTTCCTATGTACTATGAGACGTGAATTAGGATATCATATATGGCCTTATAAATGAATTCAACAAAGTCAATTGAAAGCCAAATTCAATTGTAAACCAAGATCCAATTCAAATCAATTCCATCATGATAATTATTCAGGGAAACATTGAGATCTTTGAATGACCACAATGTAGAGAAGATGAAATGGTTGTCTATAAAGAGTGAGGTCATTCTTTATATCTTTAGTATACATATCAAAAGAATGTTGGAACATAACTTTAAAAAAGTGCATTGTTTTTCAGGAACTTTTGAGGAGTTGAAACTTCTAACTGACAGTGATAAACATAGGAAGAGAAGCAAGCTATATCTAGTTAAGTGTGAAATCACACAAGCTAAAAGAAGAGAATGTTTCAAGGAGGTAATGCGAGTTGAGAACTGATAATTGCTCCTTGGTTTAGAGGATATGGATATTACTGATGATGTTAACAATATCAGTTTTTTGAAGTCATGAGGGGGTATGGAAGTCAGATTAGAAAAAGTTGAGGAAGTGGAGAAATGAAAATGGCTTTGAAATTTGTACTACTTATACTTTGACAAGGCATTTAATCACTCTCAACCTCCATTTCCTTATCTCTTCTATGAGGATAGGAGATCATACTCACTATGCTTATTAGAAACATTAAAGAGCACATTTAGCACATTGATTCCACATGTTAATAAATCACTGATATTTAAGAAACCCAACATGTCCTTATTTTATTTGAGAGTGTTTTTATTAGCTTTGCTCTGCCCTGTCAAGAAGGGAATTAGCATGCACTCTTCCCTTACCAGTCACCAGTAAATCTTATTCCCAAAGGTATTATGAGAATATTTGTCAAATGAGTTATTGAGTTCTTGATATAGTATCTATAGCAATCCCTGAATCCAAAGATATATCAAGAGAAGAGAGTGGTAGTTTTTTGTTTTGTCTTGTTTTGTTTTTGAAATAATATATCTTTAAAAATATATTTAAATGTTAGAGTGAGATACTTAAAACCAACATGAGTTGCTGATGCAATCAAAATGGTATAATAAACATAAATATTTTCTCTGAATTCAAAATTAGTGAAGAGGCAGATTCCTGGGCAAGCTGTGATTTCACTTTTAAAGTTGAGGAAAGCTTTCATATGAAATATTACCCTAAGTTTGATCTGGATACAATACAGGGTAAATCAGTGTGTCAAAAGTAGTGAGGCCTTAAGCATGTTTCAAGATATTTCCAAAGACAGCTAATGTAAGGTACACAATAGAAAGATGTTTTAAAATGTGATAGATATGGCCCTAAAGAGGGAAATGGTGCAGATCAAGCAAATCTTGAAGTGGCATGCTCTACACTACCATAGAACTGCAATATCATCAAAATTAAGAGATAGTGATCGAGTCCTGAGGATCTCTGCTAACACCTAAAACTGTACAATCACAATTTGACAGGGCCAAGACCAGGGCCAATAAGGTACAGCTCTCAACTTGCAACAAGCTACTCTTATGAAATAAATGGGTGTGGTAACATCTGGATACAACCTGAAGAAACTCAATTTGTTAGAAAGAACAAGTTATTTATAGGTGTGCTATTTTGTTTGTTTGTGTTTCCCTTCAGATATAACAAGATTCATGATAATAAAAGTTATTATTTTATTTGCAAAAATGATTATTTTATTTGAAAAATGACAACAAAAAGCAAATAATGAGCAAATATCCAAGTCAATTGCCTGTGTGATAGCTAAATGAAAAGGAAAAAAAAGTAGCTTTCAGTGACTTTTTTGACTCTATGGAATATACTGTTATTGCAGAGCATATGAATGCTTCTGGCAGAGTTATAAAAAAATTGATTGACATCTTCAAAGTTACACAGGGGTTAGGTAATTAAAATCTTGTCAGGATTCCCTTTTAGTTCTATGCAGTAACATGAAAATCAAAGTTTCATTTGAAATTAATGGCTGTCAAATTTGTATGTAATAAAAAAAATATTACTATTGCTGTGGTCAATGTGAGGCAGACTGTAGGACTGATATAGGTCACTGTAGTCAGTTCTGGGAAGGACTTGGTAATTTTATGACCACTAATAATGTTTGTATATTTCATGCAAGCTAAGCTAATAAAGAGGGTAGTCAAAGCCATGCTGCACAGTGTAGCCATCTTCCATATCTTAAAGGAATAATTCATTTTCACCTTGCACCATTAACTCAGGCAAAAAGATTATTTTGCCCATCTGGGAGATTCTAACCTAGGTACTGTGTTGCATAGAGTCACCATGTGACTTATTTAATGACATTAATAGAAATATTTTACATTTTTACAGTAATTAACACCTCCAAAATACTTTATATCTAATTATTAATTTACTCTTCATAGTACCCTAAATAATGATAATCCCATGGAATATTATTCTTACTTTTTTTTTAACATGAATAGAATACAGGACAGACATTTCTTAGAACTCAGATAAAGTCCTTTATTATTGATGGTTATATGATCAGAGCACAGGGCTAAGAAGGCTAAGTAATTTCACTGCTCTCGATCTCAATTTTCTCATCAGTAAAATGGAGAAGATTATCCCTAAGTTACCTCCATTTCTAACATCATAGAAAGCTATGGGTGTAGGTTACTATCAAGGCCAACCTCATTTTAACATCAAATCCTTCCAGCCTGACAGTTTAATAACACTCTATCATCCTTGTAATACTGAGGAAAATGTACATGCACTGTTAAAAGCTGATATGCCCGTTTTCTCACTAATGTGTTTTACTTCCTAGGCAGCAGACTGTCAATATTGCATGGAACCAGACTTATTTTCTTTTCCTTTTATTCTCTGTTTAAATAAAATCTTATATAGAAAGTTGATATATTAACACCATGTTCAAATTTCAAGGTATGATGAACTTAGGTGTTTAAGCATGTAACTTATATTTTCCAAAAACTAATTTCTACTGGAGTCCCCATTTTGTATGAAGCAGAAACAGTAATCAAGCTACTTTCAGACAAACTCAACCATTTTTATTATGTTTCACAGTAATTTCAACTTAAATGTGATCAAATCCAGGATATTTCTCTTGCCCTTCCCTTCTATGTGGTATACTCTATGCTCACAAGGGGGCTTATACGAATGCCACATTGTCACTCAGCTTAGCCACTTCACAGCTTCCAGAAACCCAGGGTACCTCTCTCTGATACTTCAATTGTTAGAAATGTCATAGTATCCATTCTTGTAACATGATGTCAAGGGAAAACTTTTCCATGATGCTTTCAGACTACCTGTGTTTCATCAGAGATAGAGATTCAAATATTTTCTCATGAGTAATCCCAAAATTAAAGGGGATAATTTTCTCCACTTCCCCAGATTTTAGACTGGGTTCCCACATTGTTCCTAAATTTACATTCTCTTCAAATTATTAATGCCTTTTATTTAGCCCATAGAGCTCTGTTTTCCTTCTCCCACGACAGGAAAAAATGGCTAGCTAAGTATTTGTACAAACACAAGGTTTATGGTAGGATCTGGGACCTTGGAAGCTCAATGTCAGTAATATACTTTTATTAGTTTTCTTTAAATTTCAGCTATGGCCTCACTTTTCTGCATATTGGAGGTCAAGTTGAGTTTAAATGGGACCCAGGGTGAGGCAGAGGGCACCAAAGAGAAGTGGGAAGGGTGCCAAATTAAACAAATAAACAACTAGGAAGAATAACAATAGTAAAGAAGCAAACACAAAGACTAATAATTTGCATATAACCTCTCTATATACAGATAAATAAAGTAGGAGCTATTCAGAGACCCACTCACTGTATTTTGTTCTTTTTCTCTTGCAACAACCACTAGGATTTCCAAGAAACTATAGTAATCCTTGGAGCACAGTTTGAAAACTACTGGGACACATTCAAAATTTGGGTTTAATACTGATTCTACCACTAACTATCTATGTGACTTTGATTAGGGCACTTAATCTCTCCTATCTTATGCTTACCACATTTTTTTAATAATAAGAAAAAAATGGTCTAATTAGACCTTCTATGTGTAACTCATTGGCTAGTAAAAGGGAGACACTAATAATAGATGTAAAGCACTACTATAGTCAAACAGTATAGTCAAGAGAAATATATGTGTACATAAACATTATTTATACACAAACACACATATATACATATGTATACATGCATATATATATATATACATAGAGACACATATAGAGAGAGAAAGAATATTCATTTTCTTTTAGTTTCACTCTGCCTGTTACTTTCAAGATCTCAGTACTTCATTAAAAAACATTTTCCCACTAAAAAGTTGAAATTTTGGTGTGCTTTTGGAATGCTCAGAGCCTTCATTAACACAACTTTCTCTGCATAGTCTCCACAATCATACCCCATTTATACGATCCCAATAAATCAAAATGTTCAGGGGGGCTTGCGTGGCTCAGTCAGTTGGGCATACGACTTCTGCTTAGGTCATGATATCACTCACAGTTGGTGGGTTCGAATCCCATGTTGGGCTCTGTGATGATAACCCAGAGCCTGAAGCCTGCTTCAGATTCTGTGTCTCCCTCTCTCTCTGCCCCTCCCCTGCTCTCACTCTGTCTCTGAGAAATAAATAAACATTAAATTTTTTTTAAATAAAAAAAAAACCAAAATGTTCAAAACCTTTGCCTCATTTCCTTCTCCATCAAAACTTACCATTCATTCAGGATATCGACCTCTGCTCCTCCATTCCTAATAATTCTTGTTATCTTGGCAAGGATCATCTAGAAGTGATGATGCAAATTAGATTAGCAATTCTACTTGTATAAATTGAGCTCAAATTGTGGATATTAATATTGTGGAAAGGTATTTGAAAAAGTTAATAGTAACATCAGAAGTAGGAAAACCAGGGTAGATGGGCAGGTAAAAGGAATTTTAGTATGTCATAAATAACACCAAATTATATTAAATTGAGTTCAGCCTTTAAATATTGAAAAAATATATTGATCTAGAAAGCAGGTACTATTAGTAATCTTGAATATTTATCAAATGATTAATATCTGGGTAATAAATTAGTGTGTGTGTGTGTGTGAAATTCGCGCATACATCCTGGTGAATGGGAAAAGATAATATAATTTTTATTCTTTCCATAAAAATTTAATCTTTTTCAATTCAGACAAGATTTTTATGAACATTTAACAGAACAGGGGAAACCAGCAACAGAACCTGCAAGAAATGAATTAAGGGACAGTATTACTGAGCAATAATGTGCAAGGCATTTTGGAATATACCACTGCTTTGTTGAGTCATTTCTTTCCCCTGCTGTTGTTTCAAGTCTCATGAACAGATTAGGAATGGCCCCAGCCTACAATATTACTATCGCTTTATGCTTTAGACAGATCAAAGCATTTTTTAAAAGAGATATAACCTTTGACCATATTTCTTGGCTGGCTCCATATTCAATTAGCTTTGCCATGCTTTTTAGAAACAGGGTTATAGTTGAGACTGATATAAAATATTTTTTGTGGTGGAAGGTTAAAAAATCTGGTGAAAATCTTGCCATATCTCTCTCCCAAAGAAATCTCATTCTTCATACAAAAACCAGCCTATCAGTATCTAAGGAGGAAACTCAGTAAAAGTGATGGCAATTGGAAAAAAGCAAAAACAAAAACAAAAAATTTCTCATCTGTAGCAACAACTGGGAATGGGTATTAAAACTAAATGCCATTCAGATGCTGTAAAGTTGATAAAAATGGATGAAACTGTACAACTTAATCATGTGAAAATATTGGTTAAGCTATTTGTTCAAAAGAAACATTTCAATAATTTGCTGAATGTATTTCAAAGTTGCTGTCATCATTTTGTGTTTTTCAAATGCCAGTTATTTGGGGGTAGATGGCAGAAGTGGTAGATACCAAACCATCTCTTTTTCAGAAAAAGATTCCATTACCAGTAATGAAGACCTGAGTTCCTCTGCATGGAACTTGTCCGTGGAATTCAAAACAAGTATCACATTCTCTGAAGTTGTAGCTATGGGTATTTAAACACGACTATTGGGTTGATTTGGTAAAGTGTAAGTATTTTATTTTATTTTTTTTATTTTCCATGTCTTTATTAAGAAATATCTAAAGTTCATTACAGTTCCATACACAGTGTTACAAAGTTCAGGTAAAGGAAAATGTAGGGATGCCATCATATGCATGTTTGAACCCTACAGTGGCTTGCCAAAGAGGAAACCCTACTATTGTTATGTTAAGAGTTGACCCCAACAATGCCTTTTTCTCAATTAAAAGAATTTAAATGTGTTATAGATACTTCTTAAATATTTGTCCTTTTATTTTGTCATTAATATTCCCCCAAAAAGCTGAGCTGTTTATAGGAAGCACAACATTTGAGTCCCACTCACTGTTGTTTGTAGTGCATTTTCACCAAGCCTGATTTGAAAGCCTTTAACATTACAAACTGCATGTTACCATAGTAGATTTCAGAGAGAATCCACACACATTTTTATTTTTTATTTAGCATTTAATAAAAAAAAAAGTGGGAATCACTCAACTTGGACACAAAACACCATTCAGTGGAATCATTAAGTATGGAACATGTTTGCCAATTCCACTGAGTTCCTCACAATAAGTCATTGGCATCGCTAAGAAAACTTGGATCCAGGAACATCAACACAGAATACAGAAAGGGATTTTCTTGGGTATTATACACCACAATCTTTTATGCATTGCATCAGAAGGGAATTACACTTTCAAAATAATTGGGGCTAGTAGGTCATTGGCATCTGATAGGAAAAAGCAATGGTGAGGTGCGCCTTGGTGAAGGCTTGTGCTGGGTTATCTAAAAGTATATTTTTGAAGAGATTTTCCAGCAGCATCAGAAAATGTCATCTTCGGAGGAAGGACTCCTTGTTCACCCACCTGAGACTGAATGTTTCGTTGGACTTGCATTCATATTCAATAACAGAGAAGGGCCTTCCACACTGGCAGTGATCTTGCTTGTGGTAATTGTAGAGCTTGACTTGCCACACCGTGTCGAAGGTCCCAATGTCAGTGAAGGGCATTGTGATCTGAATGGGTTGCTGTTCTCCACTCTTAGTTGGGGCTATACCTTCTGTGTCATATGTGCCTGTACAAACAATTCTGTCCCCTTTAGACTCTTCAGCTACAGTGGGAAAAGCGAACCACCAATGAAAATGTTCTCCACCTGCAGTGTGGTGGGTTTAATGGTGAATGGTGGGTTTAAGGAAAGTCCTTATAAAATTCTTGACTTCATTGTTAGAAACAATGATAATGTCATTTAAAAAACTGAAGCACAAATAATTATAATCCCCCACCTCCTTCCATGGGCATGCACATGACAGGGGAACAGAGAGGAAATATTGCCTTTATCTAATAAAATGATAATATGTTCAGTATTTGACATACTGCTCTCATAAACAAAGGAGTGATAGGACTAAATTTACCTACAGCAATATAATCCAATATGATTCATCAGGAATAAGGCAGAATTTCATTTCTGTTGTATAATGGGAAGTAACTGAAAAATAAGTATCTAGTCCTTGATTTAAAAAAAAAAAAAGTCATATGAAAGCTGCAGACACATCCCTTCTAGATCAGCTCTGTGTGAAATGATTCTCAGCATACTTGAATTAAGCGTGATAAAAGTCAGTTAGACAGATGGGTGGGAATTCCTAAATGGAGATAGAGTTGCTTTTTTGAAGTCACTAAATCAAATCTCAGCCAGGTAAGTAGATACTGAGGGTCACTACCATTTTGAGACTACTTACGAAGCAAAATGAAATGAGTCAGTGTCAGATATGGCCAAAAGCACCAAAAAAATTAGTATTAATTAGATGTCTGGTTGGCAGTCTTAGGGAAAGGGTCAATGCCATTGCTATAGGAGAGGCCAGCTCATGAAAACTAACATTCTACTTCTTAATTGCAGAAGTGATGCCTTCAGAAGCAAGTTGTGACAGTTTTGCTTTAGTGAGCCAAGATTCTCAATCCTCAGTATCTTCAAATACTCACTAAAAACAAATCTGAGTTTCATATATTACTTTTAAATGCATTTATTACAAAGATTTCTATTTTAATTTGCTTTCTTGGAAATTTTATTTTATTTTTTTCTTTTGAGATTTTATCTAAATTCAAGATAGTTAACACATAGTATAGTATTGGTTTCAGGAGTAGAATTTAGTGATTCATCATTACACATAACACCTGGTGCTCATCCCAACAAGTACCCTCCATAACCCCCCACACACACCTTCTCTCCAACAACCATCAGTTTGTTCTCTATAGTTAAGAGTCTCTAATGGTTTGCCTCCTTCTCTGTTTTTATCTTATTTTTACTTCCCTTCCCCTATGTTCATTTGTTTTGGTTCTTAAATTCCACATGTGAGTGAAATCATATATTTCTTTTTCTCTGGCTGATTTATTTGGCTTAGCATAATACATTCTAGTTCTATCCACATTGTTGTAAATGGCAGGATTTAATTATTTTTGATGGCTGAGTAATATTCCATTATATATATATATATACCAATTCTCTATCCATTCATCAGTTAATGGGCATTTGGGCTATTTCCATAATTTGGCTAGTGTTCTCTATGATTTGGATGTTTTCCTGTATCACATTTAAGTCTTTCATCCATTTTTAATTTATTTTTGTATGTGGTGTAAGAAAGTGGTCCAGTTTCATTATTCTGCATGTCACTGTTTAGTTTTCTCAACACCATTTGATGAAGACACTGTCCTTTTTCCAATGGATATTCTTTCTGCTTTGTCAAAGATTAGTTGACCATATAATTGTGGGTTAATTTCTTGGTCTTCTATTCTGTTCCATTGACCTATTTGCCTGTTTTTGTGCTGGTACTATACTGTCTTGATGATTTCAGCTTTGTAGTACAGCTAGAAGTCTGGAATTGTAGTGCCTCCAGCTTTTTTTTTTAACATTACTTTAGCTATTTGGGATGTTTTCTGGTTCCATACAAATTTTAGAATTGCTTGTTCTTGCTTTGTGAAAACCACTGTTGTTATTTTGATAGGGATTACATTGAATGTGTGGATTGCTGTAATAATATTTGTTAAAATGCCTTTCTTGGAAATTTTAATTAAATATCATAGTAGTATGTAAAGGTCCAAAGTATTGCAGTCTATTAAAGAGTTAAGTTATGAGCACACTATCCAAATTTTCAAATGACATTGTGTTTAGTTTTGTAAGCCTTACATCTTAATTTTTCAGCAATAATAACTTTTTGCAAAGTCATGACTTAAAGAAAATCATACCATATTTGACCACAACTAAGATATCTTCATAAAAAAAATATTAAGGTGCTACACCAGGAGCTAGTTGAAAAGTTTAAAAAATGAATGCAGTTTGGCTAAACAATGCAAACAGTTAGTTGACATTTTCATAGCCTTCATAATTTCTATATTGTGTCAGGGATTTCAAACTTGCAAACTGGTCAACAGAAGTGTGCATGTGAGAGAGAGAGAAAGAGAGAGAACATGGAGAGGAGAGGTGAGAGGAAGTTGACCAATAGTATTTTTTATAAAAAATATTTTAATATTTTATTTAGAAAAATTTTAGATTTATAGAAAAACTAGAAAAGTATTACAGACTCTTTAACTTCACTCAGTTTCTTCACTTTAAAGCATTTTATATGATTTATCAAACCAAAAATTAACACTGGTACATTATAATCATCCAAAGTCCATTTGTTCAGTTTTCTTTGTTGCCACCTAATATCTTTTTATGTTGCAAATTACTATCCAGGATACATTTTATTTGGTCATTGTGTCTTCTTAATCTCCTCTGATCTATGACAGTTTCTACAGTCTTTTCTTGTTTTTCATGACCTTAGTAGTTTTGAAGAGTACTAATATTTTGCAGAATGTCCCTTAATTTCATTTGTCTGCTTTTAAAATAATTACACTCGTATAGGGGTGCATGGGTGGCTCAGTCAGTTGAGAATCTTACTCTTGATTTGAGCTCAGGTCAGGATCCTAAGGTTGTGAGATCAAGCCCCACATTAGGCTCTGTGCTGAGTGTGGAGTCTGCTTAAGATTCTCTCTCTCTCTATCTGTCTCCCTCTGTCTCTTTCTTTCTCTCTCTCCCTCTGCTCCTCTCCCTCATTTGTGTTCTGTCTCTCTAAATAATACTAATACTAATACTAATACTAATACTAATACTAATACTAATACTAAATTTACACTGATGTTATGAGTTTTAGGGGAAAATGCCACGGATGTAAAGTTTTCTCATCCTATCATATTTAGGGGGACCTGATGAAATATCCACATAAATTGCCACTGGTGATGTTAATATTGAACATTTGATTGTTCTATATCTTCACTGTAAACTTAATATTTTTTTTCCTTTTTCATACTCTATTCTTTGGAAGTAGTTCACTAATTTCAGCCTACTCTATGGAAAGAATGATGGTTGGAGATGATGAGGGGAATATCTATGCATATTATTTGGAAGTCTCCTATAAGAAAGATCTGTCTATTCTCCTCCATTTATGTATTCATTAATAATTCACTTATATCAGCCCAAAGTCCCATATATTTATTTATGATTTGGTTTATAATTCAACACTACTTTATTTATTTTGTTGCTCAAATTGTTCCAGTTTTTACTATTGGGAGCTATTTCAGGTTGTTTCCTATATCCCATTGGCATGCCCCATATTTTGTTTTTTAAAGACTTCCTTTAGAATTAGAATACCATAGAATTATCCAGGCCTAGAATTACAATCCCATAGAATTATTCAGGCCTATTGATATATTCTCTGCTCTAGCTCTTGAATCAGCCATCAAGGATTCAAGGTTGATTTCTTTTAGAGAATATTGTTTATCTATTATCTATCTATCTATCAATCATCTATCTATTCATCTATCCTCTATTATCATCTATTTATGAAATTAATTCCTTTTTTTAGTTTTGAAAGTGTTTCTTTTTTTTAATATGAAATTTGTTGTCTAACAAATCTAAGAATCCAAGAATCCAAGGATTCTCGGCTGCATATGTTTTCCGTTCATCACATTGAAGATTTCCTGCCATTCCTTTCTCGCCTGCCAAGTTTCAGTAGATAGGTCTGCCACTAGTCTTACGGGTCTCCCTTTGTAAGTTAGAGCCTGTTTATCCCTTGCTGCTTTCAGAATTTTCTCTTTATCCTTGTATTTTGCCAGTTTCACTATGATATGTGGTGCAGAAGATTGATTCAAATTATGTCTGAAGGGAGTTCTCTGTGCCTCTTGGATTTTAATGTCTTTTTCCTTCCCCAGATCAGAGAAGTTTTCAGTTATGATTTGTCCAAGTACACCTTCAGCCCCTTAATCTCTCTTCTTCTTCTGGAATTCCTATGATACATATATTGTTCTGTTTGATTGCATCACTTAGTTCTCTAATTCTCTCCTCATACTCCTGGATTTTTTTATCTCTCTTTTTCTCAGCTTCCTCTTTTTCCATTATTTTATCTTCTAATTCACCTATTCTCTCCTCTGCCTCTTCAGTCCTTGCTATGGCCACCTCCATTTTATTTTGCACCTCCTTTATAGCATTTTTTAGTTCCTCATGACTATTTCTTAGTCCCTTAATCTCTGTAGCAATAGATTCTCTGCTGTCTTCTATGCTTTTTTGAAGCCCAGGGATTAATTTGATGACTATTATTCTAATTTTTTTTTCCATTATATTGCTTAAATCGTTGTTGATCAATTCCTTAGCTGTTGCTACTTCCTGGAGTTTCTTTTGAGGAGAATTCTTCCGTTTCATCATTTTGGGTAGTCCCTGGGGTGGCGCCAAACTGCAGGGCACTTCCCCTGTGCTGTCTGGACTAACTTGTGTTGGTTGGAGGGGCCGCAGTCAGCCCCAATGTCTGTCCCCAGCCCACCACTGGGGCCACAGTCAGACAGGTGTGTACCTTATCTTCCCCTCTCCCAGGGGCAGCACTCACTGTGGAGTGGTGTGGCCCCTGTCTGGGCTACTTGCACACTGCCAGGCTTGTGGTGCTGCTTCAATGGGATTTGGCCAAGGGCGTATTAGAATGGGTGGATCTGCAAGGTGCAAAGGGGTGGGCAGGGCAGGCATAGGTAGCTTTGCCATAGGTAGTCCCCTGCAGGGGGGGCCCTGAAGCACCTGGAGGGAGGCAGACCCATTGAAGGGATGGATCCACAGAAGCACAGCATTGGGCGTTTGCATGGTGCAAGTATCTTCTGTGATGGGAACTGGTTCCCTTTGGAATTTCAGCTGGGGGATGGGAGAGGGAAATGGTGCTTGCCAGCGCCTTTGTTCCCCCCCACAGAGCTGAGCTCTGTCCTTCAGAAGCTCAATAACTCTCCCTCCTGGTGTCCTTTCACCCTCCTGTCTCTCTGAGAGCAGAGCTGCTGACTTTTAACATTCCAGATGTTAAGTCCAGCTGGCTGTCAGAACTCACATAGTCCAGCCCCTCTGCTTTTGCAAGCCAGACTTCCCGGGCTCTGCCTTGCTGGGCGGCCCTCCACAGCCCCGGCTCCCTCTCACCAGTCTGTGTAACACACACTGCCTCTCGGTCCTTTCTACCCTCTTCCATGGGCCTCATGTCTATGGTTGGCTCCAGAGAGTCTGTTCTGCTAGGCTTCTGGCAGTTTTCTGGGTTATTTAGGCAGATGTGGGTGGAATCTAAGCAATCAGCAGGACAAGGTGAGCCCAGCGTCCTCCTACGTTGCCATCTTCCATCTGGAAGTGTTTCTAACAGCACAGGTAGGAAACCAGAAAGTTCTAGATCAATATCAGAAATTTCCTTTTATTCCATGCTTCATGATTCAAACACACTCTTAATAAAACTGGATTTGGGTAGTAGGAGATAATATTAAAGGGGAAGTTCAAATTTTAAAAGTTAATTCTTTCTCTTGGTATTAGTTTGTAAATTTTCTTGCAACATCTAGTATCATGGTTGGAGAAAACCTTTGCATTCCTTTCTCCTCCCCTGTCTATGAGTTTTCCCAGTTCCAACATTTCTACATGGGTAGTATGCAATGTGATTCAAGGAATGGAGACAGTTGATATTCTTCATGTAAGTATTGTAGCTTGTTAATTGCTCCTTAAATCAACTTCCAAGAAACGTTCTATTTGCAAACTTTCTGAATGAATGTTGGATTTCAATTATTGTCAGGTGTTAAGGATTAACAAGGATTAGTATAGCAAACAATAAAAAAAAGGATTAGGATAGCAAATCAACTATGGGTTCTTAACATTTTGTGGTAAGTGTAATCATTCATTCTCATCAATATATTCCCTGCTCCAGCCCTAGAATCAGCCATTTATTCAAGGATCCCCAGTTACCTTTTTTGTTTGTTTGTTTGTTTGTTTGTTTGTTTGTTTTAGATAATGTTATTTAGAAACCAAGATCTGGGTACTTGGTGTGTTTACTGCTGTTAGAAACATATTGTTCTAAAAATACCTATATTTGAAAACTATTGGATGTGTTATAGGCCATTTAAATGATTGCACTCCTCACTTGTCTTTACTGAATTGTTACCTGACCTCTTTATAATTTTTTAATTAGGTTTTTATCCCCACAAAGATATTTCAGAGATATACAACATTTATGCGGGCATAGATCAGGTTTTAATCTCATTTGATAAGCCAATAATTTGGAGGTAGTGGTAATAATTTTAGCATACATAAAATTAGTTCATGTTAGAATGTGAGCCTATCACTAATGTGAATAAATAAATGGCTTGGTAATAATATGTGGCTCTGCATTTTTTTGTGGACGGCATACTATGGACATTATATCCTGGGCATTTACAAAATTAAAGGGACAATTTGTTCAATCTTGCTAATGTAAATAAAATAATTTATGAATAAAATTTTGTTGACTTACTATTGGATATATTTTCTAACAAAAAGTTCATAATATTTATTGCTTTATATTATGAAAATAATATATGCTGATTTAAAAAAAATGGAACTGTATGGAGCAAAATGAAAGTTTTCATTACCTGCAACTTCTAATCCCAATATGTGCCTCGAAAGTAACTATCATTTACATTTCACATTATTTCCACATTTATTTGTGTATATATAAGTGTATAATTTCACTTGAATATTTAATTTTTTATATGAATAAGATAATAATTTGCATTTTGTTCTGCAACTTTCATTGTCTATTTATCCATATACTATAGAGATATTTCCATATCAGCACATGTATCTCTACATCATCTTTTAAATTAATCTATAAAATTTCTATTTTATGGATATTCCATTATTTATTAAACTAGCACTGTACTCATCGACAATGTGAGCTACTTCCAGTTTTTTTCAGGATATTAGTAATAAAATTTATTTTCATTTGCAAAGATGCTTGTGACATAGATTCTTAAAAGTTGAATAGGTGAGTCAGAGTATATGCATTTATAAAGAAATAAATACTTAAAATGAACTCCCCAAATCATAAAAATTATCATTTCTTAGAGTATATAGGTGCTTTTCTATCTACATCCTCATGAACACCAAATATTATTGTTCTTTATGAATTTTAAATCTAAAAACTGTATTTTATTTGGTTTAATTTGCATTTCTCTATAAGCTTTATTGATACTTTTTATATGCTCATATGCTATTTATATTTCTTCTCTTTTGAATTTTTTGTATACTTTGATGTTTTCACATTTGTTTATTTGTGGGATGTATTTATCTATTATTGGCAATCAGGGGTGCCTGGGTGGCTTGGTCAGTTGGGCATTTGACTTCAGCTCAGGTCATGATCTCACGGTCTGTGAGTTCGAGCCCCACGTCGGGCTCATTGCTGACAGCTCAGAGCCTGGAGCCTGTTTCAGATTCTGTGTCTCCCTCTCTCTCTGCTCCTCCCCAGTTCATGCTCTGTCTCTCTCTGTCTCAAAAATAAATTAAAAAAAAGTTAAAAAAAATTTATTATTGGCAATCATACTTTATCTTCTACATACATCACAAATATTTTCTCCAGCACCATCATTTGCTCTTTAAGTGTATTTTGTGGTTTTCCAATTAATGATAAGTCAATATATTCATTATTATACTATGTATATATATATTGCTCAATGATTAGCAAGTAGTGTACTATGTTTACATTTTCTTTCTAATATTGCTTATTGATTAGCTTAAAATAATTTTACTATTAAAGAATTTAAGGTAGGAATTTAAATAGGAAATTACATAGGAATTTATAATTTTAATCAAATTAAATACTTCATAATTTTTATAATTTTAAACTTTTTATAATTTTGCCTTTGAAGAGTCTAATATCAATATAACCAAATTCAATCACACACAACTTGGGTTTTTTTTCTCTTTCTGAAAATTATAAGGATATTCTCTTTATTTTTCATATTCAAAAATGTCATCAAGTCATTTGGTATTTTTCTGTATTTATTGTATAGAACACTTGATATATTTTTTCCATCTGGAGGGCAATATGCTTCAGTTTGGAAATTTTTTTCCTATAGTATGACATATTTAGAATTTCTTCTTTCTCAATTTCGTGTGCACTCTCTGGAAATGCTAATAATCAGATACTGTCTCTCCTAAATATATCCTGTAATTTCCTTACTTTTTTTTTTCATTATACATCACTTTGCATGTATGTTCAATATTTAAAATTTTCTAACTTAATCATCCAGAACTATATTGTTTTCTTACATAAAGTTTTTCATATTGGAAGGTTTATATTTAGAGAAAAATTGCAAAGATACTAGAGAGAACTCCCATATTTGTCACACTCAGTTTCCCCAGTTTTTCACATCTTACATCCCATGGTACATTTGTCAAAATTAAGAAATTAACATTTGTACATCACTATTACTGAAAGTTTATACTTTATTCAAATTTCTCTAGGTATTACCTAATGTTCCTTTATTTTTCCAAAATTCGATCCATTAATGCACATTACACTTAATCTTTTATTAGTTTTCTACTGATACTGTAACACATTATTACAAATTTGGTGGCTTAAATAACATAAATTAATAAACTTATAGCTGTGGAGGTCAGAAGGGCCAAAACCAAGGTGTTGATAAAGCTACAATCCTTCAGGACAGTCTAGGGTAGAATCTGTTTCTTGCCTTTTCTAGTTTCTAAGGGTTACCAATATTCCTTGGCATTAAGTGCTCTTCAGCAATTGCATTCCTCAGACCTCTGCTTCCTTCATCACATCTGCTTCTCTCATTCTAAAACACCTTTTTTTTCTTTTACTTTTATATGAACATTTGTGGTTACATTGGTCCCACCCAGATAACTCAGAAAAACAGGATAATTTTCTCATTTCAAAATCATCACTTGAATCACATCTCCAAAATCCCTTTTATCATATATGATAACATATTCACAGACTCTGCAGCCTAGGGCATAGACTTCTTTTTGTATTTTAATGTTTATTTATTTTTGAGAGAGAGAGAGACAGAGCATGAGCAAGGGAGGGGCGGAGAGAGAGGGGGACACAGAATCTGAAGCAGGCTCCAGGCTCTGAGCTGTCAGAGCAGTGCCTTGCACAGGGTTTGAACTCATGAACCCTGAGATCATGACCTGAGTTGAAGTCAGATGCTTAACCGACTGAGCCACCCAGGCGCCCCCATAGACTTCTTTGAGGAAGGATGTCATTATTCTACCTGCCACAGATGTCATGTCTCCTTAAGCTCTTTTTGGCTGTGACAGTTTTTCAGATAATCCTTGTTTTTGATTACCTTAACACTTTTGAGTATTTCTGATCAGGTATTCAGTAGGGTGTCCCATAATTAGGATTGTTTTGATGTTTTTCTCATGATTAGACTGGAATTAGGAGTTTGGGGGAGGTAGACAGAAGAGGTAAAGTGTTTTTTTTTAAAAATTATCAGCATGACCTATCATTGCAACTATTGACCTTCATTACATTTCCGTGGTGATATTTATCAGGTCACTCCCCTGTCAAAATACTCTTTTCCTCCAATTTCTATACTGTATTCTAGAAATGAGTCACTATGTGAAGCCCACATTTGATTACTGGGTAGATATGCTCTACCTCATTCAGAAGAGTATCTGTAAAGGTTATTTGGAGTTCTTCCACAGGGGAAATTTTCTTTTCTTTAAATTTTAAAAATTTATTTACTCAATCACTTATTTAAATCACTATGGATTCATAGATATTTAATTCATATTTTGTGTTATAATACAATACTTTGTTTATTTTGTTTTTAAAATAGTTCCAGATTTGTCCATTGACAACTCTTTCAGTTGATTTCTGTGTCCCTTTGACATATCCATATCAGTGTGTGTGTGTGTGTGTGTGCACATTATTTTGAGCACTCCTTTATTTTCTGGCACTACAAGATGTTCCAGGCCCATTTTGTACATTTCCAATCCTAGTCCTGGTCTATCTTTATTGGAGAATTTTATTAGAAACTAAGATCTAGGCGCCAGATGTGCTTATTAATACTGGATTGTTATTTCTTTTAGACCCTCTAAGTGGACAGAGTAAATAAATATATGTGGGTACACTAATGATGGTATATATACATATCTATATATTTTTTTATTTTTTATATGTTATTTATTTTTGATAGAGAGAGACAGAGCACAAGTGGGGGAGGGGCAGAGAGAGAAGGAGACACAGAATCCGAAACAGGCTCCAGGCTCCCAGCTGTCAGCACAGAGCCCGACATGGGGCTCGAACTCACAAATTGTGAGATCATGACCTGAGCCAAAGTCACACACTCAACTGACTGAGCCACCCAGGCGCCCCTACATATCTATATTTATATATCTATATATTTTTCTATGTAACCATCTGTATCAATATTAAGCAAAATAGGAATTCTTATTAATGTCTCCAGGTCTAATCCATTGTCACACCCACTTCAATAGTGAGAAATTTGCCTGTACCAGCTGCCATCCATTTGTTTAATTGTTCAATTCCAGTATATGTACTGTAGTATCAAAATTGTTACCAGCATGGGAAACAATTTCATCAATGAGAGTACTGTGATTATGCATGGTTGTTTTTGCCTTTAGTTTTACAGACTCCACTCATTTTCATAATGATTTAAGTCAGAATCATTCTTCCCACACATTTCAGTGAGTCTGTTTCATATGTTTATAATACAGTTACATGGTTTTATCATATTCTGCATTACATCTAGAGATTTCCTGATCTTCTAAATGATTTTGTTGATTTACATATATGAAGGTTTACTTTTTTTCAGTTTAAAACTTTATGGTTTTGGCAAATGCAGTCATGTATCCACCATTAAATTATTATACAAAATAGTTTCACAGCCCTAACTACTCTCTGTGCTTCACATCATCAATCCTTCCCCAAGCACCTGGTAGCCACTGATATTTTTACCATTGCTACAGTTTTGTCTATTACAGACCTAATATAAGTCAGATTAGCTTTTTTTTTAAATTTACCAATATGCATTTAAGAGTTATTCATGTCTATGTGTGGCCATATAGCTCATACATTTTTAAATTGCTGAATATTATTCCATTGTATGCTGCTGTTTATCTGTACACTTACTGAAGAACTACTTGGTTGTTTCCAGTTTCTGGTGATTATGAATAAATCAGCTATAAACATTTGCATGCAATTTTTAAATGGAAATGAATTTTTGAATCAGTTGGGTAAATACCTGGGAGTGTAATTGATGGGTCATGTAGTAAGAGTATGTTTAGCTTTATTTTTTTAATGTTTATTTATTTATTTTTGAGAGAGAGAGATACAGAGACAGAGACAGAGATCACAAACAGAGGAGGGGCAGAGAGAGTGAGAGGGAGACACAGAATCCGAAACAGGCTTTAGGCTCTAAGCTGTTGCACAGAACCAAACAGGGGGCTCGAACTCACGAGCTGTGAGATCATAGCCTGAGCCAAAATTGGACGCTTAACATACTCAGCCACCCAGGCACCCCATTAAAAAAGAGATGTTTGTTTATTTATTTATTTTTGAGAGAGAGAGAAAGAGAGAGAAGAGTATGTTTAACTTTGGAAGAACTGCTGAACTGTCTCCTAAAAAGGCTGTTCCTTTTTAGAATCCCACCAAAAAGGAATGAAAGTTTATTTGTTTAGCAATTACACTAGCAAATGGTATTGTCAGTATTTATCTATCATCTATCTATCTATCTATCTATCTATCCATCCGTCTTTTATTTGTGTGTTTGTTTTGGATTTTTGTCATTCTAATAAGTATGAAGTGGTACATCATTGTTTAATTTGCACTTCCCTAATGACAAATGATGATGACAATATTTCATTTGCTTGTTTTACATCTGCCTGTATGTGTTGATGAGGTATCCAGATCATTTTCTCATTTTTGGTAAGTTTATTTTTTTTTTTAATTTACTTTGAGAGAGACTGCATACAAGTGGGGGGAGGGCAGAGAGAGAGAGAGAGAGAATCCCAATCAAGCTTCCTGCTGTCAGCATGGAGCCCAACTCAGGCTCCCATGAACCGAGAGATCATGACCTGAGCCAAAATCAAAAGTCGACTGGTTAACTGACTGAGCCACCTAGATGCCCCCATTTTCCCATTCTTAATTGGATTGCTTGTTTTTTATTATTGAGTTTTAATGACCCTTTGTATATTTTGCATATGTCCATTATTAATTTCTTTGAAAGTAATTTTCTGCCATTTGAATTTGTGCTTTACAGAATAGAAGGTTTACTTTAAAAAAAATAATAAGCCTAAACACGTTTATCTTTTATAAATCATGTTTTTCGAGTTGCATATAAAAACTCATCACCAGGGGCACATGGGGGCTCAGTTAAGCAGCTGACTCTTTTTGTTGTTGTTGTTAATTTAATTTAATTTAATTTTTTATTTTTTAAAATTTACATCCAAATTAGTTACAATATAGTGAAACAATGATTTCAGGAGTAGATTCCTTAGTGCCCCTCATCCATTTAGCCCATCCCCCCTCCCACAACCCCTCCAGTAAGCCTCAGTTTGTTCTCCATATTTATGAGTCTCTTCCGTTTTGTTCCCTTCCCTCTTTTTATATTATTTTTGTTTCCCTTCCCTTATGTTCATCTGTTTTGTCTCTTAAAGTCCTCATATGAGTGAAGTTATATGATTTTTGTTTTTCTTTGACTAATTTCACTTAGCATAATACCCTCCAGTTCCATCCATGTAGTTGCAAATGGTGAGATTTCATTCTTTTTGATTGTGGAATAACACTCCATTGTGTGTGTGTGTGTGTGTGTGTGTGTGTGTGTGTGTGTGTGTGTATCACATTTTCTTTATCCATTCATCCATCGATGGACATTTGGGCTCTTTCCATACTTTGGCTATTGATAGTGCTGCTATAAACATAGGGGTACATGTGTCCCTTTGGCCCAGCACACCTGTATCCCTTGGATAAATGCCTAGTAGTGCAATTGCTGGGTTGTAGGGTAGTTCTATTTTTAGTTTTTTGAGGAAGCTCCATACTTTTTTCCAGAGTGGCTGTACCAGCTTCCCTTCCCACCAACAATGCATAAGAGACCCTCCTTCCCCACATCCTCGCCAACATCTGTTGTTGCCTGAGTTGTTAATGTTAGCCATTCTGACAGGTGTAAGGTGGTATCTCACTCTGTGTTAATTTTTTAAATGTTTGTTTATTTTTGAGAGAGAAATAGAATGTGAGTGGGGTAAGAGCAGAGAGAGAGGGATACACAATCCAAATTAGGATCCAGGCTGTGAGCTCTCAGCACAGTGCCCAACGTGGGTCTTGAACTCACAACCCGCAAGTTCATGATCTGAGCCAAAGTAGGACACCCAACTGACTGAGCCACTCATGCGCCCCAAGCAGCTGGCTCTTGATTTCAGTTCAGGTCATGATCTCACAGTTTGTGGGACTGAGCCCCACATCAGACTCTGGGCTGACGACATGAAGCCTGATCAGGATTCTCTCTCTTCCTCTCTCTCTCTCTCTCTGCCCTTCTCTTGCTTGTGCTCTGTCTCTCTCGAAATAAATATTTAAAAAAATCTAATCGCCAAACTGAATGTCATATGATAATCTTCTGTTTTATTCTAGAACTTTTCTACTTTTGCATTTTAAATTTTGTAGACTTTTCATTTGTTTTTGCATATGGACTTCTAAGTGCTCCAGCAACATTTGTTGAAAATACTATTCTTGCTCCATTGAATTGCTTTTGGACATTGCCAAAATATAAGTTGACTATATTTGTGTGGGTCTATTTCTGAACTCTCTGTTCTGTTGCATTTATTGATGTGTTTATTCCCCATTCTCATGACCCATTGGTTAGTATTTCTTTATAATAATCCTTGAAATTAAGTAGACTGAATACTCCAATATTATGTTATTCTTCAGTATTATGTTGCTCTTATAGGAATTTTGCCTTTCCATATAACCTTTAGAATTAGACTGTTGATATATACAAAATAGCTTCCTTAAATTTTAATTGGGATTGCATTGAATATATAGATCTTGTTGGGAAAAATTGAAAACTTATCAATACTGTATTTTCCAATCCATAAACACAGAATAATCCTTCCATTTATTTAGATGTTTGATTTTTTTCATAACTGTTTTGTAGCTCTCCACACAGATATTTTGTACATATTTGATTACAGATATACTTAACAATTTTAATTCTTGGGGTTCTAATCTAAGAAATTGTTTTAATTTTTTATTTTAATTCCAATACAGTTAACATACAGTGTTATATTAGTTTCAGGTGTACAATATAGTAATTCAGCAACTCTATAATTACTGTTCATAATGATAAGAGTACTATTTATTTATTTATTTAGAAATTAAAAATACAACTACCTTACAACCCAGCAACTTCACTACTAAGTATTTATCCAAAAGATGCAAAAATGATAATTCAAAGGGACACATGCTCTTCAATGTTTATACCAATACTATCAACAATAACAAAAGTATGGAAAGAGCCCAAATGTCCATTGAATGATGAGTGGATAGAGAACATGTGGTACATATGTACACTGGAATATTACTCAGTGGTCAGAAAGAAAGAAATCTTGCCATTTACAACAATGTGGATGGGATTAGAGTGTATTATGTTAAGGAAAATAAGTCAGAGTAAGAGAGGTGTCATATGTTTTCACTCTTATATGGAATTTAATTAAAAAAAAGATGAACATAGGGAAAGGAAAGCAAAAATAAGATAAAAAACAGAGAGGGAGAGAAGCCATAACAGACTCTTAAACACAGAGAATGAAATGAAGGTTGCTGGTGGGGTACGAATGGGCACTTTTGGGGATGAATACTGGGTGTTATATGTAAGTGATACATAACTAAATTCTATTCCTGATTTATTTTTATTTTTGCATTTTGAAAAACCAGTTTTTTCAACACAGTTTGTTGAAGGCACTATCTTTTCCCATTTTGTGGTCTTAGCACTTTTGTCAAAGATCAGATGACCACATATACATGGATTTATTTCTGGGCTTATTATTCTGTTCCATTGATCTATATGTCTGTCTTTATGCCAGTATCACACTGTTTTAATTACTATATATTTGTAATATATTTTTAAGTTATGAAATGTGATGCTTCTAGCTTTGTTTTTACTTATCAAGATTTTTTTTTTTTTTTGGCTATTTTGAGTCCTTTGAGATTCCTTAAGAATTTTAGGATTTTTTTCTATGTTTTTAAAAGAATGTCATTAGTATTTTGAAGTAATAGCATTGAATTTGTAGATCAATTTGGGTAGCACAGACATTTCAACAATATTAATTAATATTAATATTAATTCTTCAAATCTATGAATACATGCCTTGGCATTTATTTGTGACTCCTTTAATGTTTGTTTGTTTACTTGTTTGTTTGATTCTTTCTTTCTTTCTTTATTTTAGAAAGAGAGAGAGAAAGACAGAGCATGAGCAGGGGATGGGTAGAAGGGGAGGGAGACACAGAATGCGAGGCAGTCTCCAGGCTCTGAGCTGTCAGCACACAGCCCGATGTGGGGATTGAACCCAACGACTGTGAGATCATGACCTGAACAGAAATTGTACGCTTAACTGACTAAGCTACCTAGGCTCCCCTATTTGTGTGTCCTTTAATTTCATTTGTCAATGTTTATTAGTTTTCAGTTTACATTTTCTGTACCTTCTTGGATAAGTTTATTCTTCAGTATTTTACTAGTTTGATGCTATTATAGATGGGATGGTTTTATTAATTTCTTTCCGAAATGGTTCATTATTATATCAAAACACAACAGATTTTTGTGTGTTGATTTTGTATGTTGCAACTGCCTGAATTTATTTATTAGTTGTATCAGGTGTGTGTGTGTGTGTGTGTGTGTGTGTGTAGTCTTTGGAGCCAAACTGGTTTCCATACAATACCCAGTGCTCCTTCCAACAGGTTCCCTCCTCAATGCCCATCACCCACCCTCCCCTCCCTCCCACTCCCCATCCACCCTTAGTTTATTCTCAGTTTTTGAGAATCTCTTATGCTTTGGCTCTCTCCCTCTCTAATTTTTTTTCCTTCCCCTCACACATAGTCTTCTGTTAAGTTTCTTAGGATCCACATAAGAGTGAAAACATATGGCCTCTGTCTTTCTCCATATGACTTATTTCACTTAGCATAACACGCTCCAGTTCCATACACATTGCTACAAAAGGCCATATTTCATTATTTCTCATTGCCAAGAGGTATTCCATTGTGTATATACACCAAAATTTCTTTCTCCATTCATCAGTTGATGGACATTTAGGTTCTTTCCATAATTTGGCAATTGTTGAAAGCGCTGCTATAAACATTGGGGAACCAGTTCCCCCATGCATCAGCACTCCTGTATGCCTTGGGTAAATTCTTAGCAGTGCTATTGCTGGGTCATAAAGTAGGTCTATTTTTAATTTTTTGAGGAACCCCCACACTGTTTTCCAGAGAGGCTGCACCTGTTTGCATTCCCACCAAAAATGCAAGAGGTTTCCCGTTTCTCCACATCCTCTCCAGCATCTATAGTCTCCTGATTTGTCCATTTTAGCCTCTCTAATCAGCGTGAGGTGGTATCTCAGTGTGGTGGTTTTTATTTGTATTTCCTTCATGAGGCGTTATTGAGCATCTTTTCATGTGCCTGTTGGCCATCCGGATGTCTTTACAGAAGCGTCTATTCATGTTTTCTGCCCATTGCTTCACTGGGTTATTTGTTTTTCAGGTGTGGAGTTTGGTGAGTTCTTTATAGATTTTGGATACTAGCCCTTTGTCTGATATGTCATTTGCAAATATCTTTTACCATTCCATCAGTTGCCTTTTAGTTTTGTGGATTGTTTCCTTTGCAGTACAGAAGCTTTTGATCCACATGAGGTCCCAGTAGTTGATTTTTGCTTTTAATTCCCTTGCCTTTGGAGATGTGTCAAGTAAGAAATTGCTGTGGCTGATGTCAGAGAGGTTTTTTCCTGCTTTCTTCTCTAGGGTTTTGATGCGTTCCTATCTCACATTCAGGTCCTTTATCCATTTTAAGTTTATTTTTGCGTGTGTTGTAAGAAAATGGGTCAAGTTTATTCTTCTGCATATTGCTGTCCAGGTCTCCCAGCACCATTTGTTAAAGAGACTGCCTTTTTTCCATTGGATATTCTCTCCTGCTTTGTCAAAGATTAGTTGGCCATACTTTTGTGGGTCCAATTCTGGAGTCTGTATTCTATTCCATTGGACTATATGTCTGTTTTTTTTGTTTTTTTTTTTTTGTGCCAATACTATGCTGTCTTCATGATTACAGCTTTGTAGCAGATGCTAAAGTCTGGGATTGTGATGCCTCCCACTTTGGTCTTCTTCTTCAATATTACTTTGGCTATTTGGGGCCTTTTGTGGTTCCATACAAATTTTAGGATTGCTTGTTCTAGGTTCGAAAAGAATACTGGTGCAATTTTGATTGGGATTGCATTGAATGTGTAGATTGCTTTGGGTAATATTGACATTTTAACAATATTTATTCTTCCAATCCATGAGCACAGAATGTTTTTCCATTTCTTTATATCTTCTTCAATTTCCTTCATAATATTTCTATAGTTTTCAGCATACAGATCTTTTACATCTGTGGTTAGGTTTATTCCTAGGTACCTTATGATTCTTGGTTCAATTGTGAATGGGATCAGTTTCTGTATTTGTCTTTCTGTTGGTTCATCATTAGTGTATAAGAATGCAACTGATTTCTGTACATTGATTTTGTATCCTGCAACTTTGCTGAATTCATGTATCAGCTCTAGCAGAGTTTTGGTGGAGTCTATCAGGTTTTCCTTGTATAATATCATGTCGTCTGCAAAAAGTGAAAGCTTGACTTCATCTTTGCGAACTTTGGTGCCTTTGATTTCCTTTTGTTTTCTGATTGCTGATGCTAGGACTTCCAACACTATGTTAAGCAACAGCGGTGAGAGTGTACATCCCTGTCATGTTCCTGATCTCAGGGAAAAAGCTCTCAGTTTTTCCCCATTGAGGATGATGTTAGCTGTGAGCTTTTCATAAATGGCTTTTATGATCCTTAAGTATGTTCCTTCTATCCCAACTTTCTCGAGGGTTTTTATTATGAAAGATTGCTGAATTTCGTCAAATGCCTTTTCTGCATCGATTGACAGGATCATATGGTTCTTTTCTTTTATTAATGTGATGTATCATGTTGATTGATTTGCAAATGTTGAACCAGCCCTGCAGCCCGGAATGAATCCCACTTGATCATGGTGAATAATTCTTTTTATATGCTGTTGAATTCGATTTGCTAGTATCTTATTGAGAATTTTTGCATCCATATTCATCAGGGATATTGGCCTGTAGTTCTCTTTTTTTACTGGGTCTCTGTCTCATTTAGGAATCAAGGTAATACTGGCTTCATAGAATGAGTCTGGAAGTTTTCCTTCCCTTTCTATTTTTTGGAATAGCTTGAGAAGGATAGGTATTATCTCTGCTTTAAACGTCTGGTAGAACTCCCCTGGGAAGCCATCTGGTCCTGGACTCTTATTTGTTGGGAGATTTTTGATAACCGATTCAATTTCTTCGCTGGTTATGGGTCTGTTCAAGCTTTCTATTTCCTCCTGATTGAGTTTTGGAAGAGTGTGGGTGTTTAGGAATTTGTCCATTGCTTCCAGGTTGTCCAATTTGTTGGCATATAATTTTTCATAGTATTCCCTGATAATTGCTTGTATCTCTGAGAGATTGGTTGTAATAATTCCATTTTCATTCATGATTTTATCTATTTGGGTCATCTCCCTTTTCTTTTTCAGAAGCCTAGCTAGAGGTTTATCAATTTTGTTTCTTTTTTCAAAAAACCAACTCTGGGTTTCATTGATCTGCTCTACAGTTTTTTTAGATTCTATATTGTTTATTTCTGCTCTGATCTTTATGATTTCTCTTCTTCTGCTGGGTTTAGGCTGTCTTTGCTGTTCTGCTTCTATTTCCTTTAGGTGTGCTGTTAGATTTTGTATTTGGGATTTTTCTTGTTTCTTGAGATAGGCCTGGATTGCAACGTATTTTCCTCTCAGGACTGCCTTCCCTGCATCCCAAAGCGTTCGGATTGTTGTATTTTCATTTTCGTTTGTTTCCATATATTTTTTAATTTCTTTCCTAATTGCCTGGTTGACCCATTCATTCTTTAGTAGGGTGTTCTTTAACCTCCATGCTTTTGGAGGTTTTCCAGACTTTTTCCTGTGGTTGATTTCAAGCTTCATAGCATTGTGGTCTGAAAGTATGCATGGTATGATTTCAATTCTTGTATACTTATGAAGGGCTGTTTTGTGACCCAGTATGTGATCTATCTTGGAGAATGTTCCATGTGCACTCGAGAAGAAAGTATATTCTGTTGCTTTGGGATGCAGAGTTCTAAATATATCTGTCAAGTCCATCTGATCCAATGTATCATTCAGGGCCTTTTTTTCTTTATTGACCGTGTGTCTAGATGATCTATCCATTTCTGTAAGTGGAGTGTTAAAGTCCCCTGCAATTACCACATTCTTATCAATAAGGTTGCTTATGTTTGTGAGTAATTGTTTTATATATATGGGGGCTCCTGTATTCCGCGCATAGACGTTTATAATTGTTACCTCTTCCTGATGGATAGACCCTGTGATTATTATATAATGCCCTTCTTCATCTCTTGTTACAGCCTTTAATTTAAAGTCTAGTTTGTCTGATATAAGTATGGCTACTCCAGCTTTCTTTTGACTTCCAGTGGCATGATAAATAGTTCTCCATCCCCTCACTTTCAATCTGAAGGTGTCCTCAGGTCTAAAATGAGTCTCTTGTAGACAGCAAATAGATGAGTCTTGTTTTTTATCCATTCTGATACCCTAGGTCTTTTGGTTGGTTCATTTAGTCCTTTTACATTCAGTGTTATTATAGAAAGATATGGGTTTAGAGTCATTGTGATGTCTGTAGGTTCCATGCTTATAGCGATGTCTCTGGTACTTTGTCTCACAGGAACCCCCTTAGGATCTCTTGTAGGGTTGGTTTAGTGGTGACGAATTCCTTCAGGTTTTGTTTGTTTGGGAAGACCTTTATCTCTCCTTCTATTCCAAATAACAGACTTGCTGGATAAAGGATTTTTGGCTGCATATTTTTTTTCTGTTCATCACATTGAAGATCTCCTGCCATTCCTTTCTGGCCTGCCAAGTTTCAGTAGAGAGATGGGTCACGAGTCTTATAGGTCTCCCTTTATATGTTAGAGCACGTTTATCTCTAGCTGCTTTCAGAAGGATCGATTCAAATTACATCTGAAGGGAGTTCTCTGTGCTCTTGGATTTCAATGCCTTTTTCCTTCCCCAGTTCAGGGAAGTTCTCAGCTATTATTTCTTCAAGTACACCTTCAGCACCTTTCCCTCTCTCTTCCTCCTCTGGAATACCAATTATGCATAGATTATTTCTCTTTAGTGCATCACTTAGTTCTCTAATTTTCCCCTCATACTCCTGGATTTTTTTATCTCTCTTTTTCTCAGCTTCTTCTATCCCATAATTTTATCTTCTAGTTCACCTATTCTCTCCTCTGCCTCTTCAATCCGAGCTGTGGTTGCCTCCATTTTATTTTCCAGCTCATTGATAGCATTTTTTAGCTCCTCCTGGCTCTTCCTTAGTCACTTGATCTCTGTAGCAATAGATTCTCTCCTGTCCTTTATACTGTTTTCAAGCCCAGGGATTAATTTTAGGTCTATTATTCTAAATTTACTGTCTGCTATATTGTTTAAATCATTTTGATCAGTTCGTTAGCTGTTGTTATTTCCTGGACGTTTTTTTGAGTGGAATTCTTCCATTCCGTCATTTTGGAAAGTCCCTGGAGTGGTGCGGGACTGCGGGGCAATTCCCCTGTGCTGTCTATAACAACTTGCCTTGGTGGGTGGGCGGGGCCGCAGTCAGACTGATGTCTGCCCCCAGCCCACTGCTGGGGCCACAGTCAGACTGGTGTGTGTCTTCTCTTCCCCTTTCCTAGGGGTGGGATTCACTGTGGGGTGGCGCGGCCTATCCGGGCTACTTGCACACTGCCAGACTTGTGGTTCTGGGGATCTGGCGTATTAGCTGGGGTGGATAGGCAAGGTGCACAGAGGCTGGAAGGGCAGGCTCAGCTCGATTTTCCTTCGGAGATCTGCTTTGGGCGGGCACTGGGACACAGGGAGGGAGTAAGACCCGCCAGAGGGATGGATCTGCAGAAACACAGCATTGGGTGTTTGGGCAGGTGTTTGCAAGTTCCCTGGCAGGAGCTGATTCCCTTTGGGATTTTGGTTGGGGAATGGGCGAGGGAGATGGCGCTGGTGAGCGCCTTTGTTCCCTGCCAAGCTGAGGTCTGTGGTCCGGGGCTCAACAACTCTCCCTCCCTTTGTCCTCTAGCCCTCCTGTTCTCCGAACAGAGCTGTTAGGATATAACCTTCCAGATGTTAAGTCCTGCTTGCTGTCAGAACACAGTCCGTCAGGCCCTTCTGCTTTTGCAAACCTGAGGCGGGGCCCCTGCTTGGCCAGCAGGCCGCCCCTTGCCCCGGCTCCCTCCCGTCAGTCCGTGTAGTGCGCACCGCCTCTCTGCCCTTCCTACCCTCTTCCGTGGGCCTCTCGTCTGCGCTTGGCTCCAGAGCCTCTGTTCTGCTAGTCTTCTGGCAGTTTTTTGGGTTATTTAGGCAGGTGTAGGTGGAATCTAAGTGATCAGCAGGACACACAGTGCGCCCAGCATCTTCCTACGCTGCCATCTTCCCAGGATCCCCTCTTCTATCTTTTTCTTTTTTAGGGTGGAGAAGTGTTGAACTCTCGAAACCTATGGGTCTGTGTGTTTCACCTCTAAGTTCTATCAGCTTCTGACTCATGTATTTTAAAGCTCTGCTGAACAACACAGGAAGCAACAAATGTTAGCAAAGATGTGGAGAAAGGGGAACCCACTTACACTACTGGAGAGAAAGCAAACGGGTATAGCCACTCTGGAAAAGAGTATGGAGTTTTCTCAAAAAGTTCAAAATAGAACTATCCTATGACCCAGTAATTGCACTACTGCTACTACTCAAAGGCTACAAAAATATTGATTCAAAAGGATACATGCACCCAGATGTTTATTAGCAGCATTGTCAACAATGACCAAATTATGGAAAGAGCTCAAATGACAATCTACTGATGAATGGATAAAGAAGATATGGTATAGGGGCACCTGGGTGGCTCATTCGATTAAGTGCCTGGCTCTTGATTTTGGCCCAGGTCATGATCTCATGGTTCATGGTTTTGAACCTGTGTTGGGCTCCACACTGGCAGTGCAGAATCTACCTGGCATCTCTCTCTTTCTCTCATTCTCTCTCTCTCTCCCTCATAATAAATAAACTTAAGAAAAGAAGATGTGGTATATATAGACAACGGATTATTTCTAAGTCATAAAAAGGGATGAAATCTTACAATTTGTAATAACATGATTGGAACTAAAGAGTATTATGTTAAGCAAAATAAGTCAGACAAAGATAAATGCAATATATTATTCATATGTGGAATTTAATAAACGGAACAGATGAACATGGGGGTAAAAGAGGCAAACCATAAGACACTGTTAACTATAGAGAACAAATGGAGGGTCGCTGAAGGGGAAATGGGTGGGGGAATGGATTAAATGGAGGAGGGAAATTGTGATGAGCACCAAATGTTGTATGTAAGAGATGAATCAATAAATTCTACATCTGAAATGAATATTACACTCTATATTAACTAACTGGAATTTAAGTAAAAGCTTGAAAAAAGGAAAAAGAAATAAAACTCTGCTGATAGCTATACACTTTTATGATTGTTATGTCTATTTGGAGAACTGTTATGTCTATTTGGAGCCTTTATCATAATGTAATGTGCATCTTAATCTTTGATAATATTATATCTTTTCTTCTAAAGTCTACTTTTATCTGATATTAATATAGATATTCCAGCTATTAGTTTTTGCAATGGATATCATTATTTACCACTTTACTTTTAATCTATTTATGTCTTTAACTTATTTTAAATAATTTTATTTCATTTAAAAAAATAATGCTTTCTAAATTTTTCTAACATTTATTTATTTATTTTTGAGAAACAGAGAGAGACAGAGTGCCACCAGGGTAGGGGCAGAGACAGAAGGAGACCAGAATCCGAATCAGTCTCCAGGCTCTGAACAAGCTGTCAGCACAGAGCCCAATGAGAGACTTGAACCCACAAACTGTGAGATCATGACCTGAGCCAAAGTCAGATGCTCAACCGACTGAGACACTTAGGCACCCCTGTTTATTTTTGAGAGAGAGAGAGAGAGAGAGAGAGAGAGAGAGAGAGAAAGACCTGGGGAGGAGCAGAGAGGGAGACACCGAATCCAAACTGGGTTCCAGGTTCTGAGGTGTCAGCACAGAGCCCAATGTGGAGCTCAAACTCAGGAACTGAGTCTACTCAGGAACTCAGTCTCAGGAACTGAGATCATGACCTCAGCCAAAATTGGACTATTAACCGACTGACCCACCCAGGAGCCCCTATGTATTTACCTTTAATGCAGATTTGTTGTAGACAGCATAATGCATTTAATTTGCGAATTTATATCTTGTAGCTCATGTGCTTAGAACTTTCATATTTATTTTGATCATTGATGTGGTTGAATTAAATTGCAACATTTTAGATATTTTTTTATGTGTTCCATGTGTTCGTTGTTGTTTTTTTCAATTTTTCTATCTTAGATTAATTGAGCATTTTTGTAATTTCATTTGATCTGTCTTTGATTACTTATTTATACATCTTTTAAAAATTCTTTCATGAATGCTCTACAGTTTAACCTTTAATTATTGAGAGTTTATCTGCAAATAAAATTATAACACTTCTCGTGTAATATAGGAACTTTAAAACAATATTTTCCTAATCTTTATTCTTCCCCAACTCCCGTCTTTAATACCATATTGTGATACATTTTATCTTTAAATGTTATAAACACAAAATTACTTGCTACTATTTTTGCTTTTTATTTTTTCTCTGGCTGCCTTTAAGATTATCTCTATATTTTTTTAGCAGTTTGAATTTGGTATGCAGTGGGTTGTATTTGTGTGTATATATCTGCTGCTATTTTATGCTCCTTGGTGTTTTCCAAACTCTTTGGATATATGGTTTGGTGTTTGCCATTATTTTAGAAAAGTTATATCCTATATTCTTCATATATTTCTTCTCCAGTATCTCTTCCTTCTCCTGGGATTCTAATTATCCATCTATTAGACAACTGTTTAATGTTCCACAGCTCTTAGATGATTTGCCCACCTCAACTTTTTTGTGCTTCTTGTATTACATTTCTGGTTATTTCTATAGGCTTATCTTGACGTTCTCTAATTCTTTCCTTGGCTGTACTAATTCTAAGATGTCTGCCAAAATCATTCTTTATCAAGCGTACTGTGTTTTTTTCATTTGTAACATTTCCATTTGATCCTCTAAAGATAGCTTGCATTTATTTATTTATTTATTTATTTATTTATTTATTTATAAATATGAAATTTATTGTCAAATTGGTTTCCATACAATACCCAGTGCTCATCCCAGCAGGTGCCCTCCTCAATACCCATCACCCACCCTCCCATCCTTCCCACCCCCCATCAACCCTCAGTTTGTTCTCAGTTTTAAGAGTCTCTTATGTTTTGGCTCCCTCCCTCTCTAACCTGTTTTTTCTTTTTTTTTTCCTTCCCCTCCCCCATGGTCTTCTGTTAAGTTTCTCAGGATCCATATAAGAGTGAAAACATATGGTATCTGTCTTTGTATGACTTATTTCACTTAGCATAACACTCTCCAGTTCCATCCACGTTGCTATGAAAGGCCATCTTTCATTCTTTCTCATTGCCACATAGTATTCCATTGTGTATATAAATCACAATTTCTTGATCCATTCATCAGTTGATGGACATTTAGGCTCTTTCCATAATTTGGCTATTGTTGAGAGTGCCGCTATAAACATTGGGGTACAAGTGCCCCTATGCATCAGCACTCCTGTATCTTGGGTAAATTCCTATCAGTGCTATTGCTGGGTCATAGGGTAGATCTTTTTTTTAAGTTTTTGAGGAATCTCCACACTGTTTTCCAGAGCGGCTGCACCAGTTTGCATTCCCACCAACAGTGCAAGAGAGTTCCCGTTTCTCCACATCCTCGCCAGCATCTATAGTCTCCTGATTTGTTCATTTTAGCCACTCTGACTGGTGTGAGGTTGTATCTGAGTGTAGTTTTGATTTGTATTTCCCTGATGAGGAGAGCGTTGAGCATCTTTTCATGTGCCTGTTGGCCATGTGGATGTCTTCTTTAGAGAAGTGTTTATTCATGTTTTCTGCCCATTTCTTCACTGGATTATTTGTTTTTCAGGTGATAGCTTGCATTTAGAATGAAGGTTTGGCAGTAGGTTTTATTTTCTAATGTCAGCTCTACCCTTAGCCTTGATACTTCCCTTTGTATTTTGCCTCAGAGAGAGTATCTATCTCACATAGTACTTGATCCTCAATGCTTTTTTAGCTTAGTGGAGGTTTGGATTAGGGTGAAGTCAGTGTTTTTATTAATACTCAGTATTAAGCGGTACTTTGTCCCTGGTATGCATGGGGACTGCTCTTACTGCTGTCCCTCTCGCAGCATAGTTTTCAACCCAAAACCTATTCTTTCCCCTCTCTATTACTCCTCTCTCCTTTCTCCTTCTCCTAGATACAATCATATTTCACTAGTACTTTGAGGATGGAAGTGCTTGTGGCCCCTTCTACCACAAATTAGGGTTATCATTTGGTGGATAAGATAAGAAAGTGGAGTCCAAAGGGAGTATTTTTATCCTTTCTGCAGTGTCTACCGTCCCTATCCACCAAGTATATGACACAATTTCTCAGGACTCTCCCAATCTAGTCTGGTGATCATCAAGTAAGTTTTGTGAAGAAAAAGAGTGAAAAATGATGTGATCTTTATATTTGTAACCAAAATAGGCCTCATTCTATTATCAAATATATAATTTACTGAACTCCACCAATTGGCCAATTATCCCAGGTGACCTCTTTTTACTATCGTCCCATTGTATCATATCCAAACAATCCAGTGCTTGGATATCATGTCTCCCAGAAAGTGGCTGTCTCTTTCTAGATTCTATCACTTAAGATGTCAGTACTATAATGGATTCAAGAAAACATAACTTGCTGTTGGTGCAGCTTGTTTTACTGTAAGGTTGAGGGTAATTCTCTTTCTAACACTCTTTCATATCTAAATTAGAACCAGAAGTGCCACTCAATAATTTTTATTCCTAGTTTTTAAAACATCAAGACTCATTGCTTCCAAATTTTAATCAGTGTTCCTAGCCTTTTTGCTATACTGACATATTTCCTCCTCTTCTAAGGTACCAACTATGAATAAGCCTCATATATCTGTTCTTTCTGGATGCCACCATCTATATAGCCAGCAGTAATATCAAAAACAAAACAAACATCTCTTCCTCCCCATACAGGTGTCCACTTTCTAAAATATATTTATTTCCAAAATTAAAAGAAAGAAAATAGAAAACAGTATGTATACTGTGTATCTGAGAACATTATATTTAAAGTTTTATCTGAATGATTTTTTTTAGAAAATGAATCCAAATGTAAACAAGGTTATTAATGTCTAGAATGCTAGCTTACTAAATGATGTTTGTGATGCCAGGAGATTGGCATTGTATACAATACTAAAACTTTTCTTATCTTTTCTCATTGCTTACAAGAATGTGTTTCCTGGATTCTGGGATGCCTGTGTGGCTCAGTCAATTGAGCCTCTGATTCTTGATTTTGGCTCAGGTCATGATCTCATGGTTTGTGAGATTAAGCTCCACATCAGACTCTCCTCTGACAGCATGGAGTCTGACTGGGATTTTCTTTCCCCCATGTCCCCCAAAACATCACCTGGCAGATCATAGACACCAGCTTGGGGACAATACTTAATCAGTCCTCCCAGAGCCACCCCAGGGACACTTGGTTCCCAGAACTTTGCGTAAACCTCCAAACTCTGTTCCCCTTGTCACCATAAATGCAGCCAGTCCCATGATTGGGTCCCTCAGCTACATGACAAGGGGGAAATGAAAGGGCGGGCCTATGCCGGCCGACTCCATCTTGTTCTGTGTCCTTCACCTTGACCACACCTCCTCTCCTTGAGTAACCCCCCCCCTCACCTGCCTAACAGGACTCGGACCCTTCCCCAGCCAATCGGCTGAGGCCATAGCCATTACCTCACCAACTGCCCCTAGGCCCCAATAAAACCTTTGTCCTTTTGAAACTCGCTCTCTCTCCCCGCTGTGTCAGTGCAGATAGGGGATTGAGCTCTAGCTAGCTCGAATAAAGTCTCTTTTGCTTTTACATCGGACTCAGCTCCCTGGCAGTATTTGGGGATCACAAATTTTGGGCATAACAATGCCACTGCATGTTAGAGGTTACCATCTCATGTATCACCAAGAATCAAGTCTTTATTTCCTTCAGAAAAGTAGACAGAAAAAAAAAATTCAAACTCTCATGTTAAGAGACTATCTTTGGGATACACTTCCCCAATTATATTAGCTCAAATTCCCTAGAATACAGAACCTGAGATAATGATTAAGTGGTATGTTTTGTTAAGGAAGCAGAGTCCCAGGCTAGTAAGAGTGAATCAAAAACAAACAAACAAACAAAAAAGGAAACAGGGAATTAATGAGGGAACAGAAGGCAAGCTGAGAGTATAGCACAAGCAAGCTCCCCTCCCTCCCAGGTCAGGTGGGATATGTTTGATATTCCTCAGGCACTCCTGGCTGCCCAGAAACAAAGGAGGGAAAACAAACTGTTAACTGATAGAGATCACAGCCACAAAAGACATGAGTCTCCATCAATTTACATATGTCTCAGTAAATTACAAGAAAAAGACAATCATCAATAGCCTAATCTTCAGATACCCATAGACTCAGTTTCCTGGAGCCCCAACATCACCCTCCCCTCCATTGTGATGTGGGGAACAAAAGCAAGAAGGAAATGGCAGGTGAAGTTAAATTTCCTTATAATCTGCGCCCAATTGACAAATACTTGACGCAAATACAGAGTATAACAGTTCTTTAAGAACCTCCTACCCTCCTAATGTTAATAATGCCTTAGAGGAAAAACAACCTTAGCTTGACAATAGCTAGGCCTCAGGTATCTCAGGAGTCTTAAGTAGCATATTTAAGTCCTTTTGGAGGCCTCCCTTTTGCCTTTACCTCCCGCAACTCCATAGTGTATAATCAGTCAATCCTCACAACTCCAGTACAGCTCTTTCTGCCCACAGGTCATGTCCCAATGCTTTAATAAATTCACCTTTTTGCACCAAAGACATCGCAAGAATTCTTTCTTGGCTGTCAGCTCCTGACGCCCACCACTCCAAAAACCCATCAAGGGGAAGCTATACAAAATGATATAGTAACATAGTAGCCTCTGCTTCATAAAAAGCCCCCAAGAGACATTGCTGGTCATTTGGTTGATACTATAATGGATTCACCTGGGAAGACTGGAGCTGATCATGGTATCCTGTTTCCATTGGCCAAAATTTATCCCACAGGGAGTGAATTCATCTGTACTTCTAAATGGCATCATGCAGAAACCACCAGTGCTTACTCAGGAACTGAAATCTCAATAAAAATCAGAATTCAGGATATGTGGTAATCATCCTGGCCATATAACATCAGTCAAAAGAAGACCCTTCTGGTAAATGACTTAAGAGTCCTAGGATGCAGAATCATATAGTTCCAAACAAACTTCCAGGAGACTATGGCACTGAGAGTATGGAAGCACAAAAGTTGTGGCCAATGTAATATCTAAGTAGTGATTATCCTAAGAATCCAAGGTTGGATTAATATAAGGAAAGAAATAAATGTCATTCAACTTGATATAATTCAACACATATTCCACAAACAAGCTTATGGAAACTTTTATCTAAGTAGAAGTCAGAGAGAAAATCCTGGGAACATGAATTGAAAATACATAAATTATTGAATAATCTATTGAAATCTCTAAGATGAGTGATTGTAGAAAAGAGTTTAACAGTGCAGCTACAGTAAAAACAAATATTTTTGTTGCAATAAAATGTATGTCTTTGTTACTGCTATTTCCTGCAATCCAGGACAAACATATTCTGTGGGAGGGATGAAATTCTTTAGGCAAAGTAAACAGGTATTTCATGCATATAAACACTGCTGTCTGTAGCTATTCAAATCTCCCTATTTAAATATATATAATATATATAATTTATATATATGTATATATAATTGACATACAATAATGTAATTTTTAGGTGAAATTTGGTAAGTATGCAAAGCACAGGATAGAATTTATACATGAGGAAATATAAACCATAGTATGGAATATGCACAGCTATCTTGCCAATCATACTGATGCAAATTAAAATAAAGATGCTGTGACAAATTTGTTAAAATAAAAAAGTTAATCAACATAGATGAATAAGAATCAATAGTGCTAGGGCTGCAGGAAAATAGTCTCATATTAATGGTTACACTATAAATTAAATAAACTTTCTTGATAGAAATAAATTAAATTATACCTATAACCATCAAACCATTTCTATAATTTGATGGAATCATTATAACAAGCAGTGTCAAAATAGTACAATGGCTCAAACATAATAAAAGTAAAGTGCTTCACAGCCACTCTGCTAATTGTCATTCTGGGCCCAGATTCTATTCATCTTGATGTTACACCATCTTTAATATATTGCTTCCAATGTCACAATGCTCATTTGCATTCAGCTAACAGAAGGGGAAAGAGCACTGGGGGCATATGTAGGGCATATGTAAATAACCTAGAAATAGAATATTTTGTTTATACTTAATTCTATTATTTGCAGTTTAATCACATAACCACACCTAATGGGAAGTTGGGCTGAGGAACATACACTAGCTGTGTGTTTACAAAGAAAAAGAGAAAGTGGATTTTCTGAATAACTATCCAGTCTCTGCCAGACACTAATTTTTCACTTTTTTCCACCACAACCAACCCAAGAAAATAACCCAGAAGGACATAAAGAGTATTTTTATAAAGGTGTACATGTTAGTGCTTTTTTAAAAAATTTTTTAAATGTTTATTTATTTTTGAGAGAGAGAGTGTCATCAGGGGAGGGGCAGAGAGAGAGAGGGAGACAGAATCTGAAGCAGGCTCCAGGCTCCGAGTTGTCAGTACAGAGCCCGAGATGGGGCTTGAACTCACAAACCATGAGATCATGACCTGAGCCAAAGTTGAATGCTTAACCAACTGAGCCACCCAGGTGCCCCTAGTGCTTTTTAACAGATGAAAGTGTCAGAACTTTCTCTTCCCTCACTAGAATATAAGGTGCATTAGGACAGGATTTTTTTAGGCTTGGTTTACTGCAATACTCCATATCTGGAGTAATGCCTGAAATTTAGTATGTATTTGACAAATATTTGCTAATTGAATGAAAGAATGAAAGAATGACTCAATTTATCTGTCAGTAGCAAAATAATCAGGTATTGGATAGTACAGCAATACTGTGTGGTTGCACACAGCAGTAACTGGTGAAATTAAAGTCAGGAAGTATGTAGAACTTTACTTCAGAAAAAAAAAATTGCAGAAATAAATGATGGTATAGATAATCAGACAATCATTTTCAAGGAGATATAGTAGGACATAAAAAATTATTTTGTTATAAATTGTAGGCAGCACAAAGTAATAGAGGAACCTAATGGAAGATATTGGTAAATCTGTGGCAGCTGGAGTTCATTGAGAGAACACCAATTGTCAAGAGAACTGGTAAATCTAAGAAGGGTAATGATTCCAGAGAACTAGGTAGTAGGTAAATTTTATTTTATTTCTTATTTTTCAATTTAATAATTTTGACATGTTATATTTTGTAGATTTAAGGTATACAGTGTGTAACTTTCATATATTTATGTCATATAATTGCCATTAAAGTGATATTTATCACATTAAATCATTATAGTAAAATGTTATTATATATATACAAATACATACATATATATACACATACATACATACATACATATATATACGTGTGTGTGTGTGTGTGTGTGTGTGTGTATATATATACACACAGGTCTTGAGACATGATTTGTGACCCATTATGTGATCTATTCTGGATAATGTCCCACACGTATATATATGTATATATATACATATACTATATATATATATATATATATATATATATATATATATATATATATAAAATAGTACTATGTATTAGATCCTTGTGGCTTATTTATTACTCATTACAAGTTTGAACCGAGTATAATAATCATCATGGAGATGCAAATAAATACTGCAATGAGATATTACCTCATAACTGCTAGAATAGCTATCATCAAGAAGACAAGAGACAAGTTCTTGTGAGGACCTGGTGGAAAAAATAGTAGGTAAGCTTTTAATTTGGAAATTCAAGCATTCAGATGATCCAGGAACTGAAATCATGGAACCAGAACACAAGTTCAGAAGTAGGCCAGAAATAAAGTTGATTTGACTCCAAACTTTTAACTCCAGAATTGACCCATAAATTTAAGATGAGTATAACTTAGTCAATGTTAGTTTAACGTTCTAGTATAGGTTTTTAGCAACTATCAGCTATTGAATAATGTGTTTTATTATAGTAACAACATAAATAATTAATGTGGTTGGATAAGCAGACTAAGAAATATCATGATATATAACATGATGGACGTTAACCCAAAAGAGGGTTTTTTATACTTCCCTCTTATGGCAGCTTTATCTACATCTCAACGACTTTGTACTGTTGTGTTTTAATTTTCTTTTGGTTCATATATTTATTTTTTCTTCTTTAATTTCCTGGATAACTCGTTCATTCTTTAATAAGATGTTCATTAACCTCCATGTACTTGTGGTCTTTCCAAATTTTTTCTTGCAGTTGACTTCAAATTTCATAGTTTTATGGAATGAAAATATGCATGCTATGATCATAATCTTTTTGTACTTCTTGAGACCTGATTTGTGACCCATTATGTGATCTATTCTGGATAATGTCCCATGTGCACACTAAAAGAATGTGTATTCTGCTGCTTTATGATGAAATGTTCTGAATATACCTGTGAAGTACATCTGGTTCAGTGAGTCATTCAAAGCCATTGTGTCCTTGGTGATTTTCTGCTTAGATGATCTTTCCATTAATGTAAGTGAGGTGTTAAAGTCCCCTTCTATCATTGTATAATTATCAATGAGTTCTTTTATGTTTATTATTAATTGTTTTATATATTTGGTGTTCTAAGTTGGAGGCATAAATATTTACAATTGTTAGATCTTCTTGTTGGATAAACCCCTTTATTATGATACAATGTCCTTCTTCATGTCTTGTTCCAGGCTTTGGTTTACATTCTAGTTCGTCTGATAGAAGTATGGCTACTCCAAGTTTTCTTTTGGCATCTCTTAGCATGATAAATGGTTCTCCACCCCCTCTCCCTACAGTCTTCAGGGCCCTATAATCTTCAATCTGGAAGAGTCTTTAGGTCTAAAATGAGTCTCTTCTAGGTAGTATATAGATGGGTCTTTTTTAAATCCATTTGATACCTTAAGTCTTTTTATTGGAGTATTTATGTTCAGAGTGATTATTGACAGATATAAATTTAGTGCCATTGTTTTACCTATAACATTGGGGTTTCTGGAGATTTTCTCTGTTCTTTTCCATTCTTTGTTGCTTTTGGTCTTCCTTTCCCACCCAAAAAGTCCCCTTTAATATTTCTTGCAGGACTGGTTTAGTAGTCACAAACCCCTGTAATTTTTTTGTTTGTTTGCTTGTTTGTTTGTTTTTGTCTGAGAAACCCTTTACCTATCCTTTGATTCTGAATGAAAGCCTTGCTTGATAAAGTGTTTTTGGCTGCATATTTTTCCCATTAAGGATGATTATATATATATATATATATATATATATATATATATATATATCATGCCACTCCCTTCTAGCCTGCCAAATTTCTTTGGAGAAGTCTGCTGCCAATCTCATTTGTCGTCCTCTGTAGGTTAAGGATTTATTTTCCTTTCCTGCTTTCTGGATTCTCTTACTTTTTTTGTATTTTGCAAATTTTACTATGATATGTCTTGGTGTTGTCCTGCTTTTGTTGATTTTGATGAGTGTTCTCTGTGCCTCCTGGGTTTGGATGTCTGTTTCCTTCCCCAAATTAGGGAAGTTTTCAACTACAATTTGCTCAAATATTCCCTCTGTCCCTTTTCCCCTCTCTTCTTCTTCTGGGACTCCAACGATGCAAATATTATGCTTTATGGAATCTCCAAGTTCCTACATCTACATTTGTGATCCAATATTTTCCCTTCCCTCTTCTATTCAGTTTCATTATTTTCCAGAATTTTATCTTCTATGTCACTAATTCATTCCTCTTCTTCCATTCTTGTGGTCATTACATTCAGTTAGTTGTGCCTCGCAGTTATAGCATTTTTTATTTTGGCCTGAATGTGTTTTTTTTTTTTTTTTGTCTTTTATCTCTGTGGTAAGGGACTTCCTGGTGTCTTCTTTGCTTTTCTCAAGCCCAGATAGTATCTTTATTATTGTTGTTTTAAATTCTTATTCAGGCATGTTGCTTATATCTGTTTTGATTAGGTCCTTGGCCATAGCCTGTTCTTGTTATTTCTTTTGGGATGAATTCCTCAATCTTGGCATTTGTCTAGGTCTCCATGTTTTATGTATTCAGAAATCCTGTTGTGTTTTCTGCTCGTATATTAAGAAACCCTATATGCTTTAGGGCCTGAAACTTCAGGAAATATTTCTGGTGTATGCTGCCTGCACTCTGCTTTTGTATTTTGGATGCTCTTTTCCCATGTGAGTCCTCTGCAGAGATTCTTCTTTCCTGCAGTGGAGAATGTTTGGTCCTTGTCCACTGTGTGGTAAGTTTTAACTAGGTGTGTTTTGGTCTGCTTGTTAAAAGAGGTTAGAGCCTATATCCCCTAGAACTGAAGCTTTGCAACCCTCTATGATCAGTAGACTCAGTACCTGCAATGAAGCTTATGCTGGTCTTCTGGGGAAGAGTCCTGCTACTGCTATGGTTCTCAAGCAAGCTTGCCCTAGTTCAGAAACACCTAAAGACTGCAGTGGGGTGGGGCTTGGTGTAAGCAGCCCAAGCCTCCACTGTGGGTGCTGTGCTGCTCACTGGTCAGTCCATGCTGATGGGCAGTGGTAGGAAGAATGGCATCAGCCAGCTCTGTAGTCCTTGGATAGGAGATTTTGTGCCTGCCACTGTTCAGGAAGCCCTCAGATAATAGCAAAGAATCTCCCTCCCCCCCATTAGTCCCAGGCATCATTCAGTTCCCTGCCATCACCCTGTCTGTTTCCACACCATCTACACCCCTGGTGGCACAGTATTCCTGTATTTTATCTCAAGCATGCCATCCGGGTTTCAAAATTCCAAATTTTAGGAACCCAGCATGGCACAGACCCCCACTGATCCTCTGGGGGAGGGTCTCATAGTACTGGGGCTGGTGCTGGTTTGTCCCAGAAAGGTAGTCATACATATGTGCAGAAGCTTGTAGCTTATGGTAAAGCCCAGAATAAAGCTGGCATCCAGGTTAGTGGCTTTCAGGAGGTGACTTTTTCCTGTGGTAATGAATGGAGAAGTTCAATGGTGCCCACTGGCTCTTTTTTCCTTGAACAGCAGTGCCACCTCTCCCAAATGCCCCCCAAGAAGACAAACTGTCTCTTCCAGTGCAACCCAGAGGATTCTCAGACCACACTGTCCACTCCTGGACCTCCGCCCTCCTTCTTCACAGGAACATGTCTATGCCTGACAGGCTCTACCAGGCAATGTTGTGGACTTTGAAAACTTCAGAATTTGAGTTCTGATGCTTTTAAACACTTGCTGTAATTGGCTTCTCTTGTTTTCCCCATCAATGGTTTTGGGGAAAAGTTTTTCTTGTGCAATGCCCTGCACCCTGTTCTCTCTCTCTCTCCCAATTTCTCTCCTCTCTTCCTGATCAAGGCTCCCTCCTTTCTGCAGTGCCCATGATTCATTTCTCTCCAAAATCACATCTCTGCACCTCCCATCTTCCACGATGTGGGCTCTTTTCCCCCTCTAGTTGTGCAGTTTGTTCTTTCAGTCCTCAGATCGATTTCCTGGGTGTTCAGAATGATTTGATATTTATCTAGCTGTGTTCAAGGGATAAGGCATGCATAAGGTCCCCCTATGCCTCCTCTATATTAACTGTATATCTTTGGATGTCCTCTTTTATAGCATGCCTATTCATTTATTGTGTATTTTTTTTTAATTTTGGTGGTCTTGTTTTACTTTTTTTTGTTATATTTCTAATGCTTTTTTTTCACCTCCATTACTTATTTATTTTATAACTGAAAACTTGTACTTGTTAATGCCTTTCATTTATTTCTGCCATCCCCCCAACCACTTCCCCCCTGGCAACAACCAGTTTGTTCTCTGTATTTAAAAGTTTGTTTTTTTATTTGTTTTGATATTTGGTTTCTAAATATAAGTAAAATCATATGGTATTTGTTTATCTCTGTCTGACTTACGTCACTTAGCATAGTACTCTCTAGGTCCATTAATGTTGTCACAATTGCCAAGGTCTCATTATTGTTTATGACTAGGTAACATTTCATTATATATATGCCACATCTTTTTTTATTCATTTATCTTTCAATGAACACTCACGTTGCTTCCATATCTTGGCTATTATAAATAATTGCAATAAACATAAGGGTTATATGTATTTTCAAAACTGGAAAGTTTAAAAGCAAGTGGAATTAACCACTGCACTTTTTAACAACCAAAATATTACATTAAAAAATCATAATAAAACCCAGAAATAAGAGATGAATAAAAATGAAAATAAAACAGAAGCTTATGGTATACAATGAAGATCATGATCAGAGGTAAGTTTATAGCCATAAATTCCTGCGCTAAAAAAGTAAAATATAAAATTAATCATCTCACTCTATAATATAAGGGATTATAAAATAAAAAATAAACCGCTAAAAGCAGAAAAAAATTATTAAAGATTAGCGTGAAGATAAATAAAATAGAGAATGGAAAAACAATAGAGAATCAATGAAAAAAGTTGATTTTTAAAAAAGTATACCAATAAAATTGGCAAACTCTTAGCCAAATTTACTAATAAAACAGAGAAAAGATGCAGATAACTAAAATAAAAAAGGAAAATGAGGTTTTACTACCAACTTTGTAGAAATATAACAATTTTTAAGAGAATGTTATGAATAATTGTGTACCAGCAAATTGGACAAACTAGAACAAATGGATAAACTCGTGGAAGCACACAAATTACTAAAACTAACTCAAGAAAGCAATATCTGGTCAGACCTATAATATGTAAAGATATAGAGTCAGTAATTTTTTTTAAAAATCGCAAAAGGTAGAAGGCCAGGACCAGATGGCTTCATTGGTGAATTCTACCAAACACAAAAAGAATTAACACTAGCCTGTCTTAAAGTCTTCCAAATAATAGAGGAGGAAACACTTCGTAACTTATCCTATGAAGCCAGTGTTACTCTACCATCAAAGACAGACAAAAGCAACACAAGCAAAAAAAAAAAAATTATAGACCCATATCCCTTAAAAGCACATATATGGAAAAAAAAAGAACATAGTTGTGAAAAACATCAAAAGCATACTAACAAACTGAATTTAATTATATATTGAAAAGATTGTACACGACGATCAGTTGGAATTTATCCCAGAAGTATATGAATGGCTCAACTTAAGAACCAATTAATGTAAATATATCATTTTAATAAAATGAAGGGAAAAAGCCACTTGACATTTTAATTGACACCCAAAGAATATTTTACAAAATACAACACCTTTTCTTATAAAAAACATTCATTAAAGTAGGGAAAGAATGAAACTTCCACATAACAAAGGACATTTATTAAAGGCCACACAGATGATATGATCAATGGCTAAAGACTAAAAGTTATTCCACTAAGATCAGGAACACAAAAAGAACGCCCACTTTAAACATTTCTATTCAACATAGCACTGACAATAAAGCTGGAGTACTTAGGCAGGAAAGAAGAATAAAAGGTGTCCAAATTGGAATGGATAAAACATGAATATCTCTACTCACAAGATGATATTTTCCTATATATAGAACATCCCAAAGAATTAAAAGAAAAGAAATAAAGAAACTACTAGGCCTAACACATGAGTTCCACAGTTACAAGGTATAAGATCAATTAAGGAGTGCACTTGCCATTATGAGCACTGGGTGATATATGGAATGGTTGAAACACTATACTATACACCTGAACCTAATATAACACTGTATGTTAACTAACTGGATTAAAATTAAAATTTTTAAATGGAAAAAAAACATAAAAATCAGTTGTATTTTTATATACCCACAGTGCACTTTCCAAAAAGGAAATTAAGAAAACAATTATATTTACAATAGCATCCAAAAGAATAAGATCTTTAGAAATAAATTTAACTAAGGATGCCAAAGGCATATTCATGGAAAGTTATAAAGCATAGTTAAGAGAAATTAAAGAAGTCCTAATAAATGGGAAAAAAACAATCTTGTATCATGAGATGGAAAACCTGATATTGTTAAGAAGTCAATAACTACCCCCAAACAATCTACATATTCTATGTAATCTCTATCAAAATGTCAATGACCATTTTAGCAGAAATAGAAAACTGTCCTCAAATTCATATGAAATTGCTAGTGATATCAAACCAAGCTGTTGGGCTCTTTAAGTAATAGGAATTGACAAAAGGCTGAAGGGGAGTTCCCAGGCAAGGCTTTTTTTGGGGTTTATGCTTGACTACTAGGGGGATAAGCACAAAGGAATGAATCTTTAAGCTGACTCCACAAGGACAGTTTGGGGAGAGTTTTAAAGAGGCTTAGGTGGGATAAGGGTGATGTCTAAGCATGTGGAGGCAAGGATTTATTGGCACCTGTGCAGTTAAAGGTTATGCTTCTTCATATATCACATGTTTAATTAGCATGTTGAATCTCCACACCAGGGTGTGATTTTTAATATTTTAATGAGGGAGAAAGTCAGTGAAATTTCAGCACAGGGTTTGATCTTGGTGGACTGATTTGATTTGGTCTTGGCAAGTCTTCATAGTCAAGTCTCTCCTTTTGGTAAGCACCCTGCCTCTGCATTGCTGCAAAATAAGCTGCTCAAGGAGAATAGAGTCTCAGCTATCAAGAAACAGTGGAATTTTGTAGTTTGTAGTTAGTGCTGAGGGGACCTGAGTCCAGTCCCTTCTATGTTTCACAAGGGCCCCAAATAACCAAAACAATATTGCAAAAGTAACGCAAAGGTCTTACATTTCTTGATTCCAAAACTTACTCTAGAGATACAGTAATCACAAGTGTGGTACAGGTATAAGGTTAGATGCACAGACCAGTGGTATAGAATTGGAAGTCCAGAAATAACCCTAAACACCTCTTGTCAATTGATTTTCAGTAAAGGTGTCAAAATCACCCAATGAGGAAATATAATGGTCTCTTTAACAAATAGTGCTGAGACAACTGGACATCCACATACAAAATAATAAAGTTGGACATGTATTTCACATCATATCCAAAAAAAATTACTGAAAATGGATGAGTGAAATAAACATCAGAGCTAAAACCACAACACTCTTAGAAGAAAACATAGGGATAAATATTTATGACCTTGAATTTTGGTTTCTTAACTATAACAACAAAAGGAAACAAAGAAAACATAGATCAATTTGATTTCATCAAAATTATATAGATTTGAACATCAAAGGACACTATCAAGAGAGTGAAAATACAACCTATAAAATGGAAGAAAATATTTCCAAATTGTGTTTTGTAAGGTTCTAGTATGCAGAATATATAAAGTACACTACCAAATCATCAATAGAAAGGAAAATAGCTCAGTTTAAAAATGGGAAAAACACTTGAATAGACATGTCTTCAAAAAGATATATAAACAGGAATAAGCATATGGAAAGATGTGCACCATTATTCATCATCAGGAAAATGAAATCCAAACCATAACAAGGTACCACTTCACACCTATAAGGATGGCTAAATATTTTTTTAATTAAAAAAAAGAAAATCAATATTGGTAAGAAATTGGGAAACTGTATTATATATTATGGGTGGGAATGTGAAATTCTTCAGTTGTGAAAAAAATTTTGTTGATTCTTCAAAAAATTAAACATAGCATTACCATATAACCTAACCAATTCCACTGCCAACTAAATACCCAAAATAATTGAAAACAGGTACGCAAACAAATATTTGCACGTGAGTGTTCCTGGTAGCACTATGCAAAAGAAGAAAATAGTGGAAACAATGTATCCATCAACAGATGAATGGATAAACAAATTGTAGTATATACATGTAATGGGAAAATATTTTGTCATAAAGAACAATGAATTACTGATACATGCTACAATGTGGATGAAACCCCCAAAATTATGCTAATTGAAAGAAGCCAGACACAAAAAAGTACACATTGTATGATTCCACTTATATGAAATATCCAGAGTAAGTAAATTCATAGAGATAAGACAGATAGGTATATGCCAAGGTCTGGGAGGAGAAAATGGATAATAACTATTTAATAGGTCTGGGGTTTTCTTTTGGAGTGATGAAAATGTTTTGGAATTAGATGGATTAAGTGCTTGAATAACATTGTGAGTGTACTAAATACCATTGAATTGTCCACTTTAAAATGGTTAATTTTATGTTATATGAATTTTGCCTCAATAAAAAGGAGATACTGTTATCTATACATAGTCACTTATGATGGAATATCTCTGGCATAATATATAAGGGAGTGGATTCAACATTTGTCTCTCAGGATCAAACAAGTAAGGGTCAGATGAGCCTTGGAGACATACGATTCTGTATATCCTTTGTGCTTCTTGTATTCTTTACCATGTGCATACTTTATCATAAAAATAAAAAAAAACAATTTTTAAAAATAAAAGAAGATACTACTACATAGTAGTAACATTTGCTGATAAGAGTCGGGATAAACAAAGGGCAAGTAAATTAAGCAAAAGACCATTTCTAGCAGTATTAAGAAGGTGGATGAAAGGCTATCATTGAACAAACTTTAGGAAAGTTTAGGAAGTTTAGGAAATGGGGATGGAATGGAAAAATGCGTATTGACCACCATGAAGTATAGGAGTTGGAAGTTAAAAAGATTACTTTACCCTACATCTTTGGTGGTAGATAAATAGGCCAATTATGCATAACAAACAAAATAACCCAAAACAATAATAGTCCATAACTCATAGAACAAATGTTGTATAAAAGATTAATTTTAACAGACATTTTTGAGCAACTACTAGAAAAAAGCCACCATAAACCATTAAGTAAAACAAAGAGCATCATCATACTGAAATAATTCATAGCAGGTTTTCCACTAGAATCAAGGTGTGGCAATTGTATTCCCAAAGTCATTTTTTAGAAAAAATTTATCAAATCTTGCAGTTCTAGGAAAGCAAAGTCATCTGGTATTGCAAGATGGTCTGGTGCAAAAAAAAAAAAAAAAAAAAAAAATATATATATATATATATATATATGCGCTAAAATTTGCCATCAAAACAGTATTCACAGTGCACCATAGAAATGTGTCCCTAAAAGGAACTCCAGTGAGACTGACTTCTTTTGTCAGGCAAAGATTCTTTTATAATGGGTCCCCTGCTTCATGAACATAATTAAAGAGCTTCTCTTCAAAGTGACTTCATGAATTCTCCATGATTAAAAAATTTTTTTTTACTATGTGTATATTTCTATTGTGCAATGTAGCAGAAGTTTTCTCTGTTTACAGAAATAAGTATCTTATACCTATAAAATTGAAAAACTATGCAGTACACACCCACAGTAATGCTAAATTGTTCAACTTCACTGTTTGGTGAGAAAAGGCTGTGTTGGAACCTGAACAAATTAAGCAACCTTAAATTAAAAAGAGGAAACCCCACCAACAGCAGAAATTGCAAATGTGCAAAAGATTTTAGAACTAGATGAAAAAAAAATTGGATTCTTTGAAAATAATCCATTTTCAGCTCGGATAACATCTATCTAAAGATTTTTACCTTACGAATTAGTAGTATAAAAGTCCCAGGCTGTGATAACTCTCATTCAGAGCTATTTTGTATTTACTAAATGGAATGTGACAGGGATCTGAAATAGTGCTATACTACAGAAAATAATTAGTGAGAACTAACTTGAGAATTTTGCCACTGAGAATGAACTGAAATCAACCTTCAGTTTAATTATATGTAAAGATGAAGTATAATTACCTGTACAGATAGTAATCAGGAAAAATGAAAATACTCTTCTCTGTTATCTGGTAGATTGCAAGCTAGCTTGTTTAATCTGTTCACCTCTTATATAATAAAAACAACAAATTAATTACTGCAAACCATAAAAATCTCACCCTACAGTAAAACTTTAGGAAAAAATAATGAATTTTATTATTTGTAATTAAATATATTTATTAATAACATACTTTTTTTCTCTGTTGGTATGTAGCCTAACCATGCAAATTTAAGGAATTTCCTCATGAGAATTCTTCCCAGGATATTAAGATAATAGCATCTTGGCAAACTCATAAATGAATGGAGACTTCAATCCAGGCAGAAAAACATTAAAACTGTTAGAATAATATTATGCTTTTTCTCATCCTGATTTAAATTCAGGGGCTGTTGCTTTTTTAATAGTAAAGAAATGGGACTTCCTTGGATTTTAGATATCTGTGTGTACCATGAACTTTTGGATTGTGTCTACGCACTCAACGGCAATACTGTATTCACAGAAATTTGGGTTCACCCAATAAGTTGCAGCAGGCATACACAGCAGCAGAATTAGAAAGCACCCAGTGCTCTTAGCTGCTACTATCACAGGCTCGTCTGTTGGGCTGCAAGTTAAAGCCAAGTTGTGGAGCCACCATACATGAGGCTGCAATATCTTACCCTGCTTTGTGAAACAACTGGAAATTTGGATATTCACATGAAAGGGAGTTAACATATACAAGGGAAACTGAAGGAGGCCTTTCTGAGAGTTGAGTGTTTCAACTGTCAAGCCACTGACACAAATTCACGGTGTCTATCTAAAGTACTAGGACAGATGGCCATATTCAGTAATTTCACATTTCTTCTGCAAGCCTGTTCTTTAACTCAGGGCAGCCAAGAAATGATGGTCTAGTTGGGCAGTAAAGATGCCAAGGAACAGGCTTCTTTGCTTCTTACCACAGCAACACTTTTGGATGTGCTGAAATCACACCAGTTTTATTTAATGTTTTTCATTCATGTCCCTAATCCCTCTAGATTATGAAAAATAAAAAGTCTGCAGTTTAAGAACTATCTTGAGACAATGAGCTGCTGACTTATATTATTCCATTCTTCACAGTTCCTCATGGTTTGCTATGTGTCAAGCACTATACAAAATAAATCTGTATCACATGGTGAAAATAGCTGGGACTTAAAAGCCACTGACAGAAATAAACTGCTGCTTAATAAGGACTCCACTGGGTTTTCATAGCAATGAGACAAACTGGCAGCTAGACTAATCTACTTCCGAATTAGGACTAAAAGGATTGTCAACAGGGAAAAATAATAAGTCTCCAAACATTTTGAGATTAAGGAAAGAGCTTCCCATTCTTGATACAGTCTCCTATCTATGGCATTTAAAAGAAAGTGTGCAAAGAGAAAAAAAAAAAGAAAAAGAATTCTTTTAAGGTTATTAAAGCAATAAATGGTATGAGAGAACAAAAGGAAGCAAGAAGGTAATGCAGGTAGCTAGAATCAGTAAAAACCAAAGTGGATAATATCCTCTGACTAAATGTGTTATAACCGTGTGCAATCTTAAAAGAGATGGTAAGGAAGTTGACTGCTTTAATCACGTTAAACATGGGGTTTATTAATAACTCCCTGGAGAAAGGAGACATATTTATTGGCACATGAGACAAGTTTAAACAAAAAAAAGAAGATGAGAAGGAAAACACTGAAATCTAAAATTGTGCAACATTTTCCCTTCTGGTGGTAGAAAAAAAAAGAAATGTTAATAGTAAAATCACAGAAGCTTCAGGAAACTAAGAACTTGTCAAAGTACCAATGAGTATTCAGAAAGGCCACTCAGATAGAATTTTATAGATTCAAGCTGAAAACAAAGATGTTTTGGGATAAAGTTGGCAGAGGTGAAACCAACCTTAGATATGCAAAAAGATCATATATTTCCCCAAATTCCAAGCAGAATGAGTTGTCCGAGAAAGAAAAGTTTGGATTGAGAGAATTGCAAGTATGGGGAGTGAACAGAGGGACTCAACCCTTCTTATTTTATGCATTTTATTCTGATCCAAAGAAATGTGTTAGAATACCACCTGGTGGCCTCAGGAGAATTAAGAGGGAGGAGCAAATGTAAATGTTAGCACACAAGTTTTCCTTGGGCAGGTTATATTGAAATGTTGCAAGTGCAAAGGCCACAGAACAAATCAATGTATCTAAGGTTTAAGGTCATATGGTTTCCTATGACTCATTCCTTTGTAACTTATTCTGTGCTGCTTACAGTTTTCCCTTCTTAATTCTGAGTCTTGTTCCCCAATCTATAGAACTGATCACTATCTCATATTAAATTGACACTCTACCAGAGAGATAGATGATTGGTTCAATGAACTACTTTGGAGAAAAGCCGAAGCTATGTAATGAAAACACAGGTTTAGAATTTCATATATAAATTGGCTAGAGAATAAAGCCAAGTGTGTCTGCTGGATTCAAGACAGAAGTTCATGTTTTCAAATGAAATGTGACAGTTTACATATAGAATGGTATCAGAAATGACTCCAAACCAAAACACACACACAATAAAACATTAAAATAAGAGAACTGCATTCATTTCACTCCTGGAAAGAAAGGCTGTCAAGAAAAGCTAATTAATTATGAGAAAATGTGAAATTAACAGGAGCATTAATTTTATATTTGAAGATTAAACGGAACATTTTGTTTTGTACCTCGATTTGTATCAACTTCAAAATGAAGAAAAATATATATGTCTCTATAAGTATAAATAAAAATGATAGTGCAATATATATATGCATTATATATAAAGATATTATTGATATTACTGATAATAAATATATAACAGCTGCAGCTTTGCAGCACTCTATGATCAGACTTGTTATGTGCAAGGGATCTGTTCTGGTCTTCTGGTTGTGGGGCCTGCTGCCCTGATCTTAGGAGGACTTGCCATAGTGAAAATGCGCCTGCAAGGCACAGGGAGACAGGGCTTGGTGTTAGCAGTTCTGGTCTCCAGTTGGTGGCGCAGTTTTGCCCACTGAAGTGGTCAGTGTGTATGGGCTGGGGGGAAATGATGTCTCCAAGCTCTCTCCTCTCTAGACTGGGGAGCTGGTGCCTGCCACTCCTCAAGAAGCCCTCACAGAAGAGCAAATAGTCATTCTTCCTGCGTCCCTGGATTCCATCAGATCCCTGCCTTCACCTTGTCTGTGTCTTAGCTGTCCACCGGCCCGGTGGCACAGCACATCCGTTTATACTTTAAAATATAAATTATAAAACTCTCCCACGTGGGAGGTTTTTTTTTCAGCTTTATTGATATATTATTAGCATATAACCTTGTGTACGTTTAAGATGTGCAACCTATTGATTTGATATATATTGCAAAATGATTACCACCATAGCATTTGCTACCCCCTCCATCATGCTCAATAATGAAATACCATTTCTTTGTTGTAATGAGAACATTTAAGATCTACTGTCTTATACACTTTTCTTAAAATTTGAAATAATTTTGAAATAATTCTAAGATTACAGAAAAGGATCAAAAACAGTACAAAGAACACCCACATATATTTTATCTAGATTTTCCAAATTAAAAATTTTTGCTTTATTTACACCCTTCCTCTATCGTCTATCTATCTATGTATCTATCTATCGTTTATCTGCATCCACAGCCAGAATAGTACATAATGCTCTGTCCTCACTTTCTCAGTGTGTTGCAACTAGAGCACATAATGACAATCTGTGATTTATTTATGATATTGATTCTGGTCACCAGGCCAAGGTATTGTCAGGTTTCTCCACTGTATAGTTACTAACTTTTCCCTTATAACTAATAATCTCTCTTTGTAGAGACACTTTGAAGCCATGAAATTACCTTGCTCCTTGCCAATTTCTCATTCCTCCTCCCTGGATTTGACATCCACTGATGATTCTTCCCTGAACCAATCATTAAGATAGTGGTTATACAATGGTGTTTTTTTCCCCAACACTACCACTTCCTTCACATTTATTAGTAAGAAGTCTACTCTAATAAAGCACTTTCTCACCCCTATTAATTTATGTATTTATTATCTATTCATGATCATTATGACTGCACAGATTCCTATTTTTTAAATAAATAATAGGTTATTTTACATTGCTCCAGTTGCCCTAGATTTGACCAGTAAGAACACCTTCAATCTATATATATATATGTATATTTTTATTTTTTTAACATTTATTTATTGCTGAAAGACACAGAGTTAGTAGGAAACAGACAGAGAGAGATGGAGACAAAGAATCCAAAGCAGGCTCCAGGCTCTGAGCTGTCAGAGCAGAGCCCAACCCAGGGCTCAAACAAACAGTGAGATCATGACCTGAGCTGAAATCAGAAACTTAACCAACTGAATCACCCAGACACCCTTCAGTTTATATTTTTGATAGGATTTTTTTATTATTTGAATACTTTCTTTAGTTTATTGGAACAAGATGTTCCAGTCTCATCTTGTGTTTTACTTGATGTCAATCCAGGCATAAACATTTCTTCAAAGTTAGCTATGGTCCTATCAGTGGGGATTGATAGAACCCAAAATCTGAATGCTATGCCAAATATTGCTTTTAAGCCCTTTCAGCTGATAGAGCTAGAAAATCTTAAGTCTAGAAAATTCTAGCCTATCCCCAAATAGATCTTAACCTTTTTAATTTCAGTTATATCTCCTTTCTCCCATAATAAAAACTCAAGCCCTCACTCCAAAATACACATTTATATGTTTGATTGATCCTACAATACATGCAAACTCTTTTCAGAATATCTATCTATCTATCTATCTATCTATCTAGCATCTGTCTGTATCTCATCTACCTACCTATCAAAATGTGTTCAAGAGTTATTTACAATTCTATTTGAAGTTCTTTTATCCCCTTACATTGAAAGTAGATAGTCACACTACTGTTTTTAAATGTTGCATGGATTAGTTCTTCATTCCCTTTAACTTTGATTATATTATTCATTTGGAATACAGCTGAGTATATTTGCGTCTACCTGCATGCAGTTTTAGAATTTTACTCCATTCTGGTTTATTTAATTTTATTCTTTGTATATATAGATTGTTACTTCTTCCCCATTCCTTCCACATGTTTTAGCTCTACACATATGACTTATGGGTAACTAATTTTATAGATTTTTATTTAATGATTTATGTTATTTTTATAAGATATAGGAATGTTTTCAATTTTACCTTTTTCATTTAAAAAGTAGCATATTATAAATAAAGATAGAGGCTTTTAACATTCTGTTATATGTTTTCTATAAGCCATAATGTTGAAAATCAATATGTCATAATTTCTGGATCTATTATATACATTATTAGATGAGGTTAAAAACATTGTTTAGCCATAACTATTTGTACTCATAAAACATCAAAATGAAAAGCGGGGGTGGAATAAGTTAGCTCTAGGCATTATTTGGCCTTCCTTATACGGATATTTTTGTTCTTTTCTAATAAGAATATAAGCTAAAGGTATTACCATGAGTGATCAAATATTCTTATGGTTGTAGTATATTTACAAGGTAATGTGTTATAACAAAATCATTTATTGTATTTCATCACAGCTATATAGACAACATTACTCAACTGAGAGCTAATATATGTAGACAGATACACAGACATAAGATCCTCTGAATATTACAGTAAAGAACTGGAATTTAAACTATAGGATTTTATTTTAGAGCCAAAGACATCTCAATTTATCTTCACAGTAGTTCTTAGAATTTAAATTTTAGACAAATTAAAAAATATTTTTAAAATTATTGAGTCTCAGGTCACCTGGGTGGCTCAGTTGGTTAAGCTCTTGAGTTTGGCTCAGGTTATGATTTCACAGTTATGAGATTGGCCCAGCTTCAGGTGTGGAGCCTGCTTAGGATTCTCTCTCTCCCTCTCTCTTTGCCCCTGCACTGTCTCTCTCTCTCTCTCTCTCTCTCTCTCTCTTTCTCTCTCTCTCTCTCTGTCTCTCTCACTCAAAAAATAAATAAATAAAATATTAAAACTCTTGAGTCTCACACAGGAAAAATGTACATATATCATACATAATTTCCTTCCAATTTTAGGGATTTCACAAATATCCTAGAATAAGAATTACTGGTGTTTTGTTTTGTTTTAATCATGAACTGATATAAGTTCCTTCAATACTTGTATTTAATTGGCTAGGAGATCCCTGGATGACAGGGAAATGCAAGAGTAAACCTGTTCCTAGGTTGCCCAAAGGAAAATGACTAAGTAGAGCATCTCTTTTTCATAAAATGACCTGTTTTTCAAATCTCCTATGACTCTTTAATTGAAACTCTTTTGGGAATGTGGATGAAACCAAGATTTAGGGGTGGGGGGATGCCAATTTGAAGCTATATATAATTATTTGGTAAGTAATTTTAAAAGGAGCTAATTTTTTTTGTAATACTTAAGAAAAAGGGAATGTTGATAATCTAAATTCAAAAATGTTTATCTCTACGTAACCAATATTTTCTCTTTCCCAGCTTAAAATCATTAAATTACTCTCTCATCTTAGGGAAAAGTTTAAATTTCTTTAGATAACATTCAATGCCCTGCTACAAGATTCTGCTTACTGAAAGAGCTTAAATACAGCATGATCTCAATGCTTCCAAATCATTGCATATGCTTATCCTGGAATGCAACTTCTCCCTTAACCATGTCCCTCAGTTCGAACTTTTTTTTTTTTTCAGAATCAACTCATATTTTATTTCCAGCAGAAAGATTTCAAAGTTTTAGTTTCCACATCTGTAAAATTGAAGTTCATAGTGTCTTTCAAAAATAGTTGCCCTGAGTATATATGCAATAAAAGTTAATTTATTTTCCCACCCTTCTCTTCTCTCTTTCACCTTCTAGACTGTAAATTCTTGTAGGGCACAAATTATTTTTTGTGTGTCTCTCTATCCACAAGATCTTGCAGATATTAAATGCTCAATAAATATATGCTTAATTAAATTGTACAAAGACATACTTGATAATTATACATTATTTTATAATAAATTTGTACTCATGTGACTGTACTCCCTGGATATAAACTAGACCAGCTTAAAGGAATTTAATTAAATGTACAATGAAACGTGAGATATGGAAATTCCTCTTCAGTACAGATATTACAAAATATTCATTTAGGCCTGGAATATAAACAGACTTTAAAGAGGAACTGAGGGAAGATAGGTAATTATTTGCTTCTCAGTATCATGATAAAAAACCAAGTGTCCGAAATTGCAAGAATAAAGTTTTCCAACAAACATCTTACAAGTAATATTTGAAAGTAATATCCTACTTTTAGAATATTTTTATTATTAAACTATTTTAACTTTAACTTTTTATTTTATTTGAAAAATTTGTAAAATAGTATGAAAATCCCTGTATACCCTTCATCCATCTTATAAAACCACAGTATACCAGTACCTACTCGTTAATATACTTATGAACATCAGGAAATTGATACTGATACAATACTATTAAGTAATCTGCAGACCTCATTTAAATATAACCAATTGGGCCATTAACGCCCTCTTTATGTTCCAGGATGTATTCCAGTGTCTCATATTGTATTTAGTTATCATACATTTTTTTTTTCATTTCCTTCAATATGGGACAATTTCTCAGTCTCATTTTGTGTTTAATGACTGTACTAATTTGCTAAGACTGTCATAACAAAGTGCCACTGACTGGATTGTTTATATAAGACAAATTTATTTGCTCATAGTTCTGGAGCCTAGAAGTATGAGATCAAGGTTTTGGTAGGACTGATTTCTTCCAGGGTGTTGCTCCTGGGCTTCCAGTGTCTTCACATGGTATTCTCTCTGTCCCTGTCTGTGTCTTAATCTCTTCTTTTAAGGACACCACTCATATTAAATTAGAACCTAGCCTAAAGACTTTATCTTACTTTACTTACCTCTTTCAAGGTCCTATCTTTAAACATAGTCATCTTCTGAGGTACTGAAGTTGGAACTTCAACGTTTGAATTTGGAGGAGGGAGTTCATAAATCAGCCCATATCAATGAATTTGGCCTTGTGAAGAATATTGGCCAGTTATTTTGTAATATACCCCTTAATTTGGGTTTAACCGATGTATACTCATGTTTATCATCAAGTTATGCATTTTTGACAGTAATACCACAGAAGTTAAGTTGCACCTTAGTGTATTATATACACAGATATATATGATATTGATATGTCTTATTGTGGTGATTTTAACTTTGATTACTTGGTTAAGGTAGTGTCTATCAGATTTCTCCACTGTAAAGTTATTATTTTTCTCTTTGTAATTGATAAGTATCTTATAGGAAGATACTATGCAAATATTCTTTCTCATAACATTATCTACTAATATTGGTACCCATTGATGATTCTTGCCTATGGTGATTATTACATACCAAGTGACAATTTTCTAGTTCCATCATTCATTTTTTTTTAAATTTTTTTTAACCTTTGTTTATTTTTGAGAGAGAGACAGAGCATGAATGGGGGAGGGTCAGAGAGAGGGAGATACAGAACCTGAAACAGGCTCCAGGCTCCGAGCTGTCAGCACAGAGCCCGACGCGGGGCTCGAACTCACGGACCGCGAGATCATGACCTGAGCCGAAGTCGGATGCTTAACCAACTGAGCCACCCAGGCGCCCCCCCATCATTCATTTTGCATTTATCAGTTGGAATACTATTTTAAGAAAGAGTTTTCTTTACTTTCTCATTTATTTTATTAATATTTATCAATATGGACTCCAGGATATTTATTTCATTCTACAGGTTATATTCCATTCTTCTTTTTCTTCTTCTTCTTCTTCTTCTTCTTCTTCTTCTTCTTCTTCTTCTTCTTAATTTTGTTGTTTACATTGTTTCAACATTGAGCATTGCAAGATCCCTTAAGTTGGCTTATGTCCTTTCAACAAGTTCCTAATATTTTTTGAACATTTCCTTACTTCTTTCCATAGCAAGATGTTTTGGACTTATTTAGTACTTTCTGTGACCCAATTCTAGAATCACCCATTTCTCCAAAAAGCTCAGTTTCCCTATAGTGAAGACTATTACTTAAAATATAAGACTTCCATTGCTACTATTACCAAAGAAAAGCCCACACATTTCTGTAAAAACTACAAGGGACTTTGACAAAATAACTAATTTAAACAAGTTATACTGCTCTTCTATTTTTCAAACACTTTCTTGTCATTAGACCAAATCTTAAATAAAATTGTGGGATCCAATCATTTGGGACTAATTTTTGTCAATACTATTATTTCCTCTTCTGAAACCCCAGAAACATGTAAGTCTCTAATCATCAAAGAATACATGTACCGTTCAGAAGTTATTTTTTCACCACAAAGGGGAAAGTGATTCACTATTCTGTGCACAATATACAGCTTATGGATTTTAAAGAAGGATTAATAATATAGTCTGTCCTGTATAATTACTTATTTTGTCACCTACAGGATTCTTTACACTTTTATTCTTTTATGAGAATTAATCTCCAATCGCTTTCACAGATCTTTTTACAAGGAATGTTGAATTCTGCACAACTAAAGAAACTCACGTTAGAGAAAGAAAGAAAGAAAGAAAGAAAGAAAGAAAGAAAGAAAGAAAGAAAAGAGAAGAGAAAATGTTTACAGAGGGAAAAATTATTTCTCCTTTATTGTGGGTTTCTGTGTACAATTCGTCAATCACAAAACCATCCATTAATTTCTTGATGAATAAAATGTGTCACTCATAAACACTTCCAGAAGTGCTCTGATAGTTGTCAGGAAAGTATTTTCCAGCTATTCAAATAAAGACAGATAACTTGGATAGCAAAAGCAATCTGGCTTGAAATACTAGCATCTGGCCACTTAGTAATATCTTTATCTCCCTGAAATCTCAAGATTAAAGGTTTATTGAAATGGAAGCTCAGGTGTTCCTTTTGTGCCCTAGCCCAGATTCCAGTCCTTCATTTCTCAACCCAGGATGCTACAGAGAAGAGTTTTCTGTGTTCATCAGAGTTCATTCGGCACTCTCACAAATAGATGTTTTTTCAACTAAGTGTGAATTTCCAATTTTATGTTAAATTAAACCGATTTCCCTTTCTGTAAAACAACAAAAGTCATCATTTTTGACAACATTATTGTACCTAGTCTCCACACAAACTGTGAAAACATTTGTCTAATGCTTTATTTAATGGGTTTATTTTTCATTCAGGATGTGTGTAAGGAAGCCACCATGTTTCTCCTTCCCTCAGCTGCAAAGGATACTTTCCTTGGACTTGGTTTGAGTGTCTGAAATGGAAACGTTACTTTTAAAAGTATTGGGAGTGCTTAGAAGGTTCTCAATTGTTCTCAATTTTATTTTATCTTTTTCCAAAGTATTCCAGAGTGTGATTTCCTAGACAATATATTTAGGAAATGTGGAGAAGGATAAGATGGAGTGAGCTGTGGTCTTTGGTTATTTTGACATTTGATTTTTAACTTTTTCCTTTCTCATGGCTTTATGACACTGGACCTCTGCTTCTTTCATTATGCCTCTTTCACGGATGATTGCCTTATTATCTACACGCCTTTTTAGTTGCTGACCCAGTGTCGTATAGCTGTTAATGTATTTTCAAATGTTACACAGATTATAGGAATCAAGAATACATAGACAAGGAAAATGAGAATATAGACAAATATTCTTTTTTAAAGATGTATATTTGCTATAGTATCTTATTATCTAGACGTCAATAAATTCCACTAAGACCCTGGGCTTATAATCAGTATTTTTTTGTATAGTTTAGTACATACACTTATTTCTTAAAATGGTGTAAAAGATAGGAGTAGTAGTTGAGATTATTTTGGTTGATCAATTAGACATGCTTTTTGGAAATGATATAGGATTTACACTAGAGCTAACTTGCACTAGATATGGAAAGATGGGAGGACTCCAATTACCTTTCCCTTTTCCCTCAGCTTGCAAGGACTAAATCTTAAGAGTAATTTGGAAACTCCAGGAGTATGGTACAAATGCCTGAGGCAGCAGTGAGAAACATGAGAAATCCTTTGCTCAGAAGTCCTTAGAGAGATTTGGAAGCAAAAAAAAAAAAAAAAAATCCAGATTGTGGGAGGCTGCTTACTGCCAGTTCTCTTCTGTTTTGCCAAAAAAAAAAGGGTCAGATTACCAATGTCTCATGAAGAGAGCCAACTGTTCAGTATGGTAGGAGAAAAAACACACATACACACAAACAGGGGTTATTTTTCAGCTCACTTCTATGGCAAATCCTCTGCACTGGCTATACTTTGCATTAGAAGTTCTGAAGTAGTTCATAGCTTAAACAGTAGCATATTCTCCTCCCTCATATGTCCCCCCACTAAAGAATACCCCTCTAGTGGGGCAGCTGGGTGGCTCAGTTGGTTAAGCATCTGACTTCAGCTCAGGTCATGATCTCACAGTTCGTGAATCTGAGCCCTGCATTGGGCTCTGTGCTGACAGTTCAGAGCCTGGAGCATCTTTCAGGTTCTGTGTCTCCCTCTCTCTCTCTGCCCCTCCCCTGCTTGCACTCTGTGTTTTTCTCTCTCAAAAATAAATAAACATTTAAAAAATTAAAAAAGAATACCCCTCTAGAACATCCTTGCCTCTTAATGTTTAAAAGTATCAAATACACCTAAGGCTAATGCAAAATATTATTTCTACAGTTACCTGTGTAATTAGAGTCAAAATAATTGAAAAAGAATGTCTCTCATGGTTAGTACTTTCTTAGGTGAGGAAAAGAGAAAAAATTAGAAATTATTTCACTTGTACAATTTGATGCATTTTCCTATGGAAGGAATACTTTTTAAGCCTCAACTAAAATTAATAATAGTTACACAAATAGACAATTTATGGGTAATACACTATTCCAAAACAAAAATCTTTAACTTACAAGGAATAAAGGAAATGTTAGTATCAAGAATCCCCACATTAGGGATACTTTATGAAATATCTGACTCCTATGCCACTTCACATATGTTAGAAGTACCTTTTTAGCAGTACAAAACATGCTGTTACCACGTTCAGAGGCTTTAAAAAGTTTTCTTGGGGCAAGCATTTCTAAACTTCTCTCATTTACAATAACACTCCTTATTCAGTTTTTTTCCTTCCTCCCTTCCTTCCTTCCTTCCTTCCTTCCTTCCTTCCTTCCTTCCTATTTTTGTCTTTTTTTTTCCCCAGGTGAATATCTGCTTATGAAATCATAAAGCCAATATTGAAGGAAACCAAAAATAATAGCAGATATATAGTGCATACTTGCATGAATAAATTACAGAAGTCCCCAAGAGCTGGAGCAGCAAGAAATGTTACATTTTAAAATTGTGGAAGAGGGTAATGGTCTCATCTGTTTAAGGGCTGAAAGCTTTAAAGAGAATACCAAATCAAATACCACTTGTGCTGTTACTCCAGGATTTTCATTAATAATATGCTTCTCTGCTTTTTTCTTCTTTTTGTTTTTTTTTTTTTTTTTTTTCTAGAGCACCTGATTTGAGTTCTTGTTTTGTAGCTCAATATTTCTCTTTCCTCAGTGGAATGTTGTTGTTGTTGTTGTTATTTAAGGGCAATATGCTATTTCACCATTTTTTTTATTCTTTCCATTTCATAGGAATTACTGAAAGGAAAGTCTGTGAAATCCCAATGGAGATGGAGGCTCGTATAAATACCCAAAGGCAATTCTTTACAAGCAAAGTAGCCTATATTAAAAAAAAAACAAACTTTTTTTTTAAGTTTTCTTTCACATACCAATGATTTCTATTATCTCATTGCCATTCTGGAGGAATCCTTTGTGTGTGTGTGTGTGTGTGTGTGTGTGAGAGAGAGAGAGAGAGAGAGAGAATAAGTGTACATAGATTAGATTCTAAATATGGCATATTTCATTTATTGTGTTTTGTTTTATTGAACTTTGCAGATGGTACGTTTTGTTTTGTTTTGTTTTGTTAGAAATTGAAGGTTGTGGCAAACTTTTATAACAAGTCTATCAGCATCATTTTTCCAATAGCGTTGCTCTCTTTGTATCTCTGTGTCAGTCACATTTTGGTAATTCTCACAATACTTCAAAATTATTTATTACTATTATATTTATTATGGTAATCAGTGATCAGTAATTATGACTCATTTTTAATTAAGGTATGTAACTTAATTAAATGTTATTTAATTATGTATTGGAATAACATAATGTTATTTCACACTTAACAGACTACAGTTTTCAGAAGAGTATTAAATAAATAGGGCCTACACATCCTTCTGTCATTAGGTCTCTAAACCTGAGACAATATAAAAAGATCACTACTTTTTTAAATTATATAAATGTCCAAATTAGAGATACATTACACAAGGGAATTCAGATCTTTCCATTTTAAAACAAAATTATTTCCTGTATCTTTATGATTAAGGACTTACCCAAAATCTTGAAGAGGTTCAGGACAGGCCCTCCTCTTCCATATTGTGTCACTGTGGCATGTAGACTATTTTGAGCTGAAGGCACTTGAGACCATGTGGGCTCAAAAGAAATTTTGTTCCTTCCTTAACTACATAGAATAATCTAAACTGGGGGTCTTTCCCAGAATATGGGTTATTAGCAGAGATAAATTTTATCTGAGAGAGCCATCTATATGGTAGGACAAATTTCCAATTACCAAATATCTACTCTTATCACCCTGTGAAACACATTCTTTTCCTCTGAAAGCCCAGACCCCTACTTAGTTCAGAATGACATATATACCTCATTTTGACTGCCTTTGGAATTTCCATGTCTATGTGGATTCCCTCTGTATATGGCTATTAAATTTGATTTTTTTCTGTTAATCTGTCTCATGTCAATTTGATTCTTAGTCCAGCTAGAAGGACATTTGAAGGGATATTCCCCGACAATTGGCATAGTTGGCAGGATGACTTTAACTCAATGGACACTGCTCACCCTGGACACTGTTGCAGCTGAGAGTTCCTTGGGACACCTGACATACGGCTGGCAAAAGATAAGATTTCTTACCATTGTCAGCCTCCTGGAATTTCTATCTGCAGAGTCCAATGGAGTAAGAGTGAAAGAGTCCTTTTTATTTCTTTATAAATCTATATTAGCAGGAGAAAATATTTGTGGAACTAGTTCCTTGGGTCTGGTGACTCTGGTCAAATTTGGTAGAGTAGTTTTTGGTTACTTATTTATTTCTTCCTAGAGATGTTCTTTGTTTTCCTTTGTCTATGTCTCTTATGTTATTTGTCATCTGTTGTTAAGGGATATTTTGGAAGCCAAAGCTGCAAAATTGGTGGGCATGGGTCAAGCACTTAAAAGCTGTTAGAGCACTGGCAAACTCAAGAATACACCCATGATAGAATAAGTTGGTGACAGAATGTTATATCGACACTAGTTCACCTACCAACCTAAAGGAAACTTTTGTGCATCAAGGTACACTGTAAAACAACACACAACCCCAACCCCATGACATATATCCTTCCCAAGTATTAGTGTGGCTACAAAAGACCCAAAGTTTAGATTAAATGTATAGAATTTTCCTTTTGTCTTGTTCTATGTCTTAAGAGCTTGGCTTTGTAACCAGTAAGAATATTCTCTTTGGTCTCTACCATTCAGAGGGTGCACTTATCAGGGTGCACATTGGTAGCCAGTCAAATAAACTGGGAATACAAGTTTCTCCCCTGTGTGGTTGTACAAGCTTTCAGAGGTGTTTCTCATGAGACATTACAACTCATAAGAACCTTTGTCATCTCAATTTTTGTTGGTTGGTATTGTTGGAAAGTCCGAGTCCAGAAATGCCTGTCCAGTGTCATAGATTAGTGGGTGTGCGACTGGAGGCATCTCATGGAAGACCAAAGACACTGTTTTCACTACACTGCCCTTAATACCTGTACAAAGAAGGTCTTTGCTTTCTTAGACTAATTTTGGAAGTAAACTTTGAATATGGGAGTTACATCATCTATGCCCTGTCTGGATGCCTCTTGGGTCTTTGGTTAAGGCACTAAGTCACTATTAAGAGATCCTACTCATCAATGGCCAGGGGATGGATTGTTTAAATTGGTTATGTTAAAATATATATATTATAAAGAGATCTCGATTGTCTTATTAGTATCATAGCTAGCCTTAGGGACTTGCTTGACAAGATGAAAGAAGTTATACTTAAAACAAAAATAAATGTCCCTATCCAATGTAAATTCCCCTTCTTAAAGTCTAGCTTCATATGCCTGTTTTAGCTCCCCTTTCCCTACAATATTTACAGAGATCACTCTGGCCTAATCTCTACTTCAAAGTATACAGTGTGTTCATATAAATGCTATAAACCAGAAAATGAATTTAACAAAAGCACTCAAGATTGGCAACTATGCTCCCTTTGCTCCTACATTCCAACACTCTCTAATCAGGGTCTGACTAGCCTCAAGCGTTCCTATACAATGTCCTTTAGAGGAGTATCCAAGATAACCCCCTTCACAAAAAAAAAAAAAAAAAAAAAAAAAAAAAAAAAAAAAAAAAAAAAAAAAAAAATCTGTCCCCTGGATAACATCAGAGCTTTTAAATTACAAAGCACATTTACCTCTACTTTCAAAAGATTATTTGGCTCTATATTCACAACCTTCTTTTCTGAGTAAATAGAGGACCAATATTTCTCCTAGGCCCTCCTAGAAATGATGCACAAAAAGCCAATATTCAGAGGCTAATAGAAGCCAAGGTTAAATTACAGACACACACACACACACACACACACAAGACTTTTGTTTAAAAACTTCATACAAACTTATAAGTACATAAATCTTTCGGTTCCCATTTTAGTTAAAAATTATCCTTGATATATAAAAGTAAATTTATTTAAAAAGATGCATCTGTCCCTTGATATTCAGGTTGTAATCCAGTTCTTTGGATAATTAGGACCAACTGCCTTTATTTTACCAATCTTTGCAAAACCAGAAATACAACTCTAGGAACAAGTTAAAGTCCACCTATCCTTACCAGTCTCCAAACCTTGCATATTCCTCTCAAAATGTTTGTGAATATTTTAAAAAATCAGTATATCAGAACAAAATTATTTTGTACTTAGGGTACATGTTAAATAGCAATTATCCTGAAATTCTAAAAGGAAAATCTTGACATTCTTTATCTGTTCCTCGCAATTATAAATTTTATTATGTCTTTGAAATGTAAACACAACTCTCAATCTCCCAAGACTGAGATAAAAAGGGAGGAGGGGGGAGCCTTTTTAAAATACAGTTTGAAAGGTTTTTATGCCCAGACTCTAACACATCTTTTAATAAGCAAATATGCTCCAAATATCAACATTGGAGCAAACTTAGATACTCTCTTTCTGCATTTGATATAAATTTTCTACCCTCATCTTCTCTAAGACTTGGAAACCATTCTTTGGCATGTAAACTTTAGGAAAATGTTTTTCATCAAGTTGATATAAAGATAGATGATAGATAGATAGATAGATAGATAGATAAAAAGATAAAGAATTAAATGGAAGTATTACAAATTGGGCATATAATGTCCTCTCCAAAAATATTAGCAAGAACCAAAATTAAGATTTTATTTACATCTTGTATGTGTGTGTGTGTGTGTGTGTGCATGTATGTTGTAAATGTGAAATATTTTCTCTACTTCAGAATGACATCACTAAAATTAATATGTGAAAGAGCTCTATTTAGTTGGTTTGAAGGCAGAAAATTTTAAGGATTGTCCATTCTAAAACTCAGAAAGATAGGACCTAACCCAAAGTTCATGTGACTTGGGCACATATTCAGTATTAAAAGTTAATTTAGGGGTGCCTGAGTGGCTCAGTCACTTGAGCATCCAACTCTTGATTTCAGCTCAGGTCATATCCCAGGATCATGGGATCAAGCTCTTTGTCAAAAGGCTTCATGCTGAGTGTGGAGCTTGCTTAAGATTTTCCTTCTCTCTCTCTCTCTTTCTCTATCTCTTTCTTTCCCCCTCTGCACTCTCCCCTGCTTGTGCTGTCTTTCTCTCTCTAAAAGAAGGCTAATTTAACTTCGTTAGTTTAATTAAACAGGCATGTCTTTAGAGTTATTAGCATTAAATATAAAATTTTATTTATTCATTTATTTATTTATTTATTTATTTATGTATTTATTTATTTATTTATTTTAGAAAGAGAGAGCATGAGCTGGGGAGAGGGGCAGAGAGAGAGAGAGAGAGAGAGAAAATCTTAAGTAGGTTCCACAGTCAGTGCAGAGCCCAACACAGGGCTCAATCCCATGACTCTGGGATCATGACCTAAGACAAAATCAAGAGTCAGCTGCTTAACTGACTGAGCTACCCAAGCACCCCTAAATCAACTTTTAATACTGAATATTTTCCCAAGTCACTATATATAGAAAACCCTAAAAACTCCACCAAAAAACTACTAGAAATCATAAATGAATTTAGTAGTGTCACAGGATACAAAATGAATGTACATAAATCCATTGTATTTCTATACACCAATAATGAAAGAACAGAAAGAGAAATTAATAAATCAATCCCATTTACAATTTCACCAAAACTAATAAAATACCTAGGAATAAACTTAACCAAGGAGACAAAAGACCTCTTCTCTCAAAACTATAAAATATTGATGAAAGAAATTGAAAATGACCCACAAAAAATGGAAAGAAACTCCATGCTCATGTATTGGAAGAACAAATATTGTTAAATGTCCATACTGCTCAAAGCAATCTATATATTTAATGTAATTCCTATCAAAATACCAATAGCATTCTTCCCAGCACTAGAACAAATAATCCTAAAAGTTGTATGGAACCACAAAAAAAAAAAACCCTAAAAAGCCAAAACAATCTTGAAAAAGAAATACAAAGCTGGAGGTATAACAATTGTGTTTCAAGTTATAGTTCAAAATTGTAATCAAAACAGTATGATACTGACACACAAGTAGATACATAGATCAGTAGCACAGAATAGGAAGCCTAGAAACAAACCCATAATTATATGATCAATTAATCTTTGACAAAAGAGGCAAGAGTATGCAATGGGAAAAAGAGAATCTCATCAACAAATGGTGTTTGGAAAACCGGACAGCTACATGCAGAAGAATGAAACTGGATCATTTTCTTACAACACACACACAAATAAACTTAAAATGGGTTAAGGACCCAAATGTGTTACCTGAAACCATGAAAATCCTAAAATACAGCACAGGTAGCAATTTCTCTGACATTGGCCATAGCAAAATTTTTCTAGATAATTCTCTTGAGGCGCATAAAATAAAAGCAAAAATAATAGATTGGGACTACATCAACATAAAAAGCTTCTGCACAGCAAACAACCAATAACACTAAAAGGCAACTTACTGAGTGGGCGAAGATATTTGCAAGTGACATATGTGATCAAGGGTTTGTATCCAAAATATATAAAGAACTTATACAACCTAACACCAAAAACAAACAAACAAACAAACAAACAAAGTAATCCAAGTAAAAAAATGGGCAGTGGGCAGAAGACGTGAACAGACATTTCTCCAAAGAAGACATGCAGATGGTCAATAGACACATGAAAAAATGCTCAACATCAAAAATCATCAGAGAATTGCAAATCAAAAACACAATGTGATATCACCTCATATCTGTCAGAATGGCTAAAATTAAAAACACAAGAACCAACAAGTGTTGGCAAGGATGTGGAGAAAAAGAAATCTTCTTGCACTGTTGGTGGGAATGCAAACTGGTGCAGTTACTGTGGACAACAGCATGAAATTTCCTCAAAAATTTAAAAATAGAACTACCCTATGATCCAGTAATGGCACTACTGGGAATTTACACAAACAATACAAAAACACTAATTTGGAAGGTTAAAGGCATATCTGTATTTACTGTCACATTATTTATAATAGACAAACTATGGAAGCATCCCAAGTGTCCATCAATAGATACAAGTCTAAAGAAACGTTACTCTATATTTGCAATAGAATATTATTCAGCCACAAAAGTTAAATCTTTCTATTTGCATCAACATGGAAGGAGCTAGAGAGTAGAATAATGCTAAACCAAAATCAGTTGAGTAGTATAAGGCTAAACAATATCAGCTAGAGAAAGAAAAGTACCATACGATTTTTCTCATAAGTGGAATTTAAGAAACAAAGCAAACAAACAAAGGGAAAAAAAAAAACAAACCAAAAATCTCTTAACTATAGAGAACAAATTGATAGTTACCAGAGGAGAGGTGGGGAGGGAGATGGGTGAAATAAATGATGGGATTAAAGAATATACTTATCAAGATGAGCACTGAGTAATATATAGAATTGTTGAATCACTATATTGTACACCTGAAACTAATATGACTTTGTATGTTAAATATACTGGAATTAAAATTAAAAACATAATAAAAGGGTGTCCAGGTGGTTCAGTTGGTTGAGTGATGACCTAGGCTCAGGTCATGATCCCATGGTTCATGGGTTTGAGCCCTGCATCAGGCTCGCTGCTGTCAATGCAGAGTCTGCTTTGGATCATCTGGTCTCTCATTCTACCTCTTCTCCATTCACTCTCTCTCTCTCTCTCTGTCTCAAAAATAAATATCTGTTAATTAAAAACCATAATAAAAAATGTTCAACCTAGAGATTCCTTATGAAAAGTTCAAACAAAGCAAGTTTTAAAGAATGTATATGGTGAACCACTATTCTTATGGCACTTATGTAAATAATCAAGTCAAGATTTTTTTGAAACTAGACTTATTTGGTAAACAAGTTGGAGCTAATTTGGCTATCTTTGGTAAAAATTAGTTTAATTATAGAGAGAAGATATGTTTCAATAACACATCTTTGTAGATATTATTTCTTAATACTAATCATTATAAACTGGACTAGATCCTCATTTCTTCTAGTTTCTTCCAATGCCTAACTACAAGTCTGCAAGCTAACACTTTTTTTTTTTCACACATTTCTAACTTGAAGTCATTTGAGAACTAAAATGGATCTTTTTTCTGATGCTCCACAAACTAAATATAAAACACCTAGGGTAAAAATATACTCATGATAGTTCATGCATAGAAAATCTGTTGCTCTATGGGCCACTTGAAAATGCACCAGAAACATCTGAACTATAAACCAGGAAGATCAGTTTGCCATTAGCTGTTCTCACTCTAACATTGCATCTTTTTTTATCAGATGGTTGTGAGAACTGAATAATAAACGCAATGCTTGACCAGATAGTATATGCTCAATAAATGATAGCTCTCCCCCTCACCATCACCATCTTTGGTGTCTATCTGAAGACGCTTCAAGTCTGACACTCTAGAAGTTTTGTCAATCATGTTTTATAAACTGGCTACCCTCAGAACTCAGAAACTGGCTTAACTTTTGATCCAAACATTAACCAATATTAATCCAAACAAATATTAACCTATATTAATCCAAACATTAATATTTTTCTTTTCTTTCCACAGAAATGACTTTTATTCAATACCTGATTATTTGAAACATAGGCCTAACTTTGAGAATAAAACTGCATCACTCCCTCCTGAAATAAGTTTGAGTAAACTGACCTATTGTCAAGACTAAGAGACTGAATCAAAGAGATGAAACCACCTACCAGCTCAACGTTTAAAATGTGAAACCTCCAAGGAAATTTCAGGTGGAAGAACTGAAAGGGTTCAGGACAGGCCCTCCTCCCATAATGTGCCACTTTGGATTATTTTTAGCTGAAGGCACTTGAGACACTGCAGGCTCAAAAGAAACTTCTTCCCCTCCTTTAACTCCATAGAAGAATCTAAATTAGGGGTCTTTCCCTGAATAGGGGTTATTAGAAGAGACAAATTTTATCTGAGTGACCCATCTGTATGGTAGGACAAACATCTAATTATCAAACATCTGCTCTATTTATCACCCTGTGAAATGCAATCCTCTCCTCTGAAATCCCAGACCCCTACCCCCTTCTTCTTAGTTCAGAATGACATAGATACCTCAGTTTGCCTGTCTTTGGAATTTCCATGTCTATGTGACCTCCCTGTATGTACACCTAATTAATTTTTTTTTCTATTGATCTATCTCATGTCAATTTGATTCCTAGTCCAGCTTGAAGGACTTTTGAGGGGACAGGAATTCTTGCTACCTGACAGGCTATTGTCTAATGCACTATGCAATTTTAAATGTCTCCAGAACTTGTACATACATCGTGTCATCATCAATTGCAAATATGGAATTTTTATCTAAAATTATGTACACACAAATTGATCCCATTTCTTTCTTTCCTTCTTTCCTCCCTTCCTTCCTTCCTTGCTTCCTTCCTTTCTTCCTCCCTCCCTCCTTCCCTCCTTTCTTCTTTCTTTCTTTCTTTCATGTCTATGAGCCTCAGTTATATTTTTTGAAACTTCCCTGACTGCTTTAATTTTTCACTTTTTTATGGTTCTATACTTTTTAAAGATGTGATGAAAATACCATGTCCTATATTTTTATGCTTACTATTAGTAATTCTGTGAGATTGTGTTATTAGCATAGGTAGTACATTATACAGGTGAAAAGCCCAGGGTCCAAAATAAGACTTCCTGGATTTGAGTCCTAGATCTGCCACACACGTCTCTATGTCTCGATTTACTCATCTGTAAAATGAAGACAATCATACACATGTATAACTCCTAGGAGACTAATTAACACATACATGTTCACATATTAATTTTCATTATGATCTCCAGAGTGTAACAAAGAACATGGGTTTCTCAAAGGAAAAATAGTTGTATAGTATAAATATGGTCATTAAATTTTAGTAAATTCATCTACAGATTATTTGTACAACATACTTTTTTTTCTACCACTCCTTATTTAAAAAAAAATCCCCATAACTTCAAATTATGGTAAAAGAGAAGGAGCAGGATTTTTTTTTCACCGTTAAGTTATTTTTGAGAGGCAGAGAGAGAAAGAGCATGAGCAGGGGTGGGGCAGAGAGAGAGGGAAACACAGAATCTGAGGCAGACTCCAGGCTCTGAGTTGTCAGCACAGAGCCTGATGCGGGGCCTGAACCCACAAGCTGAGAGATCATGACAGGAGCAGAAGTTGGACACTTAACCGACTGAGCCACCCAGCCGCCCCAGAAAGAGCAGAACTTTTATTTAGAAAATCTGTTGAGGTTTCTCCCACCATTCAAAATTAGAGCATTCCTGGGAAGCCTGGGTGGCTCAGTCAGTTAAGATTCTGACTCTTGATTTTGGCTAATGTCATGATTTCATGGTTGTGAGATCAAGCCCTTCTCTCTCTCTCTCTCTCTCTCTCTCTCTGCATGCTCTCTCTTCTCTCTCTCTCTCTCTCTCTCTCTCTTTGCCTCAAAATAAATACACTTTGAGAATAAATTTATAAACAATAAATAAATATTTTAAGGCAAATAAAATCAAAGGAAATGGGACTTTCTGATAAAGAGAAAACCTGAATTTTGCATCTTGTTATGCATTTTGCTTTCTTCCCATGAATGGGAAATTATTTTCCTAAATCAAAAACTGAAACAAGATAACTGTTTTCTATTAATTTATTTCTACTTAATTTATTTTACAACGTTTAAAAATGGAACGGAAATCCTAAGGGAAAAAGATCTAGAATATTCTCACATTAGACTATAAGTTTTCATCTTCTTTAGGATAATGGTTCCCTGGAATTTCTTGGCCTTGAAATGTGATACTTTGTAAAACTGTTGCCTACATGGAAAAATAGATCAATGACCTTGTTCCTTTTAATATTTGATTTTAGTGTACACTTCTCCCTCTTTTTTCTCTGCCTTGGAAAAAATTCAGGTGTATAAAAAAACAGTCCTTTGGTACCCACTTATTATAAATGTTTTCTCATTCTAGTTTACATAGGTTTTACCAAGAGCTCAAGAAATTTGTTCAGAATATTAATGGCTTTAAACAATTCTACTCAAAATGACATTTGACTTTTTATTTAAATATCATACGTGTTTCTTTTTCGTATAAATATTCACTGCCCATATCTCCTTTTCATTTCTTTTCCAACGGTCTACTTCAGTGTATATGTGACAATTATTTGTTGCTTCATGACAAATATTTCTAGTATAATGTGTTTATGTGTTAATTTGGGGATTTTGCTTTTTGGGTTTTTTTGCCTTCTATAAGAAAAATTTCTTTTGTTTTTTGTTTGGCCAATAAACAAGCATCTGTAAGGCAATAATTTACTGTCCTGATGCCTTGCCATAATAAGATAGGAGACCATTTCACCACCCCAAACTTGGAAAACCTTTTTTCTCTTTCCGTTTTCTAGAAGTTTCAGTTGCTTTATTTGAAGAAGCACTCAGATAGAAAGAAGAGAAGGATTTAATACACATCATGGGATTCTGAACTATATACATACTGTATCTTAGTAAAACATATTTTGACGTAATTGGTGTTTCTGGAATTCTTCCCAGAAGTTTAGAAGTGCCTACAACGGGGTAAAACTGAACTGCCAATTCTAAATCTAGACACCCATCTGAGACTTTTAATTCTTCCATATGCAAATGTTTCTCCAGGCCTTAAAAATACAGAAAAAAAGCTTCATTCAGAATGTTTAAGCATATCAAAGAGTTTCACTGCTACTGCCAATGTTCATTGTTAAACACAGGAGACCTCAAAGGAAACACAGGCTGCTTGGAAATAGAATATTCATCAGGTTATAATGGTTGATAATTATATTGATACATCCCTAAGTTGTTTCGCAAATAAATTGCGAAACAACACTTAACATGTTTGCATCATGTTACCACCAACTGGCCAAGAATGTTTACTAGAAAAGTTTACTAGAAAGAAAATCAATGTTTACAAGGAAAACAAACAGGAATAGACAAAAAACAAAACAAAACAAAACAAAACAAAAACCTTCCATTATTTGAAAAACTCATGGAGAATCCAAATGCTCTGAAGTTGCCATTTTGGGGGGCAATTAAGAATGAATTTCAACAACTTGAAATCTAAGGAATGTCGGCAGCTGAGAGTCTGCTGTTTTTGCAAGTACATCCACCATTTGTCAATCTTTTGGCCTTAACATATTGTGAAGAGTTGGTTCACTGAGTTTGTTTGCTCCTTTAGGAACTCTGTCCAAAGAGACTATTTAACGTATTCATTTGGTGGCATTAAACATCCCAGCACTTTTATAAAGGCTTCTGTTTCCTGGCAGCTGATTAGACTTAATTTAAAACATTCAGATATCCTTAAGGGTATTTCTTCTCTACTCTCTGATCTAGAAAATCTATGTACGCTGGCTTAGAGAATTTCACTTGGATATGTAAACTTCCAGCACCTGGTTTCCAGAGTAACTATCAACTTATAAAACTGGAAACCTGATTGAATTTATTAACCCAAAGAATTTAGGGTTTACAAATAACATACAACATTGGTTTTTTTTTCAATTTTTTTATTTAAAAAAAATTTAATGTTTATTTATTATTGAGAGACAGAGACAGAACATGAGCATGGGAGAGGCAGAGACAGGGGAGACACAGAGTCCAAAGCAGGCTTCAGGCTCTGAGCTGTCAGCACAGAGCCTGACGCAGGGCTCGAACTCACAAACCACAAAATCATGACCTGAGCTGAAGTTGGATGCTTAACTGACTGAACCACCCAGGTGCCCCATAACATATAACATTCTTAAAGATTAGTTCTACTTTCAGAATCCTACAGTGCTTACCCAGAAGTGATATATTTATATTTTTTATCAAACCCTCAGGTTCAACTTTTCACTGACAAAATTCACTATTAAACACACCATGTGTCTTGTAGATACTACTACTTAGATGATTATGTTAGCTATCACCTCTTAATCTTTATTTCATTCTCAATAAAATCATTTGGCTCTGGGCAAGGGAAATAAGAGTTCTGAGTCTATAGTATAGACGGACACATAAAAGTTGCTATCCTATTTCGCTGTGTCCTTATTTCTCTTTTACCTTCTTTCTGTTCTCATTCTCTACTAAGGAACCATGGTTTCTAATAGCAATTACTTTCAACCCATTGTCTCAATTCTGGTTTCCACTATTGTCTTGTTTGCAAGATTACAACAATCTCCACACTAAATTCCTAGTCTCAACTGTCTTTACCCTTCAATCCACTCTCTGTATCACTGCCAAATTTATCATCACTCTCAAAGTTATCTTTTCAAGCACCACTTACAACCTGTAATCCTCTATGACCACATTCTTAAAAAGGCATTCTCTTGTTCACTGAATCAAATCCAATCAGGATTTGAATCAAATCCTGAATCAAATCCATACCCAGGAAGAGATAGAAAACTTGAACAGATCCATAACCAATGAAGAAATTGGATCAGTTATCAAAAATCTCCCAACAAATAAGAATCCAGGGCCAGATGGCTTCCCTGGGGAAATTCTACCAGACATTTAAAGAAGAGATAATACTTATCCTTCTCAAGCTATTCCAAAAAATAGAAAGAGAAGGAAAACTTCCAGACTCATTCTATGAAGCCAGCATTACTTTGATTCCCAAATCAGAGACCCAGCAAAAAAAGAGAACTACAGGCCAATATCCCTGATGAATATGGATGCAAAAATTCCCAATAAGATACTAGCAAATCTAATTCAACAGCATATAAAAAGAATTATTCACCATGATCAGGTGGGATTCATTCATGGGCTGCAGGGCTGGTTCAACATTCACCAACAATGTGATACATCACATTAATGAAAGAAAAGATAAGAACCATATGATACTGTCAATCGATGCAGAAAAAGCATTTGACAAAATTCAGCATCCTTTCTTAATTAAAACCCTCGAGAAAGTAGGTATAGAAGGAACATAGTTAAACATCATGAAAGCCATTTATGAAAAGCCCACAGCTAATATCATCTTCAATGGGGAAAAACTGAGAGCTTTCCCCCTGAGATCAGGAACACGACAAGGATGTCCACTCTCACCGCTATTGTTTAACATAGTGTTAGAAGTCATAGCATCAGCAATCAGACAACAAAAGGAAATCAAAGGCATCAAAGTTGGCAAAGATGAAGTCAAGATTTCACTTTTTGCAGATGACATGATATTATACATGGAAAATCTGATAGACTCCACTAAAAGTCTGCTAGAACTGATACATGAATTCAGCAAAGTCGCAGGATACAAAGTAATGTACAGAAATCAGTTGCATTCTTATACACTAATGATGAAGCAACAGAAAGACAAATAAAGAAACTGATCCCATTCACAACTGCACCAAGAATCATAAAATACCTAGGAAAAAACCTAACCAAAGATATAAAAGTTCTGTATGCTGAAAACTGTAGAAACCTTGTGAAGGAAATTGAAGAAGATACAAGAAATGGAAAAAAAAATCATGCTCATGGGTTGGAAGAATAAATATTGTAAAAATGTGTATAGGAGCCAAAGCAATCTACACATTCAATGCAATCCCAATCAAAATTGCACCAGCATTCTTTTCGAACCTAGAACAAGCAATCCTAAAATTTGTATGGAACCACAAAAGACCCCAAATAGCCAAAGTAATATGGAAGAAAAAAACCAAAGAGGGAGGCCTGACAATCCCAGACTTTAGCCTCTACTACAAAGCTGTAATCATCAAGACAACATGGTATTGGTACAAAAACAGACACATCGACCAATGGAATTGAGTAGAGACTCCAGAATTGGACCAAAAAAAGTATGGCCACCTAATCTTTGACAAAGCAGGAAAGAATATCCAATGGAAAAAAGACAGTTTCTTTAACAAATGGTGTTGGGGGACCTGGACAGCAACATGCAGAAGAATGAAGCTAGACCACTTTCTTACACCATTCACGAAACTAAACTCAAAATGGACAAAGGACCTGAATGTGAAACAGGAAACCATGAAAACCCTAGAGGAGAAAGCAGGACAAAACCTCTCTGACCTCAGCCGCAGCAATTTCTTGCTTGACTCATCTCCAAAGGCAAGGGAATTAAAAGCAAAAATGACCTATTGGGACCTCATGAAGATAAAAAGCTTCTGCACCGCAAAGGAAACAATCCACAAAACTAAAAGGCAACTGATGGAATGGGAAAAGATATTTGCAAATGAAATATCAGACAAAGGGCTAGTATCCAAAATCTATAAAGAGCTCACCAAACTCCACACCCAAAAAACAAATAATCCAGTGAAGAAATGGGCAGAAAACATGAATAGACACTTCTCTAAAGAAGACATCCAGATGGCCAACAGGCACATGAAAACATGCTCAATGTTGCTCCTCATCAGGGAAATACAAATCAGAACCACACTGAGATACCACCTCACGCTGATTAGAGGAGCTAAAATGGACAAATCAGGAGACTATAGATGCTGGTGAGGATGTGGAGAAATGGGAACTCTCTTGCACTTTTGGCAGGAATGCAAACAGGTGCAGCCTCTCTGGAAAACAGTGTGGAGGTTCCTCAAAAAATTAAAAATTGATCTACCCCATGACTCAGCAATAACACTGCTAGGAATTTACCCAAGGGATACAGGAGTGCTGATGAATAGGGGCACTTGTACCCCAATGTTTATAGCAGCACTTTCAATAATAGCCAAATTATGGAAAGAGCCTAAATGTCCATCAACTGACGAATGGATAAAGAAACTGTGGTTTATATACACAAGGAAATACTACTTGGCAGTGAGAAAGAATGAAATATGGCCTTTTGTAGCAACGTGGATGGAACTGAAGCGTGTTATGCTAAGTGAAATAAGTCATACAGAGACAGACAGATACCATATGTTTTCACTCTTATGTGGATTCTGAGAAACTTAACAGAAGACCATGGGGGAGGGGAAGGAAAAAAGTTAGAGAGGGAGGGATCCAAACCATAAGAGACTCTTCAAAACTAAGTATAAACTGATAGTTGATGGGGAGTGGGAGGGAGGGGAAAGTTGGTGATGGGCATTGAGAAGGGCACCTGTTGGGATGAGCACTGGGTGTTGTATGGAAATCAATTTGACAATAAATTTTATTTAAAAAAATAGTGATACAGCATTTTTCAGGTGTCATAAAAAGCCATATTTTAATGGATTTAAAATATTTTCTTTTTAGCTAGCACCTATTTTGATTGGTTTGGTGCCTGTGCCATACTGATTATTAAATATAGTGGATATCTTCCTTGGAAACAGGAGTGGTCAGAAAAGGGTTTCATCTGTGCTGAGTTAAAATCAAGAATACTAAAAAAATCAGACAAAGAAAGGGATATGCCAAGGAGTATCAGAGTTCAAGATAACAAACACAGGAAATTGGAAGTAAGTCAGTATGCCTGGAGTGAAAATGAAGTAGTGGAATGAGAAAGAATGCTAGAACGGTATGCTCTAGTAAGATGATTGCAGACCTTGAAAATTATTGGAACAAAAAAGGAAATAAAATAAGGAAATAGTATGTTCAGGTTAATATTTTAGAAACAACTCCATCATCAGTGTGGAGATTTAACAAGTTAGGTTGTAGACAAGGGTATACTCATGAAGAGAACTCTTTTTGTATTCTGTCACGTTTGTCTATCTCAAATTCTGTCAGCAGTATTGAGTTGAAATATCTTTTCAAATGCAAGTGGATACATCATTTCATATTACTCTAAAATAGTCTCATGTCAGTCCAACTGGAATGCCCATCTCTATTCTATATTCATATCACTTTTCAGTTCATTTTTTTCTAAAGACTTGCTATCAATGTAAAATCTTAAGTCCTAGTTTTGGCTTACAAAGTCTTACATGATGTTTTCTCTGGTTATGTCTATGTGCTTATCTCATATCATTCTCACCCTCACTTACATGGTCCAGCCGCACTGGACTTATTTTATTACATGAAAAAAAATGGGATTAGTTGTTCATTTCTTCCAGGAATGTACCAACACTCTCCCTCTTTATCTAAAACTATGATTACCAGATCCTTCTTGTTCTTCATATGTCAGCTTAGATATCATGTTAAAAATGTCTTTCGTAACCAGTAAAAAAAAAAGAGGCAAACAAGACACTTGCATTATTCTTTTTTAAAATTCTATGTGTAGTACGCATTCTCTGTTACTCTGCTTATTATTTTTACCTTGTTAGTAAGTATATTTGTTGATTGTTTGTCTTCCTTCAACACTAGAATATACACAAGAGAAGACAAGAACCTTGCCTATATTATTTAATATTGAATTGCCATAGACAGGGACAAAGTTTCCTCGAGGTTTCATACCAACTTACACATGTGCAAATAAACCTTGCATGCACTCACGTATTCAACAATTATTGATTATTGCAGACAAAGAACATTGACCAATAAGATAGAAGAGAAAGTTCAGAAATAGATCTATACATTTACTAACATGAGATTTATGACAACTAAATAGAAACATGGGGAGAGGACTTGAATAAACAATTCACAAAAAAAGGTATCTAAATGATTAAGAAATGCATGAAAATGTAATAAAGTTTATTCGTTATCAGGAAAAGTGCAAATTAAAACCACAATAAAATACCCTACAAATCCACCAGTAAAACTAAAATGAAGAAATAGAAAATATATGTTGGAAGTTATGTAAAACAACTATAAAAATCTTACCCTATTGGTTCAAGTTCAAATTGATGCAGCCACTTTGGAAAACTGTTTGGTAGCACCTACTAAAACTGAACATATGCCTACTCTAACTCAGAAATTGTACTTTGGCCCTTTGGCTTGTAATTAAAAGAAATGCTTACATTTTGTTTCTTCAAAGAACATGAATTAGAACATCTATGGAAGCACTGTTTGTAAAATCCTCAAACTTGAAGTTGTTTATAAATATTAGAATAAGTAAATATTAATATATTCACAGAATAAAATATTGCATAACAATCAAAAAGAAAAGCTGCAACACCAATAAACATGGGTAAATCTTACAAATGTAATGCTGAGTGAAAGAATCTAGACACAAAGAATACCTACTGTATTTTCCAATTATATAAAGTACAAAAACAAACAAAACTAATCCTTACTGGTAGATATCAGGATAGTGGTTACCCTGAGGCATGGTTAATGATAGGCAGGGAACACAAATGGGTTTCTAGAGTGTTGGTACTATTATGTTTCTGGATCTAGATACTGGTTACATAAGTGTATTCACTTGGTATCATTTATTGAGTTGTATACTTAGAAGATGTTCACTTTTCTGTGTGTATATTGAAAATTTATGCACAAATTTGAAAACGTTTTCCTATGTGCTTACTATAGTCTAGAATTTTTCAAAAAATGTTTATTCATTTTTGAGAGAAGGAGAAAGAGAGAGAGAGTGCAGGAGAGGGGCAGAGAGAGAGAGAGACAGAGAAAGAGAGAATCCCAGGCAGGCTCCTTGTTGTCAGCACAGAGACCGATGCAGGGCTCAATCTCACGAACTGTGAGATCATGACCTGAGCTGAGATAAGGAGGCAGACACTCATCCAACTGATCCACCCAGGTGCCCCTATGCTCTAGAACTTGTCAAAGATGAGGGGAAGATAAAGATGAACAAGCTGATATGGTCTCTGCTTTCAGAGAGCTTACCTTTTAGTTAGGGAAAATAGGAAGGCAAACAATAAATAATTATGTAAATAAAATAATAAAATAGTGTTATGATAAACACAACAAAGATATTGTCTAACATCACTGAGACATCACTGAGACTGTCCAACAGAAAAGCTAGAAAGTTAAACTGTTAATTTCAACAAAATGTCATAACAGTTGTGATTCAAAAGTACAATGCACTGAGCTAATTTAGGAACTGCAGAAAAGAAGTGACATTTGAGCGGAGACCTGAAGCATGAGTGAATAGTTACATGGAAAATGGAGAAGGGAGTGTATGACCTTAAGCCAATTCTGTGCCCTGAAGCTCTAGTTTGAATAATGGAATTGTTTAAGCTTAGAGACCAAAGAAAAAATGAAACAGAATGGAACTACAGCAATAAACAAGAATCAAATCAGGAGGCACTGTGGACTAGATTAAAGATATAGTATTATATCCTACATGTAATTAGAAGTCAAATTTTAAGCAGTGGGGGTGATATAATTTGATTTACAGTTTTAAAAGATCATTTTGGCTGCAAGGTGAAATGAATTGAGAGTTAAACATTTTAGTACACCAGTATAGATAACTTAGAACAAAGTAATAACAATTGAACTGCAAAGATGTAGACTACTATCGAATGAATTTTAAAGTTAACGTCAATTCAGTTAGGTCTCATTTTAAAGAGTAGTAAGGGAATACAAAGAATCAAAGAAAATTCATAAGTTTGGGACTTGAGCAGCTGGATAATGCTCATTACATAATTCTGATCAATATACACATGGCTCACTCCCTCACTTCATTTTGGTCTCTATTTAGATGTCATCTAATCAGAAAGGGTTTTCCTGACCTCCCTATATTAAATAGCAATTTTCACCCCTCTTTATCCCTTATCCTACTTTATTTTCCTTTTTAGAACTTATTATCTGATATTTTATTTTTTATTTGTTGATCTTGCCCCATAAAATCATGATTACTCTCTGTTTTGTTTACTGATGCATCTGTTGTATAAAATATCATCTAACAATGTATCGTCAATTAATATTTGCTGAATGGATAAATTTTCTGAAAATAGAGAATATTAATGGAAGTATAAATTGGGAAAAATAAATATTTTTATCATTTTAAGTTTGAGATATTTGTTACACATCCAAGTAGACAAGATGAGTAGGCAGCGAAATACCCAAGTTTTGAGATCAGAAAATAGTTAATGAGAAAGATACAAATTCAACTGTCACCAGAATATTGATAGTATTTAAAGTGGTTGAACTGCATGGTGTCCTGGTACTATACTGGGGCTTTGAAATTTTGCTGTTGCCCTCTTAGAATGTTGTCTTGAGGAATATTCTCTTGAAGAAGCTGATTCAAAATATTGGAGGATAAGAGACCATATGGATGAGAACTGAGGTGCTCCAACCCGCTGTTAGCACCAACTGTAAAATTTGTGTGATATTATCTTGGATCTTAAAATCATCATGGCTGCCACCTCACTGTGATTGCATATGTAAGACCAGATGAGAACAGCCAAAGAACTTTCCATTCAACTCAAAGATTCACAAGCAATAATAATTCAGTGTGTTTGTAAGCCACTAAGATTTAGAGTAGTTTTACTACATAGCAATAGCTAACTGAAGCAGTCACCAAATGTGAGACCGAAGAAAAATGAGGCAGTTAGATGAAGGAATTAGAGGAATAATGGATAAATATATTTTGACATATATATTTGGATGGCAGAATGAATCAAATGATGATGGAATGGATGGGGATAGTAAATGAAAGGAGTCCCTAAGAAATTCTAGTAATTATGATTTGTTATAAAAAGAGGTAGTAACAAAATAGTGCCTTTCAAAGAAGTGGTCAAAGGGATAAAAGGAAAAGCAGGCAAATAAAATGTCACATAAAGGAATATAGTATTTCATATAAAGATTGGTAAATTTTATAAACAACTTTTGATAGGTGAAAAAGACTAATTAATTAATTAATTAATTAATTTGAGAGAGAGAGTTTGAGCAGGGCAAAGGGAGAGAGAGAGAAAGAGAGAATCACTCCAATCAGCATGGAGTCCAACATGGGGCTTAATTCCAAGATTCTGGGATTATGACCTGAGCAGAAATCAACAGTTGGGCACCCAACCAACTGAGCCACCCAGGTGCCCCAAAGATTAATATGTTTAAATGGTTGTATTTATTGAGATCACATAAACAAAAATAAATGTAATTTATTGTTGTAATGAACTGCTTTATATATATATATATATATATATATATATATATATATATATATATAATTCCAAAAACTTAAAGCCTACATTATACAACCATCACTGATAGTTGATTTAATACATTTATAAAAGTTAAAAGTATGGTCATTGTACCTTTACCAGTAATATAATCTCTTACTATGAAATTGTTCCTATGAGAAAATAATTATTTTATTTAATGTCATCTTGAAATTGTTTATAGGAAAAATTGACAACTTTGAAGAATATATTTGATTGGGTAAAATGTCTGGTAATCATGAAGGATACTGTGATATTTGCTATTTTTGAGTGGATTTTAATCTGTAAAACATAGTTTTCAAAATTCTCTCATAAGAAGTTACCTTTAAATGCAAGAATTTTTCCTTTAAAGCTAAAATGTATTACATCAGTATCTTTTTTTTTTCACAAGCGGACAAAAGAAAGCTTATTTACTTTTTTTTCCAAAATATAATTGTAAAAATATTTATGCATCTCATAAATTTATGATAAACTGAAAGTATACAGAAAAGAAAATAACATTTAGAAACAAAAATCTTATAAAAGAAATCCTAAGCATCTTGGATATGTACCATTGATTTTTTTACATTGTCCAGTCATGTGAGAATCAATATGAGGCTGTATTTGAAACTAACCTACAATTATGCTACTTCCCATAGCTGCTTACCTTTGGGTTTAGAGCTACATCCCTACTTATGTATTATTATTAATTTGGTGTTTTAATTGTCAGAAGTATACATAAATCCAGAAATATATGGACCTTTCAATTTATTAAATTACTGTACGTAACCTCACTATATAAAGGAGGCTATCAATGCAAAGACACTTACTGATACAGTGGAAACATTTTCTCCCTGTATGTGCTGAGCATTTGCAACTACTGTAAATGAAACTTAAATAGAAAGGCAAACAAATGCAAAAAAAATAACTATTGAGCCCCAACACTATAGACTCTTCAATCCCATACTTCTAAACCTAAATCCCATTATGTTCTCAACACCAATGAAGTGTATGGAAATATTTATAGTTTAAAATGGTGAAGTTCCTATTTTTTCCCTTCCTCTGTATAAATCACTGCAAACAAGAAGAGTGAGGAACAGAAAAACAAACTTCATTTGCAACAAAACCAAAAAATATCTCAAATTCCAAATGATAAGTCAGAAGAAAGACTGCCAAAATCATTGGTGGTCAAGTAGAATTGAGAGACTGCAAGGAGACAGTATGCCTGTAGCTAAAAATCTCAGTAAAACCTGGCAAGTGGGATAGCCTGAAATACAAAACCAGTGATGACTTATTTTCAACAACAGGAAAACATATTAAAGAGTAGTAGTTGAAGGTTTCCCGGATCCTCGTTAAACATGGAGTCTTGAGAAACTGGAAATGAGACCAAATCAGAAATGATGTAAATTTTTAGCATTTACAGTAATTTAATAATTACTAATGTGTTATTATATAAATTATATATTATATAATTTAATGTAAATTATATCTATAAATTAGTAATAATTATTATGAGTCATTAATCAATAAGTCAGGGAAAAATAGACCTCACCTGTCCTGATTTTAGTTTCCAAAGTCTAAAACATCACACTCTTACATAGTCCTTTGACATCAGGAGAATATCTGATAGTTTAGATTATCTTCTTGCTTCTTCACTCACACGAGCTTCCTAAATAGCCATCCCGAGAAGAAAGTATATGCATAGTTGAATAAAGAAATTAGATCTTACATTCAACTCTGATATATAAATTCCTTTAAGTTGTCACTTATGTTCTTACAACACATATGTCTGAACACAACGAAAAAATAATTGTGATGAATTTCAGGAGACTATGAACTAGCATTGAGAATGACAAAGCCCTGGGGGCCACAGTCTAAGGGATGCCCCTATTCCATGCAAACCTAGAAATCCCATGAGGCTTTCATGGTAGCAAGTCAATAAAGATCTCTCTTGGGTTCTCGTATGGAGGAAGAAAGAGTAACCATTTTGACATACTTGCAAATAACTCTCCTCACCTAAGAGGGAAAAAAAAAACAAACAAATACATTTGAAAGTAATAGAACAAGAAAGGACACATGTCTATTAAAAGATTGAGATTTAATCATATTATAGAATGTTTTTCCTCCTCCACATCTTACCACCACACAACAGAGTATATCCAGTATAAACAGAGCTGAAAGAACTATAAAATTTAGACTTTCTCTCAGGAGTAGTGCAAAGCCCAAAGTCAAGAGAGGACACAAAAATTAAATGATAGGAATTTGAACTGATTGGCACCTCTAGCTACAGCCAACAACAGTAAATAAATCTGACTCCTAGCCAAACTAACATAACCATTCATACTAGATGCATATTTAGTTCCTATTACTTAATACATGTCTGGATTTTTTACAAGTTTTTCTTTAAATTCCACACAGTTAACATACAGTGTAATATTAGTTTCAGGTGTACAATTTAGTGATTCATCACTTACATACAACACCCAGTCCTCATCACTACAAGTGCCCTCCTTAACACATCAGCCATTTAACACAACCCCCACCCACTTGATCTCCAGTAACTTTCAGTTTCTTCTCTATAGTTAAGAATCTGTTTCCTAGTTTGACTCTCTCTTTCTCTTTTTACCTGTATGTTCCTCTGTTTTATTTCTTAAATTCCATGACTGTGTGAAGCCACATGGTATTTATCTTTCTCTGAATTATTTTGCTTAGCATAATACTTTCTAGTTCCATCCACATCATTACAAATGGCAAGATTTCATTCTTTTTTATAGCAGAATAATATTCCATTGGGTATATATACCACGACTTCCTTATCCATTCAACAGTCAATGGATATTTGGGTTCTTTCCTTAATTTGGCTATGGTTTAGAATGCTGCTATAAACAATGGGATGCATGTGCATGTGATCCCCTTTGAATTAGTGTTTTCATATCCTTGGGAGTACAAAATACAAAGTAGTGCACTTGCAATTGTAGGGGAGTTCTATTTTTTAAACTTTTTTTTAAATTAAAATTTAATTTATTTATTTTGAGAGAGAGAGTACAAGCAGGGGAGGGGCGTACAGGGAGAGAGAGAGAGAGAGAGAGAGAGAGAGAATCCCAATCAGGATGTCAGGGTGGAGCATGACTCAGGGCTTGAACTCACAAACCATGAGATCATGACCTGAGCTGGAACCGAGTCTGACACTTAACTGACTGAGCCACCCAGGGGCCCCTATTTTTACCTTTTTAAGGAATTTCTATACTCTTCCAGAGTGGTGCATCATTTTGCATTCTCACCAACAATGCAAGAGGGTTCCCCTTTCTTCACATTCTCGCCAACACCTGTTGATTCCTGTGTTGTTAATTTTAGCCATTCTGAGGGTGTGAGGTGATATCTTATTATAGTTTTGATTTGTACTTCGTTGAAGGTGAGTGATGTTGAGAATCTTTCAAGGGTCTATTAGGCATCTGTATGTACTCTGGAAAAATGTCTATCATGCCTTCTGCCTATATTTTAACTGGAATATTTGTCTTTTGGGTGTTCACTTTGATAAGTTCTTTACAGATATTGGAAACTAACCCTTTATCGGATATGTCATTTGCAAATATATTTTCCCATCCTGTAGGTTGCCTTTTAGTTTTAGTGATTGTTTACTTCACATTGCTGAAGCTTTTTATTTTAAATCAATCACAGTAGTTAATTTTGGCTTTTGTTTCCCTTGCCTCAGGAGATATATATAGTAAGAAGTTGCTTCAGCCTATTTTAAAGAGGTTATTGACTGTGTTCTCCTCTAGATTTTGATGTTTTCCTGTCTCACATTTAGGTTTTTTATCAATTTAGAATTAATTTTTGTGTATGCTGTAAGAAAGTTGTCCAGTTTAATTCTTTCACATGTTGCTGTCCAGTTTTCCCATCATAGAAAAGACTGTCTCTCTTCCATTGGATATTCTATCTTGCTTTGTGAGTGATTAGTTGACCATATAGCTGGGGGGTATATTTCTGGACTTTATATTCTGTTCCATTGATCAATGGAATTTATCCAGAATTGTGATGCCTCCAGCTTTGCTTTTCTTTTTCAAAATTGCTTTGGCTATACAGGGTCTTTTTTGGTTCCATACAAATTTTAGGATTCTTTGTTCTAACTCTGTGAAAAATGCTGTTGGTCGTCGCTCCTTATCAGGGAAATACAAATCAAAACCACACTCAGATATCACCTCACGCCAGTCAGAGTGGCCAAAATGAACAAATCAGGAGACTATAGATGCTGGAGAGGATGTGGAGAAACGGGAACCCTCTTGCACTGTTGGTGGGAATGTAAATTGGTGCAGCCGCTCTGGAAAGCAGTGTGGAGGTTCCTCAGAAAATTAAAAATAGACCTACCCTATGACCCAGCAGTAGCACTGCTAGGAATTTACCCAAGGGATACAGGAGTCCTGATGCATAGGGGCACTTGTACCCCAATGTTTATAGCAGCACTCTCAACAATAGCCAAATTATGGAAAGAGCCTAAATGTCCATCAACTGATGAATGGATAAAGAAATTGTGGTTTATATACACAATGGAATACTACGTGGCAATGAGAAAGAATGAAATATGGCCTTTTGTAGCAACGTGGATGGAACTGGAGAGTGTGATGCTAAGTGAAATAAGCCATACAGAGAAAGACAGATACCATATGGTTTCACTCTTATGTGGATCCTGAGAAACTTAACAGAAACCCATGGGGGAGGGGAAGGAAAAAAAAAAAAGGAGGTTAGAGTGGGAGAGAGCCAAAGCATAAGAGACTGTTAAAAACTGAGAACAAACTGAGGGTTGATGGGGGGTGGGAGGGAGGGGAGGGTGGGTGATGGGTATTGAGGAGGGCACCTTTTGGGATGAGCACTGGGTGTTGTATGGAAACCAATTTGATAATAAATTTCATATATTAAAAAAATAAATAAAATAAAAAAATAAAAAGTGAAAAAATAAAACAAAACAAAATTAATTCCCCAAAAGGAGAACCACTGTATTCTATTTCATGTTCAAATGGTCTATACACCTATACAATAGGTGTAAATGACTATTAGTTTTACTTAAATCATTTGAAAAATTACATAAAATGTGATAATAAGTCATTGATATAAAGCCCAAATGGAATACAATCCTTCAAATTTTAGTTTCACTAATTTGAAAAATGTCAATGATGTTGACTGTTGCAATTCATTATATTCCTACTATGAGTTAGGTACAATATTCTGTGCTTAAGCCAAAGTTGTTTTCTTTAATTTTACAAAAATGCTGTAAAGCATATTTAGTATATGCTTATTGTACAAGTAAGAAAATTTTGGCTTAAATAAGTAATGTCCCCCAAATTGCACTAACATACAGGGGTAGGTTTTGATCTCAAAGGTAATGAATAGGGTCTAATACTTTTTACCTACTATAAGCTCGGTATTGATGTAGGCAATTCACAGGCATCGTCTCATTTTTATCTGATAGATATTCAGTAGAGGGACAAAAATAGCACATTTCAATGGATAGGAACCATAGCTACTGACTGTATAATATCTGGGAACAAAAGGTTCATGGTCAGTTAAAATTGTGAAATCATAAAATTTTACTCATAGAGACCATACTCCTCCTCTTCCTTTGTCACACTGATGAAATGCATGCATGCTAACCCTGAACCAGCAAGTAGAAACTCAGAATTTGTTTAACTATCAGCATTATGGTGTACATAAACCCATGGCTCCATGTTTGATGGACTATATTCCCGAGCCACACAGGCACATAGCTCAAAAAGACACTGACTGATGGCCAAATCATGTTTCTCAAAAAATAAGCATATACAGTAAAGAAGGGATAGAAAAAATCTAGCCAATAGTACATGTTTTAGTCCTACCCCTAGAGAAAAGGGTTATAAAGAGTTTCTATAAAATATTAAGTTTGCACATTTATGACCTAACAATGAAAATATCTTCTCTCCCTTTCTATCAGAGGATAGTTCAAGTAATTCATCTAAAGGTGCAGATCAAGAGGGAATGAATGCCAGGGACTGTCATTTTTCAGAGGTGTGTTTTGTATTAAATTTAGATACCTTGTTGAAAATGGGTTTTCCTTTAATTTTTTCAGAGCATGTTTTTTTTTTCGCTTTATTTTTATAACAATGGTTTCTTAAACCATTAAAAAATTAGTGGTTAGTGACTTTAAAATAGATGTGTTTCTGGCCATTGAGAAAGCCAGACCTTCACGTGTTCTGGTGGTGATTGTTTGCTATTTTTATAATAATAAAAGGTTGAATTATTTTTCAGGAAGGAATTCTGCAGATCTCTGACTGAAGAGGACTGTCTAATATACAGCATTTTGAAACATCTTCTCAAGAATTTAATAGTCCCTTTGCATGCACTAGCATTTTGAGCTAAAGCTGAAATGTAACAAAGTCATATAGGCTTTCTCCTGTCTCCAATTCACATGCCAATGAACCCGAAAGGGTGCCCTTGGATTCATTCAACATCTTCCCCTGTCTCTTGCACACATGCAATATCCTTTCTTCCTTCTTTACTTGACATTTCACATGCCTAACCATTGGAGTCTGCAACCAAAACCATCACCACCATATTTCAACAATAAATAAATTAAAAAAAATTAATGCCTGGACTTAAGTACCACTCCCCTTTGACCTTCAATTTTTTTTCTCTTTAATTAGCTCAGTGTAGAGTCTGATAGTTTTAATGTGTAGCACAGGAAGTAATTTTTTAAATGTTATATGTATTTTTTTACTGATGTGTAATTAACATAAAATGTTATATTAGTGTCAGATATACAAGATTGATTCAATAATTCTATACTTAGTCCTCACCATAACTGGAGTCACCATCTATCACCAAACAGCATTATTACAATATTATTGACTATATTCCTTATGCTGTACCCTTTATCTCTGGGACTTATTTATTCAAACTAGAAGTTTGAACTTCTTAATCCCCCTTATCTATTTTACCTGTTCCCACCCACTTTCCTTCTGGCAACCACCTGTTTCTTCTCTATATTTAAAATTATGCTTTTTGTTTGTTAAAGTTAGGGATGAATGGAAGTGGAGAAAAATTGGATTATTAATAACTAAATGCAGGGAGACAAAATATCTAAACATCTAAAATGACAATAAAAATATGTTAAAATATTTTCACTCTGTGCACTTAGCTTTGCATAATCCAAATTTGCTCTACTCCCATTTATCCCTAACTTCAACTCCTAATACCAAGGTGCTTTTATCTCATTTCTTTTAATGATGGTCAATGTCTTTGAGAACCAAATGAACACTCCCCAAATATGTCTTGCTACCTTGTCTTTGGACATAATTGTTTTTAATTTTTGTTTTTAAATGGTGAATAGTGGCACACTCATATTTGAGCCCTGAATATTTGGCATGTGACCAGTATGGATTCAGCTGGGCTACATGACTAAAATGATAAACTGAGGAATATCTCACATAACGATAAACTTGAAACTACCTAATAAGAGTAGAATTTCTGATTATACATCAACCTTGACTCCTATTAACTCTTCTATTAAAAGGTACTCAGTAATAGGACAATATTTATCAATGTGTATGTTAGAGCTGACATCTGTATTTAATGTCCTTGCCTTTTTTTGGTTAGTCATAATCAGTAAATCCTCATTAGAAAAATAAATATATATATATGTGTGTATATACACACATATATATATATATATTAAACACTAACTCCTAAGTTCTTTGTCATTCATGTTAATACAATAAATATTTCCAAGGGAATTATGGATTAAGGGGGACTTGAGATCATAGCGTTTAGTTTCCTATGAAGTTGCCATGTTCATTATGCAATTTTTAGTGCAAACTGTATTTGTTAGTCGTATTAAATGATCAGGAGTACAGAAAAGATCACCTTTTTTTGAAAACGATTAAAGTGATATTTTCACTTTGAATAAAACAGGAGCAATACACTGACAATTTTCATTATAACCACTGAATCGCTTTTCAACAGATTAGAAATAACTATCTCGTCTATGTGTTTATTATTTTTGAAATACAATGGATGTGTGGATGTGTGTGTACAATTTATTTTTCATAGTTTTGTCAGAGAAAAATTGTTAGCTAATCACCAGTACTTATGACTCCACCAGTATAATTTTTAAAGGCAGTAATACCTTACTTTTAAATGATTAATACTGTATTTAAATGATTGTTGTTGTTTTTTAATGTTTTTGTGAGAGAGAGAGAGCAAGCAGGGAAAGGGCAGAGAGGGACGGAGACACAGAATCCGAGGCGGCTCCAGGCTCGGAGCTATCATCACAGAGCCGGTCACAGGGCTAGAAACCCACAAACCGTGAGATTATGACCTCAACTGAAGTCGGACACTTAACTGACTGAGCCATGCAAGTGCCCTGCTGTTGTTTGTTTTAATTTAGTTTTGTTTTTGTTGTTTTATTACAGCCTCACCTCCATCCTTCCCCCAGGGAAGCCAAAGTCACAATACCCATAGATCAAACCAGATCTAGAATTTTTATACCAAGATCCAAATACTAACAGACTAGGATTTTTCAGGTCATTGGAGGAAGAGACTTCAATAAAAAGCCCTTTAATTCATTTCATTCTCCAAGCCATGACATGTATTCTTCAATGCAACTCTCCATGTGAATATCTTATATTTCAAGTACAGAGCACTCCAGGGCTGTGCACAAAGAAGTTCCAAATGAAATCACTGCAGCATCTGTCCACAGGATCCCTTTGGAATTTAATAATGATTTGTGAAAATACTACATTAATGCTCAGAGACATTCAGTTTGGAGTGGAGCAACATGCTTCCAGCAGTCACAATCAACCTGAGCAAACTGAATACAGAAAACAAAAGTTTAAGCTTGGTAAATCATGGAAGTTTAACAATATGACTTTGAACTGGAATAGCAATTTTTTTCAATATAGACAACCTTTCTGATCAGTTCAGGCCAGGAACCAAAATCTAGCAAAGTATTTGCCAACAGGGTCATGTTATTGAGTGAAATCTCTGTACCTAGCACTTACCAGAATAGTAGTCACACAGTAAGGATTTTATAACTGACTTCTTTTTTTTTTTTTTCAACGTTTTTTTTTTTTATTTTTGGGACAGAGAGAGACAGAGCATGAACGGGGGAGGGGCAGAGAGAGAGGGAGACACAGAATCAGAAACAGGCTCCAGGCTCCGAGCCATCAGCCCAGAGCCTGACGCGGGGCTCGAACTCACGGACCGCGAGATCGTGACCTGGCTGAAGTCAGACGCTCAACCGACTGCGCCACCCAGGCGCCCCTATAACTGACTTCTTAAAATGAATGAATTAAGCATAGAATTTTATATCTAAAAATTAGTGTGTGGATGGACAGATATGAAAAGGATGAGTTGCATGTGATGTTAACGAGAGTTGCAGACGATTATAGACTGGAATGCTGTTGTTGGGCCACAGTATTGCCAGACTTCCTGACATTACCTAGGGTCAAGTCATCAAGTGGCTGTTATCTTGAATTTTCCAAGTCAGGAGGATCTTATCTGAATTATATCAGAGCTATTTAAGAGATTATGGGATTTCTATGTGATGTGCACTAGGTTTTTGAATTTCAGGTGGTTATAAATGACAGTACTATGAGGATGTGCTATCAGCCATTATTATGCATCTGCAAATGCACACAGCCATGGCCACTTGGCCCTGGCATTTCTTCTTTCGCAATGTCTTTTGTCTACTAGTTTGGAAAAGTCATTTCTCTTTTTCCTTTTGATCTGTGTTTTGCTATATATTTTGCCCCTTTGCTCCACTTAATCAAGTCAGAAGCATCTAATCTATGTTACTATTTGGAAGCCATTCTGAGAAACTGGGAGTCCATGGAAATAGGCACTGTAGCACTGAGATGTTCTCTCTGTGTCTCTGTCTCTCTCTTTCTCTCTGTACCTTTTTCCCTTCTACCCTTCCTCCCTACATCCCTCTTTTCTTTATTTTGTTTGGCTTAGATGGCTAGATGTGGTATCCTTGCTCAGTCTTAAGAATAAAATGTTTCTTGAGATGCTTCAAATAATTGGGGCAATCTGTCTTCCTCTTTTACTCTTCTTATCAGCTTATGTTTCTTACTGCTACTGTGCTCTGAATTGGCCCGTCCTTATTAATACAGTATAAGTATCTGAGGCTCTTGTATTGGCCTTAAGTGGATAAAGCAAAAGAGGAGGCTGTTTGACTTGCATTGGTCCTATGTGCTAAGCTAGCTCTAGTCTATGCAAAAGAGAGTTTACCACATGATCCAGCACAACTAACTGAGGATCCACATTGTGGTATGGGGCCAATCTTAATGGTAATAAGGTTACTTAATTTTACTTTCTATGCCATAGTTTCTTTATTCCTACAAGGTGGATAAATAAAGGCACCTGCCTTAAAGACTTGTTGTAAATATACAATGAGGAAATGTGTATAGTGTGCTTAAAATAGTATCTGGCCTTTAGTAAAAGCTATGTAAGTGTTTGCTATTATTCTATTATTTACTACCAGAATGAAAGTGTGTTCATATTGCCAGAGAATGTGGATAGTCAGGGGCATCTTAATGGTTTTATCCCTAAACAAAATATTCACCAAACCTCGGTGCTTTCCTTGGGTGCTGAAGATATACCCTGGTTCCGATTAAAGTCATAAGAGGAAAAGAGGTATTCATGTCTTCCAGCCAGCTAGTCTTAATCTAGCTGGTGCATCTTCCTTCTAGTTGAACTATTTTTATACCTAGATGTGATCTCAGTGATACAAAAAAGTCATTTTTGAAGAGTCAAAGGTCAAGTGTCCTTTCTGGATTTGACTCCCAGATATAGTCTTGTCCAAGAGGAGATAATGCAATTTTGGGGCTGGCACAGAAATATAATTTCTTGCTTAGTGATCACTTTGATAAGGTACACCTCATTCTAAAAAAAGAATGCTTCTAGGTACATATAAGTGTGTGTATATGTAGAAAGAAAAGAAAAAGGTGAAAGAGAAATATTTGTTTTCTAGCCAAGAAACAAATGCTGACCAGTCTTCTCTACATGTTTTCCATTTTAGATTTTCAAAATCAAAGTATTCAGATGAACAGGCATGAGTGAACTCTGACCTATACATAACCATCTAAAGGAATCAGTATTTTGCATGTTTTTTAAAAGAAGAATTGCAAACTTCAAGACAAGAAGCTCTTTTCTCTTCAGCAGTGAACACTCTTGCCTTACTTGAACTTTAAAAGGCTCTGAGCAGCTAGTCTACAAAAATAAAATAAGAAAACAAAGAAAATGAAAGAGTTGTTCACATCTTGCCTGCCATGGTAATAACAAAACAAATTAGCTATTTACTTTCTCTTTTATCCCTCTACCAAGGTCTCTCTCTCATACATATCTTTTCTTGGGTTTGTGTCATGAATTTGCTAAAACCTATTTTACACTGCAGTTTTGTTTTTTTTGTTTTTTTGTTTTATATTTTTTTAATTAATTTTTTTTATGAAGGACTAGCTGGGAAAATCTACCTGTCTTAAGATATAATTATAGTTTGGTTAAACTTGCTAAATTAATATGCAATTTAGCACACTGCAAAGAATATAAATTGAGTATCTAGCATAATTAACAAAACCTGAATACCTAGTTTTTAGTCTTCCATAAGGGAATATTGGTATTGAGTAACATTTGGTACACTTTAGATTTGAGCTCCTGTGACTTCTCTTAAGGAAGAATTATGCAAACTATATGCAGGGAAATGCTTCTCAGGTTATATCTATACTCACAAATCATTTTAATTTATTATGATCATAGTGCATTAAAAAACTGATTTCAATCCAGTAATTGACAGATTGTTTTCAACATAATGCTTCAACAATCTTTGTTTCTTTCTAAATTATTTTGTGTGTATATGCAAACTTTTTTTTTTTAAAGTAAGCTCTATGTGAACCTGGGGCTTGAACTCATGACCTCGAGATCAAGTCACATGCCATCCAGGCACCCCATTGTTTGTATGTGTAGTGTGTTTTATCTGATATTTCTGACCATATTAAGAAGTATTAAAGTAATTTATTCACTGTGAGGATAAAATAATATACGTGTATACAAGCACAATGTAAATTGCTCCACACTATACAACGAGAGGGTATTATTACCATGTGGTATTTTTCCATGGGGATGTAATGGCACATGAATAAGCTTACTTCTGTCTTGGCTTAACATCTATTTCTATATCCCTGTTCATTATAGTATCCATGGAAAGGGTAAACATCCCCAGAAACCTGATTTACAAAGCTTCCCAAGTGTCTTAATATTATGGGAGTTTGAATGGACCACTAAATGGATCTGTTAACCTTGTTCATTAGTCTTTTCAAAGCTATTAGTGAGCTTTTACTCTCTTCCAAATTATGCAACCACTTGTATGGCCATGTACTATCTCTCCCTCCCTCTCTCTGTAAAATGAGAATGCGAGTACTAACTCAATTACACTTTCACAGTGGTAGAAAGATGGGTTAATATTGACAAAACACTTTGCAGTTTAAAAGGTCCATTCCAACATTACTGAGCATTATTAAAGGATTGCATTACAGCTTAAAGTAGTGACGACTCAACTGACATTGCAGTTTTGACCCCAAACAACCAATTTTAAGCTATGTTTGAATGTTCAGATGTACATTTTTCCAGTCAGGGACTGATTTTGCTTGGGTTCATATGCTTTTCCAGAATTTTTCCTGGCTATATTTATAGTAAAAATACACTATTCAATTATGAAGGCTTTTTAAAAAACCCATGTCTGACTCTCCCATGAAAAACATATAATAAAAGTATTTGAGAAAATTCCAAACAAAAATACTGGGTTGTTGTGTATGCAGATATTGTGTTTGACACATTGGATGAATACTTTCTTCACAAATATTGTAACATTTAAAAAATTGCCTGGAAAATGAATTTCTGTACATCAAATCCTATTTTTCTTGTGACTGTCACTATAAAATTACATGTTAGTTTCTGTGCTCTCCAAAATGGATTTAACACATAATCAAGTAATATTTGAAGATTCAACAGTACGTGAAAATGATACACACAAAGGAAATGTGTGTCACTTATGAGACTTTTTATATTATTATAAACAGTGAGCACATATTAATCATGGTTATAGAATAAAATGCAAGTTCAACAGCTTTGATATTATCATATTAATTTTGTAACTAACCAAAAAGTAGGCTGGGAGGGTAGAGAGGGAAAGTCAAAGGACACACAAGAGTGTGTATTTACATATCTTTAATATTAGATGACTTCTGCTGTAAATTTATCTCCCTAAGCCTTAGCACATTGTTTTACCTTTGGCGATATTAAACTATATTCATTTCTCCCAGCTTTAGAATTAAAATATCTTAACATATCATCCAACAGAGGATATAAACATGTTTAGAAAAATATATGCTAATACTCAAACTTACTTGCAAAATGCAAAGTAGACACAGGTGCTTTTGTTTGACACAGCAGCTTAAATATCAAAAAAGGAAGAAAACTTTAAGTGAAGTAGACTCACAAGACTAAACTAAAAAGCACTTTAACATCTATTAGAGCCTCCTTTTTCCTCGTAATCTTCAACAGAACTACATGCATCTCCCATTTCCCAGCACCTGGTAATAGATCCTTGGTTTTGGAAAATTATCTAAAACAGGAAGAAAGAACATTAGAAAGAGCATGAACCAAACAGTTACAATTCCAAGTGAAATAACAAAGATGAAAAGAGAAGTTTGTTTAATAAAAAGGCAAATGGACTGGAAAAATCTCTCAAAAGAGTTATCGACTGTTTAACAAGTTGGATCAGTATCCATGTCTCCTGGCCAATTGTAAGACAATGTAAAAACAATAAATTTGTCAGTGATATTTATAGTTCTAGTATGACCAAGCATAACATTTTCCTCACCTCAGCACTGTAACACCATGATAAACACTTAGGCATACCAAAGAAAAGAAAAGGAAGATTCAGCATTGCCAAGAGTTAAACATATAGTTGTAAGAATGCGAGAATTGCCAAGTTGAGTCTCAGACCACTTAGATATTCCCTACAAGATTAATTGAATGACAAGTTTAATGATGTCATATACTGAAAGAGTAACTTATGCTTGAAGCAAGGAATTAGACTTCAAAATCCTGATCTACCTCATCCATTTGAATCATACTATGTTAACCTTATAACATTCAAAATACAACATTCAAAGGTATGTGTTTTACTGCTATGAACTAACTTGAAAACAGAATAATTTCCTGAAATTTGAGGTTGTTGTTCTCTCTCTTTTTGCATGACATCCCCATCATAACAACAAAATCAAGTAGTGTCAAAACCAGAGACTCCTACTATGGGAATCATTAACCCAACTGAAGTCCAAATGTCCTTAATATAGTTCTGTTGCATGTGAAAAGTATCAAGTATGGGTCTAACTGCAAAAAGGAGACACAAAATAGGAAATGCTTTGACAGCCTAGTACCTGGTTTGGTACAGGGTTCTGGTAACTTCTCAAAATTTTATGTTAAAATAGTATCACAGATGGGTGAACTATAAGAAAGAGCATGTTCTTGTAGTAAATATCCCTAAACTACTGAAAAGGTGAAATAAGTTACACATCACATTTTCCAAGTTTACAGCATATAAAATGCCTATGCTTTTTGTACTCTATATATCTTAAATTTATTTCTCAGGGGTGTTTCATAATTTTATTCCCAAGAAGAGGCAGCTTTCCACTCATTTCATCAATCTGCTTTGGTCAGTTGTAACATAGGATTCGAATTTGTGCCAAAAACTTCTAGATAATATTTGACCCATGTTAAAATAGTGTTTACCAGCGATCTAATTTTTGTATCATTTCCTTTCCAATCCTGGTTTGAGGCCTGCTTAAAACTACAGAACATTCAAATGAGGGCCTAGAGAAAGTGAAACTCTTAATTCTTCTGAATCAGTTATTTTTCAGCTTACTGGCAATCCATAACCCCAAGTCTCATCTCCAGAAATTCTCATTCTGTTGGAGAAAGTCTGTGAGTATAATAGATACAGCTGCTGGTGGTCAGTAGTCTACACAGTGATTAACACAGCTCAAGGGATCTCTGAGAATATGATGAAAATTGGTTGTTTTCTCACCATTTAAAACAGTATTTTGCATACAATTTCAGTCTCTTGGATCCTGCAGGTTTATGTAAGCCCACCAGTTTAAGATCTAGATTTATATCAAAATAGAATGCATACTTTTTAAGTATTCTAGTTTTCTTTAGAAAATGTTCAAATTTATAATTTAACATAATTATCTTCAGGATTTATATCTTGTTGATAGATAATTGATAGTATAAAATGTTTGCATATATTTCCCCCCAAAAGATGATTTAATCTTAATACTTACCCTGCGTTCATCAAAATACTGATGCTCCCTAATAGAGGCTAAAGTCTGAGATTGTGATGCCTCCCACTTTTGTTTTTTTCTTCAATATTACTTTCGCTATTTGGGGTCTTTTGTGGTTCCGTACAAATTTTAGGATTGTTTGTTCTAGCTTTGAGAAGAATGTTGGTGCAATTTTGATTGGGATTGCATTGAATGTGTAGATTGCTTTGGGTAGTATTGACATTTTAACAATAGTTATACTTCCAATCCATGAGCCTGGAATGTTGTTGCACTCCTTCATGTCTTCTTCAATTTATTTCATAAGTTGTCTATAGTTTTAGGCATACAGATCTTTTACATCTTTGGTTAGGTTTATTCCTAGGTATTTTATGGTTCTTGGTGCAATTGTAAATGGGATCAGGTTCTTGATTTCCTTTTCTGTTCCTTCATTATTGATGTCTGGAAAGGCACTGATTTCTGTACATTGATTTTGTATCCTGCAACTTTGCTGAATTCATGTATCAGTTCTAGCAGACTTTTGGTGGAGTCTGTCAGGTTTTCCATGCAGAGTATCATGTCATCTGTGAAACTGAAAGTTTGACATCTTTGCTAATTTGGATGCCTTTAATTTCATTTTGTTGTCTGATTGCTGATGCTAGGATGTCCAACACTATGTTAAATAACAATGTCGTGTTCCTGAACTCAGGGGGGAAGCTCTCAGTTTTTCCCCATTGAGGATGATATTAGCCATGGGCTTTTCATATATGGCTTTTACGATGTTTAACTATGTTCCTTCTATCCCGGCTTTCTTGAGGCTTATTATTAAGAAAGGATGCTGTATTGTGCCAAATGCTTTTTCTGCATCTATTGACAGGATAATATGGTTCTTATTCTTTCTTTTATTGATGTGATGTATCATATTGAGTGATTTGCGAATATTGAACCAGCCCTGCAACCCAGGAATGAATCTCACTTGAACATGGTGAATAATTCTTTTTATATGTTGTTGAATTCAATTTGCTAGTATCTTGTTGAGAATTTTTGCATCCATATTCATCAGGGATATTGGCCCGTAGTTCTGCTTTTTTGTGGAGTCTCTGCCTGCTTTGGGAATCAAGATAATACTGGCTTCTTTGGGAATCAAGGTAATGCTGGCTTCATAGAATGTGTCCAGAAGTCTTCCTTCCATTTCTATTTTTTGGAACAGCTTGAGAAGGATAGGTATTAACTCTGCCTTAAATGCCTGATAGAATTTCCCTGGGAAGCCATATGGCCCAGAAATTTTATTTTTCAGGAGATTTTTGATTACTGATCCAATTTCTTCACTAGTTATGGGTTTGTGCAAATTTTCTATTTCTTCCTATTTGAGTTTTGATAGTGTGTGGGTGTCTAGGAATTTGTCCATTTCTTCCAGGTTGTCCAGTTTATTGGCATATAATTTTTCATAGTAATCTCTGATATTTGCTTGGATTTCTGGGGGATTGGTTGTGATAAATCAATTTTCATTCATGATTTTATCTATTTGTGTCCTCTCTCTTTTCTTTTGGAGAAGTCTGGCTAGGGTTTAATCAATTTTGTTTATTCTTTCAAAGAACAATCTCTTAGATTCATTGATCTGTTCTACTGTTTTTTTTTTCCTTATTCTATATTGTTTTTTTTCTGCTGTGATCTTTATTATTCCTCTTCTTCTGCTGGCTTTGGGGTTTCTTTGTGGTTCTGCTTCTAGTTTCTTTAAGTGTGCTGTTCAATTTTGTATTTGGGATTTTTCTTGTTTCTTGAGATAGGCCTGGATTGTAATGTAGTTTCTTTTAGGACTGTCTGTGCTGCATCCCAAAGGGTTTGGACTGTTTTTTTTTCATTTTCATTTGTTTTCATATATTTTTAAATTTTTTCTTTAATTGCCTGGTTGATCCATTTATTGTTTAGTAGGATGTTCTTTAACTTCCATGCATTTAATGGCTTTCCAAACTTTTCCCTCTGGTTGATTTCAAGTTGCATAGCATTGTGATCTGAAAGTGTGTATGGTATGATCTCAATTCTTTTATATTTACTGAGGGCTATTTTGTGACCCAGTATGTGATCTATCTTGGAAACTTTTCATTTGCATTCAATAAGAATGTGTATTCATATTCTCCAGGATGAAAAGTTCTTAATATATCTGTCAGGTCCATCTAATCCACTGTATTATTCAGGGCCATTGTTTATTGATTTTCTGCCTAGATGATCTGTCCATTATTGTAAGTGGAGTATTAAAGTCCCCTTCAATTACCACATTCTTACCAATAAGACTGCTTACATTTGTGGTTAATTGTTATATATTTGGATAGTCCCAAATTCAGACCATTTATACTTGTTAGCTCTTCTTGATGGATAGACTCCATAATTATAATATAATGTCCTTCTTCATCTCTTGTTACAGCCTTTAGTTTAAAATCTAGTTTGCCTGATATAAGCATGGATACTCCAGCTCTCTTTTGGCTTCCAGTAACATGATATATGGTTCCTATCTCCTCATTTTCAATCTGAAGGTGTCCTCAGGTCTAAAATGGGTCTCTTGTAGGCAGAAAATGGATGGGAAAACCTTTTTCTCTCCTTTTATTCTGAGTTACAGGCTTGCTGTATAAAGGATTCTTGGCTACATATTTACTACAAAGCTGTAATCATGAAGACAGTATTGTACTGGCACAAAAACAGATACATAGACCAATGGAATAGAATAGAGAACCCAGAATTGGACCTACAATTGTAAGGTCAACTAATATTTGACAAAGCAGAAAGAGTATTCAATGGGAAAAGAGATGGTCTCTGTAGTGAATGATGCTGGAAGATTTGAACAGCAACGTACAGAAGAATGAAACTCGACCACTTTCTTACACCATTCACAAAAATAAACTCAAAATGGATAAAGGACCTGAATGTGAGACAGAAAACCATAAAAACCCTGGAGGAGAAAACAGGCAACAACCTCTTTGATCTTAGCTGCTTCAGTTTCTTGCTAAAAACACCTCCAAAGGCAAGGGAACTAAAAGCAAAAATGAACTATTGAGACCTCATCAAGATAAAAAAGCTTATGAACTGCAAAGGAAACAATCAACAAAACTAAAAGGCAACCAACATAATGGGAAAATTTATTTGCAAATGACATATTGGATAAAGGGTTGCTATCCAAAATCTGTAAAAAAAAAAATTTACCAAACTCAACACCTGAACAACAAATAATCCAGTGAAGAAGTGGGCAAAAGACATGAATAGACACTTTTCCAAAGACATCCAGATGGCCAACAGACACATGAAAAGATGCTCAACATCAGTAATCATCAGTCAAAACCACACTGAGATACCACCTCACACCTATCAAAGTGGATAAGATTAACAACTCAGGAGACAACAGATGCTGTCAAGGATGTGGAGAAAGGGGAACCCTCTTGCACTGTTGGTAGGAATGCAAACTGGTACATCCGCTCTGGAAACATTGTGAAGATTCCTCAAAAAATTAAAAATCGATCTACCCTCTGACCCAGCAATAGCACTACTAAGAATTTATCCAAAGGATACAGGAGTACTGATTCATAGGTGCACATGTACCCCAATGTTTATAACAGCACTTTCAACAATAGCCAAATTGTGGAGAGAGTCTAAATGTCCATCAAGCAATGAATCGATAAAGAAGATGTGGTTATGAGCACCTGGGTGGCTCACTTGGTTGGGTGTCCAACTTCAGCTCAGGTCATGATCTCACAGCTCATGAGATCGAGCCCTGCATCGGGCTCTGTGCTGACAGCTCAGAACCTGGAGCCTTCTTCAAATTCTCTCTCTCTCTCTCTTCCCCCTCCTCTGCTCATGCTCTGTGTCTGTCTCAAAAATAAATAAACATTAAATTAAAAAAAGATGTGGTTAATATATACAATGGAATACTACTTGGCAAGGAGAAATATTAAATCATGCCATTTGCAGCAAAGTGGATGGAACTGTAAGGTATTATGCTGAGTTAAATAAGTCCATCAGAGAAAGACAGATACCACATGTTTTCACTCATATGTGGACCGTGACAAACTTAACAGATTACCATGGGGGAAGGGATGGGGAAAAATGCTTATAAACAGAGATAGAGGGAGGCAAACTGTAAAAGACTCTTAAATACAGAGAACAAACTGAGGGTTGATGGGGAGGTGGAGGAAAGGGGAAAATGGGTGATGAGCATTGAAGAGAACACTTGTTGGGATGAGCACTGGGTGTTGTATGTAAGCAATGAATCAAGGGAATCTATCCCAGAAACCAAGAACATACTTTACTCACTGTATGTTAGCCAATTTGACAAATTGTATTGAAAATAATTAAAGAAATAAAAAATAAATAAAGATTAAATGAAATATTAATTAATTAGTTAATTAATTACAAATTTTTATACTCCTTATTTCCTATGCTTGCTTTAGAGGCTTGGGTTCACTCTTTCCCGCCACTGTCAATGTTTGTCTGCAGTAAATTTCTTCATGGCCATGCCATATCTATTCATTTTTATACTGTGCTTTTTCCTTCCCCTGCAACCTGGGTGCCTAAGATAAAAATAGTTTCTCAATGAATACTTTTATTTGGCTTAGCCTGTTATTTTACTAATTACAAAGATAGCACCTGATTATCATATAAAACATACAAAATATAGAAAATGGTAAAATAATAATCAACTGCAATCTCATATGTTTTCACTTGGGGTTATTGCTTAGACATGTATTATAAAAATAAATCTTCCCCTATCTTTTTTTAAGTTTATGTATTTATTTTGAGAGGAAGAGAGAGGTAGACAGAGATAGGGAGTGAATCCTAAGCAGGCTCCATGCTCTCAGTGCACAGCCCAACGTGGGGCTTGATCCTATGAACCATGAGATCATGACATGAGCCAAGATCAAGAGTAAGATGCTTAACTGAGTCACCCAGGTGCCCCAATATTCCCCTATCTTAACTTCAATATCATTCCCAAGAAATCACCCTTCTCTACAATCCAGTACCTTTGTGATATTTATATAACACTACTATTTATATAATAGTATTATTTTGTGTTGTATAAATTGGTTTTTTTCACCAAAATTAAAAATGAACACTTTCTTAAGTTAGTTCATATATCTATTTCACTCACTTTAACAGTTAATAGTATTTAATAAATATATTTTAATTTATGAATGAACTACTTAATTAGTAATTTGGCTACCGTTGTATTATTTTTGAAATGATTAAGACTGTAGGTAAATGGATATGACTATTCTTTGTTATAGGATAATTAAATTCCAGAATTTTTTTTTTAAAATTCTGGCTTAGGATATAAAATTCCTCTGTTAGAAACTAGCCAAATTACTGCTTGTTTCCAAAGATCAAGGAATAAACATGACATTATACTTCCTCCCAAAATTAATATATGTAAAATTCCTTTCAGTCAGTGTAAATTCTTCTACCTCATTTTGTCAGGGCACTATATTGACTTAGATTTTGTGATACTTCAGAAGATCTACAACTTGCTCTTTGTTTCAGAGAGAGGGACTCTGAATCTCACTGCCATGTCAATAACAATGACAATAGGCACAGTGATAATATTTTCATGGAAACAATGAATGGATTTTCTGAGAGAATAATAGAAACCTCAAGAGCAGCAGTGCTTACTTTGAGAAGTACCCGGCAATAGATCTGAGAAGCCCTTCAAGTGCGTTTAGCATCTATCTTTGCTCCTCATGCAATTAACTAAGATATCCTTTTTGTCCCCCTTGTCTTTAGTACTGGATAGAAGCAAAACAATTCCATTTCCAGAAAAGTGATAGCCTTTAATGTTGACATATCAAGCTTGGGTTCATATGAAAGTTTAAAATAATACAGACAAGATTACATTCTAACAACTTTCCCATAGATTTAGGATGAGAATTTGGACCAATAAATGTGATTCCAACAGAAAAGAGGATGCCCCCAAGAACCCTACTAGAGGGTTAAAAATTATGGAAAAGATGATAAGAGACACTTGGAGCTACTCTGCCCAGATATTTGAGTATTCATTGTCTCTAGGGATCACATATAAAATTAGAATTCTAAGAGTAAACAAAGAAAAGATGAACTACTTTGTGTGAACAAAGTTTGGAATAAATTCCTAGGACAACAGTTAAGCATTAATATAAGTAGGCCAATATAATGAGGAAAATAAAAATAAAAACTTCTATGTGCAGGAATAAATGACCAGATAGTCTACAAATTTTTCATATAGCTAACCATTTCCAGTTTTTTAAAGTGCTGTAAAATATCTCTGAATACATTTCATGCATCTTTTAAAATTATTTCTTATGTCCTTCCCTCTCTGTAACTATTCCCCCTTCCATTCCTCCACGGCCTTCTGTTAAGTTTCTCAATTCCACATGTGAGTCAAAACATATGATATCTGTCTTTCTCTGTCTGACTTATTTCACTTAGCATAATACGCTCCAGTTCCATCAACGTTGCTGCAAATGACAGGATTTCATTCTTTCTCATTGTCAAGTAGTAGTCTTCCATTGTATACAAACAGAGAACACCCTGAGGGTTGATGGGGGGGGCAGGTAGAGGGAAAAATGGGTGATGGGCATTGAGGAGGGCACTTGTTGGGATGAGCACTGGGTGTAGTATGTAAGTGATGAATCATGGGAATCTACCCCCAAAACCAAAAGCACACTGTATACACTGTTAGCCAACTTGACAGTAAATTATATTTTTAAAAAAGTAAAAAAAAAATATTTCTTATATATTTATTCCATATTACTGTGGGGAGGAGAGTTATCATTCCATCTCTTTTCATCATAAGATAGGGCTGAAGGAAAGTGTGTGTGTGTGTGTGTGTGTGTGCCTGTCCACAATGCAGGCTTCATTCTAAAAGTAATTATAATTGGTTTAGCTGTGGCTTGCTCAAGACCATACACTAAGTCAACATATGTAAAAAAGGTTCCAGAGAGTATAGAATGTTTTTCACCTATTAAATCTAGACAAGTGCACACTATAGCATCAAAAATTGTTAAAGATAAAAACTACCTTAAGTGACCCATCTATGCATTTTCTGAGTGAAGCCGAGGCTCCACAAATTAAATGCCAAAATTCAAATTTGTCTAACGAGTTAGTGGATTTGCTGGCCTATTTATTTTTACATAGTATGTTTTGAGAGGTGCTACAGAGCCCTGTGTTCCAAAATATTTCCTACACAGCCTTCCAGAAGACTTGAGATCCCAAAGTCAGAATCTTTCATGTGAATTATTAATATTCTGTTGTCCCAAATGTTATCATGGATGAACTATCCACACTTTTATGTTAGGTCAATTCTTTCTACTTGTTCACTAGATTTTATCTCCTCTCACCCATTCCCTCAATTAATCATCTCTCTATATTCTTTGTAGACTATTTTTCCTCTTTAATGTATAATTCCCACCAGCATGCTTTTATTATCATCTCATATTATTCAGAATACCTTGCTGAAAATATAGATTTTAAAATCATCTTTTGGTCATACTTTTATTGCCAATTGTAATTCAAATTCTCTCCTCCCCTTAGCAGCAAACCTCTCTGAAAAAAGTTTTCTACATTTGTTACTGAATTTTTCCCTTCACATTCTCTTAAACACACTCCAACCAGACTTTACCCCTCACTACTCCACCAAAACTTGTTTAAAGTTCAGTGATCACCTTTCATCTGACTTCATCTATCAGCAGTATTTGACATAGTCAATCACACCTTCTTCTTTGATACATTTTCTTCATTTAACTTCCAAGATACCACATTTTCGTGATTTAACTTCTGGCTACTCATTTATTCCTTTCTAGTCTCCTTTGCTAGTTTTTTTTTCCCTTTCCCCAATTGTTTAGTATTGAAATTTCTTAAGGCTCAGCTCAACTTAGAGATCCCACTCATTCTTACAAGTTGAAATAACATCTACATGCCAAATAAAGCCTACATTTATATCTCCAGATCTGATATCTCTCCCAAATTCAAGATTCATATATCCAACTACCTAATCAACATCTTCACCTGAGTGTCTAATAGATAGTTTATCTTCAAACTGAATTCCTGATCTTCACACTTTCATTTTCTCTATTCTCAACCTTCCATCAAACAGTAAATGACAACTCCATCCTTCTGGTTATGTCAAAAACTTTAGAGTCATCTTTTGTTCCTCCCTTTGTCTAAAACCCCACATTCAATTAGCCAGAAGAGTCTGTTGGCACTATCTTCAACATTATACCTAGAACTTGACCAATTTTAATTACTTTAACCCTATCACCACCATCATCTCTCATTTGGATTACTGGTCTCATCTGTCTCTGCTACTGGCCTTCTTTGCCCTCTATAGTGTGCTTTCAGCATAGTTGTAAGAATAGTCAGGTTTGCCCATGCAATGGACTTTCAGTGGCTACCCATTTTACTCCTAGTAGAATTAAAGTCATCAACGTGACCTACAAGGTGGTATATGATCAATTCTTCCTTAATTTTAATCCCTCACATTTACCTCTTCAATACTGCCTATCCTATCTACTTTTTTCCTCCTTGTGCATTATATTCTAATCACACTGAATTCTTTTTCTTTTTTTAATTGTCATACATGTGTTACCCTTAAAGTCTTCATTCTGACTATTTCCTCTGCTGCCTGGGACACTTTTTCTCCAAATATCTACATGGCTCACTTCTTCAAGTACTTCAAGTCTTTTTGCTCATATTACCTCCTCAATGAGGTACACTGCATTTAAAATTGCAAACTCTTGCACTAAAATCCCAATACTATTTACACTGTTCTATTTTTTATATCACTTATAAATTTCAATGGACTATATGATTTATTCTATACATTGTTTGTGAATCTTCAACTATAAGACAAGAACCTACACAAGAGCAGAGGTCTTTGTTCATTGATATATCCCAAGGTCCTAGAATGATACCTGGCATATTTTAGGTGCACGGTAAGTTACTGTTAATTGAGTGAGTTAGTGAGTGATTATATTTGTATACAACTCTATAATGTTCCAAGTCTTACAAGTAATTAATTTAATCTTTAACAATTCTATGAAATAAGAGCATAGATTTTATGTCTTATGCTTTTACAGATGTGGAAATTGAGGCTCAGAGGTAATGGTTCTGATGGTGTCCTAAAGACCTCTAGTAAAATAAAGTATGTTGCAAGAAATATAACACATTAGCAATTAGGGAGCCATTAACCAATTATAGAAACTTCACTTATCAGTAGTAACCAAGATTCTGAAGAAATTAATCCAAGTCAGTTTGGATGGGCCCAATTACAGGGTATAGATCTGTAACAACTGCCTTGAGCAGTAGAAGAAATAAAATTCATGTGATGGAAAAACTTTCGAGTGCATTTTTTATATTAAGCTCTATATGAAAGCAAGTAATGGAGCCCAAGATTATTTGAATACAGCATGATTTTTATTCCTCTTAAGTAGTATGGTATGTGTGTGTATTTTCACTCTAGATGACTGTAGAACTTTACCTTTTCTCATTATAATTCAAAAAGTTAAGGTTTGGACATCTTTCCATTTATCTTTTTTAAAAAATCGTAAATGTTTATTTTTGAGAGAGATAGAGACAGAGCCTGAGCAGAGAAAGGACAGAGAGAGACATGCACAGAATCCAAAGCAGGCTTTAGGCTCTGAGCTGTCAGCACAGAGCCCGATACAGGCCTCAAACACGCGAACAATGAGATCATGACCTGAGCCAAAGTCAGATGCTTAACCAACTGAGCCACCCAAGCACCTGACATCTTTCCATTTAATACAGAAAGCCTTTTAAATCTCTATTCTGTAGACTACTTTTTCCCCCTAAATCTGAAGTGGGAAGGAAAGCCCAATTGTGGTAAACTTTAAACATTGATTTCCAGAATTTGAACTTTGTTTTTGTCAGCAAAGTGGCTGAATGGACTGTGGAGACAGAACTCCCCTCCTAGGGTAGACAGATATGTTTCTTAGTGATGGCAATGACCATTTATTGAGTGCTCACTTTGTATCAGGCACTGCTAAATGCTTTAATGGATTGTTCTATTTAACATGCATTAGAGTTAAAAAATTATGTAATACTATTTTGCACATTTTACAGATTAAGAGACTGAAGCACAGAGTGATATGATAACTTGTTCAAGTGTAGATTCAAGCCCTAAGTGTTAGAATCAAGAACATATCTTTTAACCATTATACTATAAATTATTAAAGTAGCATAAACTCTCTAATTTCCTGTATCCAAGTAGTTTTGATTCAGTTTTTTATATAATATTTACAAGAAACAAAGTAGAATATTGCAATCAGCATTTAGGAATTTAGGCAGTGTTTAATTTACTTATATAATGCCATTTATAAAATACCACTTGGGTATTGTCTGTCCATGTATTTTTGGCAAAGTGAATTCATGCTTAGTGTCCTTCTTAGCCTGAGAAAGAATAAAAGGAAATAAAACATTGATTTGATGAAAATAGAATAATCAAATTATATGGGTAATTTTTTTTTACTTTGTTGATCCCAAATTTCAATTTCTAATTCTGAGATTTTAGCATCATGCATTCTTTTCATGTCTTCGTTTGTAACTTTAATATATGGTAACATTTTGAGAAATATACTTGTTCTTTTTTTAACAATAAAAATAAATTACAATATTGTGTAACTGTCTCACCTTAAAACCTTGCTAAGTTGTTTACCAGTGGTACCATAGTGATAATGTATCACTTTAAGAAGTATAGAAGTGATAAGGAAAGAAAAATAATAATACAGTAAGATTTATTGAAATATATTGGTAAATTCATGAGTTGTGGTGAATAAGCCCTATTATTTTAAGTCAAATATAATCTAGTTCTGATCTTTCTATTATACCTTAGCTTATTCTTCAATTAGAATTTTAGCTTTCTTTCTCCTTTAGAGACTCAAAATGACAAACAGATAAAACTCCAATGGAAATGCTATGCTAATTGAAAAACACAGCTGGACACATGACTTCAAAGGTGTGGGCTATACTCAGCAGTGGGCTTTAGTCACAAGGATGTTCTTAAGGCAAAATGAGATATTCAACAGAGTCTAAATTTAATTGCCTAGTTTGCTAGGCATAAGCAAGGGACTTCAAATGAATTCTCATATTTTCCATTAAATTGTACCAATTTAATGCTTTAAATCACACACAACTTCTTATTCATATGCTCTTTTGTAACTGTATTTGCCACCTACTTTCCCACCTTCAAGACTTTATCTTCATTAATCAAAACCATGTTGAGATTCCACCTCACACCTGTCAGAATGGCTAAAAGTAATGCAAGAAACAAGTGTTGGTGAGGATGTGAAGAAAGGGGAATGCTCTTACACTGTTGGTGGGAATGCAAACTGGTGCAGATACTCTGGAAAACAGGGTGGAGGTTTTTCAAATGTTCAAAAGATACAAAAATACATATTCAAAGGGGTACATGCACCCTGATGTTAGTGCAGCATTATCAATAAGAACCAAATTACCGAAAGAGCCCAAATGCACATCTATTGGTGAATGGTTAAAGATGTGATATATTACTCAGCCATAAAAAAGAATGAAATCTTGCCACTTGCAACAACATAGTTCAATAAATGGATCTAGAAAGTATGATGCTAAATGACAAAGTCAGAGAAAGACAAATACCATATGATTTCACTCATATGTAGAATTTAAGAAACAAATGAACATATGGAAGGGGAGAAAAAAAGGAAAAAGAGAGAGGGATAGAGAGAAACAAACCATAGGGACTCTTAAAGATAGACAACAAACTGAGGGTTGATTGAAGAAGGTGGGTGGGGGGTGGGATAGATGGATGATGGGTATTAAGGAGAACACTTGTTATGAAGAGCACTGAATATGTAAGTGATGAATCACTGAATTCTCTCTTGAAACAAATATTGTACTGTGTGTTAAATGACTGGAACTTAAATAAAAACAAATTGAAAAGAAAAAGGAAATATCTTAACCTCAATTTATTTTCCTGCTGTACTTCATTTCCTATTCTGTTTTCTCTTGTGGCCATACCTTCAAATTTGACAATTACCTAAGATTTATGTCTTTGTCAAAAACATTCTGTACATTCGCAGTTACTGATAATATTATGTCCTGGTAAAATATTTGTTTTTGTCAATTAAGACCATGAATCAGGAATGGCAGGGAACATTTAAAAGTAATCATAGCCTCCTTTTAGTAGAATCTAAAAGACAAAGTGCTATCAGAATTGATCCAGAGTAAATAGCTACCCACTCAATACCCTAATCCTTTATATAGCATGCTATGCAAAGGGGTATCAAAACTGAGCTAAATAATTTCTAGGGATGAGGAAGTTGACATGCTATGAGAAGCAGAATATTCCATTATTAGAAATGTGTTCTTTTACTAAACTTAAATCTGGTTTTCTGTAATTTTCATCAATTTTTCTATGTTCCACTTGTCGTTAAGCATACAGATAAAGTCTAAATATAGCATATAATAGGAGTTCTAGGAAATAGATATCATACTCTCTTCTCAAAATTTCTATTTTCTAGGCTAAATTTCTGCTATTCCTTTAAGTTCCTCCGGTTACATTCCTTTTTTTTCCAGCAGGTTTGTCATCTTCCTGAGTTCAAATATTTCCTAAAAATGGCACTCAAATGCTGACTTCCAATATCCACCATACTAACTATCCATATAATTTATGCTTGCATTAAGTCCTTTATACAATGTCAAAACAAAATTTTGGGACATATTTTTAAAAATTTGGCCTTCAGATTGTCAATAATATGTAAATAATCTTTGAGTAGAGTAATCCAATCAGCATTATTGAGCCCATGTACCTCAATTTTTTTCCACTAGATTGTAACAATAAACTTTGTCCAATGTATTCCTAAAATCAAGGGTAAATGTAAGTCTAGCAAACCTACCATAAAACGAAATAATGTGTGGTGTAACATCAGCAGATGGTGAAGAGGAAACCCTGGACCCTGCTTTCCCCCCACAAACACATCTATTCAGCAATCATTCATGGACAAATTCCTTTTGTGAGAAATTCAGAAACTAATTGAAAGCCTCCTGTACATCCAACCAAACATGACACTTGATTCACTGAAACAAATGAGATTCAGGATACTCTCTCACCAAAATCCCTACTCTCAGCATTGTGACATGATCAGGAAGAGATCCTCTAGCACCTAGTTTATCTCAGGGGAGTGACTTAGTTCACATGTGAGGTGACAAAACTTCAAAGAAGGCTTTCCAGAGGACTGGATTCTATTCTGCCAGTTTAAGAGCTCTGAGCTGACAGAAGCCATACCTCTTCCCCACTGTTCAGCACAGAACAGATGAAATATGCCAGTTCTCAACCTCCCTTTACAAAGGGAAAATGTTGATCCATGCATCCAACACTCCGGATTCTCCAAGAATGTCCAAAAAAACTGGCATTTCTCTTACCAGTCTTGGAGCTCTGACAGGTTTGGCACAATGTAACCACCTGGAAGAGAATAAAAATGATGGCTTGTGATTATAACAGCCATGACTACTATTGATCAGACAAAAACCACAACTGTCTGTTTCTCCCTGGAGAGTAAAAAGATTGTTCTGGGCATCCAAAGCACAACTTTTCTGATGGCTGCCCACAGGAATAGCTTTTAACTTGCCTATCTCAGAGTGCTGATGGAACCTGACATAACCTAGCCACCTGGGAGCAAGTAAGAACAGAGATGGGTATTTCAAATGGCAGTTGACATAAACCCCTGCCACCACCACCCAGTTTAGCATAGAGTGAGCAAATAAAAAACCCAGTTCCCAAATTCTCCCAGGAGAGGAAAAAAGTTGGATGGAGTTTCTAGTAGTCTAACTTTTCTGGATGCTGCCCAATGGTTTCTCTTATCCTGGGGCACCTATGAGACCTAGCATACAAGGGATGCAAACAAAAAAGAAAATGTGTTAAATTAGCACATAGTTTTGAGAGGATCTCAAAATATATAGCTGAGCTGACTGGTGGAGATTTTCTCCTGTATGAGGCCTGAAAAGATGGCTTATTTGCCTAATATGCAGACTCCAACACAGAGATTCAATGGAAAAATGAATAATTGGGAAAATATATTCCAAACAAAAGAATAAGATAAATCTTCAGAAATTGAACTTGTTGAAATAGAAATATATGCCTTACCTACCAGAGAATTCAAAATAAATATCATAAAGATGCTCACTGAGGTCAAAAAACAATGCACAAAGTGAAAATTTCAACAAAGATAGAAAATATTAAAAGTACCAAACAGAAATTATGGAGCTGAAAATCACAATAATTAAACTGAAAAAAAAAATCACTAGAGGAGTTGAACAGCAGACTAGATCAAACAGAAGATAGAATCAAGGAAGTTGAAAACAAGTTATTGGAAATAATTTAATCAGAGGCAGACAAAAATGAAAAAGAGTGAAAAAAGTTGAAGGGACTTAAAAGACACCATCAAGAATTATGGAGTCACAGTGATGGAGAAGGGAAAGAAAGGATCAGAAAACTTATTCAAAAAATAATGACTGAGAATAATGACACCAAAATGACAACATAAATTGTCCATGACTTTGTTCCCCCTCACAAGAACAATTAACAACTATTCAAGAACAAGACAACACTGAGATAACCCTAGAACACAGGTTTGAAGCTCAAGCACCCAATCCTACCTCTGAGACCCAGACAGACTGCATTAGAAGAGTAAGAGAAGCAGCTACAACTTGATCACATTTCTCCTCCCCCAGGAGAGTGCAATACCACATGGTGAGATCTCCCTTGACTCTCCAGTTCCTGTAGTGGGAAAAGAAATCGCAGAGTGGGGATAAAGTGCATCCAGCTTCCCCTGGAATTGGGGGTAACTTTGTGGGCCCCTACTCTGACTTTGTACCATAAGGATTTCAGGAGAATATGTAGGGCCCAGCCCCTGGGGATCTGTGATAAATAATCAAGGAGGGGCTTAAAACAATCAGCACAGGGATCTTGGCACATCAGTTTCATACCTATAGTGCTCAAGTAGTAATTCCAACCAGCAGTTTTATTCATCTGCAGAACAATCAAGGGCACGTTTTAATAAGGGAACTCAGCAAGATGCAGATTTGCCTGGCTGATATCTTTGCCCTAGAGCCTGATATGCCCATGTTCAGGTAAGGTGCTGAGTCACAGCTCCACCTGCTATAAAGAGTGTCTTCCATCCTTATCTACCAGAAGTGCTAGTAACAACCCCTCAAAGCTGTGCAACCCATTGACACTGGAGCCCAGAGTCAAGTGGGCAGGACTTAACAAATTCAAGAAAATTAAACAATATCTAGTATCTTCTTTGACCACAACTGTATGAAACTAGAAATCAATAATGAGAGGAAGCAAGAAATTCACAAATATATGGAAAGTAAACAACCAATGGGTCAAAGAAGAAATTAAAGGGTATGATTTCAAGATAAAGCAAATGAAACAGAACAGGGGCGCCTGGCTGGCTCAGTCGGTTAAGCGGCCGACTTCAGCTCAGGTCATGATCTAGCAGTCCGTGGGTTCGAGCACCACATCGGGCTCTGTGCTGACAGCTCAGAGCCTGGAGCCTGTTTCAGATTCTGTGTCTCCCTCTCTCTGACCCTCCCCCGTTCATGCTCTGTCTCTCTCTGTCTCAAAAATAAATTAACGTTAAAAAAAATTAAAAAAAAAATAAATTAGAACATACTAAAACTTATACAATGAAGCAAAGGCAGTGTTAAGAATAACTTAACGCTAAACAATAAACATCTACATTAAACAATAAATGTTCATTTATTTATCTGCTAACATATTTTTATTTATATATTGACAGAAGATGCTTCTGCGTGTCAGATTCTGAAATACTTCAAATTGATGTTTGGATTTCATGAATTCTGCATTTTCATCAATTATAATTCTTACAGAAAGATTAAGTTTAACTTTTAAATCTTTTACAACAATTTTACTGATTTTTCTAAATATAAATGTAGCTGAAAATGATGTTTGAGTGAATCCTCCTATGCAACATTACATAATGTTTATCTTTCCATGGAATCTTTTACACGTAGGATTTCTTCTTACATGAATGCTTTATTGCATGAATAATATTGCTAAAGATTTTTTAACCTTTTTTTAAGTTTTGTTGATCGTGAGCATTGTTTTTTTTTTCTATTTTATTCCTTTTTTTTCAAATCAGGGAGAATTATACTAAATTAATTAACTCACAAAAACTAGCAGCTAAAATGAATCTTAAGCAAATTATTAATATCTGAATGATAGCTGTGATCTCAAAATCGTGTCAGGTAAGAATCTAACATAAGAAGCAAATATGTAAAAATTTAACCAAACATAACTAAAATTCTAAAATATATCCCCTTTTTTATTTATTGTAAATTCTATCAAATCCTATCTCAAAATAAGATATTGCAAATGACATAGCTATAGTACTTGGCACATAGAAGGCTTTTAACATTTTTTTTTTCCATAAGAGACTTAAATACAGAGAACAAACTGAGGGTTGCTGGAGGGATTTTTGGTGATGGGATGGATTAAATGGGTGATAGGCATTAAGGAGGGCACTCGGGATGAGCAATGGGTGTTGTATGTGAGTGATGGATCACTACCTTCTACTCCTGAAATCATTATTAAACTATATGTTGACTAACTTCGATTTTGACTTAAAAAAATAAAGAAAAAAACAAGAAGAGAGTATTATAGGCAAGGTAATTTTAAAAATATGTGAAGCAAGAAAGTAAAAGTAAACATAAGTGTGTGGAAAAAATAAACATTTATAACAATAAATATCTACATTAAAAAAAAAAGAAGAAAGATCTTAAATAGACAATGTAACATTATACCATAAGGAGCTTGAAACTAAGAACAAACTAAGCCCAATTTAGCATAGAAAGGAAATAACAAAGGTAAAAGGAGAAATGAATGAAATAGAAAATGGAAATATAATAGAAGAACCAATAAAACTAAAAGTTGGTTTGTTAAAAATATAACATTGAAAAACTTCAGCTAAACTAAGTAAATAAGAGAGATTTAATAAAATAAGATATTAAAGAAGAAATATCACAACTGATTCCATGCAGATCAAAAATCGTAAAAGAATACTATAAACAATTATATGCAAATACATTGGATAATCTAGAAGAAATTAATAAATTCATAGAACTATACAACCCACCATGTCTGAGACATGAACAATTAGAAAGTCTGAACAGGCCTATAACTCATATGGAGTTTGAGTCAGTAATCAAATGCCACATAACAAAGAAAAGCCCAGACCAATGGCTTTACTGGTAAATTCTCTCAAACATTTGAAAAGGAATTAATGTCAATCCTCTTCAAACTCTTCCAAAACACAGAAGAGGAGGGAACCCTCCTGAACTCACTTTGTGAAGCCAAAATTACCCTGATGCCAAATTCCGACAAAACTTTCCTATAAGATGAGAAAAAAGGCAAGAATGCTCACTCTTGCCACATGTATTCAAAATTATAATAGAAGAGCTATCCAGAGAAATTAGGAAAGAAAAATAAATAAAAGGCATCCATATCAGAAAGGAAGAGGTAAAATGATCCCTGTTTGCAGGTGACATAATCTCATATAAAGAAAATCCTAAAGACTCCATAAAAAAAAAAAAAAAACTTGTTAGAACAAATAAATCCAGTTATATTTCAGGACATAAAATCAACATACAAAATACTAGTGCATTTTTATATAATAACAACAAGCTATCAGAAAAGGAAATTAAGAAAATGACATTTATAATAGCATTAAAAAGAATAAAATGCTTAAGAATAAACTTAACTAAGGAAATGAAAGCCTTGTGTACTAAAAACTAGAACACACTGATGAAATAAATTAAAGACACAGGAAATGAAGTCATCCTGTGTTCATGAATTGGAAGGCATAATATTGTGAAAATGTCCATACTATCCAAAGTAATCTACAGATTCAATGCAATACTTATCAAAACATTTTTACATAAATAGAAAACATGAATTCTAAAATTCATATGAAACCACAAAAGACCATGAATAGTCAAATAAATTTTTTTTTTCAGTTTTATTTTTTTTTAATTTTTTTTTATTTTTTTTATTTTTTAATATATGAAATTTACTGTCAAATTGGTTTCCATACAACACCCAGTGCTCATCCCAAAAGGTGCCCTCCTCAATACCCATCACCCACCCTGCCCTCCCTCCCACCCTGCCCTCCCTCCCACCCCCCATCAACCCTCAGTTTGTTCTCAGTTTTTAACAGTCTCTAATGCTTAATAGTCAAATAAATTTGAGAAAGAACAATGCTTGGGGAATATTACTTCTTTATTTCAAAATATATTACAAGGCTATAATAAACAAAACAGTATGGTACTGGCATAAAAACAGACACAGACCAATGAAACAGAATACAAGACCAGAAATAAATCCACATATCTTTGGACAAATAATCTTTGCTCCAAGAATACACAATTGGAAAAGGATAGTATTTTCAACAAATGATGTTGGGTAAACTGGATGTTCACATACAAAAATGAAGGTGGAACTTATTTTGCACCATACACAAAGAATTGACACAAAATGGATTAAGGATTTAAACACAAGAACTGAAGTTGTAAAACTCCTATAATAAAACATATGAGAAAATTTTTCTGACATTGGTCTTAACAATGATTTCATCGGGGCGCCTGGGTGGCTCAGTCAGTTGGGCGGCCAACTTCGGCTCAGGTCACGATCTCATGGTCCGTGAGTTCGGGCCCCGCGTCGGGCTCTGTGCTGACAGCTCGGAGCCTGGAGCCTGTTTCGGATTCTGTGTCTCCCTCTCTCTGACCCTCCCCCATTCATGCTCTGTCTCTCTCTGTCTCAAAAATAAATAAAGGTTAAAAAAAATTAAAACAATGATTTAATCAATATGACACCAAAAATACAGGCAAAAAATAGACAAAAGGAACTACAGCAAACTAAAACGTTTTGAACAACAAAGGAAATAATCAGCAGAGTAAAAGGTAATGTACAGAATGGGAGAAAATATTTGCAAACCATATATCTGATAAAAGACAAATCGCAAAATATATTAGGAACTCATACAACAGCAAATAAAACCAAAACAAACAATTAGTCCAATTTTTTAAAAAATGAACTAAAAAAATAAAAATAACAAATAAACAAATAAATTTAATAGACATTTCTCCTAAGAAGACATATAAATGGGCAATGAGTATGTGAAAGGATGCTCAACATCAGTAATCATCTTCCAAAGGTTACTCGTTCATCCGTATGACCAGCTGAGGTGCACAAAAAAATTAAAACAACAACAACAACAACAACTCCTATTTAAAAAGGAGCCATGCCAGGAAGAAGACCAGAGAGGGGGTGCAGCACTGCGAAGTTCAAGGGATGCAGGGTCCTGGGAGAACAGCTTTCTCCAGAGAGCTGCAGCACTATTTTCCTCCTCAACCTATTCCAAATCTAGCAAGACCCTTGCTCAGAAGTACTGCCCCTGGTGGCAATCTGTCTCATGAGGAACTCCACTTCCTATTCCTGTGGAAAGCCTACAGGCCCGTGTGGGTGAGTTTCTCGCTCCCTCGTGCACACGGGTGGGGGGGGTGCGGCATGGAGGTGGCCCGGCGTGAAGTTGGAGACATATATGTCGAAGACATATAAATGGCCAATGAGTATGTGAAAGAATGCTCAATATCAGTAGTCATCAGTAAAACCTCATGTCTGTCGGGATGATTATTCATCAAAATGAACAAGAAATGGTAAGTGCTGAGAAAAATGTGGAGAAATTGGAATTCCGATATAATGTTGATGGGAATTTAAAATGGTTTAGTTACTATGAAAACTAGCATAGAGGTTTCTCAGAAAAGTATGAGAACTACAATATGATACATCAATCTCACTTCTGAGTATTTATCAAGAATAATGGAAATCAGGATATATCACTCTCATGCTGATTGCAGCACTATTCAGAATAGCCAAGAGGTGAAAGCAACCTAAATGTACAACAGGTGATGATGCATAAAGAAAGTGTGGTATATATGTATACTGGAATATATAATGGAATATAATGTATAATTCACCCTAACAAAGAAGGAAGTTATTCAATATGCAACAACAAGGATGAAGCTTGAGGTCATTATTCTAAGTGAAATAAGCCAGTCACAGAAAGACAAATACCGCCTGATACTTACAAGAATTATCTAATATAGTCAAGTTCATAGAGTCTAGAAGTGCTGGTGGTTGTCAAGGATTGTAAGGAAGGACATGGGGAATTATTAATCAATGGAAATCAATGGAAATACAATATCAGGCAAGATGGGTAAGTTTTAGATATCTGCTGTCCAATATTTTATCTATGGTCAAGAAGATTTCTGCACTTAAAAATTTAAGAGGCTAGATTTCATGCTAAGTATTCTTATTAGTGCAACCATTTTAAAAAAAAAAAAGAACTTGTGTAAGTTTGACATGTAGTTCCTAAAACAATCCACATTGGTTCTAATAATCACTGCTTTCTGTTTAATTAATTCTAAATTTTGGTAGTGAATAACATACCACACATGGAATGTGCTTTGATTCCTTTTGAAAATTAGGATACACTGCTGATATTTCTTTGTATGCCATCAACTGTCAAAGATATCCTTTTACTGGGAGAAAACACATGGTACATATATACTTTAGCTGAGTTTGGAACTTTAAATAATTTTAGCCATATTAAAAGCAGTCAAGGCATATGCAGGGCTTTTTGTACACAATTCTGTTTTGCTAAGAAGTCTGCCAATAATATCTTGAATGTTTGAATTTCATAGTAAAAAGTAAGAAACTTAGTGGAAATAGTAGAATCTCTTTGTCTATGTATAGTAGTGACCACCAGCAGAAGTAATTATTTCTAAATACTAAGTTAACTTCCAAATGGATTGTCTAATTCAGTACTCAGGCAGAAACCACCAATTGGAAACAAGAATCATCTGTAGTAGCTGTGCCCTGCAAAATGTCATGGAAAGGTCTTCATTCTCCAGGCTTCCACACTAAAGCAAAGAAAGCACTCTGGGTAACTCCTACAGAGGGATTTATACAACATCCTACTGAGACAAAAGTGATCAGTAAGTTTATTTTTTTATTGCCTCACTGAAGACATATTTTGTGTACACATGAGATTTTGATGTTAACATTTTCAGAATTAATTGCAAATGCAACAAAATACTGTTTGCCACTATAACAGAGGTATGATTTTAAATTTTTTAATTTAAATTTTAGTTAGTTAATAGTGCAATATTGGTTTCAGAAGTACAATTCAGTGATTCATAACTTACATACAACACCTAGTGCTCATCACAAGTGTCCTCCTTAGTACCCATAACCCATCTACTCCTCTTCCACCCACCTCCCTCTACAACCCATAGTTTGTTCTCTATCCTTAAGAGTCTCTTATGGTTTGTTTCCCTCTCTTCTCTTCCCCCTCCTTCCCATATGTTCATCTGTTTTGTTTCTTAAATTCCACATAAGAGTAAAATCATGAGGTATTTGTCTTTCTCTGATTGACTTATTTTTCCTAGCATAATACGTTCTAGCTACATCTATGTCATTGCAAATGGCAACATCTAATTTTTGTGATGGCTGAGTCATATTCCATTATATGTATCCCATGTCTTCTTTATCCATAGGCCAACGGACATATGGATATTTGGGCTCTCTCCATATTTTGGCTAAGGTTGATGATGCTGCTATAAACACTAGGATGCATGTAGCCCTTCATATTTGTATTTTTGTGTCCTTTGGGAAAATACCTAGTAGTGCAATTGCTGGATCATAGGGTAGTTCTATTTTTAGTTTCTTGAGGAACCTCCATACTCTTTTCCAGAGTGGCTGCACCACTTTGAATTCCTACCAAAAGTGCAAGAGGTTTCCACTTTCTCCATATCCTCACCAACACCTCTTGTTTCATATATATATATATATATATATATATATATACACTGAACATTTAGGTACCAACATCCTATCAACTTTTAGATGAATCTGTGTTCTTTAGAGACAATTTGATATTGAAGAAATGCAATTAATCCTAAAATCGTAAACAGGTTAATTTACTGACATTCATGATGTAATTCACTAAATATGGGAATTTTTCATTTCCACTTTCAGCTTTTACTTCTTGTAAATAATTTAGATATTATTTTTCAAAAGGTCACAGCTATACCTGAATACTGCTAATGAAAGGGAACTTTCCAAAAACTTCTGTAAAGATGAACATTAAGATCCAGCCCTCAATCATTCACTTAGATTTTGCAAACAGGAGCTGTCCTTCCTCATTTTGCTTATGCAAGTGCTTGGTATATGCTTATTTACTAATAAGTCATGTGCTACTCCAATGCAGGCATACAATTAAGGAACTGATTTAAGAGCTAAAGCCATTTCTTCAAAGGTATGATTATAAAAAATGGTAGTATAGGGTGGAGGGAAGATGGCGGCGTAGGAGGATGCTGGGCTCACCGCGCATCCTGCTGATCACTTAGATTCCACCTACATCTGCCTAAATAACCCAGAAAACCGCCAGAGGATTAGCAGAATGGAGTCTCCGGAGCCAAGCGCAGACGAGAGGCCCACGGAAGAGGGTCGGAAGGGCGGCTAGGCAGTGCACGCTCCACGGACTGGCGGGAGGGACTGGGGTGGAGGGGCGGCTCGCCGGTCAAGGAGAGCCCCCGAGTCTGGCTGGCAAAAGTGGAGGGGCCAGACGGACTGTGTTCCGACAGCAAGCGCGACTTAGCGTCTGGGAGGTCATAAGTTAACAGCTCTGCTCAGAAAGCGGGAAGGCTGGAGGACAAAGGGAGGGAGAGCTGCTGAGCCCCTGGACAACAGAGCTCAGTTTGGTGGGGAACAAAGGCGCTCGCCAGCGCCATCTCCCCCGCCCATCCCCCAGCCAAAATCCCAAAGGGAACCAGTTCCTGCCAGGGAACTTGCTCGCTCTGCGCAAACACCCAACTCTGTGCTTCTGTGGAGCCAAACCTCCAGCAGTGGATCTGACACCCTCCCGCTGCCACAGGGCCCCTCCTGAAGTGGATCACCTAAGGAGAAGCAAGCTAAGCCTGCCCCTCCTGCCCCCATGCACCTTGCCTACCCACCCCAGCTAATACTCCAGATCCCCAGCACCACAAGCCTGGCAGTGTGCAAGTAGCCCAGACGGGCCACGCCACCCCACAGTGAATCCCACCCCTAGGAGAGGGGAAGAGAAGGCACACACCAGTCTGACTGTGGCCCCAGCGGTGGGCTGGGGGCATACATCGGGTCGGACTGCGGCCCTGCCCACCAACTCCAGTTATACACCACAGCAGAGGGGAAGTGCCCGGCAGGTCCTCACCACTCCAGGGAGTCTCCAAAATGACCAAACGGAAGAATTCCCCTCAGAAGAATCTCCAGGAAATAACAACAGCTAATGAACTGATCAAAAAGGATTTAAATAATATAACAGAAAGTGAATTTAGAATAATAGTCATAAAATTAATCGCTGGGCTTGAAAACAGTATAGAGGACAGCAGAGAATCTCTTGCTACAGAGATCAAGGGACTAAGGAACAGTCACGAGGAGCTGAAAAGTGCTTTAAACGAAATGCAAAACAAAATGGAAACGACAGCTCGGATTGAAGAGGCAGAGGAGAGAATAGGTGAACTAGAAGATAAAGTTATGGAAAAAGAGGAAGCTGAGAGAAAGAGAGATAAAAAAATCCAGGAGTATGAGGGGAAAATTAGAGAACTAAGTGATACACTAAAAAGAAATAATATAGGCATAATTGGTATCCCAGACGAGGAAGAGAGAGGGAAAGGTCCTGAAGGGGTACTTGAAGAAATTATAGCTGAGAACTTCCCTGAACTGGGGAAGGAAAAAGGCATTGAAATCTAACAGGCACAGAGAACTCCCTTCAAACGTAACTTGAATCAATCTTCTGCATGACATATCATAGTGAAACTGGCAAAATACAAGGATAAAGAGAAAATTCTGAAAGCAGCAAGGGAGAAACGTGCCCTCACATATAAAGGGAGACCTATAAGAGTCGTGACTGATCTCTCTTTTGAAACTTGGCAGGCCAGAAGGATCTTGGCATGAGATCTTCAGTGTGCTAAACAGAAAAAAAAAATGCAGCCGAGAATCCTTTATCCAGCAAGTCTGTCATTTACAATAGAAGGAGAGATAAAGGTCTTCCGAAACAAACAAAACTGAAGGAATTTGTCACCACTAAACCAGCCCTACAAGAGATCCTAAGGGGGATCCTGTGAGACAAAGTACCAGAGACATCACTACAAGCATAAAACATACAGACATCACAATGACTCTAAACCCGTATCTTTCTATAATAACACTGAATGTAAATGGATTAAATGCGCCAACCAAAAGACATAGGGTATCAGAATGGATAAAAAAAACAAGACTCATCTATTTGCTGTCTACAAGAGACTCATTTTAGATCTGAGGACACCTTTAGATTGAGAGTGAGGGGATGGAGAACTATTTATCATGCTCCTGGAAGCCAAAAGAAAGCTGGAGTAGCCATACTTATATCAGACAAACTAGACTTTAAATTAAAGGCTGTAACAAGAGATGAAGAAGGGCATTATCTAATAATTACAGGGTCTATCCATCAGAAAGAACTAACAAGTATAAATGTCTATGCGCAGAATACCGGACCCCCAAATATATAAAAGAATTACTCATAAACATAAGCAACCTTATTGATAAGAATGTGGTAATTGCAGGGGACTTTAACACCCCACTTACAGAAATGGATAGATCATCTAGACACACGGTCAATAAGGAAACAAGGGCCCTAAATGATACATTGGATCAGATGGACTTGACAGATATATTTAGAACTCTGCATCCCAAAGCAACAGAATATACTTTCTTCTCGAAAGCACATGGAACATTCTCCAAGATAGATCATATACTGGGTCACAAAACAGCCCTTCATAAGTTTACAAGAATTGAAATTATACCATGCATACTTTCAGACCACAATGCTATGAAGCTTGAAATCAACCACAGGAAAAAGTCTGGAAAACCTCCAAAAGCATGGAGGTTAAAGAACACCCTACTAACGAATGAGTGGGTCAACCAGGCAATTAGGGAAGAAATTAAAAAAATATATGGAAACAAACGAACATGAAAATACAACAATCCAAACGCTTTGGGGCGCAGCGAAGGCAGTACTGAGAGGAAAATACATTGCAATCCAGGCCTATCTCAAGAAACAAGAAAAATCCCAAATACAAAATCTAACAGCACACCTAAAGGAAATAGAAGTAGAACAGCAAAGGCAGCCTAAACCCAGCAGAAGAAGAGATATAATAAAGATCAGAGCAAAAATAAACAATACAGATTCTAAAAAAACTGTAGAGCAGATCAACGAAACAAAGAGTTGGTTTTTTGAAAAAATAAACAAAATTGACAAACCTCTAGCCAGGCTTCTCAAAAAGAAAAGGGAGATGACCCAAATAGATAAAATCATGAATGAAAATGGAATTATTACAACCAATCCCTCAGAGATACAAACAATTATCAGGGAATACTATGAAAAATTATATGCCAACAAATTGGACAACCTGGAAGAAATGGACAAATTCCTAAACACCCACACTCTTCCAAAACTCAATCAGGAGGAAATAGAAAGCTTGAACAGACCCATAACCAGTGAAGAAATTGAATCGGTTATCAAAAATCTCCCAACAAATAAGAGTCCAGGACCTGATGGCTTCCCAGGGGAGTTCTACCAGACATTTAAAGCAGAGATAATACCTATCCTTCTCAAGCTATTCCAAGAAATAGAAAGGGAAGGAAAACTCCCAGACTCATTCTAGGAAGCCAGTATTACATTGATTCCTAAACCAGACAGAGACCCAGTAAAAAAAGAGAACTACAGGCCAATATCCCTGATGAATATGGATGCAAAAATTCTCAATAAGATACTAGCAAATCGAATTCAACGGCATATAAAAAGAATTATTCACCATGATCAAGTGGGATTCATTCCTGGGATGCAGGGCTGGTTCAACATTCGCAAATCAATCAACGTGATACATCACATTAATAAAAAAAAAAAAAAAAGAGAAGAACCATATGATCCTGTCAATCGATGCAGAAAAGGCCTTTGACAAAATCCAGCACCCTGTCTTAATGAAAACCCTTGACAAAGTCAGGATAGAAGGAACATACTTAAAGATCATAAAAGCCATTTATGAAAAGCCCACAGCTAACATCATCCTCAACGGGGAAAAACTGAGAGCTTTTTCCCTGAGATCAGGAACACGACAGGGTTGCCCACTCTCACCGCTGTTGTTTAACATAGTGCTGGAAGTTCTAGCATCAGCAATCAGACAACAAAAGGAAATCAAAGGCATCAAAATTGGCAAAGTTGAAGTCAAGATTTCGCTTTTTGCAGATGACATGATATTATACATGGAAAATCCGATAGACTCCACCAAAAGTCTGCTAGAAATGATACATTAATTCAGCAAAGTTGCAGGATACCAAATCAATGTATAGAAATCAGTTGCATTCCTATACAGTAACAATGAAGCAACAGAAAGACAAATAAAGAAACTGGTCCCATTCACAATTGCACCAAGAAGCATAAAATACCTAGGAATAAATCTAACCAAAGATGTAAAAGATCTGTATGCTGAAAACTATAGAAAGCTTATGAAGGTAATCGAAGAAGATATAAAGAAATGGAAAGACATTCCCTGCTCATGGATTGGAAGAATAAATATTGTCAAAATGTCAATACTACCCAAAGCTATCTACACATTCAGTGCAATCCCAATCAAAATTGCACGAGCATTCTTCTTGAAACTAGAACAAGCAATCCTAAAATTCATATGGAACCACAAAAGGCCCCGAATAGCCAAAGTAATTTTGAAGAAGAAGACCAAAGCAGGAGGCATCACAATCCCAGACTTTAGCCTCTACTACAAAGCTGTCATCATCAAGACAGCATGGTGTTGGCACAAAAACAGACACATAGACCAATGGAATAGAATAGAAACCCCAGAACTAGACCCACAAACGTATGGCCAACTCATCTTTGACAAAGCAGGAAAGAACATCCAATGGAAAAAAGACAGTCTCTTTAACAAATGGTGCTGGGAGAACTGGACAGCAACATGCAGAAGGCTGAAACTAGACCACTTTCTCACACCATTCACAAAAATAAACTCAAAATGGATAAAGGACCTGAATGTGAGACAGGAAACCATCAAAACCCTAGAGGAGAAAGCAGGAAAAGACCTCTCTGACCTCAGTCGTAGTAATCTCTTACTTGACACAGTCTCAAGAGCAAGGGAATTAAAAGCAGAAGTGAATTACTGGGACCTTATGAAGATAAAAAGCTTCTGCACAGCAAAGGAAACAACCAACAAAACTTAAAGGCAACCAACGGAATGGGAAAAGATATTTGCAAATGACATATCGGACAAAGGGCTAGTATCCAAAATCTATAAAGAGGTCACCAAACTCCACACCCAAAAAACAAATAACCCAGTGAAGCAATGGGCAGAAAACATGAATAGACACTTCTCTAAAGAAGACATCCGGATGGCCAACAGGCACATGAAAAGATGTTCAACGTCGCTCCTTATCAGGGAAATACAAATCAAAACCACACTCAGATATGACCTCACGCCAGTCAGAGTGGCCAAAATGAAGAAATCAGGAGACTATAGATGCTGGAGAGGATGTGGAGAAACGGGAACCCTCTTGCATTGTTGGTGGGAATGCAAATTGGTGCAGCCGCTCTGGAAAGCAGTGTGGAGGTTCCTCAGAAAATTAAAAATAGACCTACCCTATGACCCAGCAATAGCACTGCTAGGAATTTACCCAAGGGATACAGGAGTACTGATGCATAGGGGCACTTGTACCCCAATGTTTATAGCAGCACTCTCAACAATAGCCAAATTATGGAAAGAGCCTAAATGTCCATCAACTGATGAATGGATAAAGAAATTGTGGTTTATATACACAATGGAATACTACGTGGCAATGAGAAAGAATGAAATATGGCCTTTTGTAGCAACGTGGATGGAACTGGAGAGTGTGATGCTAAGTGAAATAAGCCATACAGAGAAAGACAGATACCATATGGTTTCACTCTTATGTGGATCCTGAGAAACTTAACAGAAACCCATGGGGGAGGGGAAGGAAAAAAAAAAGAGGTTAGAGTGGGAGAGAGCCAAAGCATAAGAGACTGTTAAAAACTGAGAACAAACTGAGGGTTGATGGGGGGTGGGAGGGAGGGCAGGGTGGGTGATGGGTATTGAGGATGGCACCTTTTGGGATGAGCACTGGGTGTTGTATGGAAACCAATTTGACAATAAATTTCATATATTAAAAAAAATAAATAAACATCCAAAGGAAAAAAAAATGGTAGTATACTTGAAAGATCTGGAACCAGTTAAAACCAAAGTTATATAAATTGTGGAAGCTTCGTAATCAAATATTTATGGCTCTCTCTGAAGTATTTGAAAAATTAAATTATTAAAAGCAAATATTGTAGCAAATAGGTTCTCTTCAATCTCAATAAAAGTTACATTTCAGTATCACTGTCACATTCTTATTTTTTGCTTTCAGTCTTTTAAGATTGAAGAGGAATGTAACAAACTGGTAACAAATCAAAGCTTTTCAATGTAATTTACTTTGTGAGTAATATCTAATTGATTCAGACTGATGGTACTGCAGAGTTTGATGTATTGCTGAAGTAGGAAATACGTGGGACCAAGTAAATTTATAAACTCCTCTTCTTGAGAGAAAAATGGCTGCTATATTTCGTGTTGTCATTTTTTTATTTGTAACAATGTAGTTGTGTACCTATGTGGAATGATACAAAAGAATACCAAATAATGTGTACACCTATAACAGTCTCACCCACCTACCAGTTTCAGATTAGGCAGACCTAACCTTCTACTTGTTCAAAATAAAGGATTTAACCAAAATGCAGAATTAACCCCAAAGAGCCAATCTCACATATAAAAAGCAAAGTTGCCCAGTAACATACATAACTCAGCCACCTGCAGTTCAGAGTTCATACCTTGTTAATATAACTAAAATTAGAACAATTCAATGGCTTGGTTTTGTGTTTTGGTTAGATCACTTGTTACTGCTGAGATCTGCTCAGTGCTTTGCTCAAAATCCTGAATGTGATTTTTCCAAAACCTTATTCTCAAAATGGAACACCGTACTTTGAAAATAAGCGGGGGGGGGGGGGGGGTCAAGATTGTGCTTTTATGTCTTATCTGTTCAGGTCAGAAGCACCTCATCTCAATTCAGTGACAATTGTCCTATTTTACAGCAGATTAAACACTTGAATTTTAAAATAGATATGTCTTGCACACCTTTGTATTTTAACTAAAGATCCCCATCCAATGTATATGTTCCTTGGCTCATAGAACACTTGGGGGGGGCGGCAGGGGAGATAATATAAAAACAAAAAAAATATTTTTTATCTTTTCTCATCTCATCCATTCCAGGATGAATATCCCTGAGTCCTAGGCCTGAAGGTCTGTCTTCAAATCTCACAATATAATGGAAGCCTCTCTATGGAGATCTTCTTCCTTGTCAGCAAGTATCATGCCATGTAGCTGAGAAGCTCCCAGTTATCTGTGATGTTTCCTAATGTGCTATAAAAAGAAGTGTCCCTAACCTAAAGACTTGAGATTCAGTGACCTAAGATATGCTTTAGAGACTTCCAGCATATCAAATGTTGTAACAAGTCTATTAAGGCATAAATGAGTAACTGTGGAATGATAATGGAAGTTAAATACCCTTTCATGACCCAGTTCCTTGTAACTCCAAAGACTGTCTTGTCGTTAAATATGGAACTCTTTGATATTTGAGTGTAGGTGTCTAGGGAACAGATGATGAAGATAATTTTTCTATGTAATTTTATAAAGTAAACTGTGCATTTTCTGCTTAAAAATTTCAGGCATTCTTCATTTCAAGTAAATCAAATTTCCTCTCCACTGCTCTCGTCCTTGCTCATTGCCAGACTCCTTTTATGCTTTTTGATTTCTAAGATGACAATCATTTTGAAACTTAAAATTCTGGGTTTATCTCTGAGTCATTCTTTTTCCTTAATCCCTCTATCAAATTTATCACTAAATAATTTTATTTATTCCTCTGAAAATGCTCAGATTAATTTCCCCTTGTTTATTCTCACTATGCTATCCCCAAATGTCCCCAAACTCATCTATGAATTATTGCAGCTGCCACATCTGTATTTCCTAGGAATCAAGACTCCTCTATATTCAGTCCATTTTATTTAGTACCATCAGGGTGCATTTCTTAATTTTCCTGCAAGCATAAATATGCCCCACATTGACTTCAGCGTCAAGACCAGCCAGCTTTGTCTTACTATCTTGTCCAATCCTATCTCTCCTTTTTCTGCTTAGCTATATATTTTCTTCATACTCACCATGCTTATTCTTGTGCTTTTTCATGTTGCCACCCTCAATTGAAATGCCATGAGTCTTCTATTTTCTTGTGACTGACAATTCTTCAAGGTTCTAGCTAAATCTCACTTTCACAAAGTCTTATATTTCAATCCCCATATTAATCTCATCACACATAAATCTAGAATGGTAATGAGTACATAATGCTTTCTGATAGAAAAATTCAATTATATGATTTCAATATCATTAAATTGTTGTTATATTATTTATTCTGTGGAATATATATTTTATATTAATAAACATCCATAACTGTAATGTGTTCACGCATAGTTTCAAAAGAAAAAAAGTCACAGAATTTATGTATATAAATATATATGAACATATAAATACATATCAACATATTTTTTAAAAACACATAAGAAAAGAACAGGAATCATACTTACTTCGAGTAACTAACAGTGGTTACCTATAAGAAAAGGGGAGCAAAATTGACAAAAAGGTCAACAAAGGAGATCTTTAAGGCTTTATTCTAAACATACTATGCTGCTAGAAATTTTCTAACAAATATATTCAAGTTTTACTTGTGTGATTAAAAAAAAAAAATATTTAGATGAGGGGCACCTGGATGGCTCAGTTGGTTGAGCATGCAACTTCGGCTCAGATCATTATCTGAGGTTGTGAGCTCTAGCCCCGTGTTGGGCTCTGTGCTGACAGCTCAGAGTCTGGAGCCTGCTTCAGATTCTGTGTCTCCCTCTCACTCCGCCCCTACCACACTTGTGAGCTCTCTTTCTCTGTCTCTCTGTCTCTCTCTCTCTCAAAAATAAATATACATTAAAAAAATTCAAATAAATTATTTAGGTGAGGAGAAAAATAAAGTTCTCAAGAAGGTCATCCCAAATACTCAAGGAATGCACTCCACCTTTCCTCTTTTATATATGTATAGGAGATGCATTCCTTTCACTCATGGTCTACTACATCCTGAGACAGCATTCTGAAATAGGCTTCTGCCTTTAATGTTTCTGTATCTCCACTTCCATTCAGCCCAGATTTGTTCACCCCAATTTGTTCACCCCAATTTGTTCACTACTTAAAATTAGTAGATCTGATAAAGTCCTGGGAAACATAGGTCAAACACTTAAAATGGGTTACTTTTTTTTTTTTTCTGTACAAAACTCAAGTGGGAAACTGATGAAATTTGACTAATTTTCAATCTAATGAGTTCTATTAAGGTTTATATTGTCCCTTAAATCTAAAATTATTGTCAAACAAAAAATAGAAGAAAATCATTGCCTATTTTTCATTCATATTCATATAGTTATTTGTTTTGAATATCATTTTAGAACTATTGGCTTTCCACTAAATATATAATTTTGAAAAAAATGTATTTGATTTTGTCTTGGAGCTAAAATCTGTTCTTTTGATTGCTCTTCCTCTGTTTACCCCCAATTTTATTGATATAATTGACATATAACATTGTGTAAATTTAAGGTGTACAATGTGTTGATTTAATACACCTATATATTGTGAAAGGTTTATCAGGATAAGGTTACTTAACACATGTTTCACCTCACATAATTTTTGTTTTGTTTCTTTTATTGTGAGAACATTTAAAATATACTCACATAGCAACTTTTAGGTGTACAATACAATAATGTTAACTATAGTCACCATGCATACATTAGATCTATGGAACTTATTGTTATAATTGAAAGTGTATACCCTTTGACCAACATCACTTCATTTTCCCTACCCCAAAGCCCCTGTAGCCACTATTCTATTGTCCGATTCTCTATTTAAATTTTTTTTTTTTTTAGATTTCACGTATAAGTGAGATCTTAAAGTATTTGCCTTTCTCTTGTCTGATTTAATTCACTTAGCATAATATCATTTTTTAACATTTATTTACTATTGAGAGACAGAGAGAAACAGAGCATGAGCATGGGGAGGGACAGAGACAAGGAGAGACACAGAATCCGAAGCAGGCTTCAGGCTCTGAGCTGTCATCACAGAGCCCGACGCAGGGCCTGAACTCACAAACCTCGAGATCAAGACCTGAGCAGAAGTCCAACACTTGGTAACCCAGGCGCCCCCTAGCATAATATTCTTAAGGTCCATTCATGTAGTCACAAATGGCAGGATTTCCTTCTTTTCATGACTCAATATTTCTGAGGCTTATATAAAATATCTTATAGATATAACTGTTTATTTTAAGGTAATAATTTAACTTGAAATGCATACTAAAAACTACCCTTTTATTCCACATATATTTTGGTTTTGATGTCACAATTTACATATTTTTGTATAGTATATCTCTTAATAGACTACTGCAGATATAGGTATTTTAAATATTTCCATTCTTTGTCCTTTATACTAGAGTTAAGTGATTAGCCAAGAACCATATTATAGTATAATATTCTAAATTTGACTATGTGCTTACATTTATTAATGTGTTGAGTATTTTTACATGTTTTCACATTACTAATTAGTGCCCTTTCATTTCAGCTTGTAGAACTTTCAGCATTTCTTGTAAGACAAATCTAGTAGTAGTGAACTCTTTCAGCTTTGTTTATCTAAGGAATTCTTTATTTCTTTTTCATTTCTGAAGGACAATTTTTGGCATTTTTTTTTCCTTTCAACGCTTGAAATATATCACCATCTTTCCTGACCTGTAAGGTATCTGCTGAAAAACAAACTGATAACCTTATGGGGTTTCCCTTGTAAGTAACCAACTTATTTTCTCTTGCTACTTTCAGGATCTTTGTCTTTGATTTTTGGCAGTTTTATTATAATGTGTTTTGGAGAAGATCTCTTTCAGTTTAATTTATTTGGGAAATTGTGATCTTCACAAACTTGGATATCTAAATCTCTACCTACTTTAAGAAGTTCTTAACCATTACTTCTTTAAATAAGCTTTCTGCCCCTTTCTCCATCCCTTTTCCTCTAGGACTCCAATTATGTGTAGATTGTTTCTTTTAATGGTGTCCTATAAGTCCGGTAGGCTTTTTTCATTCTTTTTTATTATTTTTAATTTTTGCCCCTCTGACTGGATTATTTCAAATAATCTGTCTTCGACTTCACTGAGTTGCTATTTAGATTGGTCCAGTCTGTTATTGAAGCTCTCTGATTTTAGATGACAATTATTACATTCTTCCACCTCAAAACTTCTGTTCCAAAATTTGTTTTCCATCTTTTTGTTGAGTTTCTCGTTTTGTTCTTGTATTTTTTTCCTGTTTTTTAAAGCTTTATAACTTTTAATTTGTTTTCTCTTGTAGCTCTCTGAATGTCTTTATAACAATTATTTTGAATTATGTTTTAGGGAATTCATGTATCTCTATTTCTTTATAGTCAGTTACTGTAAGTTTACTGTGCTCCTTTGGTGGTGTCACATTTTTTTTATTCTTTGTGCAGGCCAGTGACAGGAGATAAAACCAGATCTGAGCCCACAGTAAACTAAGGGAGCCATCACTGTCAATGTGCATTTTTGTGCCTTCAGGGTCTTGCATGGGAATGTGCATGGCAGTAGAGGCTGGTGCTGAGATACTTGGGCCAATGGATGCAGGTGAATAGCTGGAGACACTAATCTCAAGTACACACACAGAGGTAAGGGTCAGTCATAGGGGTCTAGGCTTGTGCCTTGTACTCATGCAACCTCAGAAGCTGGGGCTAGCTGCCAATGCAGACCTTAGGTTCTAGCAGAGGGTAAGGGAATAGAGAGGGATTCATGTGGCTGGTGTCCACTACCATGAAAACCTGTGTGTGTGTGTGTGTGGGGGGGGGGGGGGGGGGAAGTTAGTAGTAAAAATCTGTAGGGGTTCTGTAGTGGCTGTTCTGACCATTGGTTTCTACAGTGGCAAATGCAGCTGCCATCTTCTGTAGAGCAGGTCACTAGGAATTGCCCTTGCTCCCACTGCATGACTAATAACCGGTAGCTCTTGCCCTTCCTCCCTGTTCCAAGCCATCTCTATTTGTCTCAGATTTGCCAGTGTCTGAGTGGGATGAAACTGAAATGGGTCTTTTGTGCAGTGCCCTGTATAACTAGGGAAGCTTGTCGTTCACTCTGCTCTCCTTTTCCCAGTGAGGAGAAAGCTTTCAAGTTAAGGAGTTCCCTCCTGTTAGGGAGTAGTGCAAACCAGGGGGATAGGATGACTCAAGCAAAATAAAACTGTGGTTATTTCCCTTTTGTGTGGTTATTCTAGGTTTTTTGTTTCACTGTGTACTGATGTCCCTTTTTTAATTTATTTTTTAATGGTTATTCAGTTTTGAGAGAGAGAGAGAGAGCAGGGGAGGGGTAGAGAGAGAGGGAAACACAGAATCCAAAGAAGATTCCAGGCTCTTAGCTGGCAGCACAGAGCCTGATGTGGGGCTTGAATCCAGTACCACAAGATCATGGCCTAAGCTGAAGTCAGATGCTTAACCAACTGAGCCACGCAGGCGCCCCTGTGTACTGATGTTTCTTAAGTGTATCCTGAGCTATTTTTGTTCATAAATAGTTGCCTAACTTAATTTATGTGGGGTATAGAGTCTGGGATCTCCTACTCCAACATTGTACTGATGAATATAATCGTTCTCCCTCTTTTCAATGTAATGTATCATTCCTAATGAAAATGTAGTTTCATCACGGTCCCACTGCTTTACATATAATATGCTAGAAATAAAACATATATTGTAGGATAGCTAGAAAAAAGAAGTGAACTATATAAATACAAGTACTATGTTTTCTGAAAGCATGCAAATCCATTTTCTGTCAAAGATTAGGAGTTGGAAAATGCTAATGCTTGAAATCCCAATTTTTCTCCTTAGGTAGAAGCAATCCCCACCTCATGAATGGGTAGTATTAAATATTGCTTGTTGAGTTTCAGGAATGAATTATCACTAGAAACAATGCTATCCATGGTAAACATACCAAATTTTCAGGCAAGCTTAAAGTAAAATAAAAGCCTACTCATCTCATTTTGTACCTGAAATGAAATGTGAATGGTTTTCTCAAGTCTAACCACCATGTATGTCCGTGTTCCTGTAGTAATAAACTTTTTAGAATTTTAAGTTAGTCTGTTAGGAACTGCTCTACTACCCCTGGAGGGAGAAAATAAACTCACTTAAATGTATGCTGACAATAATACCTTTACTGATTCAAAACAAACCCTAGGAAACATTAAAGTTGTTTATTCAGCCTTTCAATAAACATAGCGACTTCTATGTTCTCTGACCTGAAGATATAATTGTAATAAAAAAAGTTATGTTTCCCACTCCAATTTTTTTCTGATCAGATGTTTTTAATTTTTTGTTTGTTTCAAGTTTTTATTTAAATTCCAGTTATTTAACATACACTGTAATATCAGTTTCATAAGTATAGTTTAGTGATTCATCACTTACATTTAACACCCGAGTGCTCATCCCAACAAGTGCCCTCCTTAATACCTATCACTCATTTAACATTCGCCCCACCCACCTCCCCTCTAGCAACCCTCAGTTTTTTTCTCTATAGTTAAGAGTCTCTCATGGTTTGCTTTCCTCTCTTTTTATTTCCCTTTCCCCTATGTTCATTTATTTTGTTTCTAAAATTCCACATGAGTGAAATCATATGGTATTTGTCTTTCTCCGCTGACATATTTCCCTTAGCATAATACACTCTAGTTCCATCCACACTGTTGTAAATGGTAAGATTCTGTTCTTTTTGATGGCTGAGTAATATTAAATTGTGTAAATATACCACAACTTCTTTATCCATTCATCAGTTGATGGACATTTGGTCTCTTTCCATAACTTTGGCCATTGTTGATAATGTTGCTATAAACGTTAGGGTGAATGTGCCTCTTTGAATCAGTATTTTTGTATCCTTTGGTTAAATATCTAGTAGTGCAATTGCTGGATCACAGGGCAGTTCTATTTTTAACTTTTTGAGAAACCTCCATACTGTTCCCCAGAGTGGTTGCACCAGTTTGTATTCCCATCAACAGTGTAAGAAGTTTCCCCTTTGTCCACATCTTTGTCAACATCTGTTGTTTTCTGTGTTGTTAATTTTAGCCCCTCTGCCTGGTGTGAGGTGATATTTCATTGTAGTTTTCGATTTGTATTTCCCAGATGACCAGTGATGATGATAAGTATCTTTTCATGTGTCTACTATTCATCTGTATATTTTCTTTAGAAAAAAAAATGTCTATTCATGTCTTCTGCCCATTTATTTAACTATTTAAATATGTGTTATCATATTTGTGGGTTCAGTTTAATAAGTTATTTATAGATTTTGTATACTAACCCTTTATCATGTATGTCATTTGTAAATATATTCTCCCATTCCAAACTTTTACTTCTACTTTTGTTAATTGTTTCCTTTGTTGTGCAGAGCCTTTTTATCTTGATAACCCCAAATAGTTCATTTTTGTTTTTGTTTCCTTTGCCTCCAGAGACTTACCTAGTAAGAACTTACTATGGCCAATGTCAAAGAGGTTGCTGCTTGTGTTCTCATCTAGGATTTTGATAGTTTCCTGTCTCACATTTAGGTCTTTAAACCATGTTGAATTTGTTCTTGTGTATGGCATAAGAGAGTGGTCCAGTTTCATTCTTTTGCATGTTGCTGTCCTGTTTTCCCAACATCACTTGTTGAAGAGATTGTTTTCTTTTTTCCTATTGGATATTCTTATTGTTTTGTCAAAGATTAGTTGACCATATATTTGTTGGCCCATTTCTGGGTTTTCTATTCTGTTCCATTGATCTATGTGTCTGTTTTTATACCATTATGGTACTGTCTTGATTACTAAAACTTTGTAATATAACCTGAAGTCCAGAATTGTGGTGCTTCCAGCTCTGCTTTTACTTTTTCTTTTTTTTTTTCTTTTTTTAACGTTTATTTGTTTTTGAGACAGAGAAAGAACATGAACGGGGGAGGGTCAGAGAGAGAGGGACACACAGAATCTGAAACAAGCTCCAGGCTCTGAGCTGTTAGCACAGAGCCAGACACGAGGCTCGAACTCACAGACCACGAGATCATGACCTGAGCTGAAGTCGGACCCTTAACTGACTGAGCCACCCAGTCGCCCCTACATTTTCAAGATTGTTTTGGATATTCAGGATCTTTTGTGGTGCCATACAAATTTTAGGATTGTTTGTTCTAGCTCTGTGAAGAATTCTTCTGGTATGTTGATAGGGAGTTTTTTTAATGTGTAGATTTTTTGGGGTAGTATTTTGACAATGTTTGTTATTCCAATCCATGAGCATGGAATGTCTTTCCATTTTTCTTCAATTTCTTTCATAAGTCTTCTATAGTTTTCAGAATATATATTTTTTACCTCTTTGGTTAGGTTTATTCTTATATACCTCATGTGAAATTTTAAATAGGATCTATTCCTTGACTTCTCTTTCTGTTGCTTCATTATTGGTGTATATAAATGCAACAGATTTCTGTACTTTGGTTTTATATCCTGCAACTTTACTGAATTCGTGTATCAGTTCTAGCAATTTGAGTACAAAGTTAAAGTTTGACTTCTTCCTTGCCAATGTGTATGTCTTTTATTTCTTTTTGTTTCCTGATCCTGAGACTAGGACTTCTGGTACTAAGGTGAACAACAGTGGTGAGAGAAGACATCTTTGTCTTGTTCCTGATCTTAGAGAAAAAAGCTCTCAGTTCCTGATCTTAGAGGAAAAAAAAGCTCTCAGTTTTTGCCCATTAAGGATGGTATTAGCTGTAGGTATTTCGCATATGGCCTTTATGATGTTGAACTATGTTCCCTCTATCCCTACTTTGCTAAGGGTTTTTTTCAGAAATGAAGTGCTATACTTTGTCAAATGCTTTTTCTGCATCTACTGAGAAGTCATATGTTCCTTATCCTTTCTTTTATTAATGTGGTGCATCATGTTGGTGGATTTGTGAATATTGAACCACTCTTGCAACCCAAGAATAAATTCCAATTGTTTGTGGTGAATAAATATTTTAATGTATGGTTGGATTTGATTTGCTGGCATTTTGTTGAAAATTTTTGCCTCTAATTTCACCAGGGATATTGACCTGTAATTCTCTTTTTTAGTGGGGTCTTTGGTATTGGAATCAAGTTAATGTTGGATTCATAGAATGTGCTTGGAAATTTTTTTCCATTTCTATATTTTGGAACAGTTTGAGGAGAATAGGTATTAACAGTTCTTTAAATGTTTGGTAGAATTTCCCTGGGAAGCCATCTGTTCCTGGACTTTTTTTTGGCGGGGGGAGAGATTTTTGATTACTGATCAATTTCTTTGCTTGTTATCAGTCTGTTTAACTTTTCTATTTCTTCCTGTTTCAGTTTTGCCAGTTTATGTGTTGCTAGGAATTTATACATTTCTTCCACATTGCTCAATTTGTTGTCATATATTTTTTTTTACATTTCCTACTCTCATTTATAAGGAGTCATTAGAGCAGAGACCTACAAGAAGTTAATATGTGAGCAATGCAACTGTTGGAGGAAGACAATTTTGAGGTAAATTAAATAGTACATTCAAGTTGGAATGAATGGAGATTGCCTGGAAAAGTGGAGAAACAGTAACATGTTGCAAAATCAATCAGTGTTTCTGGAATAATAGTAAAAGAGGAGGCATGTAGTTGAACGTGAAATTAGAGATGGAGAGACTTATGGGGCATTGTTAGGGCATTAGGTTTCCCTCTGTATACTGACTTGAAGAACATAAAGTAGCATAATAGAACTTGTGTTTCAACGATAACACCTAGTTACTTCATTGAGAATTTTCTGAAGTGGGCCAAGGGTAGATTCAAGAGTTAGGAAAATGTTGAATTATTTCTAGTGACAGAGGATGGTGGCTTTAGCCATGTCACGACAGTGGAGGTGGTGAGGTCAGTTTTGGTATATATCTTGAAATTAAAGCCAATGATATTTTCTGGTAAATTGGTTGTAAGTTTAGGAGAAAGATGTCAAGATGACCTTGGCTCAAGATTTTTGTCTTGATAAACTAGAAGAAATGGATTTGTCATTGAGACAGGAAAGAATGAGAGGAAAGTAGGTTTTAGGGGAATAAAAAATCAAAAGTCTGATTTTAGACATGCTAATTTTGAGGTATTAGTATCTTCACAAAGAGATGTTAAATAGACCATTATATAAATGAGTTTGAAATTTTAGGAAGAGGTCAGGATAGGCGTCATTGTTATATTAACAGTATTTAAATCCATGAGACTGATGTTAATGTGGATTAACACAATAGACAGAGAAGAGTACAAATGCTAAAGTAGAACAAGACCTGGATGATATGAAAATGTAGACAAAAGTTATCCACCTCAGAATGGTAGTCAATTTTGAGAGAAAGTTTGAGACAGTCAGGAGAAAAGTTGGCATCTATGCTGAGAACAAAAACATGAATCAGCTAGAAGAAATTGAGAAAAGTATTTTGAAGATGTGCAATGACCTGGAGGCAGCACTAAGTGGGAATTAGTAAAAAGATGTTCAGATTGGTCACAACATAGACTACAAGGAAAGAAGGGTGATAGAAAGTGAGGCTAGATAGAAGACAGGGAATAGACTGTCCAACATCTTGCAAGCCATATTAAGGAGATTGATTGTAGAAAAGAATTATTGGAGGTTGAAGATAACATATTTTTAGTTTACAGATTTCTGCCATTGGTTCTGAATGATACCTCCTCTGCCCCCCCCCAAAAAAAATAATGCAACCTTACACACACACACACACACACACACACACGTACATTTCTTAGACCATAGAAATGAGTTCACTCTTCCTTACAATTAATCCTGCCAATCTTAACAATTAAAGTGACTTTCCTTTCCACTGCCAGTGCCTACTATTTCAAAGACTCTTTATTTCCTGACCTTTAACCCAAATTGTATGAAATGAGAAGTTTTTTTTTTCTCATATCACCTTATGTCCATTAGTTTCATCATTACTACTATGATGAGGTCCTTCACTAAATTGGCACTTTAGCAACATGAAATAAAAAAGGAGAGTAGAATGAGGAGGAAGCTGCAGAGAGTTTCTATCTACATGGAATAAGTAAGATAAATAGCATCATCTCAAAATAAATGAAATTTTAAGAAACTCAGGTTAGAATGTGAAGCTATCTCCTGCCAAGTTTGCCACAAAATGATTTTAAGGACTGGAGGAAAAAAAGGATCTTTATATTTAGTTGTTATTTATATTTACTATAAAAAAAAAAGGATGCAAAGCTTGAAGGTAGCATTGTTACCCTCTTGTGATCATAGACCGTTATACATAAAAGAGATAGAGAGATATCATCCAATCCTCTTATTTTCTTATCTCATTTTCCAGGTGAGTAAACTGAAATCCAGAAACGTTGACTGGTAAAACATGAAGGCAATCCTTCATAAAATGTGCTCTCTGGCTTTGAATTTCTTCTCCCTTTTAGAATTGTTTAATAGGAGTCAGGGACATAATTACCCAAATGATTCCAGTGGAAATTGAGTGACAAAAAAAATCAGAGTCTTTATTACATACAGTGACTTATATGTTAACTGATTAAAGTTTATTTTTAATTTTTTTCTAAACATAATTAATTGTCAAGTTAGTTAACACACAGCATATACACAGTGCTCTTGGTTTCTGGAGTAGATTCCCATGATTCATCACTTACATACAATACCCAGTGATCATCCAAACAAGTGCCCTCCTCAATGCCCTCCTACACATGCCCCCTTTAACCCTCAGTTTGTTCTCTGTATTTAAGAGTCTCTTATGATTTGCTTTCCTCTCTGCTTGAAATTATTTTTCCCCTTCCTTTCCCCATGGTCTTCTGTTAAGTTTCTCAAATTCTTCATATTAATGAAAACATTTGATATCTTTCTTTCTCTGACTGACTTATTTCACTCAGAATAACTCCCAAAAAACAAACAATCCAGTGAAAAAATGGGCAGAAGACATGAATAGACATTTTCCAAAGAAGACATCCAGATGGGCAACAGACACATGAAAAGATGCCCAACATTGCTCATCATCAGAGAAATACAAATTCAAACCACACTGAGATATCACCTCACATCAGTCAGAGTGGCTAAAATTAACAACTCAGGATACAACAGATGCTGGTGAGGATGTGGAGAAATGGGAACACTCTTGCACTGTTGGTGGGAATGCAAACTGATGCAGTCGCTATGGAAAATAGTGTGGAGGTTCCTCAAAAAATAAAAAAAAATAGAATTACCTTATGACCCAGCAATAACACTACTAGGAATTTATTCAAAAGTTTCAGGAGTGCTGATTCATAGGGACACATGTAACCCAATGTTTATAGCAGTGCTATCAGCGATAGACAAATTATGGAAAGAGCCCAAATGTCCATCAAATGATGAATGGATTAAGAAGATATGGTTTATATATACAATGGAATACTACTTGGCAATGAGAAAGAATGAAATCTTGCCATTTGCAACAATATAGATGGAACTAACTGGAGGGTATTTTGCTAAGTGAAAGAAGTCAAACTGGTTAAAAGTTAAAAATAAAACGAAAATTAAAAAAAACACTCATCTACATAGATTCTTAGATAGCCACGTTGAAATTTAAGGAAAATATGTTTCATGGTTTGAGATTTCACTGTTGTATTTTCTTTGTACTGTTTGTGTTATGTCTTCATTTTGAGTCTATTGGTACTAGAATTCAGAAGTGTTGCTGATATGCTGCCTACACTATCACAATAAGTAACAGCAAAAGCTCTTAAGGTAAAAGATTTTGTCTTTAATAATGTGAGTTCTCATTATTTAGGTTTTAGTGCCCCATGCACAGTGATTTTGAATTTACAAAGTGATAGGTACACAGTGCAGAGAGGAGAATTGGTGGAGAGAAAAGTCTTGGTGCCACAGAGGGTAGGGAGTTGTGTTCCTGGAGAGGGTGCAGAAAGAGAAAAAGAAAGGGGGAGAGAGTGAAGCTGATCAGGATCACAGAAGAAAAGCACTACTAGCCCTGAAAGTAGCTGAGGAGAGAGAGAGAGAAGGGAAGAGTATACAGTAGGAGGGGACTGGACAAGAAATCTGTTCCCCCAAACCATTGATGGGGATAAAGGAGAGGGTTTCAATACTGCCAGTTTTGTATATACAGTGGAGTGCAGAGTTTGAAATTTCATAGCTCAGTGTTTGGCAGTGATGTAGTGAGGAAGTAGGGAAAGTCCCAGGGAACAGGCAGTAGAGTCTGTGCCACACGAGAAGAAACAGTTCCCCTGCTTGGAGTGCAATTGGAGAGGCCATATTGCCTCTCCTTTAGTAAAAGTCACCAGAGGCCACAGAGAGCTGCTGTGTTTACTGATATAGGAATAAAGATGCCAAATGAGGGCAATAAACCCTGGTACTGGCTGTGTGTTACAATTTACCATAAACTCTGAGCCTCTGCTGCTGAGCCTTCATGCAAACATTTTCTGGGACAAGTCTGTACCAGGCCATTGTTCTGTGAGACCCTCCACCAGAAGATCAGTGCTGGTCCAAGATGCAGGGGTCTCTGAAGTGTGGGGTTTTGAAACACAGCTCCCTCTGAGATAAAACTCTGGAGGGAGGCATCACCTGGCATATGGACATCTTGGACACAGAGAAGGTAAAGGGATGGAGAGGGTGGAAGCCTGAGACAAAGGAGAGGTGATTGCATCTGTGAGGCTCAAAATTCCCACTCCAGAGACTAGAGAGCAGATAAAGCCATTTTCATTGCTGGTACGCCTGCACTGATTGGCCTTAATGAGCTAAGCAGCGCCACCAAGTGTAGAATGGAGCTGGTACACCAAGCTGTACCCACCTACCTATGTCCTCCAGGCACATCTCCACTAAGGCAAATCAAACTGAGAATCATCAGGAGGCCTCTACCCTAGAGAACCAGCACTGATCTCTTTCACTGGCTTAGTCTACAGATGATATTGTTCTGAAAAGTTTCAGCTCTAGGAGATACTGAATCTACTTTTAGTTGGGTTTCTTTTTGTTTGTTTTTTATGTTTGTTCATTTCTTTGTTTCTGTTTTTATGTTGCTTTTTTTTCTTTCTTTCTACTGTTTTCTTGGATACAGAAAGAGGAAATTTTTATTCTATTTCATTTTCTTTATTTTCATTTATTCTATTGTATTATGTATTTTTTAATTTCTAATTTACATTTATTTATTTATTTATTTATTTATTTATTTATTTTTATCTTTTATCTCTTTTCCATTAAGCTTCTCTCACACAAGCAGATTGAAACACACCTAGGATATAGTTTCCTCTATTTGATTTTTCTTGTTTTTTTTAATTTTAATTTTTAGTTTTATTTTATTATTTTCATCTTTCAAAATGACAGATGTAGGAATTCACCTCAAAAGAAAGAATGGGAAGAAATAATGGAAAGGGATTGAATCAACACAGATGTAAGTCAGATGTCTGAACTACAATTTAAAACCACGATTATAACAATACTAGATGGGGTTGAAAAAAGCATAGAAGACATCAGAGATATTCCCTTTCTTCTGAGATAAAAGAACTAAAATCTACTCAGGGCAAATTTAAAAATTCTATAACTGATATGAAATTTTGAATGGATGCCACTATGGCAAGAATGGACAAAGCAGAGCAGTGAATCAGTGATATACAAGATAAAATAATGGGAAAAATGTAACTAAAAAGAAGAGGGAAACAGAGGCAAAAGCTCACAATACGAGACTTATAGAATTCAGTCACTTATAAAAGGGGGATAATATTCTTATGATAGGAGTCCCAGAAGATGAATAAAGAGAAGAAGGGGCAGAATCTTTATGTAGCTAATTATAGCTGCAAAAGTTCCTAATCTGGGGAAGAACACAGGCATCAAAATCCAACCATTACCAAGACATATCTTAGTCAAATTCGCAAAATAAACAAAGAAGGCAAGAATCCTGAAAGCAGGAAGAGAGAAAAAGACCTTAGCCTACAAAGGAAGACAGATCAGCTTGATCTGTCCATAGAAACTTGGCAAGCCAGAAAGGAGTGGCAAAATAGAATCAATGTGCTGAAAGGGAAAATATGCAGCCAAGAACTCTTAATCACCAAGGCTGTCATTCAGAATAGAAGGAGAGATAGAGTTCCCCAGATAAACAAAAACTAAAGGAGTTCATGACCACTGAACCAGCTGTGCAAGAAATTTCATGGATAACTCTTTGAGTGGAGAAAAAACAAAACATAAAAAGACCAAAAGCAACAAAGAGTAGTCAGGACCAGATAACACCTGAAATAGCTACTCTACAGGCAACACTATGGCACTAAATTCATATCTTTAAATAATCATTCTGAATGTAAATGACTTAATTCTCCAATCAAAAGACATAGGGTATCATAAAAAAAACAAACAAACAAGTTCCATCTATATGCAGCCTACAAGAGACTCATTTTAGACCTAAAGACACCTGCACATTGAAAATGAGGAAATGAAAAACCATCTATCATGCTAATGGACCTCAAAAGAAACCCAGAATAGCCATACTTATATTGGATGAACTAGATTTTAAAACAAAGACTGTAACAAGAGATGAAGACAGGCATTGTGTCATATGTAAGGGGTCCATCCATCAGGAAGATCTAACAATTAAAAATATTTTATGACTCAAACTTGGAGGAACCCAAATATATAAATCAATTAATCACAAACATAAAGTAACTCATTGATAATAATGCAATAATAGTAGGGGGTGATAATATCCTACTTAAAGCAATGGGCAGATAATTTAAGCAGAAATTCAACAAGGAAACAATGGTTTTGAATGACACAGGGGACCAGCTGGACTTAACAGATAAATTCAGAACATTTCATACTAAAGCAGCAGAATACACAATCTTCTTGAGTGCACATGGAACATTCTCCAGAATAGCTCACATACTGGGTCACAAATCAACACTCAACAGTAAAAAAAGATTGAGATCATGCAATGCACATTTTCAGTTCACAACACTATGAAACTTGAAATCAACCAGAAGAAAAAATTTGGAAAGACCACAGTAGTTGGAGGTTAAAGAAAATCCTATTAAATAATGAATGGGTCAAACAAGAAATAAAGAGGAAATTAATACATATAAGCCAATGAAAATGAAAATACAGTAGTCTAAAACTTTTTGGATGAAGCAAAGGTGGTCATAAGAAGGAGGTATATAGAAATCCAGGCTTTACTAAAGAAGGAAGAAATGTCTCAAATACACAACCTAAACTTATTGCCAAATGAGCTTGTGAAAGAACAGCAAATAAAGCCCAAAGCCAATTGAAGGAGGAAAATAATAAAGATTAGAGCAGAAATCAATGATATAAAAATTTTAAAACAGTGTAGAGCAGATAAAAAAATAGGAGCTGGATATTTGAAGAAATTAGCAAAATTGGTAAGCCCATATACAGACTTATTAAAAAGAGGAAGTGACACAAATAAAGTAAATCATGAATGAAAGAGGAGAAATCACAACCAACACCATAGAAATGCAAACAATTACAAGGCAATATTTTAGGCAATTATATACCAACAAATGGGGCAATTTGGAAGAAATGGATAAATTCCTAGAAAGAGATAAACTACCAACACTGAAATAGGAAGAAGTAGAAAACTTGAACAGACCCATAACCAATAAACAAATTAAATCAGTAATCAAAAATATCCCAATAAGCAAGAGTTCAGGGTGAGATGGCTTCCTATGGAATTCTACCAGACATTTAAAGAAGAGTTAATAACTATTATTTTGAAACTGTTCCAAAAAATAGAAATAAAAAAATTAAAACTCATTCTATGAGGCCGGCATTACTTTGATTCCAAAACCATACAAAGACCCCACTAAAATGGAGACTTACAGACCAATTTCTCTAATGAATATGGATGCAAATATTCTCAACAAGATACTAGTAAACTGAATCCATGAATACATTAAAAGAATTATTCACCATGATCAAGTGGTATTTATTCCTGGCCTGTAGGGGTGGTTAAATGTCCACAAATCAATCCATGTAATATATCACATTAATAAAAGAAAGGACAATAACCACATGATATTCTCAATAGATGCAGAAAAAGCATTTGACAAAATACAGCATCCTCTCTTGATAACAACCATCAAGAAAGTAAGGATAGAAGAAACATACTTCAACATCAAAAAGGCCATGTACAAAAGACCCACAGGAAATACCATCCTCAGTGGGGAAAAAAAAAACTGAGGGCTTTCCCCCTAACATCAGGAAGACTACAGAGATGTCCACTTTCACCACTGTTGTTCAACATACTACTGGAAGTCCTAGCCCCAGGAATCAGAAAACAAAAAGAAATAAAAGGCATACAAATTGGCCAAGAAGAAGTCAAATTTTCTTTATTTGTAAATGGCCTCTTACTCTACATAGAAAACCTGAAAGACTTACCAAAAAATTGCTAGAACTAATACATGAATTCATCAATGTCATAAGATATAAAATCAATGGGGTCAGGTATCTTTGTGTTTCTATACGTTATAATGAAGCACAGAAAGAGAAATCAAGGAATCAACCTGATTTACAATTGCACAAAAACCGATAAGATACTTAGAGATAAACCTAACCAAAGAGGAAAATGATCTGTATGCTGAAAATTATAAAACACTTATGAAAGAAATTGATGAAGACAGAAAGAAATAGAAAAATATTCCATACTCATGGATTGGAAGAACACATGTTATTAAAATGTCGATAATCCCCAAAGCAATCTGCAAATTCCATGCAATCCCTATCAAAATACCAGCATTCTTCACAAAGCTAGAACAAACAATTCTAAAATTTGAATGGAACAGAAAAGGCCTGAATACCCAATGTAATGTTGAAAATGAAAACAAAGGCTGGAGGCATCACAATTCTGGACTCCGAGCTGTATTACAAAGTTATAATCATGAAGACAGTATGGCAATGATACAAAAACAGACACGTAGATCAATGGAACAGAATAGAGAACCCAGAAATGGACCTACACTATATGGTCAACTAATCTTTGACAAAGCAGGATGGAATATCCTATGGAAAAAAAAAGTCTCTTCACCAAATGAAGCTGGGAAAACTGGACAGTAACATGCATAAGAATGAAACCTGACCACTTTCTTATACCATACAAAACAGTAAATTCAAAACGGATGAAATACCTAATGTAAAATAGGAAACCATCAAAATCCTCTAGGAGAAAATAGGCAACTACCTTTTTGAGCTCTGTCGCAGCAGCTTCTTACTAAATATATCTCTGGAAACAAGGAAAACAAAAGCAAAAATGAACTATTGGGACCTCATCAAGATAAAAAGCTTTTGCACAGCCAAGGAAACAATCAGCAAAATTAAAAGGAACCGACAGAATAGGCAAATGTATTTCAAAATGACATATCTGTTAAAGGGTTAATATCCAACATCTATAAAGAACTTATCAAAAAACAAATAATACAGTGAAGAAATGGGCAGAAGACATGGATAGACACTTTTCCAAAGAAGACAACCAGATGGCTAACAGACCCATGAAAAGATGCTCAACATCATTCATCATCAGGGAAATACAAGTCAAAAGCACAATGAAATATCACCTCACACCTGCCATAATGGCTAAAATTAACAAGTCAAGAAACAACAGATGTTGCCAAGGATGTGAAAAGAGGAGAATCCTCTTACACAGTTGGTGGGAATGCAAACTGGTGCAGCCACTCTGGAAAACAGCATGGAGAGTCCTCAAAAAGTTAAAAATAGAACTATCCTAGGGGTCCAGCAATTCCACTGCTAGGTATTTATCAAAAAATGCTGATTTAAAGGGGCACATGTACCCAAATATTTATAGTGTGTATCAACAATTGCCAAATTATGGAATGAACCCAAATATCCATTGACTGGTGAATGGATAAAGAAGATGTAGTGTGCAGGTACACACACACACACACACACACACACACACACACACACGGGAATATTAGTTGACTATCAAAATGAATGAAATCTTGCCATTTACAACAATGTCAATGGAACTAGAGTGTATTGTGCTAAGTGAAATAAGTCATTCAGAAAATGACAGACGATCTCACTCATCTGGGGAATTTAAGAAACAAAACAGATTAACACAGAGGAAGGGAAAGAAAAATTAAAAATATAAAAACAGAGAGCGGCAAACCATTAGAGACTCCTAGCTATAAAGAACAAACTGAAAGCTGCTGGAGGGAAGGTGGGTGGGGGATGGGCTAAATGGGTGATGGGCATTGAGGAGGGCACTTGTTGGGACATGTGCTGGATGTTGCATGTAAGGGATGAATCAGTGAATTCTACTCCTGATACGAGTACTACTCTATGAGTTAACTAACTTGAATTTAAATGAATAAATAAGATAAAATAATAAACTAAATTAAATTAAACTAAACAACTAAAATTAAATAAATAAATAAATAAATAAATAAACAAACAAACAAACAAACAAACAGAAGACTCCAGAAAACTTTCAGCACTGCAAGGGATGCAGAATTCAAGGATAGGCTTGGAGGATTTTTTGAAGTAATATTATTTAAGCACTGAATTTGCTCCTGATACATGTATTTAATGAGAAATTTTATATATAGCATACTGATACACATAGTGAAGACTTGAACACATGTGAATATGCACTGTATGTTGTGTTTTAGGATAAATAGTATCATTTTTAAGTGAGTGATATATAAGGCTAGAGAGTTTTATAATATTTACCTCTTCCCTAAAACAGAAGACACACAAAAACAAATTCTTTGAAAGGATTAGGTAACAGCTTACAACCTGATAACATTTGGTAGAATCTAGATGCACAATGGCAGATATGTATAGAGCAGGAAACCCCAAACATCTAGAAAAGTGAGTAAATGATGATGGAGGTAATAACTTATGATGATTAGACATAAAAATATTTCAAGATTAAAAGGTCCTTTGTTTTCTTCCCATAAAGCATTAGAGAAGAAAAGAACAGTGGCTTTGGGCACCTGGGTGGCTCAATCAGTTGAGGGTCTGACTTCAGCTCAGGTCGTGATCTCACAGTTCATGAGTTCTAGCACCACATTGAGCTCTCTGCTGTCAGTGAGGATCCTACTTCAGATCCTCTGTTTCTCTGTCTCTCTGCCCCTCTCCCACTCACACTCTCTCTTTCAAAAAATATATATACAGGGAACCTGGGTGGCTCAGTCAGTTAAGTATCCAACTCCTGACTTTGGCTCAGTTCATGATCTCAATGTTCATGGATTTGAGCCCCATATCAGGCTTTGTGTTGGCAGTGCATAGCCTGCTTGGAATTCTCTCTCCCTCTCTCTGCCTCTCCCCATTCACACTGTCTCTCTCAAAATAAATTTTAAAAATGACACTATGTATACATATATATATATATATATATATATATATACACACACACACATATATATACACATATATATATCTTATATATATATATATATACACATATATACACATGTATATTATATATATATATATACACACACACATTTAAAAAAAGAACAGTGGTTTCTATCTTCTTACTCATATATACGTACCATTACTACATGGAAATCCTCTGGAGGTTAAAAACAGTGAATTACTTCTAAAAACATGTTGAAACTATGTCATTGTTTCTTATACTTGGGATAATATTTCCCATTTGTACATGGAGAAAAGAGCTCAATAAAGTGCTGCATGAATACTAGGTGACTACATGACTCAGGAACATGTTAATTTAATAATTTATAGCCATCATGTGTTCATCCTAAATGGTTTCCAGTAAAGGGAAAACAACAGAACATGTTTCATCAGATCCAAAGTTTAATATACACTCTTATAACCAATAGTGAAATTTTAGACTATGGCTTTCTAGAGTTAGATATTTATCTTTACAAACTTTCATGTCCTAGCAAAAGCGACCTTTTAATTGCCCATTTTTCAGTTAAAGTTGAAATTGAAGGAACTGATTTGTGCCATAAGATATATATATCCTAGGGGGCCAACATGTTGGAGAAGTAAGGGGACCTATTCTTCCTGCATCTCTCAAACAAAAAAGTGCAGAAGCCAAAGGATTTTGAACCCCAAGATTCTGGAAGAAAAGGAGACTGAGTCTAAAAGGGAGACACCGGGACATCCTTGACGGGCTATAGGTGGGTGATTGCAATCTGGGGGAGATAAAACAGGATGCATAGGCATGGAGGGGAGGAATCCCCTTTTGCGGAGAGAGGAAGGGAAGAGAAAGAATGGCTGTGGAAGTGCAGGACTGTATCTGGACAAGAGATAAATCTTGGAGCAGGACTGAGAGGGATCCCATCTCTAACTGTGGGGATTTCTTCAGACTGGGGCCAGCTGCTCCATTTGCGCACCTAGGGAGGAGGGGATCCAGCCCTGGGTTTGGTGGTAGGTAAGGGGCGCAGTCCCCAGCAGAAGAAAATAGTCCCCTCCCTGGAGGGCTCCATGATAGAACAAAGCCTGCCTGTATCAGCCACCCCCAGGCTCAGTGGCTGGGTCAAGGGCACAGTCCACAGCAAGAAAAGTTGGTCCCGCTGAACTGCTGCTGCACAGACAAAGGTAGCCAAGACCACATAGGGGGTTGCACAGGGAGGTGCTTCCCCAGTGCCAGAGCACATGGAGCAGAACTTTGAATCCTAGACAAGTGCCGGGTCAGGGGAGTCAGTGAAGAGAGAAGGACTGCCCCATCGGTGCCTGTGGCACAGTGAGGATGATTCAAACAGAGTCTACCAGGTCTTGGAGAAGAGACTGGGGGATCACAATTTGCCCCTTACCACCACCACCACCAAAGTGGAACCACAGGGATCAATCCTGGGCCCATAATGGAGGTAGGACCAGCCTACACCAAACCACACCCCTCTGCACCTGGTAACTGCATATATGCAGGAGCGCGATAGATGCCTTGGAGCCAGACTGCTCCATCATCTAGACCAGTCATGCTACATAGCCTTGATTAATTCCAGGACAATTCTTGTTACTTAGATATATTCTCTCTTCTTATTACTTCACCCCTCAAGGCTGGTTTCTGCTTGTTTGTTGTTTAAGCACACATATTTAATCCATTCTCCTGATACATGTTCTACACCGCCTTCTGTATTTTCCATTCTCTATCTCTGGAAAAATCAAGCCATATAGTTTCTCTGTCTGGGTAACTTTATCTTCGTTTCATTTTCCCTGCCTCCTTATTTCCCTTTCTCTCTCTCTGGATTAAGCCATTTAGTCTCTCTGCCTGGTCAGTGTTTATTTTCTCTTTCTCCCAGCCCCTGTCATTTCTCTCCTTGTAAGTACTCTTACATAAGCACCACCTACACCTTGTTTTTACTTGTGTCTGGTGTTTCTGTTGTTCTGATTTCGGATTATTTTGTGTGTGTGTTTGTGTGTGTGTGTGTGTGTGTGTGTGTGTTTTCTTTTGTATGTTTGTATGTTTGTTTGTTTTATTTGTCTGCGTGCTTGCATGTCTTTGTTTCCTGTTTGTGGTCTGTTTGTTTTCTTTTCCAGGGCTACTTCAAAGAACAAATAAAAGCACATCTCGTGGAGGGTCAAAAACATCACTACAAGTAGAGAAATAAAATAACCAAAGTCACAACAAGAGAGAGCAAGTAACAGTCTCCAAAAAACACGTCCTGAAGAGCCAGGCCCTGGACAGGGTATGAACCCTCTTTAATATACCAGTGTTTGCAGGTACAGAACACATAACAAGCTTTTAACACTCATCAGGGACAGAAAACTAGCCAAAATTACAAAACAGAAGAATTCCCCTCAAAAGAAATTCCAGGAAGAAGTGACAGATAAAGAATTGATCAAAACAGATATAAGCAATGTAACTGAAGAAGAATTTAGAATAATAGTCATAAGATTAATCACTTGGCTTGAAAAAAGCATGAAAGACAATAGAGAATCTATTACTGCAGAGACAAAGGAACTAAAAAAATAATCATGATGTGTTAAAAATGCTATAAATGAGGTGCAAAATAAAATGGAGGCAGCCACAGCACAGATTGAAGAGGCAGAGGGGAGAATAGGTGAATTAGAAGATAAAATTATGGAAAAAGAGGAAGCTGAGAAAAAGAGAGAAAAAAAATCCAGGATCAAGAGGGGAGATTTAGAGAACTAAGTGATGCAATCAAATGGAACAATATCCATATCGTAGGAATTCCAGAAGAAGAAGAGAGAGAGAAAGGGGCTGAAGGTGTACTTGAACAAATCATAGCTGAGAAATTCCCCAATCTGGGGAAGGAAACAAATATTGAAATATAAGAGGCACAGAAAACTTGTTTCAGTGATAACTTGAATTGATCTTCTCCACTACATATCATAGAGAAACTGGCAAAATACAAGGATAAAGAGAGAATTCCGAAGCAGCTAGGGATAAATGGGCCTTTATATACAAATGTAGAAACATAAGGGTTGTAGCAGACCTATCTACTGAAACTTGGCAGGCCAGAAAGAAATGGCAGGAAATCTTCAATGTGATGAACAGGAACAATACACAGGAAAGAATCCTTTATCCAACAAGCCTGTCACTCAGAATAGAAGGAGAGATGAATGTTTTCCCAAACAAGCAAAAACTGAAGGTATTTGGCACCATTAAACCAACCATACAAGAGAACCTAAGAGGAACTCTATGAGTGAGATGTTGCAAGGACCACAATGTACCAGAGACATCACAACAAGCATGAAACCTACAGACAACACAATGAATCTAAACACATATCTTTCAATAATAAAAGTGAATATAAATGGACTAAATGCTCCAATCAAAAAGCATAGGGTACCAGAATGGATAAAAATATAAGACCCATCTGTTTGCTGTCTACAAGAGACTCATTTCAGACCTGAGGACACCTTCTGATTGAAAGTGAGGGAATGGAGAACTATTGTCATGGTACTGGAAGTCAAAAGAAAGCTGGAGTAGCCATACTTATATCAGACAAACTAGACTTTAAATGAAAGGCTGTAACAAGAGATGAAGAAGGGCATTATATAATAATTACAGGGTCTATCCATCAGGAATAGCTAACAATTATAAAGGTCTATGTGCTGAATTTGGAAGCATCCAAATATTTAAAGCAATTAATCTCAAACACAAGCAATCTTATTGATAAGAATATGATAACTGCTGGGAGCTTTAAGACTCTACTTACAACAATGGAAAGATCATCTAGAAACAGAAGCAGTAGGAAACAATGGCCCTGAATGATACATTGGACCACATGGACATGACAGATATACTTAGAATGCTACATCCCAAAGTAGAAGAATATACTTCATTTTCAGGTGCACATGGAACATCCTCCAAGATAGACCACTTACTGGGTCGCAAAACAACCCTCAATAAACATAAAAGAATTGAGATCATGCCATGCACACTTTCAGATCACAATGCTATGCAACTTGAAATCAACCACAGGAAAAATTCTGGAAAACCTCCAAAAGCATGGAGGTTAAAGAACACCCTACTAAAGAACGAGTGGGTAAACCAGGCAATTAGAGAAGAAATTAAAATATATATGGAAACAAAGGAAAATGAAAATACAACAAACCAAACCCTCTGGGATGAAGCGAAGGCAGTCCTGAGAGGAAACTACATTGCAATCCAGGCCTGTCTAATTGCACACCTAAAGGAACTAGGAGCAGAATAGCAAAGACACCCAAATCCAGCAGAAGAATAGAAATAATAAAAATCAAAGCAGAAATAAACAATATAGAATTTAAAAAATCCAGAATATATCAATAAAACCAAGAGTCGTTTTTTTGAAAAAATAAACAAAATTGATAAAATGGATAAAATCATGAATAAAAAAGGAATTATTACAACCAATCCCTCAGAAATACAAGCAACTATCAGGGAATACTATGAAAAATAATATGCCAACAAACTGGAAAACCTGAAAGAATTGGACAAATTGCTAGAAACCCACACACTGATAAAACTCAAATGGGAAGAAATAGAAAATTTGAACAGACCCATAACAAGTAAAGAAATTGAATCAGTTATCAAAAATCTCCCAGCAAATAAGAGTCCAAGACAAGATGGCTTCCCTGGGGATATCTACCAGACATTAAATTTTTTTTTAACCTTTATCCATTTTTGAAAGACAGAGAGACACCGAGCATGAGGAGTGGGGAAGGGGCAGAGAGAGGGAGACACAGAATCCAAAGCAGGCTCCTGGCTCCAAGCTTTCAGCACAGAGCCTGACATGGGGCTGGAACTCATGAACTGTGAGATCATGACCCGAGCTGAAGTTGGATGCTCAACGGACTGAGCCACCCAGCCCCTCCTTTTTAATTTTTTTCCAGACATTTAAAGCAGAGATAATACCTATCCTTCTCAAGCTGTTCCAAAAAATAGAAAGGGAAAGAAAACTTCCAGACTCATTCTATGAAGCCAGTATTACTTTGATTCCCAAACCAGACAGAAACCCAGCAAAAAAAGAGGACTACAGGCCAATATCCCTGATGAATACGGATGCAAAAATTCTCAATAAGATACTAGCAAATCGAATTCAACAGCATATAAAAAGAATTATTCACTATGATCAAGTGGGATTCATTCCTGGGCTGCCGAGCTTGTTCAACATTTGCCAATCAATCGATGCGATCCATCATATTAATGAAAGAAAAGATAAGAACCATATGGTCCTGTCAATAGATGCAGAAAAGCATTTTACAAAATACAGCATTCTTTCTTGATGAAAACCCTCAAGAATATCGGGATAGAAGGAACATACTTAAACATCACAGAAGCCATTTATGGAAAACTCACAGCTAATATCATCCTCAATGGGTAAAGACTGAGAGCCTCCCCCCTGAGATCAGGAACACGACAGGGATATACACTCTCACCACTGTTGCGTAACATAGTGTTGGAAGTTCTAGCATCAGCAATCAGACAAAAATACGAAATAAAAGGCAAAGATGAAGTCAAACTTTCACTTTTCACAGACGACATGATACTCTTCAAGGAAAACCCAACAGACTCCACCAAACATCTCCTAGAACTGATACTAGAATTCAGCAAAGCCACAGGGTACAAAGTTAATGTACAGAAATCGGCTGCATTTTTATACCACAATAATGAAGCAACAGGGAGAGAAATAAAGAAACTGATCTCATCCACAATTGCACCAAGAATCATAAAATATCTAGAAATAAACCTAACCAAAGATGAAAAAGATATGTATGCTGAAAACTATAAAAAGCTCATGAAGGAAATTGTAGAAGATACAAAGAAATGGAAAAACATTCCTTACACATGGATTGGAAGAATAAATATTGTTGAAATGTCAATATTATGGAGACCTGGGAAAATGGTGGCTTAAGAGGATGTTGGGCTCACCTCGTCCTGGTCATTGCTTAGATTCCACCCACATCTGCCTAAACAACCCAGAAAACCACCAGAAGACTAGCAGAACGAACTCTCTGGAGCCAATCTTAGACAAGAGGCCCCCAGAAGAGGGAAGGCAGGACAGAGAGTCAGTGATTGCTACATGGACTGGTGGGAGGGAGCCAGGGCAGTGGAGCGGCAGACTTCCCAGCAAAGCAGAGCCCCTGAAGTCTGGCTTGCAAAAGCAGAAGGGCCAGACTCTGTGAGTTCTGACAGCCAGTGGGACTTAACATCTAGAATGTTAAAAGTCAAAAGCTCTGCTCTCAGAGAGCAGGTAGGGTGAGAGGACACCAGGAGGGAGAGTTGTTGAGCAACTGAAGACAGAGCTCAGCTCCTCAGGGGAACAAAGGCACTGGCAAGCACTATTTCCCTCTCCCACCCCCCAGCCGAAATTCCAAAGGGAACCAGTTGCCATCACCAAACTTGCTTGCACCATGCAAACAGCCAGTGTTGCACTTCTGTGGATCCATCCCTCTAACGGGCCTACATCCCTCCAGGTGCTGCAGGACCCTTACCTCAGGGGACCACCTATGGCAAAGCGAGCCAAGCCAGCATCTCTGCCCCCATGCACATTGTGGGTTCACCCCATCTAATACGCCCTTAGCTGGAACTCAATTTAAGCAGCACCACAAGCCTCGCAGTGTGCAAGTAGTCCTGACAGGGACCAACCCACTTCAGAATGAGTCCTGCCCCCGGGAGAGGGGAAGATAAGGTACACACCAGTCTGACTGTGGCCCTAGCAGTGGACTGGTGGCAGACATCAGGTCCGACTGTGGCCCGGCCCACCAACACAAGTTTCTCACAACAGCATAGGGAATGTGCCCTGCAGTTTGGAGCTACCACAGGGACTACCCAATGATGAAACGAAAGAAGTCTCCTCAAAAGAAACTCCAGGAAGTAGTAACACCTAACGAATTGATCAAAAACGACTTAAGCAATATTACAAAACAAGAATTTAGATTAATAGTCATAAAATTAATCGTTGGGCTTCAAAAAAGCATAGAACACAGCAGAGAATCTGTTGCTACAGAGATCAAGGGACTAAGAAATAGTCATGAGGAGCTAAAAAATGCTATAAATGAGGTGCAAAATACAATGGAGGCGGCCATAGCAAGGACTGAAGAGTCAGAGGATAAAACAGGTGAATTAGAAGATAAAATAATGGAAAAAGAGGAAGCTGAGAAAAACAGAGATTAAAAAATACAGGAGTATGACGGAAGAATTAGAGAACTAAGTGATGCAATCAAACAGAAGAATATCCATATCATAGGAATTCCAGAAAAAAAGAGAGACAAAAAGGGGCTGAAGGTGTACTTGAACAAATCATAACTGAGAACTTCCCTGATCTGGGGAAGGAAAAGGCATTGAAACCCAAGAGGCACAGAGAACTGCCTTCAGACACAACTTGAATTGACCTTCTGCAGGACAGATCACAGTGAAACTGGCAGAACACAAGGATAAGGGGAAATTCTGAAAGCAGCTAGGGATAAACAGGCTCTAGCTTACAAAGGTAGACACATAAGACTTGTGGCAGACCTATCTACTGAAACTTGGCAGGCCAGAAAGGAATGGCAGGAAATCTTCCATGTGATGAACAGAAAAAAATATGCAGCTGGGAATTCTTTATCCAGAAAGTCTGTCATTCAGAATAGAAGGAGAGATAAAGGTCTTTACAAACAAACAAAAAATGAAGGAATTCATCACCACTAAACCAGCCTTAAAAGAGAACATAAGGGGGAATTCGGTGAGTGAAATGTTTTAAGGACCACAAAGTACCAGAGATATCACTATAAGCATGAAAAGTGATGACATCACAACTACTCTAAACACATATCTGTCAATAAAAACACCAAATGTAAATGGACCAAATGCTGCAATCAAAAGACATAGGGTACCATAATGGATAAAAAAACAAGACCCATCTATTTGCTGTCTAAAAGAGACCCATTTTAGACCTGAGGACACCTTCAGATTGAAAGTGAGGGGATGGAGAACTATCTATCATGCTACTGGAAGTCAAAAGAAAGCTGGAGTAGCCATACTTATATCAGACAAACTAGACTTTAAATTAAAGGCTGTAACAAGAGATGAAGAAGGGCATTATATAATAATCCCAGGGTCTATCCATCAGGAAGAGCTAACAATTATAAATGTCTATGTGCCCAATACAGGAGCCCCCAAATATAAAAAAACAATCACAAGCATAAGCAACCTTATTGATAAGAATGTGGTAATTCCAGGGAACTTCAATACTCCACTTACAACAATAGATAGATCATCTAGACACAGGATCAATACAGAAACAAGGGCCCTGAATGATACATTGGAGCAGATGGACTCAACAGATATATTTAGAACTCTGCATCCCAAAGCAACCGAATATACCTTCTTCTTGAGTGCACATGGAACATTCTCCCAGATAGATCACATACTGGGTCACAAAACAGCCCTTCATAAGTATACAAGAATTGAGATCATACCATGCATACTTTCAGACCACAATGCTATGAGACTTGAAATCAACCACAGGAAAAAGTCTGGAAAACCTCCAAAAGCATGGAGGTTAAAGAACACCCTACTAAAGAATGAATGGGTCAACCAGGCAATTAGAGAAGAAATTAAAAAATACATGGAAACAAATGACAATGAAAATACAACAATCCAAATGCTTTGGGATGCAGCGAAGGCAGTCCTGAGAGGAAAATACATTGCAATCCAGGCCTATCTCAAGAAACAAGAAACATCCCAAATACAAAATCTAACAGCACACCTAAAGGAAATAGAATCAGAACAGCAAAGACATCCCAAAACCAGCAGAAGAAGAGAAATAATAAAGAACAGAGCAGAAATAAACAACATAGAATCTAAAAAAATGTAGAGATGATCAATGAAAACAAGACTTGGTTTTTTGAAAAAAAAATTCACAAACCTCTAGCCAGGCTTCTCAAAAAGAAAAGGGAGATGACCCAAATAGGTAAAATCATTAATGAAACTGCAATTATTACAACCAATCCCTCAGAAATACAAGCAATTATCAGGGAATACTATGAAAAATTTTGTGCCAAAAAACTGGACAACCTGGAAGAAATAGACAAATCCTAAGCATGCACGCTCTTCCAAAACTCAAACACGAAGAAATAGAAAACTTGAGCAGACACAAAACCAGTGAATAAATTAAATCAGTTATCAAAAGTCTCCCAACAAATAAGAGTCCAGGACCAGATGGCTTCCCTGGAGAATTCTACCAGATATTTAAAGAACAGATAATATCTATCCTTCTGAAGCTGTTCCAAAAACTAGAAAGGGAAGGAAAACTTCTAGACTCATTCTATGAAGTCAGCATTACTTTGACTCCCAAACGAGACAGAGACAAAAAAAAAAAAAAAAAGAGAGAGAGAGAGAAAGAAAACTACAGGCCAATATCCCGGATGAATATGGATGCAAAAATACTCAATAAGATACTAGCAAATTGAATTCAACAGCATATAAAAAAGAATTATTCACCATGATCAAGTGAGATTCATTCCTGGGCTGCAGGGCTGGTTCAATATTCAGCAATCAATCGATGTGATCCATCCCATTAAAAAAAGAAAAGATAAGAACCATGTGATCCTGTCAATCAATGCAGAAAAAGCATTTGACAAAATTCAGCATCCTTTCTTAATAAAAACTTTGGAGAAAGTTGGGAGAGAAGGAACATACTTAAACATCATAATAGCCATTTATGAAAAGCCCACAGCTAATATCATCCTCAATGGGGAAAAACTGAGAGCTTTCCCCCAGAGATCAGGAACACAACAGGGATGTCCACTCTCACTGCTGTTATTCAACATAGTGTTGTGATTTCTAGCATCACCAATCAGACAAAGAAAGGAAAGCAAAGGCATCAAAATTGGTAAAGATGAAGTTAAGCTTTCGCTTTTTGCAGATGACATGACATTATACATGGAAAACCCAATAGACTCCACCAAAAGTCTGCTAGAACTGATACATGAAATCATCAAAGTCGCAGGATACAAAATTAATGTACAGAAATCAGTTGCATCCTTATACAGTAATAATGAGGCAACAGAAAGACAAATAAAGAAACTGATCCCATTCACAATTGCACCAAGAATCATAAAATGCCTAGGAATAAACCTAACCAAAGATGTAAAATATCTTTATGCTGAAAACTATAGAAAGCTTATGAAAGAAATTGAAGATACAAAGAAATGGAAAACATTCCATGCTCATGGATTGGAAGAATAAATATTGTTAAAATGTCAATATTATCCAAAGCAATCTACACATTCAATGCAATCCCAATCAAAATTGCACCAGCATTCTTCTCAAAGCTAGAATGAGCAATCCTACAATTTGTATGGAACCACAAAAGACCCCGAATAGCCAAAGGATTATTGAAGAAGATGACCAAAGTTGGAGGCATGTCATTCCCAGTCTTTAGCCTCTACTCCAAAGCTGTAATCATCAAGACAGCATGGTATTGGCACAAAAACAGACACATAGACCAATGGAACAGAATAGAAACCCCAGAACTAGACCCACAAAAGTATGTCCAACTAATCTTTGACAAAGTAGGAAAGAATATCCAATGGAAAAAAAGACAGTCTCTTTAACAAATGGTGCTGGGAGAACTGGACAGCAACATGCAGAAGATTGAAACTATACCACTTTCTTACACCACTCACAAAAACAAACTCCAAAGGATAAAGGACCTGAATGTGAGACAAGAAACCATCAAAATCCTAGAGGAGAAAGCAAGAAAAAACCTCTCTGTCCTCAGCCTCAGCAAATTCTTACTTGACACATTCTCAAGGGCAAGGGAATTAAAAGCAAAAATGAACTATTGGGACCTCATGAAGATAAATGATTCTGCACAGCAAAGGAAACAATTAACAAAACTAAAAGGCAACCAATGGAATGGGAAAAGATATTTGCAAATGACATATCGGACAAAGGGCTAGTATCCAAAATCTATAAATAGCTCTCCAAACTCCACACCTGAAAAACAAATAATCCATTGAAGAAATGGGCAGAAAACATGAATAGACACTTCTCTAAAGAAGACATCCAGATGGCCAACAGACACATGAAAAGATGCTCAACGTTGCTCCTCATCAGGGAAATACAAATCAAAACCACACTGAGATATCACCTCATGCCAGTCAGAGTGGCTAAAATGAACAATCAGGAGACTATAGATGCTGGAGAGGATATGGAGAAACGGAAACCCTCTTGCACTGTTGGTGGGAATGCTACCTGGTGCAGATGCTCTGAAAAACACTGTGGAGTTTCCTCAAAAATTAAAAATAGATCTACCTTATGACCCAGCAATAGCACTGCTAGGAATTTCCCCCAAGGGATACTGGTGTACTGATGCATAGGGGCATTTGTGCCCCGAATGTTTATTGTAGCACTTTCTACAATAGCCAAATTATGGAAAGAGCCTAAGTGTCCATCAACTGACGAATGGATAAAGAAATCGTGGTTTATATATACAGTGGTATACTACGTGGAAATGAGAAAGAATGAAATACGACCTTTTGTAGCAACGTGGATGGAACTGGAGAGTGTTATGCTAAATGAAATGAGTCATACAGAGAAAGACAGATTCCATATGTTTTCACTCTCATGTAGATCCTGAGAAACTTAACAGAAGACCATGGGGGAGGGGAAGGAAAAAACATGTTAGAGAGGGACGGAGTCAAACCATAAGAGAGTCTTAAAAACTGAGAATAAACTGAGGGCTGATGGGGGGTCAGGACGGAGGGGAGGGTGGGTGATGGGCATTCAGGAGGGCACCAGTTAGGATGAGCCCTGGGTGTTGTATGGAAACCAACTTGACAATAATGTTCATATTTTAAAAAATATATCAATACTACCCAAAGCACTCTACACATTCAATGAAATCCCAATCAAAATTGCACCAGCATTCTTCTCAAGTCTTGAACAAACAATCCTAAAATTTGTACACAACCACAAATAGCCCCAAATAACCAAAGTGATAGTGAAGAAAAAAACCAAAGCAGGAGGCATTTCAATCCAAGACTTTAGCCTCTACTACAAAGCTGTAATCATCAAGATAGTATGGTTTTGGCACAAAAGCAGACATATAGACCAATGGAATAGAATAGACAACCCAGAATTAGACCAACAAAAGTATGGCTAACTAATCTTTGACAAAGCAGGAAAGAGTATCCAATGGAAAAAGGACAGTCTCTTTAACAAATGGTGCTGGGAAAACTGGACAGCAACACGAAGAAGAATGAAACTAGACCATTTTCTTACACCATACACAAAAATAAATTGAAAGTGCATGAAGGACCTGAATGTGAGACACAAAACCTTCAAAAGGCTAGAGGAGAAAGCAGGAAAAAACTCTTTGACGTCAGCTGCAGCAATTTCTTACTGGACACATCCCCAAAGTCCAGGGAATTAAAAGCAAAAATGAACTTTTGGGACCTCATCAAGACAAAATCTTATGAACTGCAAAGGAAACAATCAACAAATCTAAAAGGCAACCAACAGAATGGGAGAAGATATTTGCAAATGACATATTGGATAAAGGGCTAGTATCTACAATCTATAAGGAACTCACCAAACTCTACAGCTGAAAAACAAATAATCCAGTGAAGAAATCGTCAGAAGACATGAATAGACACTTTTCCAAATAATACATATATAAACGGCCCACAGGCACATGAAAAGATGCTCAATGTCACTCCTCATCAGGGAAATACAAATCAAAACCACACTGAGATATCACCTCATGCCAGTCAGAATGGCTAATAATGAACAAATGAGGAGACTACAGATGCTGGAGAGGATGTGGAGAAAGGAGGACACTCTTGCACTGCTGTGGGAATGCAAACTGGTGCAGCCTCTCTGGAAAACAGTGTGGAGGTCCCTCAAAATGTTAAAAATAGAACTACCCTATGACCCAGCAATAGCACTGCTAGGAATTTACCCAAAGAATACAGGAGCTCTGATGCATAGGGGCACATTTACCCAATGTTTATAGTAGCACTTTCCACAATAGCCAAATTATGGAAAGAGCCTAAATGTCCATGAACTGATGAATGTGTAAAGAAGATGTGGTTTATATATACAATTGAATACTACTTGGCAATGAGAAAGAATGAAATCTGGTCTTTTGTAGCAACTTGGATGGAACTGGAGGGTATTATGCAAAGTGAAATAAGCCCAACAGAGAAAGACAAATACCATATGTTTTCACTTATATGTGGATGTTGAGAAACTTAACAGAAGACCATGGGGGACGGGAAGGGGAAAAAAGTTACAGAGAGGGAGGGAGGCAAACAATTAGAGACTCTTAGGGACTGAGAACAAACTAAGGGTTGATGTGGGGTGGGGGAGAGGGAAACTGGGTGATGGGCATGGAGGAGGGCACTTGTTGGGATGAGCACTGGGTGTTTCATGGAAACCAATTGACAATAATTTATATTTAAAAATAAAATAAACTTTTCTCAAAAAAAAAAGATGTATATAGCCTAGATTCTGCATGTGCTACATACAACTCTTAGTAGGTGGTGAAAATATTTTGGTAAATAAATTTTAAAATAACTATGTAATCAAAGAAAGTACAATTTTATTATTCAAGAAGTATGCATTTGTCTAAAATATTTAGAAGTATTTCCCAATGAGTACTTATAAAATGAATGAAGGGTTGGGAAAAAGTGTCACTTGCTGATATTTGTGTAATCCAATTTCTAGGATGCATTTGGGTGTGAATTTGTAATCAGCCTCCTGTCAGATTGTGTGGCCTTAGATGCCAGTGCATCACTGGAAATGTCGCTTGGGCGTCTGACTTTGGGTCAGGTCATTATCTCACAGTTCCTGAGTTCGAGCCCTGTGTCAGGCTCTGCGCTGACAGCTCAGACCCTGGAGTCTGCTTCGTATTCAGTGTCTACCTCTCTTGCTGTTCCTCCCTGCTCGCACTCTGTGTGTGTGTGTCTCAAAAATAAAGATAAAAAATTTTAAAGAATAAATATTACAAAATTACAAAAAAAGTAAAAGTGCTTGTCAATCAAAGCTCGTCACACTCTTTACAAAAACAGAAGCTTAAATAGAAAGGAGCAGCAACAACAGGTGGCATGGATTTCAGAATGGGCTTATACCCAAGAGAAGAAATAACACTGATTTATGAGCATACCAATAGGGCCTAGTACCAAGCCAGCTCCAAATCCCTCTGTTTTTAGAACAGCTTTTCTTTTTTTTTTCTTTTTTTTTTTTTTTTTTTTTAATATATGAAATTTACTGTCAAATTGGTTTCCATACAACACCCAGTGCTCATCCCAAAAGGTGCCCTCCTCAATACCCATCACCCACCCTGCCCTCCCTCCCACCCCCCATCAACCCTCAGTTTGTTCTCAGTTTTTAACAGTCTCTAATGCTTTGGCTCTCTCCCACTCTAACCTCTTTTTTTTTTTTTTTTCCTTCCCCTCCCCCATGGGTTTCTGTTATGTTTCTCAGGATCCACATAAGAGTGAAACCATATGGTATCTGTCTTTCTCTGTATGGCTTATTTCACTTAGCATCACACTCTCCAGTTCCATCCATGTTGCTACAAAAAGCCATATTTCATTTTTTCTCATTGCCACGTAGTATTCCATTGTGTATATAAACCACAATTTCTTTATCCATTCATCAGTTGATGGACATTTAGGCTCTTTCCATAATTTGGCTATTGTTGAGAGTGCCGCTATAAACATTGGGGTACAGGTGCCCCTATGCATCAGTACTCCTGTATCCCTTGGATAAATTCCCAGCTTTTATTTTTTTATTATCTTATGAAATGGAAGTGAATTAGTTACCAATGACCAGCAGTGTCATTGCTTGTCTCTGCCACAAGGTGTTTATCCAGGTATGTCAGCAGTGTCCATGGTCACATGCTAAAAATCTAATCTGGAAAAATAGCCTTTGGGATCCTTCCTTCTGCCTGAATGTAACATTAGACCAGAGATGATAGGTCTTTTTGCCTAGAGAAAATATTTGCTCACTCAAGAATAAGACTGGGACACATCAACTTTGTTTCACTGAGAACATCAGCTTTTCTAAAGGAGTCCCTTTTTACTTTCTCTTAACCTGAGGGTAATATGTTTTACAAGTGGCATTCAAAAGATGTATCAAAAGATAATTTGGTTATCCCCAAATTGAAAATTATATCTCAGGTTTATATGATGATATTTCCAATGAAGGGGATGTACAGGAATATTTTGGTTATGTCATTGAAAAAGACACTGAGAGCTAGATAACTTGTCCCTGGCTTTACTCACAAATTATATTGGAATTATTTATAAATTATTAGCCAATGACCCTGCAGTTAAGAGGATAAAACAAACAAGAATTGAAACTTGAAGGATAAAATAAAAAGAATACATGAAGAGGAAAGAGACACAAATTTAATCTGAAAAATGGAAGGGATGGAATTGTTGCTGTGTGACCTTCAGAATGTTGTGTAATTATGTTGTGCTTCACTTTCCTTCTCATCTGTAAAATGGGAATAAAAACAGTCCTTGATTCACAGTTTTGAAGAGTATTTGCATTTATAACATATATAGAGCATCACAGTTCCCGATTCACAGAAAGCACTCAATAAATGTTGAACTATAATAATAATTTTTAAATTTAATTCCAGTAAAATTAACATAAAGTGTTATATTAGTTTCAGTTCTACAATATAGTGATTCAAATTTCCATACATCACCCAGTGCTCTTCACAATTGTGGTCCTTAATTCTGACCATCTGTGTCACCCATCTGCACACCCCCTCTTCTCTTGTAACCATAGGTTTGTTCTCTGTACTTAACAGTCTGTTTCTTGGTTTGTCTCTCTCTCTCTTGTTTATTCTTTTTTCAGTTCCTCATTTGTTTTGTTTCTTAAATTCCACATATGAATGAAATCATATGGCATTTGTTTTTCTCTAACTGATTTATTTCACAGAACATTATACTCTCTAGCTCCATCTCTTTTATGGCTGAATAAACTCAGCCATAAATTTATATGCCACATAGTTTTTATACATTAATGTATCAGTGGAAACTTTGGCTGCTTCCATGATTTGGCTATCGTAGATAACGCTGCAATAAACATAGGTGTGCATATATCATTTTGAATTCGTATTTTTGTGTTTTTTTCTTTGTTTGTTTGTAAGCCCAGTAGTTGAATTACCGGATCATAGGGTAGTTCTACTTTTAACTTTTTGAGGAAACTCCATACTGTTTTCTACAATGGCTATACCAGTTTTCATTCCTACCAACAGTGCAAGAGGGTTCCTTTCCCCCCATATTGTTGCCAACACTTGTTATTTTTTGTGTGTGTTTTTTAATTTTAGCCATCGTGACAGGTGTGAAGTAATATGGCAGTGTCGTTTTTATTTGCATTTCCCTGATAGTAAGTGATGATGACCATCCTTTCACGTGTATGTTGACCATCTGTATGTCTTCTTTTGAGAAATGTCTGTTCATATCTTCTGCCCATTTTTAATTGGATTATTTGTTTTTGCATGTTGGATTTTATCCGTTTTTCATATATTTTGGTTACTAACCCTTTATTGGATATGTCATTTGCAAAAATCTTCTGTAGTTCGGCTTTTACTTTTGTTGATTGTTTCTTTTGCTGTGCAGAAGCTTTTTATTCTGATGAAGTCCCAATAGTTTATTTACTTTTGTTTTTGTTTCCCTTGCCACAGGAGACATATCCAGAAAGAATTTGCATGGCCAACATCAGAGAAATTACTGACTGTGCTTTAGTCCAGGATTTTCATTGATTTAGGTCCCATATTTACATCTTTAAACCATTTGAATTTATGTTTGTGTATGTTGTAAGAAAGTGTTCCAGTTTCATTCCTTTGCTGTAGCTGACCAGTTTTCCCAACACAATTTGTTGAAAAGACTGCCTTTTTCCTGTTGAATATTCTGTCCTGCTTTGTTGAAGACTAATTGACCATATAATTACGGTCTTATTTCTGGGTTTTCTATTCTGTTCTATTGATTGTCTATTTTTGTGTCACTACTATACTGCTTTAATTATTAAAACTTCATAATATATCTTGAAGCCTGGAATTGTAATACCTCCATCTTTGCTTTTCTTTTTCAAAAATGCTTTGGTTATATTTTTTGTGGTTCCATATGAATTTTAGGATTGTTTTTTCTAGTTCTGTAAAAATTGCTATTGGTGTTTTGATAGCTATTACATTAAATATATAGATCACATTGGGTAGTATAGACATTTTAGCAATATTTGTTCTTCCAATCCATGAGCGTGAAGTGTCTTTCCATTTCTTTGTGTCATCTTTAATTTACTTCATCAATATTTTCTGGTTTTCAGAGTACACGTCTTTCACCTTTTTGGGTAGATTTATCCCTATGTATCTTATTGTTTTGGGTACATGTATAAATGGGATTGTTATCTTAATTTCTCTTTCTACTGCTTCATTATTTATGCATAGACATGCAATAGATTTCTGCACATTGATTTTGTATAGTAAAACTTTACTGAATTCACTTACCAGTTTTAGTAGTTTTTTTTTTTTTGATGGAGTCTTTCAGATTTAATGTATATAGTATCATGCCATTTGCAAATAGTGAAATCTTTACTTCTTCCTTACTAATCTGGATAACTTTCATTTCTTTGTTGTTGATTTCTGTGACTAGGATTTCAATAATATGTTGATTAAAAGTGGTGAGTATTGGCATCCTTATTTTATTCCTGATTTTAAGGGGAAAGCTCTCAGTTTTTTCCCATTAGGATGATGTTAGCTGTGGCTTTTTCATATACGACCATTATGTTGAGGTGTGTTCCTTTTAAACATACTTTATTGAGGGCTTTTATCATGAACTGATGCTGTACTTTGTCAAATACGTCAGTTGAAATTATCATGTGGTTTTTTTTATCCTTTCTCTTCTTGATGTGATGTATCATGTTGACAATTTGCAAATATTGAGCCATACTTGCATTTTGGAAATAAATCCCAGGTGATCACGGTGACTTTTTAAAAATTTATTGTTGAATTCGGTTTGCTAGCATTTTGTTGAGGACTTTTGCATCTGAGATAATTGGACATATTGGCCTGTAGTTGTCTTTTTTGTGGTGGATTTTTTCTGGCTTTTGTATCAGGGTGATACCGGCCTTCTTCTGTATTTTGGAAGAGTTTGATGAAAATAGGTATTAAGTCTTTTTTTTTTTTATGTTTGGTGGAATTTGCCTGTGAAGCCTTCAGTTCCTGGACTTTTGTTTGCTGGGAGTTAATATACACGGTTATATTAATTTCAGGTGTACAATATAGAGATTGAACAATTATATTAATTTCAGGTGTACAATACACACATTGAACAAGTCCATACATCACCTGTGTTCATCACTACAAGTCATCCCTTAATCCCTGTCACTTCTTTCACCCATCCTCTACCCACCTCCCTTCTTGTAACCATCAGTTTGTTCTCTGTATTTAAGAGTCTGTTTCTTTGTTTCTGTCTCACTCTCTTTCTCTCCCCCTTTCTCATTTTGTTCTCATTTTGTCTTAAGTTCCACATGAGTGACATCAGATGGTGTTTATCTTTCTCTGACAGATCTACTTCACTTAAGATTATACTCTCTAGATCCACCCACATTGTTGCAAATGGCAAAATTTTATTTTTTATGGCTAAAAAATATTCCATTATATATACAACACATTCTTTATCTATTCATCTATCTATAAACACTTCAGCGGCTTCAATAATTTGGCTATTGTAGATAATGCTGCTATACCTATCAGGGCATACGTATACTTTTGAATTAGTATTTTTGTTTACTTTGGGCAAATACCTAGTAGAGCAATTGCAGGATTTTATAAAGCTATTTTAACTTTTTGAGGAACCTGCATATTGTATTTCACAGTGGCTATACCAATTTTCATTTCCACAAACGATGAAAGGAAATTCCTTTTTTTCATCACCTGTTGTTTCTTGTGTGTGTGTGTGTGTGTGTGTGTGTGTGTGTTTATGTTAGCCATTCTTACAGGTGTGGAGTCATATCTCATTGTAATTTTGATTTGCAATTGCATGATGGTAAGTGATGATGAACACCTTTTCATTCATCTGTTCACATCTGGATGTCTTCTTTGGAAAAGTGCCTGTTCATTACTTCTGCCCATTTTTAATTGGTTTATTTGTTTTGGTTGTGTTGAGTTGTGTCTGTTCCTTATATACTTTGAATACTAATCTTTTATCAGATACGTCATTTGCAAATATGTTCTCCCATTCCATAGATTGTGCATAAATTTTTCATTTTGATATAGATACAATAGTTTATTTTTGCTTTAGTATCCACAAAAAAAGTTTCTAAGGCTGATGTCAAAGATGTTGCTATGTTCTATTCTAGGATTTTTATAGTGTCATGTCTCACATTTAGGTCTTTAATCCATATTGAATTCATTTTTGTATATGGTATAAGCAAGTGGTGCAGTTTCTTTCTATTGCATGTTTCTGTTTCTGGACAGAAAGACTGTCTTTTTCCTATTGGATATTCTTTCCTGCTTTGTCAAAGATTAATTGGCCATATAATTATGGGTCCATTCCTGGGTTTTCTATTCTGTTCTATTAATCTATGTGTCTATATTTTTGTGCCAGTACTATATGATTTTTATTACTACAGCTTTGTAATATAACTTGAAGTCCAGAATTGTGATACCTGCAGTTTTGCTTTCCTTTTTAAGATTGCCTTGACTATTCAGTGACTTCTGTGATTCTTTTTTTTTTTAATTTATATCCGAATTAGTTAGCATATAGTGCAACAATGATTTCAGGAGTATATTCCTTAATGCTCCTTACCCATTTAGCCCATTCCCCCTCCCACAACCCCTCCAGTAACCCTCTGTTTGTTCTCCATATTTAAGAGTCTGTTATGTTTTGTCCCCCACCCCGGTTTTTATATTATTTTTGCTTCTCTTACCTTATGTTCATCTGTTCTGTGTCTTAAAGTCCCCATATGAGTGAAGTCATATGATATTTGTCTTTCTCTGACTAATTTCGCTTAGCATAATAACCTCTAGTTCCATCCACGTAGTTGCAATTGGCAAGATTTCATTCTTTTTGGTTTCCGAGTAATATTCCATTGTACATATATACCATATCTTCTTTATCCATTCATCCATTGATGGACATTTGCCTCTTTCCATACTTTGGCTATTGTTCATAGTGCAGCTATAAACATTGAGGTGCATATGTCCCTTTGGAACATCATACCTGTATCCCTTGGATAAATACCTAGTAGTGCAATTGCTGGGTCATAGGGTAGTTCTATTTTTTTTTAACATTTATTCGTTTTTGAGAGTGAGAGAGACAGAGCATGAGCAGGGGAGGGGCAGAGAGAGAGAGGGAGACACAGAATCCGAAGCAGGCTCCAGGCTCTGAGCTGTCGGCACAGAGCCCGACACAGGGCTCAGACTCACGGACCATGAGATCATGACCTGAGCTGAAGTTGGACGCCCAACCAACTGAGCCACCCAGGCACCCCAAGGGTAGTTCCATTTTTAATTTTCTGAGGAACCTCCATACTGTTTACCAGAGGGGCTGCACAAGCTTGCATTCCCACAAGCAATGCAAAAGAGATACTCTGGCTGCATCCTCACCAACATCTGTTGTTGCCTGAGTTGTTAATGTTAGCCATTCTGACAGGTGTAAGGTAGTATCTCATTGTGGTTTTGATTTGTATTTCCATGATGACTCATGTGTCAGTTGGCCATCTGGATGTCTTTTTTGGAAAGTGTTTATTCATATCTTTTGCCCATTTCTTCACTGGATTCTTTGTTTTTTGGATGTTGAGTTTGATAAGTTCTTTAGAGATTTTGGATACAAACCCTTTATCTGATATGTCGTTTGAAAATATCTTCTCCCATTCTGTCGGTTGCCTTTTAGTTTTGCTGATTGTTTCCTTCGCTGTGCAAAAGCTTTTTATTTTTATGAGGTCCCAATAGTTCATTTTGGTTTTTTTTTCCTTGCCTCCAAAGACGTGTTGAGTACGAAGTTGCTGTGACCAAGATCAAAGAGGTTTTTGCCTGCTTTCTCGAGGATTTTGATGGTTTCCTGTCTTACTTTTAGGTCTTTCATCCACTTTGAGTTTATTTTTGTGTATGGTGTAAGAAAGTGCTCCAGGTTCATTTTTCTGCATGTTGCTGTCCAGTTTTCCCAACACCGCTTGCTGAAGAGACTGTCTTTATTTCATTGGATATCCTTTCCTGCTTTGTCAAAGATTAGTTGGCCATACGTTTGTGCATCCATTTCTGGGTTCTCTATTCTGTTCCATTGATCTGAGTGTCTGTTTTTGTGCCAGGGACTTTTGTGATGCTATATAAATTTTAGAATTGTTTGTTCCACTTCTGTGAATAATTCTGTTGGTATCTTGATAGGGATTGAAGTAAATGTGTAGATTTCCTTTGGTAGTATAGATATTTTAACAATATTTGTTCTTCCAATCTATGAACATGAAATGTCTTTCCATTTCTTTCTGTCATCTTCAATTTCTTTCATCAGTGTTTTACAGCTTTCAGAGTACAGTTCTTTAGCCACTTTGGTTAGTTTTATTCCTAGACATCTTATTTTTGGTGCATTGTAAAGGAGAGTATTTTCGTAATTTATTTTCAGCTGCTTCACTATTGGTGTATAAAAATGCATCAGATTTCTTTACTTTGATGTTGTGTTCTGAAACTTCACTCAATTCATGCATCAGTTCTAGTCGCTTTTTGGTGGACTTTTTTGGGTTTTGTATACATAGTGTCATGTCTTTTGGAAATAGTGAAACTTTAGTTCTTTCTTATGAATTTGGATGCATTTATTACTTCTTGTTGTCTGTAGCTGTGGCTAGGACCTCCAGTAGTATGTTGAATAAAAACAGTAAGAGTGGACACACTTGTCTTGTTCCAGACTTTAGAGGATGTCCTCTCAGTTTTTTTTGTTATTGAGGAAGATATGAGCTGTGGATTTTTCATAAATAGCCTTCCCTATGTTGACACGTTTCCTCTAAACCTGCTTTGTTAAGGTTTTTTCTCAAATGGATATTGTATTTGTCAAATGCTTTTTATGAATCTACTTCCTGTTATTAATGTGGTGTATCATGTTGATTGATTTGCAAATATTGAACTGCATTTGCAACCTAGGAATACATCCTACTTGATTTTGTGAATGATTTTTTAAACATATTGCTGAGTTTGGTTTACTAGTATTTTATTGAGGATTTTTGCAACTCTATTCATCAAGGATATTGGCCTAAAGTTTTCTTTTCAGTGGTGTCCTTATCCCATTTCAGTATTAGGATAGTTCTGGACTCATAGAATGAATTAATAAGTTTACCTTCCTTTTCTATTTTTTGGAATAGGAAGAATAGGTATTGACTCTTCTTTAAATATTTGGTATAATTACCCTGTGAAGCCATGTAGTCCTGGACTTTTTTGTTTTTTGGGATTTTTTTTACTGATTCTATTTATTTCCTGGTTATTGATCTATTCAAATTTTCTTTTTCTTCTTGTTCAAATTTTGGTAGTTTACTTGTTTCTAGAAATTTATCCATTTCTTCTACACTGATCAATTTGTTGGTATACAGTTTTTCATAATGTTTTCTTATAATTATTTGTATTTATGTGATATTGCTATTTCTTTCTCCTCTTTCATTTCTGATTTTATTTCTTTGAGACATTTCTTTTTTTCTTGATATGTCTTGCTAGAGGTTTATAATTTTATTGATTTTTCCCCAAAGAATGAACTCCTGGCTTTAGTGATTTGTTCTATTGTTTGTTTGTTTGTTTTAGTTTCTATATCATTTATTTCTCCTCTAATATTTATTATTTCCTTTCTTCTGTTGGTTTAGGTTTTGTTTGTCCTTTTTCTAGCTCGTTTACATATAAGGTTAAGTTGTTTATGTGAGATGTTTCTTGCTTCTTGAGGTATCCCTTGTTGCTATAAAGTTCCCTCTTATGACCACTTTTGCTGCATCCCAAAGGTTTTGTACTGTCATGTTTGCATTTTCATTTGTTTCTATGCACTTTTATTTTTCTTATTTTATTTCCTGGTTGAGCTTTTCATTGTTTACTGGCATGTTATTTAACCTTCATATACTTGTGGTCTTTCCACATTTCTTCTTATCGTTTATTTCTAGTTTCATAGTGTTGTTGTTTATAGGTGCATTGTATGACTTTGATATACTTGAATTTGTTGAGGTTTGTTTTGTGATCTATTCTGGAGAATGTTCCATGTACACTTGAAATTAATGTGTATTCTACTGTTTTAGGAGAGAATGTTCTGACTATATTTCTTAAATTAATCTGGTCCAGTGTGTCATTAAAAGCCATTGTTTCCTTGTTTATTTTCTGTTTAGATGGTCTGTCCATTGATGTAACTAGGGTGTTAAAGTCCCTTATTATTATTGTGTCATTATCAATTAGTTCATTTATGTCAGTTATTAGGTTTGTTGGTTTGTTTGTTTGTTTTTTTGTATTTGGGTGCTTCCATTTTGGGCGCATAAATATTTATATTTGTTATATCTTCTTGTTGGATTTTTCCCTTTATTGTTATATCATGTCCTCCTTTGTCTCTTGTTAGTCTTTGTTTTAGAGGCTGTTTTTCTGATATATAATTTTACTCCGTCTTTCTTTTGATATCCATTTGCATGATAGATGTTTCTGCATCCCCTCACTTTCTATCTGTAGGTGTCTTTAGGTATAAAATGTGTCTTTTGTACGCAGCATATAGATGGGTCTTGTTTTTAATCTATTCTGTCATTCTGTGTCTTTTCTTTTTTTAATTTTTATTTAATTTATTTTTTAAATTTACATCAAAGTTAGTTAGCATATATTGCAACAATGATTTCAGGAGTAGATTCCTTAATGCTCCTTACCCATTTAAGTAGGCTTCACACCCAATGCAGAGCTCAATGTGGGGCTTGACTCACAACCCTGAGATCAAGGCCTCAGCTGAGATCAAGAGTCTTACACTTAACTGTTTGAGCCACCTAGGTGCCCCTGTCACTTGTGCCTTTTGATTGGAGTATTTGGTTCATTTGCATTCAAACTAATTATTGATAGATATATATTTATTACCATTGTATTACTTGGTTTGATTGTTTCTGAAGATTTACTTTGGTAATTTTTTATCTTTCTCTCATGGTTTGCTGATTTTTTAGTGATATATTTGGACTTCTTCCTTTTTATTCTTTGCATATTTATTAGTGGTTTCTGTTATGTGGTTACTATTACATTTTTATATAATCTTTTCAGGTATGGCTACCTATATTAAGTTGATGTTCATTAAGTTTGAACCCATCTTTTCTCCTCCCCACATTTTAGGTGTATATTATTCTATTTTATATCTTCTTTTTTGTTAGTTCCTTGACTTATTTTTTATAGAAAATTTACTTTCACTGCTTTTATGTTTCCTACCTTTATAATGTCATATTTGGTCTTCCCTTTCTACTCCAAGAGTCACCTTTAATGTTTCTATTAGGGGTGGTTTAGTGGTCATGAACTCTAAGTTTTTGTTTGTCTAGGAAACTCTATCTCTTCTTCTATTCTGAATGATAGCTTTACTGCATAAGTATTCTTGTTGCAGATTTTTTTCCCATCCAGTACTTCTAATATATCATGCCATTCCCTTTGGTTTTCAAAGTTTCTGTTGAAGAATCACCTGCTAGTCTTATGGGTTTTCCCTTATAAGTTAATGGCTTTTCTTGTAGCTATTAATTTTTTTTTATTTACCACTGGGTTTTGTTACTTTAATTGCAGTATGTCTTGGAGTGGGTCTCCTTTTGTTGATTTTGATGGGAATTCTCTGTACCTCATCTGGATATCTGTTTCCTTCCCTAGATAAGGGAAGTTTTCAGTTATTATTTCTTTAAATACATTTTCTTCCCCCTTCTCTCTTCTTCCTTGGCTCCTGTAGTACAAGTGTTATGTTGAAAGAGCCACTAATTTCCCTAAGTCTATTCTCATTTTGCATAATTATTTTTTTGTCTCTTTTGTTCAGCTTGATTACTTTGCATTACTCTGTCTTCTAGGTCACTAATTCATTCCTCTGCTTCTTCTATCCTGTTATTCATTCCAACAAGCATGCTTCTCATTTCCTTTATTGAGCTCTTTATCTCTGCTATGTTATTCCTTATATCTGTGTTAAGACTCTCACTGATTGCTTCCACTCTCTTCTCAAGTCCAGTGAATACCCTTATGATCATTGCTTTAAATTCTCTATCAGGCATGTTATTTATGTCTGTTTTGCTTAGATCTCTGGCCATAGCCTTGTCCTTTTCTTTAATTTGGAATAAATTTCTCTGTCTCTTCATTTTGTCTACTTTTTGTGTCTGTTTCTCTGTGTTAAGGAAGTCAGCCCTATCTTCTGCTCTTGAAATTAGTGAATTTAAAATAAAACTTTTTTTAAGGATGCATCTGGTTGGCTCAGACAGAAGAGCATGAAAGTCTTGAACTTGGGTCATGATTTTGAGCCCCAAATTGGGTGTAGACATTCCTTTAAAAAAAAAGGAAAAACTTAAAAAAAAAGAGAAAGTGTTGACTTTATAAGGAAGAGGTTCTGGTGTGCCCTAGAGTGTAGTGTCTCCAGTTCACCAGGATGTGGCCCTTCAGGAGTGTGTCCTATGTGTGTGTTTACACCCTACTGTTGTGCCTGAATTATTTTTCCTTTCAGTTTAGTTGTCTGCATTGATTCTCTGTCTGTTGTGGTCTCTGCTTTCTCTCTGTGGTTTTAATGGGACCCAAACAAGTCAGGTTTGAAGGAGCATGCCCACCGGGGAACTTGGGAACAGAGCACTGATTTTAGCAAAATTTACCCCAGGGCTCTAGTCCTATACTGGATCCCCTGAAGTTCTGTAGTGGCTGGAGTTTGTGCACTGGGGTGGATAGGGGTGCAAGCCTGACTCCAGTGTACAATAGTGGCTTGGAGTGTGCATATGGGCTTAGCATGTCAGCAGGGTGCAACATGCAGGGGTGGTAGCTCAGGGTGGTGTGGCAGATATGTGGGGTGTGGTGGCTTATTGTGGCACAAAGTGGTACCTGTGTACCAAGTGGCTGGGTAGCACATGAACATGGCTTTAACAAAATTTGCCCTAACCCCAGGGCTGAGGCTAGCAGGCTTGGAGTGGGAAAGTCCTCAGGAGAAATCATGGGCATAGTGCACTGGCTATGGGTTAAGTAGCCTGCCCTCTTGCAGATAGCCCTGTGTTTATGCTGGGGATAGGAGAGAAAAATGGCACCTGCCAGATCCCTCGGTTTCTGAGTACTCCCCCAGCATGCTCCAAAATCAGTATAAACATATCTGTCTTCCCACTGCCCCAAGTGTTGTATAAAATGTCATTTATGTGTTGCCTGTCTGTGCAGACTGCTGTCTCTTTAACAGCAGGGACCCAGCTGTCATGGCCCTTCTGGGTTGCTTAGTCAGCTGACTTTGAATGCTCCTGGTTCCAAGTCCCACTGGTTTTGTAAACTCATGGAAGTCAACCCCTCTGGCTTTTAAAGCCAAACTTTATGGCTTTCCTATGTGAGGTTCCTGGTGTGAGGGCCCATTTCTCTGCCCTCTCCACGTGCACAGCTCCCTCCCTCCTGTGGGCAGCCTCCCTCTGCCTTTCTGACCTTCTTAACATTTCAGATGCAGCTTCTTCTCTATATTTACTGGTAGAGTTTCTTCTGGCAGTCTTCAGATTGCTCTCTGGTTTGCTGATTTGTATGTGGATGATATCTAGTTGTGAACATGGGATGGGATGAGCTCAGGGTCCTCCTACTCTGCCATTTTCCCACACTCCCTTAAAGCTGCACCCCACAGATTTTGGACCATTGTGTTTTCATTCTCATTTATTTATATGTAAATTTTGATTTATTTGGTTTCCTAAGTGACCCATTCATTGTTTAGTAGCATGTTATTTAACATCCATTTATTGGCAGTCTTTCCAGTTTTTTCCTGTGGTTGATTTCTAGTTTCACAGCACTGAGGTCAGAAAAGATGCAGGGTATGGCTTTGATCTGTGTGAATTTGTTGAGACTTGTTTTGACATCTAATATATGATCTATTCAGGAAAAAGTTCCATGTGCACTTGAAAGGAATGGGCATTCTGTTGTTTTAGGATGGAATGTTCTGAATATATCTGTCAAATACATCTGGTCCAGTGTGTTTCCTTGTTTGGATTATCTGTCCATTAATGTAAATTGGGTATTAAAGTCCCCTACTATTACTGTATTACTATCAATTAGTTACTTTGTTTGTTATTAACTGTTTTGTGTATTGGGGTGCTTCCATTTTGGGTACATGAGTATTTACATTTGCTATATCTTCTTGTTGGGCTGTTCCCTTTATTATTATACAGTGTCCTTCTTTGTCTCCTTTTCCAGACTTAGTTTAAAAGTCTATTTTGTCTGATATAAGAATTGCTACTACAGCTTTTTTCTGACATTCATTTACATGATAAGTGTTGTTTCATCCCTTCATTTTCAATCTGCAAGTTTATTTAGGTGTGAATTGAGTCTTTGTGAGGTGGGTCTTTTTTTATGTACACTCTATCATCCTATCAATTTGGTTGCAGCATTTAGTTCATTTACATTCAAACTAATTATTGATAGACATGTATTTATTGTCATTTTGTTATGTGTTTTGGTTGTTTTTGTAGTTTTTCTCTGATCTTTTCTTCTCTATCTCCCTTTAGTGGTTTGCTGGGTTTCTTTAGTGATATATTTAGATTCCTTACTCTTTATCTTTTGCATTTCTATAACTGGTTTTTTGGTTGTGGTTACCATTTGGCTTATATATAACATCTTTGGCATATAGCAGTCTATATGAAGTTGATAATCACTTAATTTTGAACTCATTCTTTAGTCCTCTCTTCTCCATGTGCCAAATATTTGGAATCATATTTTATACTCTAACTTTGTTTGTCTTGACTGATTTTTGCAGGTATAACAATTTATTTATTTATTTATTTATTTATTTATTTATTTATGTATTTATGCTTTTGTCCTTCCTATTTTTCTTATTCTTACTTGTGGCTTTGTCTTTCTACTCACAGAGTCCCCCTTAACATTTCTTGTAGGGCTGGTTTAGTGGTCATTAATTCTTTTCTTTGTTTGGGAAATCCTTTATTTCTCCTTCTATTTTGAATGATTGTCTTGCTGGTTAGAGTATTCTTAGCTTCATTTTTTTTTTCAGCACTTTAAATATATCATGCCACTTGTTTCTTGCATGCAAAGATTTGCTAAAAAAACAGCTTTGCCTTCTGAAGTTTCCTTTGTATGTAATTGTCTTCTTTTCTCTTGGAACCTTTAAGAATTCTTCCCCTGTTTTTTTTTTTTTTTTTTTTTTTTTTTTTTTTGCCATCTTAATTACTACATGTCATGGTGTGGACAGCTTTGCATTGAATTTGTTTAAAATCTCTGCCTCCTGAAAATGGATCTCTGTTTCCCTCCCTAAATTCGGGAAGTTTTCAACTAGTATTTTTTTTAAATGCATTTTCTGCCCCTTTTCTCTCTCTTCTTCTGGGATCCCTACAGTGTGAATGTTATTATGCTTGATGGTGTTGCTGAGTTCTGTAAGTGTATTCTCATTATGCAGTATTTGTTTATCTCTCAGCCGTTGAGATTCATTGCTTTCCATTACTTTGTCCTCCAGGTCACTGATATGTTCCTCTGTTTCCTGTAGCTTAGTATTTACTCCATGTATTGTATTTTCTATTTTACTTATTGGGTTTCTCATCTCTGATATATTATATTTTATCTCTTTGTCCAGGGTCTTACTGATGTTCCCCACCCTTTTCTGAAGTTCAGTGAGTTATCTTTAGGATCATTACTCAATTTTTTATTAAGATTTTTAAAGTGTATTTATTTGGAGAGAGAGTGAGAGAACATGATCTTGAGTAGTGGAGGAGTAGACAGAGAACCCCAAGCAGGTTCCACATTGTCAGCACAGAGCCCCATGTAGAGCTCGAACCCATGAACTATGAGATCATGACCTGAGCCAAAATCAAGAGTCAGATGCTTAACCAACTGAACCACCCAGGTGCCCAGAATTGTTACTTTAAATTATCTACCAGGCATACTACTTATTTTTCTTCTGCTTAGATGTCCTACTGTAATATTTTCCTGTTCTTTCATTTGGGACATATTCTTCTATCTCCTCATTTTTCCACCTCTGCATGTCTGTTTCTCTGTGTTAGGAAAGTCAGATGTGTCTTCTGTTCTTGAAAGTAGTGGTTTTATGAACAAGAGTTCCTATAGTGCCTAGCAGTGCAGTGTCCCCCGTTCCCCAGAACCTCGCACTTCAAGGGAGTCTCCTATGTGCCTTTCTTATATCCTGTTGTTGTGTCTAAGTCATTTTTTCTTTAAGTCCAGTTGTCTGAGCTAACTCTCCGCCTGTTATGGGCTGTGCTTTTTTTTTTTTCTGTGGTGTTAGTGGGTCCCAGGCAGGTTGGCTCTGTGGGTGTGGGGCAGCAGTGTTACTAAAATTTGAGCTTAGTGGCTAGACCTAGGCTGAATCCCCTGAAGCACTGTGGCTGCTGGGTTTATAGCATGTGGATGAGGTAGGGGTGGCCAGGGGTGTGTGCACAGAGGAGGCAGTTGCTGGGGATGCACACTGTGTGCATGGCAGCTGCACAGGGCACATGTGTTTGCATGACGTTACCGAAATTTACACTGAGACCAGGGTTGAGGCCAGCAGGCTTGGAGTGGAAAAGTCCTCAGGAGAACATGTGGGTGGGGGCACACTGCTAGCAGGTTAGGTAGCAAGTATCTGTGCTGGGATGCCTCTGGCAGGTGGCCTTGTGTTTATGCCAAGGAAGGGGAGGAAAAAGGCACCTGCCACTTCCTTTGTTCCCAGAAAATTCTCCCAAGTTGCACCCAAATCAGTATATATATATATACTGTGTGTGTGTGTGTGTGTGTGTGTGTGTGTGTATCTTCCTCCCATTTACTGCAATCATTGTGCAAACTGTTGCTTCTATGTTGCCTCATTGTGGGCTGCTCTCTAAGATTGGAGAACCAGCTATCACTGGCTCTCCTGGCTTGCCCAGTGTTGAGTCAGCTGACTCTTAAATCTCCAGGCTTTGGTTATAAAAACACGGAATTCAGCTCCTCTGATTTCCAAAGCCAGAGATTATGGGGATTCATCTTCTCTGTGTTGTGGGATAGAGTGAACTTAGATTCCTCCTACTCCACCATCTTTCCAAGCTCAAATCAATAATTATTAATTAAATGAAAATTATGTTCTAGGTTTTGTGCTTGTTGCAATGTAATATTTAATATATCAGATAATCCCCACATTTCTTATGATTTTCTTTTCACAGGTAAAAAATCTTAAGTAACTTACCTAGGGCACACAGGTGTCAAATAGTAGGACAAAAATTAATACCCAAAACTATATGTTTCTAAAGCTCATGTCCTGTATTTCAAGATACATCCATTACACATTACCAAATACTTTCTACACTCTCTCTTCTGGAAAAAAAAATATCATTCTTGAAATGTAAACAATAATATTGTGTTTGGTAAATTTAAAAATCCCTTTTTTATGTAGAATGTATCGACCTCCTCTTAAGTGTTAAATTAGGCACGGTGGGTTCCTGAAACCTCCAGGAAATGTGCTCTGGAGTTTGTCAAGTATAATTAGTGCAGGGACATTGGGTAACATGATATAGTATCTCTCATTCTCATAGTCTCTAGCTATCCTAAAAAATTAAAAAAAAATGAATTCATTGGTAGGTTATATTAGATACTATTACATTGTCTAGAAAAACAGACTTCTAAAACTAGAAGGAAGGAAAAGAGTTTAGAGAAATAAGAAGCAAAGTGCAAACTAATAATCTGTTAACTAGAACAATCTGGACAAGACAGAGCCTCAGTACTTGGGAGCCCCCAGCTTCCATCATCTCTAAAAACTACTACCAGCATGGCTAGAGATGGTAGCAGCTTTTCTCAATTAATTACAATCATAAATTTAATCTGGTGTTACCAATTGAGGTTCATAGTATGGGATGTTAGCATCCATTTATCTCAGCCCAGGTTACATACCCAGATCCTGGCCTCCATGGGGAAAGTAAAAGAATCTCCAGCTTTTGATTTTGAATAGCAGGTGGGCTACTGTGTTAATTAGTACATTACATAGTGAAAGGTTGGACAATAAACAGCTAAAAAAGCAGAAAATATCTTCTACATCTATTCAGATGGCTCTGAATCATTTTTTCTGGGTTTCTTTCACATCAAAGTGTTGCTTATTCCATAAATTCCATTTTAATTTAAAAATTGAAGATGTACCACATTGTACATACTGTTTTTTGCAATGGTTTCCTGGAAGTGATTGTTAATCAAAGACTGTATAAATCAATGACATTTTATACCTAAACACACTCTTGGAAAACAAGCTAAAAGATAACACTTTGAGTACATATATGATCCTAAACTCTATTCTATGTTTTCATATTTTATTTTCATATCATTTGAACAGCAATAATATTCTACCAGCCTGTATCTCAAAAAGTGGCCTCATTTATATGTTTGTAAGAGCATTTTAAGTTCATTACTGATGGGGATTTGGGTGGCTCAATTGGTTAAGCATCCCATGTAGGCTCAGGTCATGATCTGGAGGATTGTGAGTTCAAAACCCGCATTGGGCTCTGTGCTGACATCTCAGAGCCTTGAGCCTGCTTCAGATTCTGTTTCCCTCTCTGCCCCTCCCCCAATCATTCGCTGTCTCTCTCTCTCTCTCTCAAAAATAAATAAAAATTAAAAAATTTTTGTTTTAAAAATTTAAAGTTCATTATTGACAATACTCAACTACACAGCCACCTTTTCATCTTTGTCATATCCATCTTAAATGGAGAAAATTATATATATATATATATATGTATATTTGCTTATATATACTTGCATATAATATATATATATATTTACACACCAGTCTGTTTTATATTTATTTTGCTTACACATTTGTCTGTTGTTATGTTAAATGGTCCAAGAATTCTAAATACCATTCACAGAGAAGAATTAAAGTAATTTACTTATAAATATACGGATATAGCATCCACAGAGGAATATTAATTAAATATTTAGTAAATATTTAGGTATCTACTGTGCAGTGTATAGAAACATAACATATTATTGCAATAAACCCTTTCTCACTGGATTTGAAAAGTAAGAAATTATGTAATTTTTATATGACATCTTTTGTTAATACTATGCTTGAATTGCAAATTATATATCTCCTGAGACCAGCATGGGCAGTCAGATGAGTGCTGCTTTCAATAATAAAAGGTGAGAACTGTAAAACTTTTGCTAATTCACTTATTAAAATAATACCATATAACTTCATAAGAATTGCACTAAATATTACTATTACTAAGTACTTTGGAATGGCATTACCCACTTACCACCTGTCAACCTCTGGTGAATTTGATTAGCACAGATGAACTGCCAAACTGGCAAAGAGGAATACTGAGGACAGAGAAGACACCAAGGGCTTGGATTTGGCTTCATTGTACCATCTTTTGTTCGTGCTGTGTGCATAGTCACTGAGAAGTAAACTTTCAAAGAGATTTCAACTTGGCATTTGTATCCAGGATCATCTAAGAGTTCCAAGACAAACTTGAATATAAAGCTATTTTGTTGTTTTCTCTGCTATTTGAATCCTTTAAAAAAATATGTCGGGGATCAGTCGGTTAAGTGTTCGACTTCAGTTCAGGTCATGATCTCATGGCTCATGAGTTCAAGCCCTGCATCAGGCTCTGTACTGACAGCTCAGAGCCTGGAGCGTGTCCCCTCCCTTACTCATGCTCCATCTCTCTCTGTCAAAAATAAATAAACATTAAAATTAACAAAATATGAAATGTATTAGAAAACTGAGACATGAAATCTAAATAGTTTTTCAGAATAATGCAGCTCGATTTTCTAAGTATACTAGAAATTGATCATTCTATACACATTAACAAGTGTTCAGTTACACTCATAAGAAGTAGCTTTAAGAAATTTTGTTCTTAACAATATCCTTTAAAGAAAACCATATACCTAGGGGGAAAAAACCTACCCTAAATCCACAAGCATCTACTCACCAAAGAAGCTTAAAAGAGGGAAGAGAAAACAATAAAGGAAACTATAAGGCAGCTTTTTCATTTTGATAAAAAAAATAACACTTTGGGAAACAGAATTACCACTATTTCTTAAAATGCTGAATTATGTATTGCCCAAGAGTATCACAGGGACTATATAACATTTGGTATGAATTTCTTTATTTTTGGTCCTTACAATATAAAAGTTGGCTTGTTCCAAGCATCATAAGGAAGTATACTTGATCTTTCAAAACTAGTATATATAATGGATGCTATAGCAGCTCACATTTAAGGGTGCATGAAACAGACAAGAACCAGAAAAGAAGAAAGTGAAAGGCATATATGAAGATATGTAGAGTATACATGATAGTAGGAGACAACACTCATTGAGAAAGGGACTTTTAATTAACAGGGATTTTAAGTACTACTCAATCAAAAGAATCATTTATTTTCCCCCTGAAATCATGGGGCATTATACATTTGACTCCCATCACAGATATATAGGCTTTTTTTTTCTTTTATTATAATTTATTGTCTAATTGGCTTCCATATGACACCTAGTGCTAATCGCAACAAGTGCCCTCCTCCATGCCCATCACCTACTTTCCCCTCTCCCTCACCCCCATCAACACTGTTCTCTGTATTTAAGAGTCTTTTATGGTTTGCTTCCCTCCCTCTCTATTTGTAACTTTTTTCCCCCTTCCCCTCCCCCATGGTCTTCTGTTAAGTTTCTCAAAATCCACATATGAGTGAAAACATATGGTGTCTGTATTTCTATGCCTGGCTTATTTCACTTACCACAATACTTTCCAGTTCCATCCACATTGCTGCAAATCGCCACATTTCATTCTTTCTCATTGCCAAGTAGTATTCCATTGTATATATAAACCAGATCTTCTTTATCCATTCATCAATCGATGGACATTTAGGCTCTTTCCATAATCTGGCTATTGTTGAAAGTGCTGCTATAAACATTGAGGTACAAGTGCCTCTATGCATCAGCACTCCTGTATCCCTTGGGTAAATTCCTAGCAGTGCTATTGCTGGGTCATAGGGTAGATCTATTTTTAACTTTTTGAGGAACCTCCACACTGTTTTCCAAACCAGGTGCACCAGTTTGCATTCCCACCAGCAGTGCAAGAGTGTTCCTGTTTCTCCACATCCTCACCAGCATCTATGGTCTCCTGATTCATTAATTTTAGTCTCTCTGACTGGCGGGAGGTGGTACCCCAATGTGGTTTTGATTTGTATTTCCCTGATGATGAGTGACGTTGAGCATCATTTCATGTGTCTGTTGGCCATCTGATGTCTTCTTTGGAAAAAAGTCTATTCATGTCTTCTGCCCATTTTTCACTGGATTATTTGTTTTGTGGGTGTGGAGTTTGGTGAGTTCTTTATAGATTTTGGATACTAGCCCTTTATCTGATATGTCATTTGAAAATTTGTTTTCCCATTCCATCGGTTGCATTTTAGTTTTGTTGATTGTTTCCTATATAGGCTTTTTTAAAAAGGGCATTTGTAGGGAAAATCAGAAGGAAGCTGGGAAGCCGGCTTTCCTTATTATATGGATTTGTGCAGTAGCCAAAAGAAACAAAAAACACCTAGAATTAATAAAGGTAGTTGACATGTGTCTGTGATGCATTGCAAAAGCTGAAATGTAAGCAGTTGTGGACAAGAAAACCCAAACATATCTCTATAGATATAAGATTAATATCAGCCAACATACAATAAACTGACCAGTCTGATGGGCAGTAATGAAGAGGCATAGTCAAAAACAGAATGTGAAACTCTGTGTGATATAGAACCAAGTTTACAAAAAGGAATATTTAGTCAGAACCCCTCATTTACTCATCCAGCATGTATTAAGTGAGCACCTTTGACAGAACAGTGTGAGAATATGAAAATAAGCAATACCCCTGATATCCCAGAACTCAAGGTGAGAGGGGCAGATATTACAACACAACTTGATAAGTTTACTGCTTACCACTCCCAATTAATTAATTCTCCAGTGATAATGGATTGGTGAAGAACACCAGAAACATGTTGTGCAACACAAGTATAATTTGTAGTTGTATGCATATAAATGACCTATTTAAATATTTAAAAAAAATACAAACTCTCAGAATTAATCCTCTTTTACTGACATTAGATCTGACTAGTTAAGAAATTATCCATAAACCTTCCAACAAACAAAAGTCCAGATGACTTCACTGGTGAATTTTACCAAACATTCAAAAAAGAATTAATATGAATCCTGCTCAAACTCTTCCAAAAATAGAAGAGGAGGAAATACTTCCAAACGCATTTTACACGACCAGAATTCTCCTGAGACCCTGACAGACACCAACAAGAAAAATATAGGTAATGACACTAATGAATATAGATGAAAAATCCTCAATAAAATATTAGCAAACCAAATTCAACAATACATTAAAAGGATCATAAAACATTATCACGTGGAATTTATACTATGGGTGCAAGGATGTTTCAATATCTATAGATCAATGTGATGCACCACACTAACAAAATACAAGATTTAAGTCATATGATCATCTCAATAGACTTAGGAAAAGCATTTGACAAAATTCAGCATCCACTTATGATAAAAAGATTCAACAAAGTAAGTATAGAATGTACTTCAACATAATAAAAGCCATATATAACAAGTCAATAACTAACTCATACTCAATGGTGAAAAGATGAATTTTTTTCCTTATATCAGAACAAGACAAGGATGTTGATTCTCACTACTTTTATTCAACATAGTATTGGAAGTCTTAGCCAGAACAAATAGGCAAGGAAAAAAAAAAGAAAACACATCCAAATTGGCAAGGAAGATGTAAAACTGTCACTATTTGTAGATAACATGGTATTATATAAAGAAAACCCTAAAGATTCCAATAACAAACTGTTAGAACTAAGGAATTTAATAAAGTTGAAGAAAACAAAATATACAGTAATCTGTTGTGTTTCTGTATACTAATAATGAAATAGAAAAAGAATTTAAGAATCAGTCCAGGGAAGCCTGAGTGGCTTAGTTGGTTAAACGTCTGACTCTTGGTTTCATTTCAGCCATCATCTCATGGTTTGTGAGTTCAAGCCCCATGACAGACTCTATGCTGATGGTGCAGATCCTGCTTAGGATTCTCTCTCTTTCTTTCTCTGTCTCTTCCCTGCTTACTCTCTCTCAAAATAAATGGGTAAACTTTAAAAAAAGGAAAAAAAAGAAATTAGTGCCATTTATAATTGCATCAAAAAGAATAAAATACACAGAAATAAATTTGACCAAGGAGTTGAAAGACCTGTACTCTGAAAACTATAACGTTGATGAAAGAAATTGAAGAAAACACAAACTAATACATATATATATATATATATATATATATATATATACTAACAGATTGGGAGAATAAAATTGTTGAAAGGTCTATACTATCCAAAGTCATCTACAGACTAAGTGTCACATATATCAAAATTCCAATGGCATTTTTCACATAAATAGAAAAAATAATTCTAAAATTTGTATGAAACCAAAACATACAATGAATAAACAAAGCAATTTTGAAAAAGAAAAACAAACCTGGAGGAATTATGCTCCTATACTTGAAACTATATTACAAAACTATAGTAATCTAATAAGCATGGTAGTGGCATAAAAACAGACAAATAGATCAATGGAGCAGAGTAGAAAACCTAGAAATAAGCCTACAACTATATAGTGAATTAATATTCAACAAAGCCAGAAAGAATATTCAATGAGAAAATGACAGTCTCTTCAATAATGGTGTTGGGGAAATTGGACAGCCACATGCAAAAGAATGAAACTGAACCACTATCTTGCAACATACACAAAAAATGAACTCAAAATAGATTAAAGACTTGAATGTAAGACCTGAATCCATAAAACTCCTAGAATAAAACATTGGTGATAAGCTCCTTGACATTAGTCTTCGCCTTGATAAACAATGGAACTACACCAAACTAAAGAGCTTATACACAGCAAAAGAAACCTTCAACAAAATGAAAAGGAAACCTACTGAATGGGAAAAATCTAAATAATATATCTGATAAGGAGTTAATATTCAAAATACATAAAAATTCATGTAACTTAAAAGCAAAAAAAGAGAAAAGAAAAGGAAAGAAAAGACAAGACAAGAAAAGAAAAGAGCCTCAGTCTGATGACAAAAAATGGGCAGGAGATTTGAATAGATGCTTTTCTTTCTGCTAAACAAGACAGAAAGATGATCAACAAGTACATGAAAAAATTCTCAACATTATTAATCACCAGGGAAATACAAATCAAAAACACAATGAGATATCACCTCACACTTGCCAGAATGGCTATTATCAAAAAGAAAAGAAATAACAAATGTTGGCAAGGATGTAGACAAAAGGGAACCCTTATGTATTGTTGATGGGAATGTAATTTGATGCAGTGACTATGGAAAATGGTATGAAACTTCCTCAAAAAATTTAAAATAGAACTACCATATGATCCAACAATTCCAATTCGGGATATTTATCAAAAGAAAATGAAAACACTAACTCAGAAAGATATGTTCACCCCCATATTCATTGCAGCATTATTTACAATAGCCAAAATATGCCAACAACCTAAATGTCCATCAGTGGATGAATGGATAAAGAAAATGTGGTACATATACACAATGAAATATTATTAAGACATAAAAAGAATGAAACCTTTTTATTGCAACAATATGTATGAACTTTGAGGGTATTACACTAAGTGAAATAAGTCAGACAGATGAAAACAAATACCATATGATCTTACTTATATTTAAAATCTAAAAAGCAAACAAACTAACCTAAACTCAGATACAGAGAAGAAATTGGTGATTGCCAGAAGTGGGGGATGGAGGTGGGTGCAATAATAGGTAAAGGGAATCAAAAGTTACGAACTTCTAGTTTTATTTGGTTTTAATTTTTTTAAATATAATTTATTGTCAACTTGGTTTCTAAACAACACCCAGTGCTCATCTCAACACGGCCCTCCTCCCTGCACATCACCCACTTTCTCCTTTCCCCCACCCCCCATCTACCCTTAGTTTGTCCTCAGTCCTTAAGAATCTCTAATGGTTTGCCTCCCTCCTTCTATGTAACTTTTTTTTTCTTTTTCTCCCTTCCCCTCCCCCATCATCTTCTGTTAAGTTTCTCAAGATCCACATATGAGTGAAAACATATGGTATCTGTCTTTCTCTGCCTGGCTTATTTCACTTAACACAATACCTTCCAGTTCCATCCATGTTGCTGTAAAAGGCCAGATTTCATTCTTTCTCAATGCCAAGTAGTATTCCATTGTGTATATAAACCACATCTTCTTTATCTATTCATCAGTTGATGGACATTTAGGCTCTTTCCATAGTTTGGCTGTTGTTGTAAGTGCTACTATAAACATTGGAGAAGAAGTGCTCCTATGCATCAGCACTCCTGTATTATTTGAGTAGATCCCTAGCAGTGCTATTACTGGGTCACAGGTTAGTTCTATTCTTAATTTTTTGAGGAACCGCCACACTGTTTTCCATAGCAGCTGCACCAGTTTGCATTCCCACCAACAGTGCAAGAGGGTTCCCATTTCTCCACATCCTCAGCAGCATCTATAGTCTCCTGATTTGTTCATTTTAGCCACACTGACCAGCGTGAGGTGATATCTCATTGTGGTTTTGATCTGTAATTCCCTGGTGATCAGTGATGTTGAGCATCTTTTCATGTGTCTTTTGGCCATCTGGATGTCTTCTCTGGAAAAGAGTCTATTCATGTCTTCTGCCCATTTTTCACTGGATTATTTGTTCTGTGGGTGTGGAGTTTGGTGAGCTCTTTATAGATTTTGGATACTAGCCCTTTATCTGATATGTCATTTGAAAATATCTTTTCCCATTATGTCAGCTGCCTTTTAGTTTTGTTGATTGTTTCCTTTGCAGTGCAGAAGCTTTTTATTTTAATGAGGTCCCAATAGTTCATTTTGGCTTTTAATTCCCTTGCCTTTGGAGATGTGTCAAGGAAGAAATTGCTGAGGCTGAGGTCAAAGAGGTTTTTCCCTGCTTTCTCCTCTAGGGTTTTGATGGTTTCCTGTCTCACATTCAAGTCCTTCATCCATTTTGAGTTTGTTTTTGTGTATGGTATAAAACCTTTATCTCTCCTTATATTCTGAATGACAAGCTTGCTGGGTAAAGGATTCTTGGCTGTATATTTTTCCTGTTTATCACATTGAAAATTTCCTGCCATTCCTTTCTGGCCTGCCAAGTTTCAATAGATAGGTCTGCTACTACCCTTATGTTTCTACCTTTGTATGTTAAGGCCCATTTATCCCTAGCTACTTTTTAGAATTCTCTTTTTCCTTGTATTTTGACAGTTTCACTACGATATGTCATGCAGAAGATCAATTCAAGTTATGTCTGAAGAAATATCTGTGCCTCTTGGATTTCAATGTCTGTTTCCTTGCCCAGATTGGGGATATGATTTGTTCAAATACAGCTTCAGCCCCTTTCCCTCTTATTTTTCTGGAATTCCTATGATACGGATATTGTTCCATTTGATTGCATTACTTAGTTCTCCAATTCTCCCCTCTTGATCCTGGATTTTTTTCTCTGTTTCTCAGCTTCCTCTTTTTCCATAATTTTATCTTCTAATTCACCTATTCTCCCCTCTGACTCTTCAATCCATGCCATGTCTGCCTCCGTTTTATTTTGCACCTCCTTTATAGCATTTTTTAATTCATCATTACTATTTTTTAAGGATGTAATGTACAACATGGCAGCTATAGGTAATAATATCATGATGCATATTTGAAAGTTGCTAAGAAAGTAGATCTTAAAATCTCATCACAAGAAAAAAATTGTGTTACTATGTATGTTGACAGATATTAACTAGACTTATCTTGGTGATTATTTCACAGTGTATACAAATATAAAATCATTATATTGTATACCTGAAATTAATATAGTGTTGTATGCCAATTATCCTTCAATAAAAATAAAAAATATAAAACATTTTTTAAATAGGCAAAGCACCTGTCCTTCCAAGGCAAAAGGTCACTGGTGTCATGGTCATCTTTTATTCTTTTAACAGAATGTTCATCAGGTGGCATGCTAAAATAGAATCCAATGAATCCAGATTTCAGTATTATTTCAGTAAGACTTTTAAGTGTTGAAGAAGAGAATAATCACATGGGAAAATTAATGTATAAATTTAAAGAAGAAACCAAAGTAAATCAAAGATAATAAAAAAATAGATGTCAAAAACTAGTAAGAAATATTAAAACAATTTCAACCATTTTCAGTACTTCATCAGTTACAGATAGAAGGGACTGCCTATAGAAAAGCTGAATCAGGCATCAGGAAGAGAATTGAAACCATCAAGCTCAAATTAAATAATGTGTGGTGGTAACCTCAGGGGGCTGGCAACTGGAAGCAGCCAGAATGAGGTTTTAAATAACTTTCATTGGAGCTCCTCAACTTCAGGTAATGGCTTAAAGGCTGCAGTGTATGCAGATTTGAAGGAAATGCAATCTTACTATTTAGTAGCTTTGTCTCCCTTGACTCCCTGGCAGAAATCCTTGAGGATGTTTCTGTCACCTGCACACCCAGTGTATTTTCTTGCGATTCACACATTTTTTTTCTTCTCCTTCCCAGTATTACTATATGTTGGAAAGGTAAACGTCTACTTGTGGTTTTCTTATTTCCTCTTCTTTATTTTACACAAAATTTTGCAGTTCTGAAAAAACAGCATTTAACCAGCATAAAATCCATTGAATTTTTTACTTAATCTTCTTTAAACAAATTACATTGTCCTTAAATTTCTACCTACATGTAATAATCAGTGCTGCCCCTGATTATCAATCAACATAATACTGGCTCCAAAACTACTTTTGGTCTTAATCTATCTCATGTTCAGACTAGTATATAACATATATGCAGGTGCATATTATCTCTGAAACACTTGAGCTATTTTTTTTGTGGTAAATACCTTAGGTTCAACATTTATATTTCTACCATTAAAATAATAATGAAAATAATCATGTACGTGAGATCCAAAACCAGTAAAACAGTTAACTTACACAAAATAATATCATATGCTTGTCTTGATGTTTATAACAACATTAAGCAGAGTTACACGTGCTGCTTTTTGATCTTCAGATATTTTACATTTGTTTTTGTGTTCTTGAACTGCCCCTTGACTGGCCTGCTTCCATGGGCATCTATAAGGAAATTGAGGACATACTGAATAAAAGAAAGCAAAGATGACAAGAAGACAAGTCCTGCCACAGTAACTGCTGAGTCATTCCAGCAACCGTGGCCATCCACAGGGTTATGATAACCTAAGGGAAAGAGACTTTTCACCATCTTTGTTTTTCCTGGCATTAAAAACCAACTTCCAAATGGCATCTTACTTGGATTTTTTTCTTTTTTAAAAAAAAATTAATGATTATTCATTTTTTGAGAGACAGAGCAAGATAGAGCCTGAATGGGGTAGGTGCACAGAGAGAGAGGGAGACCCAGCATTCAAAGCAGGCTCCAGGTTCCTAGTTGTCAGCACAGAATCTGACACGGGGCTTGAATTCATGAACCGCGAGATCATGACCTGAGCCAAATTTGGGCGCTTAACTGACTGAGCCGCCCATACACCCCTGATTTTTTTTCTTCAAGCTGTGTCCCAAGCTAAAATCTCATCCATTCATGAGTAGGTAAAGAGATTCTATAGAAATCTGGGGGGGGGATCTAAAAATTGAGACTAAAGAAAACATAAAATAAGTACATCCAATGAGTAGATCATCTCTCTTTAAATTAGGTTATATAGTAATTTACCTCTTTGTAATTGGTTTAGAAGTAGTTTTACAATTCTTTTTGTCTTGTAAAAAAATTAACTTGGTCTAGTGCTATTTTTCATTTAATACAAAATGCATAATTTAAAATGACAACAGAGGGACACCTGGGTGGCTCAGTAGGTTAAGCATCTGACTTTGGCTCAGGTCATGATCTCGCAGTTTGTGAATTTGAGCCCCACATTGGGCTCTGTTCTAACAACTCAGAGCCTGGAGCCTGCTTCAGATTCTGTGTCTCCTCCTCTCTGCCCTTCCCATGCTCATGCTCTGTTTCTGTCTCTCAATAATAAATAAATGTTAAAAAATTAAAAACATAAAATGACAACAGAGAACTGAGTCTATTATTCTTATCTACCCACACAGAACTTAAAATCTAAAATGGAAGCATAGTGAGGAAGTTACCTTTAACATCATCAATAGCAGAAGCAAAAGCAGCATCACAAACACCTGCATAATACTATAAAGTTTATGTAATACATTAATCTCATGATATATTTTAAGCTTCACAAACACCTTATTAATTAACATGGCAGCGATTACTCTTAACATGTTTTATAGATGAGTTTTCTGATAGACTTTGTACGTAAAGTCCAGCATTATTTTGCTACTATGTTACTTCCCATAAACATGTACAAAAAACATAGGAATTAATTATAAAAGCACTTTGAAGAAAATAGTTGAATCAGAGCTCATGCCAGTGTGTAACATGATAGACAGTTCATGACAACCAAGGAGATTAGCCTCACTTATCTAATCAGAACATAGATGAATGATGCAATTTTGATGAGAAAAAAATTGATTCTCATGAAAAGTGTGCAGGCCCAATCTTTCAATGAGGTCTTTTGTTCACACTACCTCCGAATAGACAATACACTTCTTTCATTATGCTGGAACTATGGGGTTATTCCAGGGAATCAAAATGATACAATGGGAAGAGGGGAAGGTCCACGAAAGGTGAGAGTTTAGGCCTTGAAAATTTGCTTAGAGATACCATCAAGAAATATCTCTGTTACTACAATACCTTCAACCTAAAAGCAATCCAATTTTCTCTGGGAAGATCATGTTCTTTAATCAAGCACATGGTTTACATATGAATACACACGTACCTCATTCATTGCCTTGGTATAAAACCGGTGAGCTCAGACAATTTGGATAATCTGAAGAGAGTTTGAAAAAGGGAATATTTTCAAAGATTTGAGCAATATGTAGGAATACTACAAAAGGATAAGGCAAAACTCCAGGGCTAAGTAAAGGGTAAGGAGAACTCCAAATAGGCCAGAGGAGATGGATGATGACAGCAACCTTGAAATGAAGTAGCTATGTGTTCTCTTTACAGATACAACTAGTTAATGGTGACCCCAGAGAGATTATGGAGAACAACTACTCCAATCTCACTTAGTAACTCAAATCTTTATGCAGTTGATCCCCTTATCATCTTCCTTGTCCTAACTCAAAACGAAACCAGAAGACAATAATGCCCTCTAATGTCCTCTAACTCAGTTCTGACTGCCAAGGCAAAGGCAAGGTAAATAAAAAGAAGGAATGGGAATTTTAAGGAACTTTTATTGGCTTTTAATTGTTTTTTAAATATAGTTGACAGAAAGGTAAATTAATTAAACCTAAAACACTATGTAAATCCTCTTGGGACATCTCTTTAGAATAGAAATGATAACTATATAAATATAAGGCAAGTAATCCTTATTTTATTAATAGTTTATGATCCCAAAAGATTAATTGGAATATATAAAAATAATACAAGAAGTTATTATATTCCTCAGTTGGGTTGACAAAGGCTGTACATTTATAATGTCCATCAAATAATGTACCTACTATTCAGACAATATTAGGTACTCATTGATTAAAATCATGAAATTTAGAATCTGACAGACTTGTTCTTGAAATATTACTCAACTGCTAATATACCATACTATTTTCAGTAAATTACCAAACTTCTCTAAGCTCCATTTCTATATCTATGAATTGGGAATAACAATAGTAACTTTCATAGAGCAATGATGATTACATAAGTTAAGATAAAATATCTAATACAGTTTTCAGTGCATAAAATGTCCTCAGTCATGTTTGTCACTGGTATTAATAGCTCAATATCTAATCAGTTTGTAAATCTAAATAAGAGATGGCATATCCCTAGAAAATTCATTCTCAAATATTGCTCTTATGAGAAATGGCAGACCCATATTGAGTTCTTCCAACATAAGGCCAAATGTGTTCTTGTAATTTATTTGTAAGTCAAGTCTCTATTATTCAAAATCTGTCTATAATAAACAATAAAAGCTAAGCAACTTATCTCAACAATGTGTCAGGGAAGCAGAGCAATTGTATCAAACTTTGTAGTACGTAGGACAGGACACTCAGGACACAATCATTTTTTCACAAAAGGATTTTGATGTTTCCTGCTGTTATGATGAGTTTAATGAACAATAATGAAATATTGGAACAAAATATTTGGTTCTGTAGTTCTCTAGTAATTATCACCCAAAAGTGAATTCCGATTAGTGATCAAAAAAGTTATCTCCAATACTCAGTATTTTACAGAGCTTACATCTAATCCTTTTTAGTTTTATAGTATAACTACCAGATTTCTTCCTACTGTTTGCAAAGGAGGATCAGTTCTTATTTGCCCACCAGGACTGATTACTTTCATCCAATCCTCTGATTTGTGGCTTGTTGAGATTCACACATTTTTCTCTTTCAATGTGTCCACATATTGTATTGCTCATTAACACCTATGTCATAGAGGACAAAGGTAAAAAGAGTAAAATGAAATGCTAACCAATCTAATAGACTACTTTTTTACAGTCTTGGTACATGATGTGATAGGGTAAGAGGTGGAAACTATTCATTAAAATTAAATTTGTAGAAGTTCTATTGTTTTCACATGTTCATGCCATTCTGTTTTAATACCTACATTAATAAATCAAAAACTAGACTTTAAAACTGGTCCAATTACCAATAAAGATCTAGCAATAGCAGTCTTCACATGGTTTTAATTTTAATCAAATTTTAATTCAACATTGGGTCTCTAACACCCCTGGAATGAATGAATGAATGAATAAATGAAATAAATTCAATAACAGTAAAAAGCATAAAAATATAAAAAGTAAGTTAAAATTACCCATACATCTCTAAAATATAATATACATGTTTGTGTATGTATATGTTTAAAACCCTGACCCCTACAGTTAAAGCCCCTCTATTCCTACTGTTCAGAGGAAAGAACAGTTAACAGTTTGGGTTCTGTCCTTCTTATTTTTTCCCTGAGGTTTTGTAGACAGAAAATATATTCATGTTGGCATCAATATCATATAAATATGTTTAGCTATAGATATGCAAGAATGTTTGCTTATAAAAATGGGATATTATAATTTTTCATTCTCACTAACAATAAGATATGCACAGCTGTATAGACGAGCATATATACTACACCATTCTTTTACAATGGCTGCATAATATTCCATTAAATAGCTGTATCACTCTTATTAATAGGCATTTAAGTTCTTTACAGTTTTTTGTCTCTTTTTTTGTTATTACAGAAAATAACTATCAATAGATATTTTTGTACATAGATATATTACTTATCTATTTTATTATTGCTTTTCCTAAAAATAGAATCTTGTATGGTGAAACCAATGGTTCATTTCATAGTATATTTTGAATTTTAATAAATGTTTCCTAATTGCCTTCCAAAGAGTTTGTACCAATTTATACTCTCTGCCTGCCAACAGTGTATGACAGTACCCTGACACTTGTATTTACTGGATTAGGAAATGCTGCTTTTTATCTCAGAGATTACATTGGTAAGAATGTTATCTCTGTAAGGAGTTGTGTGTGTGTATGTTTGCGTGTGTGTGTGTGTATGATTTATATTTCATCTCTACATTTATTTATCATCCAGGTTTGGTTACATTTTAAGTGTGTTTGGAATATGGACTGTGTCTAACACTAATGGTGTAAACATCCTGGTGGCAAACATTCTGTGCTGTCATGCATTCTGTGGACATTTCAACAACTGTTTTCCTTGACATTGATAACAGCATTCTGCCAGAGTGTGTTGACAGACATTAGTCATCCAGTCTGTTCCAGAGTGCTGAGCCATTTGTTGAAATAAGCCATTAGGAGTAATAAAGCAATGTGTGTGAAACTAAGATAATTTTTCTTGAGTTTGCTAATGTTAAACAAACATATACTCTGTCAAGGCAACCAGTAAGCAGTCTGAGACCTGCTGCTTACTTGTGCTCACAGGTGGTAGCAAAATCAATTAGCCTCTTCTCCCTTTAGCAAGTTAGTGATATTGACCAACTTTATAAAGTTACATGGCATTAAGTTGGTTAAAAAAAGAAAGAGAATGTTTTTCACTCTGTTTTTTCCATAGAATTTTTCACAATTAATCCAGCTTTCTATGTCTCCTTATGGTAAAAGAAATTCTTGACTAATAGATTAACTTCCTCTGACCTGCCCCAAAGACTTTTATCAATATTATCTCAAGTCTCACTGTACCTGATATCCATACACAAATAGGTGCTGATCTTAGAGAGGTAATAAAGACTAAAAATAGACCAGATGTTATTCTTATCTTCAAAATATGGCAAATATATGTGGAGATATTTCTTGTGTTCATAGCAGCATCTTTTAAAAAAATTTCAACTTTTTGAGGAACTTCCATACTGCTTTCCACAATGGCTGCACCAATGTGCATTCCCGACAACAGTGCATGACTGATCCTTTTTCTTCACATCTTCACCAACACCTGTTGTTTCTTGTGTTATTGACTTTAGCCATTCTGACAGGTGTGAAGTGATATAGCATTTTGATTTGTATTTTCCTGATGACAAGTGATAAAGAAAATCTTTTCATGTGTCTGTTAGCCATCTGTATGTCTTCTTTGAACAAATGTCTGTTCATATCTTCTTCCTATTTTTTAAATGTATTATTTGTTTTTTGGGTGTTGAGTTTTATAAGTTCTTTATATATTTTGGATACTAAACCTTTATCGGTTATCTCATTTGCAAATATCTTCTCGCATTCCATAAGCTGCTTTTAATTTTGTTGATCGTTTTCCTCATTGTGAAACACAGTATAGAGGTTTCCCAAAAGGTCAAAAATAGAACTAATTTATGATGCAGCAGCTGCACTACTGGGTATTTACCAAAGAATACAAGAACACTAATTTAAAAGGATACATGCACCCTTATGCTTATAGCAGCATTATTTACAATCTAAGATATGAAGCAGCCCAAGTGTCTATCAATTGATGAATGGATAAAGACAAAGTGGTATATATATATTCAATGGAATATTATTCAGCAATAAAAGAGAATGAAACCTTGTCATTTGCAATGACATGGATGGAACTGGAGAGTATAATGCTAAGTGAAATAAGCCAGTCAAAGAAAGACAAATACCATATGGTTTCACTCATGAAATTTAAGGAACAAAAGA